>NC_053490.1:174597651-175842651 GCF_905171775.1 Rana temporaria
GTCGTATCTTGGCACCTGATTCAAAGAATCAGATACACCAGAATTTGTCTAAGATACGACTGACGTATATCTCTTTACACAAAAAAGTGTAAAAAATGGTAAAAACACGCCATAATAAACCCCTCATTCACATCCATCACAGCACAATAAATGTACTGTATATATGGAAAAATGTACATTTATTTGATGTATATATTTGTGGGGTTATTTATGTGTGATGGTTTATCTTCTGTCCTAGTGAGATACGTTTCAGTTTACTAATGCACAGCACTGTCTCAGTGTAATATATGTTTAATGGTAGGTGAAAACACATACTGTATACAGTAGTGAGGGCAGTAGGAGAAATAGTTAAAATATAAAAATTATGTTTTAGGTCTACTAATCTTGATCAATGTACTTTTTGGTTGTTGGTCATCTTGTATGCTTTGATACTTTTCTTTTCTTTTATGTTTTGTTTTACATGAATGTCTCGTTATCATTCATTTTATGTTATGTACTGTCCTATGACTGTAGATTTTACTTTGTCTCAATAAAAACGTTTGTAAACAAAAAAAAAACATAAAAATTATATATATCTTTTTGAGCACAACATTAATTGTGTTGACTTATTTTTGTTACATAGAACATCCATACCAGACCCTCATCTAGGACAAGGGTATAGAAGGAAATAAGGAAATCCCCGGCCACTTTATTTACAAACAAAAGGAAAAGACAAGAGCTTTCAATTACCTGCAATTTAAACAGAATTTTTGTTCTTTGTAAATGTAAGTTTTGCTCAGTTTAGCTGTATTAGGTTGTATACATAGATGTACCATTTCACAGGCTGCCCCCACCCCCCAGACCTGTTATTTAAAGGAATAGGTTTTTTTATGTTTCTTTCCTAGAGCAGTTCCCCGTGCCATTTGTTTGACAGTCCCATGTCTATTAGCCAAGAAAATGGCCATCACTATTTTATCAGATTCATCTCCCATTGACTTTGCTGACCTTCCGCATTATACTAATTGTGGCTAGTCGGCAAGTGGTTAACAGGGTTTGGATTCGGCACCCAAACTTTTATTAAGTTTGTGAACTTATCCTTATTCTAAACCCAGGTATTAGGCTCATAGCTAATAGCATAGTTCAGGTACTAACTCTATTTAATTTGGAGTAAAAATGAATTTCAGTCTGTTAATGTACAATTTCATATACTTCTTACATTTAGGCCAGACAATGTGTGTTACACAGATCTATTTTAGCCAAAATGAACACGTAGGTGTTTTGGCTTTGCATTATGGCTTTCTGTGTTAACTCCCTGCTCACTGGACTATTGTAGTCACCCCTGCAATGCAGCGGGCACGCACACGCCTGCTATCCCGCTTAATGGGATCGACGTATAGCTACGACGGTTTGCGGGATCTTGCCGACTTGCTGCAGTATAATGATGGCGGCTAGTCTGCAAGTGGTTAATGGGGTTTGGATTCAGCACCGAAACTTTTATTTCGTTTGTGAACTTATGCTTATTCTAAACCCAGGTATTAGGCTCATAGCTAATAGCATAGTTCAGGTTCTAACTCTATTGAATTTGGAGTAAAAAATGCATTTCCATCTGTAAATGTACAATTTCATATTCTTCTTACATTTAGGACAGGCAATGTGTGTTACACAGACCTATTTTAGCCAAAATGAACACGTAGGTGTTTTGGCTTTGCATTATGGCTTTCTTTGTTAACTCCCTGCTCACTGGACTATTATAGTCATGCTTACTTCCCATCTAAAGCTGGCCATACATTATACAATTTTCTTATTCACTTTCCTTTAGATTTACCTTCAACGTTGGAGTGCAAGGGCCTCATATTATATGGTTTTGGTAAATCTAAAAAAAAATGGTACAATAAAATTGTATAATGTATGGCCAGCCTTATAAGGAGGCTGCAGCTAGAGAGGTAACACATTGAGAGAAAATGTTACCAATAAAGTCAAGACAGAAATACATTTCTGACAGGAGTTTTTACTTTTTTTACACACTATATAAAACCAAAAATGTGTTGCAGCCCCTTGGTATGCATGCTGCATTGTGCCAAAATACAACATATTCTATGTTATTTCACCATCTAGCTGCATTAATGGTAACTAAAACCATAGGGCTCAAGACAAATTACCCAACACTGCTTGGGTAAATGATCCCTTAGGCTTCAGTTTAGTGGCTTGAAATACACATGAACACTGCTCTGTATACCATTGGAATGTGGCTACTAAGAGACTAAAATGCCAACCCAGGGTACTTAGTCCATTTGCCCCAAAACTCCATAGTTTCCAAAGACACAAAGGGGTTGATTTACTAAAGGCAAACAGGCTGCGCACCTTGCAGAGTGCAGTTGCTCCAGAACTTAGTAAATGAGGTTATGCTTCACTCTACAAAGAATACCCAATCACATGCAAGGAAAAAAAAAAAATAACAATTTTGCTTGCACATGATTGGATGATGGAAGTCAGAGCTCTCCCTCATTTACTAAGCTTGGGAGCAACTGCTCTTGCAGAGTGTAACTTTCACAGTCTATTTGCTTTCAGTAAATCAACCCCAAAGTTTGGCCACCTTTCACTGCTATGCAGATGTTTTTTCTCTTTGTCTTTCATTCTGTTCAGATGCCAAACAAAACTACACAGTGTATTGGAAATGAAAAAAAAAACTATAATAAGTATGCCTTTCATCTGAACAATGATGTATTAATAACTGGGGCATTGATCTGGATATCACTGTGTATCTCCTGTGGCACTGATCTGATGAAGTATAATTACTTTATCTGCTATGGGCTCGTTATAGGCATTGTTCTTTATCTACTAATGCATTGATCCCAGCATTATTGATTCTACTATGGCCTAGATGTACACATCATTTTAAAGTAAAACTTTAAGAAAAGACACACTTTGGTAATAAATAAGCCAGAAGAAAACCCTGCTTTCCTGTGTTTGGTGGTGCAGCATGTAACAGAAATGTAAGCAATAAATATCAGTTTTTGACCTGCAACTCAAAACCCTGTATGCAACATAAAAACTCCAGAATAAATTATAGATCAAGATAGTACACTGCTAGCACGTCCAATAATATTGCACCTAATGTTAAATGAGTCTTGCTAATGTATTAATAATGTGTAAAAAAATACTATAGTAAAGATTATTCAAAGAAGTTCCTTCCAACTTGAGAACCTATACTTCATGCAGGGCCGGATTAACAAGGGGGCTGATGGAGCTGCAGCTCCAGGCCCCTTTCTCAAGATAGGCCCATTTGCCCAAAAAAAAAAAAAAATCTGAAAAAAAAAAGATAGACTTCGGGGGTTGTAGCTCGACGACCAGAGGTCACAGAAACCCCACATTTGGGGGGTAGGCAGTTGAATACCTACCCCACAACTGGTCAAAATATGGGACGGCTATCATTTATGGTTCCGGAGATACGGGCCTGCTTGCACAGCCTGTCAGAAGCTACAATCAGAGCGGCCAATATAAATACAAGCTGACACACTGCAACAGACTGATAGGATCACAGGGCTTATAATAATTATTTGTATATTACTCATGGTAATTAACCCCTTGCCACCCAGGCCAATTCTGACACTTCTCTCCTACATGTAAAAATCATAATTAGTTTTTTGCTAGAAAATTACTCTATGGTGGTCTTTGCACTTTTTATGTTGCACGGTGTAGAGCTGCACGATTCTGGCTAAAATGAGAATTGCAATTTTTTGGCTTAGAAGATAGATCACGATTCTCTCACGATTCTTGCGGCGTAACATCACCTTTCACATTAAAAAAAAAAAAAAAAAAATGGGCTAACTTCACTGTTTTGTTTTTATGGTTTGTATTATTCATTGAAATGGGCAAATGCAGTGTGACATAAAATATTGCAGCAATAGCCATTTTATTCCCTAGAGTCTCTGCTAAAATATATATAATGTTTGGCGGTTCCAAGTAATTTTCTAGCAAATAATATTGCTTTTTAACTTAAGAAACAAGTGTTGGACTTTAAGTGGTTAAATTTCCCGCATTTACACACAGAAGTTTGATCTAAGAAGGAAGTTAGTTACAATGTTTCATGTTGTTTACAAACTTGGCAGACTGCCCAGATTTTTTCTTTACACACAGAAGTTTATCTCTTTGATCTAAAAAGGAAGGTTAGTTACAATGTTTCCTGTTAAAAACTTAGCAGACTCCCCAGATTATTTCTTTTGACAGCTGAAAGTCTTTCCACTTGTTATATGAAAGAATCGGCAAACTCTGCATTGGAGATCGTCAGGGGGGTTGAATCAAGATCACGATTTTTTTAACAATTAATTGTGCAGCTCTAGCATGGTATTTGCGCAGCAATTTTTCAAACATGTTTTTTTGGAAAAAAAACAGTTTCATTCATTACAAAAACTAGTTAGTTAAATTAGCACAATTTTTTTTTTGGTATCCTAAGCGATGCTTTAAAAAATTTTTAGGTTACATGTTTAGAGTTACAGAGGAGGTCTAGTACTAGAATTATTGTTCTCGCTCTAACGAGCGTGGTGTATGTAACCTGTGTGTATCTGTCTCTGATACTAGCCAGTGCCTACCCAGCCACTGACTAGTATCTCTCCCGAGCCTGTCCCCACACACCCTCTCACCTGCTGACCTGTGGATGGGGGAATCACTCCTGCAGTGTTATTGTGTTCTGCCAGTGAGTACAATGATCAGTGTTGCTAACTATAGCTGGCAGCACTGATTGTTTTGGGAAAAACCTAACAGGCTGGTTGTACTCAAGTCGATTAATAGATTGACTTGTGTAAAACCAGCTAGCCCATACATAGATCGACTATGGCTGGTCTCTGCATAATTGGCATAATTTCAATCCATGTATCCCCCGCTTAACCACTACGCAGTCCCTAAATATCCTTCCACTCCTGTACATAGTGCTCACTGTCATACTCTCCACTCTCCTCTCCTGTACATAGTGCCCACTGTCATACTCTCCACACTTCTCTCCTATACATATTGCCCACTGTCATACCCTAAACACTCCTCTCCTGTACATAGTGCCCACTGTCATACCCTTCACACTCCTCTCCTATACAGAGCGCCCACTGTCATACTCTCCACACTCCTCTCCTGTACATAGTGCCCACTGTCATACTCTCCACACTTCTCTCCTATACATAGTGCCCACTGTCATACCCTACACACTCCTCTCCTGTACATAGTGCCTGTTGTCATACACTTCTCTCCTGTACATAGTGCCCACTGTCGCACCCTCCACACTCCTCTCCTGTACATACTGCCCAATGTCATACCCTCCACACTCCTCTCCTATACATAGTGCCCACTGTCATACCCTCCACACTCCTCTCCTATACATAGCGTTCACTGTCATACCCTCCACACTCCTCTCCTATACATAGTGCCCACTATCATACTGTCCACATTCCTCTCCTGTACATACTGCCCACTGTCATACCCTCCACACTCCTCTCCTGTACATACTGCCCCATCATACCCTCCACACTTCTCTCTGGTACGTACTACCCTCTGTCATACCCCCACACTCTTCCTGTACATACTGCCCATTGTCATACCCTTCACACTCCTCTCCTGTACATAGTGCCTTTTGCCATACCCTTTGCACTCCTCTCCTGTACATAGTTCCCACTGTTAGACCCTCCACAGTCCTCTCCCTCACCTGCACATACTTCCCACTTATATCCCATCCATACTCCTCCCCTATGTCGCTTACCCACAAAAACAGTTCTTTAAAATTATACTGAATATCCTCAATGTTACCAGCTCTAGAATGGGCACATTTTTATTAGTTCAACTAAAGGAAATCTCAGTTCTCATATTTGTTCTACCCCATTATTAGTACTCATTTAAATTTGTGATTACTACTATGATGTATAGAGGAACATTGGGGATCTCAGCTACTCTAAATATAGCACTTATATAAAAAAGTGTCCCTGAAAATATTTTTTAAATGTTGGCAACTGTGCACTTAGGCACTGCCCAAGGGCCATTGGGTCAGTAGGGCCCCATGAGAGGCTCCTGGCATCCTGTGATATTAAAGTGGTAGTAAACTTTCCTGACATTACTACTTTTTAGAGGCCCTGGGGTAGGTTATGCCACAACGTAAAAGTATGCACAGCATATTAGCACATTAGTGTACACTTAAATTTTCAGACTGAGCCCTCCAGTGCTGCGCTGTGATGAATCAGGCGGGGCCCGGGCACTTCCATCTTCACCCGGTCTTCATTCTGGGTTCTGTGCCTTTGGTCACTTGCCTTGGCCGGGCTGCGTTGATGTCATTCCCACGCATTTATTTATTATTTATAAAAGGCCCCACCAAAATCCTCAGCACCAGGCCCATGATGTTCTTAATCTGGCTCTGACTTCATGATATTATTTCAGAACGTAGGATATTCAAATAAAATATGTTATTGCTAAGGACGCCACATGGCATGGCTAGAAATTATATATTTTTTAAATACACTTGCTGCAAATTATTTGTATTTTACTGTAAAACAGAAAGCGACTATGGAGATGATTTATTAATGGCAACAAATTGCTAGCTCAGAAAGCCTGGGGGTGACTTTTAGCAAATACATGTGAAGTTGTCAGAGGTCTTGCAAGAAAGCAAGATACATGCTGGGTCGTGTGTATTTGTTTACTAAAGTCTGATCAAATGCTAGAACTTTTAGACTACACAGTCTGTCACAGAGGGGACAGGTTATGATGCTAAAGCTGAACTCCAAGCAAACAGCAAAATACACAGATGAAATATATATAAAATAGCTGTTTTACCTGCCAAGAGATATGTATTTCTGGCCTGACTTTTGTCTTCTGAGGTTTAGTTATACCTAGTGGCGGCCATAGGGGGCGCCCGGGCGCCGCCCCCCCCCCCGGCAGTAAAATAAATAAAAAGTCCTTATGTGCACTGTGTCCAGGCGCCGGGCGCAATGAGGTATGGGTAGCACCACGTCTGTGCAATCACGAGATTGCAGATGAGGCGCTACATTGGCAGCTAAAAAATGCCTTTGTGGCGCAGACCATCGCGCCACAGCTTCTATGCCTGTATTATGGCCAGGCGGGTGCAGTGCACAGACTGCAAACACAGTATAGAACTAATTTCACCGCCCCACTGGGCAGTGCTTTCTTTCACTCCAAGCACAGAAAGTGACGGCAGCTCTGCAGCTCAGTAGAACGCATCGCCTGAGAGGATCTGCAAAGAGGTAGAAGCAAGCCATGCCCTCCCCATCTTTATATTGTTTTTATATATATATATAGTTCTACTTCTCGGTAAAAAGCAGCCGTCCCAGTGGGGGAAACAAATTTCATCTAATAACCAGGGGGGGGACGGCCGCTTTTCACCAAGAACTATACATATAAAAAAAAAGATAACGATGGGGAAGGCTTCCCTATCTTTATCTTTTTTTTTTAATATGTATAGTGCCCGATGAAAAGATGCCGTCCCCCCCTGGTTATTAGATTAAATTTGTTTCTCACAGTATATCAACCCCCCCCTATAAAAATGTATGTTATAAATCAGTAAATGGGCAATAATGGCGGCCGTTAGCACCCCCCCCCTCCATATTAAAAGAAAGTTGTTACATGTATTTCTCAAGTCGTCTTCCAGGACGGCACCTTGAGAGTAGACTGGTTCCACCTGACAGGAAACACAATCAGAAAGAGGTTTAAAAACCCTGCCCCTCCCTGTGCACCTCAGTTCATGATTGTGTTTCCCCCAGCGAAATGTTTTTTTATTTTCAGCTAAAGACCTAAGGCCTGGGGCTGGTGGTCCCCCTCCCGGGTACTGAGCGGTGGGTCCTGGGAGACCTTGGGCTCAGTAAGGTGTAAATACCTATCCTGGTGGGTCTCCCCATGTTGTTTGCAGGGGGGGAAGCTGAAGAACATCTAGGAAACCCCCCTTGGTAGGAGTCTCCTGGGATAGTGGCTACCCCAGTACTCCTAGAAGGCCAAGTTCCCTCTCTCCCGAGCGGTCTCCCTACCTGCTGTGCCGGGTAAAGACGCTCCTCCTCAGCGTGGGCTCGAGTGCTGTTCCTCCTAGAGGCATTTTCGAATGGAGCCAGCATTCGACGCCGCGTCGATGGCGGCTCATGGTGATGATGCACTTCCGCTTCCGGTATTCACCAAGATGGCGGCCGCCATCGGTGTCGGCACCTCACCGCTCACGGAGCTGCAGCAGGGGAGAGAGTGGCACCTGATTGAATGCGCTATGGAGCGCGAGGACCGTCTATCACCGGCCACTGCTGCAGAGGAAGCCACCAGGGGTGAGTCCGCCTCAAAGCTCCGTGGGGGCGCTTTGGACTGGCTCCTTATTCCCCCCTTCCCCCCCACCCCTCCCTCACCTATCTCACTATGTTGACTTGATGTTTTTTCCCCTTACAGGGGAAGAGGTTGCTGCCCAGGGGGAAGCTTCTAGCATGCCAGCAAAACACACTTCTAAAGCTAAGAGATGTGGTAATTGTAGCATTAAGCTGGCTGCAGACTACTCCAAGCCCTTTTGTGCTAAATGCATCCAAAAGCTCACGGGGAAGGAAACTTCTCTAATCATGAAGGAGTTTCTGACTGTCCAGTCTCAAATGCTTTCCATGCTAAGGGAATTTAAGGACACCTTAAAGAGCAGGGAACCTGATTACCTGGCAGCTGGCCCCTCCTCGCAGGAGAGCTCATCCATCCCGGGACCACAGGTTGTGAGGGCTAGGGACCTTCTTCTGTCAGACTCCGAGGACTCGGAGGCTCAGGAAGAAGGTCTAGTTGATAGCCAGACAGAGGATGAGGATGAAGACGCCAGGTCAGGCAAATACATTTTTTCGCTGATGACATGGGTGGTCAGCTGGCTGCTGTCTATGCCTCTGAAGGGATTCAGCAGCCAGCTGAGCTGGTGTCGGCGCAAGACAGAATGTATCAGGGTCTAGCCAAACCCCAGCCAAAAGTTATCCCAGTACATCAGTCGCTTAAAGATATAGTTCTGAGGGAATGGGCCGAGCCTGAAAAGAAGTTGCTAAAGTACAAAACCTGGAAGAGGCGTTGTCCCTTTAAGGAAGAACTAGAGAACAAATTTTTTAAAATTCCTAAACTGGATGCTTCCCTAGCCCAGCTGTCTAGACAATCCGACCTCTCTTTTGAGGATGCGGGGAATTTAAAAGATTCCCTAGACAGACGGGCGGAGACCTCCCTTCGCAGGGCCTGGGAGGCTAATGCGGCAGCCCTTGGGCCCGCACTGGCCTCATCCTGCGCCGCTAGGAATGCGGACACCTGGCTGACCAGGCTGCTGGAACATATCCCTCAGACTTCCAAGTTCAAGGAAATCCGAGATTCCCTTAGAGTCATAGGTAGCGCTGTGGCCTATCTAGCAGATGCATCGCCTTTCTACACCTGAAGGGGATCTCCCCTACCTCGACGACCTGCTACTTTTCAATCCCAGCCGATAACTTCTTCTCACGGACCTGGCCACCGTCCTGACTACTCTGGAATTTAGGTTGGATTGTAAACAGGGAGAAATCTTCTCTTCTCCCAGAACAGAGAAAAATTTATCTGGGTTTCCTAATAGATTCCCTACAAAAAAAGCTGATCCTTCCAGCAGACAAGATCCAGAGACTCATGTCAGTAAGGATGACCGCTGATCATCCATCGCTGGAGAGAGATCATCCATCGCTGGATAGGAGACAGTGGATTCACATCGCTGGATTTTTTTTTTTATTAATAAAGGATTTTTTCTACGGTGTTTTTTTTTAACTATTTACACTTCCTTCATGAAATGGTAGAGGTACAGTGTACCCCATTACCAATTCACATAGGGGGGCCACGATCTGGGGGTCCCCTTTGTTAAAGGGGTCTTCCAGATTCTGATAAGCCCCCTGCCCACAGACCCCCACAACCACCGGGCAAGGGTTGTGAGGATGAGGCCCTTGTCCCCATCAACATGGGGACATCCTCCCTATGTTGAGGGCATGTGGTCTGGTGCGGTTCAGGAGAGGGGGGGGGCGAACTCTGTCCCCCCCTCTTTTCTGCGGCCGGCCAGGTTAACGTGCTCGGATAAGGGTCTGGTGTGGATTTTTAGGGGGACTCCACGCCATTTTTTTTTAGTTTGGGGTGGAGTTCCCCTTAAAATCCACACCAGACCTGAAGGGCCTGGTATGGGGATTTAATTTGGGGGACCCCCACACATTTTTTTTTTCCATTATGAATGAATCATCTCTGTAATTGAAAGAGCCGACAATTCATTAGAGCCGCAAAGCCGGTTTTAAATGGCTTTTTTTTCTTTCAGAAATGACACTTTGTGCAGGGACAGTTCTATGTACGGGAAACATGCGCTATTTCACATGCTGACTTTACACCCCCCCTAGGTACGAAATTTAAAGTAATATTACACTTTTATTGTTTCACTCTTAGCATTATTAAATTCACTGCTCCTGAAAAAACGTCAGTTTTTAAAACTTTTTTTTGCATTGATACATGTTTCCTGGGACAGGACCCAGGTCCCCAAAAACTTTTTAGGACAATAAATTGCATATTAGCCTTTAAAATTAACACTTTAGATTTCTCCCATAGACTTTAACAGGGTGTTCCGCAGCTTTTCGAATTTGCCGCGAACACCCCTAATTGTTCGTTGTTCGCCGAACAGGCGAACAGGCAATGTTTGAGTCGAACATGAGTTCGACTCGAACCTCATCCCTACATGTCAGTGGTCAGGTCCGTCCTGGAAACAGTAAGCATTTCCCTCAGGGAAATCATGAGGTTACTGGGACTTATGACCTCATGCATTCCGGCGGTCCCCGTGAGCTTCACTACAGACCCCTACAGGCCTTCCTGCTCTCCTCCTGGGATGGGAAGGAAACATCCTTAGACTCCAGGGTCAGCATCCCAGAGGTTGTAAAGTACACACTATTGTGGTGGCTCATTCCTCAAAATCTGGAAGAAGGTCTTCCGTGGAACCAGACAAATCCTCTCAGGATAACCACGGATGCCAGTTCCTGGGGATGGGGAGCCCACAGGGCGGGTCTCCAGGCCCAGGGATCCTGGGATCGACAGCAAAGGGAGTCCTCTTCCAACTTCCGCAAATTATTAGTGGTCGGAAGGGCCTTGGAGGCGTTCGAGGAGAAAATCTGGAACCAAGAAATACAGATTCTTTCCGACAACGCAACCACGGTGGCGTTCCTAAACCATCAAGGAGGCACCAGGTCCCGTTCTCTCCTTATGCTGTCCCTAGAAATTTTGGGCTGGGCAGAACAGAGAGTCCTCTCCCTTTCAGCTATCCACATCAGGGGAGTCCTAAACTTAGAAGCAGACTTTCTAAGCCGCCAGCCCATCCTCCAGGGGGAGTGGGAACTAAATCAAGAGGTCTTCGACGGGGTTCGACATCATTTCGGCAACCCAGAAATAGACCTCTTCTCTCACAGGAAGAACAGGAAGGTAGAAAGATTCTTCTCCCTCTCCCGGCATCAGGGGTCGGAGGGTGTGGACGCGTTGGCCCAGGCCTGGACATTTCACTTAGCCTATGCCTTCCCTCCTCTGAGTCTGATCCCGAGGGTCCTGCAGAAGCTGAGTCGTTCACAAGGGAAGCTGATCCTGATCGCTCCCTGGTGGCCCAAAAGAACTTGGTTCCCAATGCTAGAACGCTGGTCAGTTCTTCCCCCCCCTTCCCCTCCCGGTCCGAGTGGACCTTCTGCGGCAGGGACCGATCTTTCACCCAGAACCCAACTTTTTCAGTCTGATGGCCTGGTACTTGAGAGGTGGAACCTGCAGCGGAGGGGTTGTTCGGAGAAGGTAATAAACACCCTCTTGGCTAGTCGTAAAGAGGTCACTAGGAAAATTTATGCCAAGACCTGTGGAGTTTTTTCGTGCTGGTGCGCGGCAAGACAAGCCCCACTACCCGAAACCTCGGTCATCTTGGAATTCCTTCAGGAAGGAGTAGACCTAGGACTAGCCACAAGAACCTTAAGAGTACAGGTCGCCGTCTTGTCCTACTTTTTGGACAAGAGGCTGGCCCTGGATCCTCTGATCAAGAGGTTCCTGACAGCCAGGGATAGGTTATCCTCTATTCAAATCTCCAGAGTTCCTTCCTGGGACCTCTCCCATGTGCTAGATCAGTTATCTAAGCCCCCGTTTGAACCATTAGACAGCATTCCGGTTAGGCTGTTGACATTTAAATTCTCCTTTCTTTTGGCTATCACTACGGCCAAAAGAATAGGAGACATGCAAGCGCTCTCTATCAAAGAGCCTTATTTTTGTCTGTTTGAGGACAGGGTGGTCCTAAGTCAGGACCCCCTGTACCTGCCTAAAGTGGCAACGAAATTTCATAGGTCACAAGAAATTATTCTTCCTTCTTTTTGCGCAAACCCACAGAAGGAGAGGGAAAACACCTTTCATTGTTTGGATGTAAGACGCTGTTTGTTAATTTATTTAGAAAGGGTGAGCGAGTTCAGACGCTTGTCTCACCTGCTAGTTAATTTTTCAGGACAGAAAAAGGGGTGCCAAGCATCTAGAGCCTCTATATCTAGGTGCATAAGACAGGCAATTTCATTAGCATACATTAAGGCTGGCAAAACAGTACCTAAAGTCAAGGCACATTCCACGAGATCTATAGCAACCTCCTGGGCAGAGAGAGCAGGAGTTTCAGTGGAACAGATCTGTAGATCAGCAACGTGGTCAAGCCAGAACACTTTTCTCAAACACTACCGAGTGGAACTTCTGTCACCCCAAGACTTGACGTTTGGCAGAAGGGTCCTGCAGGCAGTTGTCCCTCCCTAAGGTAGGCCTGAGGGTTACTTGCTTATCTCTCAAGGTGCCGTCCTGGAAGACGACTTGAGAAAATGACAGTTACACTTACCGGTAGCTGGTTTTCTGTAAGTCTTACAGGACGGCAGGCCTATTTCCCACCCTAATGACTTCATTATGGTTTGTATTTTTATATACTAGTTCCTGTGCTCTAATGGTGGTTACTTTATCACGAACTGAGGTGCACGGTGAGGGGCAGGGTTTTTAAACCTCTTCCTGATTGTGTTTCCTGTCAGGTGGAGCCAGTCTACTCTCAAGGTGCCGTCCTGTAAGACTTACAGAAAACCAGCTACCGGTAAGTGTAACTGGCATTATTCCGTATATTCCGACGAAAATGGCGGCCGCCAGCACCTGCAAGAGTAAGTTAAGGCTCTTCATAGTGACGGCCATCAGCCCCCCCCCCCCCGCGCTTCTTAAAATGTTTTCCATGTAAATTCTGGCGATAATGGTGGCCGTCAGCACCCCCCCCGCTTAAGAAAAGTTTTTATTATCTCTTTTTAGATGTGGAGGACGCCGTCGGAACCCCCCACCCCGCTTATTATCATTTTTTTATACAAATTACGGCATGAAATGTTTATATAAGTAATGTAATATGTAATTTCTGATGAAAATGGTGGCCGTCGGAACCCCCTGCCCGCTTAAGAAAAGCCGGGCGCAGTGCAGTATGGGTAGCGCCACGTCTGTGCAATCACGAGATTGCAGACGATCCCCCAGCGCTTATTAAATATTCTGGTATGGAAATTCCTGTGATGTGCAGCACCCACACTTATCATTTTTTTTTTTATTCACACAGTAACCCCTCTAATCCGGCAAAAATGGTGGCCGTCATCTCACCCCCACGCTTATTAAAAGTTTTTTATGCAAGATTTGCGGCCGTCAGCACCCCCACCCCCCGCTTATTAACACATTTATTTTTTATTTTTTACATTAAGATTTAGATTTATGCAGCAGCAGCTTATTCACTTATACAATCTTTTTACATTTTTTGTACATTGACAAAAAATAGCGCCACAACCCAGCCCCCCCTGCTTATTACCTTTTTAGTACATTAAGAGTGCTGACGGTCGCCATTTTCACCGGAATTTCCATTCCATAAAAAAAAAGATAATAAGCGGGGGGTGGGGATTTGGTGGTGAACCAAAACCTGCTTATCATTTAGGCTCTGTTTCCACTTGTGCACATTGTCCTGCGACTTGGGACTGGAAAGTCATACCCGATTATTTCCAATGAGAACCGTTCATATCTGTGCAATGTCAAGTCACAGCGACTTCAAAGTAGTCTCTGCACTACTTTTGTCCCACTTTGATGTGACTTGAGGTCCATAGACCTCCAGAATACACAGGCATTGCTTCAAGTCGCTGGAAAAAATTGTGGCAGAATCTTGCGACTTTCAGGCTAACGCAGCATGAAAGCATGATTCTGCCGCAATTTTGATGTGACTTAAAGCAATGCCTGTGTATTCTGGGGGTCTATGGACCTCAAAGTGGGACCAAAGTAGTGCAGGGACTACTTTGAAGTCGCAACAGATATGAACGGTTCTCATTGGAAATCATGGGGTACGACTTGTCATGCAAAGTTGAAATCCCAAGTCACAGGACAAGTTGCACAAGTGGAAACGGTACCTAAATGAAAAGTGGGTTTTTGTGCATGTAAACTGCATTCTGATGAGCAAACTTCACAGTTGACATTGCTAGCCATCAGATTTGTCCGTATTCTTTACAGCACATGCGCAGGAATAACGATCAGATTTTACTACAGGTAATACATGGTAGTAAAATCCAATCGTTGAGGCTCACGTGATTTTGCCATGATTTTTTCCGCGACTTGAAGCAATGTCTGTGTAATCTTGAGGTCTCTGCCTCAAGTCTCATCAAAGTCGGACGAAAGTAGTACAGGGACTACTTTGAAGTCTCAGGCCCCGTACTCACGACCAAACATGTCTGCTGAAACTGGTCCGCGGACCAGTTTCAGCGGACATGTTCGTTCGTGTGTAGGCAGTAACGTACAGAATTCCAGCAAACAATCGTCGGCCAGACCGTTTTCCAACGAACAACTGTTTCCTGGT
Source organism: Rana temporaria (assembly GCF_905171775.1). Taxonomy (NCBI): domain Eukaryota; kingdom Metazoa; phylum Chordata; class Amphibia; order Anura; family Ranidae; genus Rana; species Rana temporaria. The sequence goes on from NC_053490.1 coordinate 174,612,497, forward strand.
CTTGCTTTAAAACAGTCTGCTGGAATCGTGTCCGTCAGACATGTTCGGTCGTCTGTACACAAAAGCAGCGTACAAAAACCCCGCGCATGCTCAGTCCAAATGAGGAGACGGGAGCGCTCGTTCAGGTAAAACTCGCGTTTCTTTGGGATATGGCACATTCGTCATTAGAAACCTTTTATTCTAGCAAGAGAACAATGTCTTAAAAAGGCGCACTAAACCACATTTTAAAGCCTCGTTTTCTTAATTCTTCTCTTGCTAGAATAACCCCGTTCTCTTGCTGATGCAATTTCAATAGAGTTGTCCCATACTGAAATGTCACATTTCTTGCTTGTGATGTAATCCTTTAATAATGTTTTCTATGCCAGACGTGTGTTTTGGTTGGTGGTCCTCCATAATTTAGAGTAGTCATTTTTGTAAAGGAATGTTCATTTTTTAATTTTTTTTTTTTGTTTCTAGTTATGTCACCATTTAAACTATTTTTTTTTTACATGTTTTTTTAATTTTTTTTTTTTTTTTTGGTGTTTCATTAGAGAATATTAAACCATGTTGGCACACCAAATGTCCCCCCCCCCCAAGGAGTGTGTCCTTTGTAAATTACCCATTGTATATTTATTAAAGGTTTGCTGCCTAATAATCCCCACAGTATATCAAACAATAGACATGTTTTCAAATGAAAGCAAAAGGCCTTTTATTCAGGCAAATGTCATCACAAAAAATAAAAAGAACGGCAGCACTAGAATAGATAGCAAACTAGATGCAAACTTGCATTTCCAACATGGTGAAGGATAAACTTCCAAGCCTCAGGAGCCAAACACAAAAATATGAAGCAGCAGCACACAAACAAAGGAACCCAAACTGTGGTAGTACAAACAAGATGTCCTTTATGTGGAAGGAAATGGAAGGCAGAAAATCAACGTTTCCTCCTCTTTCCAGCCTTCCCTCCAGGCAGCCTTCCAGCGGATCGAACACGAGGTCTTGCAGGTGGGGTTGATGTGGCAGCAGGAGGATGGTGTTCCGCAAGCCGGGCCGGGTCACATAGCCCAGTGTCTGGGGTCAGCAGGCCCCTCTGCATCCACCAAAGGACCTGGTTCATCAGGGCCTTTGCCAGTCTTCTCTGGTCCTCCTCCCCTTCATTTAAATCATGGGCCAATGAGGCACTGAAGGCCTCTGTGGGGTTGAGGGGGGCCCTCATGATGGCGCTTGCCTCCTGGATCATGCGGAGGCTTGCCTCCTCCACAGGCCTCAACTGCCTCCTTCGGCCTGATGGCCTCACCTGGGGGGGAGAAGACTGGCTGGTGGTGGTTCTCCTGGCCGGGTGGACCTGCTGCAGGCCACTGGGCCCAGCCTCCTCCTGGCTGCCACTGACCCCGGCCTCCTCCTGGCTGCCACTGACCCCGGCCTCCTCCTGGCTGCCACTGACCCCGGCCTCCTCCTGGCTGCCACTGACCCCGGCCTCCTCCTGGCTGACAGACACCTGAGGATCTGCCACCTCCTGGCTGATCTCTTCTTCCTGTGTGGAAAAAAAAAGAATTTTTTTACAATTTCGCTAAATAAAACCACACTCATTTTCATGTTTTTCGTTCAGTATTTTCTGTTCATTATTACTTGAATACACTCTACTTCTGACCCCTGCAGTTGTCATCCCTGACACCTATTTGTCTGTACACCTTTTTGTTTGCTTTTTTCCAGCTTGGTTTTTTTTTTACAATATCTAATCATTAATCCACCAAGAATTATTTACGCCATAAATATAGAGGAAACTACTATACCTCCTCATCGAAGGGTGGCAGATCTGCATCTCTGTCAGCCAGGCCCTCTTCCTCCGACTCTGCAGGGCTGTGGTCATCTGGGGAAGGTCCGCTGGAAGGTAGCATGGAGGAAAGGTTGGAAGAAAGACTGGACATCGTTTTCCTGCCTTCCATTTCGTCCCGCAAAAAAGCCATCTGTTTATAATACCACAGTTTGGGTTCCTTTGCTTGTCTTGCTGCTGCTCCCGATTTTTTGATTTTATTAGCTTTGTATGCTCTCCTGTATGTGCTTCTGAGGTTGGCAAGTTTATCCTTCACCATGTTGGCAGTGCATCCTGGCACCCAAGTTTGCATATAATTTGCTAGCTCTTCTAGTGCTGCCGCTCGTACCTCTTTATTGCAATATAACGAGTGTTTTGAATTCCACAGGATGGGCGTCTCCTGGTATTTTTGAAGTAAGGCCTCTATAGATTCCTTGCTTTGTAGGAGGTCCATTGCAATTTTAGCAAAATTATATTTCTTTTTGAGTCTAGATTACAAAAACATAAACCACAGAAAAATAAATATTCCAAAGGATCAGCGTTGACCTTGATCTAATATGTGTCTTCAAATTTATTACCTATATCTAATTCCAAACACAGTCTCTCTTGTTTAAACAATGATTGGCAGCTCGGCCGCATTGCTTGTACCAAACATTGATTTGCTAGATGCAGAGCCATTGTTCACATTGCAGTAAATATTTTAAATATATTAAATTAAACAATGCTTACAAATGACAGTTTTCATCTAGGCACTCTTTCATGTGTAAATCTCATGCCCCTGACAATGGATGACATAAAAGACACTTCCTAATGACCTCTGTACAACCAACACTTGAACAATACTTTGCCTGATCTGAAAACACCATTCAAAAACTTGTCAATGAGGTACAGCATTGTTCACATCTCTATTTTGTGAGGTGTCCAAAAGCATTTGGATACCAAAATAACATTGTGGTACCCCATAGACAGAATAGCTTAAAAAGGGTGCAACCAACAGCCCAAACCCCCATCCCATGTGTCTACATTTTCAAGGCCTCTGCTGATCACATTTTTAATTTCCTTACCTTCCTGTCTCTCGCTCCTCGTTTCTCACGCTCCCCTAATTACCGCGTAAGATGCGTAATCACGGCGTAAACCTTTTAAACACTCCGCGTATTTATGAAACCCCGCCCTCGTCACCTTTGCGAGGCCCCTAATCAATGAGTTTAGGAAATATGGCGTTAACTGTGTATGTTCTGGATGCGCTCGAAGATTCTCCGCGTAACGGACGTAAACACGTTGTTTGCATTCTCTACACTCCGCGTATGTATTAAACGCCGCCCTCTTCTCCGCCCATGGCGTAACAATTCATCTTTTCCCCGCCCATAATCTCTGTGGGAAAGGAAAGATGGCGATGTCACACGAGCGGGCACGATGCTCTCATGCCACAAGTGAAGGGACAGAGGCAGGGACGTCCCGATCAAGGAAAAGAAGATATAAAGCCACTAATATGCGGTTCCAGGAAATGGTGGAGTTAGTTTACATCATGCGAAAGAAGGACTATGATGGGGAATTAGGGCCATACAAGACCCCTAACCGCCGAAAGGCACATATTATGGACAAGGTGGCGAGGAGAATGCAGAGGATGTTTGGGATCACCAGGTCCAAGGAACAGCTGAGGAAACGATGGTCAGACTTAAAATTGAGGGAGCCACATCAGATGAAGAAAATACTTAAAATTCTGCGTAAAAGTAAGTAAATATATATTGGGGTTGGGGGGGGGGGTGGTGATTGTCTGCAATAATGTGTTGCCATGTATATTTCACCATCTGCCTCCTTGGCCAGCTTGTAATTTTAAAGACATGTTGTTATTTATTTTTTAGAACATAAATAACTACATATTTACAAACAGTGTTCTTAGTAAACAACGTAACATCACATAGTTTATCAGAAAGGCTCGGTTATTCCAGGAACAACACACCTGGACATGGCTCACTGGCCAAAAACTTTGTTTGTAAACATTGTGTAAAAGCTAGTTCTAGAAAAAAAAAGTATGAGAATGGGAAAGGCAAACAGGATTCATTCTAAAAACAGTGGTAAGAAAGCAGATGTTTTCACATCTGCAATGCAGAGCACCTGTGTCTCCCCAAATCAAAAATGGGTTTTGGTAGGGTCTCCCAGAAATACAGTTTAGGGGGGACATCCATGTGTGTCACTTTGCTAAAAAGGGGCAGGATCAGAGCTTGCCATATAGAAGTAATTGCAAAATGTAGGTTTGGTGAAAGATAAAAGTAACTAAATGAAAGCATCTTCTAAGCAATGTGTGCGATTTATGCTCTCCAATATCTGTGTGCTGATGAGTCTACATTTTTTTTGGTTTATTTCAGGGGAAAGAAGTCGCCAGCATTTGGAGGAGGCAGAGAGGGCCAGACAAGGCCAAAATCTTCCATCTCAACATGTGGAGGAGGAGGAGGATGTGGAAGGAGAAGAGGATGTGGAAGGAGAAGAGGATGTGGAAGGAGAGGAGGATGTGGAAGGAGAGGAGGATGTGGAAGGAGAGGAGGATGTGGAAGGAGAGGAGGAAGGAAGAAAGGAGGAAGGAAGAGAGGAGGAAGAAGTAATTTTGGACTTAGAAGTCATAGCAGATGAAGGGCAAGTGGCGGAAGAACAATTTGGCGAATTGAAAGAAGGTGGATTGATGGATGAAGGAGGAGTCCAAGATGATGGGGAAGTGGTGGAAGAAGGAGGAGTGATTGAAGATGATGGGGAGGTGGTGGAAGAAGGAGGAGTGATAGAAGATGTCGAAGAGGTGGAAAGGAGAAGCCCATCAGGTCAGTGTCACCCTAGCTTGATTCAAAAAAACATATGTAGATAGGCCTCATTGAAAAATAATATTGTAAATGCCATTTTTTATTTTTTGTTTTAGGGGAGGAGGATGGTGTGCCAATATTTTCACGTGCAAGTGCTGCTATAATTATTCAGCAGGTAATGGAGTGCAGCACTGAAATGCACAATATGCGTGAAAGGATGTTTCTCATGGAACAGAATGTAACAAATGTCCTTTTGGAATGCAGCACGGAAATGGACAATATGCGGCAAAGAATGATGGTGATCGAATCTAATTTTTAGAACATTATTGACATGATGGGCCGTGTCAAAGACTGAAACACCCCCCGCCCATCCCCCGCCCCCACAAACATTTTTAAAGTTTGAATAATGAATACGCCAAAATTTGAAGATACACACACAGTGTGCCAACATGTGCTATCTGCCATCACAGAATATCTAATGTCTGTGCTTTGTGGGTCCAACCCCCTCCTCCATCCTCAAGTAGTTGAGAGGAAGGGTTTGCTCCCACAAAACACAGACATTGATCACCCATGATGTCAGATAGCACATGTGGCCATTTGTCTGTTGAACCAATGACATTTGGCGAGTTTGCACTGAATGTGTGTATCTTCCAATTTTGGCGTGTTCCAGTGTGAAAGCACACCATGACTGACTGCTGTTGTGAGTTTTTATATATTTGGAATTGGATTTTGTTACTTTTTGACCATGTTGAACATTTTGGGATACTATAAAGTTTAGACCATAAAGAATAAACAACGCCAAAAATTTTTTTAAAGATATATATAGAATTATAAATCTCTCTAATCACTGAATTTAGTGAAGTAGAGATTTGACTCCAAATTCTCACCTAAAAATTTTCTTTTAGAAAAACACACCAAAAAAAAAAAAAATGGTTAAAAAATTATTGTTTTTTGTGCCTAAAAAATATGGGCAAAAAAAAATTTAAGGCGGTAAACACCCCACCAAATATAATCTATATATATATATATATGTAAACAATAAATCTAACTATATTTGAGGAAAAAAAAAGTGAACTTGTTAATAAATGTATAATCTGCATAATATTTTTGGTTGAATTACCTGAAAAAAAAAAAAAAATTTTAAAAAAATTTTGAAGACTCCTAAGTACAAAAGCAGGGAGTAATGAAAAAACTATAAAATTATTTTTGGGGTCATGAACAAGCAAAAATTAAACAAAATTGACCTCAACATTTACAAATGGAGTTGCTTCTTATTTCTAGACTCAATACCCTGTTTGTAGATGAGTGAATACTGTGCAAAATGTGGTTAGTTACTAAAAGTGGAGAAATCAATTATGCATTACAATTGAAGAAGTTAGTTAGAGAACCAGGAAGACAGAAAAAGAGAAAAAGCATTAATGACAAACAACTGTATAAAGTCCAATGGTCTAATTATTTATTATTTTTTAGAATATTCCTTTCTTTGGGGGCCGAATTAGAAAGAAATATGATCTGGCATAGCAATGGCCCCCCGACCCATGAAGTACTCAACATATTTGTCGCGTACCTCACGAGCTGATTGGGGGGCCAAGCCAGCGCGACCAGTGTCCAGCCCGGGAAGGGGATCTGAGGGTAGTCTTGCCTCAGAACCGATGTCGGGTAGGTACGTCTGGGAGTGCCTGCGTAAAAAATTGTGCAAAATGCAGCAGGCAAATACAACGGTGTCCAATTTATATTCCGCCAGATGTATCGATGTCCTGAACAGGCGGAACCGGTTGGTGAGTATCCCAAAGGCATTCTCGACTACCCTCCGAGCCCTGGCCAACCGAAAATTAAACACACTCCTCTCTGAGGTGAGGGTCCTCTGGGGAAAAGGCCGCATGAGGTGAGGACCAAGCCCGAAAGCCTCGTCCGCTAGGAACACAAACGGAAGTCCTTCCACATTATCTTCATCTGGTGGCAATGCCAGACCACCAGCTTGGAGACGATCATAGAAATCAGTCCGTGCGAACACTCCCCCATCAGACATCCGGCCGTTCTTCCCCACGTCCACATATAGAAACTCATACTGTGCCGACACCACCGCCATCAACACAATACTATGATAACCCTTGTAATTATAATAGTACGACCCCGAGCGGGGTGGGGGCACAATGCGGACGTGTTTCCCATCTATTGCTCCACCGCAGTTTGGAAAATCACACCGCTGGGCAAATTGGGAAGCCACAGACTGCCATTCCTGTGGTGTGGAGGGTAGCTGTGGGGACAAACAAAATTAGAGATTTAGTACTTTGTAACAAATACATCCTACAAGCATCCTTGTGACAGTTCACAGTATTAAAATTGCATTAGAAAAATGTGCATGGAGAATTTGGGAAATGAAATATATAGGGCCACTTCATTAAGAGACTCCACAGCCCTCTGATGGGGACAATAAAAGTTTGAAGGGGGGGGGGCACAAAAACCAAAAAGTCCTGTTAGAAAAAATGGCAAGGTGGGTTTGTCCCTAGGATAGCATGCTGGACAGGTTAATATTGGGTAAGGGACAAATATGCAGGTAGGCCAAGAATAAAACATGTAAAGCTGATATCAACATGCATAGGGAGAAAAGGTAACGTTAGTTAAACACACAGCATATCTGGGAAAAGAAAAATAAAGTTAGTTGGCCACATTATTAGAGCCAGGAAACTTACCTTAATATACTCCTCATGCATAACTTTGATGATGGCAGCACACGTGTCCGGTATGATGACCCCAAGCGCCTGCGGAGAGATGCCTGTCGAGAACTTGAGGTCCTGCAGGCTCCTCCCAGTCGCCAGGTACCGCAACGTGGCAATAAGCCTCTGCTCGGCCGTGATGGCTTGGCGCATCACAGTGTCCTGCCTCGTGATATAGGGGGACAGAAGATCCAGCAGACGGTTGAATACGGGGTCCGTCATGCGGAGAAAATTCCTAAAGTCATTAGGATTATTCTCCTGGAGTTCCCTAAGCAGAGGCATATGTGAGAACTGGTCACGCTGGCGCAACCAATTCTTGGTCCAGAAACGCCTCCGCCCCCTGTTTCTGGCCAAAGTACTGGACAAATGAACATATCCAGCAGCCATCCCATAAACAGCACCAACTCGCGAAAATTGACGCTGCTGCTCCATCATGGCTTCAAACCGGCCGGCTGGTCAGTCAAGAACACACTGAAACAGAAAGCACTCGCAAATCCAGCACTACCTGCGACAAACGCGTGACAAACAGATACGAGCGCACAGGATGCAACTGCTAAAGCAGAAACAACCTGCTTGCCTATAGCCGAATGACAACTACGTTACCGCAAGCACACGCACTGAACCCGTGAATACACGCTGTCAAAGCCTGGAGACCGAGAAGCGCGAATCAGCTCTAACCAAACCTTCACTAACACGAGCAAACACGTAACTAGCAAAAGAGGAACAGAGGGCGGCGCCATTAACTTTGGTCTTCCCCTTTATAGTGACGTCGTACGTAGTTTACGTGCACGCGTTCCGGTACGACGGGAATTTGGTCCGCTGGTGTGTACACGCCAGCGGAACAAAACACAAATCAGCCTTGTACGCCGGAAACTGTCGGGCAGACAGTTTCCAGCGCACAGATCCGGTCGTGAGTACAAGGCCTGATAGATATGAATTGAACTCGTTGGAAATCATGGGGTATGACTTGTCATGCGACTTTGCAGTTCCAAGTCGCAGGACAAGTCGCACGAGTGTGAAAGGGCCTCAGGTTGTCTGTAGCACCTTTTCACTGCTGCTACCTGATCATTGATTTAGTCAGGGCCGTCTTTAGTGCAGGACAAATGGGGCACTTTCCCTGGGTGCAATCTTTGTAGGGGGCCCCGCGCTACCCGTGAATTAGGGTCCGATGACAGCTTTGGAGAGTGCAGTAGTGCACAGAGGACACGGGTGGCTGTATTCCTGATCTAGCTAGCACTGAGGGGGCGGGGCCGAGAGCTCCACTGATGCGATGACCCCGCCCCATGCAGCCTGTATGCAGAGCGGCTGTAGTAAGAAACGAGCAGTGATCGGAGTGGGCACGTCAGTGGAGCTCCCGGCCTTGCCCCCTCTATACTGGTTGGGGAATACAGAGGTCCGGGGGTGGGGCGGGGCTGGGAGCTCCACTGATGTGCCCACTCTGATCGCTGGCTCTCACTACAGCAGCTCTGTTCCGAGTGAAGCTCACGGCCCCGCTCCCTCTCTGTTGGCTAGCACGCGAATACAACCTCCTGTGCACACTGCAAAGTCTGTCATCGGGGCCCCAATTCACGGAATCACGGGTAATCTAATGCATTATGTCCACAGTATCTGGTAATCTCAAAAATCGCAATAAGTGTTTATCGGTTGGTTTGCGCAAAATTTATAGCGTTTACAAAATGGGGGATAGTTTTATTGCATTTTCATTAAAACATTTTTTTTACTACTAATGGCGGCGATCAGTGATTTTTTTTCATGACTGCGACATTATGGCAGACACTTCGGACAATTTTGACACATTTTTGGGACCATTGTCATTTTCACAGCAAAAAATGCATTTAAAATGCATTGTTTATTGTGAAAATGACAATTGCAGTTTGGGAGTTAACCACAGGGGGCGCTGATGGGGTTATGTGTAACCTGAAGTGTGTTTACAACTGTAGGGGGGTGTGGCTGTAGGTGTGATGTCATCTATTGTGTCCCCCTATTAAAGGGATGACACGATCGATGCTGCCGCCACAGTGAAGAACGGTGAAGCCGTGTTTACACATGGCTCTCCCCGTTCTTCAGCTCCAAGGGACCGATCGCGGGACTCCAGCGGCGATCGGGTCAGCGAGTCCCGCGGTCCCGGAGCTTCGAACCGCGTCGCAGGCGCGTGCCCGCGACCCACGGCTGGGTACTAGTACAGGACGTACCTGTACATGGATGTGCCCAGCCGTGCCATTCTGCCGACGTATATGTGCAGGAGGCGGTCCTTAAGTGGTTAAGGGAACTTCAAAAACTGTGCAGAATGAGCTGTTGGACTGTATGTTGTCTGTTGTGAAGGAGCACATTATTCAAGAAGCACGGAGCAGCGATTTCATCTCAATCCAGGCCGACGAGACCACGGATATTGCCACACAGTGCCAACTTGTGATTGTACTGAGCTACATTGATGCCAAAAACAACGTGCAAGAGAGGTTTTTTGAGTTTATTCCTCTGCATTCTACTACAGCAGATTCCATCGCTACAGCGCTACAAGAGCGTCTTGCTGTCATCCTTCCAGAGGATCAGAAGCATAAGCTAATCTCCCAAGCGAATGATGGAGCCAGTGTGATGAGGGGTGCCACTGCAGGTGTTTAAAAGAAAATTCAGGATGTGTACCCAAATGCCCATTATATCCACTGCTATGCACATCGGCTCAATCTGATAATGCAACAGGCCACTTCTCAAAAGCCCAAAGTGAGACTATTTTTTGCAAACCTTGGAGGATTTTCCAGCTTTTTTTCCAGATCACCCAAGCGCACAGATGTGCTTGATAAAATAGTTGCCCATAGACTACCGACATCAAGCAGTGTCAGATGGAACTTCCACAGCCATGCTGTCAATACGGTGTTTGAGCACAGAGAGGACCTCATCCGCTGTTTTGAAACTATGCGAGACTCAGTAGACTTTGATCTTGTTACCATGAGAGAGGCAGCAGGCTTTGCCGTGCTACTGGATGATCAGGATTTTAAATATTTTCTGACGCTTTTCCACACCATCATGCCCCATGTGGATCTCCTCTATGCCAAACTCCAGAAGAAGGACATCAATTCAGTCCACATTAAGGGGAGCATCCAGCAGTTCCAGAAGGACATACAGAAGATCAGGTAGCAGCTGTATTCCTCCTTTTACATGTGTTGTTGTTGTTGTTGTTAATATTATTATTATTATTATTCATATATTTTGCAGAGATTCTATCCCATCCCTGGTTGACCAAAACAGTCAAGGTGGTTCTTAACCGAGGAGGCAGTGCTTGCTGAATCCGGGAGAACATAAAAGATTGCAACTGAGGTGAGTTTTTATTTGTTGCAATATGTTTCTTTTTGATAGCTCTCTTATAGATATGAAGATTGTAAAGAAAAATATTTTTCTTACAATATTCATATAAAAATGATGAGATCTAAAATGATTTGTTATTCCCTCTAGTGGATAACATGAGTATTACAGCCTGCCTTTGTGTTAGCTGCTTGAGCATCAGAAATGCATGAAACCTGACATATATACTAAGAATGTCTTCTTCATTTGTATGGAGTTTCCGAGAAGTTATGGATTCAAAACCACTGAAACTGATCTTCCTTTATGACTTAAAACTGAACATTTAAAATGACCAGTTTTAAGTTATGAAGGGAGATCAGTTTGTCAAGTGTCCTGCATTTCTGGTGCTCAGGGAGCTAACAGAGATGACATTGACATTTGTCATCACTACATAAATTTTGTTTTTCTCCTTCAATCCATAGGTCTGTGATACCATACTCTTGCACACCTTGCTTCAAGCAGACAAGTTTGATCAGTACGCAATGGAGTTTCCGGAGGATGCACTGGGTAAAACTTTGAAGGCCTATCCACTGCTCAATAAGAGCAAGTTAAATACAGAGCTTAGTCTCATCTACCGCACAGACGAGTTCAGAAAATGTAATGGTGCTGTGGACCTATTCCAGCTGTTTATAGAAAACAATCTTAAAGACGCACTTAGAGAGACTGTCACTCTTCTGAAGATTCTGATAACCACACCCATGACCACAGCAGAAGCTGAGAGGTGCTTCTCAATCTTAAAAAATATAAATAGCCAGATTCAGAGAGGTTTACGCTGGCGTATCAGTAGATACACCGTCGTAACTCTGAATCTGCGCCGTCTTACATTTAAGTGTATTCTCAAATTGAGATACACTTAAATGTAGCTAAGATACAACTGCCTGCGCCGTCGTATCTTAGCTGTCTAGTTCCGCCGGCCGCTAGGGGCGTGAATGCTGATTTACGCCTAGAATGCGTAAATCAGCGAGATATGCCTATTCACGAACGTACGCTTGCCCGTCGCAGTAAAGATATGCCATTTACGTAAGGCGTTTTACGTCGTTTGCGTAAGTCATCCGTGAATGGGGCTGGACGTAATTTACGTTCACGTCGAAACCAATAAGTCCTTGCGGCGTACTTTGGAGCAATGCACACTGGGATATGTCCACGGACGGCGCATGTGTCAATCACGTCGAGTCACGATGTATTAACATAAAACACGCCCCCCTGTTCCTCATTTGAATTAGGTGCGCTTAGGCCGGCACATTTACGCTACGCCGCCATAACTTAGGACGCAAGTGCTTTGTGAATACAGCACTTGCCTCTCTAACTTACGACGGCGTAGTGTAAATACGATATGCTACGCTGGCTGAAACATACGCCGCCCTACGTGAATCCAGCTAAAAGACTTTTTTGAGAAATAACATGACCCAGGAAAGGCTGAATGCATTGGCCATGCTGTCCATGGAAAAGAGAGTGGTGACAAAGATGACTGATTTCAACCAGAAGGTCATTGAAAAATTTGCAAGCCAGAAAGATAGGCGAGCACAATTTTTTTTTAAATAATTCTACTGGTGCTAATGTGAATGTGGCATTCATTTGTATTCAGTCACCTTTACTTTAATTCAGAGTTGTTTTGGTTGCTGTTTGTTGTGCAATAAAGTTTGTTTACTGTTTTAAAAAAATTCACTGATTTGTGGTACATTTATTGCATTCTTTAACAGTTGACTTAAACATTAACGTTTTCTATATTTTATCTAGCAGGAATGACACATTATCACCTGCTAAATGCCCATTTAGTGTCCTTTATTACTTACAATGTAATTTTTCAGTTTGTTTGTGCCGATCTGTAAGGCTGCGCTCTATACTATGATCTGTAAAGCTGGTGCTGTATACCCTGTGCTGTGATGCTGGGGCTATATACTCTGTCCTGTGATGCTGAGCTGTATACTCCTGAAACTATGAGTGGAAGCAAGTGGAATACAGGGGATGAAGTAGATGGATTATATAAGGGGTGTGGTTTACAACAAGTGGGATGGGCCACAAGTGAAGCGGCAGGGTTTGGGCACCCCCATCCTAAAACTTCACCAGCCGCCACTGCTTGTACCACCCCTATCCTGTTATTGGACAGTAAAAAGAAACAGCAGTCTGTTGAGCTCATTACTCTGTTCTCCGGACCTATCCGAATGTCCCTTCATAGCACTTGAGTACTGCAACCAAATTGATTGTCTTCTTGAATTGTTTCTCCTCCTCCCAGGCTAAGCCTTGACATATGGGAGATTGCAAGGGGCCGATCCTAAGTCAAATTTGTATGTTTGTATATCTGCCTAGAGTTCAGCTTCAATGATGCACTTTAACCACCTTAATAGTGAACACTTTTACCCCCTTCCTGCCCAGGCCAATGTTCAGCTTTCAGCACTATCACAATTTAAATGACAATTTTGCAGTCATGCAACATTGTACACATATAGAATTTCTATAATTTCTTTCTTTTGGTGGTATTTAATCAAAACAGGCGTTTTTAACCTTTGCTAAATAAATTAAAAAGCTGACAATTTTATAAAATTTAGCAAATTAAAAATTTAGGACAAAATGTATTCTGCTACATTTAGTTGGTGAAAATAACCTAAATCAGTGTACAATATTTATCCTGTAAGAAAGTTACAAACTATGGTATAAACAGTACATGTATTGACAGACTATCTCTTTTCTTGAGGCCTGAAAATGCCAGAACAGTACAAATATCCCCCAAACGATCCCGTTGGAACTTGGATAGTCCAAGGTATTTAGTAAGAGGCATGGCATGTTTTTGAAGTTGTAATTTTTTGTCACAATTTTCAGGGAAAATTAAAACATGTAAAAAAAATTTTTTATTTTTTACATACTGGCCCAGGTTCAAGAAGCACTTGCGCCCGCGCAACCATAGTTGCGCGGCGCAAGTGCTTACTTGCTCCGGTGTAACGAGTGCTCCTGATTCAGGAACCTCGTTACACCGAATGCAGCCTAGGATGTGACAAACATAAGCCTCCTTATGCCTTCACATCCCAGGCTGCATTCTTGCGTTGGCCGCTAGGGGGCACGGCCTTTGTGATCGGCGTGTAGTATGCAAATTGCATACTACCACCGATTCACAAAAATTGCGCGGGCCCTGCGTACGCAAGGTACGGAGTTTCCGTACGGCGCCTTTAGCATAAGGTTGCTCCTGCTAATAGCAGGCGCAGCCAATGCTAAAGTATAGCTGCGCCTCCCGCTCGCGACGTTCAAATTTCACGTCGTTTACGTAAGTGAACCGTGAATGGCGCTGGACGCCATTCACGTTCACTTACAAGCAAATGACGTCCTTGCGACGTCATTTGCCGCAATGCACGTCGGGAAAGTTTCCCGACGGAGCATGCGTTGTTCGCTCGGCGCGGGAGCGCGCCTAATTTAAATGATTCCCGCCCCCGGCGGGATCATTTACATTAGGCAGCCTTGCGCCCGGCTGCTTAGCATATTGCCCGCGCAATTTACGGAGCAACTGCTCCGTGAATCGCGGGCAAAGCGCAATATTTGCGTGGGCGCAGAGAAAAAAATTTGCTCTTTGCCCACGCAAATATTGCGCGATTCTACTTGAATCTGGGCCACTGTCTCCTGTGCAGTACAGCATCATCATATAACTGGTGTGACAGTGAGTAGGGACACTGACTGGTGACAGTATGTAAAAAAAACAAAAACTGATTTTTTTCAATAAAAAAAATATATATATATGGTATATATTTCCTCCTCCTTTTTTATGCAAATATTTTTTTTTTTATTTTATATCAGGAGAAAAGAAACAGAAGTAATACTGACAACTCAATAGTGTACAAAACGTCCAGTTTCATAACAAATTCACAGGCAACAAGCGAAAGTGATCTCAAAGCAGGTACAGTAAGACAAGTATGGTGGAACTATTCAGAGGTTACCAGTTGTTGCACATAGCACCATATGAAAATGAACAGGAGAAAATCTAAAACTTTTGGAACCAGGGATCCCAACACTAATAAAGTTTGAGTTGGCTCCCATCTCTGTACTCCAATGTGGTATAGTTAGGTAGAAGAAGACAGGCAGATGTTTTAGCTTTTGTGATTCTGAATGAGAAATGCATTAGCTTTTGGGTAGTTATATTTAAGCCTAGCATAAAGCCTTGTCAGTGGTTGGGGGTAGATGCGCTGCCTTACTTTTCAGTGTGCTTTTTGTATTTCGATCAAAGTATTTTATAAACTGTGTTATTTTTTTATCTCTGCATTAGTGGTAATTTCTATTGATATATGGAAGGTGGATTTTCCTGTAACTCTGCATGTTTGAACCATAAGTTCACAGAATTCTTCTGTCAGAGAATCACTTGTACACACGGGCCGAAAGTCTGCAGGTTCCTACTGATCCGTCTTTTTTCCGATGATTTTTATCCTGTGTCTATGGACCTGACCTCCATGGGCGCAGGAACCGGGGGGACGCATCCGCCCCAGGAAATAATGCGGGGGGGACAGGTATGGTAAAATCCGCCCCAGGTTAGGAGGACTTGGAGCACTGCTGATCAGAGGCGTACTAACTAAGGGGCGGGCTGCACCAGGTGCTACACATTAGGGGGGTGTCAGGCGGCTCCCCCATCCTCCCCTGTATGAAACAGTGAGAGCGGGCTTGGTAGTGCAGCGGCGATGTGATATGCTGAGAGCGCAGGGAGAGCTCAGGCAGACTGACATACTACTGTGCACCTCACTCTCTGTTAAATTAAACTCAGTGAGTACAGCTCCCCCCTCTACAGGAATGGAAGAGTCTGCATCAGCTCTGCCTCCTCCCTCCCCTCTGTGTCCTCCATGCTCCGTGCAGCCCGTGCTCAGCTGTGTCTGAAAGGAACGTGTGGGCGGGAACACTTAAACAAGTAGCTGATGGCTAAAGAGCCACCGACTAAACTCCAGTGAAACATGATCATCCTGGGAAGTGAGTTATCAGCACTGTCACTGTGTCCGGACTCTGCCCTCTCTCTCCCCCAAATCCTTCACTCCCCCTCTTTCCTCTGTTGTCCTCTAGCAGAGCCTTTCATTAACTCTATGCTGATAGGCGGCCATTTAGCCAGGCTTTTCACTAGCATGATCATAGACATTGCATGTGATTCGCACTGCATTTCTGTGCATATCACATGCGATGTCTGCGATGCAAATTCAGCCATACAAACTGTATGGCTGAAATCGCATTTGCACCAAAACCTTTTTTTGGTCTGCGCTGGAATCGGATTGGATGGGTGTTTATACCTATGCAATCCGATTCCTGCACCATTTCACAGTTCTCACTGTGATCTGCCAACCGATCTGGGGGTGTCATTAATTTACATTGACACCCGTAGCAGTTTGCAAAGGACAACATGAACGGCCGACAAGCAACATGCAATGCAGGAATCCGTACTGGAATCGCACTGATTCCTGCATCGCATATATATGAACCAGCACTCAAGTGGGATCACACTGATGCACTGCGATTCAGTTGCAGTGCCTGTGTATACACAGTGTTCCTGCATTTACTTCAATTTTCACTACAGTCCCACAGACTTCTATTGGGTTACACATTTTTGCAACATTTTCTGAAAGCGCACTAAATGACCTCTTTACTGCGTCTTTGGTGAGCTTTCAGAAAACACAGTAAAATTACACAAGCTAATAGAAGTCTGTGGCACTGCAGCTAAAAATGGGGATAAAATGCAGAAAAACTGTGTATACCCCAACACTGCAACAAACTCCAGGACACACGTGTGAACCCAAAGATTTCAGGGTGCTGTGTAATGTAAAGGGGTCCAGAGGTGCAGAGTGCTGCGTAATGTAAAGGGATCCAGAGATTCAGAGTGCTGTGTAATGTAAAGGGGTCCAGAGATTCAGGGTGCTGTGTAATGTAAAGGGGTCCAGAGGGTTTAGTAATGTAAATGGGTCCAGAGGGTTTAGTAATGTAAATGAGTCCAGAGTTGCAGGGTGCTGTGTAATGTAAAGGGGTCCAGGAGGTGCAGGGTGCTGTCTAATATAAGGGGGTCCAGAAGGTGCAGGGTGCTGTGTAATGTAAAGGGGTCCAGAGGGTTTTGTAATGTAAAGGAGTCCAGAGGTGCAGAGTGCTGTGTAATGTAAAGGGGTCCAGAGGTGCAGGGTGCTGTGTAATGTAAAGGGGTGCAGGGTGCTGTGTAATGGAAAGAGGTCCAGGAGGTGCAGGGGGTTTTGTAATGTAAAGGGGTCCAGAGGTGCTGGGTGCTGTGTAATATAAAGGGGTCCAGAGGGTTTAGTAATGTAAATGGGTCCAGAGGGTTTAATAATGTAAAGGGGTCCAAAGGTGCAGGGGCTGTGTAATGTAAAGGGGTCCAGTTGTGGAGAGGGGTTACACAGTAGTGACAGAAAGACTGAAGGGTGCAGATGTATGCAGGGGGCACAGTGGGGTGTTTTTACATTTTAAAGTTGGGGGGGGGTGCCAGATATAGGAGTCGCCCCCGGGTGCCAAATGCTCTAGGTACGCCCCTGCTGCTGATTACGCTGAAAAATGTGGGCGCATTCAGCTTCCGAACACCTACTTCAAAATAACATACACGTTATAAACAACTCCCAGTTTACTGAATAAGAATATACCTGGCGAGTAAAAATGCTGTCCCCCCCCAGATTTGTAAGGGTTCCTACACCCATGCTGACCTTGCATCAAAGTTGGACCAAAGTAGTACAGGCACTACTTTGACATTTTTGCAACTTTAAGTCATACATATGTGAATGATTATGATTGGGAATCGTGGGGTCATATGTCATATGACTCTGATGTGCAAAGTCACAGGAAAAGTCGTACAAGTGTGAAAGGGGCCTTAGTGCAGTAGCTATTAATTTATTGCCAATCAGCAGAGGGGAGATATTTGTGTGTGCATGTACATTGTAGTTCACACACATAGTTTAGCTTATAGTGCAGAGCCCAGGGCTAAATTGTGGGGCCTGATGGTTATCATGCAGTCTCTGAAATTGGAAGCTGCCTCAGGAGAACTGAACATGTCACCCTAATCACCCTAACATACACACAGATTTGTAAAACAAAACTTCACATTTCTCAAATTTATAGTAGTGAGTATATACAATAACTTTGTGTGCTGAACATATCAATATATTCTTATTAATATACCTTAAAAATTCACTTAGGTATTGGTATGTAATATCATTTAAGTCTTCCCTAATAAAAGCATAAAAAAAAGCGACCTGCTCCCAATAGTTATCAAACCTGTGACTTTATCACCCTACCCACTTCGCTATTGCTTAGTATTCATGTACAAGATAGTTTTTATGTTTTTAATGAGTCTTATTCCCTGTACACACGATCGGTTCGTCTGATGAAAACAGACCGATGGACCGTTTTCAATGGACAAACCGATCGTGTGTGGGCCCCATCGTTTTTTTTTTTCCCATCGGTGAAAAAAAATAGAACCTATTTTAAATTGTTCTTATGGTTAAAAAACCGACAGAAAAAAAACGATCGTCTGTGGGGAAATCCATCAGTCAATAATCCACGCATGCTCAGAATCAAGTCGACGCATGCTCAGAAGCATTGAACTTAATTTTTCTCAGCATGTCGTAGTGTTTTACGTCGCTGCGTTCTGACACAAACAGATTTTTGACTGATGGTGTGTAGGCAAGACTGATGAAAGCCAGCTTCATCGGATATCTGATGAAAAAATCCATCAGATTAGATTCCATCAGATATCCGATCGTGTGTACAGGGCATAAGTGTCTGCAATACAAAAAAAAAATGATGATGACTGTAAAAAATGTTTTTTTCCAAACTCAGAATTCTATAAAAAAAAAAAATTATGATGGCTCTTTCATACTGATCACAGCCACACCAATCATACATATAATGACACTTGTACTGCACTGGTGATAGTATACAAAAAACATTGTGAACCTAATTTTATTTTATTTTCTCACTTTCCAAAAGATTCTGACAAAAAATGACAAGTTTAAAAAACTTGCCATACCTCTTACCAAATACCTCAGACTGTCTACTTTTCAAAAAGGGAGTTGGGGGGGTATTTGTACTGTCCTGACATTTTAAGGGCCTTAAGAAATTAGATACACTACCAATACATAAGAACTGATCAATTTTTAAATATATATAAATAAGGTTAGATGTGTCTGATGTTACCCGCAACTTCCAAACTATGCATTCTTGTTATACCTATGTAAGGTACCTACTTAACTTGAAAACTAATACAAATTAACCCCCCTGGCGGTATTCCCGAGTCTGACTTGGGGTTACATTTCTGTGCTGCGATCGGTAACCCCGAGTCAGACTCGGGCTCGCCTCGCAGAATCCACAGGCATGGTTTACTTACCTTGTCCCTGGATCCAGCAATGCCACCACGCTGTGTGAGCGAGCGGGTGCTCGCTCGATTCACACAGTGCTTCTGTGTGCCGCCGATCTCCGTTCCCTGCGACGTTACGATGCACGGGGGCAGGGAACGGCGCCAAATTCAAAAAGGTAAACAAACACATTACATACAGTATACTGTAATCTTACAGATCACCTTACTGTATGTAAAAAATACACACCCCCTTCTCCCTAGTGGTCTGCCCAGTGCCCTACGTGTACTTTTATATAATAAAAACGGTTATTTCTGCCTGCAAACTGTAGATTGTCCATAGCAACCAAAAGTGTCCCTTTATGTCAAAAGTGGTTTTAGAGCAGCTAGAAAACAGCGATAATAAATTATAATCACTTGCAGAATTGTGCGATAGCAATTTGTGGGGAAATTCGTCATAAAAAAATAAAAGTAATGACAGCGACAATTCTGCAACTGAGCATATTTCAGTGATTTTGAGTTGATTACATTATTGAATAATTTTTATTATAATTATATTATTATTTGTTATAATTATTTATAATTATTTATTATATTATAATTTATATATTTTTTTTTTTAAATGTCATACCAGGGATGCCTACTAGGCTCTTGTTTGGTCAGATTTAAGTGAGTTATTCCTAAAAATTACAGGCCTACAGTACAAATCACCAAATTTCCTTGCAAATAATGGTACCGCTTTCAGCACCTAAAATCTGAAATAATCATACCGCCAGGGAGGTTAAGTTGGGAAAACAAATTCTTTATACATTTAGGTCCAGATGTATTCTTTGGCAATAATTGTATGTTAATTGATTTGTGTGAAAGTTATAGCGTCTACAAACTATGGTATATATAAAATCTACTAAAAAGTACACACACACACAATTATATACACATTTTCATGTTCATTTATGTTCATTCCTTGATAAACAGCCATCTAAGGAGTAAGTGAGTCAACTTCATTGTTCTTCCATGTCTTTTCCCTTCTTCTCTGCCCTCAAAGATATGCCTTTTAAACACATGCTGAATTTAATTAGGCTAACGGTTTGTTTACCATAACATGAATAAAAGACTCAATAGAAACCTTTAATTTAGAATTCATAGCAGGTAAGACTTTTTATTAGCCTAAGACAAAAAGACTGGCTGAGCCTTTTCTAATTAGATGAAATACTATCTGGTGCTAACAGTGAAAAACTCTGACTCAAAAGCAAGATTATTTACATGTTCTATTCCGCTAATCAATCAATGTCATACCCACATGCACACAAGTATACTTGTGTATCTACCTTCCAGAGAGAAAGCATAAATGTGTTCACATGTTGACTTACAGTACATTCTCTATGCCATTCAACACCTCCGTAGCATTTCTAGATTCCACTCCCCATCATCAACTTAAATAGCACAGACTTGTCCTGAATATTTGCTATTGCATATGCAATGGTCTAATATGCTTTGTGACATTCTTATATACTCTTAAATTGGTTCATTCTATCTTTTAAGTGGACCACTGAACACCAATTTGAGGATAGAAATACATCTCTCTCTATGTTGAAAACGTGGACAAATATAAACCTTTGCAAATTCGTTTTCATGATTACTTTCCTTTTTCCCTGTCTAACGTATATTTTTCTCCCATTTTCCTATAATATTTTATGTGTTTTTTGTTTAAATGAAAAGAGATTTAAAAATCTATAGCTTCATTTTAGATAACTTCAATCAATGATAACAACTTGAGGACTCTCTATTGGGGAATCAAGTTCCAGATCAGTAAGAATTTTCGACTTAACCATTTTAAAAGAAGAAAGTAACTGACTGTAACAATTTTCTTTTTCCAATACATGTCATCTCATGATCATTGTCTTGAAAAATGTCACATTTTTGCCACATCAGGTGAACTAGGGAAATGAAAATCATATTAGAAGTGGAAAACTATGGCTCACTATTTGAAAATGTAATTGAATAGTTAGTTAAATTTTTTCAGTGTATAAAAAGCCATAATATCAATACATTTTCCATTACATAGAAATGCGGTATAGGTGGAATGCCTACATTTTTTATAAGTAAATAGAAATTTGTCATTGTTATAAAAAAGTATAGAGACAAATCACAGCCGCACTTTGATCATGATTGCAAGCTTATATTAAAGGTTAGCAGTCACTTTAATTCACTGATATTCCAGGCAATTACACCTTCATTTTAACAGTTTCAAAATACATGCTTTAGGGAAGATTTAAATTCCTCAGCAGAAGGCATAAATCGTGGATTTTTAATTTCTTGATTTTCTTCCAAGATGAATACTGTACTTTCTATTAAAAAAAAAAGACAACCTCTGTAATTTACTAGCATTACATAACTATTTTTATACTTGGCTATTTGATGATCTACAAGACTCATATCCATGTTGTTATATGGCTCTATATTTTTTGTACATACCTTTTGTATGTACTAAAGTTGTTAAATGAGATGTACAGTATGCATAATCCTTGAGTTACCAAATGGTACATCTGCTTAGAAAATAAAACTATGTATGTAATTTCTTAAACTGTAAGCACTCGTTGTAATGGTTAACATGGTTCTTATGGTGAAACATTGAATATTTGGATACTTCTGGCACTAGTTGGAGGAAAAGTCAAGAGCATGGCGGAGGACCCAAAGAGCTTGAGCTAAAGCACACAGAAATGTTTAGCTCTAGAAATATGGTCTAAGCAAACACTTTATCACAGTACAAAAAGTCACAAATTATGTTGAAGCCTTAGTAGACAACTTCCTCAGTTGTACTTAGATGCACTTAGGACTGATCCACATGGCAAAATAATCTCAATACTGGGGGAAATGACACCATGATACAGACAGAGATGGTATACATATATAAGGAGCAACAAATAAAACTGATATAAAAGCATAACAAGGGTAAAATACTGGAAACGAGCATACTGCAGACAGGGGAACAGTATAACAAAAATATAACTTAGAAAACCAGGACCATGGAAAAGGAGGAGACTCAAAGTCTGGGCTCCAAAAGACAAGGGCAAGACAAGTGTACAGTGTGAAAAATTTGAAACCAAACCTAAATGATAGGAATAAAGTAGGATCAGGCGAGAGTAGAAAGTAGACAAGTACTGTAGGCAAAGACAAACACTTCATGCATGAAACCAAAAACTGATTTTATAAAAAGGTAATTAATATTTTAATGCTGAGATGGATGACTGAAAGGATGAAAATACTACTTCTTGAATCATCTATCTGGAACCAAATGCTGCAAAAAATATGTCTATTTGGTTTCTAAAAGTATAAAAAATATATAATAGGGGAGATTTAATAAAACTGGTGCACACAGAATCTGGCGAAGCTCTACATAGTAACCAATCATCTTCTAACTTCAGCTTGTTCAATTAAGCTTCGACAATAAAACCTGGAAGCTGATTGGTTACTATTCAAATGCTGCACCAGATTGTGCATGCACCAGTTTAATAAATCTCCCCCAATGTGTCATTGAATGCAAGGTATTTTAGCCACTTTGTGCCCACACTATAACTGAAAGACGGCTACAGCACAAGCTTCCTTTGCTGGGAGGGTGTACATGGATGTCCTCCTGTTCTCACGATTGGCACACTCTGTGATCGCTGAGTCCCTGGGACTCGTCTGATCACAGATCGGGGTAAAGGGCCAATGACAGTGAGCCATATACCATGTGATCAGCTGTCAGCCAATGACAGCTGATCATGGAAGTAAACAGAAGCTCGTAATCTGCCATATGTCATATGGGTACAGTGTTGCATGAGCGCACAATTGTCATTCAAAGTATGAGAGCGCTGAAAGCCGAAAATTGGACTGGGAAGGGGGTATAAGTGCCCAGTAAGCAAATGGTTAATCAACAGTGGATATGTATAGTATACTTCACAAAAGATTTCCCAGGACACTTATCAGCCAGCCTGCAAAACAACCATATTGACTTTATCTAACAATTTATGTTAAAAACAAAGGGTTTTGTTTGCACACATTTGCAAATACTGTATATACGTAAGCTGCAGTGCCAACATCATGGCTCCTCTGTAAATTGCAGTCCTCACTCTATAATTTTTCAGAGTCTCCTAAATAGGAACTAGACATGTGCACACTGAAATACTTAGTTTCGGAATTTCGTTTTCGTCCAAAAAAATAATTTATTTAGTTACTCCCGAAATTCGTTTTTATTTATTTAGTTTTTTGTTAAAAAAATGCATTCATCCGAAAATCCAAATTAATTAAGGTCGAATCTGTCATTGAAGGTGTATGGTGTCTGTCAAATGTTCTAATCAGATTCGACGGAATCTTAAAAAAAAAAAAAGAAGATTTGACGGAATCTTTAAAAAAAAAAAAAAAAAGAAGATTTGACAGAATCTCAAAGCGGAGGTTCACCCTAAAAACAAGTATATACCATTCAATCCAGCATACTGCCGACATGTACAGTATGCTGTTTTTTTTTCTTTTCGGTTTACATACTGTAGTATAGGTATTCCCCCCCCCCCCCCCCCGGCTTCCGGGTAGTGAATCCCGCGGGAGAGGGCGTTCCTATTCAGAGACTAAGTGATTGATGTATGACAAAAGCTTCCCCCCCGCCGCAAAAGGCGCGTCACCAGTTTCTGAAAAAAGCCGAACATGGGTGCGCAGGCGGTGTACAGGCGGTGTATAGAGCCGACTCGGCTTCTTTCGGAAACTGGTGACGCGCATTATGCGCCAAGGGGGAAGCTTTTGTCATACGTCAATCACTGAGGCCTAGTACACACGAGAGGATTTATCCGCAGATACGGTCCACAGGACCGTTTCCGCGGATAAATCCTCTCGAGGATTTGCGAGGATTTTGATCCGATGGAGTGTACTCACCATCGGATCGAAATCCGCGCCGAAATCCCATCGCGATGACGTGTCGCGCCGTCGGCGCGATGATGACGCGGCGACGTGCGCGACGCTGTCATATAAGGAATTCCACGCATGCGTCAAATCATTACGACGCATGCGGGGGATTCATTCGGACGGATTGATCCGTTGGGATGGATTCAAGCGGATAGATTTGTAAGCATGTCTTCAAATTTGTATCCGCTTGAAATCCATCCCAGGGGATAAAAATCACCGGAAACAGATCCGCTGGATTGTACACACCAGGGGATCTATCCGCTGGAGCCGGTCCGCGGATCAATTCCAGCGGATGGATCCTCTCGTGTGTACGGGGCCTTAGTCTCTGAATAGGAACGCCCACTCCCACGGGATTCACTACCCGGAAGCCAGGGGGGGAAAATACCTGTACTACGGTATGTAAACAGAAAAAAAAAACAGCATACTGTACATGTCGGCAGTATGCTGGATTGAATGGTATATATTTGTTTTTAGGATGAACTCTGCTTTAAAAAAAAAAAAAAAAAGATTAGATGGAGCAACGAAACTGTACGATGCCGCAATTTCCGGTTGAATGTTCCGCCTACAAGCTATAGAAGAATTCTAATGTTGTATGACTAATAATAATTATATTTATTAATTATTACTAGTCAACCAACATTAGAATTCTTCTATAGCCTATGGGCAGAGCATTTTACCATAAATGTCCGCTTGCTGCGATCGTATGTTTTTAGTTACTTCGTCTAATCTTCAGGTCTCTTTTTGTCTAATGTTTTCTCTCTATGTCGACTCTTCTTCATGTCTCTATAATGTCGAATCTTTTCTCTTTATGTAGAATAATATTGGAGTTACGGTTAGGCACATTCGACCGCAACGAAAACGAAAATAAAGCATTTGTTTATGTCGGATCTTTCGGTTGTCGTTTTCTGTGCTTTCGTTATCGTTTGTTAAAACGATAACAAAAATACCTGAAATTCGGACGAAAATGCATTCAGACGAAAGCGAATGCACATGTCTAACTGGATAGATTAAGGGCATGTGTGCCTGGAGGAAACCCACCCCTCCTTAAAAGGCACAGAGGCGCATATGATGCCCAGCAAAAGCACAATGGCAGGGAAGGCATATATTTGCAAATGTGTGCAAGCAAATCCCTCTGTTTTTAACATAAATTGTTAGACAGGGTCAATTTAGTTGTCTTGCAGGCTGGTTGGTAAGTTTATTGGGAAATCTTTTGTTTGTTTGTTTGTGATGAGCATTGCCCTTTCATGTACACCTTACTGCAAAGGCTAGTTATAGGTTGGGGTGGTTGCACTTGCCACTTTTGTGTACGTGCAGTATACTACATGAAACCTATTAAAGGAAGAGTGATACATTTTACTAAAGTTGCACACATTTTTCTAAAACATTGAACTATAACCCAAAGGTATAAAAGTGCTCTTGATAGTACTTAATGAGTAAAGAACATGGGGAATTCCATGGTGCTCAATTTACATAACATTTTTACACCTATATTTTCTTATCCAACATTCTGAGAGCAGTGGTCTTTGGCTTTTCAAGAAGATGCTTTTCACATTTTCTATGGATACCGTCCTCATATTTATTAAAATAATAGATTTTTTTTTTTTTTTACCAAAGCATTTGGTATTTTAGTGTAATCCCTACAAATATTTAAAACTGCCAACATATTTCTGATTGCTGAATACTAGGCTTTAGAAAAGTATTTTTTCTGCATGATAAGCTGATTTTTCCCAGCTCGAGAAATGTTATCTTTTGTAGAAATGTACTTTCTTCTACCTGAATGACCTGGTAGACTTTTGTCTCAGGAGCACTTTCTCTTCCATATGAAACTACTGTCACACACTTTGTTACCATTTATCACAACAACACACTTTCCTTCATCTTCATGACAGACATTGCAAGATTCTTTGCCCATACAAGTGAATTTAAAAACAAAAGTCACAGACATGCCAAAATACTGGTGAAATAAGCATTAGCTTTGTCAGCCCTGTCTTGTTTGCTTACATTTTTATTTGACTGTGCAGAAAAAGTTGACATATTTCTCTAAATTTATTGTGCCTTTTTTTTTTATTTAGCCAAAAGTTCATTGGTCTTATGCTACCAATACTGTGTATATTTAATATATATATATATATATATATATATATATATATATATATATATATATATATATATATATATATATATATATATATATATATATATATATATATATATATATATATTTGTTTTATTAATAGACAAAATTATCTTATAAATTGCCAAGCTAGTTCCCATGGGTATTATAATCCTGATGGCTTGCTACAAGATAACCATGCACCAAATAATTAACAGTAACCTTTTTCAGCACTGCAATATACCCTGTTTCAAGTATAAGCCAATTACTGTTTAGATAAACAACTTGGACACTACGCAAGATTTCCCTGCAGAGACACAACATTTGGAATCCAAAGCAATACATCACCCCTAGTTTCACCTTTTTTTCAAATAACATCTTTGTAGTTTTACTGGTTCAAAGCTTGGTTTAGTTTTTTATGACAAATATAAATATGGTTATGCAAAAAGAATGTATACTTGCTAATAATGGGGAAAAATATGATGATAGTTATTCATGGAAAAGCTACTTTTTGCCATTGCTGCCTATAGGCACAAACCTACTGTGCCTAATGGCACAGCCAAGTCTGCTCTGTGTCTCTTTTACCCTTTGAGAATAAAATATATGGTACTGCTACTGCTGACTTGCTTTTAAAGGTATAGGCTATCACCCCAATCCTCATAGTCAGACAGGAAAAGCATGCAGGATGGAGGTTTGGCCTTCGTAGATTTTCATGGCTATATACTTGTTCCAGTTTATTGACTCACAGACACGGAAGGTAGGATGACAGAACCATATCCTTTGGATTTGGGCTGAATCCACACATTTGCTTGAGGTAGAAGAGCATTCAGTGCCTATGTTGTTGGATGTGACATTTCTCCTGTATTCCAACTGCTCTCCTGACAGAACAATGCAATGAAAAAGGTAGTTAGGGTCTGATCATAGGCCAAAGATTGGGTAAACTGCAATCCTCCTCATCACATTTTACATTATACTTTACATTACCCCTTCCTGGGTAAAATCATCAATTGCAGCTCCCATGTTCCTTCACACAGGTTCCCTATAATAATAATAAATATATCCAGCACTAGAGAAGTTGTCTAAATGCAAAACTGAGTGCTTTAATACCAAAACCTCACAAACAACACCTAGGGGTCAATTTATTTAAAAACATGCTTAGTAAATCTCTCAACATTCATGAATGTGTAACTGGGATAAAAATTGCTTAAAAACATTAAATTATGAGCAAGGGCAATAATATGTGGGAGACGTCTGCACTGTGTGCAGTCTATAGAGAAACTTATGCGGACCACCAAACAAATGAGTGTTCGGTCGAATGAACCTCCAGCTGCAGAGTTAGGGGAAACATTTAGCAATGTTATTAGTATTGTCACATAATGGGAATTAATAAAGGATACACAGTCTCCTTAGAGCCGGTTCACACTGGGGCAACCTGGGATCCGACTTCAAGTTGCCCCAAGTCGCGCGGTCGAGAAAATGAATAGAAGTGAATGGGAGCCGTCTTAATGTACACTACTGAAGTCGCTCTGACTTCAGAAAAGGTTCCTGTACTACTTCAATCCGACTTCTAGGCAACTTGTAGGCAACTTGTACCCATTGATTTCAATGTAAGTTGACTCAGAAGTCGGATCACTGTCTTAACCGAAGCAACAATACAGGAAGATAACATACATTTCTCAGGCAAACCCCTCCATTCACACAGAGCTGATTGTTGTTTGATTGGCCACTGGAAAGCCTCCTGTCCTGGAGGCAACTTCTCCCCCTCAACCTCCTCATGTGGCCACTCCCCTCCCCTGGGGAATCCTGCCCTTCTTGGGACTCCTCAGCAGCCTCTTGTACTGGGGATGGTGCAGCAGCCTGGCCTGATGGCCCAGCAACCTCCTGGTCATCTGTGGAGGACACAAAACAATCACAGGTTGGAGGATCCACACACTTGGCACATCTTCCCTTCCCCCACCCACACATGCTAATCACCAGATAGAAAAACCCAAAAACGTACCTGTCCTCACAGGAACATCTGATTGATAGCCACGCAGGCCCACCACCTGCTGTGGGTGGAAACACCGGGCCACTGCCCATTCCTCCTCAGTCAGCCTGATGGGGCAGGGTCCGCCTCCTCCAGTGCCCGTGGCATGGGCATTGATCCTGGCCATCTTGTCACGGACCAGGCTCTTTTGTTTGCCACTGGTGGTCCTCGTCTCCCCCCCCCGCCGCATTGATCTGATCCGTTATTTTTTGGATGATCGCCTTCCTCTGGGCCGGGGAGGTGTTCCGGCTCTCAGGGCCATGTAAATAACGCCCATATTGGACGATGGCCCGAGCAAGTATCTGCTTCTCTACGACAGAAAAATGTAACTTCCTGCGCTTGGGTGCCATCACAGCCACCACTCAGCACCAACAAAAAACAAACACAACAAACAAACAAAAATACTCACACAACAAACAAACAAAAATACTCACAGAAGAAACACACACACAAATCAAAACACACAAGCAGACAGCTACTACAAATTCAAAAACAAACACGCAAAAAACAAACAGAAAATACACTCAGAAAAAAAACAATCAGAAAATACACTCAGGAAAAAAAACAATCAGAAAATACACTTAGGAAAAAAAAACACCAACTACACTCTACTCCTCCAAAACTTTTATCTCACACACAACTCACCAACACACACCAACAAACGACAGAGCAGAAGCAACTTGCTCTAGGAAGGGTAACACAGGGATATACTTTTGCAAGGGAAGTTTGTTTGTCTGGGGCTATTTATACACAGGGCGATCCTCAAACTAAGTACACTTGGCCTTTTTCCTATCTCACTGATTGCGCCGAGCAAAGTTCTGCACATGCCCAGTGAGGAGCAGATTTGTGCGCGCATGCGCAGTACGGCCGGCCCTTCATTTGCATGGGGTCACGGCTCATTACAATGAAGCACGCCCACTTCCTTCCCACTTGAAATAACCCCGCCTTACGTCTCAGAATTTAAGTTACACTTGCGCAATTTTGGACGCAAATGCGCTGTGGATACGACACTTACGACACAAAATTAGGGCGCCTTAACTTAAATGACATAAGTTTTGAGTAACTTAATTTGCGCCGCTGTTTGTGGATCTGGCCCATTGATCCCACACCACCTCATGATGATGTAATATTAACAAGGTTACCTTTGCACTATTTTGGTATCAAAACAAACAATCTGTTAACAAGAGTTACATGACAAACAATGTTACATACCATCAGGTGCAAATTAACCTCTTGCTGACCAGCGTACGTCGATATACATCGGCACAATCCCCTTTAAATCACAGCTTAGTCGGTGCGCGTGCCTGCTACATACCCCGTGAGCATACCCACAGGTCCCGCGGACTCGATGTCCACTAGAGGACCGTGATCGTGACATGGAGTGGCAGAATGGGGAGATGCCTATGTAAACAAGGCCTGCCTAGCAACATGACAGGGATCTACTGCTCCCTGTCATCTGGAGCAGTGATCTCTGTCATGTTGTAGTGAGTCCACCCACCCTTCAGCTATAACACATCCCTAGGACACACTTAACCCCTTGACCGCCCCCTAGTGTTTAACCCCTTCCCTGCCAGTGTCATTTACACTGTAATCAGTGCATTTTTATAGCACTGATCACTGTATAAATGACAATGGTCCCAAAATCGTGTCATAAGTGTCCAATGTGTCCACCGCAATGTTGCAGTCACGATAAAAATCACAGATCGCCGCCATTACTAATAAAAATAATAATAAAAATGCCATAAATCTATCCCCTATTTTGTAGACGCTATAACTTTTGTGCAAACCAATCAATATAGGCTTACTGCAATTTTTTTTTGCCAAAAATATGTAGAAGAATACATATCGGCCTAAACTAAGAGATATTTTTTTATATATATTTTTTGGGGATACTTATTATAGCAAAAAGTAAAACATATTGCTTTTTTTTTAAATGTTTGCTTTTTTTTGTTTATAGCGCAAATAATAAAAACCGCAGAGGTGATAAAATACCACACAAAGAAAGCTCTATTTGAGGGGAAAAAAGGATGTCAATTTTATTCTGGTGCAAAGTCGCACGACCGTGAAATTGACAGTTACAGCGAAGCAGTGCTGCATCACAAAAAATGCTTTGGTCAGGAAGGGGGTAAAATCTTCTGGGGCTGAAGTGGTTAATGTAGGAAAAATGTAAGCAAAACCTAAGAAAATATAATTTTCCAGCATTATCACAAATATGTTTTTCCTAGCAGATTATATTGTGTAAGGATAATTCATGCAGAATGTAGAAAGAAATACTGTCGGCATGCTGTCATATACAAACACAAAGGACATGTAATTATGGAAAGCATAATCCTCAGCTGTAATTTCTGTTTGTCAGTTGAGATGCTTTTGATGTCAGTCTGAAGCAGCTGATTAATACGATCTAAGAGTACCCTTACATCTGCAGGTTAGAAATCCCAACACTTGTTTCCTACTGTTTCTTAGTGGCAGGAAGTATGATCTGTGGCACATATGACCGCCCATGGTGATAGAACTGTGAAATAACATAATATAACTTTGTTACTATTATTTTTCTAATTCTACCTTTTTTTACTTATCCTGAAAAAAAACAATGTTCAATTAAAACAGGAAACATTTTTGTAAGGTCACTACTGACAATTACATGATATAGCCATCAAAAATCTTCTTGCATGTGAGGTTAAAAAAATAGTACAATAATCCCACATGCAACAATTTCTGATAACATTAGATACAGAGAAAGAACTATCTTTGTGAATTGAAAAAGCAAAGTATATATTATTATTGTTATTAATATTGCTATTATTAATTTGTTAATATAATAATATTTAGGAAAAGACTATCTTCACTACCTCTTCAGAATCTCACTCTAGGAGGATTTTCTAACTGTTTGCCTAGTATAAAACTTTTTAAAATATATAAAATTGTCAATAGATGGACATATATCTCAGCTAACGATTGGTGAGGACATGTCTTCATGATCTTAAGCAATCATTCACCTGCTACAGCTTATTTTTGTCACATGAGGACATTTGACTTTGGTAGACATGTTTTGAAGATGCCAGGTTCTATTCAATAAACATGGATACTTCAGCATTTAAAAAATGGATATCCTTCATTGCCCAGGTGGTAATATTTCCAATGCCTGCATACCAAGAATGATGGGTGGATCATTATATTAAAGTAGATGTATACCCTTACTGAATATCATGTAAGTAGCAAAATTGGGAGATTCGTTTTCATCCTTTGTTACATCTAATTCTATTGTTGTCTTGCAGTCTCTTCACAGACTCCACATGCATCACAGTGATAACAGGCTGCATGTGTTTTTTCACGGGACATATTTCCTAAATTTGGGGCCTTTTCTGGGCACCCTTTTTATAAATGGGGAAATGCCTGAGACATTTGCATCAGCACACAAAAGTATAGTTTATTTTGGGAGACCATGTGACAGGCGGATTTACAGGCAGGATATTGTCGGAGACAGGGGAAGAGCATTGTTACCAAATAGCATAATGTGCACAAACAAGTTGAGAAGGGCTGCTTTCTGAGGGCTCAGAGAGGGCTGCGCTGGTGGTTGCCACTTTCTGGGTCTGGAACACACGCAGATGGAGCCGAGGGATGCCGTCAGAGGAGGACCAATAAGCGACGCGTTTGCGAAGCATGCACTCCTTCTTCAGGCCAAAAAAACAAGGACCTTTTTATTAGTATCACCAACAGTTACTTTAATGAAAGCTAGTGAATAAAATAAAAAATAGCTTTTTCAAATGACATTGTCAAGTTAAAGCATATGAAATTTTAGTGGTTGATTTGTTTGATTGTCAGTGCTGGCATACATGTTTCCTTGTGTCTTGATTGTGTGCACAAATCTGTATGCCAAAAAAAATATTTTGGGAACAATATTTATGTACATTGCAGTGCACCCTTAACAGTGCAGTCCACTTAATATCAAAGTACCCCCTTTACATTACAGTGCCCCTTTACAGAGCAGTCCCCATTACATGTAAATGGAACTGCACTGTAATGGGGCACCGTAATGTAAAGGGGGGCTGTGATGTGAAGGGGGACTGATGACACTGTGGGACTGCTCTAAAGGGGTAACTGTGATGTAAAGGGGGACTATGGACAATGATATAAAAGGGAACTGAGCTGTAAATGGGGTTCTGGTGTGAAGGGGGCAGAGGACAGACTCAGTGAATATCCCATCCCCCAACCCATCCACCACAACCCCACCCCCAACCCCTCCCACCCCAGTCCCTGGGGAAATTGGCTCCCATGAAACCAGTCCCTGGTGCCAAAAAAGTTGGGGACCGTTGCCTTAGATAATACTTTTCATTGCAAGATAAAACCTGCCTTGTCTCTTTCTACTTGCTGCCTAAACAAGTGCTCATGTACTGTCCGAATGCTAGTCAATGTATATACATATACCTAAGGTCTGTTTAGGGATACTGGGTGAGAAAGGAAATTAGGGAATGTGGCATTCTGGTTTTAAAGTGTTTTTGCTTTGACATTTAAAAAATTATGGGTTAAAATCTGGTCAGTTGAAATTAATGAGATTGGAGTGCTGCTGTTGTATTTAAAGGGACACTAAACTCTGGTTTAAAAAGAATACAACTTTTTAAGTATGCATTTTTTACTAAAAAAATGGAATTCTATCACGCCTTTTCTAAATCTTCATAGTTAGGGACTATGGACTATGGTGTTTGAAGTGTTCATAGAGTAGTGCATGACCAAAATTAATATGCACTGCTGCTTGAACAAATGGAAATGGGGGTAAGAGGTCCTGGACAAGGAGGCAGAAAAACACTAAAGCATAAAAAATAGATAACAGTGCCATTAAGTAGTGGATTTGTATGAACTATGTTTGAAGACAAAGGATATAATTTAGTATCACTTTAAGCCATGCTAACTATAAAGGTAAAGGTGCATCAACTGGACAGGTATGGGACTAAAAGTGCACTTCCGGCGCCAGTGGACAATAAATTGTCTGATCCCAAGTGTAGAAAAAGAGGTGAAGGAAAGGTGTTGGATTTATCAATAGTAACTAAAATTGATAAAAAGATCCAAAGAGCTGCTATTTTAAAATGGGTAAAAAACCCAATAAAGCTATAAAAACAAAGTATCAAAATAAATATGGAACCGTGGTTCAAATGATAAAACAGCGCTAAGAAGTGTATAGCCCCAGGTAGGAGCTTTGAATATGAAAACAAAGGTGGTGTGCTAGGTGATCAATAAGCAAGGCGTGAGTGCACCCTGTACCCTATGTAAAGATTCACCAGACTAATAATAAAATTCCCAAATGGGATGCAGGCTTACCACAGCCTGTAAGAGGACTGGCTTGTAAAAGTCAATCCTCTCAGGCACAACCTCCTTATGTTTTCAGAATCTGCCACAGGTCATTCCAATGGGGGCACATATAGGCAAAAGAGAATACTCAATAGTGAAGTAAGACCAAAAAAATATATCCCACACAATGCCAGGAAAACAAAGCCCCCTTAAGTAAATGCCCGTACAGAAAAACCAAAGTAAATGAACAAGTAATCAAGCCTGTAATGTTCTGCTGTCACCGCCGTCCACGAGCACCAGGGGCCGCACGAGTGTTTGTATCGCTGGTAGCGCTGGTAACCAATGGTCAGCTTGTGGAGCGCAGAAAGACTTCCTGTGTTGCGCCGATGTAGCCACGCCCTGACGCGTTTCGTCACTTCCGACTTCGACTGAGGGCGTGGCTACACAGCGCTGTCACTCTCCCTTTATTCCCCGACATCCACAGCTATTGGATGGGAGGCCTCCGCCCTCCGGTTTCGATTGGTGCACAACGAACCGGGAGGAGGGGCGGACGCCAACTGTGTTGTACAGGGTCAGCAGGGAAACGTAGACTATTACTGCACGTTTTTTAATTGAGTACTAAGTCTCCATAAAATAAAGTTTAGGATGCGCCAGCCGTAGTACAGCCTGTGGAATCATTGGTAAATGACTCCTGCATTCAAAAATGTAAAATTAAAAACGTAGAAACGTATTATGTATAATGACATTGAGCTAGTGCATGTGGGGTAACGGCCAATCAGGAGAACCCTGGGCGGGAGTTATGCAAATGGATCTACTGGCTGCGTTACAGGAATTTAGAAATCTCACTGCCATCAGCCAATCTGTAAGCACTAGGGCGGGTAAGATGGCTGTACATACTTGCAGACCAGAGTGAACAATATTGCTAACGTCTCAGACTTTATGCTGCAGGTATAAGACTGTGCAGTTGAAAAAGCTAGCCAAAAAATACACCAGATATTAGTGTCTATGATGCATATGGGTAGTAATACTGTAAATACAGGTTGAATACATAAAACCCCCGTATGTTTGGTAATCATTTGTATAAGACACATACACAAAAAAGTGCAAATGTGGTAGTAGGTGCAGTATAGCTGAGGGAACAATATTAGCTATGTGTTCTCTTTACTTGTGGACCCCATATATATTGTGCTGGCTATATCGCACTAAGAAAGGGTGGGGGCATAGCTTGAGAGGCATGTATATACTGAAGTGGCCCGTATAGTCAAACAAAAAGGTAACTAGATAAAAATCAGAATTACATAAATAAGTATTCTGTGTGAAAGAGTGATTCCAAATATGGATAAAATAAATAAATAAATAAATATAAATACACTGAATGTGGGAGGAAAGAAGAGTGTTGATGCACCCGGCATCATAATGAGGATGCACTGCAACAAAGGACAAGAGGCTGCCAGCGATTGGAAAGAGGAGGGTCAACGGACAAATTAATCACTAGCTGGCACTTATTTTTCAAAAACCAGCACGGATAAAAGGACTGTGATGATAAATAGATAAATATTGATAAATAAATATCAAAAAATAATTTGGTGAGAGAACTCTCAAAGCGCGAGACTGAGTGGATCTATATTGCTGATACGCTCTTGCCTAAAGGCTTGAATGTAGAACTCGATATAAATTGTTTTATTAGTGATTCCTAATCTTACATGACGTTCCACATGATTCCCTTTCTGGATATTCTGACGTAGACCTCGAACCCTTTTACTAATATATCTTTATTAGTGATTTTTATTGATATATTATTAATAATAACTTTTTATCATACTTTTTTTACCATTATTTTATCAATATATATATATATATATTTTTTTAATATTTTTCTAACATTTATTGATATCCTCTTTTTTATTGATATATATTTTTTGATATTTATTTATCAATATTTATCTATTTATCATCACAGTCCTTTTATCCGTGCTGGTTTTTGAAAAATAAGTGCCAGCTAGTGATTAATTTGTCCGTTGACCCTCCTCTTTCCAATCGCTGGCAGCCTCTTGTCCTTTGTTGCAGTGCATCCTCATTATGATGCCGGGTGCATCAACACTCTTCTTTCCTCCCACATTCAGTGTATTTATATTTATTTATTTATTTATTTTATCCATATTTGGAATCACTCTTTCACACAGAATACTTATTTATGTAATTCTGATTTTTATCTAGTTACCTTTTTGTTTGACTATACGGGCCACTTCAGTATATACATGCCTCTCAAGCTATGCCCCCACCCTTTCTTAGTGCGATATAGCCAGCACAATATATATGGGGTCCACAAGTAAAGAGAACACATAGCTAATATTGTTCCCTCAGCTATACTGCACCTAC
Source organism: Rana temporaria (assembly GCF_905171775.1). NCBI lineage: Eukaryota > Metazoa > Chordata > Amphibia > Anura > Ranidae > Rana > Rana temporaria. The sequence continues at coordinate 174,648,163 of NC_053490.1, forward strand.
TACCACATTTGCACTTTTTTGTGTATGTGTCTTATACAAATGATTACCAAACATACGGGGGTTTTATGTATTCAACCTGTATTTACAGTATTACTACCCATATGCATCATAGACACTAATATCTGGTGTATTTTTTGGCTAGCTTTTTCAACTGCACAGTCTTATACCTGCAGCATAAAGTCTGAGACGTTAGCAATATTGTTCACTCTGGTCTGCAAGTATGTACAGCCATCTTACCCGCCCTAGTGCTTACAGATTGGCTGATGGCAGTGAGATTTCTAAATTCCTGTAACGCAGCCAGTAGATCCATTTGCATAACTCCCGCCCAGGGTTCTCCTGATTGGCCGTTACCCCACATGCACTAGCTCAATGTCATTATACATAATACGTTTCTACGTTTTTAATTTTACATTTTTGAATGCAGGAGTCATTTACCAATGATTCCACAGGCTGTACTACGGCTGGCGCATCCTAAACTTTATTTTATGGAGACTTAGTACTCAATTAAAAAACGTGCAGTAATAGTCTACGTTTCCCTGCTGACCCTGTACAACACAGTTGGCGTCCGCCCCTCCTCCCGGTTCGTTGTGCACCAATCGAAACCGGAGGGCGGAGGCCTCCCATCCAATAGCTGTGGATGTCGGGGAATAAAGGGAGAGTGACAGCGCTGTGTAGCCACGCCCTCAGTCGAAGTCGGAAGTGACGAAACGCGTCAGGGCGTGGCTACATCGGCGCAACACAGGAAGTCTTTCTGCGCTCCACAAGCTGACCATTGGTTACCAGCGCTACCAGCGATACAAACACTCGTGCGGCCCCTGGTGCTCGTGGACGGCGGTGACAGCAGAACATTACAGGCTTGATTACTTGTTCATTTACTTTGGTTTTTCTGTACGGGCATTTACTTAAGGGGGCTTTGTTTTCCTGGCATTGTGTGGGATATATTTTTTTGGTCTTACTTCACTATTGAGTATTCTCTTTTGCCTATATGTGCCCCCATTGGAATGACCTGTGGCAGATTCTGAAAACATAAGGAGGTTGTGCCTGAGAGGATTGACTTTTACAAGCCAGTCCTCTTACAGGCTGTGGTAAGCCTGCATCCCATTTGGGAATTTTATTATTAGTCTGGTGAATCTTTACATAGGGTACAGGGTGCACTCACGCCTTGCTTATTGATCACCTAGCACACCACCTTTGTTTTCATATTCAAAGCTCCTACCTGGGGCTATACACTTCTTAGCGCTGTTTTATCATTTGAACCACGGTTCCATATTTATTTTGATACTTTGTTTTTATAGCTTTATTGGGTTTTTTACCCATTTTAAAATAGCAGCTCTTTGGATCTTTTTATCAATTTTAGTTACTATTGATAAATCCAACACCTTTCCTTCACCTCTTTTTCTACACTTGGGATCAGACAATTTATTGTCCACTGGCGCCGGAAGTGCACTTTTAGTCCCATACCTGTCCAGTTGATGCACCTTTACCTTTATTATTTCCGTATATTCTTGTTTCTATAAGCATATATCTTTTTTCCACGGCTGCCATGGACGCTTTGCGCTTCCTGAGTGATAGAAACTTAGATGTGAACACCATATTCACGGTGAATGAACTCACGACTGCACAAGTTAACTATAATACCACACTTACCACCCTGGGCAACACACTTGAGAAACAAGTACGCACTTGGTGGGATATTTGCACCCTAGAGCAATATCAGAAAGAACACATCATCATCAGAAGTCTTAGGTGGGAGGTAGTCCCTCAGGACGGTCTAGATGACAGAGACTCCACCACTGAATGGTTGGATTTTTTTAACGGGGTAGGTTTGAAACTTCAAGACCTCATACTAAAAAGAAAGAAACGTAAAATGACAAAACTAGAGGCAAAAATTAAAGAACTACAAGTTCTTCTTGACCCCATCAAGGATTCACAACAAATCATTGACTTCAACAATCGGATCAAGAAAAGGCTTGAAAAGGTTGACAAAGACACACAAAAGACAAAAATTAAAAAATTTCACCGGGATTTGGGTGATTTTAGGACCAATTCCATCTACCTATGGCAGCAAACAAATAATACTGGAACTATAGAGAATGAGGCCGATATTATGGAGACCCAACCAACCACTTCCACTGATGGATCTCAACCCACCACCAGTGGTTATCACCAATCTGTGAATAGTCGGAATTTGGGTCCTCCATATGCACCCCCCAATAATTCCACCCCTGCGAGATCAAGTGTTCCGAATCACATAAGGGGTAGGGGAAGAAATCAAGGACCAAACACCTATAACCACCAAGCAGCAATTGCCAGTGGACAATACCCAATACCGGTGTACAATAGATACGAGTCCTTACAAGAAGAGGAAAACAGAATGAGATACCAGTCACCCCGGCCTTTTTTAGGGAGAGGCCGGGGGGGACAAAAAAGGGGCAGAGGGACAGGGGGGAACAGGGGGAGAGCTCAGGCATACCCTCCACAGAACTACCAATACAGGGATCCCCAACAAGGTCCACCATCATACAGGGACCCCCAATGGAGGGACCTCCCGTATTTGGACAGAGAAAGGGCACCCCAAACGGGTGCTTGGAGAAGAGAACAAGAGGTTGCAGAGGAGGAAGACGGACCAAGAGGAAACAAGAGAAGAAGAGTGAGGGATCACGAGTAGGAGGGATTTTTAACCTCACTAATGCAGTTTTAACCGATAAAGAGACCAATGTTTTAAATCTAGGCCTGAAGTGTGGATTAAATCGACCAATAAACAAATTTAACGTGTTTATCGATATTCACAAGTATATCAGGAAACTAAATATTAAAAAGTACTTTCTTAATAGGAATCTGAACATTAGTAACAGAACACCGGCACCCCCAACCGATAGCGGCTTAAGAAATAAATCGCTCTTTAACCCTCTCCTTGGGTCTAATCAACCATTGGAAGTTTTTAAGGGACTACTTTTACGGGACTTGGAACCCATAAAACCTAAAAAGAACGTTAATCCGAGGTATGTTAGAGACGGAATCGAGCTATTGGAAAAGAAGAATGATATTATTATCAGGCCAGCTGATAAAGGTGGGGGTATAGTGATTTTATCCAAACAATTTTATCACAACCAAATGATGGGGATGCTGTCTGATACAGACACCTACACAAAATTAAAGAGTGATCCGACAACACAATACGAAAGAAACTTACAAAACCTGGTACAGGCGGGCTACCATTCACATGCCATCTCGACTAAAGAAAGAAAATATCTAGTTCCCAGTTCCAGCAGGATACCAACCATTTATACGCTACCGAAGATACACAAAGACCTAGAAAATCCACCTGGGAGACCGATAGTAAATGGAATTGGCTCTGTGACATCACGACTTGGCCAATTCCTTGATCACTATTTGCAAAAAAGCGTCACGGTCACTAAAGCCTATTTGAAGGATACAAAGGACCTCCTCATTCAATTGGATGAAATAGACCTTGCTGATCAAAAAGATGTGTTCTTAGTAACAGCAGATGTGTCCTCGTTATACACAGTGATACAACACGATGACGCACTTTTAGCCCTTAATTGGGCACTTTGTGTAAGGGATGATATCTCACATACCCTAAAAGTATTTTTGCGTAACTGTCTAGATTTCTGCCTAAGTCATAACTATTTCTGGTATGATGGTTGTTTTTACTCCCAGAAGAACGGCGTTGCCATGGGGGCTAAATTTGCCCCCAGTATAGCCAACCTGTTCATGGCAGAATGGGAAGATAAGACCATTTTTAATGCCAGACCCAAGGAGTTATTGTTTTACCGAAGATATATTGATGATTTATTTTTTATATGGGTGGGCTCTCTTTTAACGTTGGAAAAGTTTTTAAATGATCTTAACACCAATACCTGCAATATAGTTTTAACTAGTGAATACAATCTACAGAGTATACACTTTTTGGACTTGAACATTTTCAGGAATGGTAATAAATTGGGTACTAAAGTATATTTTAAGCCAACTGATGCGAATAGCTACCTCCCAACACAGAGTGGGCATCATCCCATGTGGCTTAGAAATATACCCAAAGGACAACTAATGAGGGTGAAACGTAATTGCACTGATGACAACGACTTTATCTCACAGGCCAAGGTCCTTAAAGGAAAATTTGTTGAAAAGGGCTATAAAGACGCTCAGTTAGACAAAGTCATCAACGATCTATCCCTGATACCAAGAGCAAATTGCCTTCTCACAACTAGGCCCAAGACCACTATCAATGTGCATGAGTGGAGTTTTATTTCAGGGTTCCACAGCCAGTACAAAGAAGTTGAGAGAATTTTTAAAACCCATTGGCATGTCCTGTTTTTGGATAAAGTTTTAAACACAGTATTACCCACCAATCCCGGGTTCATCTATAGAAAGGCAGTCAGCATCGGAGACAAAATTATAAAGAAAGTACTCGATGCCCCAAGGAAACCCCCATCTTTTTGGGATAAGGACTGTTTTTTCCCATGCAGAAAATGTCTTCCTTGCAGGGAGGCTGACAGATCTAGAGGCCCTATAGAAACATTTACATCCACATCAAACGGAATCACTTTCAATGTTAAAGAGTTTATTACCTGCAACACCACCCATGTGGTCTACATGTTGGAATGCCCATGCAAGTTGATGTACATTGGGAGAACTAAACGAGCCCTAAGAGTGAGAATTGCCGAACATGTTGCAAATATTAAGCTGGGATACAGAGACCACAGTGTGTCGCTCCATTTTTTGCAACATCACAATCAAGATCCAGCCGGCCTGAAATTTTGGGGTATTGACCATATCAAACCGGCATGGAGAGGCTCTAATTTGGTGAGAGAACTCTCAAAGCGCGAGACTGAGTGGATCTATATTGCTGATACGCTCTTGCCTAAAGGCTTGAATGTAGAACTCGATATAAATTGTTTTATTAGTGATTCCTAATCTTACATGACGTTCCACATGATTCCCTTTCTGGATATTCTGACGTAGACCTCGAACCCTTTTACTAATATATCTTTATTAGTGATTTTTATTGATATATTATTAATAATAACTTTTTATCATACTTTTTTTACCATTATTTTATCAATATATATATATATATATTTTTTTAATATTTTTCTAACATTTATTGATATCCTCTTTTTTATTGATATATATTTTTTGATATTTATTTATCAATATTTATCTATTTATCATCACAGTCCTTTTATCCGTGCTGGTTTTTGAAAAATAAGTGCCAGCTAGTGATTAATTTGTCCGTTGACCCTCCTCTTTCCAATCGCTGGCAGCCTCTTGTCCTTTGTTGCAGTGCATCCTCATTATGATGCCGGGTGCATCAACACTCTTCTTTCCTCCCACATTCAGTGTATTTATATTTATTTATTTATTTATTTTATCCATATTTGGAATCACTCTTTCACACAGAATACTTATTTATGTAATTCTGATTTTTATCTAGTTACCTTTTTGTTTGACTATACGGGCCACTTCAGTATATACATGCCTCTCAAGCTATGCCCCCACCCTTTCTTAGTGCGATATAGCCAGCACAATATATATGGGGTCCACAAGTAAAGAGAACACATAGCTAATATTGTTCCCTCAGCTATACTGCACCTACTACCACATTTGCACTTTTTTGTGTATGTGTCTTATACAAATGATTACCAAACATACGGGGGTTTTATGTATTCAACCTGTATTTACAGTATTACTACCCATATGCATCATAGACACTAATATCTGGTGTATTTTTTGGCTAGCTTTTTCAACTGCACAGTCTTATACCTGCAGCATAAAGTCTGAGACGTTAGCAATATTGTTCACTCTGGTCTGCAAGTATGTACAGCCATCTTACCCGCCCTAGTGCTTACAGATTGGCTGATGGCAGTGAGATTTCTAAATTCCTGTAACGCAGCCAGTAGATCCATTTGCATAACTCCCGCCCAGGGTTCTCCTGATTGGCCGTTACCCCACATGCACTAGCTCAATGTCATTATACATAATACGTTTCTACGTTTTTAATTTTACATTTTTGAATGCAGGAGTCATTTACCAATGATTCCACAGGCTGTACTACGGCTGGCGCATCCTAAACTTTATTTTATGGAGACTTAGTACTCAATTAAAAAACGTGCAGTAATAGTCTACGTTTCCCTGCTGACCCTGTACAACACAGTTGGCGTCCGCCCCTCCTCCCGGTTCGTTGTGCACCAATCGAAACCGGAGGGCGGAGGCCTCCCATCCAATAGCTGTGGATGTCGGGGAATAAAGGGAGAGTGACAGCGCTGTGTAGCCACGCCCTCAGTCGAAGTCGGAAGTGACGAAACGCGTCAGGGCGTGGCTACATCGGCGCAACACAGGAAGTCTTTCTGCGCTCCACAAGCTGACCATTGGTTACCAGCGCTACCAGCGATACAAACACTCGTGCGGCCCCTGGTGCTCGTGGACGGCGGTGACAGCAGAACATTACAGGCTTGATTACTTGTTCATTTACTTTGGTTTTTCTGTACGGGCATTTACTTAAGGGGGCTTTGTTTTCCTGGCATTGTGTGGGATATATTTTTTTGGTCTTACTTCACTATTGAGTATTCTCTTTTGCCTATATGTGCCCCCATTGGAATGACCTGTGGCAGATTCTGAAAACATAAGGAGGTTGTGCCTGAGAGGATTGAGTTTTACAAGCCAGTCCTCTTACAGGCTGTGGTAAGCCTGCATCCCATTTGGGAATTTTATCATGCTAACTATAGAAGACAAAAAGTTGATTACAATTGTAAAATCTGTGATGCCAGAATATGGCATCACTGATGCTGTCAATGAAATGTTTTTTTTTTTTTTTATAACACCACAGACTCTCTACCTGCTTAAGCCACCATTCACACTAAACCCTACTTTGAAATTGCGTGACTTCAATTGGACGATTTCAAGGCTGCAGGTCCGTGTGACTTCAGGTGCCACTTCGCTGACATTTGTGCTTCTTCATGCCTATGCAAGTCACACCTGGAAAATAGTGCAGGAATCTTATTTTCAAATCGGTGCGCCACCACAAAGTCAGAGTCACAATGACTTGAACAGATCCATTGCTGACATTATGGTGTGGATAGGGACTTACCATGCACTTTTCTAATAACTGATCGCCTATTAGCCTTGAAAATGGTCAGAATTTAGTTTCAAAACTAGCCTCCAATGGACTTCATTTGGTATTCACGAATAAGTTTGGGTTTCGTTAAATTCAAATAGGATTGTACCACTGAATATCCTTTCTGTCAAGACAGAAATATGAGATCTGCCACTTTTAAAAGTCAAGTAGAATTTCCTTTAAAAAAAGCAAGCTAGCAATGACAGCCCCCATATTTTTATCACATGGGTTTTTATCTTACAATTTGTTATTATTTCCTAAAACTGACACCTTTCTTTTCCTGCACAGGAAAAAAAACTGCCTTGAATACAACTGTTCCTATTTTAAATTTGTAAGCATTTTGTGTTCATTTAAAGCATTTAATAAAAACATTGGTTTTATTAAGATGCTTGTTGAATGTCCTGGGATCTTTTTTGGATATACAAAAAAGTAAGAGGCACATTCATGCCTCTACACAAAGAGAAAAAGGATATCACAACTTGAACAGATGGGCTTTCTATTTATTTTACTACACCAGGCCCTCAAACATAACCCTCATTAGCTCCAAAGCACTGTTTTCCTTATCATCATTCTCCCTTACTAATTACATTCACAAGAGCTTAGTTAATGATTACTTGAGAAGGATTGCTTAAATATCAGGTGAATGTAATCAGAAAGGTAGAGTGATGATTAGGAGTAGAGTGCCTGATACCTTATAAACTGGGTCATGTCTGTTATACACCCACATTACATTATGTTAGGTAAAAAGAGTATTTTACTGACATAACTACTGCAAATAATTATTTAAAGGCCCATTTACTTGTTGATTATACTGAAAATATTGGGCATATAAAGAGCTTTTAGAAAGGTGCAAATGTACAGTTGTTTAGATGGCACCCTGGAAATATTGAAAAGGCACAACTGATTACTTCCAGTAAAATTCCACTAGTACCAACTAGTTAATTTAGATTCTCTATTCCAGTCTGAAAACTTTGGCAAGCATAAGTAACAATGGCTGCTTAGTTTAAGCACTGGAGTCTCCTACTTGCAGGAGGACCAATAATGACTCATATTTCAAATCTCCAGGAAGCCTCTGCTATTTCAGGTGTCTATATGTCTTCCTACTTCAGGTATTTGCCCAGTGGTTGGCAATTCATATTGCAAATTAAATCTTAATGAGCTTGCCAAAAAAATACCTATGTACATTTATCTGATTGTTCTGTACTGTTGATTTTAATCTAGATGACATATTTTAACAAGATAAAATAAAAGCAATGTTTTTACGACGTCAGGTTGTTTTGTATATATTATTTTGTTTCTCACTTGGTTGGCACATTTAAAGTCCCTTCCCTGATGGGTAAATAGCCTTGTATCCGGTTGGATCCAGGCCTTCATTCATTAGGAGAATTTACATTGTATGGAATTTGATATTAATGGGATAGTGCCACAGTGAGACTCTTTTTTTTTCTTTGTGGTAAAAATATAGGTTGCGCTAACTATAATATGTCTGCACAAAATTTAGGAAAAAATAATGATTATTCCCACTTGGTGCACATAAAAAACACAGAAATGGATATGATAATCCAGTGAAATCAACATTGTAATCTTGCATGAAATAAATTGGTATTGTGTAAACCAAATAAGTCCAGAAGAAACACAAATTGATAAAATAAAGTCGGTGAAGAGATGGTGAAATAAACTTGAGGTTTGAAACACCCGTGTAAAAACAGTCTCTAATCCCTTCCTCCATATGCTGTGATTCCTTCACAATAAAAGTTGTTTGATAAGATCCAGCATCGAAAGAAATGCCTGCTTACCAGATCTCAATGACCCCCCCATTACAGAGGATCAAAGACAGCCTTGAATTAAAGCAGCTCAGTCTGCTCCAGCCAAATCCAAATGACAATGGTTCAGGTCAGCACACTCACAGACTTGATGGATTCCAATAGCAGATATCATGCAGATTCACTTTTAAATGAAGTCCATCGAAGATAGGGCTGTCCTTAGGTCTTTAGATGCCGGTCTGCAGGCTCTGGTAGTGTTTCGCTGGTGTTTTGAATTTCATGTCGACAGGCTTCTCAGCGATGTCACATGACTGGAAGCTCCACGCTGTCTGACTTAGAAAATGCATGTTATGGACCGACAGGGAACACACTGTCTCCAAAATAAGTGCTGGCAGTTTAAAGGTTATAGAATAGATGTTGTTAATGGCCCTCGCCGGTTACATACATGCGTTGTCCATAAAGGCCAAATGAGTAGGAGCTCTTAGTATCATAGACTGAGAGAGCCCCATCATTATGGCCAACAGCCAGCACGTTACTTGTCAGCGTTGCGTTCTAAGAGGCATCTTTGGTGTATCACGCATGCCCGAGGATCAGGGGAATATTGCGCTGACTAGTACGGCTGTTCCTGTGTTGATGTAACGCCTGACGTATGCGGAAGTATCCGGATACCAGGCCGAGATGCAAACATGGTGCTGGAGGGTGGGAACATTCATGCCCACCGTCCTATTTAAATGGCTAGTCGCATCGCGTAGACACGCCCTCTGAAGACGTGAGCCAATCACGAAACACGTCAAGGCGTGGCTACGTGACACATCGTTTGTACTGAAGGCAGCATCTCCCAGGCCTCACGGAGCAGATAGACTGGTCTTTTGGAACCCCTACCTGAGTGAGCGATGCAGACCTTGTAGTGGCATGCACTTTTACCTGTTTCTTTCTTGTAAGCAAATGTGGATTGCGGGGGTATCATTTTTTTTTAATAAAGGGTTTTACACTATGCAGTTTCCTCTGCTTACTTGCATGTCCACTTTGCTGCACGCATACATCCAGTGACTGAAATCACCATACATCTGAGTGAGATCGTTTGGAGCTGATATTCCTGTTATAATCGATGTTAAGCTGTGAATGACTGCAGTCTGGTAAATACATTACCATAAGGGGATTGCAAGTGTTGGAATGACTCATACTCTAGAGAGATAAGAAATTCACCAGCTGTTTCACTATCAATGTGCACCGTCCGAGCTTGCACCCAAGTCACACAGTGATTGGCTGTATTCCTTGGACTCTTGAAGTTTACCTTTGGGACTTGTGCTTTTTTAGTGTGACCACTCAGCAGGGTGTTCATGGACTTCATGCTTTTTGATTTTGGGTGTTTTATACACTAATTTTCATTAGCAGTTCATATAAGCAACTATGAGTTAACAAGTTCATGAGATTTAGAATTATCTTTTCTCTTTTTTTTTTTTTTTTTCCCTTTTTTCCGCCTCAGAGAACTATCAGGATACTCAATCAATTTGCGTTCAATTCACAGTCTCCTTAGTTCGCATCATGGTTGGAAAAGATTTTTTTTTTTTTTTTTTTTTTTTTGTTGTTGCAAAAGTGCTTTTTTAAATATGTATCAATAAATATACAAAAAGAGAGAAAGGAAAAAAAATACTTGAATACATAAATAGATACATTAGTTTCCCCTAGTCGAACAAACCCTCGCCCCTCCCACAAGCCACCCCCAACCCTTATCCCCGCCCTCCCCCCCTCCCCTATCTCCGGAGTTCTGTCTCCTATTGAATCACTCTTTGCCCGTTCACCTTCCTACACTATATCATCCTATCTATATACCTTGGTCCAAGTTTAAAATTAACCCAATCCTGCCATTTTCGTTTAAATCCGCCTTCTCCCTCCTCTCCCATGTACCTGAGCTGTTCAGCATAATATATATCATTAATTCTACAAAACCAGCTCTTCTCTGTCGGGCTTATAGGGTCCTTCCATTGTTTAGGGATCAGACTCTTTGCTGCATCTAGTACATGGGGAAGTAAGGTTCTCATGTACTGTTTAGTTGACATTTCTGTCCCATGAAACAGGCAGACCCATGGGTCATGGGGAATTTTAATTCCGGTTATCTCCTCAATTATTAGTAATACATTATTCCAGTATGTTTCAATTTTTGGGCAGGTCCACCAAATATGTGACATAGTGCCCACTTCAAGACAGCCCCTCCAACAGTATTTGGAGGTGTCGTCTTGATAACGGTGTGCTATGGCCGGGGTTATATACCATCGTGCTAAACACTTAAAGTTCATTTCGATCAATGCACAATTAAGTGAAGTCGTATGTGTCTTTTTTAATATTTTCCTGACCTCTGTCTCGGTTTTACCCGTTCCCAATTCCTCTTCCCATTTATTAATATAAGGAGGGAAACCGGAGTCTTTCAGTCCCATCAGTATTTTATAAATTGCGGAGATCGCGCCCCTTCCCTTTGGTGCTAGACACAAACGCTCCAGAGGGAGCAAGTATCTATCTGACCTCAGGGGGAAGGGGAAGGAATCTACAAAATGCGTCAACTGCAAGTATCGCCACCTATTCAACTCAAACAGTTCTTTTTTTTTACTTAGTTCCTGGTAGGTAAGAATTTTGCCGTCTTTTAGTATGTCTTTTAATTGTGCATCTGGTTTTTTAATCCAGTTACCAAACAGGTCCATTTTCCCTGGTACAAAAAAATTTGTGTCAAATAAAGGAATTAGTGGGGAGTTATAACCCCATCTGTGTTTTTTATGTGCCCTATCCCATGTGGACATGGATGCCAGTGTAATTTTGTGCATGTGCGGATTTATTTGTCTAAAATGTGGCGGTATCCATATCTCTTTTCCTAACAGTGACTTATTTGAACCACTTTCTAATCTCACCCACCTTTTCTCTTTGTTATCTCTGACCCAATCAACCACCCGTGCCATGTGAATGGCCATATAATATGTGTAAATATCAGGTACCCCCAAACCACCATGTTCCTTATCTCTAATTAACACCTCCATACTTATGCGCATTTTTTTGTTCCGCCATATAAACCTATTTAATAACTGTTTTAGTATTTTAAAGTAAGCACCCGGTAGTGCGATTGGTAACATTTGAATTATATATAATATTTCAGGGAGAGTAAACATTTTAAAACAATTTATTTTCCCTAGTAGGGATCTTTGTCTCGATGCAATTCTCTTTAAATCTTTTTTAATATCATTTAATAATGGTATATAATTCTGTAGGTAGATTAGGTCGGGGGATGATGTAATAATAACTCCCAAATATTTTATCTCGGTATCTTTCCAAATAAATGGAAACTCTTGCTTGTATCTCCGTACGTCCTGTGAATTCACGCTAATATTAAGGATTTCTGATTTTAGAGGATTGATTTTGAAATTAGCTACATCTCCATACAATTTGAGAGTTTTTAATAGATTCGGGAGTGTTATAGTTGGATTCGTTATAAATAATAAGATATCGTCGGCGAACGCTGCAAGTTTATGTTCCCCATCATTTGTTTGTATCCCCCTGATGTCGGGGTTATTTCTAATCCCGGCCAGCAATGGTTCCAAAGATAAAATAAATAAAAGGGGGGACAGGGGGCATCCCTGTCTAGTCCCATTGAACATTTCAAATGTCCCAGATAATGTCCCATTCACCTTAACTCTTGCCGTTGGGTGTTTATACAGGGCGCTTATCCACCCCATCATTTTTGGACCGATCCCGATAAACTCCAATGTGTTCAATAGAAATCCCCAGTCTACCCTGTCGAAAGCCTTTTCGGCGTCTATAGACAGGAGTAGACCTATCTTTTCTCTTAAGCGCTGTTAATGATTCATTATTATTGCTTTAATGAAACATATCTTTTTCCTTAGTATTTGTATTGTTAATATATAATAGCTGCTACTGCTTTCATTTATTTACTACACCATTGGGCGCTTAGATCAGAGCTGTTCTTCTGACTTTTTCTGCCATTATTTTCTAGTATAATCTTAACTTCTTGCTATAATAAATATACAAAAAAACGAACAAACTAAGTTTGGGCCAATATGTATTCTAATACATATTTTTGGTAAAAAAATTGCAATGAGCATATATTGATTAGTTTGCTCAAAAATTATATTGTCTACAAAATAGGAGATAGACTTATGGCATTTTTATTATTATTATTTTTTTTTTACTAGTAATAGTTGAAATCTGCGATTTTTAGCGGGACGGCGACATTGCGGTCGATAGATCTGACACTTTTGACACTTTTTTCAGATCATTGACATCTATGCAGTGATCTAAGCTAAAAATAGCCGAGAAGGGGTTAACACTAGGGTGTGATCAAGGGGTTAAGTGTTCCCTAGGGAGGTGTTACTAACTGTGGGGGAGTGTAGTTATTGGAGGAGGAGAGATCACAAGGAAATTTTGAAATTAGAAAATTCAAAACTCGAAAATTTCGGAAATTCTAAATTTCGGAAATTCGAAAATCTGAAAATAAGAACTACAGTCCGAAAATTCAAAAACCCGATAACTCGAAAATCTGAAATAATAACTAACTAATAATAACTTAACTATTACTAACTATTCAGTTAAAGGTATTAGAATTTCCTTTCAAATTTGGCTGTTAGTTAACGTAACAAAAACAAATTTATCCAAAGTTACAAATTATCCATAATAACGACTGCCATATCTAAATGTATGAAATGTAACAAATTAATAATAATAATAAATAACAATAATAATAAAAACTTATTGTTAATATTATTATTATTTATTATTATTTTGTTCCATTTGTTTAGATGCAGCATTCTTTATTTGGGATAATTTGTAACTTCCGATAAATTTGTATTCGTTACATTTACTAACAGCCATATTTGAAAGGAAATTCCAATACCTATAATTTAAGGCTGCTTTCACACTGGGGGGGCTTTTCAGGCATTTTTGCTCTAAAAATAGCACATGTAAAGTGCCTGAAAAGCACCTCTTCAATCACGCACTTGCAGGAAAAAAAAAAAGTCCTGCAAGCAGCATCTTTGGGGCTTTGCGGGAGCGGTGAATTCACCACTCCTAAAATGCCCCTGCCATTGAAATCAATGGCCAGCGCTGCCAAAATGCCTGCCAAGCGCTTCGCCAGCAATGCTTTGCTGCGAACGCTTTTAACACAGTAATTTTTGTGGCGCTTTTCAGCCGCTAGCGGTCCGATTTTAACCCATGCTAACCGCTGAAAAGCACCACAAAAATTACTGCAAAGTGTCGCTAAAACTAGTGACACTTTACCGGCGATGCCTCCCCCGCCCCACTATGAAAATTTTCGGATTTTCCATTATTATTTTCAGATTTTCGTATTTTCGTATTTTCGAATTTCCGAATTTTAAAATTTCCAAATTGTCAAATTTTCAAATTTACGAATTTTACTATTTTTTTTTAATTTTCAAATTGACGAATTACAGTAAAAAAATTAATAAAAATGAATTCACCAGTTCACATGTCTAGTTCTGGCTCTTTGTGGAGCGAGCATTGGTGGCCGGGGAACATCGCGGCTGCCGGTCACGAGCATCAGCTCCAGCATCGCGCCACCCCCTATCGCTTTCAAAGCGGCCGACGTACACCTACAGTGATTCGCACACCTGTGCCAACCTGCCGCAGTATAATGACAGCAGCTGGTTGGCAATCTCACCTAATGTCTCCACCAGCTGTGCAGGCTTCAAGAGGAACTTGCCAGACCACCACCAGACCAGAGCGGCTGTGTACATTCCCCGTCCCTCCTCTGCTCTCAAAGGAATGTGCAGGGCAGGAAAGATTTACTCCAGCTGCCAAAGAGAATCGCTGTCTATAATCATGACAGTTGTTAGCAGGCCAGTACAGAGCTGGCTGAAAAAAAGGCCCTGGTTACATGGAAGCTGAACAGACTTGCCAAGGAAGCGATGATTGGGCTGCTGTTGCTCTGTGTTTTGGGCCTATTTTGAGGAAGGGGCCTGGAGCTCCAATATTAAGCCCCTATGATAATCTGGCCCTGGGTATGAGCATGTTTACAATGCACTGAAAGGTACACACAAACTGACACTGGGGTTGTGATTAATTTACATGTGCAATGCATATTTTGTTTTGGGGAAGAAAAGCTGGAGTTCTTCTTTAAATGCTGTTGAATGCTGAGAGAAGGCAGGTAAATGCTTTTTATTTCAGAAGAGACGCTGCATGTTTCTTCTACAGTAAGGCTTAAAGTGGTTGTAAACCCTTACAGACCACTTTATGCTACAGGTAAGCCTATATTAAGGCTTACCTGAAGCTACCCTGGATATCTCCTAAACCTGCATGGTTTAGGAGATATCCCCTGTCCACTGCATGTGCCAATGTCATCAGCACATGCACACTGGAGCAAACTGAAGCAATGGCACGTATGTGCAGTCGCTTCAGTGAGTGTGCCGCTACCGGCGGCTCCCGAATGCATTTGCGCAGGAGCGACATCATCGCGGTTCCGGCCAATCAAAGCGCCGGAGCCGCGATACCCGGAAGTAACCCCCGGGAGAGATGTCGCCGGGCGGAGGGGGGTACGAGGACCACTGTGAGGGCTTCCATGTAAGGTAAGTAATTCATAATGAGCTAGTATGCTATGCATACTAGATTATTATGGCTTTGTCTTGCAGGTTTTTTTTTCTAGGTTTACAACCACTTTAATATACACAGGACATTTTACAACCTCTCGTAAACAATTTAACTTGACAGATAGTAACAGACGTTAAAAAACACCTGTCTTGCCTTGTTTAGATGCCATGTTTACATGCTGTGTTTAACTGCGTTTGCATTTAGAAGCGTTTTTTTTTTTTCAAATAGTCAAAAATCTAAAATGCCTGTAGACGAGACACAACTAGTTACCACGCTTGCAAGCTGTTACAGGAGTTTGGCACTTGAAATGCCTCTGAATATCTGTCCTGAACGCATTTTTTTGCTTTCCAGAAAATGCTTCAAAACTCAACTACCTAGAAACGACTATAAACAAACCTGTGGTGGAGAGTTAATGAGCAGCTAAAACTTACTTACCAGCAGCAGTGTACATGAATCCAAAAAAGCATACTTGCTTGCAGTGAATAACGGCAGAACTTTAGTTCTGCTTTAGGTAAAAAAAAATAACACAGTAGCTGCTGCAGGTGTGAAAGAGTACTATATTGTCTTGATGTATCAAGGATGATAATGGAGACATTTGCAGGCACGCTATTAGGAAAGGCTCTAAGAAACATTGTAGCAAAGAGATGTTTTCACTGTTCAGACATTAAAGTGGAGGTTCACCCTCAAAAAAAATTCTGACATCACACGGAGTCGAGCCATCCTACCGACACAATGCCGGTGTTTTTTTTTTCCTCAGCACATACCTCGTTATCAGGATTTTCACCTCACGGCAATCCCGCGGGAGTGGGCGTTCCCAAGCACTGCCTGTGATTGACGGGCTTCCGAACGGCGCATACTGCACGTCACAGGTTTCCGAAAAAACCCGAACGTCGGTGCGGCTCTATACGGCGCCTGCGCACCGACGTTCGGGTTCTGTCGGCAACCTGTGATGCGCAGTATGCGCCGTTCGAAAGCCTGTCAATCACAGGCAGTGCTTGGGAACGCCCACTCCCGCGGGATTGCCGTAAGGTGAAAATCCTGATAACGAGGTATGTGCTGATAAAAAAAAAAAAAACACTGACATTCTGTCGGTAGGATGGCTCGACTCTGTGTGATGTCAGAATTTTTTTTAAAGGGTGAACCTCCACTTTAAACTGTATGTGTACTGAGACATTAGCAAATGTAATCTTAAAATGCTTCTAAGTAATATTTGTGCCTGAAAGATGAGTGGACATTCAAAATAGAGTGAGGGAGACATGAACAGAATATAAAATGTTGTGAAACATTTGACTTGAATTGTTAAAGTTTGTATATATCCATTATGAACTTATCTGGCAAAACATGGCACTGTGTTATTTTAACTGATAATTGCGCTGTCGTGCAAAACTGTACCCAAATACAATTGTTGTCCTTTTTGCCCCCCCACAAATAGAGCATTGATCACCTCTGCATTTTTTTTGTGCTATAAACAAAAAAGCCTGCTATTTTTTTTTAAAAAAACATAATTTTTTACTTTCTGCTATAAAACATACCCAATTAAAAAAATAAAATAAAATGTCCTCATCAGTTTAGGCTGTTATGTATTCTGCTACATATTTTCAGTAAAAACACCCCACTAAGCGTATATTGATTGATTGGTTTGCAGCAGGGTTGTCCCGATACGGATACTAGTATCGGTATCGGTACCAATACCGAGCATTTCCCCAGAGTACTTGTACTTGGGGAAATGCTTTGATGCTTCACCCGATACCTGGGCAGTCAGGGATGATCGATGCAGTGGGGGGAGTTACAAGCACTGATCTCCCTGTATACATTTCAATAAAGCCTGACAGTTTCTCCCCGGACCCCCTCCCTTTTTAAGCTGCTTTAGTAAAATTTCTACAGCGGTGATCAGTGCTTGTATCTCCCCCCAAAGCCGCACCGATCACCGCTGACTGTCCCTGTATCCTCCTCCAATCCCCCCACCCTCTCCCCCTCCGCATGCCGCTCCCCCTCCATGCTCCTGCTGTCCTCCTCCATGCTCTGTGTCCTCCTTCGTGATGCTTCTCTCCCCCTCCGTGCTGCATGTCCCGTGTCCCCCTCCTGCTGCTGTCCCCCTCCGTGCTCTGATTCCCCTCCATGTCCTCCTCCACTCCCTCTGTCCTTGTCAGGATGGAGAGCGGAGGTAGGAGCCGCTAAACCTGGCTCCTTCCTTTTCTGAATGAACTGAGTCAGTGATCACTGACTCTGTCCATTCACATAACTGAAACATCATAACCTGTGATTGCGATGCTTCAGTTTATGAATGGAGAGGAGCCTCTGTCTCCTGTCCATTCATTTTAGCTGAGGCTGCAGAGAAAGGGACTGGGGAATCTGCTGTGTCCTTGGTCCCTTTCTCTGTCTCAAAGGTGGGATGTGAGGGATCTGAATTTTAAAAATAAAAAACACACTGACACCATCCACTACCCCCCCCCCTCCCTTTAAGAAAAGAAGAAAGCATTGTAAAAAAAAAAACATAACAAAAAAATTAAAAAAATTTAAAGTGCAAAAAAAATACTGACATATGTGCCACTGTCACATGACATTAAAAAAGGTATCATTGATCGGCGAGTACTTGGAAAAAAAGTATCGGTACTTGTACTCGGTCTTAAAAAAGTGGTATCGGGACAACCCTAGTTTGCACAAAAGTTTTAATGCATAAAAATGATGTTTTTTTTTATACTAATAATTTTGGTGAACAGCGTCTTATAGTGGGACTGTGATATTGAGGCAGACAAATCGGACACTTAACTGACACTTGTGACACTAATACAGTGATCAGTGCTAAAAAATATGCACTGTCACTGTACTAATGACGCTGGCTGGGATGGGGTTAACATAACCCCAAATGGGACACACACGGCAAAAAAAAAATGTTACTCTCGCCTCTAAAAACAGCAACATTTAGGCCGGGTACACACGGACAAACATGTATGGTGAAAGCGGTCCGTCGGACCGTTTTCACCATACATGTCTGCCAGAGGGCTTCTGTACGATGGTTGTACACACCATCGTACAGAAGTCCGCGCGTAAACAATACGCGGGGCGTGTCCGCGGTGTCGCCGCGTCGATGACGCGGTGTCGCCGCGACAATGACGCGGCGACGTGGGCGGCCCGCCTTTAAAATGCTTCCACGCATGCGTCGAAGTCATTCGACGCATGCGAGGGACGGCGGGCGCCTGGACATGTACGGTAGGTCTGTACTGACGACCGTACATGTCCGAGCGGGCTGAATTCCAGCGGGCTGTTTTAAAACAAGTCCAGGAATATTTGTCTGCTGGGAAAAGGCCCGGCGGGCAAATGTTTGCTGGAATTCGGCCCGCTCGCACCTACACACGACCAAACATGTCTGCTGAAACTGGCCTGCGGGCCAGTTTCAGCAGACATGTTTGGTCGTGAGTATGGGGCCTTAGGCTTCAGATTTACTTTAACACTAGTAAATGAAACTATGTTCTGTAAAAAAAATATGCCACCTCAGCCCTCCTTATTAAACTAGTTAATGTAAGCAAACTGATGCGCGTGAATAAAAGTTCTTCATTGTCTGACAGGGCTAACAATATTTACACCCTACGGTATTCCAGCACATGTTCCCTATTTCTGAGACCACTAACTTGGCAGTGCCAGGAATTGAAAATTATTTATTTATCTATTTACCCATTTGAAGATAGGGAGGGTGATATGGAATTGGCAATTATTATTTAAAGGCACCCAATTAGGCACCACACATTTTGCATTTGATTGCGGTAAACAGGTTAGGGTATGGAATATCTCATTTCCATATATAGTTTATATTAAACGGACATTACAATGTTACAGTCAGCACATTTACTTGCTTTCCTTAAAACTGAGAATGCAGTGGGTTTATTGACTGGAAATTACTAATTTCTGTTAGTTTTTTTTTGTTTATAGAGATATTTGCCATGGTCTGGTATAGGGTGTTTTGCATCCATTGGAGTAGGTCATGTTAGCAGGCCAGACAATTTCTTATCAAATCCAGTATGTGCTTTTAACCTGTCTACACTGTTCACTCTAGTGATGTGTAATGTATTTACCATTGTGACACTTCAACTTGTATCTCTTTGTACTTGTCTGGCATCAACACTACACATTTGCTTTTCTCCTCTCTGTTCGTTCCTCACGATTGACCATTTCATTACAATTCCTTCTCTTGCACCCTTTTTCCCTCTGAATTCATCCTTATATATCTCTAATGTTTACTCTTATCATCTCTAGTGCTGTAGAGGTAAAAAAAGTATTATGGATCTTGGTACGAACTAGGAGGTTTTTGTAATATTAGGATTTTGCAAATGTTTCATGCTATCTTAGCATAAAATATTAATGTATGAAGGCATTTCAAAAACACCTTTACAAATTTGATTAGGCATATAAAGGGAGAAACTCCAAAAAAACAGTGCTGCACTACTAAATATGCTATGCAATGAATATCAAAGATAATAGTCAAGGTGATCCCGTGCCAATGTCAAACAAAAATATATAAACTCAAAAAATAATTAGCACAATATCCAAATATATATATAATGTTGCTGGCTGTTCAAGGGTCTATTGATGCTGATTTATGGGAGTTCATTGTTGCTGGGGTAGATCTATTGTGGCTGGGGTGTCCGTTGTTGCTTGGTCTATTTTACTGCCTTTCTTGTTAAAATTAACAAATTCCATACAAAATACTTAGCACCACAAACTGATACTTGGTTCTGTATTCTCTAAAAGGGGTGGTCCTAGGAGGTGGGTAAGGGGTGGAACAATGGAGTGGTGTTTAGAGATGGGTAGGGGGCAGAGTAAAAGGGTAACTCAGAAGGGAGGTGTTCCTGCACCTATACTATGAGAAAAAAGCCCTGTGTGTCAAATGTGCAATTCTTCAAGAAGTGAATTCATCATCTGGTTATTACCACTGAGCATGTGCATAACTACTTATACAGCAATAATTATATTGTATGCTCAAATGCACAACAACCTTTTAGTTTTGAGGCTATTTAAGTTTATTAATCAGACACCCAGAAGTTTCTTTTTTTTTTCTTTTACACACATATCCACACTCTGGGCCATTCCTACCAAGCATCGGTGAAGTTTTTGTCTCCGGCAAAAAAAACTCTTGAAGCAGCGTCCAACTACCTTTCATGTCTTATGGTCTCAGCTGCAGGGTGGCAGGATTTGCATTTTTGTAGGAACCACATGGTTTGTAGACGGGATAGACCATTTTAGAAGACTGAAGATTACTGTGCTGCCTCCTACAGCACAAAAATGTAAATCTTATTAACTACAGTCCATTTTGGGTAGTCTCCAATAGGCTATGAAAGGTGTTGCTGACCTAGTTTGTCTGATTAATCAGAGAATAATAGGTATGGTAATGATAAAAACCATATTTTATAGTAAACCTTTCAGAGGAATTTATGCGGATCTGAAATTGTTTATAATTAATTTTTCTTATTTTTTCCTCTTCTCTCCCGCTCCCGCTCCTCCTCCCCCAACTGCAATTACTGATCATGCTTCCACCTGGAGAATTCCAGTTGTCACTGTGTAAAATGTCCCTTTTTTGCATTTACACATCCATTCAACCCCCTCCCCTCCAGAATGCTCTGCTGTTATCATTTGTCAATCCATATATACATGCATTTCATCTACTACAAAGTCTATGCATAATGTTTGTTCAATTAAACATTTCTAAGAGCAGATACAGCATGATTTGCCTATGCACCAAAATTTTCTAGGCATCTATTTATCTGTATTTGTTATTATTCTAAAAGAAATGCTCTCTCATTCAAACGATGTTTTTAATGTCCCGGATATTTTTAAGAATATCTCCAAAATCTTGGGAATATGTATTTCACTGACTTTTTTTATAGACAAAAAAAAACATGGATTTTTTTTAATGCTGATTTATGTTCTAAACTATCCTAACTCATTAAAGATGCATACATTGTCTCCTGGGATACATTACAACAAGCTCTTTGTGAAGTAATTTAAGCAATACATCTTCAGCTAAAGGACATCGCCACGCTAACTAAATTAGTATAAGCACCCAGTAGATGGCAGTAGTATACAGTATTTTATTTTATTATGTTACTTTGTGAACCTGCCTCACATTAATCATAGATGCAGAAAAGTCTGAACACTACAAACTGACATAGACCTTGCTTTACCTCAATCAATCTTTATTCGCCAGTACATTAAAGTGGTTAGATATGGCATACCTGATTGCCTCGGGTCTAAGATAAAGCTTATAAATAACAGCATTTATGTTATCTCCTTTTATTCTTTTCTTATTATTGCTGCTTGGATGTAATCTGTTTATCCTTGATTAGATTGCCTGACCATTCAATATGTCGATTACATTTTTGTAAACCATACTGTTTTACTGCAGCGGTGAGCTTCTGGGCTTATTATTTCTAAGCAAAGATACTAATGCCTACGAAGCCATACATTCAGCAAGGGATTTAAATTACAAATATGGTAATTTTTAATCAAAGCAATATTTAAGACTTGGAAAGCTATAAACATGTGCACCCTGCCATTTCACCAAAAAGATTTCCGCTTTATAATCTGCTTATATATAACTTGCTGCACAAATTGAAAACAGCTGATAGAGCACATAATCAGTCCACCACACACATAAAATTTATAGCTGTATAGATCGAGAAAACTCTAATGCCGTGTACACATGATCGGTTTGTCTAATGAAAACGGTCTAATGGACCATTCTCATCAGACTAAACCGATCGTGTGTGCCCCCCATCGGTTATTTATCCATCGGTTAAAAAATTGGAAACTTGTTTTAAAATTATCTGATGGATAAAAAACCTATAGAAAAAAATGATCGTCTGTAGGCATGTCCATCGGTTAAAAACCCACACATGCTCAGAATCAAGTCGACGCATGCTTGGAAGCATTGAACTTCATTTTTTTCAGCACGTCGTTGTGTTTTACATCACCGCGTTCTGACACGATTGTTTTTTTAACTCATGGTGTGTAGGCACGACTGATCATCAGTCAGCTTCATCGGATAACTGATGGAAAAATCCATCAGACCGTTTTCATCGGATGGACCGATCGTGTGTACAGGGCATTGGGTGAATAAATGTTGCTGTATTTTTAGAAGTGGCAGAGCTTTTTTGCTTTACCTGTTTGTAACTGAATATAACAGTAACATCCATCTCCGCCAAGTGTCCTATTGTCAGTTCCTATGAAATAATGCAGAGGTACAGGCAGGAGTAGCCCTAGGGTTCAAGTGTCTCCCTAGCTCAGATGGGCACATTCTACTGTGCCCACACCATTAAGCTCAGTGACTAGGAACAGCCCTTATTTGCTGACTTGCTTATTGTTATGTGTACAGAAAAAGAAAAAAATACCTCATATAACAGTGAATCTTTTTTTAACCTCATAAAACAGTTATCCCTGTCCGGTGCTCAATCAATTCAGTTTGTGTGTATGAACTTGCACGTATGAAAAGGCTGATATAATCCATTACAGAAAATGCTTTTAGGCCCAAAGCGAATAGAAAAAAAAAATCACTAGAGTGTGGGATATTACTAGGGCAGGAAAGCACAGGGCAAAGCCTGGTAGCTAGAGCTGAATAGTTAAAGTGCATAAAATGTGCTTTCCAACAAAGAAAGAGTGAGGCCCCATACACACGATAGAATTTATCCGCAGATACGGTTCAGCGGACCGTATCCGCGGATAAATCCTCTCTAAGATTTCAGAGGATTTCAATGCGATGGCGTGTACACACCATCGCATTGAAATCCGTGCTGAAATCCTCTGCCGATGACGTGTCGCGCCGTCGCCGCTATTATGACGCGGCGACGGGCGCGACGCTGTCATATAAGGAATTCCACGCATGCGTCTATTCATTACGGCGCGTGCGGGGAATCCCTTTGGACGGATGGATCCGGTAAGTCTGTACAGACGAGCGGATCCATCCGTTGGAATGGATTCCAGCAGATAGATATTCTGTGCATGTCGACAAATATTTATCTGCTGGAAATCCATTCCAGGGGAGATTTATCTGTGGATAGATATCCGACGGAGTGTACACACCATAGGATCTATCCGCAGAAACCCATTTGATGGGATTTATCTGCGGATAGATTCTATGGTGTGTATGGGGCCTCAGATTAGATTAGTAGACATTTTGTTATGAAAAAAATAGAATACCCGTGTCTTTAGCTGTTGTAAAACAAGTCCTTATGTAAGCAATCTTCAAGTTGTAGTTTATCAACATATATGACATTATTTTTGGATATATAATCTCTTTATTTAATGCTAAAATTGTCTTATTTGTGATTGCATTTTATTGGAAGCACAGCAACCATTTTGTATGCTGATGATATGTTTCCAAGAGAAGTAATGGAAATACAATACACAGAGATCCTACGTTACCATGCTTGCAGGGGGGGGGGTGCACACCAAGAGGAAGAGGGAGCATTGATGGGAGTTTTGATTTGTATGTTGCTGGGGACTGATTTTAGTTAAAATCAGTCCTCAACATTATCGCAAAGCCACACTTTTATTCGGTGAAGGAGGCAGTTATACGACAATCTTGTTTATTACCACAGGGGACCTGCCAGGGCCACCAAAATCAGATATTCGCTAATCTCTCCCCCTCAACGATCCAGAAACAGAGATCTCTTAAGCCACTCCTGACGGTCCTCTCACAATGGGACATTAAATACAGATGGGCGTTCCCATTTGCTGTGAAGTTCACCTTGAATGGCAAGATGCATTCCTTCTCAAACCTGCCAGACGGCGAAAAGATCTTCCTCAGTCTCAAGCTCATTTCGTAGGAGGTCCCCATGGACTACTCCAATGCATCCACTGGCTCCTCTAAGCGACCTCCCCCTACAAGCCCAGTCTCTCCAGTTTGAAACAAGAGCATGCCCAAAAGGTCGAAGGACGGCAGACCTCCATAAGACACAGATTGAATCTCACGTTCACCCTTCCCTCCTTCCTTCCCCTCACCATTGAGGGAAGATTCACCTGTTGACAGAGCTAGAAGCTTCTGGTCCTAGTGGCCCTTTGACTTTCCCTCCTCAATGCTGGTTACACGGCTGTCCCCTTATCCTCTAACCGATCTTCGGTTGATGGCAAATTCAGAAGTCTAGCCTCTGAGTGGACTCTCTCTCAAGCAAGATTCATCCGCCGTGTTTTCTCAGTTTTACATTTTTTATGACTGTTCTATTTTTGATGGTTTCACTTTACTTTTAACTTTTTTCTACCGCCTCCAAACCCCAAAAAACGTTTGGCTCTCTAAAGAGCTATCTGGAGGCTTCCCGCACACTATAGAGCGGGGATCCTGGGGGGTATATGGGATATAGGTTTCCAACACCTGAAGGACAGCACTACCTTGGGCATGGGGTATCCCAGCATGGACATCTATGGTGCTGGGGGTTGTCGTTGGACTCCCGGGGGAGTCCCTCCCCCTCCCCATCATGGGGGGGACTGTTCCCGCGGGGGCCCTGGGAACCCGGGTTCCCACATAGCCCCTGGGATGAGTTATTTTAGGTTGGGCTTAGTTCTTTATGTTTATTTTTCCTCAGCAGTCCGGGTCTGGGGTGACCCACTTGTGCCTCAGCCTCTTCCATAGTTGCAGTCTTTTTGCACCTGTGGGATGGGTTGTCGGTCCCCATTTCAGGGTGACCGATCATTTTTGGTAGGAGTTTGGCAGACCTGTTTTATGTCAAACCCGATAGGTCTTCCTGGAAGACACTTTGTTCTTATTTGTTTTTTCTTTTTTCTCTCTTTCATTTTTTCTCTAACTGCTCTCTTTTTTCAGCTGATCTGCCGGGGAGGTGTCGGGACCGAAACCTGCACCGATTTGTATCTCTTCAGGCCCACACACCCAATCGGGACCATAGGAGTCGGCAGGAGGTAGGTGATGGTATCTTTGAAATAGACGTCTTGGAAAATGAGCCGCAACCATGGACAGATCACCATGCGATAAAATTCACAATTACCAAAAACGCCCCCTCAAAAAATAAGCTACAACCAGTGACAACTCACTGGACTAGATCTCAGAAGAAGCTCCACTCGGAACTCTTCAAAACAACACTAGGGAACAAAATAAAAACTGTCCAACAACAGCAAACGGCCACAAAAACTCTCTACGCCATCAACAAGGCTCTACTACAGTCAGCCGACTTAGTGGCACCGAAATGCAAAACTTGCATCAGGAAAAACAACTCCAGCTGGTTTAATAACCAGCTGTCGTTGCTAAAGCAAGAGTGCAGAAGAGCAGAAGCTGCTTGGAGAAGAAGCTCTTCGGAGGTAAACCACACTACTTATAAAATAATCACCAAGAAATACCATAAAGAAATCTTTATGGTAAAAAAAAATCATATCTCCAACATCATCACAAATTCCCAAAACCGCCCCTGCAAACTCTTCAAGCTGGTTACTCAGACGATGAACCCAGCTTGTTTAGAGGCCCCCGATTCCAACTCACAAGAATTTTGCAACGAATTATCGGATTATTTCATTAATAAAATTGAAGGAATCCATGTAAGCATTCAGCAAAATAGACCTCTCATCAACCCCTCCCCAAAGCTCAAACCAATCACCCACTCAAAACCACCACAATTAACTAATTTCTCCCTAAAACCCACTTCCATCGAGGCCACCAAAAATATCAACGGTACTCTGCGTAATAGCACAGCGCCCAATGATATCATGCCCACCAAACTGCTGTAAGAGTGTGCCGATATTTTGGCACCAGCTATCTCGCAGCTCTTAAACCAATCATTCAAGGAGGGCACGGTGCCCACCTTGCTGAAACAAGGTATAATCAAACCAATTCTAAAAAAAAACACCCTCGACCCCAAAGATCCAAACAACCGTCGACCCATAACAGCCCTAAATGTCTTCTCCAAGATAATGGAGAAATAAGTTGTACAACAGCTACAACATCATTTAGACACTTATAAATTACTCGATCTGTTTCAATCAGGGTTTCGTCCTGGTCACGGAACAGAAACAGCACTGCTCAAAATATAGGATGATGCTCTAGAGGCCGCAGACGAAGGAGAATCTTGTCTCCTGGTACTGTTGGACCTAAGCGCTGTCTTCGACACTGTAGAACATGGACTACTTCTGACTCGGCTAGTTGAAGTAGCCAGAGTCACAGAATGTGATTTATCTTGGTTCTCCTCCTTCCTGGAAAACCGATCACAAATAGTGAAATTGGGGCCTTTCATTTCTGAAAAACGGACGGTACCATGTGGAGTCCCTCAGGGTTCCCCTTTGTCGCCGGTTCTGTTCAATATCCATCTCCACCCTCTTTTTGAAATCATCAGTAACCAGAAGTTACTTTATCACTCTTATGCAGATGATACACAATTGTATTTTCGCATATGCAACAAAAGGATCATTCTCTTGGACTAGAGAAATGCCTTTCTTTAAAAAAAAAAACTGGATGACAAAGAGTTATCTTAAACTCAACGGTTCAAAAACAGAACTTCTTCTGTTTCACGCCAACCGTAAAAATCATCCCGCAACAACATGGATGCCCCCGCCCATTCTGCGTCAATCCATCACCCCCAGCGCCAAAGTCAAAAGTCTCGGAGTCATTTTTGACACCAACATGACAATGGATGCACAAATAGGGTCAGTAGTCAGCGGATCGCACCACCTGCTGCGCCTTTTACGCAGACTCACGCCCTTTATTCCGAAAGAAGACATAGCAGTCGTGGTGGGGACACTTATCAACTCCAGACTTGACTATGCCAATGCCCTCTACCTCGGACTCCCCAAATACCAAATCACTCGTCTGCAAGTCATTCAAAATACAGCTGCGCGATTAGTGACTGGCAAAAAAACATGGGAATCAATCTCACCTTCACTGAGATCCCTTCACTGGCTGCCAGTAAAAGACAGAATCACTTTCAAGGCACTCTGTCTAATGCATAAGTGCATTCATGGAAACACCCCCCAATATCTATGCGAAAAAATAAAAGTCCACAACCCCAATCGTATTCTACGATCCACCAATAAAAACCTTGTCCAGATACCCAAAGCCAGATACAAGTCCAAGGGAGATCGAAGGTTTGCAGTCCAGGGACCTCGACTGTGGAACGCTCTGCCCACCAACACTCGATTGGAGTCGGACAACTTGGCCTTCAGGAGAAAGATTAAAACCTATCTCTTCTGAGGTCAAAGTGTTGCACTCACAGAATGGATACAGCGCCCAGAGGCGATTCAGTTCACATGTGTTGCGCTATATAAGTTTTTCACTCACTCACTCATGACAGAATTCCACCTCTGTGTCCCCATGGCTAGTCCGCAGCACCCAGGGTCTAATGTAAGGATAATAGCAATGGTGTGGGGGTAGTGGCGCTGTCTAAATGAAGGCTGATAATACCCAGAAGTTGGTATGTACCGGACTATATTAACCTCAAAATAGTGTATGACTAGTGGGTCTAAAATATAGTGCCTCCTTAGGTTGGTAAGTGATGTACCAGTGGTAGAGTGAGTATAATAACTAACATGAGTGTTGCTATAACCACATGCAGTACATAACGTAAATTAGTGCAAAAAATACAAATAAATATAAATGTGACCAACGTTGAATAAAAATATTATGAGATAGTAACAGACAGCACTGATGCTGGAACTGAAAAGTGTCCAAAAAATATCCAAAAAATTAGTTAATAACAACAGTCCATAAGTATGAACCAATATGAAAAAATAAGTAAAGTGACAGCAGTCCATAAAGGTGTATCAAAGGTGATAATTGGTGACCATGTGACTTTCCAGGCAGGTAGGTGATCACAGTATGCGATAGTGCAATTATGCGCAGTGGGTCCGGTGCTCCCCCTCCTGGGTCCCTACTCAGCAGAGGCACTCACCCCTGCAGGGGTAAAGTGCATAAAACGTGGATGATGTCCAAGCAGCTCAGGTCCTCGCTCTCCTTATGGATCCTATAGTCCAGCTGGTGCCAAAGGTCCTAGGTAACCAAATTCCTCCAAAGGGAAAAAAAAGGGTCTCATAGGGTAGTAGGTTCAAGTTTCAGGGAGTATAATTTATTAGTACAGCCGTAGGCTTATACTGGAACAATATATACAAAAATATGTGAACATAAAATAAGGTAAAATAAAATAAAACTGGGGCCAGATAAAATGCTTATAAAGACAAGCAGACAGTTATCTGTATGGTAACAAGCTTCCCTGCACAGCACAGAATCCAAAAACAAAGATCAGCGTCAGCATGGGAACGGCGTGCGTTCCACCAGGTGATCAGCTGGTTGATCCAGGAAGTGTGTGCGGGCGTGCGTGTATCCGCTTTACGCACGTTTCGTTCTCTTACGTCTTCTGACCCGCTTCAGAAGACGTAAGAGAACGAAACGTGCGTAAAGCGGATACACGCACGCCCACACGCACTTCCTGGATCAACCAGCTGATCACCTGGTGGAACGCACGCCGTTCCCATGCTGGCGCTGATCTTTGTTTTTGGATTCTGTGCTGTGCAGGGAAGCTTGTTACCATACAGATAACTGTCTGCTTGTCTTTATAAGCATTTTATCTGGCCCCAGTTTTATTTTATTTTACCTTATTTTATGTTCACATATTTTTGTATATATTGTTCCAGTATAAGCCTACGGCTGTACTAATAAATTATACTCCCTGAAACTTGAACCTACTACCCTATGAGACCCTTTTTTTCCCTTTGGAGGAATTTGGTTACCTAGGACCTTTGGCACCAGCTGGACTATAGGATCCATAAGGAGAGCGAGGACCTGAGCCGCTTGGACATCATCCACGTTTTATGCACTTTACCCCTGCAGGGGTGAGTGCCTCTGGTGAGTAGGGACCCAGGAGGGGGAGCACCGGACCCACTGCGCATAATTGCACTATCGCATACTGTGATCACCTACCTGCCTGGAAAGTCACATGGTCACCAATTATCACCTTTGATACACCTTTATGGACTGCTGTCACTTTACTTATTTTTTCATATTGGTTCATACTTATGGACTGTTGTTATTAACTATTTTTTTGGATATTTTTTGGACACTTTTCAGTTCCAGCATCAGTGCTGTCTGTTACTATCTCATAATATTTTTATTCAACGTTGGAAACATTTATATTTATTTGTATTTTTTGCACTAATTTATTAATTTATTGATCCTAGGGGATCACATTTTTGGGGGGGCTGCAGTCTTCCACTTCTATTCATATATTGGATTATATACTTTATGTTTGGTTCTTATTAACACTGCTACATATTTCCATTTAGTGCTTCCTAAGCGCGGTTATTTTACTTTATTATCTAATGTAAGGATAGTCATACATAATGTCCAGGGTTTGAACTCCCCTCAGAAAAGAAGAAAAGCTTTTGATCACTATCATTCCCTCAGATTGGACATTGTTATGCTCCAGGAGACCCATTCCCCAATGCGATACAGCCCTAATTTACACGCTACACGCTAAATACCCAACATTTTTGCCTCACAACAATTTTGCCTCGCAAATGTGGAGAACAAAACTAAAGGGGTAGCAATCCTGTTTTCAAAAGGGGTAGCAATTTCTCTATGACAGCAGTCCACAGAGATCTGGAGGGCAGATTTATACTGGTCAAGGGCACCATGGAGGGCACCTTGTATTCCATAGTGTCATACTAAACCCCCAACGCAGGTCAGACACAATTCTTTCAATCTCTCTTCAAAACCCTTGCCCCCCTCTTGGAAGGCAGAGTCATCCTAGGTGGGGACTCGAATGTGGCCTTTGACCAAGGCCTAGAAAGATCCAGACCTCCTGGAGACCTATTAACTCATCCAACTAGAGCTAGTCTTAAACTTGCTAAACTTCTCCATTCACATGGCCTGGTTGACATCTGGAGGGAACTGGATCCTTCTAAAAGGGACTATACCCACGATTCCTGCCCCCCACCAGACATACGCTAGGATAGACCCTGTCCTAGTCTCCCTAAGTCTTATCCAATCTGCCCTGACCTCGTCCATCCAAGACACGGCCTTGTCTGACCACTCCCTTGTGTCCCTTACCATGCTCAACCTCCTCACACAACAATCAGGTACGCACTGGAGACTAAACAAATCTCTTCTCAGTGATCCCATCAATGTTAAGGAAATAACTGACTCCCTAAAGCAATACTTTGCTTTGAACGATAAAGACACAATCTCCCCGGAGACCCTATGGGTCACCCACAAAGCAATGGGGAGAGGCAAACTAATTAGTATGGCTACCCGGTTAAAAAGGGAGCGACATCAGGACATTGTGAAACTGGAGAAGGTCTTTCAGTCCCTGAAGACCAAACACAAGCGATGCCCCACTAAGACTTCAATGGAACAGTTAGATGCGAGGTTGGAGCTTAACCTAGCCCTCACAGCGAAAGCGGAGAAACACATACGTTGGAGTTGGGCAAAATTATGCATGCAGAGGGATCACATGGGCGCCATGTTGGCCTCTAAACTTTCTCCACTGTACCATGCTCAAACCATCCCCCGGATTAGGATAGCGGGACAGCCCCCCACGGCCAACCCAAACAAAATACTCACAGCGTTCCAGGACTTCTACTCCCAGCTTTATAGCTCTCCCTCCGCAGACAAGGGTCTGGAAATTCTACATTTCCTTAAGGTGTAGATATTATTTCCCTCCTACAATCCGGCTGGGACCACGGCCCTAAACAGGAAGCAATGTTTCTCTTTCCTAACTTGCACACAGGGCTGCCCCCTCTCCCCTTAATTTTTGCTATTGCCATCGAGTCCTTGGCGGGCGCAATACGCTCCAACCCAAAATATCCAGGGAGTAACCTGTGGCCCGCAAACTCATGAATGTGGTTTGTTCGCTGACAACATTATCTTGTTTCTCACCTCATCGACCATGACCCTCCCTAATCTCTGCAAACACCTAAATAATTTTTCCATCGTCTCAGGCCTGAAAGTAAATGATTCCAAATCTCAGGCCCTTAATGTCTCTCTCAGACTGGAAGTAGTCTCAGCGTTGCAAAATGAATTCCAGTTTGAGTGGAGAGTAGATTCCATTAGGTATCTGGGAAAAAACTCACAGCCAAAATTGAGCATTTGTATCCATCCAATTTCCCACCCATGTACCAAAATCTTGCTTCTGACCTTAAGAACTGGGACAAGGGGGCTTTGTCATGGCTGGGGAGGTAAAAATGACTCTCTTCCCCAGAGTACTGTATCTATTTTGATCTCTCCCCATAAACATTAGAAGGGACCACTTGAAATCCTTTCAAAGCAAGGTTACCAAATTTGTCTGGGGAGGATCGGGCCACAGACTTCCCCAAAAAACTATTTTTCAAACTAGGACTCGGGGTGGGTTGGGACTTCCTTGCCTCCTTTGGTACTTCCAGGCAGCTAGAATAGCGCAATTGTCCACTGTCTACTCTAGATTTGAAAAGCCTGATTGGGTTAACATTGAGAGACAGGCTGTCCAAACGCATACCTTAGACTATCTTCTGTGGACTCCCTCCAGGGACCGCCCCCCAATATTATCTCCTATCCTTCAACAAACTTTGTCTCTGTGAGACAAGTTGCGATCTGTACCTTCCCTGACCTCAGAAAGTAGACTCCTGGCACATATTTTTCACAACCCGGACTTTCCGCCGGGCCAAGACATCAAGTCCTTTCGATGGTGGCTGGACAATGGGCTGCATCGCATCGGGAACTTCTTCACCCCTTCTGCCCCAGTTACCCAGAAATTCTGTGTTCAGAACCTAAACATGCCGGCCACGGAGCACTACAGATTTCAACAGATACAACACTTCCTCCGCAGGCTATGGAAGGGGAAACTTATCCCCCACAAATTTACTCCTTACGAAATGTGCTATGGCTCAGAGGGGTGGAATCTCCATCATTTATCAATCACTTGCACTCCCGTCCTCAAAATCCTCGTATATGCTGGCATGGGAAACTGACCTCCAAATTAATTGGGACCTCGAGAGGTGACAGTCTTCATTTTTCAGAACTTTCCAGGGGGTAAGAAACATCTCCTTGGTCGAATCTGGAGTCAAGGTCTTGACCAGATGGTACCTCACCCCCTCAAAGTTGGCCCCCTTTTTCCCTACAGCGAATCCTCACTGTTTCCGCTGTGGTAGTGTGGTACCCCAAAAGTGTAGTGACCCAGAATTCTCAACTGGATGGGTTAATGGGCTCCAGGGAGCTTATAATGTACAGAGGAAACTGATATTTCAGTTTCCTCATTATTTTATAAAGTCCACTTTGGGACCTGGAGCCCGGGGATTTCGTAGAGATCCGGGTGGGATAAAATCCCCAGTCCTGGGTCCAGATTTTGAGATTTACCAGCACACTGACTGGTAAGGTGTGTGCTGGCCTATTTGTAGACACCTGACCATGGTTCTGGGCTCCGCCCTCCCAAGGGGTCCAGGCTTGCAAGGGAGCTCCCAGAGTATGCAGGTGTGCACTGGAATAGCTAGAGAAGCTGGAGAAGCTGGAGAGTGCAGGTTGCACTTTGAAACCTAGAGACCTGAGTCTGAGGTTGCTGACAGGAGTCAGGAGGGCTTTATGCGAAAGCCTGAGAAGTGGTGCTGCTGCTGAAGAGAGTCAGGTGCCTCGGTATTTTCATTTGCATGTGTGAGCCAGAAGGGTGAACATACTATCATTTAATATTGATGGAGAAAACCCCTGCGAGGGAAACCACTTTTGTTTTCATCTCTGGAACGTTGTTTGATTTTCTTTAATAAAAGTGGGCCAACAAGCCCTCAAAAGAAAACATTTGTGTGGGATCATTCTCGCTAGCGGGTGCTACACTTGAGCTAATAACCCCCAACATTACACCGCGGATGTCAGCTCACGGCACCATGGCCCACACTTGGTGGGAGTGCCCTAGACTTGGGTCATTCTGGAGCAGGATGTTTACCCTGATCCAAAAGGTAACTTCTCACCAGCTTCCGAGAACCCCAGCTATAGCTCTCCTGAACTCTAACCTCCCTAGAATTCCCAAAGCAAGCCGCAAACTAATACATTTTATGCTGCTAGGGGCCAAGATGACCATAGTGAAGGCGTGGAAACAACCCATGGTCTCCCTCTTGGCAGCCAAATGCAAAATCTCCTGGATCATGGCTCAGGAGAGACTAGCCAGCATATTAACTGACACAGTTCCAAAGTTTGAAGCCGTCTGGGAACCTTGGTCCCTACATTCTGCTTCGCCCAGGATTTCTGTCCCAATCGGAAACTGCTAGGGACGGACACTTGGCCCCCTCCCGGTAAGATCAGCTCTCTCTCTCCTTTTCTTTCTCTCTCTACAATACTCTTCTTTCACCTGCCTCTTTTTATTATCTCTCCTTTTTGGTACTTTCTCACTCCTTGTGGCATGTTTCCAGGCTTATATCTAGATTGTTTGTATGACAGATAGCGTGTTCCTCTGAGCGCACTGTAGCAATGTTAATACTGGTCTTCCGTCCTCATGGTCAATAGCTACCTTTGTGATGGGGGTGGAACCCTCCGGGCTAAGTTTGTGCCCAATAGGGGTGCCTGGGGTTTCTCCCCATGATCCTGTACCAACGTCTGAACAGCAGGACGAGGTATCTAGATTGAAAGTACTAGTCAGTGGTCAACTTATCTGTACTGATTGGACTATGCTTGTAAATTGCCATTACATATTGTGGTCTTATGTCTAGAAGGAATGTACCAATTTTCTTTTGGTTTAATAAAATCAATAAAAACCTTTGAAAGAGAAAAATCAGTCTTCAGCGTGCTAACTCCCATCAGCTCGCAGACACACTACTCCTTGCATTGTTGCCCCAATCAACCACTGTCCTCTAGGATCGATCCAGATCCAGCCAAGATGGCTGCCCCCTGTAGTGGAGACACTTCATAGCACTACCAGACAATAGTCGCAGTTACGGATACTACCTTAGGTCCTGGGGAGACTGTCATTTTCCCTGTGCTGGTCGGGACTACTTTTTAGTAGTCATATTTATCCGGTAAGCAGGCTACCTATTCACCTGGGTGTCAAGCTGGATGCACTTTATTTAACCACTTCAGCCCCGGACCATTTTGCTGGTCAATGACCGGGCCACTTTTTGCAATTTGGCACTGCGTAGTTTTAAATGACAATTGCGCACTTGTGCGACGTTGCTCCCAAACACAATTGGAGTCCTTTTTTTCCCCACAAATAGAGCTTTCTTTTGGTGGTATTTGATCACCTCTGCGGTTTTTATTTTTTGCGCTATAAACAAAAATAGAACGACAATTTTGAAAAAAAATATATATTTTTTACTTTTTGCTATATTAAATATCCCCCAAAAATATATATAAACATTTTTTTTCCTTAGTTTAGGCCTATACGTATTCTTCTACATATTTTTCGTAAAAAAAATCGCAATAAGCGTTTATTGATTGGTTTGCGCAAAAGTTATAGCGTCTACAAAATAGGGGATAGTTTTATGGCATTTTTATTAATATTTTTTTATTACTAGTAATGGCAGCGATCAGCGATTTTTATCAGTACTACGACTTTATGGCGCACACTTCGGACACATTTTTGGGACCATTGGTATTTTTATAGCGATCAGTGCTATAGAAATGCATTGATTACTGTAAAAATGTCACTGGCAGGGAAGGGGTTAACACTAGGGGGCGAGGAATGGGTTAATTATGTTCCCTAGGTGTGTTCTAACTGAAGGGGGGTGGGTCTGACTAGGGGAAATGACAGATCGCTGTTCATACATTGTATGAACAGACGAACAGTCATTTCTTCCCCTGACAGGAGCGGGAGCTGTGTGTTTACACGTGCGTTGGCACCAGGGGAGACCTACGTGATTTTGCGCAGCCGAGCCGACCTGCAGTTGTATAACTGCGGTGGCTGGTCGGCTAGTGGTTAAAGGATCCTGTCACGATTTCATTGCAGTATCATACCTTACCTACACGGATAGGTGCTACTCCCTAGTTATCTATGGAATGGATTTACAATGGGACACTGCTTTTATTTTTTTATTTTTTACTTTTTTTTACTTTGATATTTTGTAAAATATTATCTAGCGCTGCATCTACTTTGTATATTTATTCTTGAACTTATGCCCTCTCTCAGAAATTGGAATGAGAGCTATTGAATTGGGCTTTAAGGGCACACAGTACAATTTGTATTGAAAAAATAGAAAATTTATTGGTATGAAATATCATAAAATCAGTTATGAACATAAAATCAAAATTAGAAATCAAGTCAATAGCTGGTACTACAAGGGTTATAACAACAGTTATATAGTCTCAGTATACACAAGCTTTGTTTAGAAAGCACAGTTTAAAGATACAATCATTGAATTGTGTAACCCAAGTAGTAATCCGGAGGTTAATGGAGGGCTTGCTCTACATGTTACGCGCTTGGACTAGCGCCTTCTCAGGAGCACAGATATTTGCATAGATAAGCCGCGTTGGGGGTAAGCAAACGACGGTCGTGTATTATTCCCACAATGGCTGGGTATACAGAATAGTACTGATCCAGCCTAATGTAGGGGTAGTATCATAAACACGAAACTATAAAAGTAATGGTGTTGGGGCAGTCATTGCTGGTAAGCAATAAAAATCGAATCCAGGGGTGTACATGTGCGGTGGTTCAGTGCTAAGTAGAATGGGCTAGGCACAGATAGGCAGATAGGTAATTCTACCAAAGCAGCCTGTAGATCCTCAAACAGTAGAACAGAGGAAATTGTAAGCAGGACTGGCAAAGCAAGGTCCTATATGCCCAAATAGCACAGGAGTCCGCACGTGTCCCCAGTGGAAGAGAATGACGCCAATACAAATGCCCTCCCTCAATGATTTTTGTACCCATCCACAACAGCCCAGAAGCCCTGACCCTTTCCCACCACAACTGAGTTCTCCTCTTCCTTTCCTGAACTTGCCGGAACCCATCAAGGTAGACTGGAGACAGCAAGAAAAATCCTGGTGCCTTTGAGACTCCACATCCGGACTATGAGTGTCTGTGCTGCCATGTTTCAATGCTCCCTTGCCTTGGAAGAGCAGAACTCCAACATCGATGGCGGGATCCTGGCATATGTAGTCCTGTAACTTGGGAATATGGTGTAATGATTGTAACGATGGGATCGGACCGTGAGACAGCACTTTTCAGCATGGTGAAGGGCAGTTCAGGAGAGTCTTATTTGTGGCACATTTGTCTCAAGAAATTACTTGGTTGGCATTGCTTCTTCAGGTGGTGGTCGGGCGGGCCTTCGAACAGTAGTGCATGGATACAAAAAAGAAAAGGAATAATGTCAGTGTATCATTATTGGAGTAATATCAGACAGGAGCAGTGGTGTCGCCATTAAGACTAAATACTTATAAGGGGTGTAATGTGCACAAGTAAAGTGGGATCCCCACAGGGTACAGAGTCCGAGCCACAGCCAGTAGATATGTGCATTCCCGTTCGTACGAATGTTATTTTCGTACGAAAATTTTCATTTTCGTACCCGCAGAATAATGTGTACATACGAAAAAATTTAAGCACCAAAATACGAAAACGACGGGATTACGAATGAGTATTACGAAAAACGAACGGGAACGAACAGGAAAACGGGCGTCTTACGAAAAACGAACGGGAACGAACCTACGGAACGATACGAAACAGAACAAAAAAAACCGAAAAAAAATTCTGTGCACATGTCTAACAGCCAGTATCATTCATTGCCCTTGATGGTAGGGATAGTTAACACTGCATGCTATTGCCAGGTCCCTGCGTTCACCACACCTGATCACGGGGCTCAGGTTAAAGCAATAGGCAGACTAGGGGAGGTAATTACATTAAGACATATGACCTGGATGTCCAGGGATACTTTGTGAAATATGGTACTTGTATGTTTCAGGAAACCATTCTATAGGACCCACTGGATGCTTAAAAACTGAGTCAGGCAGAAACGGTAAAGCCTTACAATTCACAGCTCATCTCTGATATTCAAACAAAAGTTCCAGAAGATGAATACATGTATTTTTAAAGATATAGAAGAACATTATCAGTTAATGGACTGGTACCATCACTTAAAATAATTAAAGATAATAATATAAAACAAAGAAAGTAGGAAAGAGAAAGATGAGAAAAAAAACAAGCAAAAAGTAAAAAAAAAAAAAAAAAAAGTGATTTAATGCTATTTCAACCCAGACACACATTTCACTGTGTCAAAGAGCATTCAATCTGCATTACGAACAATATATAACTGTCCTGAAAAATTATTATGAAGTGACTTTATATATATACATTGCAGCTGTTGCAGCAGCAACTTAGCAAATAATAATAATAAAGAGGAACAATAAAATAAAAATAGAAAATCCCATATTGGTGATCAACAGGTGAACAGGATCACTGTCACTAAAAAGTCGGGTACAAAAAAATATTAAAAAGGGGAGGAAACAATGTTTGTCAAAAAACTTTTGGAATTTAGTCAAACTCGACTGCAATTTATTACTCAAATTTTGTTAGAGGCTTTTCCCGAAAACAACAAAAAGAAAAATATAGTTATAGTTTTAATTGCACGCAATCCCCTACGTTGGTCTCTTAATAGTTACTCACATTAGGACAGCAACAGGGTGGAATTTATTAAAGCTGTGACCCTTGAACGGTACCTTAATAAACTTTTCCCATTAAGAAACTTTAGTTTGAGATTTCATCCAAATCGTTCACTCCGCTCCTCCTAAGACATCCTGATTTCCAGCCCCCTTGTTACCTCCTCCCATGCTCAACATCAGGACCACTCCAGAACCTCTAGAACTCCCCACCCTAATATGTTCAGCCAGCTCCTACCCTGTCCACCACTAGGTGATCCCAAAATATTATTTTATTCAGGGAAGCCTACCCCGC
Organism: Rana temporaria; assembly: GCF_905171775.1. NCBI lineage: Eukaryota > Metazoa > Chordata > Amphibia > Anura > Ranidae > Rana > Rana temporaria. The sequence goes on from NC_053490.1 coordinate 174,686,472, forward strand.
CTCCACCTAAAATGTTACCTCAGACAGCTCCATATCAGTTAATTCCCAGCAGCTATTATTTTTGTACCATGCTCCTCACCTTAGATCATAAACCCTTTGAGCAGGGCCCTTCTATTCACGCCCTGCACAAACTGTTGGCACTATCTAAATCCTTTTGCCCAAACTAACAAACTACCCAACTCCCGTAATCTTAATGGAAGTTTCAGTAGGTGTAAGGGGATGTCAGGTTTGCTTTAAAACCTTTCTTCAGGGGTTATCGGGGTACAACCCGGTGTTCCTGCTATATTCATGCCAAGGGCAAGATAATAGGTACAATAGACTCCCTGAAGTAGTGTACCCTGTTGAATACAATTTAACCTGATCCCGAAAACAGTGCGGAGTGTCGTGCTCGCCCCCTCCCTTGAAATACAGGAGAGTCAGGACGCTCCCTACGTTGCAGATAGAGAAAATAGCTGTGTGTTAGTGGGTGTCCTGACTCTCCAGTAGTAAGGGAGGGGGCGAGCATGACACTCCACACCAGGGAGAAAGCCTTGCATTACTGTGTGGAGTTACAGACAGAAGAACAGGAAGTGAGGATTTCTCAGAAGAAATAAGGACATTTAAAAGCAAAATTGAAGGATGAGGTAAGTGAAGGAGGACTACACTAAGGTAAAGGAAGCTATTTAGAAAAAAAAAAATTGTACCTTTACAACCCCTTTAAGCCTCTCTTTTTCATAAATATAGGAAATAGTCTGAATACCAGGATTAAAAACTACCTGCCACCAGGTACACTTGGTTCTTTATAGAGGCTGCACACCTTTTCCCTCCTTTATCAATTTGGTAATCAGACAATGTTATCCTTCACCCATACAAAATAAACTGCCTACACTATTCAGACAGGATTTACACGAATGACAGAGGCGTAGTGCAACACTGGGGCGCTGGTCTTTCTGGCATGCAGGACACAGACAACTAGTTAAGGTACACAAGGAGTCTAGGACAGAAAGGACAACTATGGGTATTAACTGAGGAGAATACAGCATGCCCACACATATAACAGAAGTGTGGGCCCTTGGAATAGCCAAGAGCTGGTAACACTGGTAACACATGCAATCGTCCTGCACTCCTTTTCTCCAGACTCAACCACAACTATACAATACGAGGCCAGACCTATACACTCTCAACTTGTATGCAATCAGGCAGGCCCTTGTACTACCACTACTACTACTACTACTGAAGGAAAAACTGGCCAAACTGGCCAACAGACAAAGAAAAATCTCTCGCAGCACTGAGGCGCCAGTTATCAATGAACAGTAAGAGGTACAATTCAAGCCAACCAGTGTGCCTTGAAACACACAGATATTAGTGACATATACGCCAAAGACACATTAGACAATTGGTAACAAATAGCCACATAAAACAGACAAACAGGAAACTCTAGGAGCAAATAGGGCTGCATAGTGACACTGGGCAGGAAACAGGCTTGAAATACACTTGGGGACACACAGATAGCCTGCTAGGGACATTAACATACCTTAGCCTGAGGCAATGAGTGGAGCTTGTACAGCCAGGCATGGCTGGGCGTGTAACAAAATACAACAGCAGGTGGGTTAGGCAGTCTTAAACATAAACTTAAAAAGTATACACAAAAGTAACATCAGACCTTTACCCTTTAAAGCCATGGAACTGCAAGTATCAGCATAGCCACTGATCTTTTGGGAATAGGAAACAGATATGAAACGGATCTATGACAGATCCAATTCACACTCTGGATAATACCAAAACACTCTTACCACTAGGTGCAGTACCACTGACAGAGATTTATAACACTTCTTAGGCTAATATATGTGTTAGAGTGATAATTATCCCCTGTAGTCTTACTCAACTCTTTATTAAAAAAAGTGAGAACTGGATATGCGGACTTCAGTTAGTTGGTTCTGCTAATAAGTAGAGCAAAGAAACTCGTTCACACCAGAGCTTCATACATGTCGGATCAGAACATACAACACACACTAGGTAGTCCAAAACAGAGCCGAGTGGACTGACAAATAGACGCAACAACTAAATACTGGTGATAAAAACCTAAAACATTCACATGTGAAACCCGACAAACCAGGAAAAGAAAAACAATTTTGTATAAAGTTGTCTATGGAGGCTGTGATTTCCTTTTTGTTCTGAAAGCCATAAAACCCAATTATCAAAACTGATGCCTTATACTTACAATCGGTTTTCCCGGCGGTAAAAATACCACTGGGAAAACCGAGGGGAAAACTGAGAACCTGCTCGTAGCTTTTTCCCCTACACATGGCTGGTTTTCCTGGCAGGAAAACTGGCATTAGAGCTTTGGTCGGGAAACCCAGCCGTATGTATGCTCCACCGCAGGCTTTCGCCATAGAAAAACTGCCAGCTTAAAAACCGTCGGGAACCCCGGCGGGAAAAAATAAATCATGTTCTCATTTTTCCCGCCGGGATTCCCGGCGGTTTTCCTGTCGGGAAAACTGCTATGAAGCGTACACACAGCCGTGTGTACGAGGCATGAGGGATAAAACACCAATAACATTTACTAATAAACATTACATTTTTTACGTAGAAACAAAATAAACAAATGGTTATATACCTGTAAACAAGACATTAGCATATGAAACACAAATATACATTACATTACATTCCCTAAAGAAAGTCTTTCTTATTTGTTTTGGAACAGTGCACTTTTTTAAAATATCAAACATTGTTGAGTTTAAATTACTACTTATTAATACCACATGGATTTTTGTTTTATGGTATACCATTAATTCCCCCCAAAAAATGTATTCACCAAGATGAGAAAAAAAATTATCAACTTGTAATAAACCTTTTAGCGGTACCATTGAATCATAATACCAAACCTCTCCATAACTGTTCTCAGGTAATGGCTCAGGTAATTTGCATGTCAAAGTTCGCTTTACACTCTCACAAACCTGGTCAGAAAGAAGGGGGAGGGTAATTTGGGTGGGTTGTCAGCAGCTGAGACAACAGACCTCAGGGACACCACATATATTCCATATTCCACACAAACACACTCACACAATTATCTAGATTAAGGACAAACTCTATACATCACACATATCAGCATGTTTTCTATAATAACCTGTACTTCTTCTTAAACCCATAACAGCTGGGTGAGCTGTGATTGCAATGCATTGCACTCACAGTTCACCTTTTTTGAAGCCTATTAGAGCCTATGGCCTATGGCTCTAATAGGGTGCATTAAAAATCACCCCCGCCGCTATAATTCAGACCGAAAAGGGTCCGGTTTCCTGAATAGGAGGTGTCTACAGCGGCCATGGATAGATTCATGCAATGAATGAATCTATCCATTCTACACAGAGAGGGGTGACTGGAGAGAGGGGGCGGCACCTGTGTGCCCTTATGGACGCACCACCACTGTCCAAGTGGTCCCTTATAGATTCATAATTTTACTGAGCACATCTCTACAACTAACATGGCCATGCCAGTCTTGTCCATCTACAATTTGTACTGTAAATAAAAACATGCCCAGTAATCTCCGGTATTACAGCTGAGATCCATTTGGACTAGTCCTGCTATTTCTAGTGTGCACAGGATTATACAGAGTAAATTAATGTTAATTATTGGGCGACAAAGTAAAACAGGTTTTGTTGTTGCTTTTACTCCAATTTGTCAGTTAAATCTAGTTTAGAATTATTAAGACATGTTTTAAGGTGGCATCCCATAAGGAATTGGACATGGGGTAACATGCTGAACTAACAGGAAATGTGCATGCCGCGTTGGCCATTCTCCATTAGTCTTCCTACTTAAGTTGTTTTTCGTAAACATTTTGAGCTAATGTCAGATACAATAACATTTGCAAACAGCTGTCAGATGGTAACACCAGATGTCCATTTTGGTGCAAGGATTATCGCCAACCATTTTGAGTATGGGCCCACCACTATGGATGAGAAAAACTTACCTACACTTTACAAAGAAAAAACAAATGCTGATTATATTGCTGGAAAATGTTACTTCTGTAGTCATTAGGGATGAGCTTCGAGTTCGAGTCGAACTCATGTTCGACTCGAACATTGCCTGTTCGGCGAACAACGAACAATTAGGGGTGTTCGCGGCAAATTCGAAAAGCCGCGGAACACCCTGTTAAAGTCTATGGGAGAAATCTAAAGTGCTAATTTTAAAGGCTAATATGCAAGTTATTGTCCTAAAAAGTGTTTGGGGACCTGGGTCCTGCCCCAGGGGACATGTATCAATGCAAAAAAAGTTTTAAAAACTGCCGTTTTTTCGGGAGCAGTAAATTTAATAATGCTAAAAGTGAAACAATAAAAGTGAAATATTACTTTAAATTTCGTACCTGGGGGGGTGTAAAGTTAGCATGTGAAATATTGCATGTTTCCCGTACATAGAACTGTCCCTGCACAAAGTGTCATTTCTAGAAGGACAAAAAGTATTTCAAAACCGGACTTGCGGCTATAATGAATTGTCGGCTCCGGCAATTCAGAGAGAATTCATTCATGAAAAAAAAAAAATAGCATGGGGTTCCCCCCAAATTCCATTACCAGGCCCTTCAGGTCTGGAATGGATATTAAGGGGAACCCTGCCGTCAATTTAAAAAAAAAATGACGTGGGGCTCCCCCCAAATATCTATTCCAGACCCTTCAGGTCTGGTGAGGATTTTAAGGGGAACTCCACCCCAAATTTAAAAAAAAATGGCGTGGAGTTCCCCAAAAATTCACACCAGACCCCTTATCCGAGCACGTTAACCTGGCTGGCCGCAGAAAAGAGGGGGGGACAGAGTGCGGCCCTCTCCTGAACCGTACCAGGCCACATGCCCTCAACATGGGGAGGATGTCCCCATGTTGATGGGGACAAGGGCCTCATCCCCACAACCCTTGCCCGGTGGTTGTGGGGGTCTGCGGGCGGGGGGCTTATCAGAATCTGGAAGACCCCTTTAACAAAGGGGACCCCAGATCCTGCCCCCCCCTATGTGAATTGGTAATGGGGTACATTGTACCCCTACCATTTCACAAAGGAAGTGTAAATTGTTGGAAAAAACACACACACACCGTAGAAAAAAGTACTTTATTAATAAAAAAAAGAAAAAAATCCAGCGGTGGTAATCTACTCGGTCCCAGCTCCCTGCTCCAACGTTTTCTGTATCCAGCGACGGGTGATCTCCGGTCCAGCGATGAGAAGATCCATCCATCCAGAGCGCAGCCACGCCGACCTCCTCTCTCCGCTGGACACAGCCCAGCGAATGACGCACTGTAGCTTTGACATATCTTATATAGGGGAGGCGGGGCCATCCGTCACATGACCCCGCCCCCTCTGACATACCCTCTGCTACGTCAATGGGGAAGCCCAGCAAGGGGGAAGACTGAGCTTTCCCAGTGACGTAGCAGAGGGTGCGTCAGAGGGGGCGGGGTCACGTGACGGGTGGCCCTGCCTCCCCTATATAAGAAATGTCACAGCTTCAGCCGTGTTGTGACGAGACCCTTTGCTCGCCTGGTTCTGCTCTCCCGACACTCCTCTGCTTCTATTGGATCAGTTTGCCGATTGCAATGTCTGATGGTCCAGTCATCCAAGGTTCCGGGATCCAAACTACAGCTATGTGCCGTTCAGACTCATTAAGAACACACACCAGGCAGGCTGTATGTATGTTCAAGCAGGACTCTCTTTAATGCCAGCATTCAGTTGGTTATATACAGTTTACAAGCTAATCATCAATCAAAGAACAATGAAATCTCCACCCCCTTTTCACACACTGGGGCTTCCATACAGATTATAGGTAGACACTCTGGTGCCGACCCTGACAAGACACATCAGTGAAGTTAATTACTAATTGTAACAGAATACGTTATCTAGACAGCTTGGCTCCTCATATAGAAGAGGTAATTACTCCAGCGTTGAATAAGGTACAACTAAGCAATCAGAATAATTAACATTAGCCAATTATCTAATCATTTAGCCTGACGACCTGACTAGGCGTCTCGTCTGCAATTCCCCACTACACAATACACAATCTCTTAAGGGTAAACACAGGTCTTCTTCACACACACAATAGATCAATTAACCTTTAGAATAGAGAGCTGGCTGGTGATGGGACATTATCATTTCAAAAGCCTGAGCTAAGAATTGAAGGGTCATTGTCTATTGACCAGGTCAGGACAAAATAAACCACTTATAATGTGTCCAGTATCTCCTGCAATGAACTGTCAGTAATGTCCCATCTTCTGACATACATGAATTAGGATTTATTAGCAACCCTCTCCTGTGTAACAGATGTCAAGTAGAAACACTTTAGCATCCCAAGGTCCATGACACGCGTCATTCGCTGGGCTGTGGCAGCGGAGAGAGGAGGTTGGCGTGGCTGCGCTCTGGATGGATGGATCTTCTCATCGCTGGACCGGAGATCACGCGTCGTTGGATACAGAAAACGTTGGAGCAGGGAGCTGGGACCGAGTAGATTACCACCGCTGGATTTTTTTAATTTTATTTTTATTAACCACTTGAGCACCGGGCCATCGTCAAATGACGGCTTTACGGTGACTCTGAATATTCAACAGGACGTCTTTTGACGTCCTGTATTCCTCCGGCCACTGGGGGGCGCGCGCGCGGCGCGTCCCGAGATGCCGATGCGCGTGCCTGGCGGTCGCGATGTCCGCCAGGTACCCACGATCGGTAACGACAGAGCAGTGACGTGGAGCTCTGTGTGTAAACACAGAGCTCCACGTCCTGTCAGGGGACAGAGGAGACCGATCTGTGTCTCTTGTACATAGGGACATAGATCGGTCACCTCGCCCAGTCACCCCCCTTCCCCCACAGTTAGAACACAATACAGGTATACATATTAACCCCTCCCTCACCCCCTAGTGTTAACCCATTGAATGCCAGTCACATTTATACAGTAATTAGTGCATATTTATCGCATTAATCGCTGTATAAATGTGAATGGCGCCTAAAACGTGTCAAAAGTGTCCGATGTGTTCGCCGCAATGTCACGGTGACAGTAAAAAAAATCGCAAATCGCCGCCAATACTAGTAAAAAAATTAATAAAATAAAAATGCCATAAATCTATCACCTATTTTGTAAACGCTATAACTTTTGCGCAAACCAATAAATATATGATCATTGCGATTTTTTTTACCAAAAATATGTAGAAGAATACGTATCGGCCTAAACTGAGAAAAAAAAAAGTTTTTTTAAAAAAAATTGTGATATTTATTAGATAAAAAAGTAAAAAATATTGTGTTTTTTTTTTAAATTGTCACTCTTCTTTTGTTTATAGCGCAAAAAATAAAAACCACAGAGGTGATTAAATACCACCAAAAGAAAGCTCTATTTGTGGGAACAAAATGATAAAAAAATTGTTTGGGTACAGTGTAGCACGACCGCGCAATTGTCATTCAAAGTGCGACAGTGCTGAAAGCTGAAAATTGGCTTGGGCAGGAAGGTGCGTAAGTGCCCGGTATGGAAGTGGTTAATAAAGGACTTTTTCTACGGTGTGTGTGTGTGTTTTTTCCAACTATTTACACTTCCTTCGTGAAATGGTAGGGGTGCAATGTACCCCATTACCAATTCACATAGGGGGGGACAGGATCTGGGGGTCCCCTTTGTTAAAGGGGTCTTCCAGATTCTGATAAGCCCCCCGCCCGCAGACCCCCACAACCACCGGGCAAGGGTTGTGGGGATGAGGACCTTGTTGCACCTGGGGGCATGTTGGGGGCACCTGGCCGGCCCTTTTCTGCGGCCGGCAAGGTTAACGTGCTCGGATAAGGGGTCTGGTGTGAATTTTTGGGGGAACTCCACGCCATTTTTTATTTAAATTTTGGGTGGAGTTCCCCTTAAAATCCACACCAGACCTGAAGGGTCTGGAATGGATATTTGGGGAAAACCGCACGTAATTTTTTTTTAAATTGACGGCGGGGTTCCCCTTTATATCTATTCCAGACCTGAAGGGCCTGGTAATGGAATTTGGGGGGACCTCCACGCTATTTTTTTTTTTTTTTATGAATGAATTCTCTCTAAATTGCCAGAGCCGACAATTCATTATAGCCGCAAGTCTGGTTTTAAAAGACTTTTTTTTCCTTTCAGAAATGACACTTTATGAAGGGACAGTTCTATGTACTGAAAACATGCGCTATTTCACATGCTAACTTTACACCCCCCCCCCCCCTAGGTATGAAATTTAAAGTAATATTTCATTTTTATTGTTTCACTTTTAGCATTATTAAATTCACTTCTCCAGAAAAAACGGCCGTTTTTAAAACTTATTTTTGCATTGATACATGTCCCCTGGGACAGGACCCAGGTCCCCAAACACTTTTTAGGACAATAACTTGCATATTAGCCTTTACAATTAGCATTTTAGATTTCAAATGTTCGAGTCCCATAGATTTTAACGGGGTTCTAAAGTTCACACGAACATTTGGTGTGTTCGCAAGTTCTGGTGCGAACCAAACAGGGGGGTGTTCGGCTCATCCCTAGTAGTCATATGTATGTAGAAGAGTCATAAATAGTAAAGGTTTTTATACCTCTACTACATATGATGCTTGGCTCCCGTTAAACAGGCTAAAAGTCTGGTGCAGGCTTGAGTTTGTCCCTATCCACCACTATGATGAAGTTCTTTTTTTTGGAAGGAATAAGCAAAATAATAATGAAGCCTAGACCATATATTTTTGGCATCCTCCCTTACAAGAGTTGCTTGTGTAGCACCTGGTTACTTTAGGTACCGGTGCTATTTTAATTTAGAGGGGGATTAGAGTGTAGGTAAACTCTGATCCAAATTGTTATGTGAAAAACAGGGTCTCTGTCTCAGCTTGGCTGTGCTGTGGGCTCATTCTGTTGTGCTGGGGTGTTCTTCCCACCCCTGTGCAGTAGGTGGCAGCAGTGGAGTCAAGGCTTGGGTGCCTTGGAGGGTATTTATGGGGCAGACACCATTGGTTCTGGGTTCTCCTTCGTCCAGTGTGGCACCCACCTTTAGGGTGGCCACATCACGGCGCCCCAGCGTTATGGCCTACCTGGCCGGGGCATGTGTGCCATGCAGTATTCCTGGTTTCGGGGGCCACATTGCATTGGAACATTTGAGTAGCAACGGGGACCCAGTGAACAACTGGGTTCCCAACTTTGAGGATCACAAGTGGTAGTGCTGTACGGTGGGGAGTCTGTCTGAGGAGCGCCATTGAGAGGCTGGCAGTCCAAAAGGGCCTCGACAAACCACCGGGGATCAAGGTAGCCAGACACTGAAGGAGTGATCACCTGTCAGGCGGTACCTGGGCGACAAGTTGAAGGAGATTCAGGCGTAATTCACCTAAGGAGGATCTCCTCCATAACTACAATCAGAGAGGGCCTGTGGCAGAGGTGTCTCCCTGACGTTCACCAAGGAGAGTCTGTGGCAGAGACTTTATCCTACAAATGTTCAAGTGATACTCCGGCTGCCAGGTCAGTGAGAGAGGCCTGTCCGGGTACACTTATTACACTCTGGCGGGAGTGGCGCAGAGAAGTGTTACGCTTGGGAGCAGGACTGTTTCCCTATCATTACACTTGAATTTGCTATTCTCCTTTCTTCCTTCAACTTTACTTTCCTCACCACAAGTTTTATTGTTTTTACCCGGCTGGGTAATAAAGAGCACAGCAAAGAGCACCTGTTGCGGACATTCCTTTACTTCTACTAAATGCATCATGTACCCCTAGGAATTTGGAAGAGCCACAAGGTAAACGTGCCACCCAAAACAACCAGCAGCTCCTCCCGGGGTAGTGCTACACTTGGGAGGGTTTTGGCAGGTCTATAAAAACGTACAGCTTCCAGGCCCCAGTTATGCACACAATGTCAGAGAAAGCTGTAGCATATCTAAAACAGTCTTGTATCCCTTTTCAGGAATAATTATTTAGCCTTCCTCTAATAAACACCCTTTATGGGCAAAATGTTAGTGCTAGTGTTCAGAATATACTCTGAAATCCCCTGACAATTTCTCAGCAAGCCTGGAAATAGCTTATACAGCATAAACAGCACAGTTGCTAGAAAAATGTATATTTATAATACCAATGTGCATGATTTTTGTAGTATTGTCAAAGACGACAGCATCATTTCTTTTGTAAAAGCTAAACCTAAATCGACCCTGAGTTAGCAGCATCACCTTTTAAATGATGCATAGCATGCATTGGCAAGAACAGGTGCTTTGTATGCCCCTTTAAGAAAACTGAATGCTATTTCTTCAATAAGAAAGGTCATGTTATACTTCTTTGCCAAGCAAGGATCAATCAAGAAAAACAGTGCAATTCTCCCTAAAAGGCAAATACAAAGCCACTCCAGAGACACAGGTCAAACACGTTTATCCCATCCTCATGAACATGTATTGAGTTCTCAGTATAGATCATACCGGAACATCAGATACTGGAAACGACCTTTATTCAGCTGTGCAGGCTTTCCAATATTACACATTACAGCAAAGCAGGAAGAGGGATGTGGGGGTAACCACAGCTCACTGTTTAAAAGAGCAGCACTGCAAGGTATGTGTGTTATATAAGCTGCAGATAACCAGTCATATTTTAAATGTGATCATTCTAATGAGTGGATGATTACACTTGTGTGCTGCATTTGGATGCACACCGGATCTCATTAATTAAAACGGGAGCACTGGAACAACAGTTTACATTACCCCAGCCTAATCACATCATGCTGTATCTCTTTGTACTCTCCTTCTCTCTCCTCTTATTATTATGTCTACTTCTTTTTCTGTAAGTACTCCAGTATGTGAAGGGAAGAGGTGTCTGAATTGCAGAATATGTCATAAAGTAGGGGAGGGGATATTTTGGCATACTCACGTTGAGTGCTGTACTGTTTGGGTCCTGAGTACTAAATACTGTTATGTGCTGTCAACCATAGTTTACATCACAGCCACAAGTTTCCTACTCAGTGGAGAGACTGTATTGATTTTTTTTTCCAGAGGATTTTAAAATATGGCATCCACTCTAGGGGGTAGACAGCACTCCTACACACGATCGGACTTCCAACCACCTTTTCCATGGATTTTGGTCCAAAGGGCGCTGGCCGCGAACTTGTTTTGCATACACAAAGCACAACATTTTCAGCCAACATTCACCAAACCACGTGTTTTTTAAGCTCTTTACAACCTCCCTTTGGGAAACTTTCCTTTTGTTGGCTCATGTTTAACATTGATTTTGAGCATGCGTGTTTGCACTTTGGATTTTAGTTGGACCAACTTGCTTACACACGATCAGATAAACCGATGTAACAGATTTATTGCCCAACAATTGGTGAGCATGAAGAGCCAAGTTTTGTTGTCATTAATTCAGCCAATAATTGTCTGATGGAGCATACACACGGTCGGATTATCCGACCCAACACGTCCGTCAAATAATTATGGCCATAAAGTTGAATCGTATGTACAAGGCTTGCAAGAGAGTTTTCTTTACATATTTCTTATATATATATATATATATATATATATATATATATATATATATATATATATACTGTATATATATATTCACTGCTCAAAAAAATTACATTTTTGAATCAGAACTCCTGGGATATTGATCTGGTCAGTTAAGTAGCAGATGGGGAGGGGTGTATACAGAGGGGATTGTTAATCAATTTCAATTAACAGCGAAGTAGCTGAAACTAACAACAGGTGCACTAGATGGGCAACAATGAGACGACCTCCAAAACAGGAATGGTTTTTCAGGTGGAGGTGTTTTTTTTCCCCTACTTATCTTTTCTGACTGTTTTTCACCAAGTTTTGCATTTGGCTAGGGTCAGTGTCACTACAGGTAGCATGAGGCGATACTTGAACCCTATAAAGGTTGCACTGGCAGTCCAACTCCTCCAGGATGGCACATCAATACGTGTCATTGCCAGAAGGTTTGCTGTGTCTCCCAGCACAGTCTCAAGAGCACGAAGGAGATTCCTGGAGAGCTGGACAGAGCCATAGAAGGTCCTTAACCCATCAGCTGGACCGGTATTTGCTCCTTTGTGCAAGGAAGAACAGGATGAGCACTGCCAGAGCCCTACACAATGTCCTCCAGCAGGCCACTGGTGTGAATGTCTCTGACCAAACAATTAGAAACAGACTTCATTGGGGTGGCCTGAGGGCCCGACATCCTCTAGTTTGCTCTGTGCTCACTGCCGGACACTGTGGAGCTCGATTGGCATTTTCCATTGAACACCAGAATTGGCAGGTCGGCCACTGGTGCCCCATGCTTTTCACAGATGAGAGCAGGTTCACCCTGAGCATATGTGACAGACATGAAAGGGTCTGGAGAAGCCGCGGTCTTTATGCTGCCTGTAACATCATTCAGCATGACCAGTTTGGTGATGGTTCAGTGATGGTCTGGGGGGCATATCCATGGAGGGACGCACAGACCTCTACAGGCTACACAATGGCACCCTGACTGCCATTAGGTATCGGGATGAAATCCTAGGACCAATTGTCAGACCCTACGCTGGTATAGTGGGTCCTGGGTTCCTCCTGGTGCACGACAATGCCCAACCTCATGTGGCGAGAGCATGCAGCCAGTTCCTGGAGGATGAAGAAATTGAAACTATTGAATGGCCCCCATGCTCACCTGACCTAAATCCAAAAGAACACCTCTGGATAATTATGTTTATGTCCATCCGTTGCCGCCAGGTTGCACCTCAGTCTGTTCAGTAGCTCAATGATGCTCTGGTCCAGATCTGGGAGGAAATACCCCAGGACAACATCCGCCGTCTCATTAGGAGCATGCCCTGATGTTGTCAGGCATGCATACAAGCACTTGGGGGCCATTCAAACTACCAACGACCATTTTGAGTTGTTGCAATGAAATTTCAGCAAAATGGACTAGCTTGCTACATAATTTTTTCACTTTGATTTTCGGGTGTGTCTTTGAATCCAGCCCTCTGTAGGTGGATAATTTTCATTTCCATCAAATGTTGTGCCAACCTTTCATGTCAGTATAGATATCCAGCATGAGATTTTTGCCTGTTGAGATCTGATATGTTTTCAAAGTGTTCTTTTAATTTTTTTGAGCAGTGTGTGTGATATATATATATATATATATATATATATATATATACACAGTACAGACCAAAAGTGTGGACACACCTTCTCATTCAAAGAGTTTTCTTTATTTTCATGACTATGAAAATTGTAGATTCACACTGAAGGCATCAAAACTATGAATTAACACATGTGGAATTATACATAACAAAAAAGTGTGAAATAACTGAAAATATATTTCATATTCTAGGTTCTTCAAAGTATCCACCTTTTGCAGCAGACACATCTCTAGAGCTGTTAAGAGGAGACTGTGTGAATCAGGCCTTCATGGTAGAATATCTGCTAGGAAACCACTGCTAAAGAAAGGCAACAAGCAGAAGAGACTTGTTTGGGCTAAAGAACACAAGGAATGGACATTAGACCAGTGGAAATCTGTGCTTTGGTCTGATGAGTCCAAACTTGAGATCTTTGGTTCCAACCCCTGTGTCTTTATGCGATGCAGAAAAGGTGAACGGATGGACTCTACATGCCTGGTTCCCACCGTGAAGCATGGAGGAGGAGGTGTGATGGTGTGGGGGTGCTTTGCTGGTGACACTGTTGGGGATTTAATGAAAATTGAAGGCATACTGAACCAGCATGGCTACCACAGCATCTTGCAGCGGCATGCTATTCCATCCGGTTTGCGTTTAGTTGGACCATCATTTATTTTTCAACAGGACAATGACCCCAAACACACCTCCAGGCTGTGTAAGGGCTATTTGACCAAGAAGGAGAGTGATGGGGTGCTGCGCCAGGTGACTACCACTTGAAGCTCATCAAGAGAATGCCAAGAGTGTGCCAAGCAGTAAGCAAAGCAAAAGGTGGCTATTTTGAAGAACCTAGAATATGAAATATATTTTCAGTTGTTTCACACTTTTTTGTTATGTATAATTCCATATGTGTTAATTCATGTTTTGATGCCTTCAGTGTGAATCTACAATTTTCATAGTCATGAAAATAAAGAAAACTCTTTGAATGAGAAGGTGTTTCCAAACTTTTGGTCTGTACTGTATATATATATATATTATAATTAAAGTCTTTTTTTTTAAATAAACCAGGGAAGGATTAAAATCCCTGGCATATTTCCTTTTGCCATTTAAATCTCATTGGAAAAAGTAATTTTACTTTATTATCTCTAAAGTGTGGGAAGATTTTACAATAGTGTATGACTAGCTTAAGACAACTGTCAATGGAAAAAGTGTTTGCACTGGAATATTTCCCCTTTTATTCCTATTCTAATGATGACTGTGCTTTTGCTTACTTTCAGTCTTTGTGACAAAGATCACTAGAGAAAGTGGGCAAAAACTGTAAAAAAAAGACAGAATTCATAACCATTCCCTAATTTAGCCCAAACATAAAAAACAAATGAACACATATAAAATGTTTTGTTTACAGATACACTTTAATTTAATTAGGACCAAAACATACAATTTAAAAACTATGGCCCGGATGTATGTTTTGGTCCTAATTAAATTAAAGTGTATCTGTAAACAAAACATTTTATATGTGTTCATTTGTTTTTTATGTTTGGGCTAAATTAGGTGGGGTAGATTCAGAAAGCAATTACGCCTGCGTATCCATAGATACTTGCGTAATTGCTAAGTAGCGCCGGCGTATCTACTTTCTGTATTCAGAAAGCTAGATACGCCGACTGTAGCCTAAGATACGACTGGCACAAGTCTCTTATGCCGTCGTATCTTAGGGTGCATTCTGACGCTGGCCGCTAGGTGGCGCACCCCGTAGTTGTCAGCGTAGAGTATGCAAATTGCATACTTACGCCGATTCACAAACGTACGTGCGGCCGGCGCTCGTTTTTACGTCGTTTGTGTACGTCGCTGGACGCCATTTACGTTCACGTCGAAGCCAATGACGTCCTTGCGACGTCATTTACCGCAATGCACGTCGGGAAATTTTCCAGACGGAGCATGCGCAGTGCGTTCGGCGCGGGAACGCGCCTAATTTAAATGATCCACGCCCCCTACGGGATCATTTAAATTACGCGCGCTTACGCCGGCCCCTTTTACGAAACGCTGCTGCAAATTACGGAGCAAATGCTTTGTGAATGCAGCGTAGCTCCAGTAATTTACGGAGGCATAGCGTAAAAACGATACGCTACGCCGCCGTATCAGTGCGCGCCCCTACCTGAATCTGGGCCTGTATTCACAAAGCACTTGCTCCCAACATTGCGCCGGCGTAACGTAAATTCGTAGGCATAAGCCGGCCTAATTCTAAGTAGGTGGAAGTGGGCGTGATCCATTTAAATGAAGCGTGACCCAATGCAAATGATGGGCCGAACAAACGGCGCATGCGCCGTTCCGTGGACGCGACCCAGTGCGCATGCTCAGAATCATGTTGGAAATACTCCCTAAGATACGTCTAATCACTGCCTACAACTTGAACGTAACCTACACCCATCCCTATTCATGTACTACTACATAAACAACGTAAAATACGACGGCTGTTCCCTGGTCCATACCTTTTGCATGAGTTGCGCCACATAGATGGGGAATAACTATACGCCGGACGTAAGCCTTACGTAAACCACATATATTAATACGTCGGGTGCAAGTACGTTCGTGAATTGGCGTATTTCACTCATTTGCATATTCAAATCGTAAATCAATGGGAGCGCTCAGTGGATAGATCCCCTGGTGTGTACATTCCAGCGGATATTTATCCGCGGATATTTCCGAATTCCAGCAGATAAAAATTTGTAGACATGTCTACAAATCTATCTGCTGGAATCGGCACCAGCGGATCGATCCGGTGGTCTGTACAGACTCACCGGATCGATCCGTCCGAACCCATCCCTCGCATGCGTCGTAATGATTCGACGCATGCGTGGATATCCTTATATGACAGCGTCGCGCACGTTGCCGCGTCATCATCGCGGCAACGGCGCGACACGTCACCGGATTTCAATCCGATGGTGTGTACACTCCATCGAATTAAAATCCGCAGAGGATTTATCCGCGGATACAGTCCGGCGGACCGTATCCGCGGATAAATCCTATCGTGTGTATGGGGCCTTATTCTGCATATCTCGAGGCGCGCACTTGACCCCCCAAATATACGAGTTGTGTGTTCGCTTAGAGTCTTCAATGGAGAGAGAGATTGGGGCGTGATCTGACCATGTGGCAGTGTGGATCGCAGAGGCCAAAATATTTTGCAACAACCATTTATCAGATAAGAATAAATCTATTCGCGAGTAGGAGTTGTATCGGGGGGAATAGTAAGTATAGTCTCTCTCAGTTCCGTGGTGGCATCTCCAGACATCAAAAAGGTCATGAGTAGAAATTAGGTTCTGTAGCGGGATGGTCGTATTTTAGCGGCAGAAGTAGAGTCCATAGCAAGATCTGGGACTAGGTTAAAGTCTCTGCATATCACAAGGTGGCCCTTTCGAAGGGGCTTAGCTAATCTAAGAACTTTACGTAGGAATTGGACTTGGTGCACATTCGGGGCATAGAGATTAATGAGCGTGTAATTTGTTTTGTTGATAGAGCAGACCAGGATTATGTAACGGCCCTCAGGGTCAAGGGAAACAACGGATGGTTGGAAGACAACTTTGTCGCTGATTGCAATCATAACACCCCTGGTCTTGGATGTATAGGAGGCATGGTACATATGTGGGAATTGGCGGTTAGTGCATAATCTCCAATCAGATTGAAGAAGATGAGTCTCCTGGATGCAGACAACATCACTATGGAGAGCCTTAACGGTTTTCCAAAGTGAGTGTCTCTTCACAGGGTAATTCAGCCCGTTAGCATTTAGTGACATAAGGGTAAGTGGCATCTTGAAGTCGCATGTAAAGTGTGATGAGGTAGAGTTAGCACTTACAGTTTCGGAGCGGTGACGAGAATCAGGCTCATAGAAATGGCATTGACGTGGGCGATCAGAGGTCGGTCCCAAGTAGTCCTGCAGCGAGATCACTAGAACTGTGGAAAGAGCAATAAGGTTCAAAAAAGAGGTAAGTAGCTAGTGGAGACCAGAGGACAGGGGCTTTGAGGAAATGATCATATACTGCACTTAGAAGAACTCAGACTATTTACTAGACACAATAGGCGTGAGTCTCACAATACTAGCACACAAGTAGAGGATGAGCAAGCTGCTCTACGGCCTCTAGTTGGGGGTAACAAAGTCCAAACTCGGGAGAACAAGTGTAAGAACAACAAAGAAAAGTAACTTCTCCATCACATCATCAGGTCCCAGGGGAGTGGGTGATCATTGAATTTGGCCACTTAAAAGGTAAGCAATCAAGTCATCTCGGGTTTGAGTGTTCTCCAGGATGCAGCGGGCGGAGGATTTACCGCTCTGTGGTGGAAGGGGAGCCGGTGGATCTGGGAGTATGCCCCAGGCCTTGAGCAGATTGAGGCCTGTCGCAAGGTCGCTGACAACATGGGATTTGCCATTGTTGGTGATGAGTAATGTAGCCGGGTACCGGCATTTATACTGAATTTTGTGATTCTAAAGGCCCTTGGTTACTGAGCTCAGTTGCCTCTGCAGCTGGAGGGTGAATTTGGAGAGGTCAGGGAGAAGTTGAACATTTGTGAACGGTGGCAGAAGTTTTTTTTAGCTTTAATCCCAACCATGAGATTCTCTTTCACATGGAAAAAGTGCACCCTCATTAGAAAATCTCTAGGTAC
Source organism: Rana temporaria (assembly GCF_905171775.1). Taxonomy (NCBI): domain Eukaryota; kingdom Metazoa; phylum Chordata; class Amphibia; order Anura; family Ranidae; genus Rana; species Rana temporaria. The sequence continues at coordinate 174,704,141 of NC_053490.1, forward strand.
AGTGGCCGCCAGAAGAGATGGTTTGGCAATCCTGTGTATTCTGTCTATTAGCAGGTCCCTAGGTGATGCTTCTGGCAGAATAAGATGCATAAGCTCTCTCGCATATTTGGACAAATCAGCAGGCAATATGGCTTCTGGTACTCCTCTCAACTTTACATTATTCCTGCGAGACCTGTCCTGTAAATCAGCTCTTGGACAGCATCCATTTAAGTCCCTCTCTGATATCCTCACACAGATTGATAACACCATTTACTGTAGAGGCGCATTCAGATATACCGCTCTATTAGCATCACCCTATCATCCAAAGAGTGAATGTCTGATGTGACCTTGTGGAAGAGGGAGGATAGATCTGTCATTAATGAGGCCTGCAGCGAAAGCATCATGTCCTTAGGTGTTGAGTCTAGTACCAGCTGCCCTGAGGTGGGTAACGAGGCCATAGAGGAATGCAAGGCCTGGTTGGAAGTGAGGGGATTAAAAGCTGGGGCCTCAATTAATGTCTGTGGCAGCCGCTGCGGCAGCATGTCTAGCCGCATTTTGGCTTTTGCAGGGCTTCTGGTGAGGGGTCCCCCTCAGGGGGGATCAAGTAGGCCTGGGGGCACAAGGGTGATCGGATCAGCCAAGATTTCATCCGGCAGATCCGTGTATGAGTCCGGAGGCGCGGCATGGCCGGCGCCATCTTTATTCCCACTGACCTTCTCCGCCGGCTTGAATGAGAATTCTGTCAGTTTCTGAGTAGGGATGAGCTTCGTGTTCGAGTCGAACGCACGTTCGACTCGAACATTGTATGTTCGACCGTTCATCGAAATACGAACGTTAGGGGCCGTGCTCGCCAAATTCATGTGGCGTGTCACGGCCCATAATTCACTGCGGCATCGCAGTGCATTGCTGGCTGATGATTGGCCAAGCATGCACTATGACCATGCATGCTTGGCCAATCACAGCTTGCAAAAAACGGAGAGCCATAATTGGCCAAATCCAGGGTGGCTTTGGCCAATTATGGCTCAGGGGGTTTAGTACACGCCCCACACTATAAAAGGCCGCCTGGAAGTCGGCCTTGTGTAGTGTGTTGCGGTGCATAAGAGTGGACAGAGAGAGACAGAGAGAGAGTGTCATTTTTTGCAGTTAGATAGAGCAGGCAGGCAGGCTAGTCAGTTAGAGTTACAGTGTGTAGAGGATATATATGCACCCCAGGTGTTGTATACATATTTATACACTGTATTGAGTTTAGCTAGATCCGCTCTTCCTAATATACTGGCAGGCAGGCAGGTGATTGTGCTAGCTGCAGTATTCTCACGTTGTGTACTGTCTGTGTCCTCTTCAGTGTGCACCTAAAGCTACGTGGTGTGTGCACTGTTTGTGTCCTCTGCACATTGTGTACCTAAAGCTATGTAAAGCTGGTGTTTCTCATATTTATTCCTAGAGGCAGGGATCTGCTCATATTAATACCACAGGCAGGGGATATTTCTGCAAGTACTTTCACGTGGTGTACTGTCTGTGTCCTCTGCAGTGTGCACCTAAAGCTACGTGGTGTGTGTACTGTCTGTGTCCTCTGCACATTGTGCACCTAAAGCTACGTAAAGCTGGTGTTTCTCATATTTATTCCTAGAGGCAGGGATCTGCTCATATTAATACCATAGGCAAGTGCTTTCATGTGGTGTACTGTCTGTGTCCTCTGAAGTGTGCACCTAAAGCTACGTGGTGTGTGTACTGTCTGTGTCCTCTGCACATTGTGCACCTAAAGCTACGTAAAGCTGGTGTTTCTCATATTTATTCCTAGAGGCAGGGATCTGCTCATATTAATACCACAGGCAGGGGATCATTCTGCAAGTACTTTCAGTGGTGTACTGTCTGTGCCCTCTGCATTGTGCACCTAAAGCTACGTGGTGTGTGTAATGTCTGTGTTCTCTGCACAGTGTGCACCTAAAGCTACGTAAAGCTGGTGTTTCTCATATTTATTCCTAGAGGCAGGGATCTGCTCATATTAATACCACAGGCAGGGATCAGCAGGTATTGTCAGTATTTCTGCAGCTACATCTCCCTGCAGGCCATTAGTATGTCTGGAAGGACAACAAGGAGAGGCAGAGAGTCACGAGCCGATAAAAGAGGGCAAGTAGGCTCTGCGTCTAGAGGCAACAGTGCTGGTTGTGGACACGGTGCATCCTCATCAGCACGTGGCCGTGGGACATGCTCGTCCATTTTTTCGGTGGCTGGTCGTGTTGAGCCACAACATGCCGAAGACTTGGTAGAGTGGATGACCAAGCCGTCCTCCTCCTCCTCATCCTCTCTCACCCAGGCTCAGGGTACTTTGTCTGGCAAAGCAGCTGCCAATGTGGCCTCTTGCCTCTGCTCAATGGTATCAGTCACTCCCTACCTAGCCCCTCCACGTCCTCCTGAGGAGTCCCCTAAATTGTTTTACCACAGTGTTGGGTACATGCTGCAGGAGGATGCGCAACGTTTTGAATACTCCGATAATGGTACACAGCTAGAGGAAGGAGGTAACGTGAGCCCAGAGAGAGGGGGTGCCCAAGAAGGACAGCAATCTGGCAGTCATGTTCCCCCAGCTGCAGCATACACTCCAGGGGCCAGCATAAGGGCAGCACACCGACTGCATCACAGCGCAGAGCTCCGCATGTGCAGGGCGCTGCTGTCTCAGCGTTATTCCAAAACTTCTTTGGTGTAGGCCTTTTTTGAGACGAGTGCATCAGATTGCACCGCTACTATTTGCAACATATGTCTCAAGCATATCTCGCATGGCCAAAACATCACCCGCTTGGACACCACGTGCTTGACCAGACGTTGGCAAGCGTACCTCAAAGACCCACACCAAAGAACAAAGCAGACCTCTCCTTGCTCATCATCAGCTGGGATCTCCAACCGCACTATACCCTCAGTCCTCTGAAGCCTGCACTGATAGGACTGAAGGTGTAGAATTAGGTGTGTCACAGCCAAGTACTTGCGGGCAATCTACTATCGGTACACCAATGTCAGATTGTACCAGGCAAATTTCCCTGCCCCAGCTTCTGCAGCGCAGAAAGAAGTTCTCTCCCAGCCATCCACATGTCCAGCGGTTGAATGCTAGCTTAGCTAAATTGCTAGCACTTCAACTGCTGCCTTTTCAGTTTGTAGATTCTGCCCCCTTCCGTGATTTTGTGGAATGTGCGGTACCTCAGTGGCAAGTTCCCAAACGCCAATTTTTCTCACGGAAGGCGATTCCGGCTCTCTACCGGCATGTGGAAGGCAATGTCCATGCCTCGCTGGACAGGGCAGTCAGTGGTAAGGTGCATATTACCGCTGACTCATGGTCCAGCAGGCATGGACAGGGACGTTACCTATCTTTCACGGCGCATTGGGTGACTCTGCTGGCACTGGAACACTATTTTTTTTTATCTATTTACACTTCCTTCGTGAAATGGTAGGGGTACAATGTACCCCATTACCAATTCACATAGGGGGGCCAAGATCTGGGGGTCCCCTTTGTTAAAGGGGTCTTCCAGATTCTGATAAGCCTCCCGCCCACATACCCCCACAACCACCGGGCAAGGGTTGTGGGGATGAGACCCTTGTCCCCATCAACATGGGGACATCCTCCCCATGTTGAGGGCATGTGGCCTGGTGCACTCTGCCCCCCCCTCTTTTCTGCGGCTGGCCAGGTCAACGTTCACGGATAACGGGTCTCGTTATGGATATTTAGGGGGAACCGCATGTCATTTTTGTTTTAAATTGACGGCGGGGTTCCCCTTAATATCTATACCAGACCTGAAGGGTCTGGTTATGGATATTTAAGGGGAACCGCACGTCATTTTTTTTTTAAATTGACGGCGGGGTTCCCTTTCATATCCATACCAGACCTAAAGGGTCTGGTTATTGAATTTGCGGGGACCTCCGCACATTTTTTTTCTAAAAGTCTGTGTCCCATTGACTACAATGGTGTTCTGAGTTCGGGTTCGGGTTCCCGAACCCGAACTTTTTTTTTTAAGTTCGGGTTCGGACCCGAACCCGAACATCCAGGTGTCCGCTCAACTCTAATTACAAGCCATTACCAGCTTGAAAAGCATTTGACAACTAGGAATGAGCTTCGAGTTCAAGTCAAACTCATGTTCGACTCGAACATTGCCTGTTCGACGACTGTTCGACGAACAACGAACAATTAGGGGTGTTCGCGGCAAATTCGGAAAGCCGCGGAAACACCCTGTTAAAGTCTATGGGAAAAATCTACAGTGCTAATTTTAAAGGCTAATATGCAATTTATTGTCCTAAAAAGTGTTTGGGGACCTGGGTCCTGTCCTAGGGGACATGTATCAATGCAAAAAACGGACGTTTTTTCGGGAGCAATGAATTTAATAATGATAAAAGTGAAACAATAAAAGTGAAATATTACTTTAAATTTCATACCCCCCAAATTCCATTACCAGGCCCTTCAGGTCTGGAATGGATATTAAGGGGAACCCCGCAGTCAATTAAAAAAAAAAGACGTGGGGTTCCCCCCAAATATCCATTCCAGACCCTTCAGGTCTGGTGTGGATTTTAAGGGGAATTCCACCCCAAATAAAAAAAACCTTATCCAAGCACGTTAACCTGGCCGGCCGCAGAAAAGAGGGGGGACAGAGTGCGGTCCCCCCTCTCCTGAACCGTACCAGGCCACATGCCCTCAACATGGGGAGGATGTCCCCATGTTGATGGGGACAAGGGCCTCATCCCCACAACCCTTGCCCTGTGGTTGTGGGGGTCTGCGGGCGGGGGGCTTATCAGAATCTGGAAGACCCATTTAACAAAGGGGACCCCCAGATCCTGCCCCCCTATGTGAATTGGTAATGGGGTACTTTGTACCCCTACCATTTCACGAAGGAAGTGTAAATAGTTGGAAAAAACACACACACACACACCGTAGAAAAAAGTCCTTTATTAATAAAAAAAAGAAAAAAAATCCAGCGGTGATAATCCACTCATTCCCGGCTTCCTGCTCCAACGTTGTCTGTATCCAGCGACGGTTGCGGGTGATCTCCGGTCCAGCGATGAGAAGATCCATCCATCCAGAGCACAGCATCGACGACCTCCTCTCACCGCTGGACACAGCCCAGCGAATGACGCGGCTGAAGCTGTGACATTTCTTATATAGGGGAGGCGGGGCCACCCGTCACATGACCCGCCCCCTCTGACGCACCCTCTGCTACGTCACTGGGAAAGCCCAGTCTTCCCCCTTCCTGGGCTTCCCCAGTGACGTAGCAGAGGGTGCATCAGAGGGTGCGGGTCACGTGATGGGTGGCCCCACCTCCCCTATATAAGAAATGTCACAGCTTCAGCCGCGTCATTCGCTGGGCTGTGTCCAGTGGTGAGAGGAGGTCGGCGATGCTGCGCTCTGGATGGATGGATCTTCTCATCGCTGGACCGGAGATCACCCGCACCCGTCGCTGGATACAGACAACGTTGGAACAGGAAGCCGGGCCCGAGAGTGGATTATCACCGCTGTATTTTATTTTATTTTTTTTATTAATAAAGGACTTTATTTCTACGGTGTGTGTCTGTGTTTTTTCCAACTATTTACACTTCCTTCGTGAAATGGTAGAGGTACAATGTAAAAACTGCAATTGCCTATTGTCATTATTTTGGGGAGTTCGTTTGAGTGCTTTACTTGTGCTTAATGACATTTACATGGCATATCATCTTCTTTTATAGTTTACAAAGAATGAGCATTATTTTGTATTTATGTGCACTAAAATTCAATAAAGTGTAATTTCATCTGAAGATATATATTTAAAAAATGGTTGAAGATGGAAGTTCTGTCAGCGGTGACAGTGTACTGCTAGAAGGCTTCATTCTAATGTAAGTATTTCATAATGTGCTAGTATGCAATGCATACTAGCACACTATGCCATTGTCTTGCAGTTGCAGGGTTAAAAAAAAATGTGGTTTACTACCACTATAAATAGAGGAACAGCGGTCCCAAGTTGATGTTCATCAGTTTTATTTTGCAAACACTCAAAACAACTGTATATTGTTAACTTGATAAAGCCATCATTTATGGGGGCGTGGCTTGCGCGCGCACGTGAATGGACGCCTGAGCTGTAAGCTCCGCTACCCAGACTGGACAACAAGCGACTACCGTGCATATACACCGCTCTAACCGGCGCCACGGACACGACTCCATCTCCCCCGAGCCTCGCCGACGCGATGACCCGCAAACGGTCGCAAGAACGCGGCCCAAAAAAGCTGGAATCCTTCTCCTTCCAGCCCCGCCGGAAAAACCAAGATGGCGCCGACGGAGGTACAGCACGGCAGATGCTTGATTACACGGATCTCCCTGCAGCCCATCCACAAGATCTGAAGCTCATACAGCAGCACTCTTATCCCCCTGACTCATCACCTGCCACACCGAGGACGCAGAGCCCAGCTAAATCCAAGATGCGGATGGATCACCCCACCCAGGCCTCGGTCACAGTGAGTACAGGCCTACATAATGACTCAGCCATATCTTCCTTGCAGTCCTCCATTGCCCAGTTCCCGACTACGGGACAACCGGTGCTAGACACCACTATGAAGGACATTCTCATGACATTAGAGTCCTCCCTCATGACTAACTTATCATCGCTGATTAACACATTTTCCCTAGAAATGAAGCACATGGATAACAGAATGCAATTCATGGAAAACAAAATAGTGGACTGTACTGACACGGTCAATGAGCTAGTTGACGCTTATGCTGAGCAAAAAGATGACAACTTATGGATCAAAGCGAAGCTTGCGGACCTCGAGGACCGCTCTAGGCGCAATAACCTTAAAATACGTGGGGTCCCTGAGACTGTCCAGCCCAAAGAGCTGCATAACTATGCCAGTACTATGTTCTCTAGCATGCTCCCTGAGCTCACCCCTATTGAACTCACTATAGACCATATACACAGGCTCCCTAAGCCCCGCCATCTGGAAGCAGATGTGCCCCGAGACGTTCTCTTACGAGTTCACTTCTTTCAGGCTAAGGAACAGATTCTTATGAAAGCAAGGGAAATTTCCCCGCTCCTGGCGCCATATTCAGATATGCAGCTGTATGCAGACCTGTCCCAGTACACGCTCCAGATGAGGAGACAGCTTAAAACCATCACGAAGGCCTTGCACAACCACAAGATCATATATAAGTGGCGACACCCGGCAACCATCTTGGTTACTCATAACGGCATACCCCATACCATCTCCACCTTGGAAGGGGGCATGAAGCTTCTGCACTCCTGGGGAATCCTGCTGGAACCCTCCCACAACATCCCAGAGCACAACGGGGTCCCTAATCCATTTACCTTTGGAGTTGACAAGGGGAAATTCAAAATGCATAACCCGAGACCGCCACGCTGAGCAACATTTTAGTCCAGTCTGGCCATGCGATCCACCAACTGCTCACTGAACTTTCCCCTGCACTTAGTCGGCTGCTCAATTAGAGCTGTCTGTTGCTGACTTACCTGTTGATCCCTCCTGGAGGGCGATAATTGTTCTCTCGTTCTCTGCTGTTTTTATTTCCATCTTTATTTTTTAAGTTTATTTTTATTTTTTCTTGGATCATCCTATTGTGCTTAGCGCATCCGCCACTGAAGCTTGTGGACCTTACGTCTGCACCAACGGCACAGACTGTTTTCATTAACTCGCTGTGGGTATTCACCTTTGCTTTTGTCTCCTACCTCCTAGCACCCTGATATTGCCCTGATACCTGACCTGCTCGAAGACACACCTCCACGTCCTTGCTGCCTACTTTTCTAGGTCCTGAGTGGCCCCCATCTGCAACTGTAAGTACTTTTTACTATTTAACACTATCTCACCACGGGAAATGGGGATCAAAATTCTATCCCTTAATGCCAAGGGTCTAAACCACCCCGCGAAAAGGACATCCTTGTGGACATCAGCACTTGCCCACAACTGTGACATTTTGTGCGACCAGGAGACCCACTTTGCTCTACATGCCTCTCCTAAGTGTTCCCATAAACAGTTCCCACATGTGTTTCAAGCCCACTTCTCCAAAAAACAACGTGGAGTGATGATCGCCATCAGAGACTCATTTTCCAATTGCACCAATGTATCACTGACTCGGACGGCCGGTATATTTTTTTGAACTGTGAAATCAACAAAGTGCCTTACACCCTGGTATCCCTATATGTACCGAATCAGGGTCAAATGACCTTTCTTAGGAAAACGTTGAAGGCAGTCCGTACATTCCAAACAGGACACTTGCTTATCTGCAGGGATTTCAATAAGGTCCCTAATAATGCTATGGACTCCACTGCAGGACCCCAACGGCGTGCTTCCTCTTTGGATTCCTTTATTTCTTCTCAGGATATGTATGATGTGTGGAGGTGTTGTCATGCGAGCGAGAGGGACTTCACGTTCCTGTCGCCCCGTCACAACACCTACTCGCGAATTGACCTGTTTTTAGCTGATAGCTGGTTGTTGCAAAGAGTTTCGGGCTCTGACATCCACACCACCACCTGGTCAGATCACGCCCCCATTAGTCTTACTATCTCTGACAATTCCTCCCATCCCACTCCCTACATCTGGAGAGTCAATAATTACCTCCTCAATACCCCTTGCTACTCCGACACCATCAAACAACATTTAGAAGAGTACTTCTCACTCAACCAAACCTCTGTATCTGACCCGCTAGTGGTGTGGAATGCCCACAAGGCTGTGATAAGGGGGGTTTTCCTCCAAATGGGAGCTAGAGCAAAGAGAAACAGGACTCGACGAATAGATGAACTCACACACGCCCTGACCTCTGCGGAGGCTCTTAACAAAACTAACCCCTCCCCGCCCCTACAGTCAAAAATTTTTACTCTACGACACGACCTAAGAGCCATCCTTCTTGAAAAACACAAGAAATCATATAGACTACTCAAAGCCACTTCCTATTCCACAGGGAACAAAGCTAGTAAAGCTATGTTCCTCAGAATCAAGGGTCATAGGACCAAAACGAAAATCCCTTACTTGCTTCTACCCCACTCCGGTGAAAAACTCCTTAAGCCCCAATCAATTGCGAATGCCTTTAGTACGTACTATGAGGGCCTGTACAATCTCAAAAATGACCCTTCCACTACCCAACCCTCTCCTGCCATGATCCAAACGTTCCTAGACAGTGTTAATCTCCCGTCGGTTACGCCCGCACAACTCTCTACATTGAACGACCCCTTCACAACTGATGAAATACTCAAAGCAATCAATAACCTCCCCTCCTCCAAATCCCCGGGCCCAGATGGCTTTACTGGGGAATACTATCGACAATTTCAACATATCTTAGCCCCCACCATGCAGCACACCTTCAATCTGGCCGCCGGTGCAGCCTCCTTCCCTGCTGAAATGCTTGCTGCTATGGTAGTGACTTTACCCAAACCAGGCAAAGACCCTGTCTCCCCGAAAAAACTTCCGCCCTATTTCCTTATTAAATGTGGACCTAAAAATGTATGCCAAACTTATAGCCAACAGATTAGAAAACATTCTCCCCTCTCTCATTTCTCCAGACCAATCAGGATTTACCAAGGGGCGTCAAGCCTCAGATGCCACCCGAAGCATGGTTAATATTAGGGTTGTCCAGATACCGATACTAGTATCGGTATCGGGACCGATACCGAGTATTTGCGGGAGTACTCGTACTCGCGCAAATGCTCCCGATACCTAAATAGAATACTTTTTTGTATTTATCAACATGTTCTATGAAAATTCTTTGAGTTTTTTACTACTGCGTGACAAGCAAATAAAACATTTTTATTCATTTTTACTCATTTTTATTCTTTTATAATGTCTTGAGTTAGAGTTCTTCATAATTCTAAAGAAAATATCCTTAGTCTGTATTGTGGTTTGAAAACTGTCACATGACATTTAAAAAAAAGTATCGGTATTCGGTATCGGCGACTACATGAAAAAAAGTATCGGTACTTGTACTCGGTCCTAAAAAAGTGGTATCGGGACAACCCTAGTTAATATCATACACCATGTTGAGACCTCCGGAACGCCTTCTCTGCTTCTATCTCTGGATGCAGAGAAGGCGTTTGACAGGGTCCACTGGGGATACGTCTCAGCAGTGTTGACCAAATTTGGCCTCGTCTGTGGCATCCATGATGCCATTATGGCTCTGTACTCCAACCCCTCGGCTCGAGTATTATCAGCAGATGCCCTTTCCACACCCTTTCAGATCACCAACGGAACGAGACAGGGCTGTCCCCTATCACCCTTAATATTTAACCTTGTAACGGAACCCCTGGCAGAAACTATAAGATCTAACGAAAACATCTCCGGTGTACATATTGCAGAAGTGGAACACAAAATCAGCTTGTTTGCGGATGATGTGATCCTCATGGTCACCGACCCTGATCGCTCCCTGCCCGAGATCCAGAGGACGCTTGCCTGGTTCAGTGACGTTTCCTTCTACAAAGCAAATGAGGCAAACTCATACATGCTTAACCTAGGCCTGGACGATGCTACTAAAAATCAGATTACACTTAAATTCCCATACGTCTAGGCAGAAAATAGCATAACATATCTAGGAATCCAGCTCACTTCCTCTACGAAAGCTTTGTTTGCCTCTAATTATCTACCAATTCGCTCTAAATTGCAGGCGGATCTCACCAGGCTGGCGTCCTTTGAGTTCTTGTGGTTGGGCCGTCTGGCGGCATTCAAAATGTTCCACCTTCCCCAAGTACTATATTTATTTCGGACACTTCCCATCCCTATCCCCCTTAGGTTCTTCGCATCACTCCAATCGATATTATCGCGATATGTCTGGAAAGATAAGAAAGCCAGGTGCAGTCACACTCAACTGGTGAAACATCGCTCAGCAGGGGGTATGGGCTATGTCAACTTCCAAGACTATTACATGGCCTCTATTTTAACACAAACTAAGGAATGGCTCTCATCCTGCCCTCCTCTCACACTATGGGGTAAGAGAAGAATCCTCGGTCCCGCATCATAACCTATCTGCATGGCTGTTTGCTACCACGATGGGGGCAAAGGCTCCTCCCCATCTATCCCCGACCATACTTGCGACCCTTAAGGTTTGGACATGATTTACACAGATGCCCGTGGCTCACGACATACGCTCTACACTACCTATCCCTTTAGAGACTTTGCAAATTTTGATGGTCTCCACATCTTACTCCCGCTGGAAAGTCAAAGGGTTAACACACATATCCAATCTGATAGCAGGAGACACCCTTAAACCCTTCCCGGACCTTCAGAAACAGTACCACCTCCCAGACTCTGACCTGTTTCTTTATTTACGTACTCGACACTGTCTTCTCTCGTTAGCAACATGGACTTGTTCACTTCCCCAAAAAGCATGGGTCTACTATAGATCCCCTACGGTTCATCAAAAGGGGATATCGATATTCTATACCCTGCTCGGCTCCATGACTACATTCACTAGCTGCACTGCACAGACTAGATGGGAAAGGGACCTGGGACAAGCATTTACATTAAACCAATGGGAAAAGGCTGGCCACTCCACTTATAAAGCTACATGTTGCTCCACTTTGTGGGAACTGGCTTTTAAAATAACCTATCGTTGGTATCTAACACCTGACAGGATCTCCAAATTTGACACATCGCTTGACAACACATGCTGGTGGAACTGCGGTAAGAAATGTGATTTGCTACACACACTTTGGGACTGCCCGAAACTTACCTCCTACTGGCGTTTAGTGTTTCAACTTCTCTTTGACGTCACAAAGGTGACCATAGACAGGCAACCATCCTCGGCACTACTCTCTCTGAATGTTGACCGTTTCCCCAACCCTTCAAAGATGATTATAACTCATATACTCTTAGCTGCACGCCTTAGTATTACTAGGAAATGGAAGGACCCAGATCCTCCCACTCTCTGTGACGTTGTCCACACCACACATACCCATTTTATCTATGAAACAACCTTAGCATTACGTCAAGGTAATAAAACGCAAAACCTCAGGAAATGGCAGCAATGGACTGACTGGATAGGCTCCTCAGGCTTAGAAAAAACACTCTCTCCTTCTCTTTGACTGACACGTCTCAGTGACCCACAACATGACACTGGGTGATACCCTTAGTCCTCTCTGTGCTCTACTTGGGCCTCGGGGATAGCTGTGGGGGTGAGGTACCTCGCCTGGGCACAGAATAGTACCCGAAAGGGGTGCTCGGGGGGGGGTGCCCTTCCCTCACCCTCAAGTGAAGCACTTAAGCTCATCTGTCAATCTCTGAGTGTTCTGTTTTAATGTGTTGACTGTTTGAATCTCAATCTCAGAACTCAGACCCTTACTTTGTTGTCTGTACCGTATACTCCCCGCTCAGGCACATGGCGGAATGATGCAGTGTTCTATTTTACTGTTAAATTGTTCTTAATATTTCCTTATCTGGAAGGAAAATGTGAGGAAACTGTTATGTACATGTACTTTCGAATCTGTACGTTATAATACTTATCAATAAAAATGTATTGAGTAAAAAAAATAAAGCCATCATTTATGGCCACTCTTTTTACTGGTCTTACAGCATAATTATATCTTATATTTCAGGTGACTAGATTTTACCTGCATTTTATGAACGTGTTTGTATTCATACATTTGACTTTACAGAGTTCAAAATAACAATTTCCATCTAAAGCAAAACCTTCCAAAAACTATTTGATAAAATTAATATTATTTTTACATCATAATTTTGTCACAGCAAGTGATCACTGGATTAAACTAAGACTTTCGCCTCATCATTCAAATGACAGTTTATGTATTATTTTTATTATATATGTACAGTTTAATCAGTTGCCAATCTGGATTTGAGATTTGAACAATCCCTTGCTGCTTGTAAGCGAGTTTTCTCATTGTTAATCATAGTAACAAGAACAAATGAAAAAAAAAATCATAGGTTACCCTGAAGAACTGTTGACTGCTGCAATATGTTAACAAAAATAAACAATTTGACTGTTACAGCTGGAAATAAATTACATGCTCTTCTAAGTGTGCCATTGTGATTAAATGAAGAGAAGAAGGAGTCAAACATAATCCTTAGGTATTGAGCATGGTATGGATAGAAAAGCTTAGTCAATAGTCATAATGAATCTGAGTTTTACATCAAGTGAATAGGTCAAGACTATTAACTGTTCTAATAAAAAATATGTGGAAAACCTGTTGATATATATATATATATATATATATATATATATATATATATATATATATATATATATATATATATATATATTTGTTTATAATTACTGATAAACAGCACAAAGTTGTTGAAAGGATTTAATAATATGTGTTTTGACTTTGAAAAGTACTACTCCCTGAAAAATGTTAAACATTATGCATAATTTAAATATGGTGTGCCATGTGTGGACAAGGTATATGGAAATGAATTCATACATGCTAAAATACATTCTTAAATAATGAGTCAGATAATGTTTGTCATTTGAATTTATTTTTCCAACTCATGATAATGTAAATATAATACAATGGGTGGCAGATCGTTTTTTTTCTTAATATGGTGATATGGCAATGAAAATTGTTTTAAAATACATGCAATATAAACAATTAAATGTCATGGTTCCTACTTCTATAGTTTATGCAGAATGGAAAATAACTTTTAATACATACTTTAAGACAGACACAGAATAAATAAAACATCAACAAAGCTAGTGAATAAAGTTTAGGTGTATACAGCAGCAAAAAAAATGCATATATAAGTGTTTTTAACTATGGATCTAAACACGCTGGTTGAATGAAAAAAAAATGATGAATGCATGGGCTGTCTAAGCTACATATAGAATGTTTATAAATTGTATTTAGAAAGTTATGCAATTGGTCATACTGTAGATTGTGTTCTTCATATTGACTTGTAATATGATAGACACAAATTTAAGATTTGTTATTCTCTATATCGTAGTACTTGGGGGAAAGGCTTTTTGTGATTTTGCAAATTAATAACCATAACCATTAGTGATGTCGCAAACCTAAAATTTTGCATTCGCGAATGGCGAACGCGAACTTGCGCAAATGTTCGCGAACCGCCATAGACTTCAATGGGCAGGCAAATTTTAAAACCCACAGGGACTCTTTCTGGCCACAATAGTGATGGAAAAGTTGTCTCAAGTCCGTTTTTAATCCATAAAGGCATAAATCACCTAACATTCATATATTGTTTGGAATAACATGCTTTAAAACATCAGGTATGATGTTGTATCGATCAGGTAGTGTAAGGCTTAGGGTTAGGGTTAGGGTTACAGATAGGGTTAGGGTTACAGACAGGGTTAGGGTAACAGATAGAGTTAGGGTTAGGGTTACAGACAGGGTTAGGATTAGGGTAACAGATAGGGTTAGGGTTAGGGTTACAGACAGGGTTAGGGTTACAGATAGGGTTAGGGTTACAGTCTGTAACCCTAACCCTAACCCTGTCTGTAACCCTAACCCTAACCCTATCTGTAACCCTTAACCTATCTGTAACCCTAACCCTATCGGTAACCATCACCCTATCTGTAACCCTAACCCTATCTGTAACCCTAACCCTAACCCTGTCTGTAACCCTAACCCTAACCCTATCTGTAGCCCTAACCCTGTCTGTAACCCTAACCCTATCTGTAACCATCACCCTATCTGTAACCCTAACCCTAACTCTATCTGTAACCCTAAACCTATCTGTAACCCTAACCCTGTCTGTAATAGGGTTAGGGTTCACAGTGACAGACCAAACTCTGACAGACCAAACTCCCCATTTAACGCACCACAAACACCTACAAACAGACCATTTGCACAACCGCAAACTCCCCATTTACACAAGGTTGGATACCAAGCTAGCCATTTCCCGTTCCTTGTCCTCACTGACGTCAATGAACGTTTTGGAGATTGCAGGCGATCGCTTTTGGTCTGTTCACAATGAAGCAACGACCTTATCATCTGGGGTGTGCCAACATTGCCATTGCCAACACACTCATAGAGGTGGTTGCTTCATTGTGATACGCAAGCCCCTTCACCACAACAAGGTAACGATCATGAAGGGGAATTGACACATGTATGTGCCTTTTTTTTTGTTTTGTTTTTGCAGCCACAGTGCAGCACAAGAGGCCAGAAAATTAGGCATGTACACATGCCTGAAAAAGTAGGTATTGTTGCAGCTGCTGTAGCTGCGGCCAGAAAAATTTATGTTTTCCAGGCAGAAAGTGCACTAAAACATTGCGGCTTGAACCCTATTTGGTGGCGGATAAGTCATGCAAGTCATCCGGCATGCAGAGATAAAATTCAGCAGCGTGTGGACCATTTGTAGCCCAAGGAAGCTCATCTCATCAGGCCTTTAGTCAAATGTATCACCTACTGTCAGTCCCTTCGGGATCCATGCCTCATTCATCTTAATAAAGGTGAGGCAATCTAGACTTTTTTGACCTAGGCGACTTCTCAGTGACAATACCTCCTGCTGCACTGAAGGTCCTTTCTGAAAGAACACTTGAAGCGGGGCAGGCCAGAAGTTCTATCGCAAATTGGGATAGCTCAGACCACAGGTCAAGCCTGCACACCCAGTAGTCAAGGGGTTCATCGCTCCTCAGAGTGTCGATATCTGCAGTTAAGGCGAGGTAGTCTGCTACCTGTCGGTCAAGTCGTTCTCTGAGGGTGGACCCCGAAGGGCTGTGGCGACACGTAGGACTGAAAAAGCTCTGCATGTCCTCCATTAACAACATGTCTGTAAAGCGTCCTGTCCTTGCGTGGTCATGGTAGGAGGAGGATTACTTTCACCTTTTCCACTGTTAGATTCCCGTTGTGCTGTGACATCACCCTTGTATGTAAGCATACTTTTTAATTTATTTTGGAACTGCTGCATCCTTTCCGACTTCCGGTAATTTGGTAACATTTCAGGCACTTTCTGCTTATACCGGGGGTCTAGTAGCGTGGCCACCCAGTACAGGTCGTTCTCCTTCAGCCTTTTTATACGAGGGTCCCTCAACAGGCACAACAGCATGAAAAACCCCATTTGCACAAGGTTGGATGCCGAGCTACTCATGTCCCGTTCCTCGTCCTCACTGATCTCACTGAAGGTCTGTTCTTCCTCCCAGCCACGTACAACACCACGGGTACCAGATAGGTGACAACGAGCACCCTGGGATGCCTGCTGTGGTTGGTCTTCCTCCTCCTCAAAGCCACATTCCTCCTCTGACTCCTCTTCCTCACACTCCTCTTCCAGCATTTCTGCAGGTCCAGCAAGTGATGCTGATAAGGTTGTTTCTGGTGGTGATGGTGACCACAACTCTTCCTCTCGCTCATCTACGGCCTGATCCAGCACTCTTCGCAGGGCATGTTCCAGGAAGAAAACAAATGGGATGATGTCGCTGATACTGCCTTCAGTGCGACTGACTAGGTTTGTCACCTCCTCAAAAGGACACGAGCCTAGAGGCATTGCGCATGAGCGTCCAGTAACGTGGCAAAAAAATTCCCAGCTGCACAGATGCTGTCCTAACACCCCGGTCATACAAATACTCGTTGACAGGTTTTTCTTGTTGGAGCAGGCGGTCGAACATTAGGAGTGTTGAATTCCAACGTGTCGGGCTGTCGCAAATCAAGCGCCTCACTGGCATGTTGTTTCGCCACTGGATATCTGAAAAGTGCACCATGGCCATGTAGGAACGCCTGAAATGGCCACACACCTTCCTGGCCTGCTTGAGGACGTCCTGTAAGTCTGGGTACTTATGCACAAAGCGTTGCACAATCAGATTCATCACATGTGCCATGCACGGGACATGTGTCAACTTGCCCAAATTCAATGCTGCCAACAAATTGCTTCCGTTGTCACACACCACTTTGCCGATCTCCAGTTGGTGCGGAGTCAGCCACTGATCCACCTGTGTGTTCAGGGCGGACAGGCGTGCTGGTCTGGTGTGACTCTCTGCTTTCAGGCAAGTCAACCCCAAGACGGCGTGACACTGTTGTATCCGTCATGTGGAATAGCCCCTGGGGAGCTGGGGGTGTAGTTGATGTGGAGCAAGACACAGCAGCAGAAGAGGACTCAGCCGAGGAGGTTATCGAAGAGGATGGAGTAGGAGGAGTAGAGGAGGTGGCAGCAGACCTGCCTGCAAGTCGTGGCGGTGTCACCAACTCCTCTGCAGAGCCACGCATTACATGCTTGGCAGCCGTCAGCAGTTTTACCCAATGCGCAGTGTAGGTGATATACCTGCCCTGATCGTGCTTTGCAGACCAGGTATCAGTGGTCAGATGGACCCTTGCCCCAACACTGTGTGCCAGGGATGCCATGACTTCCTTTTTAACAATAGAGTACAGATTGGAGATTGCCTTTTGTGAAAAGAAATTTCGGCAGGGTACCTTCCACTGCGGTGTCCCAATAGCTACAATTTTTTTGAAGGCCTCAGACTCCACCAGCTTGTATGGTAAAATCTGGCGGGCTAAGAGTTCTGACAAGCCAGCTGTCAGACGCCGGGCAAGGGGGTGACTCTGTGACATTGGCTTCTTATGCTCAAACATGTCCTTGACAGACACCTGACTGTGGGCAGATGAGCAGGAACTGCTCAAGGTGAGAGACGGAGTGGCGGATGGTTGAGAGGGGGCAAGGAGGACAACAGTGGTTGACGTGACTGAAGATGCTGCACCAGGAGGAGGATGGTGGCTTTGAGCTTGTGTGCTGCTTGTACTCGTCATCATGTGTTGATCCCATAGGCGTTTGTGATGTGCGATCATGTGCCTTCGAAAAGCAGTTGTACCTAGGTGGGTGTTGGATTTCCCACGACTCAGTTTCTTTTGGCACAGGTTGCAAATGGCATCACTGTTATCAGAGGCAGACACACAAAAAAATTCCACACTGCTGAGCTTTGCAATGACGGCATTCTGGTGGTGGCAACAGCATGCGTTGATTGGCGTGCTGTCTGGCTGACCCCGGGTGCCAATACATGCTGTCTTACTGTGCCACTAGCTCCTTGCGACGACCTCCCCCTGCTTCCAACTCGTCTCATCCTCCTCTCTGTCTCCCCATCTGAACTCTCCCCCTGTTCTTCTTCTCTTCGAGCAGGCACCCACGTGACATCCCCGGACACATCGTCATCATCAACCGCTTCACTTGTATCTGACAACTCAGCAAAGGAAGCAGCAGCGGGTACATCATCATCACACCATACGTCCATGTGTGTAACGCTGCCTGACTGAGTCATATCCCTTTTATCTACAACCTCTGGCAATAATGGTTGCGCATCACTCATTTCTTCCAACTCATGTGTAAATAACTTCTCTGACAGATCAAGTGAAGCAGCTGTGATGCTAGTGTTGGTGGTGGCAGCATGCGGGCGAGTGGTAACTTGAGAGGTGCCCGAAGCTGAGCTGGAGGAGGATGGCGCGTCAAGGTTCCGAGCGGAAGCTGTAGAAGATTGGGTGTCCTGTGTTAGCCAGTCAACTATGTCCTCAGAACTTTTCGAGTTCAGGGTACATGGCCTCTGAACACTGGGCATTATTCTAGGGCCAAAGGGAATCACAGCACCATGACCACGACAGCCCCTGCGGGGTGGCCTGCATCTGCCAGTAATATTTTTTTATTTGTTTAGTTGTACTATGCGTGCAAGCTACTGTGACATCAGATATGAGTGGCACTTTGCACTGGCAGAAGTTGGCAGAGTAGACGCTGTAGGCCTGACACACGCCTGCAGACAACTAACTGCTATTCTATTGCAGTCAAACTTGTGTTTTTTTTTTTATTTTATCTACTACAGTATGCCACCAGATATATGAATGGTGGCACTGGGCAAGTGGGCACAGTATACACTATGAGCCTGACACACGCTGGCAGCCAGGCAACTGACTACTATTCTATTGCAGTCAAATATTTGTTTTTAAATGTTATCTACTGTGCCACCAAGATAGATGAGTGGTGGGTGGCACTGGGCACAGTGTACGCTGTACCCCTGACACACGCTGGCAGCCAGGCAACTGACTACTATTCTATTGCAGTCAAATATTTTTTTTTTTTAATGTTATGTACTGTGCCACCAAGATAGATGAGTGGTGGGTGGCACTGGGCACAGTGTACGCTGTACCCCTGACACACGCTGGCAGCCAGGCAACTGACTACTATTCTATTGCAGTAAAAAAAACATGTTTTAAATGTTATGTACTGTGCCACCAAGATAGATGAGTGGTGGGTGGCACTGGGCAAAGTGTACGCTGTACCCCTGACACATGCTGGCAGCCAGGCAACGGACTACTATTCTATTGCAGTCAAATATTATTTTTTTTATGTTATGTACTGTGCCACCAAGATAGATGAGTGGTGGGTGGCACTGGGCCTAGTGTACGCTGTACCCCTGACACACGCTGGCAGCCAGGCAACTGACTACTATTCTATTGCAGTAAAAAAATGTTTTTTTTAAATGTTATGTACTGTGCCACCAAGATAGATGAGTGGTCGGTGGCACTGGGCACAGTGTACGCTGTACCCCTGACACACGCTGGCAGCCAGGCAACTGACTACTATTCTATTGCAGTCAAATATTATTTTTTGTTTAATGTTATGTACTGTGCCACCAAGATAGATGAATGGTGGGTGGCACTGGGCACAGTGTACGCTGTACCCCTGACACACGCGGGCAGCCAGGCAACTGACTACTATTCTATTGCAGTAAAAAAAAAAAAAAAAAGTTATGTACTGTGCCACCAAGATAGATGAGTGGTGGGTGGCACTGGGCAAAGTGTACGCTGTACCCCTGACACACGCTGGCAGCCAGGCAACGGACTACTATTCTATTGCAGTCAAATATTTTTTTTTATGTTATGTACTGTGCCACCAAGATAGATGAGTGGTGGGTGGCACTGGGCCTAGTGTACGCTGTACCCCTGACACACGCTGGCAGCCAGGCAACTGACTACTATTCTATTGCAGTAAAAAAAAAAAATTTAAATGTTATGTACTGTGCCACCAAGATAGATGAGTGGTGGGTGGCACTGGGCACAGTGTACGCTGTACCCCTGACACACGCTGGCAGCCAGGCAACTGACTACTATTCTATTGCAGTCAAATATTATTTTTTGTTTAATGTTATGTACTGTGCCACCAAGATAGATGAGTGGTGGGTGGCACTGGGCACAGTGTACGCTGTACCCCTGACACACGCTGGCAGCCAGGCAACTGACTACTATTCTATTGCAGTCAAATATTTTTTTTTAAATGTTATCTACTGTGCCACCAAGATAGATGAGGGGTGGGTGGCACTGGGCCTAGTGTACGCTGTGATCCTGACACAAACACGCTGCCTAGCAGGCAACTGCAATTAGATTACAGAGAAAAAAAAGCAGACTGATATACTAGCCCTCAAAAGGGCTTTTTGGGGTGCTGTCCTTACAGCAGAGATCAGATGAGTCTTTCAGGACTGGAGTGGACACTGAAAACACGAGCCTATCTATAGATTTCCCTATAAATTCAGCAGCAGCAACACTCTCCCTCCTCTCACTAAGAATGCAGGTTCAGAATGAATCTAAAATGGATGCTGCCCGAGAGGTGGGACGGGTCAGGGAGGGAGGGTATGCTGCTGATTGGCTGGAATGTGTCTGCTGACTGTGAGGTAGAGGGTCAAAGTTTGCTCAATGTTAATTAATAGGAGGCGGATCGAACATTGCATATGTTCGCTCACAGCGGCGAACACGAACGCGCAAAAATCTCCGCAAATTATTCGCCGGCGAACAGTTCTGTACATCTCTAATAACCATCACATGCAATATTTAATTACCGCTACATGGCTTTCATGACCAAAAAATCCTGCACAATATATCCATGTTGCTTATGTTTGAAGCTTGCTATACATTTTCATTGATCAGTTCAGCTTTTTTTATGAGAGACAATTTGCTATCCTGGTGGGATTTAACTAAAGCCATGTAATTTACATCCTATGGGATTAGATGTAATGTGTCTTAAAATGAAAAATGATTTTAATAATGTTATATTTATTGCAGCTCTAATGTTCGTGACCATTGATAATGTTTTTGATTTTTTTTCATTCAGCTTTCATGCATACACATATCTTATCAGATGTAAAAACAAAGTAAGGTAGACTCAAATTGCAGCACATGTATGATTACCCGTTTTTTTTTTTTTTCATTCCCGCCAGCCGAAAAAGTATGGCTGCTCGGCAATTATAGATATACATATATATATAGATTTTACATCAGACAGTCCTGGGAAGGGGGGATTTCTTGGGGTTTTGTTTATAGGAAACTACTCACAGATTTAACCCTTTCGCTGCCAGGCTCTGTGCTCCACTTTTAAACTCAGCTGACTGGACCATTTTTGTAATTTTTCCATTACTTTATTATTTCCCCTTACAGCTTTCAGAGTTTGTACAAGACCCCCAGAACTATATATTTTCTATAAGCATATGACAAGTAGAATAAAAAAGAATTTGCTACTGATTTATTTTTGTTTATTATCTTTATTGGTTTTTCAAAAGAGGTAATAGAGTTACAAAAACAGAGCCTTTGGGCATTCCCCGGCTTGAGAAAGTACCACGTAAATTGGCACCTAATAGTACTGTTTAGGCAGATAACCTGTTAACGACAGAAAAAGCAAAAACCATGATACAAACAATAAAACACCACTGCTCAGTCACTACATTTGTAGAGAGATTATGAAAGGAGAATGTGCTACTCGTCTTTGATAGAGGTGAGGTTTTCCTAAGAGGGAACTTTGGTACTAGGCCTAGAATACTAAAGATGCAAATATAGGGGTACCATGAGGGTTTTAGCAGGTGTTGGCACAGAGGGAGTAGTTAATGTGTATCAAATTAACTGTCTATTCTTGATCAGCATTAGTGGAGGCAAAGTCAAGCCATAGTTTTTACACTTTATCAAATACACCCACCGGAGTGATATGTGGCTTTATATAATGGTATTGTAGAATTGATCAGGGCTTTCCAAGAGTTCAGAGAGGACATGTCCGATTGTTTCCATATTTAGCAATATTGCTTTATGGGCGTAAAAGAGCAAAAGTCCTATGAGGGTCTTAGATGCTGTGTGGTGCACACCAGGCCCAGAAAGCAGACTGGTACAGTCCGCAGGATTGGGATTGTTAACAGCGAGGCTATAAATTGCATATACTCTACCCAGAAAGAGTGCACTTTGGGACAGGACCACAACATATGATAGAAACCAGCCTCAAGATTACCACATTTCCAACAGCTAAGATAGGCCCAGGATGAATTTTGTTCAGCCGTCGTGGTGTTAACTACACCCGGTGTAGAATTCTGAATTGAATTAGGTGGTCCTTAACTGCCACTAATTGGAGAAAAGGGTATTCCCACATATCTTCTCAATCTTCCATGACTAGTTCAGGAAAGTCCACCCTCCACAAGCCCAAAATGCATTGATGGTAGTAGTGCCTTATATATGGTGGATAGGGGTTTTACCAGCTCGTCATTCCGGAGGAGGGATTCTAGAGTGGAGTGAAGGAGTAATAATGGTTTGGGAAGAGAAGGCATGTCTAAGCTGCAGATATATAAAGAAGTAACAATTGGGTAAGTCATGATTCTGTTTGAGAATATTAAAGGGCAGGATAGCCCCATCATCACATATATGGTCGAGTACCTTAATGCCCCTTGTTGCCTATAAGCTCGGATCAGGGATAGTATGGAACTCCACGAGTAGCAGTTTGAGCCATAAGGGGGTATCCGGGGACCATCTGTTTGGTTCCTGCCTTATTTTTTCAAATTTGCAATTGCCACACCTTTATCACTGATTTCATAGAGTGTGTGAGAGTCCCAGTTCCCCCAAAGACCTCTGTATAGTGCATTTCTCAGTGATTCAGCCTCCAGCACCACCGAGGTGTGTGTAACCTCAGAGAGCACCCAATTATGTGCGTGGACAAATAGGGCTGTGTATAAATATTTTTGGAGGTCTGGACCGGCCAGACCCTCTTCCGTCCAGGGTCTATGAAGAATTGATTTTCTAAACCTGGGGGTTTTAGACTTCCTTAGAAATGAAGAGAAGATGGCATTTAATTGTGTAAAAAAAAAATCAGTATCCATGCTGGAGGGTGTCTTATGACATAAAGAAAAACAGGAAGGCACTTAATTTTAAATAAGAGAGGGGCCGATTATCCCAAGCTCTTAGTTTGAATTTAAGGGTTGATAACAGGGGAGTGAGGTTCAAGGCAATAAAATCTGTCACATTGGGGGTTATGTTGATCCCCAGGTAACGGATTGTCGAGGCCCGAGACAGGGGTAATGATGTCGATGGGTAATGATGTCGATGGGTAATGCCGCGTACACACCATCACTTTATGTGATGAAAAAAAACGACACTTTCTGTGAAGTAAAAAATTACGTTTTTGAAACTTCAATTTTCAAAGACGAAGTTGCCTACACACCATCGTTTTCTCACAATGATCTTGCAAAGTGAGGTTACGTTCCACCACGTTTTACCATTGAAGCTTGCTTCATAAGTAGCTTCTGGGCATGCGTGGATGAAAAAACTTCTTAGAAAACAAAGTTTTTTGCTACACACGGTCAATTTCTGTGAAGTAAAAAGTGCACTTTTGAAAAACGACACATAAAATTGAAGCATGCTTCAATTTTTTTTGGTCGTTTTTTACAAGACATAAAACGACGTTTTCCCCCACACACAGTCAATTAAAGTGACGTTTTTAAAAACGTCATTTTTTTTCATCACATAAAGTGATGGTGTGTACGCGGCATAAGAGTTGCGATTTTCGCCAGTTGACTTTCAGTCCAGATAGTATTGTGAAAATGGAAAAAAATATTAAGAGCCTCTCAGAGGGAGGGCCCAGGGTCGTTAAGAAAAAACACTACAGTCCCTGACAAAAGTCTTGTCGCTTCTCTATTTTGTAGAAACTCCTGCTATTAACCTGACTTTTAATTAATCAATTGGTGTTAGAAATAGCTCATATGAAAAGCTAAAGTTCTCCCAAATGATGTTTAATGCACTGAAATAAATTAGTTTCACTGAAAAAAGATATATTGCTGGTCAAAGACCAGAGCACTTTTTGTGATTCGGCACTGCGTCGCTTTAACTGACAATTGCACATGGCTCCCAAACAAAATTGGCGTCCTTTTTTTCCCCACAAATAGAACTTTCTTTTGGTGGTATTTGATCACCTCTGCGTCTTTCAGTTTTTGCGCTATAAACAAAAATAAACAAAAATAGAGTGACAATTTTGAAAAAAATGAATATTTTTTACTTTTTACCATATAAATATCCCCCAAAAATATATATAAAAAAAATGTTTTCCTCAGTTTAGGCTGATACGTATTCTTCTACATATTTTTCGTAAAAAAATCACAATAAGTGTTTATTGATTGGTTTGCGCAAAAGTTATAGCTTTTACAAAATAGGTGGCGCTCGCGGGCCCCTATTGGCTGCTCGTCACTGGCGAAGCCCATAGTCTTCCCTCTTCTTGGGCTTCCCCAGTGACGTAGCAGAGGGTACGTCAGAGGGGGCAGGGTCACGTGACGGGTGGCCCTGCCTCCTCTATATAAGTAATGTCACAGCTCCAGCGCGTCATTCCGCTGGGCTGTGTCCAGTGATGAGGAGGTCGGGGATGCTGCTGCGCTCCGGATGGATCTTCACATCGCTGGATCGGAGATCACCCGGCCGTCGCAGGATCGTCTCATCGCGGGAGATCACCCGCAGCCGTCGCAGGATCAGGACAACGCAGGAAGCCAGGAACTAGTGGATTTCTCACCGCTGGAGTTTTTTTTTTTTTTTTTAATAAAGGACTTTATTCTATGGTGTCAGTGTGTGTTTTTTTTACAATACTTTACACTTCCTTCGTGAAATGGTAGGGGTACAGTGTACCCCATTACCATTTCACACAGGGGGGGGTCAGGATCTGGGGGTCCCCTTTGTTAAAGGGGTCTTCCAGATTCTGATAAACCTCCTGCCGCATACCCCCACAACCACCGGGCAAGGGTTGTGGGGATGAGACCCTTGTCCCCATCAACATGGGGACATCCTCCCCATGTTGAGGGCATGTGGCCTGGTGCGGTTCAGGAGAGGGGGGCGCACTCTGTCCCCCCCTCTTTTCTGCGGCCGGCCAGGTCAACGTGCTCGGATAACGGGTCTGGTTATGGATATTTAGGGGGAACCGCACGTCATTTTTGTTTTAAATTGACGGCGGGGTTCCCCTGAATATCCATACCAGACCTGAAGGGTCTGGTTATGGATATTTAGGGGGAACCGCACGTCATTTTTTTTTTAAATTGACGGCGGGGTTCCCCTTAATATCCATACCAGACCTAAAGGGTCTGGTTATTGAATTTGCGGGGACCTCAGCGCATTTGTTTTCTAAAAGTCTGTGTCCCATTGACTACAATGAGGTTCGGAGTTCGGGTTCGGGTTCGGGTTCCCGAACCCGAACTTTTTTTTAAAAAAAACATCCAGGTGTCCGCTCAACTCTAATCGTTTTTTTAACTGATGGTGTGTAGGCACATCAGACCATCAGTCTGCTTCATTGGTTAACCGATGAAAAACGGTCCTTCAGAACCGTTCTCATCGGATGGACCGACCGTGTGTACGCGGCCTTAAGAAACTTTGATGTGGAGATGGAAGTATGCGATGGAGCACCATCCTGTTGCAAAATTTGGCCTTTTTTATGGTTGGGAATATAAGAGGTAGCTAAGATTTCTTGGTATTTTAGACTATTGATGTTGCCTTCCACCCTGCAGATCCCTCGCACACCCCCATACTGGATGTAACCCCAGACCATGATTTTGCCTCCACCAAACTTCACTGTTTTCTGGGTAAATCTTGGCTCCATGCGGGTTCCAGTAGGTCTCCTGCAATATTTGCGGCGACTGTAGTGTAATTCAACAGAAGATTCATCTGAAAAATCCACCTTCTGCCACTTTTCCAGAGTCCATCCTTTTAGCAGGCTGTGGCCCTTGGCAAATGCCACACGGTTTTTCAATTGTCTTTTGTTTAGTGCTGGCTTATGGGCACTTATTCGACCATGGAGGCCATTTCGAGACAGAATCCGACAAACTGTTCTGGTTGACACAGGGACTTCAGGTGACCAGGTCTCGTGGAGCTCTGCTGCAGTGGAAAATGAGCTGGCCTCGGATTTTCGAGCCAACAAATGGTTCTCTCAAGCAGTTGTCTTGCGGGGTCGGCCTGACCTGGCCTTGTCCAAAACATCTCCAGTCTCTTCAAATCTTTTTTTTATCCTCTGAACTTGACGCTGAGACACATTGAAGGTGTCTGCCACATCAGCAGTGGATCTGGTCTTCAGCCTCTTGATAATCAACACTTTAGTCTCCGGGTGAATCTTAGGCATGTTTGCAGAGGTCTAGTTGCAGTTGAGAAGATCTAGTGTACTGGTGTTCTTTTTATACACACCTGAGGCTTAATTGATCCATTATTAGTTACAGGTGAAGCTCATATAACAAGGCGACAACACTTATGTCTTGGCAAAAATTGACTCAATGGGCTTTACCAAGCTGTAAATATTAGAATACTTTTTGTCAGTTTCGTTTTGCACTGAAACATTATTACAAAAGCTGTTGGGATTAAAATTACCCATTTCTTGTAACAAAATCGGGATTAGAAATATATTTTAGCGGCACTTCAGGTCAATTTGTACACAAGCGACAAGACTTTTGTCAGGGACTGTAAGTCATTGCTGTATAAAGCCATTTTTTTAATGATGGATCCCACTCATATGCCTACCACAGCATTAAAGTGATGGATGGCAGTGCCTAGGGGCTTCATCACCAGGGCGAACAAAAAAGGGGAAAGTGGGCATCCCTGCCTAGTTCCCCATTGTATCAGGAACTGTTCTGAGATCATGCCACCCTAGTTTAATTGCTGTTGGGGATTTATACAAAATGGTGATCCATTTACAAAAGGTGGGGCCGAATCCAAAGGTTTGTAGTACTATAAGCATGTATTCCCAAATGATAGAGTTCTCCACATCCAAGGCCACCAAAACCCTAGTCTGGGGGGAGGTTGGGGGAATAAAAATAAGGTGGTACTGTAGGGGCACAATAGTTGCGTATCGCAAATGTTTATCAAATTATTTAACTAAAAAAAACACTATGGGCCAGATTCACATAGGAGAGCGGCGGCGTAACGTATCATAGATATCGTAGATTTCATCGCAAGTGCCTGATTCACCAAGCACTTGCGATGAAAACCTACGCCCGCGGCCTCTGGCGCAAGGCGGGCCAATTTAAATGGGCGTGTGCCATTTAAATTAGGCGCGCTCCCGCGCCGGACCTACCGTGCATGCTCCGTTTCCGAACTCCCGTCGTGCATTGCGCGCCGTGACGTAATTTTTTCGAACGGCGATGTGTGTAGCGTAATTCCGTATTCCCGGACGGCTTACGCAAACGACGTTGATTTTAACATTTTGACGCGGGAACGACGGCCATACTTTAGACAGCAATACACTTGCTGACTAAAGTTAGGGCACCTAAAACGACGACTAACTTTGCGACGGGAAACTAGACTAGCGGCGACGTAGCGAACGCGAAAATCCGTCGTGAATCGCCGTAACTCCTAATTTGCATACCCGACGCTGGTTTACGACGCAAACTCCCCCCAGCGGCGGCCGCGGTATTGCATCCTAAGATCCGACAGTGTAAAACAATTACACCTGTCGGATCTTCTGGCTATCTATGCGTAACTGATTCTATGAATCAGTCGCATAGATAGAAACAGAGATACGCCGTCGTATCTCCACTGTGAATCTGTCCCACAGATCCACGTTCTGTCAGGGAGAGGAGACCGATGGTGTGTCCCTTGTACATAGGGACACAGATCAGTCTCCTCCCCCAGTCAGTCCACCTCCCCACAGTAAGAATCACTCCCAGGGAACACATTTAACCCCTTGATCGCCCCCTAGTGTTAACCCCTTTATTCAGTAATCAGTGCATATTTATAGCACTGTTCACTGTATAAATGTGAATGGTCCCAAAATAGTGTCAAAAGTCAAAAGTGTCCGATGTGTCCGCCGCAATATCGCAGTCCTGACAAAAATCGCAGATCGCCGCCAATACTAGTAAAAAAAAAAATCATAATTCTATCCCCTATTTTGTAGACACTATGGCCCAGATTCACATACAATTAAGTTGCTCCTGGGCAGCGTAACGTATGTGATTTACGTTACACCGCCGCAGGTTTACAGCGTTAGTGCCTGATTCTCAGAACACTTACCTGTAAACTTGCGGCGGTGTATAGTAAAAGCGTTCGGCGCAAGCCCGCCCAATTCAAATGGGGCGGGCACCATTTAAATTAGGCGCGTTTCCGCGCCGAGCGTACTGCGCATGCTCCGTCGGGTAAATTACCCGACGTGCATTGCGCTAAATGACATTGCACCGACGTCATTTGCTTAGACGTTAACGTAAATGGCATCCAGCGCCATTCACGGACGTCTTACGCAAACGACGTAGATTTTTTAAATTTCGACGTGGGAACGACAGCCATACTTAACATTGGCTGCGCCTCCATAGACCCAGGGGCAACTTTACGCGTCGCAAAGGCTACGGAAATGACGTAAATTCTCTGCGTCGAGCACGCGTACGTTCGGGAATCGTCGTAATTTGCTAATTTACATAAGCGACGGGGAAAACGACGTCGGCGACACCTAGCGGCGGAAAAAAAAAAAGCATTTAAGATCTGACAGCGTAAGAGCCTTACGCCTGTCAGATCTAATGGGTATCTATGCGTAACTGATTATAAGAATCTTCTGGGGGGGGGGCGCGAACTCCGGCTCTGTGACTGGCCGGAGTCGTGTGATGTCACTCCCCCGCATGCACGTGGGAGCCGCCTTTAACGGCATAACCCCATTCACAAAACGGCACGCTCAGTGCACCTGCACCATTGTCTCAGTGCGCCTACATTCATTTTAAGGGCTTATATGCAAGTTATTGCCATAAAAAGTGTTTGGGGACCTGGGTTCTGCCCCAGGGGATGTGTATCAATGCAAAAACGTTTTAAAAATTACATTTTTTTCAGGAGAAGTGATTTTAATAATACTTGAATTTAAACAATAAAAAAAGGAAATATTTCCTTTAAACATCATGCATGGGGGGTCCCCTTAGTCTTCCTGTAACATCCTCCCGATGTTTACAGTACCGCAGCAAAATTACATTTCTAAAAGAAAAAATTTAATTTAAAATTGCTTGCGGCTGTAATGTATTGTCGGCTCCCGGCAATATAGATAAAAAAACATTGAAAAAAAAACATGTGCGGTACCAGTCCATATCAGGCCCCCTAGGTCTGGTATGGATATTAAGGGGAATCCCCAAAAATATTTTTTTTGAAGGCGTGGGGGTCCCACCAAAATCCATACCAGTCCCTTTGGGTCTGGTATGGATTTTAAGGGGAATCCCCAACATCCATACCAGATCCTTATCTGAACAAGCAGCCATGGCAGGCCAGAAAAGGGGGGATGAGCGTGTGCCCCCCTCCTGAACCATACCAGGCTGCTTGCCCTCAACATGGGGAGTGTGCTTTGGGGTTCTCCCAAAGCATCTTGTTCCCATGTTGATGTTGATGGGGAAAAGGGCCTTTTCCCTACAACTGTTGCCCGGTGGTTGCGGGGGTCTGCTGGCAGGGGGCTTATCAGAATCTGGAAGCCCCCCTTTACCAAAACAGTGTCCACAAAGTAAAACCGACAGGCTTGCTGATGCTAGGGCAGAGAACACTGCCCCCTAACATAACTTTATCTCTATCCCTTTATACTAGGCTCCCCTGACATAATATATGAAGGGACACTAAGCCCAGCAGGGTCGACTGCACTTGTAACTTGACCTCAGTGAGTCGCCTATATTTCAGCTACAAACATATTTTTAGGCTTCCTCCCCTCCACTAGACCCCTGCCTTTCCCTCTTTCTTCCATTTTCCTTTTTCTTTTACTCTTTTGCCCAATACTGGAATGAGTATAGAATCCTGCTTATTTCATTATAGATTTATTACTTATTTTTGCAACCTATTCTGTATTGTATGTCATCTATACCAAGTTTCTTGGTTCGCATACATGTTGCGCTTGATTGTTATCCCACTCATATTTGTATGTGCTCTTTGTTAAAAAAAAAAACGAATAAAAAATGTAAGAAAAAAAAAAATATTCAATGGAATTGAGAATGTCAATCAGCAGTGTTCAAACTCTAATCAAGAAGTGGAAAATGAGGGGTTCTGTTGAAACCAAACCACGATCAGCTAGACCAACTAAAATTACAGCCACAACTGCCAGGAAAATTGTTCAGGATGCAAAGAAACACCCACAAAAAACGTTAGGTGAAATACAGGACTCTCTGAAAACATGTGGTGTTGGTGTTGTTTGAAGATGCACAATAAGGAGGCACTTGAAGAAAGATAGGCTGCATGGTCGAGTCGCCAGAAGAAAGCCATTACTATGCAAATGCCACAAAGTATCCTGCTTACAATACGCCAAACAGCACAGAGACAAGCCTCAAACCTTCTGGCATAAAGTAATTTGGAGTGATAAGACCAAAACTTTACCTTTTGGCCACAACCATAAATGCTTCATTTGGAGAGGAGTCAACAAGGCCTATGATGAAAGGTACAGAGGTGGATCGCTGATGTTTTTGGGATGTGTGAGCTACAGTACAAAGGCAGAGGAAATTTGGTCAAAATTGTTGGCGAGATGAATGCAGTATGGAGATCACTAGAGGAACATTTGCATTTATCAGTCAGGAAGCTGCGCATGGGATGTACTTGGAAATTCCAACATGACAATGATCCAAAACACAAGGCCGAGTCGACTTGTCATTGGCTACAGCAGAATAAAGTGAAGGTTCTGGAGTGGCCACCTCAGTCTCCTGACCTCAATATCATTGAGCCACTCTGGGTAGATCTTAAACGTGCAGTTCATGCAAGAGAGCCCAAGAATTTATAGGAACTGGAGGCTTTTTGCCAAGCGCAATGGACAGCTTTACCATCTGAGAAGATAAAGAGCCTCATCCACAAATACCACAAAAGACTTCAAGCTGTCATTGATATTAAAGGGGCAATACACGGTATTAAGAACTAGGGTATGTAAACTTTTGATTGGGGTCATTTGGGTAATTTCTGTTGTCATTATGATTTAAAAAGAGTAAACACAGTTGATTGATAATAACTGGCTTCAGCCAAACACTAACCATGAGTGAAAGAAACGTTTTTGTGTTGTCATTCATATTTCATATTCTCTGAAAAATGTAAACCTATGAGCAAAACTGTATATCACATGTATACAAATTGTGTCTAAGCTTAGAAACTAAAACAAAACAGTAGCTGTGCACTATGACCCAGATACCAGGCACAAACAGAATATAAATAAGAAGTGCAGCATTAAAAATATACTTGCAATAAATAACACAATGCATATAACAGGTGCAAAAATGACTAAAGTGCATTCATTGCAATCAATAGTGTATAAAAAATATAGCAAACCAATTGCATAAAAAATAAATATGCACAAATTAAATACAACATGTACTAATAAAAGTGCAATAAGTGCCATCAATTGTGCAAAACCTAAAATTCAACTAGAGCTGAATTTCAAACATAGATACCAGTGCAATATATAAAAAGGGTGCAAATCTCGGCAAAAATAAATAAAAAATCATGTGGGACTAAAGTCCCTGTGTAAAGTCCATTGCTAAACCATGTTGAAATGATGATCAAACACCCAGCTGTGTGACACCCATCACCAAAGTAAAAATGGAGGCTTACCAGAAAGACTGCGACCCCCCTTACTCAGGGAGGTCATACAGTGCTTGGCTGAATCTCTGATCCACTGAAGAAATACCCAGGTGAAGAAAATATATATTACAATCAAACCTTCTTAATATATAAGAAAGCTGTTGCCAAATTCTCCTCATTATCTTAATGTCTGCAAAATAAAATTTGATTATTCATAATTCCTCTTTGTTGAGTGAGTTAACCAGATGTAATCACTTCACCAGGCATTATACTTCACTTAAAAAAAATACAAAATACATTTTTGCTTCATATATGCTTTCAAGTGTGCATGATATCCACAAAACATGTTAGCATAAAACCTCAATCAATTGACAAAAATCTATTTGCAATGTTTTGTGCCCAGCATCATTCAAGAACATTCTATTATGTAGCTCACAATATCCATACAAATCTATTTTGTATTTTGAGAGTAAATTGAATTATTAGATGAGCATAAATTCAAAATTAGCTTCCTTAATTTCATCACACAATAAGACATATCAGTAATGTGGAACAATTAATATACTATTAACCAAGGATATGTTAATCCTGTTAAACAGAAGAAAATATAGAAAGATGCTTAGGTACAGCAGGGAAATATTTTTACATCAATAATGGTGTTTACTGACTTCCCTGGAAAAATGTAAACTACCTTTTTGTCTAATTACTCTCTAGGTTACAAACACAGGGCCAGATCCACATACATTTCGATCGGCGCAGCGTATCAGAGATACACCACGCCGCCGTACCTTACCTGGCGTATATTCGAATCCTCAGCGAGTTCGCGCCGTAAGTTATGGCGGCGTAGTGTATTTCTTGCGGCGGATTTCAAATTGGGCGGGTTGGGGGCGGGTTTCATTTAAATGAAGCGTGTCCCCGCGCCGAATGAACTGCGCATGCGTCGTCCCGAAATTTCCCGCCGTGCATTGCGCTAAATGACGTCGCTAGGACGTCATTTTTTTAACTTAGACGTGAGTTACGTCCATCCCTATTCACGGACGACTTACGCAAAAAATAAAAAAATTCAAATTTCGACGCGGGAACGACGGCCATACTTAACATGGCAAGTCTATCTATACACCGCAAAATACCAGCTTTAACTATACGCCGGAAAAAGCCAACTACAGACGACGTTAGAAAATGCGACGGCCGTGCGTACGTTCGTGGATCGTCGTAAAACGCTAATTTGCACACCCAACGCGGAAAACGTCGCAAACTCCACCCAGCGGGCGCCGAAGTATTGCATCTAAGATCCGAAGGTTTACGAAGCCATACGCCTGTCGGATCTTACCCAGATGCCGTTGTATCTTGGTTTCAGGATTCAAACTAAAGATACGACGCAGGAAATTTGAAAGTACGCTGGCGTATCAGTAGATACGCCGGCGTACTTCGTCTGAGGATCTGGCCCACAGTATTTTATTACTTTACCATGTGTATCTGTAAAAACATAGAAATAAAAAAATTATTTAAGGCTGATGAAGTCCCAGACAGCCGTTAAGGAATAAAACATGCATAAAGAATTGATAAGTGTAATTTGTAAAAACCACATATTGACCATACATATTATAAAAACACTTTTGCAAGAGATGACCAGTTTTCAGACTTATGAGTGAAGATATATAGCTGAGGAAATATGTCCTGGAAATCTGTTTAAATCTGGAGGAAGATCTAAACCTGGAAGTGATTGAATAGCGTGTAACTATTATTGGATACAAAAAGAAAGGAAGAGTTTGGAAGAAGATTTCGACTGGCTGGATAATTATACAGTACTGTGTAATAATACAAACAAATCTGTATAGAACAAAAGAGAGACCGTGAAGCACAAATTTTGAGGTGAATCTGAAAAAAAAGACAGGAAAACTATATATGTGAACGGTATAATGATATGGTAATTTGGATAGTGCTAAGAGAAAAAAATGGTGGATAAACTAGTTTCAGTATAATTCTTTCAACAATGTTTGTTTTATCTGCGTACTAACAGCTTCAGTAATCGTTTGGTGTATACATGAAATTTTTTCTTTGCCCATGTTAATCAACTTGTCAATTACTTTTTACAATTGTGTTATTAACTGCCTCATTTAAAGTCCCAAACCTTTTCTTTTTTATCCAGATTAGGGATGGGGGTGCATATCCCCTTATGAACCTCATTTAAAGTCCCAGTGTATTGGTTATACATTTCCCCAGGGCTTTTTTTCTCTGAAAATAGCTACAGGAACTCAATCACGACACCCCTGTCCCTTACACACACCCTCCAAACCGTATCAAATAGTGGGTGTGGTCAAATTTTACTAACAATGGGTGGGTCTTAACAGGCTCATTAAATACCAAGACTGCATTATGTACAGAGTGCAGAGTTCAGGGAGGGGGGTTACACACAGACGGCAGAGTTCAGGGTTGCGCTTCACACAGAGTGCAGAATTCAGCCTTCTTCCACAGCTGCTTACCTCTGCATCCCCCATCCACATCTTATGTTTACCCCTCTTCAGCTCTGACTTCTGCATGCAACCCCTTTCTACTGCCACCATCTTCTCCCCATATTCTTAAAAGCTCCACCATCTTCCACATGTCTTATTTTTGTTTCTGTATTAAGCTGAAACATCGAGCCAGCTCTAGTACCTCCCTGCATACTGTAGTTGGCTCCACCTCTCTCACTTGCGGGGAGATCATCCAGTGGTGATGTTGGTATTTGCACTGTACCCCAGGTACCTGCATCTCCCTTGTCCCCATCCTTCACTCAGTAGGAGCTGCTCAGGAGATCAGATCTGTTGGGAGATGAGCTGTCCCTTGTAAGAATAGAAGACAGGCTTTTGTGTTTTAAAGTAATAGTGGTCAGCAGGGAGCAGAGGGCTTGAGCCAGAGGTGATGGAACGGAGTTCCACCAAGTTCCAACTGAAAAAAAAGTCCTGGGTGTTAGTTTATTCAATGTCCAGGACTGAGCTGTCTTTTGATCACTGAATTAATTAGTATATCTTTAATACTAACTCACTTCTATATTTAATGTTACAGTATAAAAACAAACAAAAAAAAAAAAAAAAATATATATATATATATATATATATATATATATATATATATATATATATATATATATATATGCAAGTCATTTACAGAATGCTGTTTCCTTCCATGTTACAAAGTCTTAAAATATGCATGAATAAACATTTTGTACACGTGCTGAAATGTCAGTAGGAGGGTGAATTTGTAGCAAAATAATATACTAAACTGTGCTTGAAACATGAAAAATGTCCTTACATTTGATAGTTTTATGCAACTCTGACATTGTATTGCAGAACAAGAAGTCAAAGTTCAGGCCAAAGTGAATTCACAACAATGTACAGAAAAGCTAAATTATTTTCTTTGGAACCAGCTAAAAGGCAATATTTTACTGCTGTCAATTAGGCCCCTTTCACACTGGGGCGGGAGGTGCAGTGACGGTAAAGCGACGCTATTTTTAGCGATGCTTGACTGTCGGAAATTGGTATTCGGCCTCTAGCAGTGCGGTTTTACCCCTGTTAGCAGGCGGAAAAGGGTTAATACGGTGTGCATTGCCGACGGTGTAGCCGCCGTTTACCATTGCTTTGAATGGGAAGGAGCGGTGGAGGAGCTGTAAATACACCGCTCCTTCACCGCTCCAAAGTTGCGGCTATCAGGACTTTTTTTTATCATCCTGCTAGCGCACCGCTCCAGTGTGAAAGCCCTCGGGCTTTCACACTGGAGAAACAGCAGCCGCTGTTTCAGGTCGGTTTGCAGGCGCTATTTTTAGCGTAATAGCGCCTGCAAACGGCCCCAGTGTGAAAGGGGTCTTAAGTACTTTTACATTTGTTATATACAATTTCAGAAAGGTGCAAACATACTATGTAACTTTATGCCGCACATATTGTAAATCAGTGGTTGTCAAACTCAGTCCTCAAGTACCCCCAACAGGCCATGTTTGCATGTTTTCCTTTATCTTGTACAGGTGCTTTAAATCAGAGTCAATGGCTTGGTATTTTGGACAGCAATTTTATCTAACAGAAATTCCAAAAACATGGCCTGTTGGGGGTACTTAAGGACTGAGGTTGTGAACCACTGCTGTAAATCTATAAGGAACTAAGTTATAGATGTATTAAAGACTTCTTTATGACAGTCTAAACAACTACCAAACCCAGTTACTATGTAATGTGCAAGCTCCATAAAGTAAACAAATATTTTCATCACTTTCATCATGTCCAGTGGTGCAGGATAACCAGCAGCTCTGAGCTTAGCCTTAGGCCCGGTACACACGAGCAAACATGTACGATGAAACCGGTCCGTCGGACCGTTTTCACCGTACATGCCTGCCAGAGGGCTTCTGTACGATGGTTGCACTAACCATCGTACAGAAGTCCGCGCGTAAACAATACGCGGGGCGTGTCCGCGTCGTCGCCGCGACGATGACGCGGAGACGTGGGCGGGCCTGCCATTTAAAGGCTTCCACGCATGCGTCAAAGTCATTCGACGCATGCGAGGGACGGCGGGCGCTCGGACATGTACGGTAGGTCTGTACTGACGACCGTACATGTCCGAGCGGGCAGGATTCCAGCGGACGGTTTTAAAACACGTCCAGGAATATTTGCCCGCTGGGAAAAGGCCCAGCGGGCAAATGTTTGCTGGAATTCGGCCCGCTCGCGCCTACACACGACCGAACATGTCTGCTGAAACTGGCCCGCGGACCAGTTTCAGCATACATGTTTGGTCGTGTGTACGGGGCCTTAGTCTCCCTCACTTTCTACGGATCAAGCTCCATGTCAGGGGTCCCAGCAGGCTGAGTACAACTCACACTGATGTAATCAACAGACAGGACCTACACATTTGAGGGGTGTGTGTCCCTTTCTCAAGTCTGCCAGCACTGCCCTATGTGCACTGCTAAATACCTAGCATGGCAGGCACTTTTTCAAACCAGTTGACCATTGCACTTACATGGTCATGATATTAATAGGAAACAGGTGTGTGTGTGTGCAGAGCAGTAGGAAAGCTTGAAAAACAGAAAACTATGTAAATTCAAGGCAAGAAATAGGACACAAACAATCACACACCACTCTGCAGAGTTAATGTGATAATAAAGGTAAATACAAAAAAATGACAAACATGTTATACTTGCCTGTTCAGTGTAATGTGTTTTATGGTGGCACTTGTGTGTGCTTGCTCTTGAGCCTGTGTCCATAAGGCCCCCCTAATGGGGCTTGGCCCTACCCCTGCTTCCTCCTCACTGGCTATCAGTGGGAGCCAATGAGGAGGCAGAGACCAGGAGAGCAGTCACTCTTGTGCACATTGCTGGATCACGACCAGGCAAAGCTCAATACTGAAGGTTTTTTACCTTCATGCATTAAATGCATGAGAATAAAAAACCTTGAGTCTTTAGAGACACTTTAACCACTTGAGAGCCGAAAGACGTCCACAGCGTGGCTCTCAACTGCCGGGTGGACGTCCCTGGACGTCCTGCTATTTACACTTCCCGGCACGTGCTGCTGAGGGCGCGCAGCGGGAAAAAATTGTGCCCGGCGTGTCACGTGATGCCGATGCGCGTGCCTAGCAGCCGCGATGTCTGCCAGGTACCCGCGATCGGCAGTGACAGAGCAAGGACGTGGAGCTCTGTGTATAAACACAGAGCTCCACGTCCTGTCAGGGAGAGAGGAGACTGATGCTGTGTCCCTTGTACATAGGGACACAGATCGGTCACCTTCCCCAGTCAGTCCCCTCCCCCCACAGTAAGAATCACTCCCAGGGAATACATTTAACCCCTTCCTCGCCCCCTAGTGTTAACCCCTTCCCTGCCAGTCACGTTTATACAGTAATCAGTGCATATTTATAGCACTGTTTGCTGTATAAATGTGAATGGTCCCAAAATAGTGTCAAAAGTGTCCGATATGTCCGCCGCAATATCGCAGGCCTGAAAAAAATTGCAGATCGCTGCCATTACTAGTAAAAAAATAATTCATAAATCTATCCCCTATTTTGTAGACGCTATAATTTTTGCGCAAACTAATCAATATACGCTTATTGCGATTTTTTTTTTAACCAAAATTATGTAGAAGAATACGTATTGACCTAAACTGAGAAAAAAAATAGTAAAAAAAAAAAAAATGGGATATTATTATAACAAAAAGTAAAAAAATATTGTTTTTTTCAAAATTTTCTGTCTTTTTTTGTTCATAGCGCAAAAAAAAAAAAAAAAAAAAAAACGCAGAGATTATCAAATACCACCAAAAGAAAGCTCTATTTGTGGGAAAAAAATGATAAAAATATAATTTTGGTACAGTGTTGTATAACCGCGCAATTGTCATTCAAAGCGCTGAAAGCTGAAAATTGGTCTGGGCAGGAAGGGGGTTTAAGTGCCCAGTAAGGAAGTGGTTAAATATATTTTCTTTTTTCACCATGTATATTTTTAATCACTTATAGAACAACATCAACCATTATACAAATTGGGAAATCGTAGACCACAAATAAACTGTCCAAAGATCAAAAAATTCAAAAGAACAGGAGTTGGTCCTTTCAAGGACACATGAAGAAC
This sequence comes from Rana temporaria, assembly GCF_905171775.1. Lineage (NCBI taxonomy): Eukaryota > Metazoa > Chordata > Amphibia > Anura > Ranidae > Rana > Rana temporaria. The sequence goes on from NC_053490.1 coordinate 174,742,325, forward strand.
GGTTTGTGGGAACTAAATTGACAATATTATATATAAAAGCAGGATTAATATTAATACCAATTAAAATTGCCATACATCAAATTCACAAAATCAGTGTGTGTTACCAGGGAAACAAATGAAACAGATAATTAATAATAGTTTAGATATACACTGTGTACAATATCAGTGCTCTTAATAATCTGATATATAATTTTTTTTGTAAATTATTATGTATAGTTAGCTGAGAATCAATATGCGTCTATTAAAAACTGTATGACCCTTTAAAAATACATATATAATTACAGAATAAAATGAATAAGATAAATGCAAATGTGATACTAATTACTTCTCAATTGTAAATAATACTAATAAATTATGAACACAAAACTATGTACTGTATATTTTTTTTCAATTGGCACAAATACTTTATATAAAATATTTTTTAACTTATTTTACATTTTATTTCCTTTTTATCCCAATAAAGATAATCCTAAAACATAACATATACCAAATAAATAGTCTTGCTAATACGTTTTTATTTAAAGTCTATAATAGTTGAAATCATCAAAACCGTTATATTAATTCAGTATATTTTTATGATATATTTTTTCCTATATTGTCTATAAACAAATATAAATAAATAGGGGCAGAGATACGCTACGCCGCCATAACTTACCTGGCTTTAGTTCGAATCCAGGAACATTTTGCGCCGTAGGTTTACGGCGGGGTAGTCTATCTCTGGCGGCGGAATTCAAATCGGCGATTAGGGGGCGTGTTTCATTTAAATGAAGCGTGTCCCCGCGCCGAATGAACTGCGCATGCGTCGTCCCAAAATTTCCCGCCGTGCATTGCGCTAAATGACGTCGCTAGGATGTCATTTTTTTTAACTTAGACATGAGTTACGTCCATCCTGATTCACGGACGACTTACGCAAAAAAAAATTAAAAATTAAAATGAAACGCGGAAACGACAGCCATACTTAACATGGCAAGTCTAACTATACGCCGCAAAATACCAGCTTTAACTATACGCCGGAAAAAAGCCGACTAGAGACGACGTAAGAGAATGCGACGGCCGCGCGTACGTTCGTGGATCGTCGGAAATAGCTCATTTGCATACCCAACGCGGAAAACGACGCAAACTCCACCCAGCCGACGCCAAAGTATTGCATCTAAGATCCGAAGGCGTACGGAGCCGGATCGGATCTAACCCAGATGCCTTCGTATCTTGGTTTGAGGATTCAAACTAAAGATACGACGCGGATAAATTTGAAAGTACGCCGGCGTATCAGTAGATACGCCGGCGTACTCTCTCTGTGGATCTGCCCCATACAGTATATCTTATGTATAGTACATAGTTTTATGGACATTGTCCTGGCAACCCTTGACCTGTCAGATGATTTCATCTGTGTGAGCTTGTACACAACTTGTACATGGCCTGCTGGGATATCGATCTTGTTTTGAAGCATGTGAGGGAGACTTCCACTTCCCCAGCCTGTCAGCACAAACTGCAGAGGACTCAGCTCAGAGCAGATGGGTATCCTCCAAAAATGGCCATGAAGTGAGCTCCAGGTTATGTACAAAACATTTCTCTGATGTGGTAACATGTGTGTGCATTTATTTTGGATTTTTTAAAAAAATCTCACTCTTTATTAAAAGAATTTTAGTACAGTAAACAAAGAAACTACATAGCGCAATACACTAATGCCGCGTACACACAATCATTTTTCAGCATGAAAAAAAATACAACGTTTTTCAGCATGTAGAAAAAACAAAGTTTTTACAACTTCATCATAAAAACGACGTTTCCCACACACCATCATTTAAAAAAAATGCTCTAGCAAAGCGCGGTGACGCACTATAAAGGGGAAGTTCCATTCGCCTTTGGGCTGCTTTAGCTGATTCCGTGTTAGTAAAAGACGATTTGCGATTTTCTGTCTGTTACAGCGTGATGAATGTGCTTACTCCATTATGAATGGTAGTTTTACCAAAACGAGCGCTCCCATCTCATAACTTGCTTCTGAGCATGCGCAGGTTTTTAATGTCGTTTTAGCCCACACACGATAATTTATTACAACCTGAAAAACGACATTGTTTAAAACAACGTTAAAAAATGCAGCATGTTCAGATTTTTTTTTTGTCGTTTTTCAGAACCTGAAAAATGATGTGAAGCCCACACACGATAATTTTAAATTACATTTTTTAAAAACAACGTTTTTTTCATGCTGAAAAATGCCCTGTACACACGATCGGTTCATCCGATGAAAACGGTCTGATGGATTTTTTCATCCGATATCCGATGAAGCTGACTTTCATTAGTCTTGCCTACACACCATCAGTTAAAAAAACGATCGTGTCAGAACGCGGTGACGTAAAACACAACGACGTGCTGAGAAAAATGAAGTTCATTGCTTCCGAGCATGGAAGATAAGGGTCGAATGGTAGAAAATATGCTATGGGGGGGGGGGATGCAATGAGGGTATATGGGGATAAAACTCAAGTAGTACCTTCATGAATTAACAGTACTGTGAAATATCTAGTCAAATCTGCATATCAAACAAAAAAAATGGTGGGAGTCAAAAAGATGAGGGATACACAAGGCCTGATTGTGCTCTTGCTGTCTTTGATCCAGCATTTTTTAAATGTTTTTTTTTGTTCTGGAGCTGTGGCAAACATTTTCTCAAAGGTGGCATGTGTGTTTAAGAAGTTTATAACTATAGGGATAGATGGAGTACAATCTGGCATTTGCCAGGGATCTTCTAGTTGCAATTAGGACATGGGTGGTGTACTGCTAGTAGATTGGCTGAAAGTACTTGGCACACCAATTGCTGTATCTTCATTCCTCTCAGTGCAGGTTTTTGAGAGGACTGGAGGTATAGTAGGGTTGGAGATCCCAGATGAGGAGCGAGGAGAAGTCCGCCTTTTTCTTTAATGTGGGTCTTTCAAGTGCTGTTGCCAATGGACTACATGGCAGGTCGTCATATGTCTGGTCAAGCATGTGGTGCTCAAGCAGCTGCTATTCTGGGCACGCTTTATTCGCTTCAGACATAGGCTGAAAACAGCAATGGTGTGACCTGTGGCACATGTGTCGAAAAAGGTCCACACCAAGGAACTTTTAAGTCAGCAGGGAGTCAGCAGCACCCTGCACCTGCGGAGCTCTGTGTTGTGATGCAATAGGGTGGCTGCCCTTACTCTGCCCCCTAGAAGACATCCTTTCTCATTGGAGTTGTGCCTCCTCTTCCTCCTCCTCCTCCTCCTCCTCACTTTCCTCCTCTCTTCTCTCAGGCACCCAATTACAGTCAGTGACCTCATCATCCCCTTCCTCCTCATCACTGGAGCAAACTTGACAGTATGCTGCAGCTGGGGGAACATGACTGCCAGTTTACTTGTTACTCCCTTCCTCAACCTGTGAACCAACATCGGAGCCTTCAAATCCTGCAGCAGCATGTACCTAAGACTGTGGTTGAATAATTCTGGGGACTCCTATGTGCATGATGGTGGGGCTACGGAAGGAGTGACTGTGGACAAGGAGCCAGTGGAATAGGCCACTTTGGCAGCTGCATTGGAAAGCAAACTACTACTAATACTACTACTACTGGATGACAGATGATGAGGAGGATGAGGACGGCTTGGTTATATACTCCACCAACTCTTCTGCATGTTGTGCTCAATAACATGGCCAGCGGCAGAAAAAAGGGGCAAGCATGCCCCATGGCCACCTGCAGAGGATGCACCATGTCCACGACCACCCTGTTGACTGTAGACACAGAGGCTGCTTTCCCTCGTTTAGTGGCCTGTGAGCATCTGCCTTCTGGACATGATGTATTTTTTGTTTTGCAACACCACATTACACTGTATTATATAGTGTGTACATCGCTTAAAGTGTATTAGAAACTATACAACATTGAATGCACTGTATATATAGGCTACACTGAATGCAGAATATATATATGTAACAAGGCCAGTATGCTGGCATGAATTTATGGGAGGAGCCCTGGGGTATTTAACCTCACCTGTGGTCATTGTTGGTTTCCTGTGAGCGATACCCACCATCCCATACCCTTTTTAGGGCATTTCTCAAATTAATTTCTCTCCACAAAATATTCATCTCTATTCTTGGGTATGCCCCCTTATCTTGGCATACCGTCCATCAGATCAGGGCACACTTCAGGTCTATTTCATGTGGTAAGTCTTATGTTAAGTCTATCTATCTTGTGCATATCAAGTGCAATTTTCACTTGTAGTTTGCACTTGTAGTGCAAAGGGGATTTGCCTTTCGTAAATAACCCCCAAAGGAATCAATACAAACATATCAGGATACTTTTTCTTACAAGTACATGGTACATCAGGCACATATCAAGAATATGTAATGTCAGGATAACATATTCTTTAATTTATCCATTGCTATATCTCCTTCAATATGGAAACTTCCAACTATTAGTTATTACCTCATATTACAGAGAGAATTTGATAAAGCAGTGTGAGTTACACATACACTAATAAATGTGTACAACTAAAACCCTTGTTTTTTAGGCAAATTTTTAAACAGTGACAATTAGATTGTTCCTGCAGGCTAGCTGGTAAGTGCTTTGGGAATATACTTTTTGTCTTGTGTTGTGCAAAACCCTTACACATGCACCCTTCTTCAAAATGAACTGTTATTGGGCTGTTACTGATTAAAAAATTTGTGTTTGATTAATGTTTTTTTTTTTATCGATTAATCGACTAATTTTGATTAATTTTAACGCAAATACAGATCCAACTACTTTTAGCTGATCTCCTTGCAGGCTGATTTCCAGTGCAGCTACCAACCACTGGAAAAATGGATAGCAGGATACAAAAACAGCAGCGCTCGATGGGAATAGCATTAAAACCTTTATAGTCTTCAAGTAGGCAACAAAATAAATAATGCACTGGAGATAAAATCGATGTAGCTAAATAAACTGTAAAAAGTGTGAGTGATACCAAACGGTAGCAAAAGAAGTCATAAAAAACATGTAGCCAAGTATTATACTGGTATAAAAATGCTTACAACGATACAACTGCTGAATCCAGAAGAGGAGGGGTTAACAACAGTCTGTCGGCATTGAGATGTCCCGTGAAGGAAACTATCACAACTCCCAGTGGATAGCTGTAGAATCCCAGGTTGATAGAGGGAAGTGATAGAGGGAAGTGTACCATCTCTTGCGTGCTGCAGATAGTAAGGTCCCACTGGCATGCAGATATGAAGGCACAGCAAAGGAGCCTTCAGATGGACACGGCAAGCCCCGCTGGTGTCCGTGACGTCTCCGGCTCTCCGACGGAACTCCCTGAAGACCCAGAAGCTGGCGGAGAGGTGAGTACCAATCAAACAAATTTTGATCGATCAAAAGAATTAACAATTAATCAAGGAATTAATAGTTAATTTCCACAGCCCTAAAAAATTGGGTTGTTGACATTTTTGTATAGCTTATTTTCTAGAATCAATTTAGTGACATTCTCTTGCTGGGCTTCTAATGTGTCCCTGCACCTTTAGGGAGCAATGGACTGCCTCTGGGCATATCTGCCCTTAAAGTGGTTCTAAAGGCTCAAGGTTTTTTACCTTTATGCCATCTCAATGTGCATGAGAGCCTCAGCTCTCCGGGAACTCTCCCTCTGCATTGGCTGACACAGCGGTGGGAGCCATTGACTCCCACTTGACTTGGCAGCGGCGGAGGCGATCGGGTCCTTCCTCCTGCTCAGCTGGGATACGAGTAAGGGCAAGATGGCCCCCACCCGTCTCCATAGCATAGCAGGGCGGAAGCGACGTTAAAACGTCTCTTCCGCCCATGCTTCTTAAAGGGACATTTTTTTGTTGTCATTTTTTCAAATGACAATTTTTTTTTTTTGCATTTTAGTTTTTTTGACTCCAGATCTCATATTTAAGAGGACCTGTCATGCTTTTTTATATTACAAGGGATGTTTACATTCCTTGTAATAGGAATAAAAGTGACCCATTTTATTTTTGTGTAAAAATTAATAAAATAAATAAAAATAAATAAGAACATAATCATTTTTAAAAAAAAAACGTCCCGACGAGCTCGCGCACAGAATTGAACACATAAGTGAGTAGCGCCTGCATATGAAAACAGTGTTCAAACCACACAAGTGAGGTATCACTGCGATCGTTAGAGCGAGGGCAATAATTCTAGCCCTAGACCTCCTCTGTAACTCAAAATATGCAACCTATAGAATTTTTTAAATGTCGCCTATGGAGATTTTTAAGGGTAAAAGTTTGACGCCATTCCACAAGCGGGCGCAATTTTGAAGCGTGAAATGTTGGGTATCATTTTACTCTGCGTAACATTATCTTTCACAATATAAAAAAAATTGGGCTAACTTTACTGTTGTCTTATTTTTTAATTAAAAAAAGTGATTTTTTTCCAAAACAAGTGCGCTTGTAAGACCGCTGCGCTAATACGGTTTGACAAAAAGTATTGCGATGATCGCCATTTTATTCTATAGGGTGTTAGAAAAATATATATATATATATAATGTTTGGGGGGTTTAAGTAATTTTCTACCCCAAAAAATATGTTTTAATCTTGTAAACACCAAATCTGAAAAACAGGCAAGGTCCTTAAGTGGTTAAAATATGATATGAGCTCTGGTTAAGGGACATTGTACATATTCCATGGTACAGCAATGCAAACACACCCCCACTCCACATAGGCAGAGGAAGACAGGAATGTGCAGAGCTGTGCTGTGAATAGACTAACTCTCTGCTAATCTATTTTTAGCATTATCCCCGACACAAATTTCAGGCTGGTTTTATTTGGTTGTTGGAGAACATGTCAGAAGTTATCATTCTGATAACAGAAGAATGAAGCAGCAGAGAAACACATGACTTAGGGCTTTGGGGAGAGATAAGAAAACACTGCACATATACATGTATGTGCCTAGGTCAAATTTAATGAATCAGGTTTACATCCACTTTAATTTATCAATTGTTATGTAAGTTCTATTATGCAGATTCTCAAATATAAGAGTTAGGACCTCACTTCACAGAGGGGCCTTGACCAGGCAGTTGTCAATTAGGTCAACTAAGGCTTGACTTCTAGCCAATGTCATATCCAGTTACCTGAAGTGCATGATGGCAATATTGTAAGCGGCATTTCCTGGGTAATTTAAAGGCTACTGACTTTTTTTATTATGGTGGTGCAATACCTTTGGTTCTTTTAACCATAAAGCAATGATTTTCATTATGCGAGGCTTCCCTTTCTCTCTTCTTGTCTGTGCATGGAAGAAAAGTTCTGAGTCAAACTAAGGGACAGTTATATCACACCAGGAAACTGGCTGAAGGCCAAACAAGGGAGCTGAGCAGTTGTATGAGCATGGATCTGTTTGAAACACTCTACTGACTCACTTGCTATTACAAGCAGTCAATATGATCCGGTGAGAGCAGTGTGGAATGTATTGGGTACCAAGGGCCAGATCCTCAAAAGGGATACGCCAGCGTTTTTTAATTTTTTTTTTTTTTTTTTTTTCGCCGTATTTTTTTTTTTCCCGACGCAACTTTTTTTACCCGGCGCGATTCACAAAACTCGGCGTAAAGTAATTTCACACAATGCACGTCGGGACTCGCCCCATTAAATTAGGAACGCCTTGCGCCGGACGGATTTAAGTTACACCGCTGCAAATTTCCATGTAAGTGCTTTGTGGATCGGGCACTAACTTGGGAAATTTGCGGCGGTGTAACTTAAATGGGAAAAGTTAAGTTACGCCGCCTGGCTGTGGATCTGGCCCCAAGTTTTTCTCTGGAGGCATTTCATCCAGTAGTACAATTTCTGGTGTACACAATTTTCTACACTGTCTATGTTGCTAGAAGTGGCACCAAGCATTAACACTTCGCATTCGTTTTTTCATTGTTGCTTTGAGATTTAATTTTGTGAATTATTATGTGATCTTCTATGATTAGTCCTAATCCACCCAAGTTTTATCCTTTATGATTTATTTTTTTTGTTTTTGTTATATTACAACGAAAATTACTTCTACATGAATTATGGTCCACTATAACGGGCCCATAAAATAACCCATTATTTCTATTCAACACAATTTAAATAAGAGAGATAATTATCAACTCTGGAAACCAAGGAGGAAACAAATAAAAACCAAATAATAGGGCATACAGTAACAGAATATGGGGCAGATCCACAGAGATCTGCACCCGCGCAGCGTATCAGAGATACGCTACGCCGCCGTACCTTACCTGGCTTTAAATCGAATCCCTAAAGATTTTGCGCCGTAAGTTACGGCGGCGTATTGTATCTCAAGCGGCGTAACAGCGCGGAATTCAAATGCGGCGAGTAGGGGGCGTGTTTCATTTAAATGAAGCGCGTCCCCGCGCCAAACGAACTGCGCATGCTCCGTTCCTAAATTTCCCGCTGTGCATTGCGCTAAATGATGTCGCAAGGACGTCATTGTTTTGACGTGGACGTAAATTACGTCCATCCCGATTCACGGACGACTTACGCAAACAAAAAAAAAAAATTCTAATTAAACGCGGGAACGCCGGCCATACTTAACATAGCAGGTGTAACTATAGGCCATGAAATAGCAGCTTTAACTGTACGCCGGAAAAAGCTGAACGGAAACGACGTAAAAGAATGCGACGGACGCTCGTACATTCGTGGATCGCCGGAAATGGCTAATTTGCATACTCAACGCGGAAAAGTACGTGAACGCCACCCAGCGGACGCCTGAAGAATTGCATCTTAGATCCGAAGGTGTACGAAGACGTACGCCTGTCGGATCTAACCCAGATGCTGTCGTATCTTGTTTTGAGGATTTAAAACAGAGATACGACGCGGGTAATTTGAAAGTACGCCGGCGTATCAGTAGATACGCCGGCGTACTCGCTCTGTGGATCTGCCCCTAAATGTTTTGCTTCTTCCAATAAATGACCACAAAATATATATCTTATTAAATTTGTTGCATTTATTTGGATATTGGACGCTCCCTCCCCCTAACCCTTACATTACATGTGGAAATGACCTCAAGGCTGTACCCAAACGCAGTAGCCCCGGCTCCTAAAAGGGCTCACCATCCCATTCCAGGTGTAGTGGGGCAAATAGCATTGGAAGAGGACTCTTCCATCCTACCACTACTATCACCTAGGCATCGACTCACAACTGAGTCAGTAAAGAGCGATCTCCAACCCTACAGACTCTACAAGATGTAATCAGTCTTCCTGGTTGAATGAAACCCAGGATTAATCAGCAAGGGAGATGAAGTACAGATGTAAAATTCCGGGTGCTATGGGCTCTTTACATTAATGACATTTTAGCACTGATAAGAGGAAAAGAGGATCTGTAAGCATCACTCTACCACCCTTGAGTCCATCAAGGAGGAATGGAGGAATGGGGAGCCCTGGATGAGTTGGACTTTTAATATAACATATTATAATGTGGACATGCTTTAATATTGTACAACATAAACAAATTAAGACTATCTAATGTCTTTTTTTTCCCCCTAGGCATATGAGGAAAAAAGCATATTGAAATGTTATAGCATAGACATATGGTTTCCAGGAAAGGAAAAACCAAAGTGTAATTACAGTTTGTGCTGTCAATGATGTGAGGGCTTGCTTTTCTGACCCAGAGGGTTTATATGTTGGGTTTTTCTATTTTGATGATTACAATGCCTCTCTCATGGAAATAGAGTAGATTGAAATTAATTTCAGTAATGCATACAATTTTCTATTTTCTACTTTGTTAATTTCTCTAATGGTATCAGACTGGAATTAAAAGTAAAACCAAAATGTATCCTAGAACATGTAGTTACTACAGTAATTAGAAAACAACTAAGTAACTTGAACCTGATCTTTAATCAAAAAATCAAGACCTACTTTAATTACAGATTCCCTCTGCTTAAAATTCAAAAACTAAAACTTAGGAAATAATACATTTTAAAATATAGCTACCTATGTCAGTTACTGATTCTTCTGGGAGATATTTGTGTTATCAATGTGCACCCTGCAGCCTCTTTGGAATGCTAGGCACTTGACATCCAGTTAGAATATGCTACAAACTCTTGCAAGATTGCATTGATGTGTGGTTCTGAACAACTAGCTCCCTTGGGAAGGCACAGGGATGCCAGCCATGCTTTCTTGAAGCATCAGTAATAGGTCTACGTAATTATCTCTTTAAATTTTATTAAGCGAAAAGCATCGGTTTGTATGGATTTTTTAACCACTTGCTGTCCGGCGTATAGTCATATGATGTCTGCAGGAACCTTTCGTGCGCCCGCTGCATTGCTCGGGACCATTGCACGTGCCCAATGGCCGTGATGTCCGCCGGGCCCCCGTGATTGCCCGCAATCATGGCAGGACCATGGATCTATGTGTGTAAACACACAGATCCATGTCCTGTCAGAGGTGAGGAGACCGATGTGTGTTCAGTGCCCCCTAGTGTTAACCCCTTCCTTGCCAGTCACATTTACACAGTAATCAGTGCAGTTTTATAGCACTAATCGCTGTATAAATGTGAATGGTCCCAAAACGTGTCAAAAGTGGCCGATATGTCTGTCGCAATGTCATGGTCACAATAAAAATCGCAAATCGCCGCCATTACTAGTAAAAAATAATAATTTAGGACCATATCCTCAAAAGAGATATGCCGACTTAACTCGAGATTTCTAAATTTACATGGCGCGTATCTTTGCGCCTGATCCTCAAAACGAGATACGCCTGAAATTCCGGTATTTCCATCCTACCTAAAACAATTACACCGGCGCTTCTTCGGGCGCTAATTACGCTAGACACGCCACTGTTTTTGATAGGCAAAGATGCAAATGAGGGAGATAGGGCAATCCACAAAATTAAGTGTGTGCGCCGTAGATTACGCCCTGTGCGCACCTGTTAGTTTCCCGGCGGGAAGTTACACTTTATAAAAGCAGCCCTAATTGTACACATGCCGTGTAAATGTCTGCTGAAGCAACACCATTGAGGAAGAGCTGAGCACACACATTTGCTGGACTACAATCTGTCTGCCAACATGCCAGGGCCATCCATGATCCTAACTGCACTCGTTACTTTAGAGGTGCAAAGAAGGAGGAGGGAACGGAGGAGGAGGGCACAGGAGAGGGTATACTGCACACGCCAAGATGTCTTTGGCATGACTGCTTCTGAGGTATTCCGCAACTTCCGTTTCAACCATGAAGCCATCCTGGAATTAACCAGAATCCTGCAGGATGATCTCACCACCCCAACACAACGATCCCATGCACTGCAGCCTCTGATCAAAGTAATGGCAACACTGCATTTCCTTGCCACTGGCTCTTTTCAACGCACATGTGGAGGTGTGGCTGGGATGGCACAATCCTCTATGAGCAGGTGTGTGCACCAAGTAGTCCCTGCAATACTGAGACACATGGGCAATCAATTCCAAAAACCCACCCAGGAGGACCAGCGAATAAAGACAATGACGGATTTTTACCAAATAGCCAAATTCCCACGCACCATCGGGGCCATTGATTGTACCCATGTGGCACTACAGCCCCCCCATGAGACAGAGCGCATGTTCCGTAATAGGAAGCACTGGCATTCCATAAATGTCCAGGTAATCCCTCATATGGCACGTCTGTGTGAAATTCCCTGGATCCTGCCATGACAGCTACATCTTCCGTCAGACCAACATCTCAAGAGATTTGGAGCTGAACGTGTATGGGGACAGCTGGCTGATTGGTGAGTGACATGGGTGTCAGGTATGACTGTCCCCCCCCATGATGCAGACATCACGAGGGGCACATGCATGACTAACATCCTCCTGTCTTTTCCCTTCCAGGTAACTCTGGATATGCACTGGGACCCCATATGATGACCCCATACCGGAACCCCCAAACCCCAGGAGAGCAAAAATATAATGAGGCTCACATTCGTACCCGTGCAGTTGTGGAACGCACATTTGGCCTCCTGAAGTCCCGCTTCAGATGCCTGGATAAGTCTGGGGGTACACTGTTGTATTCCCCAGACTTTGTGTGCCAGATAATCGGTGCATGTTGTATTCTGCACAACTTTGCAGTGAGAAGGGGCCTGGAGATTGACATATGTGATGACCTGACCCCCGACCCAGACAATACCCCCCCAACCAACTCTACCCGGTCTGCTGAGGGCACAGCAGCCAGGAGACGCCTCGCAGAAGGCATTTTTTCACAGTAAACGCACATTAATTATGTCACAATGAGAACGTTTGTTTTCACAGTAAACGCACATTAATTATGTCACAATGAGAATGTATTTTTTCACAGTAAACGCACATTAATTATGTCACAATGAGAATGCATGAATGCACACCACTGTGGTCCCTAGCACAGACATATCACATGCACATCGAATTGGATTAGATCCAAGTACCCCCCCCCCTTTGGTACTTGGGAGCAGTAACGCCACGCCACGGCTCCAATTATGTCACTGTGCATTCATACACCATTCAGGAACCTGGAATCACTTCTCCCTGGTCCTGGGGATCCCTTCTCCACCAAAACTGAGGGTGACACCCTTATTTTATAAGGAATGCCACCCCCTCACATTCACACATCATTCACACACATAAAACAAATCATAAGTACAGTATATCAAAATAAATAATAATAAAAAAAAAATCATAAAAATAAAAAAACAAAAGTATCCCTGCTAATTTAGTTGCGGTGGCGAGTGCTACGCCTGGGCTGGCCACGGGCACGGGCACGGCCACGGCCAACCAGAGGATCTTCATTGGGGGGGTATGAGCAGGGGAAGGAGGATCCTCCTGGGGGGGTGAGCAGGGGAAGGAGGATCCTCCTGGGGGGGGTGAGCAAGGGAAGGAGGATCCTCCCGGGGGGGGGGTGAGCAGGGGAAGGAGGAGCCTCCCCTGGTGTCTGTCCTCCTGCTGGCCTGCCCTCCAAGGCCACTGCTATCCTTGTAAGACAGAGAGTGAGGGCAGCCGCATTGGCCTGGCCAGACCTGGTATTGTCCTGCACAGCCTGGGTCAGGGCACTCACCTCCTGGGCCACGCCTGTTGTGGCGGTATGCAGGTCATTCAAGCATGTGATGACCGCCACTGAGTTGGTGGCCACATCACAGAGTGCCTCCTTCATTACACCCAGGCTGTGCTCCATCTGGTTCATTTTTTTTTGTATTTGAGCCAGAGTGCGGGTCTGCCGGGCATTGTCCCTCAGCAGACTGACCGGCAGACGCTCGACCACCCCCCTGGTCTCCTGGGTCGCCATCCTGCCTGCCGCTGAGTCTTGCGGCCCTGGAGGAGGGGAGAGAGTGACCCTTGTTAGTTGAGGCCTGTTGGGGGAGGAGTGGGAGGGGCTACCCCTGATGGTGGCCTGACTGGTGCCAGCCTCAGGGGTAGCCTCAGGGGTAGCCTCCAGGGTCATAAAATCCGAGGCCAAAAGGATTTCCCGGCCAAGCTGCAGATCTTCTTCCTCCACCCCCTCATCCTCCTCCCCCTCATCATCCTCCCCCTGAACCTCCTCCCCCTCAACCTCCTCATGAGGGGATGTTTGGCCACTCCCCTCCCCTGGGGAATCCTGCCCTTCTTGGGACTCATCAGCAGCCTCTTGTCTTGGGGGTGGTGCAGCAGCCTGGCCTGATGGGCCAGCAACCTCCTGGCCTGATGGGCCTGCAACCTCCTGGCCATCTGTGGAGGACACAAAACAATCACAGGTTTGAGGATCCACACACTTGGCACATCTTCCCTTCCCCCACCCACACATGCTAATCACCAGAAAGAAAAAACACAAACTTACCTGTCCTCACAGGAGAATCAGATTGATAGCCAGGCAGGCCCACCACCTGCTGTGGGTGGAAACACTGGGCCACTGCCCATTCCTCCTCAGTCAGCCTGACGGGGCAGGGTCCCCCTCCTCCAGTGCCCATGGTATGGGCATTGATCCTTGCCATCTTGTTCTGGACCAGGCTCCTAAGATCATTTATCTTCTTTTGTATGCCAGCGGGGGTCCTGGTCTCCCCCCCCCGCCGCATTGATCTGATCCGTGATCTTTTTAATCATGTCCTTCCTCTGGGCCCGGGGAGGTGTTCCGGCTCTCAGGGCCATGCAGATAACGCCCATATCGGACGATGCCCCGAGCAAGAATTTGCTTCTCTCCCAGGGTAAAATTGAGCTTCCTGCGCTTGGGGGCCATCACAGACACCACCCAGCAACAAGAAAAAACTCAACGGACAAACAAACAAAAATACACACCCAACAAACAAACAAAAAAACTCACTGAAAAAACAAACAAAAATCTAAACACACAAGCAGACAGCTACTATAAATTCAAAAACAAACAGGCAAAAAAGAACAAGAAAATACAATCACAAAAAAACAATCAGAAACTACACTTAGCAAAAACAAACACCAACTATACTCTCCAACTCCTCAAAAACTTTTCTCACAAACACAACTTACCAACAAACACCAACAAACGTTCAGAGCAGAAGCAACTTGCTCTAGGAAGGGAAACACTGGGATATACTTTTGCAAGGGAAGTGTGTTTGACTGGGGCTTTTTATACACAGGGCGATCCTCAAACTAAGTACGCTTGGCCTTTTACCTATCTCACTGATTGCGCCGAGCCAAGTTCTGCACATGCCCAGTGAGGTCCAGATTCGTGCGCACATGCGCAGTACGGCCGGCGCCTCATTTGCATGGGGTCACGGCTCATTACAATGAAGCACGCCCACTTCCTTCCCACTTGCAATAAGCCCGCCTTAGGCCTCGGAATTTAAGTTACGCTGGCGCAAATTTGGCCGCAAATGCGCTGTGGATACAGCACTTAGGATACCAAATTAGGGCGCCGTAACTTAAATGACATAAGTTTTAAAAAAACTAAATTTGCGCTGCTGTTTGTGGATCTGGCCCTCAGTTTTAGTAAATCAATCCCACTATAATCAGACAGGGTGCAGACACACTGCAATTGGACATGCTGAAGTCATTATTCAAATATCACATAATATGATTGGACACACTGTCATCAGACATGCTAACAAACATGAACGTAGTTACGTACTACGTAGTTTTTCAGCTCTTTAGCGCCACCCTTTGGGCACCTTCTGCTAATGTTGTGTTTGGTGAGCATTGCTTCCGAGCATGCATGTTTGTATTTTGGAATTTTGTCTGACGGACTTGTGTACAGGCGCTCGTAAAATCTGAAAACAAACCATTGTTTGTGGAAAATGTGTCCGCAGAAAATCTGACAACAATTGTCCGATGGAGGATAAAAACGGCTGTATTTTCTGCCAACAGCCTGTCATCCCACAATTCCTGTCGGAAAATCCAATCGTGTGTAAGAGGCTTTAGTCTGGCTGCTAGGAGAATATAAGTTACCACTTGTCTAAGGGAGGTGAGGATTGATTCTATCGACAAATTCAGTAGTGCTAATGCTGGTGAAGGAGGTACAGGACAATGTGTGATATCTGTCAAGATATGAAATATTGTTTCCCAATAGGTTTGTAGATGAGTGTACAACCAGAGAATGTGTAGCAGGTCACCTTTTGCTGCATCCAACAGATGTCTGAAGTAGTAGCGCTGAATGAGGCAAATTTTGTGGGTGTTAGGTACCAGCGTAGAGATATTTTTGGGTAACTTCCCAAAGAGCAGAGCATTGAGTGGATTTGTAAATAGATTGTAATTAGAGTCGAGTGGACACCTGGATGTTCGGGTTCGGACCCGAACCCGAACTTTAAAAAAAAAGTTTGGGTTCAGGAACTCGAACCCGAACCCGAACTCCAAACCCCATTGAAGTCAATGGGACACAGTCTTTTAGTAAAAAAAAAAAAATGCGCGGAGGTCCCCCCAAATTCAATAACCAGACCCTTTAGGTCTAGTATGGATATTAAGGGGAACCCCGCCGTCAATTTAAAAAAAAAATACGTAGGGTTCCCCCTAAATATCCATAACCAGACCCTTCAGGTTATTGAATTTGGGGGGACCTCCGCACATTTTTTTTTCCCGAACTCCGAATCCGGACCCGAACTTTCAGCAATTATTCGGGTTCAGGTCCGGGTTCGGGAGAAAAACCCAAAGTCCGTACCTTTACAGTTCGGGTTCGCTCAACTCTAATTGTAATACTTTCTGCCATTGTATTTCATTGAAGCTATGTCCCAGATATTTTTCCCAGTGGAGGTTTGATTTGATGAAAATATGTTTTTGGTGAAAGAAGTTGTAAAAAAGTGAGATTCCTTTCATTTTGGTATCAGGATTGTTTAAGTAGGTCCATACGCTTGGGGGTAGTGCATATAATGGGGTTGGTATGTGGGAAATGCAGTGTCTACTTGAATATCCACTTCCCGCCCGGTCAATGGACAATTGACGTCCGGGAAGTGGTTGTGAAATCCTGACTGGATGTCTATTGACATCCTGCAGGATTTCATGCCGGCGCACGCCCGTGAGGGCGCGCAGCACAGCGATCGGTGGTGCGGGGTGTCAGTCTGACACCCTGCATCTCCGATCTCGGTAAAGAGCCTCCGGCGGAGGCTCTTTACCACGTGATCAGCCGTGTCCAATCACGGCTGATCACGATGTAAACAGGAACAGCCGTCTGTTAGATGCGAGTAGAGGAGAGCCGATCGGCGGCTCTCCTGACAGGGGGGGTTCACGCTGATTGTTTATCAGCGCAGCCCCCCCTCAGTTGCCTACACTAGACCACAGGGAAGCCGCCAGGACCACCAGGGATTGGAGGAAACATGTGGATGGCCAGGCACATCCCCCATGGCCATCCACATGTAAAAAATATGCACAATAGATGCCAATCAGTGCCCACAAATGGGCACTGACTGGCAACATGGGCACTGATATGAAAAATTGTAAATAAACAAGTGCCACCCCTCAGTGACACCAGGCCATCCTCCAAAAGTCTTGGCCTTACTGTGCGTGCAGATGAACTCACACCTGTTTGCTGCCAATTATGAGCAAGCTCTGCACTAGTGGTGTCCCAATCCTGCAGCTGAATTAACTATAGGAGAAGGCACCCTGAAGCCTTCTTCATCTTCACAAATGCAGTGGAAATGTTTTTTATGTGATTAAGTTAATTTTTTATGGCAAAGAGGGACTTTGCAAGTTTGCAAATACTTGCAACTCTTATGATCCCTACTTATAACATTCTGGAGTATATGTAAATTGCCATCAGCAGACTTTTTGGCCACAGCTGTAGTTGCTGAAATGTTTTGTTGTGTTCTGTTGGGTTCTAGAACTGTTAAATTTCATATAAATGTGCACTAAATGATGGCATCATCACTATTTTTTTTGTTTTGTTATTTTAACATTACACTTCTGTCAAAAAAGCGATGTTCTTGTAGCAAAGTTTGGTTTGCCTTAAAGACGTTATATAGTAATGAAATCTGTGTCTGTAAAGCATGTTCAAAAATGAATACTATTTGATTTTTCACTCCAGGAGTATATAATAAATTAGAAAATTGTACAAAAATGCTTAAATAATGCATTACAATTTAACTAAACCCATTCGATTTTAGACGACTAAAATGAGTTTCAGTCGACTAAAATTTACTGGAGATTTTAGTCGACTAAATACGACTAAAGATAAAACAATTGCAGATGACAAAAATGGGATTAAAAAACAGCATTTTTTGGGACTAAAACAGCATTTTAGTAATACGACTAAGACTAAAACTAATTAGAAATTTGCTGCCAAAACTAACACTGGCCTAAAGAGTTATTCATGGGGTATGTGTAAATTAGAAGGTATGGCTATGTATCTTGCATTTAGTAGTGATTTCAACTTATAGGCAAGGTAGCTACTCATCAGTGTAGAGCAACATACTTTCTCAGTGTAGAGCAACACCCCTGGATATTCCCTATGTTTGTTCATGTTAAAGGGGTTGTAAAGACAAAAATATTTTCCTCTTAAATTAAAGTCTGACAGTAGCTGATAAAGTAAAAAGTAATGTTTTGCAATCGTTCAAGGAGGGCACGGTGCCCACTCTACCCATGGAATCGATTCAGCGCCCAGAGGCGATTCAGTTTGCATGTGTTGCGCTATATATGTTTTTCACTCACTCACTCACTCATAAATAGTTTGATACCTGTTGAAATCAAGCTGTTTTATTCACCTCCGTCACTCCTGAATCGTTATTCTCACTGACTTCCTGGTTTGCGGTGCGCATTCATTCTTTCTACATCACGGCCTAATGGGAACTGTAGTTCCCATTAGGCTTAGCCTCCATGCCTGTGAGGGATAAGAGAGAATCTTCATGCAGGGCTGTAGTCATAGGGAGGGGGTGAGCACATTCTGCTTTCCACCATGCAAAACAGCTCAGATGCTGGTGGAAAGCAAGAAGAGGAGAGATGGGAAATTACATTTTCAAACCTGGATTACTGTATTTTTGAGGTCAAAAGGAAAAATGAGGTAAGTGATATTTTAATGTTCTTGCTTACAGCAATCAATTGATCTAATAAAAAACAAACCTTTAGTGTTCCTTTAAGGCAGTGTTTCTCAATTCCAGTCCTCAGGCCCCCCCAACAGGTCAGGTTTTCAGGATTTCCATTATTTTGCACAGGTGATTTGATCAGTTTCACTGCCTTAGTAATCACCACAGCCTTTTCATCTGAGGGAAATCCTGAAAACCTGACCTGTTGGGGGGGCCTGAGGACTGGAATTGAGAAACACTGCTTTAAGGGAAGATTACATGCACAAGGGCAACTGAGGGAAAAAGCAGCATTCCTGCATTCGGTGCTATTAATTATCAGCTTTGCCATGAAATATCTTCTTGTAAAAACACCTCTCCTCCCAACTTACATTGCTTTTTTTGTGAACGTTGGTAATGGAAAGGAAAAACCATTGGGGACCTAATGCAGCTGTGCCTGTTGTGACCCCTGTCTAGCAGTACAACCTGTATGCTTAGGATATTTGGCTTTGTATTTACAGTAATTTACTTTTAGTGTGTCACAATATACAGCTTGTATTTTCATCTGTCTGTAATTATTATGTATCATTTTGTGCCTCAGCTGTACAGCTCTATGGAAAATGATGGCACTTAACATAAAATAAAAATATAGCTAATTGCTATTTATTATAATGACAGACAGATGTCTACAAATGCAGTAACTGAATTGTTGGCATCCGTTTCCCATGCCTTCTTCTCTTTGCAAAGTAAAGTAGTTAATATAAGTAAATAACACTCAGGGAGCATATGCATAAAAGTACATTTTTTAGTAAGTAAATAGCGTGCCAATGGATTGCTCTATAAAGTTTGCTGTACTTAGAAGGTCTCTTATAGACAGCCATAGTGATTTAGGATGTATAACCATTTGTTTTGACCGTTATGCAATGAAACAAATACCTGGCATTGAAAATGTCAGGTAGAGCACAGCTGTTTATTTTCTGCATTGAATTAGTCATGTTTAACGTATTCTGGGAATAGATAACTTGACACGGTGTTAACATATTTACAAATATTGATTAAATTAAACTGAATGCGTAAGTAATAAAATCTCTAAACCTAGTCTGACTTCTAAAAGATAGCTATTGATTTCTTTACAGATGAGAACATATGATTGTTATGCAGAATTTAGAAACCAATAGTGCTTTGTGGCTGCCAAACATTTTTTTTTCAATTGTACTAGCAATTACTTCAGAGAAATAGTAATGGTTGCAAGTGGTGTTAGTAGTGTTGGTTATATAATTGCTTTTTCTATATACAATTTGTTTGGGTTTCCAATTTTTTATTTCAATTATATCTTTAAATGTTTCTGTTATTTATCATTTTGAGTCCTTTAAATTTTTTAAATTCAAAGTAAATTGAGTTTGGTGGTTTTTGCTTCACATTGGGGGTTATTTACGAAAGGCAAATCCACTTTACACTACAAGTGCAAACTAAAAGTGAAAAGTGCACGTGAAAGTGCACCGAAAGTGCATTTGGAAGTGTAGTCACTGTAAATCTGAGGGGTAGATCTAAAATGAGGGGAAGCTCTGCTGATTTTATCACCCAATCATGTGCAAGCTAAAATGCTGTTTTTTATCCTCCTTGCATGTTCCCCTCGTATTTACAGCGACTGCACTTCCAAGTGAACTTTCAGTGCAATTTCAAGTGGTCTTTGCACTTGTAGTTTGCACGTGTAGTCCAAAGTGGATTTCCCTTTAGTAAATAATCCCAATTGTTTCATTTTCACCTTGGATTTGTCTTTAGAAATGCTTAAACATAAGTGTGTAAATATGTTCATCCTGCATATTATTCATTTCCTAGTGTCTGGGGATTTACTAAGTTTCTGGGGGTCATCTCAGTGTGAATGTTGCTTTTTCATCTACCTTTTAATACTTTTTATTTTCTTCTAGTGTTTTAGTATCTTTTACTTTTTTACTTTGTTAATGCAGGTCTTGTTTAGATGTTGGGAAATTCAAAAAATAATAACCTATTACTTATTTATTCTATATTTGAAAAATGTCAATCCAATATACACATTAATGCACTGAATGATCAAACCAGAAATACAAAAAGGGAAAGTTTCCTACATAGCCAGCTAGCCAGCTTGATCTATATAAAAATATGTCCATCTGATAAAACATTTCTCAACATCTGAGCAGCTGTGGAAGATTTAATTTTTTTTTTTGCAAGGAAAAAAATGTGCATTGAACAGATGAAGAACTTCAGATAAGTACCATATCAGCTCAGTAGTGGATTTTACAGCTTTATATTAACCGTGGCTCTCTCTATATAAAATGTATATATATATATATATATATATATATATATATATATATATATATATATATATATATATATATATAAAAATATTCTCTCAGCACAATAATTCCCCAAACACATAATTGCAACAATGCTGTCAAATTATCTAGATGACATTTGCATTCACTGCAAAAGTATCAAATGCTCAGGTAAGTGAACTAAAATCTTTAGCGACTGCAAACCTGTGAAAAACGAGAGAAATTGCATTTTCTTATACCATTTAATCGTAATACAAATCTGAGGAAATAAAAAAAAGTATCCATATTTTTTACCAAATAAAAGCTCTATCTAGCCTGATAAAGAATATATAATATGTTAAGGTAGACATCATTGAAAACTCTTTGGGACTGAAGGCGAATTATGTTTGCTAGGAGTTTTACCACTTTACTTTTTTAAGTCCCACTAATGTGATATCATTTTATTTAGGACACTTTGTTGACAGTTCGCGGGATCGAGCCAACCTGCCACAGTATAATGATGGCCGGCAGGTCGGAGAGTGGTTAAAGAACTTTTTCTGCACAGATGGCACTTCAAAGAAATCATCATGATATTGAAGAATCAAAGCACTATATAAACTCTTATGCCGCATACACACGACCGTTTTTCATGACGAGAAAAATTCATTTTTTAAATTGGTCGTTAAAAACGATCGTGTGTAGGCTCCAGAGCATTTTTCCCGACAAGAAAAATGGCCATTAAAAATTTAGAATCTGCTCTATTTTTTCTCGTAGTTTTTCACGTCATTGTTTTTTTGGTCGTGAAAAACGGGCGTGTGTAGGGTTTAACAACAGGGAAAAAAACACACATGCTCAGAAGCAAGTTATGAGAAGGGAAATTTGCATAATCAGCCCAAATGGTGGCGCCATTCGAATGGAACGTCCCCTTTATAGTGCCATCCTATGTGTTGTACGTCACCACGCTTTGCTCGCGCATTTTTTATCATGATCGTGTATATGCAAGGCAGCCTTGAGAGGAATCACGTTGAGAAAAACATTGATTTTTTCCATGACATGAAAAACGGCCATGTGTATACGCCATTATTGTTATGCTTTGTCATTTATTATAGCAGATATTGTTGATTATATTGTTTTCTATATATGTTTATTGAGCACAGACAGAGCAGGAACTTCCCATACAAATTTTTAAAGGGGTAGACACATTTTTATTGCAGCAGTCATTTCTTAATTTAATTGAAATTCATTTGAGCACACCACAGAGCGGGGACACTTATACGGCATACACACGATCGGTCAATCTGATGAGAACGGTCTGATGGAGCGTTTTCATCAGACCAAACCGATCGTGTGTAGGCCCCATCGGTTATTTATCCATCGGTTAAAAAATGTGAAACTTGTTTTAAAATTAACCGATGGATACCTAACCGATAGAAAAAACGATCGTTTGTAGGCACGTCCATTGGTTAAAAATCCACGCATTCTCAAAATCAAGTCGACGCAAGCTTGGAAGCACGTCGTTGTGTTTTACGTCACCGCGTTCTGACACGACCGGTTTTTTAACTGATGGTGTGTAGGCACAACTGATCATCAGTCAGCTTCATCGGTTAACTGATGGAAAAATCCATCAGACCGCTCTCATCGGATTGACTGATCATGTGTACAGGGCATTATAGAAATGTTTAACCTATTCGTCCCTAAAACAGTCAAGGTATCATACATTAGGGTAGATGACAAAACCTAAAAGATATATTGTGCAGAACTGAAACTTTGCCAAAATGGGGTCCATTTCTGAGTCACTGTAAATTCAGTGCAGAGCCAAAAATTTGACATGGCACATGTCCTGCCCTGCCACATTCCCACCAAGTGATGGAGGGATACTTATATGATATCTATGCGCAAGATAGGTAGCTGATTGTTGGATGCAGTTTTTGCCGTGCCATCTCAGTGAAACCTGTAAAGCCTCATACACACGATCAGTCCATCCGATGAGAACGGTCTGAAGGACGTTGTCATAGGTTAACCGATGAAGCTGACTGATGGTCTGTCGTGCCCACACACCATTGGTTAAATAACCGATCGTGTCAGAACGCAGTGACGTAAAACACAACGATGTGCTGAAAAAAACGAAGTTCAATGCTTCCAAGCATGCGTCTACTTGATTCTGAGCATGCGTAGATTTTTAACCGATGGTCGTGCATACTAACGATCGGTTTTGACTTATCGGTTACCAATCCATAGGTTAAATAACCTATGGGGCCCACACACGATCGGACTTCAGACCGCTGTCCTCTGGTTAACCGATCGTGTGTACGAGACCTTAGTGAATTTACACTTTTCTTGAAAAACGTTTCCTTTATTTTCTAATTTTCTATTTTCTATATTTTTATTTAAGTGTTCTGTTTTAATAATTGTTCTCTCATTTCTAAAATCATTGACCACTTGAAGACCAATCAGTTTAACGTCCTTCCGGTTCAGGTAATTTTTCAATTTTCAGCACTGTGGTATTTTGATGAACAATTGCATGGACATGCAACACTGTACCCAAATGAATTTTAAATATTTTTTTTAGAAAGATACCACTTTCTTTTGGTGGTATGGTGCTGTTACTAGCTACAATAGCTTTGTTAACACTAGGACTGGTGTGACAGTGATCAGGAATGCTCTTGGTGGCTTTATCTGGTCTGGTGACATTAGTACCAATGTGGCAGCAATTAGGGGCTCTTTTGCAGGCTACACTGGCTTTTTTGACACTGACACTGGTGCAGTAGCCTTCAGAAACACTGTTGCTATCTTTCTCTGGTCTGTTGACACTGGCAATGGTGTGGTAGCAATCAAGAACACCGATGTTGGCTACATTGATCTGGTGACACTGTGACTGGTATGGTGATAATCAGGAGTGATGTTGGTGGCTGTACTGGTCTTGGGGACACTGGGATTGATCTGGCAGCAATCAGGAACACTGTTGCTGGCTACACTAGTTTGGGTTGCTGGCAATGGTGTTGTAGTGATCAGTAACACTGTTGCTAGCTGCTGGTGTGGTGGCAACCAGAAACACTATTTTTGACTTACACTTCTCTGGTGATATTGGGAATGATGCGGCAGTGATCAGATACACAGTTACTGGGTTACACTATTTTGGTGTGGTGGTGATCAGGGACGCTGTTGCTGGCTGTACTTCTCTGATGTGGCAGTGACCAGGAACAATGTTGCTGACTGCACTAGTATAGTGATATTGTACTTGTGTGGGATCAGGGTCACTGGGGTTTGCTGAACTGGTGTGGCGACACTGTACAGTGTGGCAAATGATCAAGGACACTGGTTAGCTTCACTTTGATACAGTGTCCCCACAGCAGCTAGCCAGTGTTCCTTATCACTAGCCACCCCCCTATAGTGTCACTGAATGTTTACTACAGTACCAGTTGCTGTGGGAAATGCTTTGTTTTCTCTCACAGCGTATTGCTGTGTGAAGAAATGGAACATTAGCTGCAGCAGAGTGATCGCTGTAATTGGTCACAGCTACAGTATCACATGGTACAGGGCTAATTGTATTGGCTGTGTACCCCAATCTGTGATCAGCTGTGCATGACTTTTTATATGCTAATTCTGTTTAAATGGGTAACTGGTAATTGTGTACTTTTGTAAGGAACAAGAGTTGTAAACACTTCAGTTGGCCGTAATTGTTATTTTCATTATTTGCAGATAGAGTAATTTCATTGTGTTTAATGGAAAGATGAAAAGTTATTAGTCATTGGTATTAATTTGTATAACAAGGGGAGAGTATTATGGAAAGAATGATCTATTCTAGGACATAATATACATTTATGCAAGCATAAAGGACACATGGACCATACATACTGTAGCTGGAACATAGATTACATAAGACTTATGGTGCCATTCAAGTGACCAGAAGAAGTGCTAAGGATGTATTAACAGAAGTCTGTGGGGACAACAACCCTGTGAGGTAACAGAACCTGTGTGAGGACCCAGAAGCTGTGCTGTGATTCAGAAGCCTAAGGCCCCCTTCACACTTGGGCGGTGGGGGCGTCGGCGGTAAAGCGCTGCTAATTTTAGCGGCACTTTACCGTAATTTTCGCCACGCTATTCGGCCGCTAGAGGGGTGCATTTAACCCCCGCTAGCGGCCGAGAAAGGGTTAAAACCATCCCGCTTTGCCAACGGCTCAGCGGCGCTGCCCATTGACCGCTTCTACAGCGCCTCAAAGATGCTGCTAGCAGGACATTTTTTAATGTCCTGCCGGCGCACCGCTCCGCTGTGAAAGCCCTCGGGCTTTCACACTGGAGTGAATGGAGCTGCTCTTTCAGGGCGATTTGCAGGCGCTATTTTTAACATTATAGCGCCTGCAAAGCACCTCAGTGTGAAAGGGGTCTTATAGTGACTAAGTAGTCTGAGTCACACATTGAATTCATGTGGAACCCCAGAACTGTGTAGAGCAGGGGTCTCAAACTGGCGGCCCTCCAGCTGTTTCAAAACTACAAGTCCCATGAGGCATTGCAACGCTGACAGTTACAAACATGACTCCCACAGGCAGAGGTATGATGGGACTTGTAGTTTTGCAACAGCTGGAGGGCCGCCAGTTTGAGACCCCTGGTGTAGAGGGACATAAAACAGTGCATTTGACCAGGAGACATGAATGGTGCACTACAATATTTATAACATCAAGCTTTTCCTGTGATGATGCTACATTCTGTGCCAATTTTCTTTCTCCATAATTTGATATCTTCAGCAAACACTGAAATTGAGCTATTAATTTCAATCTATTTATTAATATTAAACATAGTGAACAGCATTGGCTCCAAGACAGAACTTATAATTTACATTGTTTTTAATACTTCTATATATATTTTTTTATACTTATCATACTTATTTAGATCATTTATAAAACAAGCCATTTATCACTACTCCAAAAGACCTTACTTTATAGATTAAACATTTATGAGGTAGAGTATTAAATGTTTTAGCAAATTCTAGAAAAACTATGTCCACTGGACCTCCACTATCCAATTTTTTTGTACTCTCTTTACATAATAGAGCCACTCACACCAGGTAAGGTTGCTAAAGCTTCTGGTGTGACTAGTAATACTGGCAAAGCTGGTCAAACTGTTATTGTGTACTGGGCCACACTGGCAATCCTATGCATACCACTCAGATTACCATGGCATTTACTTGGCACATACATGATATGATTGTCTGAGACTCAAGTTATGTGCTGTCTACCTTATGCTACTGTTTTTGATTAGCCTTCAATTTGCATTTCATCCTGTGCACCAACACTGGGTCAGCACACACATACAG
Source organism: Rana temporaria (assembly GCF_905171775.1). Taxonomy (NCBI): domain Eukaryota; kingdom Metazoa; phylum Chordata; class Amphibia; order Anura; family Ranidae; genus Rana; species Rana temporaria. The sequence continues at coordinate 174,768,274 of NC_053490.1, forward strand.
GTACTTGCAACAAACAGCTCATTGGTTGGTCCCTGTGCCTAAGTCCTGTGCTAAAACAAACAATTTTTTCCAGGCCAGTCACCGGTCGGTAATGGACACATGGTCTATACAATATTAGAGGCAAATGCTTCCGAGGTGCAGCCCTTCTCAGACAGGGGAATCCAACTTAGAACCATGAATAACACACTGGGCAAAAAGGCCTAGTGCATTACCTGAGGTTTATTAAAAAACAAACAAACAGCCAAATGAATACTCACAAATGATAGAAGAATTGTGCATGACAGTCTCTGATGGTCAATCAATGTGGTAATGGATGACTGAGAAGTAGGCGGTGTCGGCAACTGAAGCGTTTCGAGAATGAATGCCCTTTCTCAGAACTCTTGTGTGTTCTTTTGTAATTCAAAGTCCCATGCTACATACCCTTTGCTCTGGAGAGTGTTTATTTTTGCTGATTAGCCTTTAAATGTGCTATATTGATTTAATCTTGTGCACAAACAGTAGGTCAGTACAAGCATTCAATAATAAATTGCTCATTAGTTGGTACCTAGTGGACCCCAGAATTATGTTTTTCTTATGATTCTGGTATATCCAGATAGCCTCACCACTGTATCCTGGAAGATTTCCTTTGAAAGCCATCAACTATACTGGTGTGGAAATTACAAAATGGCAATTGGCAGCATGACACTTTTGGTTGGACAGCTGATCTTATAGAGGATATTATATGCTCATTATTTACTATGGAACTTATTATGTTATATATGTTCACTTCCAGTGTCTTATGCGATATATAGTTATGTGGAAAGTAAATAGTGCAGCTTAATACTTCTTAATACAAATCAGTGCTTTGTAAATTAATATTTATATACAATACATCCATGTGCAAAGAAATATATACACCAAAATATCAAAAAATATAGTCTGTATAGCAAATGTAGTAGCAAAAGTCCGAAGTATAGTCACCAAAGTGTTTATCTGTGAAATATCCTTCAATTAAGCAAAGTAACATTGTTACTTGTGTCTCTACCACTAATAACAAATGCCACTCACCTCCAAAACTTGACCAATAAGTGAACAGTATGGTCAAAATACACTTGTCCCCTTCAGGGGTTAATCATCTTATCTAGCTGGGTTATCCTCTCATGCCACCTCCATGTATGGGAAGTCATGCAAAAAAGAGAGCCGATAGTTTTCTCCATTATTAAAATCTAATAGTGCAGACAAAAGTTAAATGCCATGTATTAGATCCTGCACTGGCACAGTGCTAATGCACAGTGCTTACCTATGTCTCCATAAGTAAGGTCCAAGCTCCAAGTTGTTATTGCTCTGTAATGTTGCCAGCTGAATATTTTGATCCGGGATCTGGCCTACCAAACAAGCAACTTGCTTATATATTGTACAACAGTATTTGTTCTCAAATAGTTGTTCAAGTAATGCATACATAGTGTGGGAATAGTGCACTGAATCACATTAATAATCTGGGAAGACATGGTTATTTAATGGGGAAAAGTTAAAATGTAAACCTCTGCTACAATTTACGTTAATGCTGTATGGTTTAAACCCTGTTCCATTTTCCCTTGGGATGTGCTATGTGTTTGCTTTTTTGCACTACACTTTAGAGAGAAAGCCTCACACAGCCCTCTCTCATCGATTGCTGCCCACTCACAGCAATTTTAGCCCACTCACAGCAAACACAGTCCCCCACCATAATCAGAGCCCCCACACAATATTATTATAGATTGGTTTCAAAGCTTTTCCTTGCTCTGCAACTCACTGTGTGGAACTCACAGTGCAAACATCACAAAGCTCATAACCTCATGCTCTGTTAGTTAAATACCATCTTTAGCCAGAAGTAAATACCAGCTGCAGGTGAAGATATTTAATGTAAGTGCACACATTTTTGCAGAAAATACCTGGTGCTCTACCTAAAATGCAGCATCCTTGTAACTTCCTGAAAATAACTAAAAACACAAGTAATCTAATCAAGCTATCAAACAGCACAGCGCTTTAAAATACCCTTTTGGTTTCAATAAAAATCATTAGATAAATATATTTTTGTGCTCATTGGAAAAAATCATATAAATAAAGATTAAATTCTCTGTGCCCCATAGTGTAAAAAACAGAAATTACATAAAGTAAAAAAATGCGTTTGCTATAGTCCATTAATCTGTTCTCCAAGATTTTAAATATGAACTCGGTTATAAATTTCATGACCAATGAACCCATATCCTAAAATCCTATTTTAGTGATGAAATAACTCATCTTGTGAAAAACAAGTGCTCCTTGCACACTCCCATGTGCCTGTACTAAAATGCACCTCCTCCTTAGTGCTCATCCATGCCCCAATGCACAAAACACTCACTAACACTCAGGCCTCATACACACAACCGAGTTTCTCGGCAAAAACCAGCAAGAAACTTGCTGGGATTTTTTTTTTGCCGAGGAAACCGGTCGTGTGTACATTTTTCAACGAGGAAACTGTCGAGGATCCCGTCGAGCCAAAAAGAGAGCATGTCTTCTTTTTTCCTCGACGGGAATGGAGAAACTTGCCTTGTCGAGTTCCTTGACAGCCTAACAAGAAACTCGACGAGGAAAACGATGTGTTTCGCCCGTCGAGTTCCTCGGTCATGTGTACGAGGCTTCAGAATTGCTTGTTTATTGTATATAGCATCAAGGATGCCTCTGTTCTTCTTCAGCTCCACATTGATACACTTACAATCAAAACATGATAAGTGCAATTTAGTGTAATTCCATGTATGTAATAACATAAAAGCAAAGTGTACACTCACATTAAAAAGTGCCCTTCCTGGCACCTGGATACTGCATCAGACAAGCAGTGGATGTTTCCTCACCCACTATTGCATACAGGAATGCAGAAATGCGTTCCAAATAGTGAAAATTATATATCAGCCAAGGCCCCATCCAATGCGTTTCATCAATCCAGGACATCTTTAGGAGCGGTGTGGCCTACATGTCCTTCGCTTCCTGAATATGCTTACACCTTTAACTCCTTGTGGCTCAAACTTTTCAGCAGTCTATGGCAACATTGTCCAGTGATAGATCCGGTCTCCATTCCTAACCATGCAGCAAATAAAATCATCACCTATTCTATATATGCCTAATTATAAAACTATATATTTAAAGAGAACACACCTATAAACACCCTTACTATTATATATTGAAAAGGGAATATATACTGTATTATAGTTGTACAATTGTGCATGCATAGTGCCATATCTATAAAATACTTAATGTACGTGTATAAAAAATATTCCCCCATATAAAGTACTTGTATAGTGTATATTTACAGAAAAAATATAAATTGCCTTTAACTAATAATTATATAAACCATGTAAAATATGTATAAAATATCTTTATAATTCTAAGCGTATGAAATGATGAATTCATGGATTGAAAATTTTATGAAAATTTGGCTGAAACACAGCAGCGGTGCCATTGGCTCCCACGGCTGTCAATCAATATTAGTCAGCCAATAAGGGGAGAAAGGGGGTGGGGCCAGGTTGGGGCTCTGTGTCTGAATGGATACACGGAGCTCTGACTTGGCTTGGGTACCTCCATAGAAAGCTGCTGGCTGAGGAGGCACTCAATAGGATGGACAGGAGCATCAAAGAGGACCCAGGGAGAGGAAGATTCAGGATGCTCTGTGCAAAACCAACTGCACAGAGGAGGTAAGTATAAAATGTTTGCTTTTTAGTTTTTTTTTTTGAAAAACAGAGACTTTACAATCACTTTTATGCCGCGTACACACCATCACTTTATGTGATGAAAAAAAACGACACTTTCTGTGAAGTAAAAAATGACGTTTTTGAAACTTCAATTTTCAAAGACGAAGTTGCATACACACCATCGTTTTCTCACAATGATCTTGCAAAGTCAGGTTACGTTCCACCACGTTTTAGCATTGAAGCTCGCTTCTGGGCATGCGTGGATGAAAAAACGTCTTAGAAAACGACGTTTTTTGCTACACACGGTCAATTTCTGTGAGGTAAAAAGTGCACTTTTGAAAAACGACACATAAAATTGAAGCATGCTTCAATTTTTTTCTGTCGTTTTTTAGAAGACATAAAACGACGTTTTTGCCCACACACGGTCAATTAAATTGACGTTTTTGAAAATGACGTTTTTTTACATCGCAGAAAGTGATGGTGTGTACGGGGCATAAGGCAAAATAATGCTCAGATGTGAACAGGGGTCGTTGAAATTAATGGGATTTGTCTTGTTGGGTGTTTTTAACCACTTCAGTATTAATATTGTAACCTCAACCCAGCAAATGTGAAACTTGGAATGATATTATGGATTGATTCATGCATTGCAGGCGCCGGGCATCTGAATTACAGTGGCAGGGGTGTTTTTGGAAGTGCTGCTCTAATAGGCATCCTGATTAGAGCCATGGGCTCCAATAGGCTTCCAAATTGGTAAACAGCGAGCGCAATGCTCTGCGTTTTCTGTTTACACAGTTTTGTGTTAGGGAATCAAATAAATCACTTCCCTAACACTGGCACACCTCTCAGCCAATCAGGTGCACCGGGTCTGGTTACCTGCCTGGAATACCTGGAATACTGGAACCCTGGGGATCAGGCTTCCTCAGCAACCAAATGCTGCCCTAATTTGTTTTCTACAGTTTTTATGCTTTTACAGTTTAACAAAATATGTTTATATCTTTCTAAAAGAAAATTGCAAACCAAATATTTTTACCATCAATCACTTGTCTGTTGATTTCCTTGTAGTTACTTTTAATATGTTTTAGCTTTTGTAATACATAAAGATTGATTTAATAAAGGAGTAAATTGCATTCCCTTTGCAAAACAAAACTTTGGTTTACAATTATGTGTATTTTTTTTTTTTAACAGGAGTAGAGCATGTTCACTAAGCAAAGTGAATTTTCACTGTGCTGACTTAAATCACAAGATGAAGCTTTGCTAACTTAAATATTTCAATTCAATGCAACTAAAAATCTATTTATTTTTTTCATTTACCTGTGCACATGCTTGTGGATTTGAAAAAAAAAAATGTTTCACTTCCCTTAATAAAGTGGGAAAAAAAATGTTGCCATGTGAACATGCTCTATTCCAGTTGTATCTCCCCTGCCAATTCTTTACTATTTTGATAAATTGTTTTACTCCATTCACCTTCATGCCAAAATTTGACCCTAGCAGTCCACACAGCTACTATGGGACCTAGAAGTCAAGGGTGGCCCCACTAGGGTGTTTGTTGAGCTACCAATCAAACACAAAGTCAGTGTGCAGTGTACAGAGCCACCGCTGCCTCATTAATGCTGATGCTCAAAAGTCTCCATTATGGAAGAGCAGACTGAAAGATGCACATTTTTGAGATCATGTTGTTGCTTGTTCCAGATCTTTTTTTTTTTACTGCCATCTGAGAGGTTTATTGCTTTTGAGATTCTGCTCATCCTTGTCAGCTCTCTGATATGCCTACCACAAGTCTTTACAAGGCCAACAAATTCCAGAGTATCTCTTGAGCTAAAAAGTAATTTAAAGTTTGACATTCTGCAACACAAGCCACATTTTAAATACGTCTAAATTAAGGTTATGGTGTAATTGTTAATTTGAGCCCTAACAGTTATGTTATACAGGTATACAAAGTTTAAAACTTGTAGGTGAGAGGGCGGTGAGACGGCTTTGAATTTACAAAAAAGCCCCAAGATGTAGTAGTGGCATAAAAATTTGTTGTTTTGGGCGTGGCCTGGACATGGCTGAGTGAGGACGCAGGAACTTGGAGCTCCCGGCCCTGTCCCCTCTTTAACCGGCCAAACTCAGCGAATTTAGGCATGCAATCTGCCAAAAAGTCCAAAAGACGATCTGCAGCCCGCACCACCCGCTCCACCACGAAATCGGGAGATTTACACCGTTTTTTTGGCTCCTCTACGGCGATTCCTCCGGGCGCGAGGGTGGCGGCGCCAAGAGCAAGCCCACGTGGCGGACCAGCGGAGGAGCTAGAACAAGACCTCTGGACCTTTCGACCGGAGGAAGCAGCAGTACACCCCGCTACTCCGGGCACACCCGAGGACCGATACCCAACTATGGCGGCCCTCTCCCCTCCGGCCGGAGGCTCCTCAGCGGAACAGGAGATAAGGGCGCTGCTGCAGGCCCTCCCCACAAGGCAAGACATAGAGTCTCTCATCCTCAAGCTGGAGGAGACTCATAGGAGAGACGTCCAGGAGGTACGAGCAGAGATATCCACGCTGTCAGACAGAGTGACCACCGGGGAGGGATCGCTGTCGACCCTGGAGCGGAGAGTGGCGGATCTGGAGCGGGACCGTGACCACCATAGAGAAGCGGCTACTACGCTCCAACTGCACCTGGAAGAGGTCGAAGACAGGAGCCGCCGCAACAATCTTCGGTTGCGGGGGATCCCTGAGACGGTAGAACCCGAGGCCCTGGATGATGTTCTGCTGGGCCTGTTCCGCGACTTGCTAGACAACCCGGCGGAGATCGTGGAGGTGGACCGTGCACACCGCGCCCTGGGCCCAAGGTCGGCCGATCCAGACAGACCGCGGGATGTAGTGTGTCGGCTGCTGCGTTATACACAGAAGGAGCGCATCATCCGCGGCGCGTGGGACAGAGGGGAGATCCTCCTGGAGGGGGCAGTGGTGAAGGTGCTCCCGGACCTTTCAAGAGCGACACTGCGCAGAAGGGCGATGCTGAAGCCCGTCCTGGACCTAGCTAGACAGCGGGAGTTTACCTACCGTTGGGGCTACCCGCTGGCGGTGACCTTCAGGAAGGATGGAGCAGCTTTCACGGTCCAGTCACCAGCGGACCTACCGGCCCTCTTCCGTTTTCTGGATGCGGACCAGATACCGATCCCCGACTGGCTGCAGATACTACCCCGCGCGGCAGGAAGATCAGGTCCCTCACACTACAGACCGGGAATGGAGAACCGACAGAGGGGACGTGGACGGAGGAGACAGCGAGCCCCCTCAGGAGAGGAACGCCGTGAGTAGGCCTTGGGCCACGATTCCCTGACCCCCCCCAGACTCCCACCTAATCCGTTCTCCCGGTCCCTCCGGTACCCTTCAGTAGATGTCCCGGTAACTCTCCCACGATGGTGTGATGCGAGCTCCAGAACACTGGACACCGCTCTTTGCGGCTCCCCCGGGACTAGGCAACCACTAGCCACTCAGATCCCTGTTGAGGCCCCCCCGGCCCGTACCCTGCCCCGAGCACTCTAAACTATGTCACCTACACTACTGGGGACCCATGGTTTATATCCGGGCCTTGGGGGTATACTGCAATAATGGGGCTCCCGCGCTGTTAGAGCGCGCCCCGATCTACCCTATAGATGCATAAGTGCCCCCCACGAGAGAGAGACCCCCCTGCACCAATGAAGACTTTGCCATGCCAAGGATATTCACACGGGACAAACGGGGCTCGTCTACCCTCCTCTGACTGTGTTCTTAAATCACCTGATCTGTTTTTCACTTTTTATTTTCTTTGCTCTGCCCGGGCATGATCTTTTTGTTCCCCCTTTTTTTTTATTATGCCTACCCAACCGTTGGCAAGGCGGACCACTGGGGGAAACTTTGAAATCGGGGGAGGGAGACTGCCCCACTGGCCAATGCTCATGTTGAGAACGAGAGACCATTGCTGGGATATGAGCACGTGTGTTGTGATGAGATGCAGGAGGGGAGGTGATGCGGCTTCCCCGGGGAGAGGCGGGTAGGGGGGAGAGGAGACTGGCCCTTTACCATCCTGAGGAGAGATATGAAGTTGGGAGACGCCATGAGTTATTGGGGCGTTATGAGGGAGAGGACGGGAGGAGGGATCTGACATTACGCGGGAGGGGTGCCAGGGGAGATGGGTCATATATATCCCTTACTGAGCCCACTGATCGGTCCCCCTACCGGTGGTGCCCCCTCGATGTTGAGTGGGGTCCCCCGGAGGGGTGCCTTACGGGATACGGGCTCCTTATGTTATATGTCACTGTTTGCCACTTAAATGCTGTTATATGTATATATGGTTTAAGATTGATTGCATTGCCATACTTATGTTATCTTATTTACGTTGGCCGGGGGGGGGGGGGGGTTGGATAGTGTCGGGAGCTCGCAGTGCTGGCTCTGTCCAACCACCGACCCACATAGGCCTGCGCTCGAACTCCGGACTAGCTCTGGTGAGCGCTCTAGCTAGTTAAGCTAATTTAGATTTCTCTACCAGCCGCACTCTCTGGTGTCGGCCTTTCTTACTACACTCTATATCTTCTCTATTCTCTTCTTTTTCTGTACCCTATAACTTTTCCATCCCTGGACTCATCCGGGACACCTCCCACTACCTTCCCTTGACCCTCCCTGACTGCCCTAACCCCCCCCCCCACTTAACACCCTCCCCCCCCCCCGCCCGCCCACGAGCATGGAGGCACTGACAATTGTTTCGTTGAACACTAAGGGCCTAAACACCCCCGAGAAACGCAGGATGCTGCTACAGGAGATGCGCAGCCTGAGAGCAGACGTGGTAATGCTACAGGAGACGCACTTCAGGGAAGACAGGCTTCCAATCTTAAAAAATAGATATTATCCGACGGTTTACCACTCCTCCTTCTCCGAGGCAAAATCCCGAGGTGTCTCTATTCTGATTGCGGCCGGTGTACCTTGGACACTAGACGACATACAGAGAGACACCGGGGGACGCTTCCTGTTTCTAAAAGGACGGATAGGGTCGACAGGCGTTACCCTGGCGAGCTTCTACGTTCCTAATGACAACCAAGACACCTTCCTGACGAAACACCTAGACCGACTGACGAGATTTGCCACCGGGCAGGTGATAGTAGGGGGCGATTTTAATGTTCCACTATCTCCTTTGGAGGACACATCCTCGGGGACATCCTCCACCTCGGGGAAAATGCGCGGACGCATACAAGCAGCACTTCATGCATGCCAACTGGTGGACACATGGCGTCTATTGCACCCGGGGGAGAAAGATTTTACCTTTTTCTCTAGACCCCACCAGGTATACTCCCGGATAGACTATTTTTTGGTCCATCATAGGAACCTGATGGCGGTCAAAGAGGCTAAGATAGGCTCGATAACATGGTCAGACCACGCCCCGGTAATATTAGTATATGCCCTGACAGATAGAGAGACGGAGAGAAGACACCCATGGCGGCTAAACGAATCCCTTTTGCAGGACCCCGAAACACTAGCAGACGTGGTTAAAGAATTGGGACACTATTTTTCCGCCAACACAGTCCCAGACAGTAGTCCGGAGGTGGTCTGGGAGGCCCACAAGGCGGTCGTCCGCGGTATTTTTATTAAGCACGGGGCCAGACGGAAAAGACTTAGGACAGAACAACTAACAACATTAATGGCTAAACTAACATCCTTAGAGACGCAACACAAAAAATCACCGACGAAACAACTGGGCTTGGACCTGGACACAGTACGACGACAGGTGACGGACGTCCTTACGTACAAGGCCAAGGCGACCATCCAGATCTGTAGACGCAAGGTTTATGAGTCAGGGGACAAATGTGGGAAGATGTTAGCCCGCTCACTGAGGACACAAACTAGTGCAGCATATATACCCCACATTGCTACAGCCGGCGGGCAGAGGGTGTCGATGCCACAAGAGATCGCCAGAGAATTCAGGGACTTCTATGACACGTTATATAATATACCCTCAGCAACTCGGAACCCCGACGGAGACCCTTCCCGAGACTATTTGACCACTTCAACCATGCCAACACTCCCAGTCGAAGCCAGAGAGGTATTAGAGGAACCCATTACCCTGCAGGAGCTTCAAGCCGCCCTTGGTAACACCAAACCAGGCAAGGCTCCGGGCCCTGACGGCCTGACAGTGGCGTACTACAAAGCATTGCTCCCTACCCTGGGCACGCATCTGGTTGAGTTATTTAACGGTCTAGGCCTAGGGGGGAGGCTACATGTATCCACCCTACAGGCGCAGATAGCTATCATCCCTAAAGAAGGGAAAGACCCCAGTCAGTGCGGTAGCTACCGCCCTATCTCGCTCCTTAATGTGGACCTTAAACTCCTTACCAAAATCGTGGCGACTAGAATCCAACAACACCTGACGAGCCTTATCCACCTGGACCAAGTGGGATTTGTTCCTACTAGGGAAGCTAGGGACAACACTGTCAAAGTCCTCAATCTATTGCACGCGGTGAACACCTCAAAGACGCCATGCGTCTTGGTGAGTACGGACGCCGAAAAGGCGTTCGATCGTGTTAACTGGCGATTCATGTTTGACACTCTAAGACACATCGGCCTGGGACATATGATGATGAACTGGATTTCGGCGATGTACACAGAACCGACGGCGCGGGTCAGGGCCAACGGGGTGGTGTCAGAGTCCTTCCAGATTAGGAACGGAACGAGACAGGGATGTCCCCTGTCGCCACTATTATTTGCGTTGACCCTCGAGCCATTCCTGAGACATGTGAGACTGAACACGGACATATCAGGGGTCAAGGTGGGAGAGGGAGAATATAAAGTGTCTGCCTATGCAGACGACCTAATGTTCACACTGACTGACCCTGAGGTATCCCTACCGAGCCTGATGAAAGAGTTCGAGACTTATGGGAGACTGTCCAATATGAAAATCAATATAGGAAAGTCGGTAGCAATGGGAGTGGGAATCTCGAGCCCCCGCCTAGATCGACTGCGCCACGGCTTCAGTCTACAGTGGACGGATACAGCCATAAGCTACCTGGGAACCCGTATCCCTCCGTCACTGCCTCAACTTTTTAAGCTCAACTTCCCGCCACTATTGAAAACCACTCAGAAGCTGCTAGACCAATGGACAACCGGGCTGCACTCCTGGTTCGGGAGGTGCGGTATACTTAAGATGTCCATTCTACCTAAATTCACCTACCTCCTTCAAGCCCTGCCTATACGCATACCGACGGAATACTTCAAACAGGTGCAATCCATGTTTAAAAACTTCCTGTGGGCTGGGAAACATCCCAGGATTCACAAAACAGTGTTGTCCCTACCCAAGGCATATGGTGGATTGGCTATGCCCAATATCCGCACGTACTACCACGCGGCACACTTAAACAGACTAGTGGACTGGTGTAGACACGGGAACACTAAACTATGGCCCCACATAGAGCAAGCTCAAAGCGACATCCCCTTGCGGAGAGCCCCGTGGTGTGTTACGGGGCTGCCCAAACCTCTACGATCTCACCCGCTGATAGGTGCCACGACCAGTATCTGCGAGAAGCTGCTTACTCAACTGGGGTCACCGCCGGCGAATTCGTCCCTAAGACCAGTGCTAGGTAACCCGAATTTTGAACCAGGGCTACGAGACGGTAGGTTCCGAGCGCTAAGAGAGTCGGGTGTGTGTCAGGTCTCCCACTTTAGCATAGCAGGACGCTGGAGGACACCAGCAGAACTAACGGATCAGGGAGGGGGATTCCAACTAGACTTTATGAGGGCAAACCAGCTGAGCCACTTCCTACATACCATGAGACCCCCACAGACAGGGACCCTACCTCTCACACCAATAGAGGAGATATGCTCGGAGACGGGCACATTACCCCACGCGCTATCCATCTTACACAACATACTAGTAACACCGCAAGAGGGATATCAACTCCCCTGTATCACGAAATGGGAACAGGAACTCCAATGCACGTTTTCGACCAAGGTGAGACAGCAGATTCTGACTTTCACACACAAATCCTCTATCTGTACCAAAATACAGGAAACAAACTACAAAATCCTGACTAGGTGGTACCGCACCCCGGCTTTGCTTCACAAACTCTTCAGGTCTACCTCAGAGACATGCTGGCGCTGCCAGGGGGACGTAGGTACACTGACCCACATTTTCTGGTCATGCCCACTGCTGAAGCCCTTCTGGGCGGAGGTCAGGAGAATATCACAGAAATTTACTGAACGCCAGATCCCTGATGACCCAGCATACCTCTTGCTACACGCTAACACATATCCTACACGCGTATACAAGAAATCGGTTATCCGACACCTTCTAGACGCAGCCAAGGCATGCATTCCAGCCTGTTGGAAATCTCCACACCCACCGACGGTGACGATGTGGCTCCGGAGGGTAGATGATATCAATAGAATGGAGGATCTTATCCTCACAGATCAGGATAGACAGGAGTCATATAAAAAGACTTGGCAGCTATGGAATGTGTTCACCTACTCAGATGAAGGACAAGCACTTAGGGGACAGACCTAGATTCCTTGACACGGCTCCCCCCCTCTTCAGGGGGGAGTTGGCTTGGATACTCGGCGGAACGTTGACAGGCCGGATGGCTGACATGCTCCATGCCCGTGGGCAAATCCCTTCACTTCCCCCCCCCCCCTCTCTCTTTTCTCTTTCTCTTCCCTTCCTTCCATGATGCTGTCGGGAACCTGGCTCCCGAGGCGACAACTTTTCTCTAATCTTTGGATGGGTGGCGGGAGGGGTTACTCCCTGCCGCTCCATTCTCTCCCTGTTTTCTGCTCTCCCGATAATGGAAAAGAGAGGGCGTGTCCGCGGATCCTTGACTCCACACCGCACTCCGTTGCTGGAAGCTCCCTAGGAGCAGGGTTATCACGAGGAAAGATGGTGAGCCCGATGCCACGAGTACGGAACAGACGGACCACGGACTAGGTCATACTCACTACCCTGCCACACTGTACTGGTATACTCTTAAACGTCTGAAAATGTTACTGTTTATATGCTGTTAATGTGATCTACGTGGACATGCTCTTTGGTGTGAGTAAATAAAGAATTTTGAAAAAAAAAAAATTTGTTGTTTGTGAAATACACTACTGAGTTACTGACTAAAATTCAAGGTGATATTAGGGGACAAAAACTTTATTAAAACAAATAAACATCATGAGAGATATAAATCCATTTTGTCAGCACCAAATATTTTTGAAAGCACAGTTATTACTTTTTTTTTTTTAATCAAAATAAAGTATTTTATTGAGACAGAGTAAACATACGTCACATTACATGCAGGATGCACGGCATTAAAAACAGGAATACAAACTCTACATTTACTCATTAAACCAAGTCAAGAAACCAGTAGGGGATGAAATGGAGGCATATTACTCATCTCCAACTAAGTCCAGTTATGCTCTTCGTGTTCTGTCCCCCCTTGCCTGAGGGCCCGTGGTTCTAGGTCTCAAATATATGGTAATTAATAAAGATCTGTAGTCAGGCCGTAAGCCTACGACCTGATTAGACGTTTTATCTATCTTTTTATTATGTACCCGTGTCTCATGTCCAGTAGTATACATACTCCACCATCTATTTGGTACTCTAATGTACCCTAGGCCCATTCCCACCACCGTGTTTCCAAATCTTACAAAATTCCGAAAACATGTATGTTCTACTACACCTTTCTCTGCTGTCCTCTATCCCTGTAGGAGCCTATCCATAATTAGTTCCGCTGGCCCTAGGCCCGGTGTATCCAACCACGGTTGCCATAATGAATAGAATTTTTTTGATGCCTGTCTATGTTGGTATGTAATTTTCTCTCGTATCAACATGTTGTTCACCATCTTTACCCAGAGTCTTTCAGTAGGCACTCTGGGGGTGATCCAATATCTTGCAATAGCTCTCCGGGCCGCATACAGCAGCCGAAGCACAGCCGTGTGTCCATTGGGGGGGAGAGAAGGCACCTCCAGTGCCCCCAGGAGACACACCACCGGATCTCTCGGTACCGGAAAGCCATATGCTTGTGATATAGTATTCGTTACATAATGCCAGTATCTAAAAAGTTTTGGACATTTCCACATCATGTGAAGTAAATCCCCTTCATGTGCGTTACATTTTGGGCATAATGGAGAGTCTCTTATTCCCCACTTAAAAAGACGAGCAGGTGTCTTATAGACCCTGTGAAACAGGTATAAGTGCGATAATCTGTGCTGTGCAGAGACCGATACCAACGGGGCTGAAGTCAAGCATAATTCCCATGTATCCCCGTCTATGGGGCCTAAGTCTTTTTCCCAGCCCCTTCTACAAGGTAGTGTCGCCGCATTGTGGGTGATCCCAATCAGTCTGGAGTAGACCCGTGAGATCATACCCTTCTTATCTCTATTCGCTATAACATCAGTGTGTAGGGGGTGCTTTGAGATCGAAATAGGGGCAAGGCTACTCTCGCTCTGGATGGCATGTCTTAGTTGCAGGTATTTGTAGAACTGCGTTCTAGCAAGTAGGAATTCGTTTTCTAGATCAGAGAAGGACTTCAGGGCTGAGCCTACATACAGCTGAGCAATATAGTGAATTCCTGCCATGGTCCATTGTCCAAATCCCTCCAATTTAGAAAGTTCTTTGTAGTAGCGATTCTGCCAAATGGGAGTAAGGGGACAAACCCCCTTGATTTTAAAAATGGATCTAGTGTATTTCCATAGTGTGTTCAATAATACAACGGATGGCAGTGTTTGTTCTAGGTGTGGGAGCCCTGCCTCTAAGTGTGATATAGCCGGTAGTAGAGAACCCTGTGGTATCAGTGGTGTCCGTATCGGGTCGCCCACATCTACCTCCCCCCAGTTCCCCAAGTGCTGTAGTTGCGATGCTACGAAGTAGTACCGAGCGTGTGGAACCTCCATGCCCCCTTGATCCTTAGCTAATTGTAGTGTTTTGAGACTAATTCTTGCCACTTTACCGCCCCAGATCAGATCCCTGAACTGAGCGTCTATCTGTGCAAACCATTTGTGTGGAATCCACACTGGAGAGTTGTGGAAAACATACAAAAGCTGGGGGGCCCACACCATTTTAATAAGGTTTGCTCTACCCGTGACCGAAAGGGGGAGTTTTTTCCAGGCCGCACACTTCTGTCTGAGCTTCAACAGCAAAGGGGTCAAGTTCAATGAAAGATATTGTGTGGGGTCTGGGGTCACCTGAATACCCAAATATCTAAATTCCTTAACCATCAGTACATCTTTAGCACATTCAGGCAGAGGGCTTATCACGGGGTCTAGGGGCATGAGAACAGACTTGTTCCAATTAATACTGAAGCCTGATAGTTCCCCGAAGTCCGCGATTAAGGACATCGCATTCTCCAGAGACCTACCAGTATCTCCTAGGTAAATTAGCGTGTCATCTGCCAATAAGGAGATTACATCTTGCCCGGCACCCCTGGTAAAGCCAGTTATGCCAGGCGAGGCACGCATATGGATCGCCAAGGGTTCCAGCGCCAGGGCGAACAGCAGGGGGGAGAGTGGACACCCCTGCCGCGTCCCCCTGAACAGCCGGAAGGAATCTGAGACCTCTCCATTGATTCTCATTCTAGCCTTCGGCGATCCATACAACAGTTGAACCCACTTCAAGAAGGAGGGACCCACTCCAAATCTATTTAGCACTTCCCACAAATATGGCCATTCCACACTATCAAATGCCTTGGCCGCGTCCAAGGAGAAAATGGCCCTATTGCCTGGGTTGTCCACTGGTATTTGCATATTAAGAAATAATCTTCGCAAATTTTGTGCAGTTGATCTAGTGGGGATAAATCCCGATTGGTCCCTATGAACCACGCGGTGGATACACTTAGATAGTCTAGTGGCCAGGACCCTAGCTAGGAGTTTCACATCGAACGTGAGCAGTGATATTGGCCTGTACGAGTCCGGGGAAAGGGGATCCTTCCCCGGCTTCAGCAGGACCACTATGAGGGCCTCGTCCATAGAGGAGGGTAGTCTTCCAGCCTCAAAGGCCGCATTATACACCTTTAGCAATATGGGTATAAGTTGTTCAGAGTATCTGCCATATACCTCAGAGGGAAGACCGTCAGCTCCGGGCGCCTTTCCATTATGGGCTAGTGCCAATGCGTTGAGAAGCTCTTCCCTGGTCAGGGGGGCATTGAGCATAGCCATATCTGAGGCAGGAATACGTGGCATCTGATATTTATCTAGAAATGAATGTATCTGATCGGTAGTGGGACTAACCTTCGACGTATAAACGCCCTGGAAGAAACTTTTGAAGCATTCAATGATGGATTGTGTGGACTGACATACCACCCCCCTAGCATCAGTAATCGCAGTAATATGTGAAGGCGACTGTTGGGATCTAGCTAATATCGCTAATAGGTGGCCTGTATTTTCTCCCTCCTCGAAATGTCTTTGCTGCAAAAAGAACCTTTTGTTTTCAGCCAGCTGCAACGAAAGGTCCTTGAGCATGGACTGGGCGGCCAGCCATCTTCTCTTATTATCCTCTGAGGGATTTGCTATGTAGTCTGTTTCAGAGTGGTGGGCATCCGCCAGGACCCGAGTCTCCCATTCCTTAGTATTAGTCTTAATAGTATTAATAGCTCTAATAAGTTGACCCCTCAAGTAGGCCTTTGCTGAATCCCATACAATCCGCAAATCGGCTGACCCTATATTGTCGCTAAAGAAGTTGGTTAGGAGCAGCGGGATCGGGTCAGAATCTGTCAATAGGGACAGCCAGAATGGATTAAGTTTCCACAGGCTATTTCCTCTTCCCCCTCCCAGTCCTAGATCTACCGTGAATGGGGAGTGGTCCGATGTGTGTCTCGGATGGTATTGAGAGGATCTCACCATGGGCAGTAGTGGCTCATTCCCCAGACCTAGATCAATCCTAGATAGTCCCCCTACCGAGGCCGACTGGCAGGAAAATATTCTTGCCTCCGGGTTGTGCATTCTCCATATATCAGTTAACCCTAACTCATCCACCAGTCGAGCAAAGGGTGTAGGGCCCTTCCTCCCATGTGTATCCCCCCCCACCGCACTTTTGAACTTGTCCTTCCCATGGTCCAAGAAATTGTTGAAATCCCCAAGGACTAGTACAGGGATACCAGGGAGGCAAGACATAAATTCGGCTAATAGCTTAATAACGCTAGATGAGAACGGTGGTGGAATATACACCCCCGCTAGTACACATTTTACCCCAGATAGGGAGCAATACAGGAAAACATATCTTCCGTCAGGGTCAATCTTAGCATCTATATACGTGTATTGGGTGCCCCTCCGAATCATAATACTCACTCCTCGTGAATACACGGTGTGAGTAGAGTGGTATTGATGGCAGAACTGTCTGATTGCTATTTTGGAGGTGGATCCCGTTGGGAGGTGGGTCTCCTGTAAACAGACTACCTCTGCACCTAGCCTCTTAATGGTACGCATCACCTCCAGGCGTTTAACCGGAGAACCTAATCCCCGCACATTCCATGACATACATCTCGTTATTTTAGACATTGTATAACATGCAGTATATGGGCAGGAGAATACTGTGACGACATGCATAAGTAGTAGAAGTATAGACAGGAGTAAGAATTCAGCCAGATAGCAAATAGTGGGTCTGGGAAATTCACCGGGACAGGGGACCTAATCAAGCAAAAGTCACGTAGCGGGCAGTTTAGACCACGATAGGAATGGATATGAACCAGGGACAGTGCAAAAGTAAGTTGGACAGTCAGGTGGAGAGTTAAACAGCATGGCACGGCAGAACTGTGTTTCAATTGAAAGAAATGTAATATGGCCAACATGGCCTGAATAACTTTAGTCAGCGGGACTGAACAGGGCTTTATGCAACCCTTCTGGGGGCAACAGTGGAAGCGCACCATAGTGTCTTAAAACTTCTCAACAGCCAACTTCTAGCTCTCAGCAACCAAAGTGAACATTACCCGCCTGTCGGCGAATAACTTGGAAGAAACAATAATGGATCCTGTTTGCGGGAGTAATGTTCTTTTTTAATCTGCAGGGCGTCTGCCTCTAGAGTCTCTGATCGATTGTTCCTCTCGATCCAGCCATTGTGCAGCAGCATTAGGTGAATCAAAAAATTGTACAGAGCCAAACACTTCCACACGCAGTCTAGCGGGGTACAGCATAGCATATTTCAGCTCCAGGCTTCTCAAACGGCGTTTAACATCTAGGAACTTGCTCCTCTTCTTCTGCAGTTCCGCCGAGAAGTCTGGGAACAGTGAAATCTTTGTGTTGTCAATTTTTAGGGCGGCGGGATTGATTCTAGCGTTGTACAGGATAGCGTCTCTGTCCCGATAGTGCAATAGTTTAAACAGAAAAGGCCTCGGTGGTGCACCGGGCTGTGGGGGTCTGGATGGCACCCTATGAGCACGTTCAACCGAGAACATGGGGGAGAACACTTCCTTCCCAAAAGCAGCTACCAGCCATTTCTCTATAAATTCAACAGGGTTCTTCCCCTCCATTTTTTCTGGCAGGCCTATGGCCCTAACGTTATTTCTCCTCATCCTGTTCTCTAATTCTTCCAGACGAGAGGAGTGCTGATCAATTAGGTGGTTGTTATAGGAGAGATCTCTCTGCATGGGCCCCATGTCATCCTCAATGGTGCTCACCCTTTCCTCCAGTGCTGAGGTTCTCTCTCTCATCTTTTGGGCGTCTTGTCTGAGAAAGGAGATCTCAGACTTCATCCCCTTGACTTCTGTGGTAAGGGCCATTATGGATATATTGCACGAGGTCACCGCTGCAAATATGTCCCGTAAGGTGGGCTCTCCCTCTGTAGCAGGGCTCACTGGTGTTTGGGGCCTAGTGGATTCAGGGTTTGGAGTACTCACTGTGTCCCACAGAAGTCCCGCTTGCACCGAGTCCTCCAGGGGTACTGTGTCATCTGCTTCGGATCCCCCGCCTGGCGAGTCCTCCGGAGTGCTGGAGGAGGCCACCGGATCTTTTGGTAGCTGTTTGGAGAACAGTTTTTCCGCTGCCTCGCGGTGTTTCTCCCTGGCTGTGCGGCCTGCATACGCGCCATTTTGGGACATGTGCTCCGCCGGCTTGTGGACTAGCTGCTTCTTCCCGGACGACATCGTGGGACCGGAGCGCCAAAAAAGGTATGTTCGTGATCCCGGGATCGTGAGGAATCCAGCGGTATGCTTTAGGGCGGTATTCGGTATCTTCCGCAGGATTTGATCAAGGATTCTCGGCGGAGCTCACCTTAGCTGCGTCCGGCTACATTCGCTGCCTGGCCACGCCCCGCACAGTTATTACTTTGTAAAAGTAGTAGTGACGCTATATTTGCTTATTCCAAAGTTCCGCTTTAAAGGGAATGCCTGCACTGTTGTTCTTCTGTAGCAACTTCTGTCCACACCAATTATCTTAAATAGTATACCGCCTATGCTGACAGCTCTTCTGCTACCGGTCCTTGATTTACTCATACTTAATGTGTAGTGTATGTCAAGTAAGACACTTCTTTTTGTAGTTTTGTACAGAGTGAAAAAGCATTCAAATTTCTTTCTGGCTTCTACTGCTAAAAACAAAAAAAAAAAGCAAGTACTTAACCTGTAAACGTTACAGTTTTAATAAGATCATATTGCAGTAGTGACAACAAGAACTGCAAAAGTATGCATTTTTGTTTTCAATACTGTAACATGACCACAATAAAACCCTGAGTTTTTTTTATTGTTTTAAGTTATAATACAGTATCAGCATTACCTAGGGGGCACCTTGATGCTGCCACCCCCCCCCCCCATGTGAATGGATATGGGTTACATGCACTGTAAAGTCAACCAGCAATGTAGATCCACATCAGTCACAATACCCGATTATATTGACTCCACCAAAAAATGAAACAAAACAAAAAGATGCATCCGTTCCTTTTGTTTGTCCCCTTCTGTTGTGGAATCTTCTGGGTGAGTTACTGACCATATATAGAAATGACCATATTTTGTCAATGACGTCACAGGTCTGCTATGTAATTTTAGGGGTACTTCATTCTTTTTTTGATACTTGCACATTTTTTTACTTCTTGAAACCCATAGCAGACCTTAAAAAATCTGGTACAGAAACTGGGGAGGGAGGGGGGCGCCATATGATTTTTTTAAATTACATTTTTACCTGAAGGCTCTTGCATAAATTATGGGGGAACCTCCACGCCATTTTTTTTAACTATCCCCAACTCTTGATTTACATGGCTGGAGGTTCTGTTTATCTATATCAGACCCTTATCCTAGATGAGGGTCTGATATATATGCTAATGGAGGTCATGTGGCCACATTAAGGCAATTATATTACCTCATATTACTCCATCCATCCCCACAACTTAGCTAAGTGGTTGGGAATTCCTGTCCATGTAAGTGGATGGGCCAGGTGATGGTAGTAGTTGGTAATGATGTGGGGGGATGCAATCACCTGCTGCTTCCTTAGCAACCATTGACAGTCAGAAGCTGTCACATGTATCTATGCCAATTACTCTAAATGTTCGGTGTGCAGAAAACTTACATTTGGACCACACACAGAGTGGTAGATACATGTTAAGTGATGGAGCTAGTATGCACTTGTACAACATCATAGAACAAAATATCACTTCACCACTTTTTACAACCAGGCAGTTCCTGGGATGGTGAATTTTTTAACCTCCCTCTATATTTAGAATTGTGGTTCAAAACTATCTCAGGAGTACTATGTAGATGAAGTCAACCTACAGTGTTTAGTGTATATGTGGGTCATTAATGCCATAGTTGACTTTGTGTCTCATTAAATCCACAGATAGATTGTGAGTGGAGGGAAATCAAGCATGTTTCTACCAGCAAAATGCTTTCTCAAATATCATGCTTTTCATTTACTGCATACAGTATTTGTGGCTTTGTTGACACCCAGGGAAAAGGAATTCTACTTCAGAACCGTAATCAGTACCACTCCAGTAGTTTAGAACAGTAGCAGCAGCCTTTCTTCCATGTGGATGGTATATAACATTTTCTCTGCCAGGCCAGAGTCTGCTATGGGTTTCAAACTTTCCTATGATATCCAAACATGTGCAGGCAAAACCATGATTGTCCAACATCAAGAGCCAGTGAGGTTTTTTTTTGTAATGTTTTTAACTTACAATGAACTCTACTTTAGTTTGAATGCTTGTTTTCTTTTATGTTACCATAGGTGTTCTTATTTTGTACAGTATGTAGTATTTTTCCTGGCCATTCCTATTTGCTAATGAATGGAGATATGCAAATCTGAATAAACCCCAAGTTCATGTTTTGTAAAGCCAAGCTTAATTTGCTTTGAGGTTTAGAGAACCTGAACTTCACACTTTCTTCAATTTGAAAAACCTGAATCTGCGTGGACCCCATTGGGGTATGTGGTAATCAAATGTTGTAATTTACTTCTAGACATTTTAAAGGATAATAGGCAAGCTATTGCAAAGGGGGTCATGGCGAGCTTAGCATTGCCATGGAGCACATATACATTCCAATCTAATATTTATCAAATACCATTCAGTGAGGAAAGTGCCCTTTCAGGTGGCTTTAAGATCAAAATTTGAAAAATAAATAAATAAATCTGTTAAATGCCATGCTTGGGAGATGTCTGAAACTAGTTCTAAAGCCTCACAATTTCAACATATTATCACTTGCATTACAGTTGAGCAGAGGACAATAAATGCTTACTTAAGAATCCATAAAAAAGTTTCCATTTGCTGTCTTTACCACAGTAGCCTATGAGTTCATGTGCACCTCTTTTTTTGTAGAATGCATTTTATTGATAAAATGTGGCGTTTACAAAATGCAAAACTGAATATTACAGGCAGCTTCTGCATAGATATTAGATGAAATAGGTGTCGCTGAAACACTTAGACAAGGAAAAGAAGACTATCAAACCACAAAAAGCAGAAGAAGCAAAGACAGTGACTAGTGGCTGGCTCAACGGCCCACTCAGGCAGCCTCACAGGAGAAGTCTAGAGGCATGAAGTCCTGTGCACCTCTTACTGTGCACTCATAACTTCACAGAAAGTCCTCCTGATTCCCCTCCTCAGAACTGTGTCCCATATTTCCAAACACCACAGCAGCAATCACACATGCTTGCCCCATCTAGTCTTATCTGGCTGCATGGGGACTTCCGGTTCCGGCGCCGCATGTTGTAGCTGCTCTCTCCCTTGGCTCCTGCTAAGCTACCCGCACATCTACTTCTAAAGCCCGCTCGGATGCCAGTGCAGTCTACTGCCTTCTCAGCTAGCTCCCCCAGCCTTCATGGAATAATTCCTAGAC
The DNA here is from genome assembly GCF_905171775.1 of Rana temporaria. Taxonomy (NCBI): domain Eukaryota; kingdom Metazoa; phylum Chordata; class Amphibia; order Anura; family Ranidae; genus Rana; species Rana temporaria. The sequence continues at coordinate 174,790,174 of NC_053490.1, forward strand.
AAAGGCGGCCCACAATCACAGCTGGGCCAGTGCCCACCTGATCCCTCGGATGGCGCCCCGCTCTTTCACATTACAAAACAGATTACAGTGTACATATTCAAGAATGACATTTATCCTGCAAGGCTAGTTAAAAACACCTGAACATATTTAAAAAAATACAGGGGTTTAGTCACACTATATGGTTATATAGTGCTAAGCCCACTTACTGCGACAAAGTACCCTGATTAGTGGGTCCTACTCTAGTAATAGAATGAAAGATCCTGCGTCTCAACCATGAGAGCTAAACCCCTCTATGTGGGAGGACTTAAGGGATCCCTCCTATGCACTGGTGGTCACTAATACAAGGTAATGAGGAGGGGGAGGGGTGCTCCAGCCCAAAAAAAATGGTAAGGGTCTACTACAATACAAAAACATACTTGGGGCACACCCTAAAATGCGTTTAAATTCAAGATGGTTCTGCTATAAGACAATCAAACAGTACAAAACAGATTACAGCACACACATTCAAGAATGACATTTCTCCTGCAAGGCTAGTTAAAAACACCTGAACATATTAAAAAAATATGGGGTTTGGTCACACTATATGGTCAAATAGTGCTAAGCCCACTTACTGCGACAAAGTACCCCGATTAGTGGGTCCTACACTAGTAATAGAATCAAAGATCCTGCATCTCAACCATGGGTGCCAAACTCCTGTATGTGGGAGAATTTTTTTTTGTAACATTATTATTTTTCATCGACACATGGCATACATAATTCAACACATATAACACATATAAGTTCTCAATGTGTCCTATTACAAAAAATGGCGTACACATCATATATAAAACTTCATTAAACCATGATATCCCTGTGCCTGGAGGTCCTTGTCCCCTCTTTATCCAGGTCTGCCCCTTATCTCTCTATATGGCCCTTCTCAAATCAGGGAGCTCCCTCATGTACAGGGGAGAATTAGGGGTGGGATCGTCCATGGATACTTTGCCAAGACTCATATGTCTATTCAGACAAATCCCCTCTTTCTCCTGTGGTATCTTTGCCTCTGCCCCCCTAAGACAAGATACCAAGAAGAGACATCAGTGAAAAGGAGGGGGGAAGGAGGAGGAGTAGAAAGAGACAGAAAACACCCAATTTTGTTACATACACAACCCTCTACATCCCATTCACCCTGTATTCCCTCTGTTATTTTATATTATGTGACTCAAAGCACATGATTAATGAAACCCCCTTTGCACAACTTATACATAAGTCTCTGAGAGGGGGAAAAATCTCCCCTCAATCACCCACCCCATTTACCTTTTGTAGGTCATAGATCCTAGATTCTTAACAAATCTCTCCTTAGTGTTCTAAAAAAAAATATTGTCATGTGACTTCACCCCAGCCTTTAAGTGACTCCCTTTATCATATACTCAAAATCAACTAATGTCTCTAATCCCTTTCCCTACCCCTTCTGTTAATCCTCTTACCTGGATTTATATTCTAAGAAAAAAAAAAAAGACGGGCAAAGAGGAGACAGCAGAAGCAGAATGTCAGCTACTTCCTCGCTCCTCCCCCTCCTCACCCCCCCCCCCAGACCTGTACCTCAATCTCTCATGTTGTTCAGATAGATCTCCATAGATTGACCTCTCTCCATCACCTCCATATTCCATTAAATCTCGGTCTGCAGTCATTTTGTATAGATAGCAATTCCTTCATTAGTCTGATTGTATCCACCTCTCTTAACCACTTCTTTACTGACAGGGTATTTTTTAATTTCCAATATCTTGGTGCGAGAGCTTTCACTCCATTCAGTAGATATGGAATCAGTGTTGTTCTGTATTTTTTCCTTGGTTCCCCTTGGTATGAAACAGACAACACCAGGGGTCCTGTTTCACCTCTAGTCCACTGATCTTTTTTGTCATTTTCAATATCCCCCTCCAAAATTCTTGCATCAGGGGGCAATACCACCATATATGGGCATGTGTTACCTTCATCCCGCATTCTCGCCAACATAATTGTGATATCTCTTGATTTATTCTGTGAGAGAACTGAAGGGATTCCTCCTATGCACTGGTGACCACTGATAAGAGGTAATTCTCTCTAACATGGTAGAGGTGGCCGAGGTTAGTGCAGCCCCTGCTCATTCCTCCCTCTAGCTTTCAGAGCACAACACAGAGAGCATTGCTCAGGCAGTGGATGCTCTCCTTGCCTCAACTTTTGCATCCTTACTGGAAAAAGCTGTGCAGGGAGGGAAGACACAGATCAAAAAAGAACTTCTGAGGCTCTCTAATATTGAAGATGAACTCTATCAGACCCAGGCTACAGAAAAACAACCAGACAAAGCTAATCAATTCATGCTGTAAAAACTGGAGGACCTAGAAAACAGGTCGAGGCAAAACAATTTGCATTTTCTGGGAGTCCCATAATCCCTTCAAGTGTCCTCTCTCCTGGAATTTTTGCACTTCACACATACCTATAGCTTTAGGCTTCACTACTCCATGCACAGTTGAACGAGACCACCACCTTGGGCACATTTTACTGCCCGATCATCGCTAAATACTAACTACTTCTGCAAATTGGTGGCATCAAGATCCTAACTTTGCAAATTACTCCATTGAAGTACCCAGGAAAAGAAAAACATTTCAACAAAACCGTTCGAGAAACCATTGACTTTATCTCCTCACGATAACCCACATTGTGGTATGTTTTATGTTAATGTTGTCTGTTGTTTTTATATTGTTTACACTAATAGTGATTACTATTTTGATTTTTATGCACTGTGTCCCCTCCTGGACCCCACTTTCTGAGTATTTCCCATGGGCATCCCTCACTGCTCTCCTCCAAAACCATCCCTAATACTTTTATGAGCCAGGCATGTGTCAATCTTATTTAGACGGGTATACCTACTTACCCATAACATCGGGTGAGTTCTTGGGAGCTGGTCTCACGCAGTGATCTCATGCGGAAAAGAGAGTCCTATTTTTAGCAGTTGGTTTGTTTTGTATGTAGTTTGCAGCTGTTATGTTTTCACCCACACTACTTATCTATACCCCTAAGCTCTGCTCACCAACCAGCCACCCCAGGAACACTTACATCACCCATGTGACCTTTTCTGGTTCCTTTATCCTCTCCTCCTTGAAGGCTATCTGTCACGGCTGGGCTCATTCCTCCTTTCTCAGAGCTCAGGTTGCTCAGCTGTCAGTTAATTGCCTATGCTCATAATTCCACAGAGACTCACCTGATGATCATATCCTGCTCATCAATCAGCCTGCTGGCTATTTATGCTGCTTGTATCAGATCTCCTGTGCCTTCGTCCTGGTCAACATATCCTGATACTCTCTGCTGAGTATTCCTGTTAAAGACTTTTGCCTGGCTGACTTCTCCTCTGGTTCTTGATCCTGTTTGCTGTCTCTGACTACGCTGATCTCTATATTCCTGTTTTACTGGCTTGTTCTGACTTTCCAAACTCTGGCTATGTTTTGACTACGTTTGTACTGTTTGTACTATTTTACCATTTTATTAAAAAGTGTGATTATTATGCACTTCTGTTTAATTCTGATTCATGGTACCTGACACTATACTTGCATACATGCCTACTTCTTTAATCTAAATTCCTAAACTACCTCCATGAGAATTACCTCCTGGAATGTTTTCCATCTAGTTGCCCACTCCATTAATTTGCTTAGGTTCTCTTGCCATGTTTCCACATCCTGTGTAGAAGTTATTGCCCTGCTTAGCTTTGTATCGTCTGCAAAATCTGAGATTGAGCTGTTTATCCCACCTTCCAGATCATTTATGAATAAATTAAACATGATCAGTCCCAGGATAGAACCCTGTGAGACCCCAATTTCCACACAAGACCATTCGAGTACTCCCCATTTATCACCACCCTTTGGACTCACCACTGTAGCCAGTTTTCAATCCAGGTGCTCATCCTATGATCCATGTCGACAGACCTCCGTTTGTGCAGTAAACGTTTGTGGGGAACTGTATCGAATGCCTTTAAAACATCCAGATACACCACATCTACAGGCCTTTCTTTATCTAGATACCAGCTCAATTCTCCATAGAACATTAATAGATTGGTCTGTCAAGAACGATTCTTCATGAATCCATGCTAATTACTGCTAATGGTACAATTTACATTACTAAAATGTTGTATAGAGTCCCTTATCATCCTCTCCAATAGTTTGCAAACTATTGATGTTAGGCTAACTGGTCTGTTTTCTCCAATAAGCTGGTACCATTCCAGTCAGTAAACTATTCATAAAAATTAGGGAAAATGGTCTGGCTATCACCTGACTGAGTTCGTTAAGGACCCTCAGGTGTAAGCCATCTGGTCCGGGGACTTATTTATGTTAAGTTTATCAATCTTACAAAACAGTTTGATAAAGTTCTTTAAAAGTGACAGAAAAAAATAACATGGAATTAATCTCAAATTTCAAGCCAGACCTCTTTTCCTGGCATATGGGCAAGGCAAGGGATGACAGGTAACATGCACCCCCTTCCTGTACCTGTAACATGTTTATCATGTTAAAGGAGGAGAGGGGACCTTGAGGGGAAGGGGAAGCTAAGCCTCACCCCATGCATGACTACTTTTTTTCATGTTGAGTGGACAAGAGCTTCTTTTCCATATGCTGTCATGAAAGTGCATGTCAGAACAAGTAAAAAAAGGCATGGGCAATATACACCTCTAATTACAAACCTTTTGAGTGCCATGTGTCTGTTTTTTATGGTAGCATGCTTCATCACCAGGGCCCCTAATGGTGGGAATGAGTTTTCAGCAAACCAAATTGCGGCCCCCAGGTACACCAGGGTGTGCAGAGTGCAGATGGCAGGAGACAAAAGAGAATTCTGGAAAAGAGCCAGGGTGGGCAGCAGACAAGCAAAAATAGTAGGCAAACCTGGGCTCGGTACATGGGTAGGGTAGTCAGGAACAGAATACAAATATAACAAGGCAAACCAGGAGCACAAAGAAACTAGGAAGTTGCTCAGGCAACTAGGGCTGCACTGAGCATGTCTATATATAGGGAGGCAGACTGAGAGGTGGGCCAGGATGTGATAGAAGAAAGGAGTTTTAAATCCACAGTAGAGCAGGCAATGCCCATAGGTAAAAACAGGAGCCAGCAGCTGAATGTGAATGTAAGGCCGTGTACACACGGTCGGACAAAACCGATGAGAATGGACCGAGGTTCAGTTTCATCGGTCCAAACCGACCGTGTGTATAGCCCATCGGTCTGTTGTCCTTCGGTCCAAAATTTTAAAACATACTTTAGAATCGAACCGATGGCCCGCTGCCCGATCGGTCCAAACCGATGGTTAGTACAGAAAGCATCGGTTCAAAACCCGTGCATGCTCAGAATCAAGTCAACGCATGCTTGGAAGCATTGAACTTCGTTTTTTATTCAGCACATCGTGTGTTTGACGTCACCGCGTTCTGACCCGATCGGTTTTTGGAACGATGGTGTGTACGCACATCAGACCATCAGGCCACTTCAGCGGTGAACCGATGGAAATGGCCCGTCGGACCATTCTCATCGGTTTGGAACAGTTCAAGGCATACACCTTTCCTTGCAGATGCATTCTCCTCCAAGTTTTAACAAATTGTTCTAAATGCAGGCATTACCTAATGAGTCTAAGATATTTTTAGTGTACAAATGAGTGACTTGCGACAGGTTCTAGTGTAGGATCATGGTAAAATTTCCTGCCAGTATCAACCTGCCTCCTTTAAAAATCTACTAAGAAAGGTTTATTTCTGGAAAGATATTTAAAGTTGTACAGGTTTGAGGTCAAAATATAATGGCTTTCAGGAACATGTATCTCCCATATTCATCTTTTAACAATGTCTTTTACATAAAATATGTGCCTTTGTCAAACCTTTTAATACCACTCCATGAAATATCATGATTTCAAGGTTAATTTTATTGGAGTGGGAGAGGTATGTTCCTTGCAATATTACATGCATGGTTTTGTAATATTCTCAGTGTTCAATGTCAGTTAAAAGGTGTATTGAGGAGAAAATAATTATGTTCTCTGTGTTGCAACCACTTAGTATTTTGTATGTGTATATACTGTGTGTATATAAATATATCTATATATATATATATATATATATATATATATATATATATATATATATATATATATATATATATACACACATATATACATATACATGTATACATATATATCTATCTATATATGAATACATATGTATATATTTATATATATATAATATGATTTTTTTGTGAAATTATGAAAGGTAAGGTGATGTACGTTTTGTTACACCTTGCATGCATTTTTATTTGCAAAGAACTAAGGTGGAATCCGGTCTGGGTTTTACCAGCCACCTTGCCAGGGTTGGTTCTGGACCAGATTTTGCAGTCCACGTGTGTCCACCAACAGGTGGTATAAACAAAGCAGGACTGGAGCAGAGAATTACAATTGGCCTGAACTCAATAGGCCATATCTGATGGAGAAAGAGCTACTGATGTGATGTCTGCTTTGTGAAAGACAGGAAAAGGTTTGCATTATCTTTGTTTTGTGGGTGACTGGGAGAAGCCCATCACCTTTGAGTTAGGATCCTGAACTTTTTAGTTAGTGCTTGGATGGTGAAGATTTATTTTCTGTTTTGTTTATTAGATTTTCATGCAACCTTTTAAAAATAAAACTGATTCAGATGTTAAAGCCTGCCAGATTCCTTTTTCCCAGGGAAGGTGATTCACATTGAGCTAATCCCCCACAATATATACTGTGGCCCAGATTCTCAAAGGACTTACAACGGCGTAGCGCCATGTACGCCGTTGTAAGTCCGAATGAGAGCCATCGTATCTATGCGGCTGATTCTTAGAATCAGTTACGCATAAATTTGGCTAAGATACGAGCGGCGTAAGTCTCTTACACCGTCGTATCTTAGGGTGCATATTTACGCTGGCTGCTAGGTGGTGCTTCCGTATAATTCTGCGTCGAATATGCTAATGAGCTAGATACGCCGATTCACGAATGTACGTGCGCCCGGCGTAGCAAGATACTTCGTTTACGTAAGACATACGCCGGCGTAAAGTCACCCCTTATAAAGCAGGGGTAAGTCATGTTAGCTATGGACATCGGAAACGTCGGAACAGCGTCGTGTTTTACGTCGTTTGCGTAAGTCGTCCGTGAATGGGGCTGGACGTAAGTTACGTTCATGTCGACTAGGCATTGAGCGGGCGTAATTTAATTTGAAAATTCGACGTGATACGGAGCATGTGCCGTTCGAAAAAAGTATCATTTACGTGGGGTCATGATTAGTTTACATAAAACACACACCCCTGTTCCTCATTTGATTTAGGCGCGCTTACGCCGGCAAAATTACACTACGCCGCCGCCGTAACTTTAGACGCAAGTGCTTTGTGAATACAGCACTTGCCTCTCTAAGTTGCGGCGGCGTAGCGTAACTACGATATGCTATGCCCGCCTACATTTACGCCGCTGACTGTGAATCTGGCCCCCAGTGTGTATACAGCATCCCACAAAAGTTAGTACACCCCTCACATTTTGTTAATATTTTAGTGTATCTTTTCATGTGACAACACTGAAGAAATGGCACTTTGCTACAATGTAAAGTAGTGAGTGTACAGCTTGTATAACAGTGTACATTTGCTGTCCCCTCACAATAACACAACACACAGCCATTAATGTCTAATAGGGATGAGCGAACGGTTCAGCCCGAGCCTAAGTTTGGGCCAAACTTTCGTTGTTCGATCATTTGGGAAACCGACCACAGTGCATTGGGGCTCTGAACAGTGCATTGCAAGCCCTGATTGGCTGAAGCAGTGAAAGCTTCAGCCAATCAGGGCGGGCACAGAGCACTGTCAGAGTCATTATTGGACACTGTCATCATTACTTTATCCAATCATGGCTCATTCCCGCCCCACAGTATAAAAGTATTCTTTCAATGGCAGCCATTTTCAGTGTGATTTTGGCATGGAGAGAGATAGAACAGGGCTCTGTTCAGTGCTATTAGTTAGTTAGTGTGCTATTTTGCTTCAATTGTCAGGGTCAATATTAGTTTAGTGTCAGTCTAGTGCTAGTGTGAGTGTAGTGAGGAGGACCATCATTCAGCTTTGCATAGTGTGCAGCTAGAGTAGAGACAGCTCAGATAGTTTCACTGTAGTGTAGTTAGACCGTGTCATTTATACATACATTAGTGTAGAGTAGGGACAGCTCAGATAGTTTCAGTGTAGTGTAGTGAGACCGTGTCAGTAATCTTGACATTAGTGTATAGCTAGAGTAGGGACAGTTCAGATAGCGTCAGTGTAGTGACGGTTGAACACTGTCTATTTTGTTGCGTTACTGACAGTTTAACACCAAAGGTGTTGTGGTGGCCAGTTCTTAGGCAGGGCATCATTTCCTCTGTTTAGTGAGTTTGCCCGTGCTATCCAGCCACAGCATACAGAGGATCTGGTGGACTGGCTTACTAAACCTTCCTCATCCTCTGTCACACAAGCAGAGACAAGTGTGCAGTACCCTGCAGTTGCCAGAGTGGATAAACCTGCCTCCTTGTCCACATCTATTCCTGCCATAGCCCTAGCATCAGCTATTGAGGAGTCAGCTGAGTTATTTGACAACAGCGTCAGTCACTTGGTCCTTGATGATGCCCAGCCATTACATGACAGGAACATGAGCCTGGAGAGAGGGAGGAACACTGGTAGACAAATTGGCATTCATGTTCCCCAAGCCGCAGAGTATTGCCAAGTTGTCTGCAGTGGTAATGATGAAGATGGATATGATGATGATGAGGTCACTGATGTGACTTGGGTGCCAGATAGAGCAGAGGAGAAAACTGAAGGTGAGGCAGCATAACCCCAATGAGGTTGACATCAAGAAAGAGTAGAGAGCAGCCACCCTATTCCATCACATTGTGTAGCTGTTATCTCCCGGCCCACTCCCAACAGCTCAGCTGTCTGGGCCTTTTTCAGCACACCTGCAGCAGATCGCACTGTTGCTATCTGCAAACTGTGTCACAGGCACATAAAACATTGCAAAAACACCAACCATTTGGGTACCACATGCCTAACAAGGCATTTAACATCCAACCACTCAGCCCGTTGGCAAGAGCACCTAAAAGGCACACAAAAGGGGCACAAATATGTCCCTCCTCCTCCTTACCCACTTCAGTCTGCCCCTGTGATACCGAGCCATTACCTTTAAGCAGCCTCCACTTAAAGGCATGATGGTATAGCACAGGGTGTCCAAGGTCCTAGCAGCTCATCTGCCAGTAGCACACCACCAGCTGTAGACTGTAGCTTGCAAACTTCTCTCCCTGCCACCCACATGCCCAGCGCCTGAATGCAAGCTTGTCAAAGCTGTTGGCTCTCCAACTTCTGCCTTTCAGCCTGGTGGATTCTGCCCCCTTCCATGAATTTGCACATGTGCTTTACCACAATGGCAGGTTCCCAGTCGCTACTACATTTTACGTAAGGCCATTCCATCTCTCTACCATCATGTGAGAGGGAATGTTCTGGCATCATTGGGCAAGGCAGTCAGCTGTAAAATCCACCTGATGTGTTTCTGATACAGGGCAATTAGGAAATTGTGCTTTTTCCCAGGATCTATCCACAACAGATTCCCAGATTTCTTTGGTGGGCTCCGGATGAATGACTCGTGTAGCTCCTCCCAAATTGCCACACATGTTGACCTCATTACTGCAGACACCAAGGAGGAAATAATGGTGAAAGGACACACAACTTTGTCCTGTGGCAAGGAACCTAACATAACAATTATAAAATATTTAATTAAAAACAGCATACAAATAAAAAGTTTTACCCCTAAGCCTAACACTATTATATAACCCCTATTCCTTAAACCCTACCCATATTCTCTATACCCTACCTCTAATCCTATCCCCTACCCCTAACCCCAGTCCCAAACCCCTATTGCCTAAACCCTACCCCTAAGTCCTACCCACTATTCCCTAAACCCTACCCCAAACCCTAACCCCTAGCTCTAACCCATATGTGTACTTATTTATAAAAGTTCACTTACCTCAGTGTCACTAGCAGCCACTTCTCCAGTGACACAGAGCACCGCATGACAGTGTCCATCCTGGTCAATCTTGGCTGGAGCCTCTCAAAGAGCTCATGTCAGGAAAATGGCCGTGGAAGTACCTACCACCACATCGGCCATATGACTGTCCGATAGAATCACTTCCAGGGGCCGAGATTCCATTTGGACGAATATTCCCTCTCTCTGAATTTGGAATTAGGACAATACATCAATGAAAACTTGGCTAAGGGCTTTATCCGAGCCTCCTTCTCTCCTGACGGTGCCGGCATTTTCTTTGTTGAAAAGAAAGACAAGACCTTATGTGTGGACTACAGGGAGCTAAATAAAATCACCATAAAAAACGCTACCCACTGCCACTAGTTCCTGAAATTTTCCAGAGATTCCATACGGCCCAAGTATTTACCAAACTCGACCTCTGGGGGGCCTATAATCTTGTTCGTATCCGTGAGGGCGATAAATGGAAGACAGCATTCAGAACGAGATTCGGACACTTTCAGTATCTCGTGATGCCCTTTGGGCTCTGTAACGCTCCGGCAACGTTTTAGCACTTTGTAAATTATATTTTCCGGGAATATCTTGACAACTTTGTCATCATCTATCTGGATGACATCCTCACATTTTCGGATACTCTTGAGCTTCACCGGACACATGTAAAAACAGTGCTGCTCACACTAAGAAAACACAGACTTTACGTGAAAGCGGAAAAGTGTGACGTTGAAAAAAAAATCAATACAATTTCTAGGACTGATCATCTCCACTGGCGTATAGCTATGGATCCACAGAAAGTGCAGGCAATCCTGGATTGGCCAACTCCATCGGATAAGAAAGGGGTGCAAAGGTCTGTGGGCTTTGCAAACTTCTATAGAAGATTTATAAGGAACTTTTCTTCCATCATCTCACCCATAACCCAGGTAACCCACTTACATATGCGCTTCCAGTGGCCCTCCGAAGCCCAAACTGTTTTTGAGACTGAAGTCATTGTTTACCTCTGCACCCATTCTTCAACATCCTGATCCTGCCTTGCCATACATCTTGGAGGTCGATGCCTCAGAAGTAGCCACAGGGACAGTCCTTTCACAGCGCCAGGGACCCAAGTCTTTGCTTCACCCCGTGGCCTTCTCCTCACGAATGAGCCAGCCTGAGAGTCACTATGATGTAGGTGATCGCGAACTCTTGGCCATTAAAACAGCCTTAGAGGAGTGGAGATACCTTCTTGAGGGGTCTGCTCACCCCATAATGATATTTACAGATCACAGGAACCTTGAATACCTCTGCACTGCCAAAAGCCTGAGACCCCGTCAAGCTCGCTGGGCTCTGTTCTTTTCAAGGTTTAACTTCCACATTACCTACCGCCCTGGCTCCAGAAAAAAAAAGGCTGATGCCTTATTCCGAATGTTCCCCAATACTCCAGAAGAGTTGATATCTAGCACAATCCTGTCACCTCAGAACTTTCTTTTGATCCAACCCGATCTAAGATCTTCTCTTGAAAAGGCTTCCCTCCAATGCCAGGAACCAGAAGCATCATCTCTAAGAAACCATGGGGGGTATCACTGGCATCAGGACAAGATCTTTGTTCTGCAACAAGCCCGAATTCAGGTCCTAAAGGCATTGCATGACCACTAACTCACTGGCCACTTCGGAAGGCGGAAAACTATGGACCTTTAGCCAACGATCCTTCTGGTGGTCTACCTTGAAATCTGACTGCAAGGAGTTTGTTAGCTCCTGTACTACTTGCCAGCAAAATAAAGGGTCCAACGTCAAGTCTTGGGGTCTGTTATGTCCACTGCCAGTACCAGAACAACCATGGAGAAATATATCTATGGACTTTATAGCAGAACTGCCCCCATCTGAAGGATTTACAACAATCCTGGTAGTTGTGGACCGCAAATCCAAAATGGCGCACTTCTTGCCCATGGCAGGAACTCCTTCTTCTGCAGAGACGGTCAAAATTTTCATATGGGAGATAGTCAGACTTCATGGCCTTCCTGATAGCATTGTGTCTGATATAGGGGTACAAGTCACCTCCCGATTCTGGAGAGAGCTCTGCAAAGCATTATCAATTGAAGTGTGCCTATCATCAGCCTATCACCCCCAAAGCAACGGTCAAACTGAAAGGACTAACCAGACCTTAGAAAAATACTTTGCATTGCATTGCTTCTGCTCCTTCTCCCAGGATGACTGGATCTCTCTACTCCCTTGTGCAGAGTTTGCTTACAACAATTCAGTACACTCAACCACCAATCAATCTCCGTTTTGGGTCAACTATGGTTTCCATCCTTCATTTCTACCTAACATCATTCCGGAAGCCTCAGTTCCAGCAGTTCAAGACAGGATAAGTTCCATTCAGGCTAATTATCAAACCCTCCGTCTAACCATCAGAAAGCGCAAGAGGACTACAAGAAACAATATGACAAGAAGAGGGGAGAGAGTCCTAGTTTTGAGGCTGGAGATAAGGTCTGGCTCTCTTCAGAAAATCTCAGGCTCCCTTGTCCCTCCCGGAAATTGGGTCCAAGATTTATCGGTCCATTTGAAATTAAACGAAAAATCAATCCAGTAGCGTTTGAACTGTAACTACCAAGTTCGTATAAAGTGCATCCTGTGTTTCACGTATCTCTTCTTAAATCTGTTGTCTCTAGTCCTTTTCCAGGAAGAGAAGAAGACCTTCCGCCACTAGGCTCAGTGGGAAATAAAAACCGTATTCGAGGTAGAATCCATCCTGGACTGTCGCAAGAGAGGTAGGACTATTCAATTTCTTATTAAATGGAAGGGTTACTCAGCAGAAGAGAATTCTTGGGAACCTGCAGGCAATATACCTGCTACTAGACTTCTCCAGAGATTTTGTGCCCGATACTCTGAAAGATGGGCCCACCATCGTCACTCCAGGTGACGATGGTGGGCCCATCTTTCAGAGTCCGGACGTACACCTGGAGTGACGTAAGCAGGCGCCGAGGACGCCGCTGGTTGTTCTGTATTAAATCCCCCCTGTGTTCACACATACTACACTATTGGAGGCTCTTTTGTTTTCTCTTCCCTCCCCCCTCCTCTGAGCGGAGAACTATCAGGAAAACATTGTTGAGAAGCCCCAGGGAAGTGTGACAGGTGTGAGGATATTGTGGCTGTAAGGAGTCGGCTGACACTTAGGATATCTTTGATGCCCCATATCTCTGTTATTGAGGTGAGAGTTTTGAGAGCTCATTTACGGATAAGACCATACATCTGTCAAATACACCTACACCTGGCTATTCAGCAACATCTACTTTCCCATTTGACAGCACGTCATCCATTCATGTAGCAGCTTGATATTTTTTATGGGACACTCATCACCTATTTCCACTAGGATCATTATTTAATTTAATTATTATTTTGAGTTTATACATTTATTTACCTTTTTTTTTGCACGATTCACCACTTATCACGTTTATTCATATCGGTCAGCGTGGAGTTTTTGCGCTTAACACCTTTTTTATATCATTGTTTCACTTGTGTGTTGTAAACACTATTAGGTTTTGCTGCACTTAGACTATTTGGTTTTAAATTTTTGGTTCTCCATATTAGCGCAAAAGATTTTTTACACTATTCTCCATTATGTTAATGTCTATATCCTGTTTGAAGATAAGATTGAGGGTGTGACCTGATACATGCGTGGGTGCACCTATCAGTTGCTGCAGACCTAGTCCTTCTAATTGGTCAATGCAGGTCTTGGCAATGGGATCCTGTGGGGAATTAGCCCAGAGGTTGAAGTCTCCGAGTAGCAGGAGGTGTTTGGTGTTCAATGTATACGTTGAGATAAATTCAGTTAGTGATGCGATGAGATGCGTCTTTGGTCCTGGCGGTCTATAGCACAGCAACATGTAAATGGTGTCCTGGGGTGTTGTTTGTAGTTGCAGAGTAAGCGTTTCCATGAATGGCAATGAACTCTGTAGGTCTGGTTTGATGAGCGCAAGGTGAGACTTGTATATCACTGCCAGGCCTCCTCCTCTTTGCCCATGTCTATTTTGGGTTATGATACCATAATTCTCTGGCACAAGCTCTCCAAGAATGGTGTTGCAATCCTATGTTAGCCAACTTTCCGTAATGAAGAGGCAGTCTAAGTTGTCCTGGGTGATGAGGTTGTGGATTTCCTGTCTATGCTTGACTGCGGATCTTGCGTTGATCAGAGCGCATGATAGATGCTGTAACTGCGATGGGGCCTTCCTGTTTTTGGTAGTCGGTCGTTGATGCTTTCCTAACAGTTGTTCTCTCTGTAATATTTTTTTGAATGGTATCTGGTAACGTTGCGGCGGTATTCCTTAGGCCCCGAATAGTGTTTGCCGAATACTTGAGGTTGAGCATGATCCCAACAAAACGTCGAAGATGACGAGATGGTTCGCGGTGAAAAGTCTGGTGGCTAGTGACGGTTACCACCAACTGGTGGCTAGCTATGGTGGTTACTGATTGATGAACCATGCTGCTGCTGATGATCGGTGGCGGTGTGGTGGGCCCCCCAATCTAACCCTCCTGGTTGATCAAAAAGAAGGTGAAAAAAAACCCTGCTGAGCGAGGCCAATATGTTACAGCGGGGGAGAAAAAAATCCTTCCTGATCCTTCAAAGGCGATCGGATGGACCCTGGATCAACCAGACTAAGGTGACAGTGGCCTGGGTTCTTACCTGTTGTATGCGCAGGTCACAGCTGCTTGTTCCCACTTGGTGATCCTCTGTCGTATGTATGGCAGTTAGCAAGGGTAAAAAGAAGGGAGTGAGTAGGTGTAGTACTGTGGATCGGCGTGGGTGGTCTGAGTGGTGGAGGTCTTACTGGTTGTTAGTACCGTAAGTTCTATACCCAGTGGTGGTGGCAAGGGAGGTGAGGCTGGGCTGACCCTGCTTCACAGTCAGGGTGTACCAAGATGGCCGCCGGGACGAAGGTAGGCCCGAGCCACGGTCTTTCCCGCTGGGGGTGGAGGACCGTTGGCTCAGGGGGGCTGTAGGTGAGGCTGGGGGCAGCTGGCGAGCACCCTCAGGGCGGGGGAGATCTCTGGAGGGGTGAAGTGGTGGATGGCCTAAACGGCGCTCTGCTCGGCCGCAGCCGCGGCCTGTCCTGAAACGGCTACCTGGAGCTATGAGCCATACCACCTACTCCTAGGAGCGTGCGCCGATCAGAGCTCCTGTTGCTATCCATTATCACTGGTGGGCACCAATGAGGCTGTACTGAAGGCCACTCATAGGCTGCACTGGTGAGCACAGACAGCCGCAAACTGTCACGGGGGACGG
Source organism: Rana temporaria (assembly GCF_905171775.1). Classification (NCBI taxonomy): domain Eukaryota; kingdom Metazoa; phylum Chordata; class Amphibia; order Anura; family Ranidae; genus Rana; species Rana temporaria. Next base: position 174,805,445 of record NC_053490.1, read on the forward strand.
ATTGTCATGGGGGGGCGGCACTTACCTCACTGAGGGCTTACCTCACATTAAACAGCCGCCATTTAATGATGGCGGGTGGTCTGCAAGTAGTTTTTACACTTTAACATTTATATATTACTGGGATCATACAAATTAAAAGGGGCTATTACGTCACTTTTTGATTTCAAACTATGCTTTTATTGCTAGAAACTGGCAACCACTTCCAAGATTTCAGAATGGGTGTGTAAATTAAACGCTATCTATTAGAACACATGCACTCCCAAAATAGTAAGATAAACAAGGACTTGCTGATCACTTGGTTAGCATTGGTATATTATGACTGTATTGGAATTACAGTATTTTCTTGAGGCACTTCTAAAAATAAGCTCAGGTGTTCTCAGCTTTCCCAATTCCAGAATGTATTTCTCTTTCCAATATCAATGTTTTCCCTCTTTTCCATATTAAGTTTTGGTATGCTGTATTATATGAAGATTATGTAACCCAAATGCTTATTTCTATAGACGATTTACCTGAGATATTATGGATAATAGGTGTCAATTTTATCATTTAACCAACACAGCCTATGTGGTAAGAATGTCTAGTAGTTCTGCACAGTCTAGTAGTTCTGCACATATTGGAAGATGTTTACATAATATAGCATAATAATACAGTATGTTAATTTATATGATCATTGTACACTGGATTCTAATGCCGTGTACACACAATAATTTTGAAAAAAACGTAGTTTTTAACCATCTAACCCCCGGACCATATTGCTGGTCAAAGACCAGAGCACTTTTTGCGATTCGGCACTGCGTCACTTTAACTGACAATTGCGTGGTCGTGCGACGTGGCTCCCAAACAAAATTGGCGTCCTTTTTTCCCCACAAATAGATATTTATTTTGGTGGTATTTGATCACCTCTGCGGTTTTTAGTTTTCGCGCTATAAACAAAAAATAGAGCGACAATTTTGAAAAAAAATAATATTTTTTACTTTTTGCTATAATAAATATCCCCCAAAAAATATTTAAAACAATTTTTTTTTTCTCAGTTTAGGCCGATACGTATTCTTCTACATATTTTTCGTAAAAATAAATCAGGATAAGCATTTATTGGTTGGTTTGCGCAAAAGTTATAGCGTTTACAAAATAGGGGGTATTTTTATGGCATTTTTATTAATATTTTTTGGCGGCGATCAGCGATTTTTTTCGGTACTGCGACATTATGACAGACACTTCGGACACTTTTGACACATTTCTGGGACCATTGTCATTTTTATAGCAATCAGTGCTATAAAAATGCATTGGATTACTATAAAAATGCCACTGGCAGGGAAGGGGTAAACCTTAGGGGGCGGGGAAGTCGTTAAGTATGTTCCCTGGGTGTGTTCTAACTGTAGGATGGGTGGACTGACATGGGGAAATGACTGATCTTCTGTTCATACATTGTATGAACAGAAGCTCAGCATTTCTCTCCCTGACAGGACCTGGGAGCTGTGTGTTCACACACACAGCTCCCGGTCCTCGCTCTGTAACGAGTGATCGTGTGTGCCCGGCGGCGATCACGCCCGCTGGGCACGAGCATGGGAGTCAGGGGAGAGCGGGCAGCGCGCAGGCCCCCCTAGTGGCCTGTGCGAGAGCCGACGTATAGCTATGGGCTCTCGTGCAGGGGAGCCGACCTGCTGCCGTAAAACGATGGCGGCTGGTCGGCAACCAGTTAAAAAATTTAATTTAAAATGATCGTGTGTGGGCTTCACATAATTTTTCGGGTTCTGAAAAACTATTTTTTTTTCGAACATGCTGCATTTTTTAACGACGTATTAAACGATGATGTTTTTCGAGTTGTAAAAAATGATCGTGTGTGGGCTAAAACGACGTTAAAAACCCGCGCATGCTCAGAAGCAAGTTTTGAGATGGGAGCACTCGTTCTGGTAAAACTACCGTTCATAATGGAGTAAGCACATTTATCACGCTGTAACAGACAGAAAAGTGTGAATAGTCTTTTACTAACACGGAATCAGCTAAAGCAGCCCAAAGTGTGGCGTCATCCGCATGGAACTTCCCCTTTATAGTGCCATCGTACGTGTTGTACGTCACCACGCTTTGCTAGAGCATTTTTTTTAAACGATGGTGTGTGGGCAATGTCGTTTTAATGATGAAGTTGGGAAAACGTTGTTTTTTTCTACATGCCGAAAAACATCGTTTTTTTTTTCATGCCGAAAAATGATAGTGTGTACGCAGCATAAGTGTCTTTAGGAACATAATGCCTTATATGACATTGGTCTGCTCATATTTTCTATGTTATTTATGTATCTGTCTCCTATGTATTCTTACAAAAATGCAATCAAACGAAAAATAAATATACATTCAGATGAGGGTCCAAAAACATTGTAATTTGCACTTTATGTGGTGCAGCTGATTTGCAATTCATATAAACATTATGCATTTTTGTTATTTTATAGTTTAAACAATTAATAAACATTCAAGAGGTTACCCTAGTACATTTGGAAGAAATCTGAAAAAATGTGGAGTTAAAACCAAGGGTAAATGTTGTTTTTTGTCTGTGAATGAATAATTAAACAGTTTTTCTGTGTAGAATTCAAATTCAGGAAACATGTTTTTCTTTTTTTTTCGCTTATGTTGCTTTATTTTTCATCCTATGTTAATACACTGCTGTGTTTGCTTACACAATTTTGATTATTATTGAGACAGAGATTACATTTTTGTTCCTGCTGATTACCATCACAGATTTTCCTATTGAGGTTTAACAATGGGCTTTCAAAGTTTTTGATTTATTTCCAGCTACAAAATAAGGCCACATCCCAGTAGAATTATTCTCTGTATATTCTAACTAATTGTTCTGTAAAGCTAACAGTAGCTATCTGGAGACCACAGATTTGCATATGCACAAGAGAATGGTTCTGATGTTTGTTATTACCATGTTGGTTGCTGTGCACGTCTGATAATTTTAGCATTTTACTGTAAAGAGAAATTAGCTTTTATGGATAGAATCTAACTAGCCAAAGGGCCAGAGATAGTTTTACATCCAAAGTAAATTAAACCAACAGATTCTATGCAATACTTACAATGCATTTCAATCTTACATAAACAGAGAAAAGACATGTAGGACATATATGCCAAAAGTGATTTAATAATATTATAAGCTATTTTTTCTCCATTAAGCTGTTCCCCATAATATAGTTATAACATTTGGGAAAAGGAAGCACTGAAAACACAACAACTGGATGTTTAGCTATCAACGTCATGTAGTAAAGGAAAAATTGCTATCTGCTTGTTTAATATAATGGTAAGCAGATGGCACTTTAATACTGTAGAGAGTTAGTGCAAGTGGAAAATTATTGGCTGCTAATACGTATGACCAAACAACATAATATACCTCAATAGAAAAGGTATTGATTTTAAATCTAGCTTTAAGATGAATGTATTTAAATGTTTTTCAAATATATGTGAGCTAAGGAATAATAAAATAATAATCATCCAAGAAGCTAAATGATCCATGTAATACAACCTAGAGGCAGGAATAGATAGAGCTTTCAAAGTAATAGTAATTCATCAAACATAAATGCCTCCCTATGGAGCAAAAATATATTTCAATTATTTAGATCTTCCATAATATCCAAAGAAAATTGTGAAAATAGGAAAACAAACCAGATAACACGATAACATAGTAATGTGTACGTCACTTTATATATATACTGTATATATAGCACTACCCCCGATGGAGCTGCTAGTTTGTTTTGGTATCTGTACTCTGGCTATCAACCCCTTAAACTGTCTCGAACCCTCCCTTGGCTCAACTGGTATTGGTAAGGATTGTGGATCCCACTGGCTGTTAGGGAAACACAATTCTATCACACCACATTAAAATTTGTAAATAAACTGTTACCTTGTGTTGTACTAGTCCCACAGGATAATAGATAGACAGCACACAGGTTTAAACTTATCCAAGGAACCTTACTTGCTAAGCAATTAAAGTAAAATAACAAAGTAAAACAGTAAGTGGACTGCTTACAGGGCCCTGTAAGAGTCAATGGTTATAATAAATAAATACAGGTTTGATTATATGACTTAAAACAGACCTGTGTAAGCATACAGCAAAGGGATTCCTTCAGTAAGGTATGTCTAATACTGAAGCACCTCTTTACCAGGCCTCACCCAGCTCTCACTAACAGCAACACTGTGCAACCTAATATAATCAAATACTTTAGATAAGAGAGTATATGTATATCAGCAACTGACTCTTCCTAACAGACAGTCTTTAAAACATGTGTCTCACTAGGGAGGTTTGGTTGATCAGACCAAACCTCAATACGATCGTTCTCAACAGTTCGTGAGTATCTTCGCTAGCGTGCATTGGCGCGCAATAAGTAATTTGTAATCCAAAGATTTTTGGGCAGGTGCCCGTCTCACCCGACCAGGCCTGGCCCTTCTGGACTGCTCCACCAGCGAAAACTCTGATACTCTGCCCTTCTTGTCACCGACAGTTCCCGGTCTTCTACGTGGCCGTCACACACTGCTGATCGAACAGGTCACCAGCTGCTCTTAGACAAGGTCTGGTCACTCCGTCAGGAATCCCCCTAAGAGGATGGGCAATCTGCATAGGCGAGTGTAGGCCCAGGCTTCTCAGGCCTAGGCTCCAGAAAACAAGTCTCAACACAGGCCTCCTTCTTGCTTGGAGAGGCGGTCTAGAGCGAGCGAGTCAAGGATGTCCTCCTCCTTAAATTCCCTCTCCCAGCAGGCCGTGCGGGGCGCAAAGTATTTAGAGATCGCACAGTTGCACTCTGGACATTGTAGTCTGTCCACTGACCAGGGCAATGGAGTCTTTATCTCCCTGCACTTCAATTCCCAGCATTTACTGCTCTACTAGGGTACAAACCAAACGGGAGGTGGCTGTGACAACAATTGGCCAGCAGAGGGAGCCGAGTTCCTTCTTTATCTGCAAACGGCAGTCTTTTATCCATATCAAACTGGCACCTTGCTACATATATATTTTTTTTAATAGGAAGATCCTTTTTTAAGACCAGCTCTTTTAAAGTGAAATAAGAAATCACAAAGAAATCAAATACTATTGCTAAAGTAAATTATGCAATATTTATATAGACAGAGTGACAATGTTCACGGTGAGAGATAAACTCTATCAATCCATATAATATCAATGTTTCAGTACACTCAAAAGTGATATTAGTCATAAGTTGGGTCTAGAATCATCTACCAACTAAAAACTGGTTTGAAGAGTCAAATAATGAACTGAAGTAAGTTATGTCATGGTTGCCTACCACACTGGAGTTTCAGATATTCCCGCACATCCCATTGCATTATGTAAAATATAAAAAAAAAATGAAAGGTGCAAAAATAAAGGGGGACGCCATTGTTACATAGGCAGGCCATAGACAGTGAAAATTTTTTTTCTGCAACCTTAGGTTGCAGGAAATAAATTTGCACAATACCCCTATCAACACAGTCAGTGTTGACAGGGGAATCCCTCTTGCTGAGATATTATATTCTCCTGGCTGGGACGGGGTAAGCTGTCCTCGCTGGGAGAAGACAGTGATTATTGCTAGTGACTATTGCAGCTACTAGTGATAATCGTAAAGTAAATTTGGCAGGCTGGTTGTACCCAAGGTGATTGATCGATTAACTTGGTACACACGGTTTGAATCTCGGTTGGTGCCTGCTGAACCGGCTGATATTTAAACCGTTTATGACCAGCCATAGAAACATCAATATCTACCCTCCTTATCTTCCCATCCCCCCTACTTTTCCCCCTTATGCCTCCTGTTTTGTCTTTTCTGACCCGACTTTCAATTCTCCTCTTTTTTTCACACTGTAATTTGTATTTTGTAAACTTGTGACGACTCATATCTGTACAACTGAGATTTTACAAGCCCTTTCTGCAGCAAGCTTAATTTTGTAGGCACTTTACAAAATAACCTAGAGTGCGAGGCCAAAGAGAAGGCAAATATAATAAATACTTTTTTTCAGCTCTGTGTATACAAAGGAGCATGGGGGAGTGCATGTCCATAATGGCTCAAAAGTGATATGGTCCAGAAATATTTAGACAGAATAAAGGTGGATAAAGCACCTGGACCAGATGGCATCCACCCAAGAATCCTAAAAGGTATTAGCTCTGTAATTTCAAAGCCATTGTTTCTCATTTTTATGGACTCATTAACCACTTAAGCCCCGGATCATTTTGCAGCTAAATGCCCAGGCCAGGTTTTGCGATTCGGCACTGCGTCGCTTTAACAGACAATTCCGCGGTCGTACGACGTGGCTCCCAAACAAAATTGGCATCCTTTTTTCCCCACAAATAGAGCTTTCTTTTGGTGGTATTTTATCACCTCTGCGGTTTTTTTTTTTGCGCTATAAACAAAAATAGAGCGACAATTTTGAAAAAAATGCAATATTTTTTACTTTTTGCTATAATAAATATCCCCAAAAACATATATAAAACATTTTTTCCCTCAGTTTAGGCCGATACGTATTCTTCTACCTATTTTTGGTAAAAAAAATCGCAATAAGCGTTTATCGATTGGTTTGCGCAAAATTTATAGCGTTTACAACATAGGGGATAGTTTTATTGCATTTTTATAAAAAAAAATTTTTTTACTACTATTGGCGGCGATCAGCGATTTTTTTCATGACTGCGACATTATGGCGGACACTTAGGACAATTTTGACACATTTTTGGAACCATTGTCCTTTTCACAGCAAAAAATGCATTTAAATTGCATTGTGTATTGTGAAAATGACAGTTGCAGATTGGGAGTTAACCACAGGGGGCTCTGTAGGAGTTAGGGTTCACCTAGTGTGTGTTTACAACTGTAGGGGGGTGTGGCTGTAGGACTGACGTCATCATACGAGTCTCCCTTATAAAAAGGATCACTCGATCGATACGCCGCCACAGTGAAGCACGGGGAAGCCGTGTTTACATACGGCTCTCCCCGTTCTTCAGCTCCGGGGAGTGATCGCGACGGAGCGGCTATAAACGAATAGCCGCGCCGTCGTCCCGGATCGCTCCCCGAGGGTCGATCACATGGTCGATCCATCCGATGAGAATGGTCCGACGGACCGTTTTCATCGGTTCACCGCTGAAGCAGACTGATGGTCTGATGTGCGTACACACCATCAGTTCAAAAACCGATCGGGTCAGAATGCGGTGACGTAAAACACACGAAGTGCTGAACAAAACTAAGTTCAATGCTTCCAAGCATGCGTCGACTTGATTCTGAGCATGCGCGGGTTTTGAACCGATGCTTTTGTGTACTAACCATTGGTTATTGAGGTGGCCCAACCTTTTCAGCTATAACAGCTTCAACTCTTCTGGGAAGGCAGTCCACAAGGTTTAGGAGTGTGTCTATAATAATGTTTGACCATTCTTCCAGAAGTGTCTTTTTGGACCTTGTTTTTTTGCACTGGTGCTCAGTCATGTTGGAACAGGAAGTGGCCATCACCAAACTGTTCCCACAAAGTTGAGAGCATGAAATAACAAATGAAAATGTCTTGGTATGCCAACGTCTAAGAATTATTTTCACTGGAACTAAGGGGCCAAGTCTAACCCCTGAAAAACAACCCCACACCACAATCCTCCCTACACCAAATGATTTGGAACAGTGCATAAATCAGGGTCCATAAAGACATGGGTGAGCAAGTTTTTGGTGGAAGAACTTGACTGGCCTGCACAGAGTCCTGACCTCTACCCGATAGAACACCTTTAGGATGAATTAGAGCGGAGACTGCGAACCAGGCCTTCTCGTCCACATTAGTGCCTGATCTCACAAATGCGCTATTTGGAAGAATGGTCAAACATTCCAATAGACACCCTCCTAAACCTTCCTAGAAGATTTAAAGCTGTTATAGCTGAAAAGGGTGGGCCAACTCAATATTGAACCCTACGGACTAAGACTGAGTTGCCATTAAAGTTCATGTGCATGTAAAGGCAGGGCATCCCAATACTTTTGGTAATATAGTGGATTATGTACCGGTAATTTTAAGGGGTTGAACACATTTCTTGCTCTTATATATTTATGATGTTTTGTTCTAATATCTGGTGAGTGCTGCTGCTATGGTCTAGTTTGATTATATTGATTGTTTGTGGTGCACCAAGTTTTTTCTGTTTTTCTTACCAGTATATATATATATATATATATATATATATATATATATATATATATATATATATATATATATATATATGAGGTCAAACCTATTTTATGCACCACAAGCCTTTTGGTGTGTAAAAGGTATACAGGTAAACATACAGGACAAACCACAAAATAAAATTAGCAATTTTTTATACAGTAAGGCCCTGTACACACGGTCGGTCCATCTGATGAGAACGGTCCTTCGGACCATTCTCATCGGTTAACCGATGAAGCTGACTGATTATCTGATGTGCCTACACACCATCAGTTTAAAAACTGATCAAGTCCGAAGCGGTGACGTAAAACACAACGACATGCTGAGAAAAATGAAGTTCAATGCTTCCAAGCATGTGTCGACTTGATTCTGAACATGCGCGGGTTTTGAACCGATGCTTTTGCGTACTAACTGTCGGTTTTGACCGATCGGTTAGGCGTCCATCGGTTCAATTTTAAAGCAAGTTCTAAATTTTTCGACCAAAGGATAACGGACCTATGGGGCCCACACACGGTCGGTTTGGACCGATGAAACTGAACTTCAGTTCGTTTTCATCGGTTTTGTCCGATTGTGTGTACAGGGCCTAACACAAATTGCCCAAATTGTTTGCTTTTATTTAAGATTGCATAAACTATGTTGTTCATTTTGTACAAGGCAAGAAATCATAAAATATGCCAATAGATGTTCAATATGTTTTGTTGTTTCTACTACAGGTCACAAAAGGAAAGTTAGTACCTAACTGGTTGCTATGACAGATAAAAGCCACTATGTGGGCGCTGTCAGGTGAGTGCAAAAAGGCATGGCCATGAAGGGGTCAGTTGATGTATCACATTCAGAACTTTTTGTTCATGCATAAAATAAGAAAAACATAGAGATACAGTGAGTACCGATGAATGATGGTCAGTAATTAAATATTTGCACAAATTGAAAGTCTATAGACAGCCATTAGCGTATAAGCCCTGGTTCACACTGGGCTGCGGGAGTGAAGCCGTGCGAGTTCAGCTGAACTCGCACGATTTCACTCCCGCTGGCAGTCCCGATTTCGGCCGCGATTTAAGAGACATCTGTGCAGGTTTCTGCACAGATGTCTATGTAAATCGCGGCCCTAAATCGCAAAAAGTAGTACAGGAACTACTTTTTGAAATCGGTGCAGCGCCACAGATGCGGCGTCGCACCGATTAGGACGGTGCCATTGCTGACAATTGCCGGCAAATGCCGCCGATTTGAGATGCGATTTAACAAGTGAAATCGCATCTCAAATCAAACCAAATCGTACCCAGTGTGAACCTGGGCTCAAGGTTTAGTTTAATCAGCATTGTTTTTACTACAAACAAAAATCATGGATGAAGGGAAATGCTGCCTTATTATAGCTCACATAATACTGTATATCTGTTACTTTAAGGGGAAAATGAGCCAATGGAGAAAAAAAAAAACAAGAAAGAAAATTTAAATAATGAGCAAAATTATGGTGAACAATATTTTTTTTAACTTTCTTTCTGAACATTGTTGTCCGTCTAAATTGCCTTATCTTAAATGTTCCTATACTGTACAAAAAGTCATTAACTAAGGCAAGGGATACAGTCAACATTCTGGTCAAGGATTTTTCTTCGAATATATATCACTGCTTTCATGTATTATTCAAAATTGTTCTTTTCTTTCTTCTGCTTTTACGAGCAAGGTATATAACGTACAATATTGTTATGGTTTGTGTGTAATAAAAACGACTGGTTCTATGTCAAGATGATTTTGCTAATGTTATCTCTTTCTCTATATTATTTATATCACAATCCATGTTATTTTACAGGACTTGTAGAACATTGTGGTACTACAATCTATTTTAAATTCATTTGTATTGGAAAAAGAAAAACAACATATCCATCACATTTTCTGCTGCAAAGAAAAATAGATACAATCTTAGGCTTGTTTGTGTGGTCAGAGAATGCTTTCATTTTAGAAGCATTGGTAAGCCATTTATTTTCTATAGAATATGTATGCATGTATGTATGTATGTATGTATATGTGTATATATATATATATATATATATATATATATATATATATACTGTAGATCGTCATTCATATATTATACATGAGAGCAAAATAAGGTTAACATTAAATACTCTAGACTTTTGAGGGATTTTTATTAAAAATCACAGATCGTCACCATTACTAGTAAAAAAAAAAAAAAAAATATATATATATATATATATATATATATATATATATATATATAAATGCCATAAATCTATCCCCTATTTTATATACGTTATAACTTTTGCGCAAACCAATAAATATACGCTTATTGCGATATATATAATTTTTTTTATACCTAAAATATGTACAAGAATACATATTGGCCTAAACTGATGAAGAAATTTGTTTTGTTTAATACATTTTGTCAGATATTTAATATAGCAAAAAGTAAAAAATATAATTTTTTTTCCAAAATGGCGCTTTTTTTGTTTATAGCACAAAAAAATTAAAACCACAGGGGTGATCAAAGGCCACCAAAAGAAATCTCTATTTTTGGGGAAAAAAAGGTACGCCCACGCAATTGTCAGTTAAAGCAACGCAGTGCCGTATCGCAAAAAATGGCCTGCTCATTAAGGGGGAAAAATAATCTAAAACATTTATTCCCCCCCCCCTTTTTTGTGTTTTTGGGGTATTTTTTATTTTTTTGGGTTGTGATTTTAATGTTACCTTTATATTATTTGCAGAAAGAAAACCGATTTTGGGTTTAGCAAAATTATTAGAAATAATGTATTATGAGGAGCTTCTTTTACCATTCATTGATCAAGACAGTTTCAGGAATTGGGAAAGGATTTGACACCGCCAGTCAAAGTAAAGGTGAGTAATGCTGTTTTTTTTTAATCTTTCTTTGTGACTTGCAACGTGGGACAGATAGTTAAGTATACTGTTTAGAAGATAACGTGGGACAGCTAGGTAAGTACACTGTTTAGAAAATGACATGGGACAGCTAGGTAAGTAATAGGATTTTTTTTTACTTACCGTAAAATCCGTTTCTCTGAGTTTATTGACAGACACAGCCTTCTATATTCAGAAACTATAGGTTAATTTTGTCTCCACAGGAGTAGGACTAGGCAGAACAAAAAACACCTGGCTATGCCCATGGGCTGTCCTTAGTCAGCATATAACCCCCTCCCTGCATTAGGTATTCAGTTTAGTAGCAAGCAGTAATAGAAGTATTAAACTCCATAGAGGGGTGGGTGCTGTATCTGTCAATAAATTTGAAGAAACTGATTTTACGGTTGGTAAAAAAATCCTATTTTCTCTTTCGTTCATTGACAGACACAGCCTTCTTTATTCAGTAACTATAGGGACGTCCCAAAGCAGAGCCGAATATGGGGGTTGGGACAATGAAAAATTCCAAGGCTAACACAAGAGCCAACCAGGTAACAGGAGCTTCACACCGGACAAGCTGGAACCCAACCTGAATGATACCCTTCAAGAGGGAATAGACCCTCTAAACAGCAGGCTGCACAAACTTGCGGCCAAAAGAGGCATCAGCAGATGCCAACCCATCCACTTCGTAGAACTTGTGAAAAAGCGCAACAGACGCCTGATGATGGAAGGCCGAAGAAGCATTAATCGCCCGAGAAGAATGTGCCGTAACAGGAAAAGGAGGAACTCGATCCTTGACAGAATAGCCCAGATTCATCATCTATCTGATCCATCCAGAAGAAGAAGAAGCAGACATCCCCTTTCTTGGCCTGTCCATGAGTACAGAGAGCCTGACCTCCAAAAGGCTCAGTGGCCGGCAAATATACCCAAATCCCTCAACCACATCCCGGGCAGATATGGCAAACTCCTTGGGATGTGTTGACCAGGGACACAAGAAAGGAAAACACAATGTCCTTGTTCAATGGAAATCCAAGGATGGGATCATAAAAAAAGTCAAGGCACCAACTTAACCTGGGTAAGGTGAATGACAAGATAACGCCACCATTTCCGATACCCTGTGAGCAGAGGTGAAGCCACCAGAGGCCACCTTCTGATACAAATTAGGCAGTGGAAGATAGAGGTTTCTGGAGAATCGAAAACACCAAGTTCAGATCCCATGGCGGTAGAAGAAAACCGCACCGGAGAAAACAGACATCTAACTCCTTGAATAAAGGTATGCACCAGGGAGTGCGAGACCAGGGGACACTGAAGAAGACCACCCAGGCTGACCCTTGGCCCTCGATGGTACTCGAGGCCCATTCCTGCTCACCCCCTGAAAATGGAGGTCAGAATCAGAGCCACCTAAAATGAACAAGGGTGAATGCCCGGTGACTAACAGGATATATGTACTCTCCACATCCGGAGGTAAAATCTCCTAGAAGGTAGACTCCCTAGCCATCAACAGTTTTGGAACTACTGCGCCTAGCCCCTTTTACAGCCAGGCCATTAAAAACAGACTCTAAAGCAGGATGAGCGAACAGCCCTGGGACAATAGATCATTCCTGAGAGGCGGTCGACAAGGAATGGCAACGACCAGGCGCACCCGGTCGGCGAACCCAGACGGACTGGACCCATCTGGAGCTAATAAAATGACCAGAACCCATGCAGCCGTGATCCTGCGTAAAAGTCACAACCAAAGCTGGAGAGGAGGAAAGGCGTAGAGCTACCAGTGCTACCAGAACCGGAGAGCAAAACCACCAGACCAGGGAACCTCTGGTTTGCTGTATGGAACTATGCAAATGGAAAATGCCTCAAAAAGGTAGATATCATTGGACCCAACACCCACAAGCAGATCCGCAGAGAAGACCACCTGCTGGACAGTAATTGAAAAATGCAGCATGCAACTTCTGGAGTTTTGTCCAGGAGATGCAACACGCCAGCCAGAACTGAAGCCTGGGTCATCCAACATTCTGGCAGGGCCAAAGTAGACCTTCAATGGTATAGACACCAACTGAAATCAATCAAGGTCTGGATAGGAACTATGGTGCTCCACAGGGTAGTCAAGGAAAGAGAAGATCGTCCAGGCAGCCCAGGACTGAAAGCCCCCACTGACATAACCACACCAGATCTGGAGCCACCACCTCGCGAACACCCGAAGAGTGGTGGCCAGACCCAAAGGGGCAACACCACACGCTCCTAATGCTCGGCACCCACAGCAAAACGGAGAAAGTGCTGGAGTCGGGAACATAACAGAATGTGTAAGTAAGCTTTCGTGATGTTGATAGAAGTCAGAAAGTCCCCATGATGGAGTGCCACCTCCGTGCAGAAAGACTCCACCCTGAACTTCTGTACCCACACAAGGCAGGTCGGAACCTTGAGGTCCAGACTTGCATGTACCATTCACTCCATCTTTTAGACTGTGAACAGGTTTGAATAAAACCCCTGAAACTGTTTTCAGCACGGGAACCGGGACAATCACACTCTGCAGCAACGGGGCTTGCACAGCCCCCCATGGAGACCAGCCAGCAGTCTGGCGACAAACGCCCGTTAGAAGCAAAACAACTCTTTGGAGGAACACAACTGAAAAACTTTGAGCCTCTGATGAAGTCACGTGCCGTGACGCAACGCGTAAGGCATTTTGGACGTAACCGGAAGTGACGCGGCATCTCGTTTGTAAACATTGCCGCTCGTCACCACATGTTGCTGAATTTTATTTTCATTTTGAATTTTCCATGTTTGGACTACAATTTTAAATCCATTGTTTGAATAAATTTATCCCTGTTGGGAATTACTTCACTATGGGAGTTTTTTTCTGTTGATATCCCTGGCTAATATATGGATACGGCGCGGCCATCTTTGTGAAGCCCAGGAACCTGTACTCAGTGGGAAAGACACGTCTCTGGAGAGAGTGCCTAGACACCGCAGACCATCCATTGGAAGAGGAGATCGAACTGCAGGCTTTCCATTTGAGGATTTCCAAGGCTGATTACCCTGTATGGGGGAGGTAAGCGCATTGTGAGCCCACCTGTCGTGTGGATGTTTCCATTATTGCACAAGAGTCACAGCATACAACTTCTTTATTTCACTCAGGAATCACCATAATAGTTTTGCTATTTTGGGACATTTTATTTATCAATGTATTAGTGTTTATTGGACACTGTTTACTCTGATTATTGATTTTACACCCCACCCTTTTAGTGGCTTTTTGTGTGTTCATGTCAGGCCCTCCACATTGGAGGATCTCATTCACTGTTTAATATTGTTACTCATTATACACATTGTCGATGTGGTTTTTGCACCATTCATTCATATTTCTTTATCGTTACATCACGGGACACAGAGCGGCATTCATTACTATATGGGTTATATGGAGTACCTTCAGGTGTAGACACTGGCAATCTTCAAACAGGAAATGCCCCTCCCTATATAACCCCCTCCCATAGGAGGAGTACCTCAGTTTTTACGCCAGTGTCTTAGGTGTTAGTCATGGTTTAGCTTGCCTCCGCATCCTTGGGATTAGGTGAGCTACCGGTTCTGTCCAAAAAAGCCTGCGCGCTAAAGTGGTCAGTAACCGGACCCCAAACCCTTGGGGTATAGCCCATAATGCTTTCTTTTTAAGAGAGCTGGACCCTGGGCCCAGAACTTAGAAAACCTTTGGGGTGCCTAATGTTTTCTGTTTGCCAGGGTGCTGTATGGGCCCAGGACAGTGGATCCTTCATGGAAGAAGAAGGTTCCCAGGGCCTGAAGGTCTAGACATCCCCACGGAGATGGGGGAAGATTGGACCTCTTGCTTGGCAAAGTCCTGCGGCATGGAGCAGGTAAGTAAGGGGAAAAAACCTGCGGGGCTTGGCTCTTAGCAAGTTTTTTCTGGGAGGTCACAGGGGACATGCCTAAGGTTATGCATTGCATCTGGCAAACCAGTCACATATCATGAAGATAGGATGGCTCTATATGTTATATTTCCCCATAAAAAGTGACCTCCCTGGTAGTGTTGCAAAAGCTGTGAGTGGGGCCTTTTATGTACAAGTGTATGTGTGTGTCAGAGAGCTATGCTTACCTGCAAGCCTCCAGGCGATGCTCTATCCAGTCCTCTCCCTCATGCCTGCAAGGCAGGCAAAACGCTGACCTCCTCGTGTGTTCCAGGCCTGCGGCTGCAGGAACAGAGAGGCCCTTCCTCCCAACCCCCCCCCCCCCGTCGGCGGGCGCGCGCGCGGTGCGCGTGCACGTGTTATAGACGCATTTGGCGCCGTTTTAGCTGGGGGGGAAGGGCGGGTCAGTGGTTTAAAGGAAGGGGCGGCCCTTCCTTAGATGCCACAGCTCATTCATTTCTCTGGCTTAAGGGAGGAAGGACTGGAGTGAAGCACGGGGCGCTGAGACACACAGTGGCCAGAAAGAATACTACAGTCTTCAGAAGATTGTGGTTTAGCCTAGGAATAGGCTGGTTTTCTTTTCCATCTCATAGTCTTTTCTGTGGCAATACTACTCAGGGGGATAGAATGTTTTTTCTTGCCTAGATTGAAAAAAAAAAAAAAAAAAAAGGAAGAAAAGTTTTTCTTTGAAAAAAAAAAAAAAAAAAAAAGTGTCATCTAGGGTAGAGGAAACATTTTTTATTCCCCAAACAGGTGTTTGGGCATTTAACTATTATAAGTCCCAGGTACCAATAAGTAGCAGGTGTACCTCGGTATTGTACCATGGCATCAAGAGCAGAGGGTACAAAAGGTGGGGATTCCCCCGCAGAATCTGAGGTCTCGGATAGAGCTATGCCGCTGCTTTCCCCACAGGGAGCCTTTGGGCCATCGGGGTCTGGGGCTAGAGCTGACGCGAGTCAACCCAACCCTAAGGTGGTCACGGAGGAGGTGTTACTCGCCTCTTTAAATGAGATGCGGAGAAGCATGGGAGAAATGATAGCCGCAGCCATGCGGGGTAGTAAGCGGAATAGATCTCCGTCACCCGTGCGCGGACCCTCGGAAGAGGAGGTCCTTTCCTCTGGGGAATTGGACCTCTTGGACAGAGACCAAGTAGGTTCAGGGATCGAAGATCCGGATACAGAGGAGTCTGGGGCAGTCTCCCTGAGGGAGAGCTGGTGGATTCAGGGCTTGACGGACTTGGTCCATAAGGCATTCAACCTGCCTGTACCAGATCTCCAGGTATCCACGGTTTCAGCTTTGGGCTCACTGAGGGCGCCTCAAAGCAGTGCTGTGTTTCCGATCCATCCTCTATTGGAGGAAGTCTTGTTCCAAGAGTGGAACAAACCAGACAAGGTTTTCTTTCCACCTAAGAAATTTTCTGTCTTATATCCTATGGAAGAAAAGTTTTCCAAGAGATGGGCTTCTCCTGCAGTAGACGCAGCCATCTCATGTGTTAACAAATCGTTAACATGTCCTGTAGAAAACGTACAGGTTTTCAAAGATCCAGTTGATAGACGCTTGGAAGCCCTACTTAAGAACTCCTTCACTTCTGCAGGGGCAGTAGTACAGCCAGCCGTGGCTGCGATTGGAGTCGCTCAAGCTTTATCGGATCAATTTAAGCAAATGCTTGAACTTATTCCTGCCGAGCAGGCAGAAGAATTTTCGGATGTCCCTAAGGCCATATGTTTTACGGTAGACGCAATCAAGGATTCTATCCAACAAGCGTCACGTTTATCATTATCCCTTATCCATATGAGAAGACTCTTATGGTTAAAAAGCTGGGAGGCTGAGCCCCCATGCAAGAAGCTCCTGGCAGGGTTTCCCTTCCATGGAGGACGGCTCTTCGGAGAGGACTTAGATAAATACATTCAGACCATTTCAAGCGGCAAGAGTACTCTCTTGCCAACTAAGAAGAGGGTTCAGGGACCTGCGTTTAAACGACAGTCCTCCCCTGGGCAGGGGCCCTCTAATGCCAAGCAGTATCGACGGCCTCCTGCAAGAACAAACTTCGGCTTCAACAGCAGATCACGAGGACAGGCTGTTAGGGGCAAGAGGCAGTGGTTTCGCAAGCCAGCAAAACCAGCCCCCAAGTCTACCTCATGAAGGGGCGCCCCCACCCACGAAGGTGGGGGGAAGGCTGCGACTCTTTTCGGAGATTTGGGAAGCCAGCATTCCCGACGAGTGGGTACGGTCTTCCGTGGCCACAGGCTGCAAGCTAGAATTCCTAAGGTTTCCTCCTCCTCATTTCCAGGAGTCGAGGATTCCAAACGATCTGGAGAAAGGAGCCGCATTAAGGTCGGCTCTAGATCATCTACTTTCCCAGGAAGTAATAGTAGAGGTACCAGTCCTGGAACAGGGGCTGGGTTTCTACTCCAACCTATTCATCATCCTAAAGCCCAATGGAGATGTCAGGCCAATTTTGGACCTAAAGATGGTAAATGCATACTTAAAAGTCCGCTCATTTCGGATGGAATCCGTGCGGTCAGCAGCTGCCACACTCCAAAAAGACGACTTCATGGCGTCCATAGACATAAAGGATGCCTACCTTCATGTTCCAATTTATCAGCCACATCAAAGATATCTACGCTTTATGGTGGCTTCGCGTCATTTCCAATTCGTGGCGCTTCCCTTCGGGTTGGCTACGGCCCCCCGGGTGTTCACGAAGGTTCTAGCTCCAATCCTAGCCAAGCTAAGGATCCAAGGGGTCACGATCCTAGCATACCTGGACGACCTCCTAGTCATAGACCACTCATCTCCCGGCTTGGAACGAGCAGTGGCCCTCACGGTCCAATACCTCGAGAGGTTCGGCTGGGTCCTAAATCAAGAAAAGTCAACATTCCAGCCCACAAGGCAGTTGGAATATCTCGGCATGAGATTAGACACGGAACAACAAGGGGTGTTCCTACCTCTGAGGAAGGTCAAAGCCATCAAGGAATTAATCCTACTGGTTCTAAGCAAGAAAGAACCGACTATTCGCCTATGTATGAGATTACTAGGCAAGATGGTGGCTACTTTCGAGGCGGTGCCATACGCCCAGAGCCACACTCGCATCCTGCAGGCAGCCATCCTGTCAGCATGGAGCAGAAGGCCACAGGCCTTGGATATCCCGTTGCCTCTCTCATCAAGAGTCCGGCAAAGTCTGTGTTGGTGGTTAGACCCTCAGAATCTACTGAAGGGAAAATCTTTCAGCCCAGTGGCTTGGAAGATAGTGACCACAGACGCCAGCCTGACGGGCTGGGGAGCGATTGTGGATGGTTCCACTCGCCAAGGTATTTGGGCAAAGCCAGAGAAGCTTTTACCCATCAACATCTTGGAGCTCAGAGCTGTTCGACTAGCCCTCAGGGCTTGGACGTCGAAATTGCAGGGGCTCCCGGTGAGAATTCAATCAGACAATGCCACGGCAGTGGCATACATAAATCACCAAGGGGGGACCAGGAGTCAGGCCGCTCAGAGAGAAGTGAGCTTGATTCTCTTATGGGCAGAGGCTCATGTGCCCTGCATATCGGCAGTATTCATTCCCGGAGTGGACAACTTTCAGGCGGACTTCTTAAGCCGCCAGACTCTATGGCCGGGGGAATGGTCTCTGCATCCACAAGTCTTTCAAGCACTCTGCCAAAGATGGGGAGTGCCGGACGTGGATATCATGGCATCGAGACTCAACAAGAAGCTAGACAGGTTCATGTCCCGCTCAAGGGATCCGATGGCCTGCGGAACCGATGCTCTGGTTTGCCCTTGGCATCAGTTCAAGCTTCTTTATGCGTTTCCCCCGCTCCAGTTACTACCCCGCCTGCTGCGCAGGATCCGGGTGGAGCACATACCAGTTATCCTGGTAGCTCCAGCATGGCCCAGAAGGGCTTGGTACTCACTAATCCTAAGGATGGTAGTGGGAAACCCTTGGACTCTGCCTCTAAGGCCAGACCTGCTATCGCAAGGTCCGATCCTCCACCCTGCCTTACGGCATCTAAATTTGACGGCCTGGAAGCTGAATCCTTGATTCTCAGGGGTAGAGGTCTGTCTCAGAAAGTAATCTCTACCCTAATCAGAGCCAGGAAACCGGTCTCTAGGGTGATTTATCACAGGGTCTGGAAGGCCTATATAGGCTGGTGCGAGTCCAAGCTATGGCTTCCTCGCAAGTTCACCATAGATAGAGTTTTAAGTTTTCTCCAGCTAGGAGTGGATAAAGGATTGGCATTAAGCACAATCAAAGGACAGATTTCTGCCCTGTCAGTGTGGTTTCAGCGACCACTGGCCACCCACTCGCTGGTTAAGACCTTCCTTCAAGGGGTCTTACGTATTAAACCTCCAGTTAAATCCCCGCTTTGTCCGTGGGATTTAAATCTTGTTCTGTCGAGTTTACAGAAACAACCGTTTGAGCCGTTGGCTGAAGTTCCTTTGGTTCTACTGACAAGGAAGTTGGTGTTTTTGGTTGCCATAGTTTCCGCAAGAAGAGTTTCGGAACTGGCAGCCTTATCCTGTAAGGAACCATATCTTATATTTCATAAGGACAAGGTCGTTCTCCGCCCTCATCCTTCCTTCTTACCGAAGGTCATATCCAGTTTTCATTTGAACCAGGATTTGGTATTACCATCCTTCTTCCCTAAACCTACTTCCAGAAAGGAAGGGTTGCTGCATACCTTGGATATTGTCAGGGCCATGAAGGCCTATCTTAAAGCTACAGAGAAGATCCGGAAAACAGATGTGCTGTTTATTCTACCGGATGGGCCCAAGAGGGGGCAGGCAGCTGCAAAGTCCACCATTTCTAGGTGGATTAAGCAATTGATCACTCAGGCCTACGGCTTGAAAGGGTTGCCTCCTCCAGTATCATTAAGGGCTCATTCTACTAGAGCCATGGGCGCCTCCTGGGCAGCGCACCACCAGATCTCTATGGCTCAAGTTTGCAAGGCGGCAACCTGGTCTTCTGTCCACACATTTACAAAATTCTACAAGTTGGACGTAAGAAGGAATACTGATACTGCCTTCGGGCAGGCAGTGCTGCAGGCTGCAGTTTGAGACCCTCGGATTCCGGGGGCTCCTCTTTTTTTTGAGTTAAATTTAAAATTTAAGATTATTTTTCTCAAATAAGTTGGATTTATTATGATTTGAGTATATCTCTAAATTAAATCCTTTTGTCTTGGAGATGTTCTCCCTCCCCTCATTGTAAGCATTGCTTTGGGACATCCCATATAGTAATGAATGCCGCTCTGTGTCCCGTGATGTAACGATAAAGAAAAAGAGATTTTTAATACAGCTTACCTGTAAAATCTTTTTCTTGGAGTACATCACGGGACACAGAGCTCCCACCCCTCTTTTGAGGACCATTTTGGGAGGCATACTGCTTGCTACAAAACTGAGGTACTCCTCCTATGGGAGGGGGTTATATAGGGAGGGGCATTTCCTGTTTGAAGATTGCCAGTGTCTACACCTGAAGGTACTCCATATAACCCATATAGTAATGAATGCCGCTCTGTGTCCCGTGATGTACTCCAAGAAAAAGATTTTACAGGTAAGCTGTATTAAAAATCTCTTTTTTTGCGCTCATCACTTTCTTTATTCACAACTGGAAAACTATCTGGTTACCAGACAAAATCAAGACACGACATGATGTCATTCAGGGTAGCCCCCCAAAACACATGTCTAAGCACCACTGAGGAAACAAAGCTCAGCAACCAGGGGAACTGCAGCCAAGCAGCATAGTGGACAACTTCAGCGCCTAGACCACCCAGTCCAGCAATGCAGAAAAGGCCCCCTCCAGGTATGTCAGCTGGCCTTTTAGAAGCCAGAGGAACCAGGGTTGCCTGAGCAGCCTAGAGACAGGGAGGTCCACTACTGGTGGAATAGACTCCTTCTGAAGAAGAGACTCCCCAAAGGGGTACCTCACAGGAAGTGTTTCTTTTATTTTGTATTTTTTGGAAACACAAAGGGAAGTTTAGACCCCCCCCAGTATTCATGGACAATTTTGTCAAAATAAGAGGGAGAAGAGGCCCGTGGGCATGCTCAACGAGCACGGGGCGGGTTACGTACAGGTACGTTGCTTTGCACAGCTGTTCCTTCTGCCAACGTATATCTACATGTGGCGGTCGGCAAGTGGTTAACTATGCCCCATAAGCCCCTCCCATTTTTATTGCAATCTGGCCACATTACTTCTCTCCTGTCTTTTCAGCACCAAAAGGTGAACCTAGGTGCATGGGGGACCCTTGCATTTCTCCCCCCTCCTCCCAACAGGGGGATTGTGTGTGGCTAGAACAAGTGATAAGTGCAGCTGAAAGCTGATATCTGATGCTCCAGATTCTGCTGTTAGAGACACAAAAGATTTGTTCCAGTTTTATTTATTTTTGTGGGTGTGACTTAATTTTGATGGTGTCTTAGGCCTTGTACACACGTGCAAACATGTCCGCTGAAAATGGTCCGCCGTACCGTTTTCAGCGGACATGCCCGCCCGGAGATTTCTGTATGATGGCTGTACACACCATCATACAGAAATGAGAGACAATCCGCGCGGACAGACAGCGCGTTGACGTGTTCGCGCCGTCGCCACGACGATGACGTGGCGACGTCCGCGACGCTGAAAGGTCAATGCTTCCACGCATGCGTCGAAGTCATTCGACACATGCGAGGGATGGCGGCCGCTCGGACATGTACGGTAAGTCTGTACAGACGACCGAACATGTCCAACGGACAGGATTCCAGCGGGCATGTTTCTAAGCAAGTTTAGAAACATTTGTCTGCTCGAAAACGGTCTGGCAGGCAAATGTACGCTGGAATCCTGTCCGATCGGCCGTACACACGACCGAACATGTCTGCTGAAACTGGTCCGTGGACCAGTTTCAGCAGACATGTTCAGTCGTGTGTACGGGGCCTTATTGTATGAATGGAAGGGGATGAATGGTGAGTTAAACTTTTAGCTTAGAGATGGATTATTTCACGAAGATGAAGTGTGTGCTTATAGCACAAGGCAGGATGGCGGTGTGCTCTGCATACTACCGAAACTGCCATGTCATAGGCCAAGCTCTGGATGTTTTACAATCCCTTGGCTATTAGCCCTACAAATGGCCAGAATTGGTTTTACAAATTCTCTTTATTAACCTTAATGGCGTCAGATTAACATTCATATTTCTCAGAATTTGCAAAGAGTTTAAAGAACAACTCACACATTGAATCTAAGCCAATTTATCCCATTACTAATGTTCACTAAAGAAGTTTGGGTAAATGTACTGTGAATTTAAATTCCCTTAAACTTCCTTAGCCTGAAAGTTATGTTCAATTCATCTCTTTCACTTTTCTCCTTCAGTTTTCTGTTATTTTGTGTAAAGTGGATGTAGTTTATAACAAGTTTCATTTAATACTTGACATACTGTACTGCAAAAAGAGTTAACGTGACCCCCCTTATTGTGCTAACTGAAAAGAAATGAAGCTTGAAAAATCCAAGACCTTTTTTATAAGGTACAATATTGCAAAGCATTAGAAAACTACACTTGTATATACAATTCAGAAAAAAAATGCTATTATCTTTTCAACACACTGAGGAATGTGAGCTATTGTATCATTTAGGAGTAAAAGATAGTGATCAGGAGAAATATTAAAGATGCAATTCCTGAATTAACAATCACCAAAACATTTTAAGTCAAGATATGAGTATAAGGTTATGAGTCTACTGAAACGTTTGGCAGATTTTGATCAAATAATTGAAAGTGAGCAGATTTCCTTATCAATCAAAGATGATAGTGAGTTAAAATCCTAATGACAATTGAAAATTGTGAAAGATTAAAAATAGATTTAGGAATGTACTTTCTCTGTCCATACTGGTGTGATTTGTTTTTTTATGATCATGATGAACCTAGGTCCATATATAATGTGAATTGTTATAGAAATTAGTGTTGAGCAGAATATGCCATATTCGATTTCGCGATATATCTCGAATATATATTCGAATATTCGAGATATATTCGCTAAATTCGAATATTCGTGATATTTTATCGAAATTAATTGAATGCGATTTTTCGCTATTGCGAATGCGAAAATAATTGCGATTTTTTTAATAACTGCGGTAGGAGCGCTCTGATTGGCTTAGAATATTCGTGATATTTTATCGAAATATCGCAACATGCGAATGCGATATTTATTGCGGAATTTCGAGATATGCTGGAGGAGCGCTCTGATTGGCTTAGAATATTCGTGATATTTTATCGAAATATCGCAACATGCGAATGCGATATTTATTGCGCAATTTCGAGATATGCTGGAGGAGCGCTCTGATTGGCTCAGAATATTCGTGATATTTTATCGAAATATCGCAACATGCGAATGCGATATTTATTGCGGAATTTCGAGATATGCTGGAGGAGCGCTCTGATTGGCTCAGAATATTCGTGATATTTTATCGAAATATCGCAACATGCGAATGCAATATTTATTGCGCAATTTCGAGATATGCTGGAGGAGCGCTCTGATTGGCTCAGAATATTCCTGATATTTTATCGAAATATCGCAACATGCGAATGCGATATTTATTGCGCAATTTCGAGATATGCTGGAGGAGCGCTCTGATTGGCTCAGAATATTCCTGATATTTTATCGAAATATCGCAACATGCGAATGCGAAATTTATTGCAGATATTTTGAAAACTGCTGTAGCAGCACTCTGAAATCGAATATGTATGATATTTTAACCAAAATACATATTGCGATTGCGATTTTTCGATCGCGCATGCGCAATTGCGCGAACAACACGCGACCATTTCCTGGAGCCTTGCCAGTTTCCAACTTATGATCGCAGCGCAATCACACAGCAACATGGTTGGAAGCAATTTCACTAAGTCTGAGGAAAAGTTGCTGATTTGTGTAAGTATTTTGACCACTGTTATTTCATCATCTTCAACTGCATTTTAGTCTAGTTTAAAAGTTAGTATATATGATCAGATATTAGTATTTCACAAAAAATGTGTCTCCTGCTTTTACAAAACTACAAGTCCCAGCATGCCTGGACAGCTGCAGACACCCTGGTTGGCAAATGTGTATTTAGGCACTTTTCCTTGTTATTTAGCATAATGAATTTAACATTTTATTGGACATAGGACGTATGCGAACGTCCTGACTTCAGTGTCCTCAAGGCCCAAGGACGTTCGAATACATATTGCCCTTTAGATGTTGCAGAACTACAACTTCCAGCATGCCTGGGAATGCTGGCACTTCTAGTATTGTAAGTTCTGCAGGCCCACATTTTTCAGGCCTTTATGCACGGGTCTCTAAACTGTGGCACCCTAGATGCAGCAAAAGTAAAATTCTTAGCATGCACTGACAGACCGTGGCTGATGGGAGTAGTAGTTTTGCAACAGCTGGAGGTGGACTGGTCTTGAAACCCAGAGTTAGGTAACAAACCCGTAGTGTTTTGCAACCATTCTGCCTCCAGCTGGTTATTTTCTGTTGAAAAGCCTGTGGCGTGCAAAACACAACCCAAAAACTCCACCCGGTGCAAGGAAAAATTTGCACACACCTAAAGAGTGACATCACAAAAAACTGCGACGGTTGCATACGTCAGTGGTCCTCCGAAAAGGTCCCGTCTCTGACCCCCCGGGGCGTTAGGCTCCTAGGCTCCTGACAGGGAAAAGAGTTACTGTGGTCCATACAGCCGAAGCCATATGGACCCATCTCGGTCCAAGCAGCGCAATCAACACGCGAACAACACGCGACCATTTCCTGGAGCCTTGCCAGTTTCCAACTTATGATCGCAGCGCAATCACACAGCAACATGGTTGGAAGCAATTTCACTAAGTCTGAGGAAAAGTTGCTGATTTGTGTAAGTATTTTGACCACTGTTATTTCATCATCTTCAACTGCATTTAAGTCTAGTTTAAAAGTTAGTATATATGATCAGATATTAGTATTTAACCAAAAATGTGTCTCCTGCTTTTACAAAACTACAAGTCCCAGCCCAGCCCAGCATTTTAGTCTAGTTTAAAAGTTAGTATATATGATCATATATTAGTATTTCACAAAAAATGTGTCTCCTGCTTTTACAAAACTACAAGTCCCAGCATGCCTGGACAGCTGCAGACACCCTGGTTGGCAAATGTGTATTTAGGCACTTTTCCTTGTTATTTAGCATAATGAATTTAAAAATTTTTGGACATAGGACGTATGCGAACGTCCTGACTTCAGTGTCCTCAAGGCCCAAGGACGTTCGAATACATATTGCCCTTTAGATGTTGCAGAACTACAACTTCCAGCATGCCTGGGAATGCTGGCACTTCTAGTATTGTAAGTTCTGCAGGCCCCCATTTTTCAGGCCTTTATGCACGGGTCTCTAAACTGTGGCACCCTAGATGCAGCAAAAGTAAAATTCTTAGCATGCACTGACAGACCGTGGCTGATGGGAGTAGTAGTTTTGCAACAGCTGGAGGTGGACTGGTCTTGAAACCCAGAGTTAAGTAACAAACACGTAGTGTTTTGCAACCATTCTGCCTCCAGCTGTTTTTTTCCTGTTGAAAAGCCTGTGGCGTGCAAAACACAACCCAAAAACTCCACCCGGATGCAGTGAAAAATGTGCACACACCTAAAGAGTGACATCACAAAAAACTGCGACGGGTACATACGTCAGTGGTCCTCCGAAAAAGGTCCCGTCTCTGACCCCCCGGGGCGTTAGGCTCCTGACAGGGAAAAGAGTTAGCAACGCATATCTCCCCTATACGTGTATCCTGTGTTGTTAATAATATATTCATAATTATGCAAATGATAATGGCTGCTATATTTATGCAAAAAAGGTGGCGACCGAAATGGCAGGATATAAAATCTTTCATGTTACCCCTGTCATTGATTAATAAGGCGAGAATGCTTCCAATTGTTGAATAGCATACATTTACGTCATATATCCATAAGGCTGTCAACAGAAGTATTACAATATACTTTGTTCTTCATCTTGCAGAAGTTCCTGGAAACAGGATACGATGAGCTGCGGAGGCAGCCAGAGAAAAGGGCTGTGGTCAGCGCCCTAATCGCTGACTTTGGCGGCCAACATGACCACAAGGCCATTGTTAAGAAGTGGTCTGACCTGAAGAGGCGCCAAATGGTTCATGTCAGACGTCTTCGGGCTAAATATCATCCAGGTAAGTTATTGTTGACAGTTATGTTTTTTTTAAAAAAAGTGTATTTTGTGCGTGAACTCGAAAGAGAGAGGAGCCGGCCTGCAGGAGTTGGGAGGCCTCCCCCAGAGGCAATCTGCCACCTTTCTCCATGCCCCGGTTGGCAATGGCGGGTGTGAGGGGGTCCTCCCAACCCAACCTCGCATAGCACACCCACCAGGGGCGGGGCTGAGACCACCAAACTCAATTCACAGGTAGCCGAGAGCGGGATCCGAACCCCTAGCTGCAGAGGTGAATCAGTTGTCAGTGCAGTGGCAATCGCGTGGAGCCACCGCAGCTCCTTTGGTGACAGTTATGTAAGGTCATATGTAATTCATGTAAGGTCAGATGTTGTTAACCAAGATGCCATGTTGTGCTAACATATATCACCACCGGCCAAGGTATTCATAGTACTGTTGAAAAAAGACATGGGACAGCAGACAGGAACACAGAAGTTATGTGGGAACATAATTTTCCCATTGCTTTGCATGGGACTTTAAAGAAAAACCCCGACCATGGCAAGTGGGGGTGGGTAAGGTTTAAACCACCTATCCTATGTTTGTGGCTGACATATAAGTAACCTGTGTGCCAAGTTTCATATAAATATCTTTAGCCGTTTGTACGTGATGCTGGAACATACATACATACATACATACATACATACATACATTTATGCACACACACACGTTGAGTTTTATATATATAGATTACCACTAAATTCCTGTGTTAGGAGTGGGGTTGTTATAGTAATCCCGTGTGCTCCATCAGGCCCTTTTTTTAACATGAGATGGTCTGAACAAAACAAAGGAGACAAAAACAGCTCATTTTAACATGGTTGCATCCCAGCTCACGCTCAGTCCCCTGTAGTGCCCACAAGACCCTTTAATATAACATTGTCCCATTGGTTAACTGTCTATATAAATCAATTTGTATTCATATACAATACAGCAGAGTACACAGAATTTGCATACGTCATTAGAAAACATTTTTATAATATATGAACATTGTGTTATTATAGGAGCTCCAATGCCAGTTATCCGCGCCAAGCGCAGAAGGCGCCAGGCCGATGAGGAGGAGGAGGAGGATGCGGCAGAGGAGGATGCGGCAGAGGAGGAGATGGATGAAGAGGAGCAGCCAGGGCCCTCCCACTCCCCAACCCCAGCTCCTGCTGAGGAGCAAGCTGAGGAGATTCCCCCCCCCACCACCCCAACTTCTCAAGCAGAAGAGCAGGAGGAAGAGAGCGGTCCTGTGAGCCTCGCTCAGGAAGGTAAATATGTGCACAATGATTAATAACATTTCAACAACAAAATGTAGATATAAAAATGGACAACATATAAAGCGCACCTGTCAGATTGTAGAACCATAATATGGTATTGATGCTAGAAGTATACAGGTAGTGCATAATTATTAGGCAAGTTGTATTTTTTGAGGATTCATTTTATTATTGAACAACAACCATGTTCTCAATGAACCCCAAAAACTCATTAATATCAAAGCTTAATTTTTTTGGAAGTAGTTTTTAGTTTGTTTTTAGTGTTAGTTATTTTCGGGGGATATCTGTGTGTGCAGGTGACTACTATTACTGTGCAGAATTATTAGGCAACTTAACCAAAAAATAAATAGATACCCATTTCAATGATTTATTTTTAACAGTGAAACCAATATAACATCTCAACATTCACAAATACACATTTCTGACATTTAAAAACAAAACAAAAACAAATCAGTGACCAATATAGCCACCTTTCTTTGCAAGGACACTCAAAAGCCTGACATCCATGGATTCTGTCAGTGTTTTGATCTGTTCACCATCAACATTGCGTGCAGCAGCAACCACAGCCTCCCAGACACTGTTCAGAGAGGTGTACTGTTTTCCCTCCTTGTAAATCCCACATTTGATGATGGACCACAGGTTCTCAATGGGGTTCAGATCAGGTGAACAAGGAGGCCATGTCATTACTTTTTTTTATTTAATACCCTTTCTTGCCAGCCACGCTGTGGAGTACTTTGACACGTGTGATGGAGCATTGTCCTGCATGAAAATCATGTTTTTCTTGAAGGATGGTGACTTCTTCCTGTACCACTGCTTAAAGAAGGTCTCTTCCATAATCTGGCAGTAGGACTGGGAGTTGAGCTTGACTCCATCCTCAATCCGAAAAGGCCCCACAAGCTCATCTTTGATGATACCAGCCCAAACCAGTACTCCACCACCACCTTGCTGGCGTCTGAGTCGGACTGGAGCTCCCTGCCCTTTACCAATCCAGCCACGGGCTCTTCCATCTGTCCCATCAAGACTCACTCTCATTTCAGTAGTCCATAAAACCTTAGAAAAATCTTTCTTGAGATATTTATTGGCACAGTCTTGACGTTGCAGCTTGTGTGTCTTGTTCAGTGGTCGTCGTCTTTCAGCCTTTCTTACCTTGGCCATGTCTCTGGGTATTGCACACCTTGTGCTTTTGGGCACCCCAGTGATGTTGCAGCTCTGAAATATGGCCAATCTGGTGGCAAGTGGCATCTTGGCAGCTGCACGCTTAACCTTTCTCAGTTCATGGGCAGTTATTTTGCGCCTTTGTTTTTCCACACGTTTCTTTTGTTTGATGATCACGCTTCAGAAGCTTTGCAATTTTAAGAGTGCTGCATCCCTCTGCTAGATATCTCTCTATTTTGGACTTTTCAGAGTCTGTCAAGTCCTTCTTTTGGCCCATTTTGCCAAAGGAAAGGAAATTGACTAATAATTATGCACACCTGATATAGAGTGTTGATGTCATTAGACCACACACCTTCTCATTACAGAGATGTACATTACCTAATATGCCTAATCGGTAGTAGGCTTTCGAGCCTATACAGCTTGGAGTAAGACAACATGCATAAAGAGGATGATGTGGTCCAAATACTCATTTGCCTAATAATTCTGCACTCCCGGGATGTGTTAGACACATAACAAGTGTATACACATGATAATGATTGATTAATAAGCAAAAAAAATATTTTATTTATTTGGTAACGTTCTTTGAAATCCAAATGTTTTTTTATTATATCCTAACAGTAGCAAGAAAGATGATGCAGCAGCACGCGCTGCTAAAGAAGACACATCTGAGGATTAAGGGAAATCATCAACAAATTCGCTACCTGGTCCAGCAAAATACGCAGCTAGAGCAGCAGCAATTAGAATATCTTGCTGAGCTGGAAAGGCTTCAGAAGCTCATGCTCAGCTATGTCTGAATTAATTTTTTGATTAAAAAATGTTATTTTTTGGAAATGTTTCATTTCTTTTTGAGATCGATTTTTAGGTTTTTCAACACATCTAACTTCACATCGAACAAATCAACATCAACACATCTAACTTCATAATAAGCAAAAACATTTTATACTATCATTTTATTTAACACAAACCTAGGACAAACTAAAGCACACGGACACAGACACGACGAACACAAAATAAACTGTTGAAAAATGAACATAACAAAAGCAACAATATATATATATATATATATACAGAGAGAGAGAGAGAGCAAGAAAGAGAGAGAGAGTGCAGATTTGCTCTTGCAGACAGCCTAATGGTTGCAGTATAAAGGCCGCAAACCAGGGTTTAACATAAGGTTAATTGTTTTAGTTACACTTGCTGTTACGATCCGGTCTGGTAGCTTGAAGCGGAGGCTGTTGGTGAATCCGCTGTGCCAGAGAGGTCATGAAGCTTTACTCAGCATGGAGGCAGCAGCAGTAGTATTAAAATATAATGTAACTAGACAATGCATTTCCTGAGGAAAATGCGAGTGGGAATGCTGAATAGCTTAATTGGTCAGGCCCTTTGCCAAAGACATTCACCATAACCACTACACTATCTTTAGGACACACAGCTTCTTTCTCTATCTGCAAAGTATAGAGTATGCTGACTTCCTGGTCGCCCCTCCCCCCTCAAGAGGTTTCCCCTCCCCCCCAGGTCAGTGAGGAGGAATATTGCACTGAGGTCAGGAAAGTTATTTATGGAAAGAAATAACATTACAAACGCTTTTAATTCACAGATCAAATACATGATTTAAGCCTCCAAACAAAGCTTAATAAATCCTCAACCGTACATGCGATCGATACAACGACTACACCGTTTGAAATACACGGCCCTTGTGAACGCATTGATATGAAATTTATGTTGATAAACTTAAAAATGTGGCCATGTCTGCGATTTAGAAAAGAGCGTCTTTGTGAGTTTTGCAGCAACATTTTTTAGATAATTTAACATGAGAGTCTATGAGACATAATTTCTGGCTGTTGCTCCAATAACTAAAACTAAAATACGTATCGCAGAATTGATCACATTGCCAGAAACCAGACAAGCATAGCTACGTTTTGATATAAAAATTGTGTATGAAAAGTAGATCTTCTGGGCGTGAGACCATTTTGTTTCCCCTTTTTGTAAAGATATTTTTAATTACAAAGATCTGCAATGTTAAGGTCACATGACAGACTCTAAATCCCCTCCATAGGATTACATTATAACCTATCGCATTTTTGTGAAAAATTCGCAAAACGTAAATTGCGTTTTCAACAAAAAATTGTAAACGATGACGATCTGAAAAGTCATAGCCGGATAGCTAAATATTTTGTGACCGCTTTACAGTTTTTTCAGTGTCTGTAAGTGAAAGTATGAAGTAGCTGAAACTTTTGGCAGGGCATGTGAATTCAAAGGGGAAAAGGATGTTCTCATTGACTTCAATGTTAAAAAAAGGGTCTAAAAGCTTAAAATTTATAAAAGTGTAAAAAGTAGAAAAAAACTTGAAGAAGTCCCATCATTAGCTGAAAGAGACGAACATTTTTACAGTTGAATGGTCTCAATAGCTGAAAGTATGCCGAAGTTACGCAGAACCAAAAAACGTAAGGAATAATAAGATTACTAAATTTACGTATATCAATACTGGAAATGTTTATTAAAGCATTCACACTAATTAAGATTAATACATTTACGGGTATCCATACTGGGAATGCTTATTAAAGCATTCCCACTAAGTATCACACAGGCATGATTTACAAGCAGTAGTGGTAATAGTAATACATAGCATAAAAACACTTGGGGAATACTTTACAGCATCAGTAGTGGTCATAGTAGTCAATAGTGTACCAAAAAATTGGGACACAGGTGTCTTGACTGAGCTGTAATAGTAGTAGTAGACATTGACAATACAGTGTCAAATCACTCGGGCAAGAGGTGCCATGATGAACAGCAGTCTTAATAAGAGTATATAGGGTGTGAAATAACTGCTGACATAGGTGTATTGACTGGGCAGCAGCAGCAGAAGCAGCAGTAGTATTAACAGTAGTAGTTGATACAGAGTCATATCACATGGGCAGGAGGTGCCATGATGAACAGCAGTAGGAATAGGAGTATATAGAGTGTCAAATAACTGCTGACATAGGTGTATTGACTGGGCAGCAGCAGCAGAAGCAGCAGTAGTATTAACAGTAGTAGTTGATACAGAGTCATATCACATGGGCAGGAGGTGCCATGATGAACAGCAGTAGGAATAGGAGTATATAGAGTGTCAAATAACTGCTGACATAGGTGTCTTGACTGGGCAGCAGCAGCAGAAGCAGCAGTAGTATTAACAGTAGTAGTTGATACAGAGTCATATCACATGGGCAGGAGGTGCCATCATGAACAGCAGTAGGAATAGGAGTATATAGAGTGTCAAATAACTGCTGACATAGGTGTATTGACTGGGCAGCAGCAGCAGCAGAAGCAGCAGTAGTATTAACAGTAGTAGTTGATACAGAGTCATATCACATGGGCAGGAGGTGCCATCATGAACAGCAGTAGGAATAGGAGTATATAGAGTGTCAAATAACTGCTGACATAGGTGTATTGACTGGGCAGCAGCAGCAGAAGCAGCAGTAGTATTAACAGTAGTAGTTGATACAGAGTCATATCACATGGGCAGGAGGTGCCATGATGAACAGCAGTAGGAATAGGAGTATATAGAGTGTCAAATAACTGCTGACATAGGTGTCTTGACTGGGCAGCAGCAGCAGAAGCAGCAGTAGTATTAACAGTAGTAGTTGATACAGAGTCATATCACATGGGCAGGAGGTGCCATCATGAACAGCAGTAGGAATAGGAGTATATAGAGTGTCAAATAACTGCTGACATAGGTGTATTGACTGGGCAGCAGCAGCAGAAGCAGCAGTAGTATTAACAGTAGTAGTTGATACAGAGTCATATCACATGGGCAGGAGGTGCCATCATGAACAGCAGTAGGAATAGGAGTATATAGAGTGTCAAATAACTGCTGACATAGGTGTATTGACTGGGCAGCAGCAGCAGCAGAAGCAGCAGTAGTATTAACAGTAGTAGTTGATACAGAGTCATATCACATGGGCAGGAGGTGCCATGATGAACAGCAGTAGGAATAGGAGTATATAGAGTGTCAAATAACTGCTGACATAGGTGTCTTGACTGGGCAGCAGCAGCAGAAGCAGCAGTAGTATTAACAGTAGTAGTTGATACAGAGTCATATCACATGGGCAGGAGGTGCCATGATGAACAGCAGTAGGAATAGGAGTATATAGAGTGTCAAATAACTGCTGACATAGGTGTATTGACTGGGCAGCAGCAGCAGAAGCAGCAGTAGTATTAACAGTAGTAGTTGATACAGAGTCATATCACATGGGCAGGAGGTGCCATCATGAACAGCAGTAGGAATAGGAGTATATAGAGTGTCAAATAACTGCTGACATAGGTGTATTGACTGGGCAGCAGCAGCAGAAGCAGCAGTAGTATTAACAGTAGTAGTTGATACAGAGTCATATCACATGGGCAGGAGGTGCCATGATGAACAGCAGTAGGAATAGGAGTATATAGAGTGTCAAATAACTGCTGACATAGGTGTCTTGACTGGGCAGCAGCAGCAGAAGCAGCAGTAGTATTAACAGTAGTAGTTGATACAGAGTCATATCACATGGGCAGGAGGTGCCATCATGAACAGCAGTAGGAATAGGAGTATATAGAGTGTCAAATAACTGCTGACATAGGTGTATTGACTGGGCAGCAGCAGCAGAAGCAGCAGTAGTATTAACAGTAGTAGTTGATACAGAGTCATATCACATGGGCAGGAGGTGCCATCATGAACAGCAGTAGGAATAGGAGTATATAGAGTGTCAAATAACTGCTGACATAGGTGTATTGACTGGGCAGCAGAAGCAGCAGTAGTATTAACAGTAGTAGTTGATACAGAGTCATATCACATGGGCAGGAGGTGCCATCATGAACAGCAGTAGGAATAGGAGTATATAGAGTGTCAAATAACTGCTGACATAGGTGTATTGACTGGGCAGCAGCAGCAGCAGAAGCAGCAGTAGTATTAACAGTAGTAGTTGATACAGAGTCATATCACATGGGCAGGAGGTGCCATCATGAACAGCAGTAGGAATAGGAGTATATAGAGTGTCAAATAACTGCTGACATAGGTGTATTGACTGGGCAGCAGCAGCAGCAGAAGCAGCAGTAGTATTAACAGTAGTAGTTGATACAGAGTCATATCACATGGGCAGGAGGTGCCATGATGAACAGCAGTAGGAATAGGAGTATATAGAGTGTCAAATAACTGCTGACATAGGTGTCTTGACTGGGCAGCAGCAGCAGAAGCAGCAGTAGTATTAACAGTAGTAGTTGATACAGAGTCATATCACATGGGCAGGAGGTGCCATCATGAACAGCAGTAGGAATAGGAGTATATAGAGTGTCAAATAACTGCTGACATAGGTGTCTTGACTGGGCAGCAGCAGCAGAAGCAGCAGTAGTATTAACAGTAGTAGTTGATACAGAGTCATATCACATGGGCAGGAGGTGCCATCATGAACAGCAGTAGGAATAGGAGTATATAGAGTGTCAAATAACTGCTGACATAGGTGTATTGACTGGGCAGCAGCAGCAGCAGAAGCAGCAGTAGTATTAACAGTAGTAGTTGATACAGAGTCATATCACATGGGCAGGAGGTGCCATGATGAACAGCAGTAGGAATAGGAGTATATAGAGTGTCAAATAACTGCTGACATAGGTGTCTTGACTGGGCAGCAGCAGCAGAAGCAGCAGTAGTATTAACAGTAGTAGTTGATACAGAGTCATATCACATGGGCAGGAGGTGCCATGATGAACAGCAGTAGGAATAGGAGTATATAGAGTGTCAAATAACTGCTGACATAGGTGTATTGACTGGGCAGCAGCAGCAGAAGCAGCAGTAGTATTAACAGTAGTAGTTGATACAGAGTCATATCACATGGGCAGGAGGTGCCATCATGAACAGCAGTAGGAATAGGAGTATATAGAGTGTCAAATAACTGCTGACATAGGTGTATTGACTGGGCAGCAGCAGCAGAAGCAGCAGTAGTATTAACAGTAGTAGTTGATACAGAGTCATATCACATGGGCAGGAGGTGCCATGATGAACAGCAGTAGGAATAGGAGTATATAGAGTGTCAAATAACTGCTGACATAGGTGTCTTGACTGGGCAGCAGCAGCAGAAGCAGCAGTAGTATTAACAGTAGTAGTTGATACAGAGTCATATCACATGGGCAGGAGGTGCCATCATGAACAGCAGTAGGAATAGGAGTATATAGAGTGTCAAATAACTGCTGACATAGGTGTATTGACTGGGCAGCAGCAGCAGAAGCAGCAGTAGTATTAACAGTAGTAGTTGATACAGAGTCATATCACATGGGCAGGAGGTGCCATCATGAACAGCAGTAGGAATAGGAGTATATAGAGTGTCAAATAACTGCTGACATAGGTGTATTGACTGGGCAGCAGCAGCAGAAGCAGCAGTAGTATTAACAGTAGTAGTTGATACAGAGTCATATCACATGGGAAGGAGGTGCCATCATGAACAGCAGTAGGAATAGGAGTATATAGAGTGTCAAATAACTGCTGACATAGGTGTATTGACTGGGCAGCAGCAGCAGCAGAAGCAGCAGTAGTATTAACAGTAGTAGTTGATACAGAGTCATATCACATGGGCAGGAGGTGCCATCATGAACAGCAGTAGGAATAGGAGTATATAGAGTGTCAAATAACTGCTGACATAGGTGTATTGACTGGGCAGCAGCAGCAGAAGCAGCAGTAGTATTAACAGTAGTAGTTGATACAGAGTCATATCACATGGGCAGGAGGTGCCATGATGAACAGCAGTAGGAATAGGAGTATATAGAGTGTCAAATAACTGCTGACATAGGTGTCTTGACTGGGCAGCAGCAGCAGAAGCAGCAGTAGTATTAACAGTAGTAGTTGATACAGAGTCATATCACATGGGCAGGAGGTGCCATCATGAACAGCAGTAGGAATAGGAGTATATAGAGTGTCAAATAACTGCTGACATAGGTGTCTTGACTGGGCAGCAGAAGCAGAAGCAGCAGTAGTAGTATTAACAGTAGTAGTTGATACAGAGTCATATCACATGGGCAGGAGGTGCCATGATGAACAGCACTAGGAATAAGAGTATATAGAGTGTTAAACAACTGCTGACATAGGTGTATTGACTGGGCGGCAGCAGCAGCTGAAGCAGCAGTAGTAGTATTAACAGTAGTAGTTGATACAGAGTCATATCACATGGGCAGGAGTTGCCATGATGTACAGCAGTCTTAATAAGAGTATATAGAGTGTGAAATAACTGCTGACATAGGTGTATTGACTGGGCGGCAGCAGCAGCAGAAGCAGCAGTAGTAGTATTAACAGTAGTAGTTGATACAGAGTCATATCACATGGGCAGGAGTTGCCATGATGTACAGCAGTCTTAATAAGAGTATATAGAGTGTGAAATAACTGCTGACATAGGTGTATTGACTGGGCGGCAGCAGCAGCTGAAGCAGCAGTAGTAGTATTAACAGTAGTAGTTGATACAGAGTCATATCACATGGGCAGGAGTTGCCATGATGTACAGCAGTCTTAATAAGAGTATATAGGGTGTGAAATAACTGCTGACATAATTGTCTTGACTGATCCAAAGGAGTCATGGGAGAAAATCATGTGGTCAGATGAGACTATAATATAATTTTTTGATCATAATTTCACTAACCGTGTTCGGAGGAAGAATAATGATGAGTACCATGCCAAGAACGCCATCCCTAATGTGAAGCATGGGGGTGGTAGCATCATGCTTTGGTGGTGTTTTTCTGCACATGGGACAGGGTGACTGTACTGTATTAAGGAGAGGATGACCGGGGCCATGTATTGCAAGATTTTGGGCAACAACCTCCTTCCCTGAGTTAGAGCTTTGAAGATGGGTCGAGGCTGGGTCTTCCAACATGAGAATGACCCAAAGCACACAGCCAGGATAACCAAGGATTGGCTCTGTAAGGAGCATATCAAGGTTCTGGCGTGGCCTAGCCAGTCTCCAGACCTAAACCCAATAGAGAATCTTTGGAGGGATTTCAAACTCCGTGTTTCTCAGCGATAGCCCAGAAACATGACTGATGTAGAGAAGATCTGTGTGGAGGAGTGGGCCAAAATCCCTCCTCCAGTGTGTGCAAAGTTGGTGTAAAACTACAAGAAATGTTTGACCGCTGTAATTGCAAAGAAAGCCTACTGTACCAAATATTAACATTGATTTTCTCTGATGTTGAAATAGTTATATTCAGCACTGTAAATGCATCAGGTCCGGGGCTTCATCAGGGAATGCATGGCAAGGGACCCTTCAGCGCCCTGAACCGACGACGGGTGCCAGAAAGTCACCGCCGATCCAGGACTCATTCATCTTTATGAATGTGAGTCTGTCCACGGAGTCTGTGGACAGACGGGTCCTCTTGTCCGTGACCACCCCACCTGCCGCGCTGAATGTCCGCTCAGATAGTACGCTGGAGGGGGGGCAAGACAATAACTCCAGCGCATACTGAGCGAGCTCGCGGCAGGTGTCCAATCTGGCAACCCAGTACTCCATGGGGTCGTCGGTGCTCATACTGTCAGAAGCACCGACGGACGCCATGTAGTCTGCCACCATGTGGGCCAGCCGCTGGTGGTGACTGCTGCTGCTGCTGCTGGTGGTGGTACTGGGTCGCTCGGTTTGGAAGAACATCCTCATCTCTTCCATTAGGTCCCCTGCTCGGCTGCAGCTGGGTGCAGCCACCTGCTGGGTGAGATGAGGGGGGACAACTGGAGGCCGGGGAGTTGCCTGCTCCAACCGTCTGACAATGGCTGCCTGCAGTTCCTCCATCCGGTGCTGCCTCCGGCTGGCTGGGATGAACTGCTCCAGTTTCCCCTTGCACCTGGGATCCAAAAGGGTGGCCATCCAGAAATCATCCCTCGTCTTGATGGTCTTAACCCGGGGGTCCCTCCTGAGGCATCTCAGCATGTGGGCAGCCATGGGGAAGAGCACAGCCCGCTGTGACTCCTCAATGCTGGCCAGGTGAATGAGGTGCGACTCTTCATCCCTGAGGCGCTGCTGGTCAAACTCAGACATGCCCAACCCCCGGACTATCGGTGCCCCCAACACCGGCTCTCCCTCCTGACCAGGCCCTGACTCCGGGACGACACCAGCAACCACCTCCTCCTCCTCTTCATCATCATCCTCCTCCTCCTCCTCCTGGTCCTGGCCCTGGTCTCGGTGGAGCATTGCTGACTCCTCCTGCTCCACCAAGGCACTCTCCCCAGCCTCGAGCAGGCGATCTAGTGTCCTCTCCAGCATGAACAGTATTGGCAGCACGCTATTGAGGCCAATTTGCTCACTGCTGACCATCTTGGTCGCCTGCTCGAAGGAGGACAACACTTGGCAGACCTGGTTTATCTGCCCCCACTGCGCACAGGCGATGAAAGGGAGTTGTGGTGAAGCCCTCTCAGTGCCTAGTTCCATCAGGTACTCCCTCACCGCCCTTTGCTGCTCCCACAACCTCTTCAGCATGTGGAGGGTGGAGTTCCACCGCGTCACACTGTCCACAATCAGCCTGTGAAGGGGCAGATTGTACTTCCGCTGCAATTTGGACAGGGACGCGGTAGCGGTTGGGGAGCGCCTGAAGTGGCTGGCAATCCTACGCGCCTTTGCCACAATGTCACTCAACCCTGGATAAGTGCGCAGGAACTTCTGCACCACCAGGTTGAGGACATGTGCCAGACAGGGCACGTGCGTCAGACTGCCAGCATGGAGGGCGGCGAGTAGGTTGCTGCCGTTATCGCAGACAACCATACCTGGCTGGAGCCTTCGGGGTGTCAGCCACTTCTGGACCTGAGCTTGAAGTGCTTTCAGCACTTCTTCTGCAGTGTGTCTCCGGTCCCCTAAACTAACAAGCTGGAGCACGGCCTGACAGCGCACGTGCCCCACACTTGAGTAGCTACGGGGGCGCTTGCTGGGAGGCTCAGCAGCTGCGGAGACAGTGGCTTGAGGGAGACCAGCAGTTCTCCCCTGGACACCCCGGGGCGGCACCACAAGATCGGTTGCCGACGATCCCTCACCGACGCCTCGGAGGGAAACCCAATGGGCCGTGAAGCTGATGTAGCGTCCCTGCCCATGCCTGCTGGTCCAGCCATCCATTGTCAGATGAACCCTGTCGCTGACAGCGTGATCCAGCGACAGGGTTACATTCTGCACAATGTGCTGGTGTAGGGCAGGGACACCAGTCCTGGCAAAGAAATGGCGGCTGGGGACACGCCATTGGGGTTGGGCCTGCTCCAACATCTGCCTGAAGGGGTTGCTGTCAACTATGTTGAAGGGCAGCAGATGTTGGGCAATAACCCTTGCCAGGAGCCCATTGAGGGAACGCACACGTCGGTCTCCAGGGGGGAAGGGAGTGGTGCGGTCAAAGGCGTCTGAAATCGACGCCTGGCGCCGGACGGCAGTGCGGGACACAGACGTGGAGGGTGCTGTGGAAGTAGAGGTCTGGCTGCCGGTACCAGTACCTCTACTAGAGGGAGCGGGGGGGCATGACCTGCTGGAAACAGATGAAGATGTGGCAGGGGCTGCTGTACCCTGCTCACTTGTGGTGGTGGCGCTGCTACCACCACCACGCTTCATCTCGTCATACAACGCCCAGTGGTTTATCCTCAGGTGCTGGTTCAGGGCTGTGGTACCCACCCGAGCCAAACACTTCCCTCTCTTCACCCTCACTTTACAAATCCGGCAGATGGCCACGGTAGGGTTGTCTGCCACCAGGGTAAAGAAATTCCAGACAGGTGACTTCAGCACCGCCCTCCTGTCAGATGGGGTGACGCTTACTTGCACCTGCTGGGATTCGGTGCGCACAGGTGGAGCTGCCTGCTGCTGCTGCTGCTGCTGCTGCTCCTCCTCCTGACACCTCCTGCTGCCATCACCAGTGGAGACCCTGACGATGGTCTCCCTGGTGGTGACCTGGCGCACCGTTTCACCAGGGTGCCTACCTTCCCCGTCGTCACTGACGTAGTGAGCCGACGCGTCAGATGGCAACCATGATGGGTCACCCTCTTCGCCCCCAGAGATGTCAGACCAAGGGCTGAGATGTGTTGGTCTGAGGGAACCACGTGACATGGAGCCTCTAGCCTGGCTCCGCTGTCCCCTCACCCACGCCTGGGTCTGACTAGGTGCTGCTGTTTCCTGCACCAAAACAGCAGCACCAGTTTGAAGGGATGTCTCTGGGATACTGCCAGCAGGTATCCCATCCTCCTCATCCATCCCTTCAAAAAGGTCCTGACCATCAGGACAGAGCTGGAGGTCTGCCTGATGCATGGCCTCCCCCAAGAGATCCCTATCACTGTCGCTGTCGAACAGTAAGATGCTGGACTCTTGGGGGCTGGGGGGGGGGTAGTACAGGCAACGGTGTAATGGTGGTACTACTGTGAGTCGGGACCGACGACTCAGTGGCACTGCTGTGCCCCATGTAGTCCACCACTACTTGAGCCTGAGATGGCAATATCGGGCGGCTGCCCGATGGGAAGAACTCCCGGATCAGGCGTACTCCCCTTGCACCCGATCCTCTACCACTAGTAGGGGCACGAGAGGTACCCCGTGCTGGCAGCGATCCAGCACTGGGAGTAACTCCCCTACCCCTGCTGCCACGGCCACGGATGCCGCTCATAATTGCTGATATGTGTGTGGGGGGGTTAAACTTTATTGGGGGGGAAAATGTGAACAAAATGTGTTTTTGTGTTTTTTTTACAAGACAGGCACGCAGACAAAGACGTACACAGACAGCTACTAAACTATAAGAAAAGTAGTACACCAGACAAGGACTACAAAATTAAAGAAAAAAAAAAAAGCACTAAACAAACACTAACTTTTTTTTTTTTTTTTTTTTTTAAACACAAAACACAGACACTAAACACACACTAAGCTAAGCTAGATGAAATAAATGTACACTAACAGTGTGTACACTTACTACACAAAATTTAACTAAACTGAACACAAAACTTAGCTTTTATAAAAGCTCTTTAGGGAAAACTAAACAAAATTTGAACTGAGATGCCTATCAAATATCACTGAACAGCGAACCTGCAAGATCTAACAGTAACACAAGATGAACAAAACTTAGCTTTTAGAAAAGCTCTTTTATAAAGCTCAGCAAAATGTGTTCTGAAATCTCTTGCAAATATAACTGAACAGGGAGGATTGCAGGATCAAACAGTAACACAAATGAAAAAAACAGCACAAAACAGCACAAAACGTAGCTTTGAAAAAAGCTCTTGGGTCTATTGCTTTGAAAAAAGCAGTTGATATACTGGAAAAGATCCACTGGAATCACTAAATAGCAATGCTGGTGATGATCTAAATCAATCAAGAACAAAGACACAGGAAACCAGGAACACAGAAACAGCCTCCACACTCTATAGCCAGCTTCTGAATCTGCAATGAAATGGTGCTGGGAGTGAGCTTATATAATGTCCATGCAGGCAGGTTCCTATTGGTTGCTAACCTGTGACGAGTGTGGAAGGAGAACTCTGATTGGCTCTGATGCAAAAGGGCGGAGCAAATAATCGCGCAATATTCCTATTGCCGAATATTCGCATTGCGAATATTCGGCAATATAAAATGATCGCTTCAGCTACTCGGCCCAATGGCTCTAATCATACCAGCAATGCTTTCAGACGTCTATGGAGATCACTAGGATGTGATCTGTTTTAAAAATGAAACTGTAAAAATCGCTCTGATGCGGAAGATCGGGGCGAGGAAAATAATCGCGCGATATTGCGTTTGCCGAATAATCGCATTGCGATCTTTCTGGAAAATTCAATGAACGCTTCAGCTACTCGGCCCAGGGTCTCTAATGATACCAGCAATGCTTTTAGACGTCGATGGAGATATCTAGGATGTGATCTGATTCAAAAAAAAAATTGTAAAAAATCGAATATTCGGAATTGCGAATATTCACCGCGAATTTCGAAATATAGCGCGATTTCTCGAATATGCTATATTCGAGTCGAATATTCGCAATGCGAATATTCGTGAGCAACACTAATAGAAATATGTTTTTGATGCATTCAGTGGCAAAGCTGTGCAGGCATATCTTCTGTGTATTGTTTCTTCCATCTAAATAGTTTAATATTTCATAAACATTATTAGGTATAGAAAACTTGCAGGGTTTGCAACATAACATACCTAGTATTTTGTGTTCCCAGTTGGAAATCTGAAGTGCTCATTTCCATTTTTTTAATTGGTACACCTAGAGTACGCTGATGTGAGCTCTTCTGAGTTGTTCAAGTTAAGTCAACTCTTCATTTAGAATTCCACCAAAGCCTAATCTTAAAAATACCAAAACAACCTCCCCACAAACCTATACTAACCTGTGTAAAAAAGATATACTTACCTATTTTCAGCCTGCTCTGGTCTGGTTACATGATCTAGCTCCCCTTTTCAAATTCTTCAAGTTCACACATAAACTCACAGTGGCCTTCTCAGTGCAAGAAAGGAGTGTTAAATCCTTGACTAGATGGTATAGATTCCCCTTACACAATACATAATGGGATACTTTCCATCCTGGATACCTACTGGAGGAAGGGCTACAAAGAGAGACCAGCCCCTCCACAGGACATACTTAACCCCTAGTGTTTAACCTCTTCCCTGCCAGGGTCATTTACACAGTAATCAGTGCATTTTTATAGCAGTGATCACTGTATAAATTACAATTGCCCCATATTAGTGTCAAAAGTGTCTGATGTGTCTGCCATAATGTCGCAGTCATGATAAAAATTGCAGATCACGGCCATTATTAATAAAAAATAAATAAAACATTTCCATAAATCTATCCCCTATATTGTAGACACTATGGGGCAGATCCACAAAAGGATTACGCCGGCGTATCTATTGATACGCCGGCATAATTTTTAATTTCCTGCGTCGTATCTTTGTTTTGTATCCACAAAACAAGATACAACGGCATCTGGGATCGATCCGACAGGCGTACGTCTTAGTACGCCGTTGGATCTTAGATGCAATTTTTTGGCGGCCGCTAGATGGCGTTTCCGTCGAAATCCGCGTCGAGTATGCAAATTAGCTATTTACGGCCATCCACGAATGTACGTCCGGCCGGCGATTTTTTTTACGTAGTTTTCATTCAGCTTTTTCCGGCCTATAGTTAAAGGTGCTGTTATGAGGCATATTCAAAGTTAAGTATGGCCGTCGTTCCCGCGTACAATTTTGAAATGTTTACATCGTTTGCGTAAGTCGTTCGCGAATAGGGATTTGCGTAGAATGACGTCACTGTCGTAAGCATTGGCTGGTTCCGGTTTAATTTCGAGCATGCGCACTGGGATACCCCCACGGACGGCGCATGCGCAGTTAAAAAAAATGTTGTTTATGTCCGGGTCAAGACGTATTAACAAAAAACACGCCCCCATTACATCCATTTGAATTCTACGCCCTTACGCCACCAGAGATACACTACGCCGCCGTAACTTACGTAACTTAAATTCTTTCAGGATTCAAAATAAAATAAATACGTTTAGGCGGCGTAGTGTATCTTAGATACGCTGCGCCCAGCGTAGTAATGCGCCCAGGTACGTGGATCTATCCCTATAACTTTTGCACAAACCAATCAATATATGCTTATTGCAATTTTTATTACCAAAAATATGTAGAATAATACATACCAACCTAAACTGAGAATACAATTGTCTCTTAAAAAAAAAAAAAAATGGGGATATAGCGCAAAAAAGTAAAAATCACAGAGATGATCAAATACCACCAAAATAAATCTCTATTTGTGGGGGGAAAAAGGACATTTTGTTTGGGTACAGCATCGCACGACCGCCCAATTGTCAGTTAAAGCGACGCAGTGAGAAATCTCAAAAAATGGCCTGGTCATTTAGCAGCCAATTTTTCCAGGGCTGGAGTGGTTAAACTATTTTTGTTTATATTCTGCCAAGTCATTTCATGTGACATATCACAAAACCCTCAAATTGTTTTATTATCAATCTTATTGGGATCTGTTTCTCATATTAAGAAGGGCCTTCTTTGTTTCTATCTATTATCAGCTCGAGCAATAACACTGTGCCTCTGGAAATCTCCAGCAAGCCCTACAGCTGATCAAACAGTTAAGCAACTATGTCATACCACAAGAAATGGAATTTGTTTGGATATGGAACCATCTCTTATGTACAGACATGTAATTCTATTCTTATTTGTCAATATTGAAAATAACAATATTTGAAATGTAAAAAATAATAATACCTCATTTGTAA
Organism: Rana temporaria; assembly: GCF_905171775.1. Classification (NCBI taxonomy): domain Eukaryota; kingdom Metazoa; phylum Chordata; class Amphibia; order Anura; family Ranidae; genus Rana; species Rana temporaria. Next base: position 174,849,122 of record NC_053490.1, read on the forward strand.
TATGTTTGTGATGTCAGTTTCTATGTGTTGCCTTTTACTGGGCAAATGTAACATTCCCTGATATTTGATCCCAACAGAAAATAGCAATAAAAATATGTGACCAATAGAGAAAATAACTAGGGCTGGGGAAATTAAAGATTAATTCCTCGATTAATCTTTAATTTTTTTGATCAATCAAAATGTTTTTGATCGATCAAAATTCTTGATGTCATCGGACATCCGGGACAGTGAGACTTAGGCCCCATACACACGAGGGGATCTCCGCTGGAAACCGTCCGCCGGACCGTTTCCAGCGGAGATTCCTCCTCCGGATTTGGATCCGATGGCTTGTACTCACCATCGGATCAAAATCCGCGCGGAATTCATCCGCGGTGACGTGTCGCGCCATCGCCGCGATGATGACACGGCGACGTGCGCGACGCTGGAAGGATAAGTACTTCCACGCATGCGTCGAATCATTACGACGCATGCGAGGGAGGGGAGCGGACGGATTGATCCGGTGAGTCTGCACAGACCACCGGATCAATCCGCTGGACCCGATTCAAGCGGATAGATTTCTTAGCATGCTAAGAAATTTATATCCGCTTGAAATCGATCGGCCCGAGAAATCTCCGCGGATAAATATCCGCTAGGCCGTACAGACGACCAGATTTGTCCGCTGGAACTGATCCGCGGATCAATCCCAGCGGATAGATCCGGTCGTGTGTACGGGGCCTTACCCTGCTGGATGCGTGCAAACTGCACCCATTGGATTGAGGTACCTTTGCATCTGTGGAGCAGGAGGATGCATCAGGCTCCATCAGGGGAAGGGGGCAAAAATAACCATTGTTTTCCTGTTCTAAGCAGTTTTGTGCAGACAATTCTTTGTGTATCGGCAACATCTGTTCCGTGCGAAAGACTATTCAGTTCTTCAGGGTATATTGTCAATAAAATGCGATCATGTCTGCTTCCAGCGTGACTGGCTAAAGTGACTGACAGTCAATATACTAGATAAGTTTTATAATTAAAGTTAAACTAACTTTCTATGTTTTTCTTAAAGTTTAATAAGAAAAAATTACTTACGTCTGTGCTACAGTTTGAATTTAAAATAAATTTGTGTGAACTGTGAAATTAAGTCATGGATTGTGGAAACTAACTAGTGTCGGGTGATAGTATATAGTGTATACCACATTAACCAATGACTAATGCAGAGTTGCAATGCAAGGAGATCATCTAAAAGTAGTTGGATCTGTATGTGCATTATAATTAATCAAAATTAGTCGATTAATCCATTAAAAAAAATGATTAATCAAACGAGAACATTTTAATCAGTAACAGCCCTAAAAATAACCTAACACTCTAAAGTAAGAACATTCGACCATAAGGGAAAATAATATGAGGAAGACCCCAGCACTGCGTACAAAGTGCATGAATATTCTTGTGCAAATGGCCAAATTATTGTACAGTATGTTTGGCCAAATAAACTTGCAGCTGCAGTAGGAAGTTAAACACATTGTACCATCACTCCTGAATATGATAACTTCCGGCACTGACCAGCATTTTAACAACCAGTGACTTATCCCCATGGGATTGCAGGCAGTCAACACCCCAAACCACACAAACAATTTCCAAAATAGAGCCATGAATAAAAACACACTACTCAGATATCAATTGGCAAATAAATGGCCATGGAACTTTATTGGTTTACTTTAAAAATTATATAAATATATATATATATATATATATATATATATATATATATATATATATATATATATATATATATATATATATATATATATACATACAGTATATATATATACACAATATTATTTATATTCAGTCATAAATAAAGTAAATATTCTATATACAGGTATATATATATATAGAGAGAGATAGAGAGAGAGAGATAGAGATGTATAATTTATATAAGATTAGTTGTTAGAACTTAAGCCAAATTTAACTAAAATAACAATAAATGTCCCCCCCTAGCTATCCAGGGTGACAAGCCACATAAAGCACCAGCGACATAGATGGGAGGGAGGGTAGCTCTTTTGCCAAGGCTTGGCCAACTGTACAGAAAACTGGGCGCTCTTTCCTATTTATAGGGGTTCCTGAGATTCCAGAACCTTCCATAAAATACTATTAGAAGACAATTCTCTTCAAATTCTTAAAGAGACAGTATCCCTTTTACCTAAAACTTCCTATTAAACTAATAAAACGTGCATAGAGGGACAGGGCTGCTGCAAGCCCATGTAGATGGGCCAACATACCTGTGCCCTCCTTTATAATTTGCCATATTCAGCTTCAATATTTATTAGCTTTTATATAGCATTGCTTGGCAACACTGACCAAATATGGTCATGTCATATATGATCAATGACTTCACCCAAAAGACCCTGCTAATTACATTCTAGTGGTAAGGTCTGGGAGATGTCATTTGGTGGTAATGAAATGACACTGCCAGGCTTTTTTCTTTGTTTGGGATGGTGGATATCATTTTACATGATTGACATTTATCTCTATCATTGGATGATGTAATTGGTAACTGAATATAATTGGACCAGAGCATCTTTAACAAAAATATCTCTAAAAGTGATAAAGTGTGGTTGTGGTATTCACATTAATCTAATAAAGTGAAAACTTCACTAATGTCCACATCACAACATGATGTGTGCCCTCTTCACTCCTCCAATGTGAGTCCCAAGCCCAAAGACCTCCACTGTCAGTCCAAAGCACAAATAAAGGGAAGCTCCAACACCAGATTGAAACAAGATGGCCAATCAACTTTTCTGATGGACCTTTCGATCACCAAGTTCAAAACACGCTTGCTTCTCCTTTAAGAGCCAAGATCTGCCCAAGGTGACTGGCACTAAGGCTGCATTCACACCTGAGCGTCGGTCGTTCGGTCGTTTTTTTGGGCGTTTTTTTCTGGCGTTTTGTCGCGCGGATTTGCGCGTTTGCATACAGCGTCGTGCAACGTTTTTGTACTTCGCCGTTTTTTATTTTAGCCAATAGGAAAAATGATCATCTTTTCATCACTTGTTGCTATGTTGGTAGATTTTTTTAATCTTCTGCATGGGCGACAAGTTCTATTTATTAAAGCGACGAAACGCCCGTAGCAAACGCCCGTTGTCGCGCGATACGCTCAATTCGCGCGTTTCCCATTACTTTCTATGGGAAAAAAAAACGCTCAAATACGCCCAAACCGCACAATACGCCCGACAAAAAAAGGTCCGGGACTTGTTTGAGCTTCGCGCGACAGGCGTTTGGGCGTTCAGGTGTGAACAGTCACGATAGGGAATAATGTTAATTCTCCCCTCTGGCGTTTGTGAGCAGTGCGCTTCAGGCGTAAAAACGCCTAGGTGGGAATGGGGCCTTATTCTCAACTATTCAGCATAAGGCAGCTCCAGTATTCAAAATTCAATTCTTCTCCATTACGTATATTTAAAAAAACAAAACACAAATAATTCTCTCTGAATTCACTCTAAAATGCTTTATTTCAAACTTGCTTAAAAACTTCACTCACAAATATAAATGCAAACAGGCTGTACACAGATTGACTTGTTTCACGTGGCCCAACGCTACTTGTAATGCCGCGTACACACCATTACTTTATATGATGAAAAAAAACTACATTTTCTGTGAAGTAAAAAACGACGTTTTTGAAACTTCAATTTTCAAAAACGATGTTGCCTACACACCATCATTTTTTCACAATGCTCTAGCAAAGCGAGGTTACGTTCACCACATTTTTCCATTGAAGCTCACTTCATAACTAGCTTCTGGGCATGCGCGGGTGTAAAAACTTTGTTTTAAACGTCGTTTTTTGCTACACACGGTCAATTTCTGTGAAGTAAAAAACGACGTTTTAAAAAACGACACATAAAATTGAAGCATGCTTCAAGACATAAAACTACGTTTTCCCCCACACACAGTCATTTAAAGTGACAACGTCATTTTTTTTCATCACATAAAGTGATGGTGTGTACGTGGCATAATGCCTGAATGACAGGTCAGGCTGCAAGCAGGACACTGCTCACCTCAACTCTAGCACTGTGCCTAGTAACTAGAGCTCCACCCTATGTGTTGCATCATGGTAATTTCTTAACATTTTTAACATTTATTTTACACACTATGAGGCAGATCCACGTACATCAGCGCATATATAGGCCGGCATAGCGCATCTCATTTACGCTATGCCGGCTCAACTTAGAGAGGCAAGTACCGTATCCTCCGAGTACTTGCGCCCGACGTTGCGCTGGCGCAACATAAATTCCTAGGCGTAAGCTGGCATAATTCAAAGTAGGAAGGAAGTGGGCATGTTCCATTGAAATGAGCCGTGACCCCATGCAAATGAAGGGCCGAACGAACGGCGCATGCGCCGTGACGCTGACTATGTTCAGCGCCTCTCTGCGCATGCTCAGAACTAGGCCCGGCATAATCAGTGAGATACGAACTAGGCCCGGCGTAATCAGTGAGATACGCCCAGGGCATAAATACGCCCAGACATGCGCCCGTCCAGTGCAAAAGTACATCCGCTTGTTTCCCCCCCTGAAGCAAGGTACTTTTGTTGTTTTCTTTGCAGCTGATTGTTTTTGAGCCATGTCTGCTCCAGCAGCTCAGAAGAAGAGGAAATTAAATTATTCCCCACAGGAGAAGGCAGTCATTATCAGGGCCATGGCACAGTATGATATTTATCTCCATGGGGCAGAGAGTGTCAACACCACCCAGGCCAGGAGGAAGGAGATCCTGGCACAGATTGCCACAGATGTCAATGCTTTGGGGAGTGAGGTCAGGACCCCCAATGACATTTTAAAAAAAATCAATGACTTGCAGCGCCTGGTGAAAGGTAAGCTGGCCAGGATGAGCACTCATGCCAGGGGCACTGGAGGGGGACCAGCACCTACCAAGACGCTCTCTCCTGAGGAGCAGGTGGTTGCCCAGTGCCTCCACAGGCATCAAGTGGAGGGAGTTGAGGGCTTTGACTCCGTTGAGGATGCCTTGAGGACAGGTAAGTGTGTTTTATCTCCTATCTGGTGTGTAGCATGTGTGGGGGTGGAAGGAAACATGTGACAAGTGTGTGGATCCTCCAACATGTGAATGTTTTGTGTCATCCACAGATGTGCAGGAGGGTGCTGGGCCATCTGGCCAGTCCACACCATCCCCCGGACATCAGTCTGAGGCAGACCACCTGGCAAGCCCGGAGTCCTCAGTGGAAGGGAGTGGCCACACCTCTCCTCAGGAGGTGGTTGAGGAGGAGGAGGTGACCAGTGGGAATGAGGTGAGGCTCCATTTGGAGGAGTCTTTCCCTGTGACTGGCACCAGTCAGCCCTCCATCAGGGGTAGCCCCTTCCGCTCCTCCCCCAACAGGGCTTTCCCTCCAAGGGTCTCCCCTTCTCCAAGGCCCCAAGCCACTTCTGGGCCCGGGAAGGTGTCTAGGAAGACAAGGGGGTGTCTGACGTTCTTCCTGAACACCTGAAGAGGGACCAGGCCCACCAGACCCGCCATCTGGGTGGGTTTGTCATTAATATAAACCACATGGCACAAAGCATGGCCTCCCTGAAGGAAGCTGTGCAGGATGTGGGCTGCAATTTGTCAGCTGTGGTCACCTGCCTGGCTGATCTGCAGGCCACCACAGCAGGCCTGGGTGATGAGGTCCACGCCCTGACAGAGGCTGTCAGGGACAACACAGCAGCCATCCAGGCGGGGGTGAGGCTGCAGGCGGACACAAATGCGGTCCTCACCCGCATCGCCCTGGCGTTGGAGGGCAGGCCGCCAGGCGTGGAGAGACCAGGGGATGTTCCTCCTCCTGATCCCCCCCCCCACCATGAGTCTCCCATGAGGAGCCAGGGCCGGGGCTGTGGCCGCGGCAGGCATGGGGCACGTCAGCGCCGTAAAAACATTTTTGTTTTTTTTGTGATCTATTTAGGTTTTTTATGTTTATTTTTTGTATATACTCAGGTTATGAGTTTTATTTATTTTTTTAGCCCAAGCACACGGTTAGTAGTGCAGGCTACAGTGTGACTGGTGACTGGTGTTTGAATGTGGGGGTGACATTCCTGCCAGAAAAGGGGTGTCACCCTTGGTCGTCGGGGAGAAGTGATCCCCAGAACCAGGGAGAAGTGATCCCCAGGCCCGTGTGAATGGTGTATGAATGGACAGCAACATAATTGGAGCCTTGGCAGGGCGTTGCTGCTCCCAAGTCCTGCATTGTGGACTTGAGCTAATCCAATGTGATGAGGATGTGGGGTGTGTGCTAGGGATCACAGTGGTGTGCATGCATGCATTCTCCTTGTGCCATGATGAATGTGTGTGTTTAACGTGCAAAGATGCCTACTGTGAGGCATCTCCTGACTGCTCTTCCCTCAGCAGACGGGGTAGCCTCATTTAGGGGGGGAATGTCTGGTTCGGGGGTCAGGTCATCACATAGGTCAATCTCCAGGCCCTTTCTCACGGCGAAGTTGTGCAGCATGCAACATGCAACGATGATCTGGCACACAAAGTTTGGGGAATACAACAGGATCCCCCCGGACTTATCAAGGCATCGGAAACAGGACTTCAGGAGGCCAAAGGTGCGTTCCACCACTGCACGGGTACATGTGTGTGCATCATTGTATCTTTGCTCTCCTGAGGTTTCAGGATTCCGGAATGGAGTCATGAGATGGGGCCCAAGTGCATATGCAGAGTCACCTGGAAGGGAAAAGACAGGAGGATGTTAGTCGTGCATGTGCCCCTCGTGATGTCTGCATCATGGGGTAGGACAGTCATGCCTGACCCCCATGTCACTCACCAACCAGCCAGCTGTCCCCATACACATTCTGTTCAAATTCTGTTGGGATGGGGCTTTGATGGTATATGTAGCCGTCGTGGCTGGACCCTGGGTGTTTGGCACAGACGTGCCATATGAGGCATTGGGCATCGGCTATCACCTGTACGTTGATGGAATGCCAATGCTTACGATTGCGGTATATGTGCTCTGTGTCACAGGGGGGCCGTAGTGCCACATGTGTGCAATCAATGGCCCCAACGGTGCGTGGGAATCCTGCAATTCTGTAGAAATCACGCATTGCCTTCACCCGCAGATGCTCCTGGGTGGGTCTGATGATGTGGTGGGACATGCGTCTGAGGATTGCGGGGACAACCTGGTGCACACATCTGCTAATGGAGGATTGTGCCATCCCAGCCACAACTCCACTTGTACGCTGGAACGAGCCACTGGCAAGGAAATGGAGTGTTGCCAGTACCTTGATCAGTGGCTCCACTGCTTGTGAGCGTTGTCTGGCTGGTGATGTCATCTTTCAGGGTTCTGGCTAATTCCAGGATGGCAGCAGGGCTGAATCTGAAGATGCGATACACCTCAGATTCCCCCATGCCAAAGACGTTTAGGCGTGGTCGGTATATCCGCGCCCGTGCCCTCCTCCTTCTACACGCATGTAAAGCCAGTAGTATAGCTATGACCATGGATGCCCCTGGCATGTTGGCATACAGATTGTTGTCCTGCAAGTGTGGATGCTCAGCTCATCCCTAACGGTGCTGATGAAGCTGCTCTCCAGCTGACCTGCACACGTCTGGTGCAAAGTTACAGCCGTTTTTATGAGGGGTAACTTTAGACTGGACATATATAACTTATGCGCCGCGCGCGTAGCCCACGTCGGGCGCAAGTACGTTCCTGGTTCGCCGTATCTCCCTCATTTGCATATTTGAATAGCAAAACAATGATACGTCCAGCGTATATTTGCGCCCACGATGCGCCGGCGCAGAAAAATTACGTTGGTTGGAAAAAGCCTATTTTCAGACGTATCTCGTTTTGTGGATACGGCGCATAGTTACACTGGCGTTTATATACACTTACACCGTGCATCTCGAGATACACCGGCGTAAGTGCTTTGTGGATCTGCCCCTATGTACTCATTACTCATTCACGTGAGGATGGCAAAATCTGGACCCTCCATATCTCTTATGGGGACTTATTTTTTAAGTCCTACTTAGAGGACTTCTAGATTCTAAAAAAAAAACATCCGCAGGCCCCACCAACCAATTGACAAGGGTTGTGAAGAAGAGGCCCTTGCCCTCATAAATATGGGAACAAATGCATAACTAGGTGGTATAGAACCCCTGATATTTTAGGGAAGTACCAAGTAGACCAAACAACAGAGTGTTGGCGGAGGTGTGGACAGGTGGGAATGATGGCCCACATATGGTGGGGGTGCCCTAAGATAGGACTTATTAAAGCGATCACTAAGATAGAACTACCTGAGGAACCTTGGACATGTTTATTTCATGGAGTATATATTCCGTAAAAGGAATACAAAAACTCAATGTTAATACATATGAGGAACGCTGCAAAAAGTTTGATACCGAAAAATTGGAAAGAAGTAGAAAGCCCAAAGATAGGTAAATGGTTGGACAGGATAGAAGAGATATGGAATATGGAATATTTAAGATGCTGCCATGAAGATACAAGAGAGGAGTGTACTAAGAGATGGGAAGAGTGGAAAAAGTTTAAATTAACAAAGAGATATGGTGAGATTAAGAGTATGTAGCGAAATATAGGGACGGGGTTTAGGGGGGAGGGTGAGAAAGAGGGACGGGGGGATAAAGTAGGGGGGGGGGTTGGGGGAGGTGGGCATGGGTAAATATGGTAAAGTATATTTGCACTGGGGTGGGAAATGCATCTTGTTTTTATATAGTATGTGTAAATTAGAATTCAATAAAATATAAAAAAAAAATATTGGAACAAGATTCATTGCCAGGGAAAGTCTGAACCCTATTGAGGGCATGCAACTTTATATGGTTCAAGACCATTCCTTTTTTGCATATAGTTCCCTCTTAAAATCCAAGGTAACCTGTGGGTTATACCCTCAAACCTGAAGGATCATGTATTTTGAGGATAACCCGTTATCTTTTTTTTTTTTTTTTTTTAACACCTTCCCAGCCCCTTTGCTTACATGCATCTATCAGCAGTGAATCATCGGCTGACAGGTGAATGTGCCAATTGGAGATGAGTCACTGGATGTTAGGATGCCAGCAGGTGCAGGCTCCTTAACAAGCTGGAGTCCTGAGCAGAAAGCAGTCACATTTAGCAGTGGTGGTAAAAACACTGCTAAATGTTTTCCTTTCCACTGTAGCTAGAGGTTTGTTCGGCTGAACACCCATTCATTTGATCGTTCACATAGGACTCTCAATATACTTTGTATGCAATCTAGAGGTCTCCTTCATATTATTTCTCCTTACGGTTAATTTTTTTTAGCCTATAGTGTTAGGCCATCTTCCCTATTGGTCAAATGTTCTCTAACTATGTTCTTTTTGGATTGAATGTTAGGAAATGTTACATTTGTCCACCAAAAGGCAACAAATATGACTGACAATGTACAAAAATTACAAGCATTACGGTATTATTTGTGACTTTTGTGTAAAAGATTCAATAATTGCAAAGAAAATTCTTTATACATAGATCCCTATGAGTCCATTGCATTGTCTTTGCATTGTTGAAATTGGTGAGGCAATGTAGGGGTTACCAGGTATAGTGACAAAATTCTGTGAAATAGCAAAGTTTGCTAATGAAGTTCAGCAGATTTTGAAACTACTTAAAAGCCATTCAAATTTCCTCTGTATGCCTGTCTGATGATGAACATTTATTTTTTGCTTTCTATGTCTTGCAGAGGAAATGTCTCTTACGTTTCTGTCCTAGAGTTGCAATAGGAAATTAGAGGAAATCTCCCCAAAGTGAGGAGAATTTGCCTCTGCTTTCATGACAACTCTACAAATGTGATTTCCTCCTTACTGTCGGTCTTGATGACAATAGTCTATAAACAAGTGATAAGCGCTTCAAATGGGTGATCGTGACCATAACAGAGGATGATTCCAATAATACGTGCACAAATATAATAAATGACTGCACTGTGGTATGTGAAAAATTATCAGCTGGGAAAAGGTAAACCCAAAATTAAACACAAGGATGTGAACATGGAATGGTGTAAATAAATAAATAAATAAATCTCTGTGCATTCAAAAGTGTCCAAAAGTATTAAAGTGCAAATGCTGAAGCTTCAAAAAATAAATAAATAAATAAGTGAATAAATAAAGAAGGTCCAAGATGACAGACAGTCTCTAAGCCAGGTGAGTCTGGACAGGTGAACTTCTGCAACTCTATTTTCTTCCCTCTAACAGTTAGTGGACTATCCTCATAGGTAATGTAGTACCCTTACCTGCAGGGTGCTATATATAAGCATATAGTTAGGACTCCACAATGGATGTTCTTGCGTCCCCGACTGTGGATCACTCCTACTGCTCCGGCTGTTGGATCTCTCCAGGCTCCATGGTCCTCAGTGCGGGTGGAATGGGGACAGAGGGAGAGGAAAAAATGCCTCCGATAGTGTAATAAGTTTAAGCTTGCGCGTATTTATTGTAGCAAAAAAATTTTGATAAATAGAGCAAAGCAAGCAAAGCAGGGATGCGCGCATGCAGTGTTGTATTTTTAAAACTCCCGGGGACGCGGCGTTCTAAATACCGCCTGACGTCCGGTGGCCTCCGGCTTGTGTGGATGTAAATCTCGGTCTGACTCCCTACGGCGTTACGTCACGCACCTCGTGACTTCATCAGGGGAACCCTATTGGCTGTCAGGCCGTCAATTAAATAGTGACAAACCGGAAGTAAACAAGCTTCCATTTTCTTGTAGTCCATATCAATGGACATATTAATGGATAAAGCGAGTATAGTAGGACATCGCTGAACGTTGCTGAGTTCTGTATATATAATAATCCAAATTATAGAGTGACAGAACTGTTGTTAATAGGCAACACGACAAGATGCAAATATTATTATGAGAATGCTCCTCATTATATATAAAATTACAGTAAAGTATACTGGCCATGTGTGTATTTAAAAGGTAAAGCTCTGATGTGCACATTATTTATAATGTTAAAATAAGTTAATAAAAAGTTAAAATATGGATAAAAGACAAAAAGTGGAGGCATTCACTGATAGTTAGATACAAGACATGTGTTGGCAATATAAAATGTCCAATATTTATGTTAATGTACATATCGATGTGAATGTCATCTAGTTGATAGATAATGATTAGACCACATGTTTAATCATAATACCAATATAATATTGAAACCATTCGGGTTGACTGAACTGTATATAACGATCGAGCCAACTTAAGAGGTGATAATAATTAAAATATATATATAAAAATAGAGTTAAACTATATACGTATACGTGAGGGTAGCAGTAGAATCTGTTTTGTTGCAGATATGTATATAGTTATGTGTCCATAGAGATATGTATATGTCAATCTAATATTGGAGTATAGTGGGGCCTGGTATAATGGACAATGGGGATACTCATAAAGGGGCATCTCACACCATTAGAGGTCCATAAGGTTAGTTTATAACTCACATTGTCTCGGGGGTGAAGTACAATAGTGAATCCATGGGTGGATTCACCGACACCCTCACAAACCCGAGGCCACCACACCAAATATAGCATACTCTATCAATGAACACTATGCATAAAAAACATATATAAAACATAAATCCTCTATATAATAGCATTCATGCTATGCTAATTAAAATAAGATAAAATAAAATTAAAAGTTATTTAAAAAACAATTGAGATCGAAATCCACATTCATACCCCCCGGGGTAAGTGTGTTGAGGGTATGTATCCAACGGGATTCTTTCTGACTGATAACCCGTATTTTGTGGCTACCTCTCCAGGATGCCTTGTATTTTTCTATACCCCAAAATTGTAGTGTACTAGGATCTTGGTTATGTTCTTTTGCAAAATGTCGTGATACACTGTGTTTGGGATAGCCATTAGTGATGTTTCGTACATGTTCCTCTATTCTCAATTTCAGTTTCCTTTTTGTCCTGCCCACATATTGTAGATTGCAACTACATTGGAGCACATATATCACACCTTCCGTGTGGCATCCAATAAAATCTCTTATTTGGTGTGTGTGCCCTGTGTTGGTGCCAATGAAATCTTGCCGTTTGCCTTGAAATAATTTGGCATGTCTACAGGCAAAACAGTTCCTACATGGATGAAATCCCTTTCCATTAAAGAAAGAGAACATTGGTTTCGGGGGCGAGGCAATCACAGATTTGACCAACATATCTTTAAGGGTTGGAGCCCGTTTATATATGATTTTAGGCTTAGTGGGGAGTATTGTGTTTAGATCCTTGTCGTTCAATAAGACATGCCAGTGTCGTTGAATGAGTTTGTTTATGTCTCTATGTTGGACATTATAGTCCAATATGAGACACGGTGCCAGATCCGTTTGAGATTTTCTATTGGTTATCTTGTTTTCAAGCATAGGTCTTCTGTCCAGTTCCTGTACATTCCGTATTTGTTCATTTATCCAGGATTTGTCATAACCCTTTTCTTCAAACCTTTTTCCAATGAATTGGGCCTGTTCCCTAAAATCATCTTCCCTCGTGCAGTTTCTTTTTAACCTGACAAGTTGTCCTTTAGGAATATTATAGAGCCATGGTTTGTGATGGCAACTTTCAACTGACAGGTAACTGTTTGTGTCGACAGCTTTGAAATAGGTTTTGGTTATGATTTTATTTCCTTCTAATGTTATGTTCAAATCCAAAAAGTCAACTGTTTTTACATCTATTTTCCAAACCAATTTGATGTTTTTCTTGTTCTTATTCAGATTTTCCATATATTGCTCCAGACTATCTTTACTGCCATTCCATAGAATGATGACATCATCTATGTACCTCTTGTACAATAGAAGCTCAGTCGGTGTATGGTCATAGATGGCAGATTCTTCCCATTGAGCCATAAAGGCGTTGGCTATGCTTGGGGCAAATTTGGCGCCCATAGCTATGCCTATGGCTTGTTTAAAGTAGGTCTGGTTATGCCAAAAATAATTAAATTTGAGGCAAAACTCTAGGCATTTAATTAAATATTTGCGTTGTTTGCATGCCATGTTACTATGTTCGCGTAATAGCCACTTGGCTGCGTGACATGCATCGTGGTGGCCTACTATAGTATATAACGACGAAACGTCCGCTGTGGCAAGGATCGTACTTCCTTCTGCCACAGGGACTGTGTCGAGAAGTTGGAGAATATGTTTGGTATCTTTTAAATATGCTCTCGTATTTTGTACGGCCGGTTGGATGAAAAAGTCGATATATTGTCCCATTCTGGAAGTAAGTGACTCGATGCCGTTAACTATCGGTCTTCCAGGGGGGTTATCTTTGGACTTGTGGATTTTGGGCACTGTATATATTACTGGAATTCTACAGCATTCCGGCACCAGATATTTAGCCTCTTTTTTGTTCAGTATATCTCTCTTCACTCCTAGGTTTACCACCAATTTAAGTTCTTTCTTATACGTATTGGTGGGATTTCCTGGTAATTTGACATATGTCTCTTCATCCGACAATTGGCGATCTAATTCTCCCAGGTATTGAGATTTAGTTTGTATAACAATTGCTCCCCCTTTGTCCGCTGGGCGGATAACTACGTCGTTTCTTTCCGTCAATGACTTAATTCCCTTTTTCATATGTATCGGGTCAAATTTTTTCTTCACTTCCAATGTGTCAAGGTCTGCTAGGACTAATTTCTTAAAGACCTCTATATGTTGATTGTCTGACACTTGTGGATTGAAGGTGGAATTGTTGCGTAGCGTACTGTATGTTGGTTGGTTGTTTGGGGGTTGTTGTACAGGATGTGTAAACTTATCACTAATGAAATATTTCTTCATATTAAGTTTTCGGATATATTTCCGAATCCCAATGTAGGTATCAAATTTGCTAAGATTTTTTACTGGTGCATGTTTTAATCCCCTATCTAGGACAGCTAGTTCTTCAGATGTCAGTTGGATGGAGGTTAAATTCACCACGTTCTCTCCTCGTCTTTTCTTTTTCTTTTGTTGTCCCTTTCCTGCTCTGTTTCCCCTCTTGTTTCTGGACTTGGTTTTGTTGTCGTTTCCTGTGTTCTTCTCCTGGGTGAGTAGTGCGGGTCTGGTATCGATCTTCGTGGGGAATGTTCCCTCCTTTCCCTGTCTAAAAAAGATGACCGAGGTGCTGTATATTGCTGGTCATAGCTTGAACGTGAGTCCTCATAATATTGTTCCTGTTGCCCTCTGAGGGGTTCAAATCTATTATGGGTCACTATTGGTGTTCTATAGTGTCCTCCATATTGGTCCTGTATCTGCGGGGGTCCTCTATTATAGTTTCCATAGTAATCATAGATTTGTGGGGGTGGCGGTGGTCCTCTATAATAGCCACCATATGGGTCCTGTGGTGGAGGCGGGGGGCCTCTGTTATCTCTCGGATTTCTCTCATTATGTTGTCCATTGTTGTGTTGTCCATTGTTATATGGTTTCTTATTTGGTTTCTTAAATGGTTTCTTCCACTGTTTCTTTGGTGTATGATAAGTATATTGACCGTTATGATGGTGGTCATATTGTGGTCTATTGTTTTCCCTGTATCCTGATTGATCCTCCCATCTAAGTGGGGGTCGCATCTGTGATGCTGTGGGATCTTGGATTCTCACTTCTTTGATTGGAGTCGATTGTGTAGAGCTTGGTTGGGCCAGTTCTAACTTGTGTTGCCATTTGAACACACGGTCGGTTTTGTAGTCCGCCACGTCTCGTTGGAATTTTTTAATTTTACGTTGTTGCACTTCCTGATCTTTCGCTACCAGGTCTTTGTTCAGTAATGTGGACAACTTCTGGAAGTCACTAGACTCTTTAAAAGGCTCTAATTTCAATTTAATGTCTTCAATTTGCTGTTGTACTGTTCTTAATTTCTTTTGTTTTCTTTTTAGAAGAAATTTGACTCCTTCTACGCTTCTGTTGTTAAAAAACTCAAACCATTCGTCTAGTGATTCTTTATCATCTAGTCCGTCATTCGGTGGCATGTCCCATCTGACTCGTCTGGGTGCTATGTTATCTTTGATGTACTGGTCAAAGGTATGTATATCCCACCAGAGGGATACCTTTTTTTCCATAACATGTCCCAATTTTCTGATCAGACTATCTACATCCGTGTTGTGCGTTATAGTGCGTGTGTTAAAAACCTCTTCTAGATTAACATTTCTGTTCTCTATGAAAGTAAATACTTCCATCGTGGCTGCACAGAATGGAAGTGTGAATAACCAGTGAATAAAAAGTGATAAAGTTTTCAATGCGCTACTGCGAGTATACAGAGATGATAATAAAGCAGGACACTTTTGAATGCACAGAGATTTATTTATTTATTTATTTACACCATTCCATGTTCACATCCTTGTGTTTAATTTTGGGTTTACCTTTTCCCAGCTGATAATTTTTCACATACCACAGTGCAGTCATTTATTATATTTGTGCACGTATTATTGGAATCATCCTCTGTTATGGTCACGATCACCCATTTGAAGCGCTTATCACTTGTTTATAGATATTTGATTTTTTTGTGTTATGTGAACACTCTTAGATATAGCTGCATCAGATTTTTATTTATGATCACCTGCTTTATTATCATCTCTGTATACTCGCAGTAGCGCATTGAAAACTTTATCACTTTTTATTCACTGGTTATTCACACTTCCATTCTGTGCAGCCACGATGGAAGTATTTACTTTCATAGAGAACAGAAATGTTAATCTAGAAGAGGTTTTTAACACACGCACTATAACGCACAACACGGATGTAGATAGTCTGATCAGAAAATTGGGACATGTTATGGAAAAAAAGGTATCCCTCTGGTGGGATATACATACCTTTGACCAGTACATCAAAGATAACATAGCACCCAGACGAGTCAGATGGGACATGCCACCGAATGACGGACTAGATGATAAAGAATCACTAGACGAATGGTTTGAGTTTTTTAACAACAGAAGCGTAGAAGGAGTCAAATTTCTTCTAAAAAGAAAACAAAAGAAATTAAGAACAGTACAACAGCAAATTGAAGACATTAAATTGAAATTAGAGCCTTTTAAAGAGTCTAGTGACTTCCAGAAGTTGTCCACATTACTGAACAAAGACCTGGTAGCGAAAGATCAGGAAGTGCAACAACGTAAAATTAAAAAATTCCAACGAGACGTGGCGGACTACAAAACCGACCGTGTGTTCAAATGGCAACACAAGTTAGAACTGGCCCAACCAAGCTCTACACAATCGACTCCAATCAAAGAAGTGAGAATCCAAGATCCCACAGCATCACAGATGCGACCCCCACTTAGATGGGAGGATCAATCAGGATACAGGGAAAACAATAGACCACAATATGACCACCATCATAACGGTCAATATACTTATCATACACCAAAGAAACAGTGGAAGAAACCATTTAAGAAACCAAATAAGAAACCATATAACAATGGACAACACAACAATGGACAACATAATGAGAGAAATCCGAGAGATAACAGAGGCCCCCCGCCTCCACCACAGGACCCATATGGTGGCTATTATAGAGGACCACCGCCACCCCCACAAATCTATGATTACTATGGAAACTATAATAGAGGACCCCCGCAGATACAGGACCAATATGGAGGACACTATAGAACACCAATAGTGACCCATAATAGATTTGAACCCCTCAGAGGGCAACAGGAACAATATTATGAGGACTCACGTTCAAGCTATGACCAGCAATATACAGCACCTCGGTCATCTTTTTTAGACAGGGAAAGGAGGGAACATTCCCCACGAAGATCGATACCAGACCCGCACTACTCACCCAGGAGAAGAACACAGGAAACGACAACAAAACCAAGTCCAGAAACAAGAGGGGAAACAGAGCAGGAAAGGGACAACAAAAGAAAAAGAAAAGACGAGGAGAGAACGTGGTGAATTTAACCTCCATCCAACTGACATCTGAAGAACTAGCTGTCCTAGATAGGGGATTAAAACATGCACCAGTAAAAAATCTTAGCAAATTTGATACCTACATTGGGATTCGGAAATATATCCGAAAACTTAATATGAAGAAATATTTCATTAGTGATAAGTTTACACATCCTGTACAACAACCCCCAAACAACCAACCAACATACAGTACGCTACGCAACAATTCCACCTTCAATCCACAAGTGTCAGACAATCAACATATAGAGGTCTTTAAGAAATTAGTCCTAGCAGACCTTGACACATTGGAAGTGAAGAAAAAATTTGACCCGATACATATGAAAAAGGGAATTAAGTCATTGACGGAAAGAAACGACGTAGTTATCCGCCCAGCGGACAAAGGGGGAGCAATTGTTATACAAACTAAATCTCAATACCTGGGAGAATTAGATCGCCAATTGTCGGATGAAGAGACATATGTCAAATTACCAGGAAATCCCACCAATACGTATAAGAAAGAACTTAAATTGGTGGTAAACCTAGGAGTGAAGAGAGATATACTGAACAAAAAAGAGGCTAAATATCTGGTGCCGGAATGCTGTAGAATTCCAGTAATATATACAGTGCCCAAAATCCACAAGTCCAAAGATAACCCCCCTGGAAGACCGATAGTTAACGGCATCGAGTCACTTACTTCCAGAATGGGACAATATATCGACTTTTTCATCCAACCGGCCGTACAAAATACGAGAGCATATTTAAAAGATACCAAACATATTCTCCAACTTCTCGACACAGTCCCTGTGGCAGAAGGAAGTACGATCCTTGCCACAGCGGACGTTTCGTCGTTATATACTATAGTAGGCCACCACGATGCATGTCACGCAGCCAAGTGGCTATTACGCGAACATAGTAACATGGCATGCAAACAACGCAAATATTTAATTAAATGCCTAGAGTTTTGCCTCAAATTTAATTATTTTTGGCATAACCAGACCTACTTTAAACAAGCCATAGGCATAGCTATGGGCGCCAAATTTGCCCCAAGCATAGCCAACGCCTTTATGGCTCAATGGGAAGAATCTGCCATCTATGACCATACACCGACTGAGCTTCTATTGTACAAGAGGTACATAGATGATGTCATCATTCTATGGAATGGCAGTAAAGATAGTCTGGAGCAATATATGGAAAATCTGAATAAGAACAAGAAAAACATCAAATTGGTTTGGAAAATAGATGTAAAAACAGTTGACTTTTTGGATTTGAACATAACATTAGAAGGAAATAAAATCATAACCAAAACCTATTTCAAAGCTGTCGACACAAACAGTTACCTGTCAGTTGAAAGTTGCCATCACAAACCATGGCTCTATAATATTCCTAAAGGACAACTTGTCAGGTTAAAAAGAAACTGCACGAGGGAAGATGATTTTAGGGAACAGGCCCAATTCATTGGAAAAAGGTTTGAAGAAAAGGGTTATGACAAATCCTGGATAAATGAACAAATACGGAATGTACAGGAACTGGACAGAAGACCTATGCTTGAAAACAAGATAACCAATAGAAAATCTCAAACGGATCTGGCACCGTGTCTCATATTGGACTATAATGTCCAACATAGAGACATAAACAAACTCATTCAACGACACTGGCATGTCTTATTGAACGACAAGGATCTAAACACAATACTCCCCACTAAGCCTAAAATCATATATAAACGGGCTCCAACCCTTAAAGATATGTTGGTCAAATCTGTGATTGCCTCGCCCCCGAAACCAATGTTCTCTTTCTTTAATGGAAAGGGATTTCATCCATGTAGGAACTGTTTTGCCTGTAGACATGCCAAATTATTTCAAGGCAAACGGCAAGATTTCATTGGCACCAACACAGGGCACACACACCAAATAAGAGATTTTATTGGATGCCACACGGAAGGTGTGATATATGTGCTCCAATGTAGTTGCAATCTACAATATGTGGGCAGGACAAAAAGGAAACTGAAATTGAGAATAGAGGAACATGTACGAAACATCACTAATGGCTATCCCAAACACAGTGTATCACGACATTTTGCAAAAGAACATAACCAAGATCCTAGTACACTACAATTTTGGGGTATAGAAAAATACAAGGCATCCTGGAGAGGTAGCCACAAAATACGGGTTATCAGTCAGAAAGAATCCCGTTGGATACATACCCTCAACACACTTACCCCGGGGGGTATGAATGTGGATTTCGATCTCAATTGTTTTTTAAATAACTTTTAATTTTATTTTATCTTATTTTAATTAGCATAGCATGAATGCTATTATATAGAGGATTTATGTTTTATATATGTTTTTTATGCATAGTGTTCATTGATAGAGTATGCTATATTTGGTGTGGTGGCCTCGGGTTTGTGAGGGTGTCGGTGAATCCACCCATGGATTCACTATTGTACTTCACCCCCGAGACAATGTGAGTTATAAACTAACCTTATGGACCTCTAATGGTGTGAGATGCCCCTTTATGAGTATCCCCATTGTCCATTATACCAGGCCCCACTATACTCCAATATTAGATTGACATATACATATCTCTATGGACACATAACTATATACATATCTGCAACAAAACAGATTCTACTGCTACCCTCACGTATACGTATATAGTTTAACTCTATTTTTATATATATATTTTAATTATTATCACCTCTTAAGTTGGCTCGATCGTTATATACAGTTCAGTCAACCCGAATGGTTTCAATATTATATTGGTATTATGATTAAACATGTGGTCTAATCATTATCTATCAACTAGATGACATTCACATCGATATGTACATTAACATAAATATTGGACATTTTATATTGCCAACACATGTCTTGTATCTAACTATCAGTGAATGCCTCCACTTTTTGTCTTTTATCCATATTTTAACTTTTTATTAACTTATTTTAACATTATAAATAATGTGCACATCAGAGCTTTACCTTTTAAATACACACATGGCCAGTATACTTTACTGTAATTTTATATATAATGAGGAGCATTCTCATAATAATATTTGCATCTTGTCGTGTTGCCTATTAACAACAGTTCTGTCACTCTATAATTTGGATTATTATATATACAGAACTCAGCAACGTTCAGCGATGTCCTACTATACTCGCTTTATCCATTAATATGTCCATTGATATGGACTACAAGAAAATGGAAGCTTGTTTACTTCCGGTTTGTCACTATTTAATTGACGGCCTGACAGCCAATAGGGTTCCCCTGATGAAGTCACGAGGTGCGTGACGTAACGCCGTAGGGAGTCAGACCGAGATTTACATCCACACAAGCCGGAGGCCACCGGACGTCAGGCGGTATTTAGAACGCCGCGTCCCCGGGAGTTTTAAAAATACAACACTGCATGCGCGCATCCCTGCTTTGCTTGCTTTGCTCTATTTATCAAAATTTTTTTGCTACAATAAATACGCGCAAGCTTAAACTTATTACACTATCGGAGGCATTTTTTCCTCTCCCTCTGTCCCCATTCCACCCGCACTGAGGACCATGGAGCCTGGAGAGATCCAACAGCCGGAGCAGTAGGAGTGATCCACAGTCGGGGACGCAAGAACATCCATTGTGGAGTCCTAACTATATGCTTATATATAGCACCCTGCAGGTAAGGGTACTACATTACCTATGAGGATAGTCCACTAACTGTTAGAGGGAAGAAAATAGAGTTGCAGAAGTTCACCTGTCCAGACTCACCTGGCTTAGAGACTGTCTGTCATCTTGGACCTTCTTTATTTATTCACTTATTTATTTATTTATTTTTTGAAGCTTCAGCATTTGCACTTTAATACTTTTGGACACTTTTGAATGCACAGAGATTTATTTATTTATTTATTTACACCATTCCATGTTCACATCCTTGTGTTTAATTTTGGGTTTACCTTTTCCCAGCTGATAATTTTTCACATACCACAGTGCAGTCATTTATTATATTTGTGCACGTATTATTGGAATCATCCTCTGTTATGGTCACGATCACCCATTTGAAGCGCTTATCACTTGTTTATAGATATTTGATTTTTTTGTGTTATGTGAACACTCTTAGATATAGCTGCATCAGATTTTTATTTATGATCACCTGCTTTATTATCATCTCTGTATACTCGCAGTAGCGCATTGAAAACTTTATCACTTTTGATGACAATAGTAACCAGGAGAAATAAAAGGGTAAATCTCGCCAGTGGGGACAAAGAGAGAAATGTTATATTCATAGAAAATAAAACCTCTCCACCATATCCAAAATTTATAAACATGCCTATACACTTTAAAGCAATAATTTAGCGTGTCGAGCACAATACAGGAGTTACAGTACTTGCAATAATTTGCAAGTATGCTTGCACATTTGTGCAATCTTACATGTGGGGTTGCCCTGCTTTAGCAATGCCAGCTATGCACTTTCCCTCACCACCCCACAGTCATTAAACCCAAGCTTCACTGAAGTCTCTGTTGGGGTCTTTTTCATTTGGCTATAGTTTGACAAGTAACAATGCAACTCATACCCATGCATAATGAAGTTATACAATCCTGGCACTGAGCTCCAACCTCCTGGAACTGACGAATCTGAGTAGTGAACCAAAAACAATTAATTAGGTGGCTATGCCTGGATTGGAAAATGGTCATATGTAGGAGGGCAATACATGAGCTCAGCCTTATTAGATTATTATAGCTCACATATTTGTACAAATGATGTATTTGTTTTTTAGGTAATTGTGGAAATATTCCATAGTGTAAGTTAACCTATTTAGAATATATGTATATATTTTGCATGCTGCGTGACACACTTCTATTCACGTTAAATTGCATCCTTGTAATGATTTGTTCTAGATATATAAAGCATACTTCAAGCACTTTCGAGATCATGTCAAGTGTAAATTGTGGTAAACATTTATCTTACCATAGGTAACAACTGCTTGTTCTGCTGGCTGTCAACAGCTGTCATTTTCATCTGCAAGGAAACAAAGACATGATACTTTGCTCTATTCAGAATCTTAAATACCATTTCCACCTGGGTATCCCAGCAACAGTGTTCTTTTACGTGCAATCTCTTTATAGATCAGATGTATAACAGATAAAAAAGGAGCATCTGGATTTCTTAGATTCTGAAGTTTTTTTTTTTTTAAGAAGATGAACTATTAAGTGAATGTTAGAGTATAGGTCACAGCTTGTCTCACTTTTCAAAAAGGTTATACTAATGCAGTTTGCAACCATATTCTCCACCTACATGAAAAACTGTGTAAATTTAATATAACAATGTAAACTTATACAGTTTGGAATTTACTTTTTCTTTGCCAAAAGGTTTTCTATCAAATGTTAAATCTGAACTCATAAATACAATCTAATTCTAAGCCAACACAAGGTACAGAATTATGTGAATAGTCATTCCCCGGTTTTTGACTTTAGACAAGCATTTTTTTTGAACCATTAAACTAATGCCGCGTACACACGATCGGTCCATCCGATGAGAATGGTCTGATGGACCATTTTCATCGGTCCAAACCAATGGTGTGTGGGCCCCATCGGTTAATTAACCTTTGGTCAAAAAAATAGGAACTTCCTTTAAAATCGAACCGATGGACGCCTAACCGATGGTTCAAAACCGATCGTTAGTACGCAAAAGCATCGGTTAAAAACCTGTGCATGCTCAGAATCAAGTCGACGTATGCTTGGAAGCATTGAACTTCGTTTTTTTCAGCACTTCGTTGTGTTTTATGCCACCGCGTTCTGACACGTTCAGTTAATTAACCGATGGTGTGTAGGCGCGACGGACCATCAGTCAGCTTCATCGTTTAACCGATGACAACGGTCCTAAGGACTGATTGTGTGTACGAGGCCTAAGTCTGTCTAATCTAAATCAAGTGTAACTTTTTTTTCCCAATTTTTTTTTATTTATGTATAAGAGTGACATACAGGAAGCTTGAACATTAGTTGTACAATAAAAATTGAAGCTAAAAATAAAATAAATTACACGTGAAAGTCAGTTAACTTTGCATAAACCTTAAAGAAGTGGGTCTAGTCCCAGATCATATAGCAGGATATGCCCCAAGCTGTTTAAAATTTTTTTAAGAGTGACCAGGCGCCAGACATGCGGCGGTCTATGATAAGCTTCCCAGCCTGCAATCATCTGAGAGTCTGGAAAGCTGATTTGCCCGTGTACAGGGCGTTTGCAGGGTGCACTCGTTGCGCCCTAAACACTCCCCACTCATCGGTGATTTGTCTCCGTCCTCTAGTGCATTATTCCTATTGGCAGGGACCGGAGAATGGTGGGCGGTTGGACATGTCCGGAGGAGGGGAGGAGGAGGGGGGTTGTACATGTCTGCTTGTGTGTGTGCTACAGACATGTGAGAACGCTGACTGCATGCTAAGAGACTCCTCCCCAACTGTATACACAATTGATGGGCAAAATAGCTGCGTTTGGGCACAGTAGCTGCTTTTGATGGGCGCAGTGGCTGCATTTGATGGCACAGTGACTGTGTTTGATTGCACAATGGCTGCGCTTGATAGGCACAGTGGCTGAGCTTGATGGGCACAGTGGCTGCATTTAATGGGCACAGTGGCTGCGTTTGATGGCACAGTGGCTGCATTTTATGGCACAATGGCTGCACTTGATAGGCACAGTGGCTGTGTTTGATGGGCACAGTGGCTGCATTTGATGGCACAGTGGCTGCGCTTTATGGGCACAGTGACTGCGCTTGATGGGCACAGTGGCTGCTTTTGATGGGCACAGTGGAGGCAATTGATGGCCAAAGTAGCTGCATTTTGGCACAGTAGCTGCGTTTGATGGTCACAGTGGCTGCATTTAATGGGCACAATGGCTGCATTTGATGGCACAATGGCTGCATTTGATGGGCATAGTGGCTGAGCTTGATGGGCACAGTGGCTGCATTTGATGGGCACAGTGACTGCGTTTGATGGCACAATGGCTGCATTTGTAATTATTTAATGCATTGTATGCATTAAGTAATGAACTTTTTGTGTCACAGGATCTTCCACAGCCCCCCCCCCCCTTATAATTACCTAAGCCTGATCTTGATTCAGCACTGTTCATGAGAGCAGCAGCTCTCTCTACTCTTTCCCTCTTCAAAGGGCATGTTGATATCAATAAAATATTGTGACAAAGGAGCTGATGGTGCGGCCAAGCTGTGCTGTTTGTGTAAATAGACAAAGACAGGGTGGCTTGGGAGCTTTTTCCCACATGAGTGCCCCCATAGAAAGCTGCTCTTTATGGGGGCACTCACTGAAGAGGAGGAGCCCAGAAGAGGAGGATCAGGACTGCTCTTTGCAAATCCATTGCACAAAGCAGGTACGTATAACAAGTTTATTGTTTTACAAAAAAAATATTAATGTATTACAATCACTTTAATCCTTTGTCCATTTCCTCACTCTTCAAGCATTAGGCTCCAGACTCTGCAATAAGAATAGTGCTGTGGGATCTGGAACTTTACTTTAAAAGAGAAGTATGTTTTTTATTTTTTTATTTATACTTACCTAGATGGATGCAGCATCAGACTAATGCTGTATCTGTCTCCCCCTGTCTCTGCACTGAGAAACGAGCCACCAAAGATCGCCGATGGCTCGGTTTTCACAGATTTCCGAGAAGAGAGCTTTGTAGAGAGAACATTGTAATTGTACAATAAAATACAAGAAAATGGAAGGAATGAGAGACCGGTGTAACACCTTACTAGTAAGGTTTCTAGGGAAATTTAGTATTGGCTCACTCTGTAGCCAGAGGAGCTGGATTGTTTGTTTTGATTATTTACTACCCTCCCCCTAATCCCTGGGGAGACCTGTCCAGTAGGTGGGGAGATAAGGGGTAAATAGGCTGGAGTCCGACAGACTGGGGCTTCCAGGTTTGGTTATCCTGCCTGCAAAGATGGACTGCTGATACTCCAGGGGACTGCTTGTCCCTGGAGCCCTCCAGGACTGGCTTCTATACTACTTCATGCTATAGACAGAGCCTGCCAACATTGGCTATGTGAGTAGAGCCTGAGCACTCTGCTGAAATTATCCATGGTCTCCAGCTGTGAATGTGTGACTGTTCCAGCAAGCCTAGAGTGCCCAAACTTTATTGTGGCCATCAGTTGCAATAGTTAGGGTACTTTTACACTGAGGCACTTTTGTGCACTAAAAATAGTGCCTGTAAAGTGCTTGAAAAGCGCCTTTCATGCCTCCCCTGTGAGAAAGCCTGAGTGCTTTCACACTGGGGCAGTGCGCTTGCAGCAGTGTTGCCAACCGTCTGTATTTTTACGGACAGTCCGTAAAAACAAGCACTTTTTCCCCGTTTGTAAATGTCGGTGGTTGCGGAAATGTGTCAGTAAAAATAGCCAAGATCGGTTCGGCTTGGAACTGAGCATGGAGATTGGAGGCAGGGGGTGATTGGAGGCAGGGGGTGATGGTGGCTGCGGTGGCACCACAGAGAGGGATGGAGGCAGGGGGAAATGGAGTCAGGGGGAGATTGGAAGCAGGGGGTGTTAGTGGCAGGGGGTGATTGGAGGCAGGGGGTGTTGGTGGCACCGCAGAGGGGGATGGTGGCACCACAGAGGGGGATGGTGGCACCACAGAGGGTGGGAGATGGAGACAGGGGTAGTTGGTGGCACCGCAGAAGGGAATGGAGGCAGGGGACGATGGAGGCAGGGGGTAATTGGAGGCAGGGGGCCTGGGGAAAATTGGAGGCAGGGGGTGATTGGAGGCAGGGGGTGTTGGTGGCACCACAGAGAGGGAGGGTGGCATCGCAGAGGGTGGGGATGAAGACAGGGGATGTTGGTGGCACCGCAGATAGGGTGGAGGCAGGGGACAATGGATTGGAGGCAGATGCATTTGGAGACAGGGGTTGTTGGTGGCACCGCAGAGGGGGGGTGGAGGCAGAGGGCCTGGGGGAGATTGAAGGCAGAGGGACATTGGAGGCAGAGGGAGATTGGAGGCAGGGGGAGATTGTGGCACCACAGAGGGGGGTGAAGGCAGGGGGTGTTGGTGGCAGAGGGGGATGGAGGCAGGGGGTGATGTGACTAAATAATTTGCCCTTATTATATTGAAAATAACAAAAATATGTTTTTTTTACTTTACTATCTACCTTAAATCACATTGTTATTTGCCTAGCATACTTGTTTGTATCCTAAATACTGAAATTTGCACCTAAAAATGTCATTTAGTGATTTCTGTGAAATGCCAGTAAAAACGTGGCTGCGCCAGTAAATTTCGGGTGTCGTGCCAGTAAATTTCAATCTGGTAGGTTGGCAACACTGGCTTGCAGGGTGCAAAGTCCTGCAAGCAGCATCTTTTGAATGGTGAAAAGTGGTGTTTACACAGCTCCCAAAATGCCCTGCCCATTGATATGAATGGGCAGCACTGCCAAAGCGCCTGCAAAGTGATTCTTCAGCGCCCCAACACGGGCGCTTTTAACCCTTTCTTAGGCCTCCAGCGGGGGTTAAAAGTGCCCCGCTAGCAAGCGAAAAGCGCCACTATAACAGCATAAAGAGCGCATTTTTTTTTGTTTTAGTGGCACTGTTGTAATATAACCACCCAGGTGTATTCTTAAGTAATGCAAAACAACACTTCAGTGACCTGTCAGATCTGAGAGAGAAACCCAAATTCACCCATGAAAGAGTTAGGAGGTGTATCAGAGTTTCTCTAGTTTGTTGTACACAGAGTACAGTATTTATACAGTTTCAAAGACAAAAAGGTGGGACTTTAACATATATTACAGTTAGGAAAGAAAATGTATTCAGGCTTTGGCTAAAACCACAAACCACGATATATGTCACAAGAATGCACAGTTCCATGTATGTGAAACACAGATGTTCCAGCAGAAATGGGAAGTTTCTTCATGGACATGGCTCAACCATAAAAACTGTCAATCTCTTTAATTCTATGTAAACCAAAAATGAGTTTTGCTAAGGCAAAACTCTACCCAACAATATACACATATACATACATATGTGAATTTAGAAATAGGAAAATATTGGTTTTATACATTCTCTTACAGGCGCTTTACCGCTAATGGCGGCACCGCCCCAGTGTGAAAGTAACCTTAGACTTCTCCAGTCTACTACAGTACAATTGTCCTAAACGTCATTGTTTATAGTCTTTAGCTGTGAACCTAATGACTGTGCTGCTGCTATAGAGAGAAGGGTCATCTGCTTAAATTTGCATTCTGAACAGGTGCTGGACATACTAGTTAAATATTAATGTGATTTATATTTTTTCCCTGCATTTTTACCTTGCAAGAAAAACACAAGAAAAATGTTTTCCTTTGGATCCCATGGGACTCTTCACACCACTGCGTTACAGGTGAAGTGCATTTTGAAAAGTCCTGCATGCTGCATCTTTGGTGTGGTTTTGAAAACCGCACCAAATACACATCCTCCCATTGAAATGAATTGAAATTGCTGTAGAATTCAGAAAAGATCTAAGTAAAACACAGTAAAAATGCAACCGAGATTTGCATTTTTGTCACAGGTGCAGATAACCCAAAAATGTTCAGGAAATGCATTGCAGCAAAATCACGGTAAAAACACATACAGTAAGCGTTTTTAACGCAATTTTGCTACAGAGCAGTGTAAAAGGTCCCTTACTCGTGGGATTCTCTTACCAAGTATGTGCAGGATATAGCTCTTCTGATTATATCAACAGTTCACAGGTTACTTGACTCCCCAGTAGGGATGAAGCGAACACCCCCCCCCAGCCCTTTGGTTCGCACCAGAACCTTTGAACGGACCAAACGTTCACATGAACTTATAGAACCCCATTGAAGTCTATAGGACTCGAACATTCAAATTCAAAAGTGCTAATTTTAAAGGCTAATATGCAAGTTATTGTCGTAAAACGGGTTTGAGAACCCGGGTCTTGCCCCAGGGAACATGTATCAATGGAAAACAAAAGCTTTAAAAACGGTTGTTTTTTCTGGAGCAGTGATTTTAATGATGCTTGAAGCGAATTGTATTTATTTTTTTAATTCCTTTAAATATCATACCTGCTGGGTATCTATAGTATGCCTGGGAAGTGGCACATGTTTAGAACTGTCCCTGCACAAAATGAGATTACTATAAGAAAAAAGTCATTTAAAACAGTTGTTTTTTCTGGAGCAGTGATTTTAATGATGCTTAAAGCAATTTTTGTTTTAATTCCTTTAAATATCATACCTGCTGGGTATCTATAGTATGCCTGTGAAGTGGCATGTGTTTAGAACTGTCCCTGCACAAAATGAGATTACTATAAGAAAAAAGTCATTTAAAACTGCTTGCAGCTTTAATGTAATGTCTGGTCCCTGCAATGTGGATGGAAATCATTGAGAAAAATAGCATGGGTTTCCCCTCCCCCTCCCCCCGGGTCATTACCTTTGGCCCTATATACTTTGAACAGCAGTATATAGGCAGTGCAAAAAAGACAGGGACTTTAGGTTTGTTGTTAAGTAGAATCTGTTTGTAATTTTGAACTGGTACTTTTTTAAAGTGTAGCGCCAGCCCAAAAAATCTATTTTAAAGCTTTTCTGAAAACATAGAGAAGGGTTATTACCCCTGTAACATTTATTTTGCTGCCTGTGTGCATCTGTTCAGAAGATTGCAATTCAC
The DNA here is from genome assembly GCF_905171775.1 of Rana temporaria. NCBI lineage: Eukaryota > Metazoa > Chordata > Amphibia > Anura > Ranidae > Rana > Rana temporaria. Next base: position 174,877,517 of record NC_053490.1, read on the forward strand.
TTTCTGTCCCAATGACAAATGATTTTTTGAAAATTTGGATTTTTTAGTGAAACAAGGATTGGTGATAAAGCATCAGTGGACAGGAGACACCTCTTACAGAAGAGAATTTCCCTTCCTAGGGGTAGATTTCCTCTCACTTCCTGTTGTCTCCTTCCATTTGGAAGGATGTGCAGAGGACACAGACAGTACACACACCACGTAGCTTTAGGTGCACACTGCAGAGGACACAGACAGTACACCACGTGAAAGTACTTGCAGAAATATCCCCTGCCTGTGGTATTAATATGACCAGATCCCTGCCTCTAGGAATAAATATGAGAAACACCAGCTTTACGTAGCTTTAGGTGCACAATGTGCAGAGAACACAGACAGTACCCACACCACGTAGCTTTAGTTGCACACTGCAGAGGACACAGACAGTATACCACGTGAAAGTACTTGCAGAAATATCCCCTGCCTGTGGTATTAATATGAGCAGATCCCTGCCTCTAGGAATAAATATGAGAAACACCAGCTTTACGTAACTTTAGGTGCACAATGTGCAGAGGACACAGACAGTACACACACCACATAGCTTTAGGTGCACACTGCAGAGGACACAGACAGTACACCACGTGAAAGTACTTGCAGAAATATCCCCTGCCTGTGGTATTAATATGAGCAGATCCCTGCCTCTAGGAATAAATATGAGAAACACCAGCTTTACGTAACTTTAGGTGCACAATGTGCAGAGGACACAGACAGTACACACACCATGTAGCTTTAGGTGCACACTGCAGAGGACACAGACAGTACACCACGTGAAAATACTTGCACAACTATCCCCTGCCTGTGGTATTAATATGAGCAGATCCCTGCCTCTAGGAATAAATATGAGAAACACCAGCTTTACGTAGCTTTAGGTGCACAATGTGCAGAGAACACAGACAGTACACACACCATGTAGCTTTAGGTGCACACTGCAGAGGACACAGACAGTACACCACATGAGAATACTGCAGCTAGCACAATCACCTGCCTGCCTGTCAGTATATTAGGAAGAGCGGATCTAGCTAAACTCAATACAGTGTATAAATATATATACAACACCTGGGGTGCATATATATCCTCTAAACACTGTAAGGCCCCGTACACACGGCCGAGGAACTCTCGTCGAGTTCTGGGATGAAGCCGCCGAGGAGCTCGGCGGGCCGCCTTCTCCCATAGAACAACGAGAAAATAGAGAACATGTTCTCTATTTTCTCGTCGAGCTCCTTGGCGGCTCCATCGAGCCAAAACTGTACAGACGACAGAGTTTCTCGGCAGAATCCGGGTTTTGACCGAGTTTCTCGGTGAATTCTGCCGTGTGTACAGGGCCTAACTCTAACTGACTAGCCTGCCTGCCTGCTTTATCTACCTGCAAAAAATGACACACTCTCTCTCTCTCTCTCTCTCTGTCTCTCTCTGTCTCTCTCTGTCCTCTCTTAACCACCGCAACACACTACACAAGGCCGACTTCCAGGCGGCCTTTTATAGTGTGGGGCATGTACTAAACCCCCTGAGCCATAATTGGCCAAAGCCACCCTGGCTTTGACCAATTATGGCTCTCCATTTTTTGCAAGCTGTGATTGGCCAAGCATGCGGGTCATAGTGCATGCTTGGCCAATCATCATCCAGCAATGCACTGTGATGCCGCAGTGAATTATGGGCTGTGACACGCCACTCGAATTTGGCATGAACGGCCCGTAGCGCTCGTATTTAGACGAACTGTCGAACATACGATGTTCGAGACAAACGTGAGTTCGACTCGAACACAAAGTTCATCCCTACTCCCCAGTAACTCTGGAGGAGTTACACAAAGTGTTCAGTTGCTTTCCCAACTGTAAAGTGCCAGGGGACAATGGATTACCCATAGAGGTGTAAAAACAATATGCAGACAATATACTTTCTTTTCTCTTACCCTAGGTTCACATCTATGCGTTTTTTAAGTGAATTTTACAGTTTTTAGAAACGCACTACAGTCCTTTTTTTCCGTGTTTTGCATGTAATAGACTTCAATAAAATCTTACCAGAAATGCTGTGTTGTGTTTGTGATGCAATTTTTGATGTGTTTTGCGTTTTTATTATTCTGTTTATAACACTGTATATAGCTGGTTGCTAAGGAGGGGGCCAGGAAGCTGGCTGCCGCATCCTTAACAACCGACAAGTCATCAGCTGTTGGCAGGCTTTGCCCCCCAAAGCATCTTTCCCCATGTGGATGGGGACAAGGACCTCTTCCCGACAACCCTGGCTGGTGTTTGTCGGGGTCTGTGGGCAGGGATCTTATCGGAATAAGGGGATGCGGCCTGGTATGGTTCAGGAGGGGGGGCGCTTGCTCATCCCCTCCCTTTTCTGACCTGCTGGGCTGCATGTGCGGATAAGGGTCTAATGGATTTTGAGGGGGAAACCCATTCCATTTAAAAAAAATTGGTGTGGGGGTCCCCTTCAAATCCATTCTAGACTCAAAGTGCCTGGTATGGACCTGAGGGGGGACCCCACGCTGTTTTTCTTTTTTTTGCAATTTTATTAGGGCATTTTTTTTGTTCTTACATTAAGCTGTCAGCGGGGGACCCCACTGACAGCCGATGACTCATCAGTTGTTAAGGACGTGGCAGCCAGCTTCCTGGCCCCCCTCCAAAACTTGTCGGGAAAACACATCAAGCACAGCCACATAGATGTGAACCTAGACTTAAAGGTAATCAATGCTGCATCAACAAAGTCTACCACCATCTATGTCAATAGCTACCATTGTTTTGATATTAAAGCCAGACAAAATACCTTCTGACTCTGGCTCATATTGGCCTATTTCTCTTCTGCAGAATTATACTAAAATACTAGTGAAAGTCCGGGCCTCCATGTTGAACAAGGTGATTTCCACTATTGTGCATCATGATCAAGCTGGTTTTATACCCTACAATTAAACTGGTATTGACATATGCAGGTTGCTCATAATTATGCAAACACCAGTGGATAATATGGGCCAGAGAACTTTGCTGTCCCCAGATGCCAGCAAAGCCTTTGACAGCATTCAGTGGCCATATATTTGGGTAATGATGATGTGTTTTGCTGCATGTTAGCACCAGGTTGTTCACCTCAGGATCACTCCACCAATAGGTGAGCAAGCCGGGGTCCAGTAGCAGATGTAGCAGGTAGGGATAAAGAAGAAACATAGTCAGTAAACAAGCCAAAGGTCAGTAATGAGTGGTAGTAGAGCTAAGGATAGCTGGTAGATGTGTGACATGCCTAGTTTATTGAAGGTTTATTTTTTTCACACGTTATTGTCATTACTCACACAATATCTCCTTTATTCCATGTACTTTAACAGCTTTTTTCAAATTAGAAAATCATATTTTATTGGTTTTCTTCACATTCCACTTTTCACCTTTCAGAAGGCTTTTTGAAGATATCAAGCCGACATGAAGCAGGGGTGTCTTATTTATTTACTGTCATCCTAGGCTAGTTTAAAAATATATCAACAAATATCATGTAATGTCATTTATTTAAGTGTGCCAGATGTGGGTATAAATCTGGTAATATAAAAACATCATAGGGAATTTCTGCATTTCTTATTAAATGTAATATATATATATATATAAAAATAATTTATAAGAAATGCAGAAATTCCTTATGATGTTTTTATGTTACCAGATTTATACCGGCATCTGGCACACTTATAGGGGTTGTAAAGTTTTGTTTTTTATTTTCTAAATAGGTTCCTTTAAGCTAGTGCATTGTTGGTTCACTTACCTTTTCCTTCCATTTCCCTTCTAAATGTTTTTTTTCTTTGTTTTCTTTGTCTGAATATCTCACTTCCTGTTCCTCCTCAGTAAGCTATTCAGTAAGATGTTCTAAATGACTTTAAACCGCTCGGATGGTGGTGGAAAGCTTACTGAAGAGAAACAGGAAGTGAGAAATTCAAACAAAGGAAAAAAAAACATTTAGAAGGGAAATCAAAGGAAAAGGTTAGTGAACCAAAAATGCACTAGCTTAAAGTAACCTATTTAGAAAATAAAAGACAAACCTTTACAACCCCTTTAAATGACATTGCATGATAATTGTTGATACATATATATATATATATATATATATATATATATATATATATATATATATATATATATATATACACACATTATATACTATATATTTTCAAATGAAAAATAATACACCATAGATTTTAGACAGAGTTTAAAAGGGGCGTAAAAAGGGCTGTTTGGCCCCCCAAAATAACTCCCTATAAACACTGGTGCGCAAACTCTAGGGATCAGAGGGGTGGGATCTCATTGATATATGTGGCCCTGATGTCTAAGACTGACAAGCCTTCTTCTGCCTGGGCATGGGAGGAGGACCTGAACACCTCGTGGAGCACTGAGGCATGGCACCGCGCTTCAGATCGAGCGTATAAAGGTATTCTCAATGTATGTCTCATAGAAGCTAGTCTTAAACTTATGATTAGGTGGTATTACGTCCCCTCCAGGCTGGCGAGAATGTTCCCAGGGTCCTCTCCACTATGTTTTCGGGGATGCGAGTTGGAAGGTAACATGTTACATACGTGGTGGTCCTGCCCCCGCATTAGATCCTTCTGGAAAAGGGTTTTCCGCACCATCGGTTCCTTGCTTGGGATAGTGGTACCTCCTCAGCCTAATACGGCGCTGCTAAATCAGTGCATCCCTGGCCTTCCTAAACACTTCAGGATCTTATCATTTTTCATGTTATTGGGGGCCACGATGACCATAGCTAAATCGTGGAAGAAACCCTCAGTTTCTTTCCAGATGTTTAGGAGAAAAGTCTCTTAGATAATGTCACAGGAACAAATAGTAGCTAAATGGGCGGACCAGTCCAAAAAATTCAGATTTATTTGGGAACCCTGGGCTACCTTCTGCAATGTGTCTCTCATACCTGGGGTTCGGCCTGGGAACGGGATCACTCCAATCTAATCTTGACTGTGTCTCTCTGCCCCTTTTTTCTTTACCACGTTTCTCTCTCTCTCTCCCTCTCTCTCCCCTATTGCACCTCCCTTGGTGCTATATCCTGCTGTCGGGTCTGTTAAAATGTTTTGGGTTATGCTCCATTATGTGCTGATTGCTCTGGAGCAGGCAAACTACCTTCCCCGTGGGGGTTGAGCGCTGCTGATCTATGCCGGCGCGGGCTCCGTGGCCCTGGTACTCGGGACGCAGCGTGATCCCTTTTAGGGGCGTCCGGAGGGCCGTGGGTCGCGGGCCCTGAGCGGTACTATCATATTAGCCGGGTCATTATTATTGCGCTCACACTATTGGTTTTACCACTACTGTTTGCTTGGTCTGGAGGATTTAATTGACTAGTATTGCTTGTTTATGGAATATATTCTCCCGGCTATGGTATGTTGGATGGACTTGACACATCACTTTCATGTACCATTGTCCATTTTCATGTTGTTATTGGAAAAACTTTCAATAAAAATCTTTAAACATAAAAAAAGGGCTGTTTGCAGTAGTGATGAGATTAGACTGGAGTTCACTCAGAACTCTTGCTGTTCACAGATCTGTCAAACAAAATTACCATATTTGTCTATGTACACCAAGGATGAGCCGAACACCCCCCCCCCCCGGTTCAGTTTGCACCAGAACTTGCAAACAGGAAAAAAATGTGTTCAAATGCGCAAACACAGTTAAAGTCTATGGGACACGAACATGAAAAATCCAAAGTGCTAATTTTAAAGGCTTATATGCATGGTATTGTCATAAAAAGTGTTTGGGGACCTGGGTCCTGCCCCAGGGGACATGTATCAATGCAATTTTTTTTTTTAAAAGGGCAGTTTTTTCTGGAGCAGTGAATTTAACTACTTGACCACTGGGCACTTAAACCCCCTTAATAACCAGACCAATTTTCAGCTTTCGGTGCTCTCACAATTTGAATGACTATTACTCAGTCATACAACACTGTACCCAAATGAAATTTTTGTCCTTTTTTTCCACAGATGGAGCTTTCTTTTGGTGGTATTTAATCAATGAAAATTCTGTAAAAATATGACATTTTCTTTGTTTCTGTTATAACATTTTGCAAGTATGTAATTTTTCTTCATAAATGTTGGCCATAATTTATACTGCTACATATCTTTGGTAAAAATAAGTACAAATTTGTGTATATTATTTGGTCTTTGTGAAAGTTATAGAGTCCACAAGCTATGGTGCGAATATCTGAAAATTTCTTGAGACCCTAACAAGCCAGAAAAGTACAAATACCCCCCAAATTACCCCATTTTGGAAAGAAGACATTCCAAGGTATTTAGACAGAGGCATGGTGAGTTTTTTAAAGTTGTAATTTTTTCCCACAATTCTTTGAAAATCAAGATTTTTTTTTCACAAAATTGTTATATTAGCAGGTTATTTCTCACACACAGCATATGCATACCACAAATTACACCCCAAAACACATTCTGTTATTACTCCTGAGTAAGTGTGGTTACATACAGAGGCTCAACATGCAGGGAGCACAATTAGGTGTTCTGGAGCACCCAGGCCAATTCTGACATTTCTCTCCTACATGTAAAAATCATAATTTATTTGCTAGAAAATTACATAGAACCCCAAAACATTATATATGTATTTTTAGCAAAGACCCTAGAGAATGGTGGTTGTTGCAACTTTTTTTCCGCTCCCGGTATTTGCACATCAATTTTTCTAACGCGTCTTTTTGGAAATAAAACTGTTTTGTGCTTTTTAAAAAAAAAAGTTTAAAGTTAGCTCAATGTTTTTGCATAATGTGAAAGATGAAGTTACGCCGAGTAAATAGATACCTAACATGTCACCCTTCAAAATTGCACACGCTCGTGGAATGGTGCCAAACGCCGCTACTTAAAAATCCCCATAGGTGACGTTTTAAGTATTTTCACTGGTTACATGTTTTTAGTTAGAAAGGAGGTCTAGGGCCAAAATGATTGCTCTCGCTCTAATGTTCGCAGCGATACCTCACATGTGTGGTTTGAACACTGTTTTCATATGTGGGCAGGACTTACGTGTGCATTCGCTTCTGTATGCGAGCACACAGGAACAGGGGCGCTTTAATTTTTTTTTATTTTTTTATTTGTTCATTTTACTTTATTTATTTTAGTTTGACATGTTTTTCCCCAAAAATAAATGTTTTGATCACTTTTATTCCTATTTCAAGGAATGTAAACATCCCTTGTAATAGGAATATGGCATGACAGGTCCTCTTTACAGTGAGACATGGGGTCAATAAGACCCCACATCTCACCTTTAGGCTGGGATGCCTGAAATTAAAAAAAAAAAAATTATCCTGTCTTTGATCGTAGCGATGAGTCGGTAGAAGCACCGGAGGGTGACGGGAGCACCCATCCCCCCCATGTTGAGGGCATGTGGCCTGGTACAGTTCAGGAGGGGAGGCGCTCTCTCATCCTCCCTCTTTTCCTGTGGCCTGCCATGTTGCATGCTCAGATAAGGGTCTGGTATGGATTTTTAGGGGGACCACTGCGCCATTTTTAAGAAAAAATTGGCACAGGGTTCCCCTTAAAATACAGACCTTTTATCTGTATTGCTGACACCCGACAATTCATTACAGCCACGATCAGTTTTGAATTACTTTTTTTTTCCTTTAGAAATGTCATTTTGCTGCGGGACTGTTCTAAACACAGGAAAAATGTGCCACTTTACAGGCATACTATAGACACCCCCTAGGTACGAAATGTAAAGGAATATTTCACTTTTATTGTTTCACTTTAAGCATTTTTAAAATCACTGCCCCCGAAAAAATTGCAGTTTTTAAAACATGTTTTTGCATTGATATATGTCCCCTGGGGCAGGTCCCAGGTCCCCAAACACTTTTTATGACAATACCATGCATATAAGCCTTTATAATTAGCACTTTTGATTTTTCATGTTAATCTCCCATAGATTTTTAAACTGTGTTCTGTGTCTTTCGAACTTGCCGCAAACACCACATATTGTTCATTATTCCGCGAACAGGCGAACACCTTCTTGAGCCAGATCCACGTAGCGCGGCGCTTCTTTACATCCGGCGTAGTGTATCTCAGATACACTACACTGCTGTAACTTACAGCGTATTTCCCGTATCTACAAAGAATTTGCGCCGTAAGTTACCGCGGCGTAGTGTAACTGTGTCGGCGTAAGGGAGTGCAATTCAAATGGATGAGATGGGGGTGTGTTTTATGTTAATACGTCTTGACCCGACGTAAATGACGTTTTTTTCTGAACGGCGCATGCGCCGTCCGTGGGGGTATCCCAGTGCGCATGCTCCAAATTAACCCGCAACAAACCAATGCTTTCGACGTGAACGTCATTCTACGCAAAGCCCTATTCGCGAACGTTTTACGCAAATGACGTACACGACGAAAAATTTGACGCTGGCCCGACGTCCATACTTAACATTGGCTACGCCTCATATAGCAGGGATAACGTTACGCCGAAAAAAGCCTTATGGAAACTACGTAAAAAAATGCGCCGGCCGGATGTACGTTTGTGGATTCGCGTATCTAGCTAATTTGCATACTCGACGCGGAAATCAACGGAATCGCCACCTAGCGGCCAGCGTAAATATGCACCTTAGATCTGACCGCGTACTAAGACGTACGCCAGTCGGATCTAGCCCAGCTACAGGCGTATCTTGTTATGTGGATAAAAAACAAAGATACGCCGGAGCAACCTAGCAGTTACGCGGCGTATCAATAGATATACGCCAGCATAACTGCTTCGTGGATCTGGCCCCTTATGTTCAAGTCGAAAGTAATGTACACCTGCCTGAACCTCCTGCTGCTTCTCAGCTGTTACTTATAAATGTTTTCATGTGTGGAACTTTACTTCTACAGTCACATTATTAATTCACAGATATCTGCTGATTAATGAACTACAGGTCCTATTACCCAGAAATATGGGTGTAATATGTAACATGGTATAAAAGGTGAAGTTAACCACACATCAGCCACATGAAAGTTCAAGATATGCACATCTCACAGGCAACCCAGTTTAGTACCTCCCTCTGCTTCACACAACCACCCCTACCCCCCCCCCTCCATCTTTGAGCTCACTTGTTTAATAGGTAGGAGTCCATCATAAAGATGTAGATGAATTGTTCAATTTGAGTCTTTTAGAGTGGGCAAAGTGTGATTCTTGCAGAATATGGTTTCCATCAAAAAGGCTGAATGCTTATATAAGCTATTAAGTCTTTTGGCATTAATAGATACCAGTTTAATTGCCATGACCTGTTGTAAGGGGTGCTTAGTATATCTGGATATGAATTAAAGGAGTAAATGGTATACCTAATTTTCTTGTGGTGGCAGGGATGTCATAGTAAAGATCTTGCAGTGAGGAGATTCTTGAAATGATGAACTGTATGCACTATATCATGAGTGACCAAACTGGCTCAGGTGAGTAAAACGGGGGGTCTGGGGGACTGGTCACTGTCAGAAGTTTTTTCACCTTAATTCATAGGATGCACTAAAGGTGAAAACATATGAGGGTTTACAACCCCTTTAGGGCTCCCTCTACCGGTCCTGGTCTAAAATTGTAGGTCAGGGCCAGGGATGAGCTTTGTGTTTGACTCGAACATATGTTCGACTCGAACATCGTCTGTTCGTACGTTCGACGAAATTCGAAAAAAAACGGGCCGTTCGCGCCAAATTCGAGTGACGCGCAATGGACCGTAATTCACTGCGGCATTGCGCGTTGATGATTGGGTGGCTTTGGCCAATTATGGCTCAGGGCTTTAGCACACGCCCCACACTATAAGAAAAAGGCTGCCTGCAAGGCGGCCGCCTGTAGTGTGTTGCGGTTGTTAATGAGAGCAGATCAGTCAGTTCATTGAGAGAGAGACAGTGTTTTTTCTACCAGATAGATAGATAGAGCAGGCAAGCTAGTCAGTTTAGCTTTATTTACAGTGTGTAGAGGATATATATATACATCCTAGGAGTTATACATATATTTATACACTGTATAGCTTAGCTAGATCAGCTATTCCTATTTGTCAGGCAGTAGATTGTGCTAGCTGCCATGTTCTAACGTTGTATTGCCTGTGTGCTGTTTAGTTTATACCTAAACGTACTCAGTGTTACTGCACGTGTGCTGTTTATTTGCCCATAAACGTAGTTGCTGTTACTGCACGTGTGCTGTTTATTTGCCCATAAACGCAGTTGCTGTTACTGCACGTGTGCTATTTATTTGCACATACATGTAGTTGCTGTTACTGCACGTGTGCTGTTTAATTGCACATAAACACAGTTGCTGTTACTGCACGTGTGCTGTTTATTTGCCCATAAACGTAGTTGCTGTTACTGCACGTGTGCTGTTTATTTGCCCAGGTCTTGTCAGGCCTGATCCTCGCTATAGGCTCACTATGCAAGCCGCTTAGGGCCCTGCAAAGCTGCAAAGGGCCCCCCAAATTACTAGAGGCCCCACCTGGTGAGAAGTAATTTTCGCACCCTCACCCCGCTTCTAAACTCGCTGGCTGAGTCATTTACGACAGCAGAACACCCCCTCCCCCCGCTTCTCAACTTTCTTTAATGTGACATGTCACTGTCATAAGCGCCCCCCGATTCTCATTTTTAATGTGCCATGTCATTTTGCTTAGGGCCCCAGGGAGGTCAGGATCGGCACTGGGTCTTGTAATTACCTGGGGGGAGTGGTGGTGGGGAAACTCATGCTATTTTTATCCATATTGCAAGGACCAAACATTACATTAAAGCTGCAAGCAGTATTAAATTACTTTTTTTCTGAGAGTAATCTCATGTTGTGCAGGGACATTTCTAAACACGTGCCACTACTATAGACACCCAGCAGGTACGATATTTAAAGGAATTTTTCTTTCTTTTTTTTCACTTTAAGCATCATTCAAATCGCTGCTCCAGAAAAAACTACAGTTTTTAAAACTTTTTTTTCCATTGATATATGTTCCCTGGGGCAAGACCCGGGTTCTCAAAGACGTTTTCCAACAATAACTTGAATATTGGGCTTTAAAATTAACACTTTTGAATTCGAACGTTCGAGTCCCATAGACTTTAATGGGGTTCTAAATGTTCGCCCGAACGTTCGGTCTGTTCGAATGTTCTGGTGTGAACCGAACGCGGGGGTGTTCGGCTCATCCCTAGTCAGGGCATTCCAGATTAATGTGCAGACTATTGTCTGTGTAAAGTCTGGCATGCAGCAGTGCAACACACATATCAGTGCATCACACTGTGGTTATAAAGACAGAAGTTTTTTTATCTTGATGCATTCTATCCATTTAGGTTAAAAACAATTGTCTGTGTGCACAGGATCCTCCCCAGTCCCCCCGTATACTTACCTATGCCCAATCTCAATCCAGAGCTGTGCCTAAGAGCAGCAGCTCTCTTTGCTCTGTCCCTCCTCACAGCTGTCAATCAAATCCTGTGATGAGGGAGCAGGTGGTCAGACCGTCTTTATCTATATGGTAGATGCAGGCAATGTTGCTCAGGATCTATCCTGCAATCGCAGAATAGGTGGAGCCAGGAGTGCTGGTGGGGTACACCAAAAGAGGAGGATTTGAGCTGCTTTTTCGCAAAAAACAATGGCTGAGAAGTAAAAGGGGTAATTCTCTAAAGCCCTGTACACACGGCCAGGAATCCCATCTGTTTGGAAACCGTCAGTTTTCCCAATGAGATTCTTGCCAAGCTTGCCTTGAAAAGCCATGTATACACACGTCCACACTAAAGACCTGCTGTTCTTTTGAATGGCAAGAACGCGGTGACGCCAAATACTATGATGAGCCGGCTAAATTACGTTCTATGCTATCGCGCATGCGTCAAATTGTTATCCAGCATGCACAGTTTATTTCCCCTTCAGGTAAGCATACAGACGTCCGGTTTTCTCGTCAGGAAACACTCTGCTGGGAATCCTGATGGGAAAATAGAGAGCAGGTTCTCTATTTTTTTCCGGCACTTTTCCTGTCGGGAAAACTGCTAGGGCGCATACACGGCCGGGATTCCCGGCCAAAAGCTCTCCTGGCAGTTTTCCTGCAGGGAAAACTGGTCGTGTGTACGAGGCTTTAGGAGCGTAAATGGTTGGGGCCTGTGTGTCAGGCTGCAGGCCTGTGACACTCCTTAACACTCTCTATACTAGGTGGGGGAATCTGTGTTAAATGTTGACAGCAGGAGGGATTTGAACCTGCTGAAGAGGTTTCCCTGGGCAGTGTAGAGCATGTGGGGGAGGCAATGCCATGTTGTGGATCCTAACCTGCTGATGGTAAGAAGTCTGTGAACTTCTGCATGCAGGATCATGATTTAACCCTCTAGCAATTCTCCGGAAATCAGAGGTTGTTGAAGGGATATAGGAAGGTGATGTAGCTGCTAAAATGCCACTAAATAGGAATAAGGTGAGTCTAGTTAACTTGTGGCCAACTGGACACACCCTGGAATTTCTTTTTTTTTTATTACAATCCTTAGTTTACATTTTTTTATTACAGCATTACACTTCATCATCCTAACCGGCAAAAAAAATCCTATCATTTTAGACATGCCTGTCATTGTTTTATTCTTTTTGGAGGTAAATGCAATGCTGAGCTTTTATTTATACTATGGTAAGTTGGTAATGTGTGTTGCTTGTGTACACAACTGTTACTGCACAGCAATGTGACAGCATGATGCAAACTAAAAACAGATGACCAGCAACAATTAAATGATGTGCTGTGAGAACCTTAAACTAATAAAACACCCCATCAAAATAAAATGAATTGAATATACCCCAAAATAAATGTATATCTGAGCTGACCCTAATTTCCTCCCATGCACTTTGTTGGGATTCCCTTTCTTTTTTCTAAAGCAGCTTTAGAATACACTGACAATTTACTGTAGGCTCAAATCACAAAGCAACAATTCAAAGATAAGTGTATTTTTTTATTTATATTTTTAAATCTGTATTTGTTGATATGTTAGGTGATTTATATTTTATTTTTTAATCCATTTTCTGTGGTGTAAAGTCAAGTCTTTCTATTGATTTAATATTTTAAATGCATTTTCCATTAAATAATTGATTCAGTACATTATGTATGAGTAGTTTGTATGCATTTACAGAAGTCTAGGTTTATACAATTTTTATGATACTTGTTAAACTATATTGTTCTAATAGAATTGTTTTCAGTTTTAAATTTCATTCTATGGATTTGTTTCATGTTCCCTTATGCCCCTTTCCGATCGTGTGAGTTTTTCCATTGAAAATTCCGATGAATTCCATTGGAGTTTAGATAAAGAACATGTTCTATTTTTTTCCGATGGAATTCCGTCGGAATTTCAATGTGATTTGGCCAGGCAAAAGCCTGATCGTGTGTACGCGGCATTAGACTTGTTAGTATGCTTGTAATCGATTTTCAAATATTTGAAAACACATACTATGGTTACTGCAAGCACACAATACTTTGTTTTGCTCCATGAGGCCAATTCTATCCTAAATTGATGTATTATAGAAGGCTTTTTATAAGACATTCTGGCTCCTTATATACATTTGGGACTAAACAATAGTTTAGTTATCCTTATCAGAATTATCAGAAATGTTGTCACATTTTCCTGAAGAATTCCTCATACTGATGAACACATAAATAATTAGCGTGTCTGGCTATCTATGAGGAAAGAGGGAAAGAGGGGGACACCCTCATTTAGACCTTTTGGGAAGAAGGCAAAGGTACTTTCTACTCAGAAAGTTGTCACCACTGCCAATTTTGAGAGAAAGGCAGCAGGTGATTTAATTTACTGCTTAGCAATAAAATATTAAATATTTTTTTTATTACATTCTTTTGTTTTCCTTGATTTTTCAATTGTTCAGGTACATTCTATGAGGCACATTAAACTTCTACAGGGGCACTGTATGGGTCCTGAAGCAGATTCATTTTTAGCTATCCCTATTGCTAACCTTACCCCTAACCATTACAGTACCCCTAACCCTAACACTAACCTGAACCCTTAGACCCCTTTCACACTGGGGCGGTGGGTACGTCAGCGGTAAAGTGCTGCTATTTTTAGAGGAGATTTACCGCCAAGTTCACTGCGCATTTCAGCCGCTGCTTTTAACCCCTGCTAGCGGATGAAAAAGGGTTAAAACCACCCGCAAATCGCCGCTCCAAAGATGCTGCTAGCAGGACTTTTTTTAGCGCCCTGACAGCGCCCTCTGGCTTTCACACTGGAGTGTAAGGAGCGGCTCTTTCAGGACACTTTGCAGGCGCTATTTTTAGCGTTATAGCGCCTGCAAAGCGCCTCAGTGTGAAAGGGATCTTATGTCAAACCCTAGCATCATCCCTAGATGATAATTCAAGCCATTTATTTGTAAACAAAATCAGTTGGTCACTGTGTCAGCGCTGCCATGGTCATCACAAGGCTTTGTTAACTTGCTCACCCTCTACAACCAGCAGGAGGATGCAGTGTGTTTCTTTCATATGCATCTTATTTGTTATCTGTAATTCCTAAAGAATCAAATCTGAAGTTGGAAATATTGGCTGTAAAAGTTAGCGAACAGGCCAAATCAGAGCTGTTATGTTTACAAGAAAATTTACATTAGCTAGTTGGAAAAATAAGTGACTATTAATAATCCATAGCAAAATTTTCTAATAAGAAAAAGAAAACTGAACATGAAGTGTGTTACTGTCCGAGACTGCAATATAGCCTTGTTAATAGTATTACTACTTATATAGAATTATACTACCCTTCAACACACAAAAAAAACATTTATAAAACTTAACTTGCTGTAAATAATGTAAATAAACATAAAATAGTGTGGGTTTGGGATGGGGATGTACATACATAAACACATTTACCTTTAAAATGATTGTAAAAATCAAGCCCTGTACAAACGGGCCAGAATCTCTTGCCACCCGAGTGTACAGACACTCCATTCAAAAGAACCGCCGTTTTTTTGAATGGAACAAATGCAGTGAGGTCATCGACTACGACGGGTGTGCGCTCGTCACATTTAATGCCGTCGCCGCCATCTTGCTACACCCTACCGATGCCTAGGAAGCTACCACGCATGCGTCAAAGTCATTTTGAGCATGCGGCAGGTGACAAGTATACACACTCTTGGGTTTACCGGCAGGAAAACACTGCGAGAAAATAGAGAACATGTTCTCTATTTTTCTCGTCTAGATTCTGGGCAGTTTTCTTGTCGAGAAACCTGAAAGCCTCGTACACACGCATGGTTTACTTGGCAAGAAAGCTCTGCCAGCAGTTTTCTTGCCGGTTCTTGCCGAGTAAACCAAGCGTGTGTATGAGGCTTCAGACATGAAATATAAACAAAGTATATTCCTCTGTAATGTGTACTTGTCTCAATCCAGAGCACTAAATGTCATTGCTGTATGCTGCATCATTCCTCTGCTATCTGCTATTTGAGTCACTTCCTACAGGCTTTCCAAACACTGAGAGGTAAAAAGGGGACAGAGGAGGGAGCTGTAGCACCAAACATGTGAATGACAACCTCAGCTCTGTAATGTGTGAGGAGGTGTGTCACTTCCCTCCAATCAGCTCTTCCTATTGAGACCTGCAGAGTGTAACTTCAGCTCCCTGCCTCCATACGTGAAAGCTTAGACAAACTGTAAAATTTCATTCTTTGAATAGCTGTAGAGAACAGAAGACTGCAGATAAACAGGAATAACTTATGTAGGTTGATTTTTTTTAATCTCTGTGTATCATCTGAGGCCAGTCACTTCACTGTGCATATACAGGGGTTTACAAATATGCTTTTTGTATATACAGTATATTGAATTACTGTAAAACAAAAGATAATACTTATTTTCTGTGCAAATAACATATTGTTTTTAAAATAAAACACTGAAAAAACAACTTGTTTTCATATATGGTGCTATTTATTAAAGGGTAAGCACTGTGACACTAAAGAAAATTAAATTTTTATCGTTCTATTTATTATTTTTTTTCAGTTCATTATAGTCACCACATTTTAGTCACCACATTTTGCTGTATCAGCAAAGAAAACTGTAATTATAGAATTTATCAGGGCTTTCCAAATTAGATCTCCAAAACCTGTATAGACGCCAGGATAAGAGTTGGCATAATTTACAGTAGATGCTTTTAGAATGATAATAAACTCATATATATAATATATATATGTATATATATATATATATATATATATATATATATATATATATATATATATATATATATATATATATATATATATATATATATATATATATATATATATATTTTTTTTTTTACTTTTGTAGGAAAAAGGCTTAACATGGTGATACATTCTAGCCATCATAGCAAAAGTTATTAATTATGGAAATGCTAACTACATGTATGTGTGTTAGCTTGCTACCAATCTTATGTTCTTGCTTTACGACTGCTGAATTGCTGGTCACATTCCCGTATGTCCACTGTTGTATAAGCTCAATGTTTTGGCACACAAGTGTTGGCTTGAGGGGACCACTTAACCACACGTTGCCCATAGCAATTACTAAAGGCTTGTTCACACTTGACTACATTGCTAATGCTTAACAAACTTTCCTATACCATTAGTATGGGCTTTAGAGTGGCATTTTACAAGCATTAATGACAAGTTAAATATTCTGCCCAAATGCCTTTTGGGCAGTTTTGAAGCATTTTATGAGCATTAAGGCATGTTAAAACTGCTCTACAAATGCTTTTTCCAGTACAGAAAATTAAGTAAGCTTAATTCCCCGTAACCACACCACAACTACCTGGCAGAGCAATTGCAAAGCAGTACCATAGACTTAAATGGGAGGCGTTGAAAGGTTCCAAACGCTTCCTGACCCGACACGAGGCTTCACTTTTGAAGCGACAGAATGCTAATGCTTCATGTTCTGATGTGTTGTAGCGCTCACCCCCGAAGGAGCCGCTGGTTATAGATTGGGTGGCATATTACCTCTGTGACTCCGCCGTCTAGGGTAGTTGATGAGAGCCAAAGCAATGGAATGTCCACACAGCAGGTGTCTTTTCTTGTGCTTTTATTTTACCCAACACGGTAAACAGTAAAAGGTAGATAGCAAATATGTATGAGGAGAAGAAATAGCAGATTCAGGCTTAACGTTACGGAAACAGTCCTGCTTCCGACAATACTTTACTTTCGTCGCCACTCCAGCCGGAGTGGGTATAGTGTACCTGGACAGGCTTCTCACACCGACCTGGCAGCCAGAGTATCACTCGGAACTTTGAGGGAAAAGATCTCTGCCACAGACCCTCCCTAGAACTTAGATCATGGAGACAATCCTTCTTGGTAGAATTTGTATTAGAATCGCCTTCAGGTAGTATTTTCCTTGTCAAAAGTCTTTATTTGTGATTTGTCAAAGGAATTATACAAACATTGTAGAATAAGAACACATTATAATTAAGGAGAGAGTTCTTTCGCATGTTAGTTATTTTAGAGCTGACCTATAGCAATAACAATATGTCCTTGCTAAAAAAGTTTATAACGATCTTACAATATTATATTTCCGTGGTGGGGTAACTTGAAGTGTAACTTAGTGTCATACCAACTATATTAATATTTCCACACACAGATCTGCTTATAAAGTATCGCAGTGAAAGCTTCAACATTGTTATTCTTCAGAGATATCTAAGGTGAAATATGTATCATAAACCTAGTTACGATCCATATCGCCAGGACGAAGACAAAGACAGAGTCAAAACAAGACAAAAAGAAAAAAGGGAAATAAGGGAAATAAGGGAAATAAGCGGGAGAGGGGGACAGGAGGGAGAAGGTAGAGCAAGGGAGTCTGCAGGACTAGGCCGGGGGACAACTACAATCAGCAAGAGATGCCGCTATCGCTACAGTGGCTGGGCTACCATGGCATCAAGACCTCATTATTAAAAGTGTTAGACATTGTATAAGTAATCCAAGGTTTCCATTCTTGTTCGAACTTGGTAATCGTGTCCGTTTCGATGGCCGACATTTTGGCGTGAGTCATTGCTGTGTTTGTTCTGGTGTGGACTTCCTCCACCGACAAATTTGGGGATTTCCATGCTTTGGCAATTGTTTGCTTAGCGGCTGTAAAAAGTTGTCTGATAAGTTTGAATTGTGTATTTGATACTTCCGCCGGTTTTAAATTGAGTAAGGCTATTTTAGGGTCTAACGTGAAATTCTTCCCCAGTAAAATGTAAGCTATTTGAAATATTTTCAGCCAAAATATTTGCGCTTTCGGGCACGACCACCAAGTGTGATAATAGGTTCCTATATCAGTGCATCCCCTAAAGCATAGGTCTGAATAGTTGCGAGTAAATTTAGCAATTCTGGCAGGTACCAGGTACCATCTAGCGAGCACTTTGTAATTAGTCTCTGACGCTATCACATTTGGGGATGCAGTTTTGATGTTGAACCATATTTGATTCCATTCCGATTCACTCAGTTCTGTGTTCAGGTCCTCCTCCCATCGGCGGACGTATAGAAGTTTCCCTGTGTTGGGTTGTGTGGTTATTTGGGAGTAGATGGTAGATATCAGGCCTCTTGCATGAGGATCTTTTGTACAGATGGTTTCAAAAATTGACAGCTGAATTGGCGGAGCAGGTGCGTCTGCCAGGGGTTGAAAAAAGTTTTTTATTTGTAGGTACCTGAAAAGTTCCTTTTGAGGGATACCCTGTGATTCACATAATGTTGGGAAGGGAATAATGGAAGAAGAGTTTAGAAATTTGTATTTTTGCGTGCAATCCCTTTTCACCCATTCTTTGAATGTACCTGGATATACCCACGCTGGATAGAATTCAGGGTTCTTGATAAATGAGAGTAATGGTGAGTGCGGGGATTGTAGACTGTACTTGGCTTTGATTTTGTCCCATAAGGATAGGGAATGTTTAAGAATGGGGTTACTTACATGTTTGCGTAATTTTGGGGAGATCCAGAGCATGTTGGAGATTGAGATAGGGTCGCTTTCTAGCGCTTCTATAGCCACCCATAATGGAGCTTCATGTTTTGCGTGGTACTTCACTAAATTTGCTAGTTGTGCTGCGTTGTAGTAATGTAAGAAGTTGTGGTAACCCAGACCTCCTTTAACTTTAGGTAAATATAGGGTTTGGGGCTTAATTCTTGGTTTGGAAGAGCCCCATATGAAGGATGAAACTCTTTTTTGGATTATTCTAAAATAATGAGCCGGGATGGGGATGGGAAGTACTCTGAAGAGGTAAAGTAGTTTCGGTAGGATTGTCATTTTGATAGCGTTTATTTTACCAAACCACGACAGCGGGAGTTGGGTCCAAGATTTCATGAGGTTTGTTATGTGTTTTAGGAGAGAGGGATAGTTAAACGAATATAGGTCAGCTACTGCAGCTGTTAGGTGTATTCCTAAATATGGGATGCTTTTTGTTTGCCATTCAAAAGGGAGACCTGACCTAGCGGCACTTAGTTCAATGGTGGACAATGATATGTTTAAGGCTCTGCATTTTTTAGGGTTTATTGCTAAACCTGAGAATAAAGCGAACTGGTTGAGGATAGGGATTAAGTTGGGGCCTGAAACCTGGGGCGACGAGAGGAAAAGTAGAATGTCATCTGCATATAAACAAATTTTGTGCTTGATAACTCCCAGTTCTATACCAGGAATTGTAGATTCAGTTCTGATCCTTTGAGCGAGGGGTTCTACAAGGAGGGCGAACAATAATGGGGATAAAGGACATCCTTGTCTAGTACCTCTTTGTACTTTGAATGTCTCTGATTTGTACCCCGCATATTTAACGTATGCTTTGGGATTTTTATACATTTCCAGAATCCACTGTATATAATTGGGTCCAAAACCCCATTTCCGCAAATTAAATTCTAGATATGCCCAAGAGACGGAGTCGAAAGCCTGCTTTAAATCTAAGGAGACAAAGCACGCTGGGATTCCTCTTTTTTTAGCGATATGTGCAATTAAATTCGCCCTCCTTATATTGTCCCCCGCCTGCCTATTGGGCATGAATCCTACCTGATCACGATGGATCAGTGTTCCAATGAATTTGTTAAGACGGCGCGCTAATATTTTCCCTAGCAATTTAATGTCAACGTTCAGCATAGATATTGGACGGTAATTTTCACTTAGGGTAGTGTCTGTGTGAGGCTTAGGGATCATACAGATAGTGGCCATTAGTGAATCTTGCCTGAAGGATTTCTGTTTTAATACGTCATTAAATGCATCTGCCAACCTGGAGGAGATTAAGTCCTTGAATGTTTTGTAATATCTAGCTGGGAACCCATCTGGGCCAGGCCGTTTATTCAATTTTAGGTCATCGATGGCTTCCGCTACCTGTGATATTGTTTCGTCCAACTGTGATTTTTGGACTTCGTTTAAATGTGGTAATTTGATCTGTGAGTAAAAGGTTTCAGCTTCCGATTCATTAAACGAGGTTGTTTCCGAGTATATTTTCTTTAAGTGTTCGCTAAATTTCTTCACTATTTTGCATGGGTTACTGGAGGTATAGTTATTTGCTATTTTTAATCTTATTGGGTTATAGGATTTGTTGGTCGAGTTTAGCGCTCTAGCTAGGTAAGTCCCCGATTTGTTGGCATATTTATAGAACTTGTGCTTAGACCTAAGTAGGGTTTTGTCTGCCGATTCTGTCAGGAATAGGTCGTATTCTAATCTCGCTTTATCGAGCCGCGCTTTGGATGTGGGAGTGTGGTGCTGTTGGAAGGCCATGTACGCTAATTCATGTTCTGTTTCAAGGGTTTTTGCTAATTGAATCCGTTTGCGCTTAAGGTTTCCTATTTGTCTCTGTAGGGTCCCTCTCAGTACCGGTTTGTGTGCTTCCCAGAGTGTGAGTGGGGAGATTTCTGGGGTTGCATTCAGTTCTAAATATTCTTTGAAGTTACGTTCAATTTCTGCGCAGTATGTTGGGTGTTTAAGCAGTATCTCCGGGAGATACCACGTTGGGTCATGGTTCTTCGGAATTGCTGAAGCTACTGTGGTAAATACTGCATCGTGGTCCGACCAGGGGATGGGAATGATGCTGGATGCGATCACCTCCGGCAGCATTCCTGTAGTTAAAAATATGTGATCTATGCGGCTAGAGGATTGATGAGGGTTGGAGTAGTAAGTGTAATTGCATTTTGTTGGGTTAGTTTCTCTCCAGGAGTCCACCAGGTTGTATTTGGCTAACAGATTGGAAAGATTCCATTTGGATTGTTTGTTTAGGGGGGAATAGGGTGTTTTGTCTAGGAAAGGGAGGAGGACCTGATTGGAGTCTCCGCAAACAAATAGGGCTCCCCTCTTATGTGTATTAATTGTTTGAAAGAGGTGCGACATAAATGCCAGTGGGTTAACATTGGGTGCGTAATAGGACACTATGGTCACTGCCGAATCCATGATGAATCCAGTCAGGATTATGTAGCGACCCTCTGGATCTTTAATTTCTGACGTCAATGTGAATGGTGCTGTTTTGTGGAATGCGATTAAGGTACCCCTCTTTTTGACAGAGGCTGAAGCCGAGTATGTTTGTGGATAGGATGCATTAAAGTATTTTGGGGTAGTGGAAGGGGTGAAATGAGTTTCTTGTAAGCAGATTACGTGTGCTTTCTTGGACTGAAAATACCTAAAAGCTTTTGTGCGCTTTTGTGGTAGGTTTAAACCTTGGACATTAAGAGACAGTATGTTCAACGGGGCCATGGCAGCCAAACCAATATGCCTGTCTTACCGTGATTCCATGAGATGCGGTCTCCCGACCCAATCCGTGCAGACATATAGGGAAGAGGGATAGGGGAGGGTTGCAAGAAAGAAAATGTAACAAGAGAAAGAAAATAAGGTGCGTTAGTACATGTTACTTTGATAAGCAATAGCATTCTGCCGAAGCAGTCAAGTAAGTCCCGTGATGGGGAGAAAATGTCCCCAACAGGGGAGAAGGTGCCCTCGTCTAGTCCCCGCATATTAGTGCGAGGACCAGAGGGGAGCTCAGTGAAGCGCATGTAGCATCCGTGTCATGGAGGCCCGCGTACTGAAATATTTTGTTGTATCCGTTTGGGTAACTCTAATATAATGCTATAAATAAACATATTATAAGCTAAACTAGCTAGATTAACGTTTGAGCATACCTTTTGACGTGTGGGGGTCAGGGGAGGCAATCTTATTAGCAGCAGCAGGTTGTGCTGACTGTGTCTCAACGTTCTGATGCTAAATAAGTAAGGTGGGAGTTTTCTTGGAGAATGTGCGTGGTGTATGACCGAATGAGTTAAACTAAAATCTTGTTTTGTACAGGAGAAGGTGACTTGGTCATTTCATTATTATCGCCTATAAACAACTAAGACCAGGCGTTTTAAGGGTATCTTGCTCTGGGAGTACCCAGGGTGGGGAGGTGACTAAAATTAGCTGTGGACACAGGTGGCGTGCCTTGTAATTAATGGGGGGTTGCCTAAGTGATCCCTTTTTCCCTTTGAGGGTGCAGGGAGTGGATGAGTTGGTTGCTTAAATTATGTAAATCCAAAATAAATATTAAAGTATGAACAGAAATACATTTGAATTGTAACATTCAATCCATTCTGGGGTATTGTAAAGCTGGAGTGGGAGAAAAAAGAGAGGTTAGTAGATTTATGTAGAGTTAATTCAGTCCATTGTGTCCTCTTGGTCCTGGGTCTGTGTGACAAATCTGCCCCTTTTGTGCGTCTGCTGTAGGCCGTTGTTGTGGTCCTGCCGAGGTGGGCTGCTGTGGGAGGATGCAGATGCTGGTCTTCTGCGAGCCGAATTAGTTGACGTAGGACCCTCCATCACCTTGAAATCCATCAGGGCTTGGCGTAGCTGATCTGGGTTTCTACAGACAATTTTAGTTCCTTGTATTGTAAAGCGCAGGGAGAAGGGGAATCCCCACTGGTATTTTATATTATGACGCTGTAGCTCCAGCAGGAGAGGTTTCATGGCCCTTCTTTTGGCTATAGTTAACTGAGATATGTCTGCAAAGATCTGGTATTCATATCCTTGAAATGACAGGTTTTTTTTCTCTCTAGCCGCCTCCATTATTTGTTCCTTAGTCTTATAAAAGTGGAACTTAGCTATTATGTCCCTAGGAGGACCGTCTGCTCTTTTAGGTGTCAGTGCTCTGTGGATCCTGTCCATTTCCAACCTTTCTACCGCTATTCCTGGCACTAGCTCTTGACATAGCGCCAATGCGGTGGCTTGTAAGTCTATGACTGCCTCAGGGATTCCCCTGAACCTAATGTTGGACCTCCTGTCGCGGTTCTCAAAATCTTCCTGTCTATTCTGCAAAATTTCATTTTCCTCTTTAAGCATGTCTAATTCAGTCATGCATTCTTGTGTGTATGTCTCTATTTCTTCCAGTTTGGACTCTAAAACTTCTGTTCGATTTCCAATTTCTCTAATCTCTTTTGTGAGGCTAGTAGTTATTTGGTCTGAGGTAATTTTTAGGGCTTTGTGAAGCATTCTTTCAAACTGCTTCAATAATGCTGAGGGGATTGTAGAGTCCTGTTTATTAGCTGACAATATGTCTTCAACCTCTTCCTCCTCACTATCTGTGCCCAAATTACACTGTGCTGCCATAAGTTTAGCTGAAAGTGTCGTTCGTTTCATCCCCTTTCCTGAGGTGATTTTGTCTGTGGAGCCTGGCGCCTTTTTAGCTGCACTTGCGGTCTGCTGTGCTCCGCTAATGGAGATGGTTTTATTCTTGCTCCTAGCTCCCCCTAACACCATTATGCCTTCGGGGGGTATCCCTCACCTCTCTGGGATATATATCCGTGGTACCGCTCGTTTGTATCTCCGGTTACCGGGGGTTATCTGCGGGTTTTTCTCCTACACGGAGTGGAGCTTCAGCCTGACATGTCCGTCCCGCTGGGCTCCGCGCATGCGCCTCCCAGGTAGTATTTTCAATCAGGTTACCAACTGACAGGTTGCTGACATCCAACCTTCTAGTGTCCGGTTACCTTGATTCCCGATGGATTGTCTAGGCCCTGTTGGATCGCCAGCCTCTCTTGGCTCTCCTCAGGCGGACTCCCCACCGAACAGCTATCTTGCTTGGGATCTTCTCAGATTTGGGGACCCAGTCGAATACTGGGGCCCCGCCACAGCTTTAAATGTTCCGGGCCAACATGGTCCCGTCCCCAGGAACACCGCGTGGCACGCGCACCCCGGCCTGGTAGGCCATCTCGCCGGGGGCCGTGATGTGTGGTCACCCTAAAGGTGGGCGCCACCTCAGGAAAAGAACCCCGCCTGAATTGCGTCTGCTCCAGAAGTAGCCTCTCCCAGCATGCCCCGCGAGAGAAACTCCCTCCTGATTGGCTGCTGGCAAGAGGCACCCCAGCCTGAACTCCACTGGCTCCACCTGTCTCCCCGGGTGGTATAGCACCCCAGGAACAACAGAATGGACCCACAGCACAGCCCAGCTGAAACAGAGACCCTTTGTAGAATTGCAATCAGAATCAGAGTCAACTACACTCTGATTATCCCTTAACTTTTAATAGCACCGGTACTTGGAAGTACACAGGTGCTACAGTGTAGACAGCTGTCTATTTTATCATGTGCAAAGAAATTTGAGGGGCATTTTTAACGCCTCTCAAATTCCTTCTTTTAATGCCAGTGTGAATGTCATTATTGCATTTTTGCTTCAAAAAACGTTACCTTAGCTTTAATTTGGATGCATTGGTGCTGTGTAATGTGTGATTTGTAACACATAAAACAAACCTAAGGAGACAAGCAATGGTAGAACCTATAATTGTGAGCTTTTCAAATTTGTATAATATAGTTTTTTTTTTTTTACAATTACAGACAAATCTGTAACACAGATATCAGCCCTTACGATCTGGATTTTTTTCAACGTTGCCTTCTACCCAAAATGTCTTATGCCTTGTACACACGATAGTGTGTGGGCCCCATCTGACTTTTTTCCATTGGAGTTTAGAAATAGAACATGTTTTATTTTTTTCTGATGGTAATTCCGATCGTCTGTGTGGAACTCCGACGGAAAAAAAACACGCATGCTCAGAATCAAGGCAACGCATGCTCGGAAGCATTGAACTTAATTTTTCTCGGCTCGTCGTAGTGTTTTACGTCACCACATTTTGGACGGTCGGAATTTGGTCTGACAGTGTGTATGCAAGACAGCTTGAACGGAATTCCAATGGAAAATTCTATCGGATTTTATCCGATCGTAAATTCTGATCGTGTGTACAGGGCATTACACATTTTCAAGATGTCTTACTTTAATGAAAATAATAAATGATCATAGGCAGGGGGGTGTGATGTTTTCTGGAAACTTTTTTATTTCATGGTCCTCCTGGGCCCTCACAACAGCCACATTTTTTTCATGTTTTTACAATTTTTATCACCCCTTCCCACCGAGCGTATGCTTATATGCGGCCTCAGCTTTAAGGGGTTATACCGATGATGCCCGCAGCTGCATACATCATCCTGGTACCTTTTTTTTTTTAGAGTGGGGGGGTTGGCTTTCCAGCAGGGATGGACTGGCCATTGGGACTACAGGGAGTTTCCCGGTGGGCCGATGGCTCAGTGGGCCGGCTTCAGTGACAGCGGCCTGGGAGTTTCTCACTTCTGCCTAATCTTGTCCCAAAAGGAGGGCACCAAACTGATTCTTTGCCCCGGGAGAAAAAATGTCTAGCTTCCCCACTGGTACTGCCTATAAGAGTACCTGTACCAGCCGCTCTACTCTAATAAAGTAAAATGGCTAGTGGCTAGTGAAGGGGGAGAGGGGGCTTGGGTGGCCGGGGGGGGGGGGGGGAGAGGGGCGGGAGTTGTCCGGCCGCTGTGGGAGAGACCTGTCAAAGTGGGCCAGTCTGGATGAAGTCCAGGGCCAAATTTTTGTCCCAGTCCAGCCCTGCTTTCCAGGGATAACAACCGATGCTGCTAAAAGCCACTCGGTTGTTATGCTGGAGGAGCAGGATGGAGCAACCCCCCTCCCGCCGTCTTCCGCCCTTTGTGACAATTGTGACAATTTCACACCAAACGTTGTCTAGCATGTCCACAGCTATTTTATATAAAGAATGGCAATAGTTTATGTTTCTTTTGGGCATGCTACAAAATGTCAGTATCTTACCTGAGTGATTTGTAGGTATGTTTTCACTTCAAAATGTGCAAATGTTAATCAAGTACTGACAAAATTATCATCTTTTTTCTTTCTGTCAGACTTTGTCATTTTAATAGTATGTATGTTCTGATTTACAATGGCTCTTTTTAGATTGTGTTTTATTTTTACCATGTCATAACTGTTATATACAACAAGGCATGTTGCAGGGTTAATAATGGTAACAAAGATGAATCCGCCCTTTCTGTGTTCCCACCACTGCGCTTATGAACAAATAGTGATAATCAAATTGGCACTGCTTATATTTTATTACACTAATTTTAGGGTTTTAGAATATGTTTTTCACATGTTGCAGGGCTAGCAGGGTGATCCTGTGACCACATGGATCTCCTTCCTTAACTGCTTCAGCCCCAGAAGATTAGGCTGCCCAATGAGCGGGCTATTTTTGTGATATGAATGAATGAATGACTTGTATATCGCTACACATGCGAACTGAATCGCCTCTATGGCACTGCGTTGTTTTAACTGACAATTGCACGGTCCTGCGACGTTGTATCCAAACAAAATTTACGTCTTTTTTTCCACACAAATAGAGATTTCTTGGTGGTATTTGATCACCTCTGCGTTTTTTTTTTGCGCTATAAACAAAAAAATAAGCGACAAGCGATAAGTATAAAGTGCACTTGAAATTGCACTGAAAATGCACTTGGAAGTACAGGTGCTGTAAATCTGAGGGGTAGATCTGAAACAAGGGGAAGCTCTGCTGATTTTATTATCCAATCATGTGCAAGCTAAAATGCTGTTTTTTTATTTCCTTGCATGTCCCACTCGGATCTACAGCGACTGCACTTCCAAGTGCACTTTCAGTGCAATTTCAAGTGCACTTTTCACTTGTAGTTTACACTTGCAGTGCAAAGTGGCTTTGCCTTTCGTAAATAACCCCCAATATCTTTTACTTTTTGCTATAGTAAATATCCTAATTAAAAAAAAAAAAAAAAAATTATAATAAACATATATTGATTTCGCAAAAGTTATAGCGTCTACAAACTATGGAAAATATTTATGGCATTTAAATGGCATTTTTACTATTATTATTATTATTATTATTATTTTTTTTATACTAGTAATGGCGGTGATCTGCGATATTTTTTTCCGATCAGATCGGACACTTTTGACACATTTTTGGGACCATTCAAATTTACAGAGCGATCAGTGCTATAAATGTGCACTGGTTACTATGTAAATGTGACTGACAGGGAAGGGGACTCACTATAGGAGATGACAGATCATGTTTTCTACTTTGTAGAAAGACATGATCTGTCTTATCTCTTCAGATAGCACGGGGACTCGTGCACGCGATCCTGCCCGCCAGCCATGCACATCGGGTTCCCCGCCATGCAGCGGCACGCCCTCTGGTGGCTCTCCTTGGCGTATATACTCTTGGCTCTCCTGTGTAAACCAACATACCTGCAAGTTGGTCTGTGCACTCAATGTCAGACAGCCATCCACGATCACGTTGAGGAGAGGCATAAAGGGGATCTGCCTATGTAAATAAGGCGGATCCCCTTTTTGTCAGGGGACAACTCTGAGATCTGCTGTTCCTAGTGATCAGGAACAGCAATTTCTTTGTTGTCCCAGGCAGCCCAACCCCCGCACAGTTAGAACACATCTATGGAACACAGTTAACCCCTTAAACGCCCCTAGTTTTAACCCCTGCCAGTATCATTTATACATTGATTAGTGCATTTTTATAGCACTGATCACTGTAATAAAGTCACTGGTCCCAAAAAAGTGTAATTGGTGAGATTTGTTAGTCCCACTAGAAATCGCAGATCACCTGCCATTAACAGTAAAAACATAAGAAAAGAAAGGTCCATAAATCTATCCCATATTTTGAAGACGCTATGACTTTTGCGCAAACCAATCAATATATGCTAATTGTGATTTTTTTTTTATTTTTTTTATTTTACCAAAAATATGTACCAGAATACATATTGTCGTTTATTTCATTCCTATTAACAGAGGATTGCGTCAGAGAAGGGCAGCCTCAGTTTAGCCATCTTTTCCCACTTCCAAAATGGCGGACCGTTGGTATTTAAGGGCAGACGTGACGTCAGTGACGCAGCAGCCAATCCCCAAAGACGTTATTCTCTGACGAAACGCGTAGGCGTGGATTGCGTCCCGACGCCATCTCGTCTCACATAGTAAGCAGGGACAGCGGGAGAATTTGAGGAGAAGACGCCGAGATCAGTCATTTGTATAGGCGGACGCCATAATATTATGTGTTTGCATTCTCTACTTAAATGTAAGTGCATTACTTTTTATTAAATACCGCTGGTGAAACAGTATCACGCTATGGGGATTCCATTTCTTTTCTCCCTTCTGAGACACATTGTGAAGGTACTACCTAGGACCTAGGAACCGGACACCCCTCAGTCTTGTTGGGAGACTATAAAAATATCCTGTGCCCATACTGACCACTGTAGTGGTCAGTAGCTTCGGTAAGCAAACTACAATACCTCATCACTTTTGTGTTTTGTTTTGGTGGATAAGATCGTTTGGATTATTTTGGATGTCACATCTTGAATACTGCATTGGCGATTCACATTGGACTTTTTTCACTCTTTGGATTTCCTATATTATTCACTACTACATGTGTATGGACTGCACTTATTTACAATCTTTTTTTCATTTAATATGAACTTTTGCTTTTTTGCACTATTGGAAACTTTGCATTTTCATATGTAATTCCTATATATATATATTGCTTGTGTTTTTTATACATATACCTTAGTTCACAACGTAGGTACTTCTATCAATCACTGACAGTTTTTGCGCTGTACCTCTTCCTTTTTCACTTGTTTTCTAATTTGTATCTACAATTTTTGGTACTTAGCAGCATTTACACCTTTATTGTTTCTGCGCAGTGTTTTTTCTGTTAGAAATTTATTTCTTTGAAAAGGTTTTTCCCAGAATACATATTGGCCTAAACTGATGAATACATTTTTAGATATTTTTGGGGATTTGTATTATAGCAGAAAGTAAAAAAAAAAGTTTTTTTCCCCCAAAATATTCGGTCTGTTTATAACGCAAAAAAATAAAAAACGCACAAGTGATCAAATACCACCAAAAGAAAGCTCTATTTGTGGGGGGAAAAAGGATATAAATTTTGTTTGGGTACAGTGTAGTACTCCCGCACAATTGTCACTTAAAATTACACAGTGCCATTTCGCAAAAAATGGCTTGGTCATTAAGGAGGTAGATCCTTCCAGG
This sequence comes from Rana temporaria, assembly GCF_905171775.1. NCBI lineage: Eukaryota > Metazoa > Chordata > Amphibia > Anura > Ranidae > Rana > Rana temporaria. The sequence continues at coordinate 174,906,732 of NC_053490.1, forward strand.
CTGAAGTGGTTAAGGGGGATATGATCAACATGTACAAATACATAAGGGGTCCATATAGTGAACTTGGTGTTGAGTTATTAATTTTAATGTCATCAAAGTGGACAAGGGCCCATTTTTTTACATCTAGAGGAAAAGAGATTTAATCACCAAATACGGAAAGGTTTCTTCATAGTAATGCCACGTACACGGGATCGGTTCGTCTGATGAAAATGGTCTGATGGACTGTTTTCATCAGACGAACCGATCGTGTGGGGGCCCCATCAGTTTTTTTCCCCATCGGTGAAAAAACTTAGAACCTGTTTTAAAATTATCTGATGGTTAAAAACCGATAGAAAAAAATTATCGTCTGTGGGGAAATCCATCGGTTAAAAATCAACACATGCTCAGAATCAAGTCGACGCATGCTCGGAAGCATTGAACTTCTTTTTCTCAGCACGTCGATGTGTTTTACGTCACCCTGTTCTGACACGATCGTTTTTTTAACTGATGGTGTGTAGGCAAGACTGATGAAAGTCAGCTTCATCGGATATCTGATGAAAAAATCCATCAGAACGTTTTCATCGGATGAACCGATCGTGTACAGGCATAAGAGGTGGGAAAATGTGGAATAGACTCCCTCCAGAGGTGGTTCTGGCCAGCTCAGTAGATTGCTTTAAAAAGGCCTGGATACTAACATTTATAGGTAAAGTTGATCCAGGGAATATCCGATTGCCTCTCTGGGATCAGGAAGGAATTTTTTCCCCTGCTGTAGCAAATTAAAGCATGCTTTGCTGGGTTTTTTTTGCCTTCCTCTTGATCAACTGTGGATAAATAATTGGGTATATTGGATTGTATTGCTGTTTTTTCTTTTTTTTTATGGTTAAACTAGATGGATTTGTGTCTTTTTTTTCAACATGACAAACTATGTAACTATATCACTATATATTTTTTGTATACGGTTATTTTGAATGCACAACAATTTGAGCATTTTTTGCTGCACTTAATAGAAACATATGAGAGGATTTTTCATCCACAAACTTTCCTTTGTCTGCTCATATATTTGCGTTCAAGCACATTGCAATTTGTATGCACAATAATGAATAACATTTCCAATGCATTTACAAGTATACATAAGGCACTTACATCTACTGTATGAATGCTTCTTGGTTACAAAAGTGACACTTCTTAATTGATGGATTTTTAAGAACTAATACTTTTATCTACACTAAATGTATTAAAATGTCATATATTGCTAGATATATAGATAGATACACAAACTATATGCACAGTACATATTTATACATAGATGGTCATTAGGATTTTTATAACTGGGGGATGGGGGTGCCATATATAAAAACTACACTAACAATGGAATTTTGCACAAGATTTAATGTGTAAAACTGCTGGAATGGTTTCCATCGGTCTCGTAATTGTTTATATGAAACCTTAAATGCCAATGTGAATGACTAATACTTTTATTCAAAATGATGATTGCTGTTGGTGAAAGCAATGCTTCACTCATTTTCTTGGAACATTAATTATCATAGAATGGTCAATATTTGCATATTTACAAATAAATGCTGCTCAGTTTTTGCTGATGCTTATATAAATATGTGTTTTACTGCTCGTTAAAGACATGTTTTCCTTCTTGGAATTAGAATTATCACAAAATGTTTATTTTTTTTATATTTCCAAGATAATACAAAATATTGCTGCTTGATTTTTACTGCTGCTTACACCACCGATATGTGTATGTGTTTATAACTATATTATTTGCTTTATATGGGCTAATATGAATATACTGTATATATAGACCAAATTGACTCCAGAATTTGTCATAACATTACAGGGATCATTTATGGGGCTTTTTGTAGTTAACATTTTCTTTATTGCACATTTTTTTTCACATTACATTACTTAAAACTCAATACATAAAAACACATACAACATATATACGGTCTCAATCTACCTTCTTACAATAAAATAACTTAGCTGGTATAGATATTATTTATACTGGATGGTCCACTTATCTTTTATGAAAGGTCCATCCCTATGGGCCCCATATTCTATATCCATTAGTTAGAGTCTATAAATAGGGGGGGAGAAGGTGAGAGAGAGAAGAAAGAAAGAAAAACAAAAAAAAAGGTAGGGGGGAGGGGGGAAGAAAAGGGAGGGCATAGGGGAAGTGTAGTCCCCTCACTCCCTCCCTCGTGTGTTGTATATAGATATATCTAAGTAATACCCTTCAAAGTGAGAATGCATTGTGAATAATATCTATTAATAAGACAATATAAGTGTATTAATTCGCTAAAACTTAACTACATTTCTAGACTGTAAAATCAAAAGAAATAAATTCATCACAAGTGTCCTTGCTAATATATATACAGTACAGACCAAAAGTTTGGACACACCTTCTCATTCAAAGAGTTTTCTTTATTTTCATGACTATGAAAATTGTAGATTCACACTGAAGGCATCAAAACTATGAATTAACACATGTGGAATTATACATAACAAAAAAGTGTGAAACAACTGAAAATATATTTCATATTCTAGGTTCTTCAAAATAGCCACCTTTTGCAGCAGACACATCTCTAGAACTGTTAAGAGGAGACTGTGTGAATAAGGCCTTCATGGTAGAATATCTGCTAGGAAACCACTGCTAAAGAAAGCTAACCAATGAAACCACAATGCTCCTGATTCTCTCCCTGGTTATCTCTCGCCTCAACTACTGCAACTCCCTCCTAATTGGCTTACCTTTAAATAGGCTATCCCCCTTCAGTCCATCATGAATGCTGTTGCCGGACTTATATACCTTTTAAACCGCTTAGCGTCAGCTACCCCTCTCTGCCAATCCCTCCATTGGCTTCCACTCACCCAACAAATTAAATTCAAAATACAAACAATACCTTACAAAGCCATTCACATCTCTGCCCCTCCCCCACATCACTAATCTAGTCTCAAAATACCAACCAAATGATCCTTCCAAGACCTCCTGCTCTCTAGCTCCCTCGTCACCTCCTCCCATACTTGCCTCCAGGACTTCTCCCGAGCCTCTGCCATCCTTTAGAATTCCCTACCCCAATCTGCCTGAATTCCCTACCCCAATCTGCCCAACTCTATCCACTTCTAGGGGATCCCTGAAAACTCTTCTTCAGAGAAGCCTATCCTACCCTCACTTAACAACTGTACTTTTTTTATTTATCAGCTCATCCCCCACAGTTATTACATTTTGTATCACTTGACCCTCCTTCTTAGATTGCAATCTCTAATGAGCAAGGCCCTCTGATTCCTCCTGTATTGAATTATAATGTAACTGTAGGTTCTAAAGCACTACGCAAACTGTTGGTATTATACAAATCCTGTATAATAAAAATTATAATAATAATGATGACAAAAATATTGTGGATGGTTGGAATTTTTTTGTGTTGCAAATTTGGTAGCCATTATCATTTACCTATTTTTACCTATTTTTGCTTGAAGAAATGTGATGGTACATTGTAGTAAGCATTATTGAAAAAACGTGTGGACAAATTCTGTTTGAGGGGCACACTTCATAAAAATTTTATTTTCCTTTACTTCCACTTTAAGTTAGAGAATAAGCTGAAGCAGTTTTTGTGCCTTTTTTGGGAAAGGGGGGGGGGGGATTAGAGGTGGCCTTTATAATTTCAAATTGTCATTTTGGAATGTTTTCTATCCTCAGCCCATCTGACTCAGGCTCCAGTCAGTCACCCTAGGCTGAAGCAGGACATAGCTACAGTAATAGCCTCATGGTAATGTGTGCTCCCCCACTGGGATGCAGCCAGGAAATGCATTATCCCAAGTGTTCCTTTACAATAAAAAAAAAAAAAAAAAAAAGAGAGGGAAAACAAGCCAGCGCTTTCCAAACTGCCAGAGTAGCACCAATTCAATAAATCTCCTCAAAATCCAATCTAGCTTCTTTAGTGTCTGTACTTCTCATAGAATGATTATCTCATGATTGCAGCACTATCTCTCTCTCCACTACGCCTACAACAAAGTGCAGATATATTTTCACACTGCTTTTTCAACTATGCAGCTCCAAGACACAATCCAAAAACGACCGGTCTCTTAGTACAATTACACATCCCCACACATATATACACGCACACACATATACACACATCCACATACTGTGTAAATGCACTACCTACCACTGATGACTCAGTGTTGATTACAGTGCAGACTGAAGGGAAACATGTTGCAATGGCTCACATAAACCAGCGCTCTTAATCCTTTGCTGACAAACTAGTTACAAATTAAAACAAAAGGCTTTAGACATATATCAATTGAGAGATTGTGAAAAGTAGCATATCTCACAGTCTAGATGCAGGCAAGACCAAGAATGTAGCTCATCTTTCTCTGTAGTAAAAGCAGGAAAACCCTTATTTCTCTGAACACAGCTAAATCTATGTTGTGTCTTGCAGCTGAGCAATGAATAGTATAGCCTCAGTCTAACCTTGTTTCATGGATAATGAATTGTCTAATACCAAGTGCAGACTAAGAGAAATCCCATACACAAGTTCTCTCAATCTTATGCTATCACAGCGATATAAACTACAGCAAAAACAGATAAATCTTCTGATGAATATGTATTAGTTTAAAAGTAATAATAAATATAATGCAATGTCACACAGTCTGGATGCAAGAAACTCCAGTTAAAAAGTCCTGTTTCTCTAAAGTAAAAAACAGGGGAATTCTTATAGATGAGTCTGAAATGTGTTTCTGTCCACCATGGGTAGTATACCCTCACTTTCTCATCATTGTTTTTGCAGTTAACATCCACTGCAGTGGTGTGGCTTGGTTACTGCCTGTAGCTCCAATAAAAGGGACAAATAACCTCTTCCTTGAATAGTAACACTGTGATTTTATGAAAAAGGGTTGAAATACTACTCATGTGTAGTTGTAAGAGAATATCATCAAGGGTCAGCTCCCTTTTGGATGTAACCACAACTAAACTGATCATACTTGTCCTCCTACTTCCAAACTTGTTTCAATGGAATGACCATCTTTATCAGGGGGAGGGAGCACAAGCAAACACTCCCAGAAACTAAAAAGTTGAGTAAGCACTCCAACTTTTGTAAAATGCATAATAATAAAAGCCATAAGATACAAAGCCTCTAAAGACACTGTGCTCTGTTTTGCTTTTAATAAGATTACATTTATGTCCTAAAATGTTTTCATCCACTGTTTGTTTCGTACGACCAATATACTTTATTTAGCCCATGATGGAATTAAATCAAATAGATCACATTGGTGGAATCACGAGTTAAAAATGTAAAACTTAAAATGTGTAATGTTCTTTCATTTATCTTTAGTGTTTCTACAAGCAACGCATCTTTTAAACATCCTAAAACCTTTCTCCACTGAAAGAAATGTTCTAGAAGGGTTGATTTTCCCTTTCTTCTTACATCCCTCTTGCATATCTTCTCTAAAAATGTGGCTTTAGGGCCCTCAACCTGCTCAACTAATGTCTGTTTCTCAGTGCAATTCCTCAGGAAATCTCAAAAATGGTCCATTCAGTATTGCCCTATTCCATGGTTTATAATGACAATTATTCACAGAAACAAAAACATTGCAATTTGTATGTTTCTGGAACACTCGGGTAGTAATGGATCCTTTAGAAATTCTATTTGCTAGGTCGAGAAAATTCACTTCTGATTAAAGACAGCTTGTAGTAAATTGTAGATTACATTTCTACATTTTTAATTTTTAACATTAACCCCTGTAACCTTTCTTAGAACCCCCCTTCCTCCCATATAAACACACAATCATCATGCATTTCCAGAAAATGTATTCCATACCAATCTTTGGGAGTGAAAACGTGTTCCCAAGCCCCCATTAACAAAATATTAGAATATGATGGGGCAAATTTGCAACCCGTCACTGACCCCTTCAATTGTTTGTAAGCGGACACCTTAAAGCAGAAAGTATTATTTTCCAACACATTATAAATGGCATTTATTTAAAAAAAACATGTTTTTCTCCCCACTCATCATAGTACTCTCCAAAATATATTTTGCAGCTTTAATACCTCTCTCTTGCTCTATTATAGTATAAAGTGCTTTCACATCACCATTCCTGTCATTCTATTTGTTGCAGACACTTGTCAGTGTCCTTAGTAGGGATGAGTCGAACACCCCCGGTTTAATTCACAGCAGAACATGCAAACAGGCAAAAAATTTGTTCGAACACCGTTAAAGTCTATGGGACACGAACATGAAAAATCAAAAGTGCTAATTTTAAAGGTTAATATGCAAGTTATTGTCATAAAAAGTATTTGGGGACCTGGGTCCTGACATGTATCAATGCAAAAAAAAAAAAACATTTTAAAAATGGCCGTTTTTTGGGGAGCAGTGATTTTAAAAATGCTTAAAGTGAAACAATGAAAGTGAAATATTCCTTAAAATTTTCGTACCTGGGGTTTGTCTATAGTATGTCTGTAAAGTAGCACATGTTTCCATGTTCAGAACAGTCCCTGCACAAAATGACATTTCTAAAGTGAAAAAAGTAATTTAAAACTACTTGTGGCTATAATGAATTGTCGGGTCCCGGTAATACAGATAAAAGTCATTGAAAAAAACGTCCCGAACCAAGATAAAAAAAAATGTGTGGGGGTCCCCCCTAATTCCATACCAGGCCCTTCAGGTCTGGTATGGATATTAAGGGGAACCCTGCACCAATTTATTTTTTAAAAATGGCATACGAGTCCCCCTCAAAATCCATACCAGACCCCTCAGGCAAATGTTCTAATCCAATTCTGCCCTTCTCAAATGAAAAACAGGCAAATATTGTATATAAAAAAAGTATAATAACCTGGCAAGGGCCATGGGGCATATGCACATACAACAGTACAATAGTGTATCTATAGGCAACATGTTGTTTATAGTTTGAGATGGAGTAAGTAAAGATTCTAACCCCTGTCAGGTTTACCGCTACAGTATCTGGGGCTATAGTAGTGAGATCAATCCAAGATATCACCAGAGCACCATATTTAGAAAAACAAACAGGAACTTTAATGTCACAAACAAGGAAGTGATTTTTCAAGGCCACTAGGGGTCATTTCCCCTGGGAACAGTGACAGTCACTGTCACTGCTGTCTGAGGTGACCCCTAGTGGCCTTGAACCATCATTTACTACTGATGGTAACAATAAAGTGTCCTGCTTGTTTATTTAAATATTGTGTGCTGATATTGCTGGCATTTCCTCAATTTAATCTTTGCATTTGAATAGCCTTTTCACCACAGCACACTCCTATGATTGTGTATCTTTGATTTATGAAATGTGCTGCGCTCCAGGGACATATTTGTGAATAAAAGGTGTCCAAAAAGTAAATGATAAAATAAGTATACTTTTTAGTCATTACTGTAATATATATTTACATAAAGAAAATATTCACAAAATGACTATACATTCCCTTTAACCACTTGCTTACTGGGCACATATACCCCCCTCCTGCCCAGGTGAAATTTCAGCTTTCGGCACTGCGTCGCTTTAACTAACAATTGCGCGGTCGTGCAACGTGGCTCCCAAACAAAATTGACGTCCTTTTTTCCCCACAAGTAGAGCTTTCTTTTGCTGGTATTTGATCGCCTGTGCGGTTTTAATTTTTTGCGCTATAAACAAAAAAGAGCGTCAATTTTGAAAAAAATACAATATTTTTTACTTGTTGCTATAATAAATATCCCAATTTAAAAAAAAAATAAAACACATTTTTTTTCTCAATTTAGGCCGATACGTATTCTTCTACATATTTTTGGTAAAAAAAAAAAATCGCAATAAGCGACTGGTTTGCGCAAAAGTTATAGCGCCTACAAGATAGGGGACAGAATTATTATTATTATTTTTTTTTTTTTACTAGAAATGGCGGCGATCTGCGATTTTTATTGGGACTGCGACGTTATGGCGGACACATCGGACACTTTTGACACATTTTTGGCGCCATTCACATTTATACTGCGATCAGTGCTATAAATATGCACTAATTACAGTATAAATGTGACTGGCATTGAAGGGGTTAACACTAGGGGGTGAGGAAGGGGTTAAATGTGTGTCCTATATAGTGTTCTAACTGTAGGTGGAGGGGGGGTGACTAGGGGGGTGACCAATCTGTGTCCCTATGTACAAGGGACACAGATCGGTCTCCTCTCCAGAGACAGCACCGCTGTCTCTGTGTAAAACGGCAAAGAGAGATGATCTCATATGTTTGGCCGCACAGATCGCCTAGCAAACGGCCACTCTGATTGGCCATTCGCGGCGATCTGTAATTGGCTGTGTCCAAGGGACACGGCCAGCACAGAAGTTCCCCGATGCGCCCTCTGGAGCGCGTGCGGGGAACGCGCAAAGGGGCGGACGTCAATTGACGTCCACTTGGCTTTTCAGGTCCGCGCTGTAGCCGTCATTCGACTATAGCGCGGACCCCTAGTGGTTAAATATAAAGGCTATGTATGCAAAATCAGAAGTTGAGAAACTGCAATACAGTAGGTGTTAAAATTCTGTTAGTAAAACACAGTGATAGATGTCCAGGTGTGACTTTACCCTTCACACACTTTACCCTAAACAAAAACAACAAAAAAAAATCATTTTTACATACAACATGATTCATATTTGCTCCAATCTGGATGAATTGTGTGTGCTGCTAATGTTTACTTTTTTCCTAGAAAAAAATGACTTACAAAGCAGTGATTCATGATCATGACATACCGACTAGTTAAGTATGGAATACAGGTTTATGTAATTGACTTAGGAATTTAGCAATATTCTGATGTTCGCAATTTGAAGTGAATATGAATTGATTTGCTCATTCTCCCTTGAGGATATGGCAGACTGATTAGACTCAAGTATGTGTAAGAATTTAGGAACTGATGTGGGAGAAGTAGATCATCACTTTCCTTTCTATCAGTTTGGAATTTAGATATATATATTTTTTGTAAAAGATAACACATGGTCTACATTTAACATCATAAATATAGAATTAGTGTTCAGTCTCACACTATGAAAAAAAAATGAACTTGTCAGTTTTGCACTTGAAGGTCTTACTTAAAAATGTAAATGTGCAGTATTAGCATTAATGAGGAAACTAGCTTGCTTGAACAGGTATGTAATTTAGCAGAAGATTATAGAAATGATATGCTATGAATAGAGAAAATATGGAGTTGACTATACATATTATTCTTATCTGCATAAATAACTACATTTGCACTTACAATGTAACCAAGATTATTATTAAAGTTTACATCTGGTAGCTAATAACACAGAGAGCAAGGATAGGAGGGACATTGGAAATTATATGAAAAGATAGTTAAATGGGTAAAAGGTTCCAGTTTGACTTTAAAATCCCTGTGCTTAATACATGTTTTTGTTCCTTTAAAGAGAATACTAGATGTTCCAACTTTGATAATTAGCTTAGCATAGTATGGACAATAACTCATCCAGTAGTACTTAGTCTGCTAGTTGTCTTAATTCTTTACTTTTTCTTTATAGTTAAAAAATAAATAAAAATTAGGGCCTATCTAGCAGGTGCTAAAAAATAATACAGGCTGATTTACTCATGAATGAAAGCTATGGAAATATAGGTTTCCCACTATTCTGATGCACATCTATTGCAACTATAAGGAAATGTTAGTCCCAGTAGACACAATTTAATTCACCACTTTCAGAACTGTAATTATGGAAGCTATATGACCTTATGGTTTTGAAAAAAATTAATATTTTTTACTTTTTGCTATAATAAATATCCCCTTAAAATATATATATAAAAAACTATTTTTCCTGACAGACTCCATGGCAGCCTACGTGTGGGTTAATCCCGCCTCTCATACCTCATAGGACCCTACTCCCATAAAGCTTTGCTTCCTGGCCATAGACAGTGTTCCTTTTTTGTCCTCCTCCTAGGACCTATTTTATTTTCAATCTAAAAGGTTCAGTCCTGGCGGTTTTTATTTTGGGAGATGATATGTACTAGTGTCCAACATGTCCCAGCTATTAGCAGGGTGAAGTGAACAGTACAAACTGATGCCTGGTAGAGCTTACTATCCAGCCATTGGCTGGCAAGCAACTTTGGTCGTTTATCCTGGCTATTAGCAAGGAGGCCCTTTTCCCCTATATGAAGTTTCCCAGGCGGTGAATACATGCTCCCTGTTCCAGACTGGACCGGATCGCTGGTGAAGTATAAACTTTTATGTTTTAAAATCTCACATGGCAGCTGTTTATGTTTGTTGTTCGTTGCGCCGCACAGCCTTACCTGTTGGTCAAATGGCCGCTGGAACGCATGCTGCGTTCCACCTCTTCCTCCACTCAATTCCTGTGTGTGAGAGCCTGCGCGCGCACGCGAGTCTCCGGCTCGCGCGTGCGCAGTAGCGTCTGATCGCCGTTCGCGCATGCGCACACGGTAGCAAGGGTCACGCCAGTCACAGCGCAGTTGCGCGGTGGACGCGGCGGGCGCGGTGACGTCATTAGGGCGGCAGGTTTAAAAGACTGTCAGTGACAGCTGATCCTGGGGGTGCTCCTAGGATCGTTTTCTGACTTCCAGGCACGGTTTCTGTTGGACAAGGTAAGGTGCCCTGTGGCACTTGGTACCTTCTACTGCATCATGTTACTGCTATTGTACTTGCCTATGCCCTATTCTTATCATCTAAACTTCTGATTGTTTGCAGTGTAAAACTTTTTTCACTATGGATGTCTCACCGCCCCCCGGTGGCCAACCCTTGCACCGCAGGTAGGATGGAAATTTTTAATTTCCTCTGCCTGTCTGTTTGGGTCATTAATACTGTATTTATTTCTGATTTCCCTTTTTTTTTTCTGTTACCATCAGCCCTTCTAGGTCTGATCGTCAGCCTTCAGTCCATGAAGATATTGACGTCACTAGATTACATCGACATCATTCTAGAGCAAGTTCTAAACGCCCAAAGAGCAGGTCACCTTCCAGACATCATGGGGAAAAATATAGATCCACCTCTGAGCGTCATTCCCACCGTCATTCCAGCAGCTCTGGAAGAAGGTCTTGCTGGGGGTGCAGGGCTCAAGTCCCAGAAGACAAATCCCTCTGTGATTCCTGTTTTTCTCGGGCTACAAGAGAAAGAGAAGGTGGAGACCAACAAGTAGAAGCTCTAGTCAGGAAAGTGGTCCTGGAATCTCTGAATAAACCTGATCCCAGTGGTGACATCCTTTCGCCTGTAGTTCCAGCTCCAGTCCTTGTACAAGATGACTCTGAAGTTCCGGGTCCATCTCAGCGTAATCGCTCCTCAAGTTTATCCTCCTTTAGTGAGGAAGAGAGTGTCGTCAATTCCACTGGATTTGACTTTTCTCTAGTCCCAAATCTGGTGAAGGCAGTTAAAACCGCTCTAAAATGGGAAGATCCGGTGGAAGCTCCTAATAAACAGAAAAAATATTTTAAACACCTCAAAAAAGAGCGTCCTAGCTTTCCCCTTTTGGGTGAACTTAGTGAAATGATCACTGATGAGTGGACCTCCACTGAAAGAAAGAATTCCTTGATCTCCAAAGTGTCAAAAATGTATCCATTTAAACGCGAAGAAGTGAAACACCTAGAGTCGGCCCCTTTGGTGGATGCCGCTTTAATGAGACTGGTCAAGCATGTTACTCTTCCTTTAGAAGACACAGTTTCTTTTAAAGATGCTTTGGATAGGAAGATTGATACTGACCTCAAGCGCATATATATTACAGCAGGTATGGCTTGTAAGCCAGCTCTGGCCCTTGCGGCTCTCTCCAAAGCAATGGAGACCTGGACAGATGAGGTGGATTCTACTCTTTCAAATGTGTCTGGTCTCCTGGTCAGAGACCTACCAGTTCACGAAATAAGAATGGCGGCTGCCTTTATGGGAGAAGCTTCCCTTGACATTATCCGCTTAGTGGCACGGGTCATGCTCTCATCTGTTACAGCTAAACGCGCCCTATGGCTCCGTCCTTGGGTAGCCGACCCAGCCTCTAATCAGGCATGGTGCCGTATTCCCTTTCAAGGGTCTTCCCTGTTCGGGAACAAACTTGACAGCGCTATCTCCCGTGCCACAGGGGGTAAGTCAGGTTTCCTTCCCCAAGACCGTCGTCCCTTCAACCAAAGGAAATTTTTTCCCAGGCAAGACCAAGATCGTGCTAGAGAGGCTCGTCGGTACAAGCCGGGTAGAGAGTTCAGGAAAAATTGGAGAAGAAACCAACCTTCGGGTCAAAAACCCACAAAAGGGGCAACTCCGGGTAACCGTGACACCCCTAAGTCCTTTTGATATTGGGATCGCTCAGACGGAGCAGGTTGGAGCTCGGCTTCTGCAATTCCGGCACGTTTGGGCAGCCTTGATAAAAGACTTTTGGACAATCAAGACAGTATCCTTAGGTCACTCCTGGACCTTTGTCAACCCTCCTATACTTCAGTTTGTCCCCACAACTCTGCCTCACTCAGAAGAAAAGAGAAATATCCTTCTAACATACACAGACACTCTCTTGTCTCAGGGCGCCGCTATACAAGTTCCAGCGGCAGAAAGATTTCAGGGAATGTACTCACCTCTGTTCATGGTTTTGAAGAAGTCCGGCTCTTGGAGGCCAGTGATAGACCTGACGCATCTGAACACCTTTATAAAAAAGGAAAAATTCAAGATGGAGTCACTTCTCACAATTCGTCAGACCATTCTACCGGGCGACTGGCTTGTGTCAATCGACTTGAAAGATGCCTACTTCCACGTGCCCATAGCGGCAGAATTTCAGAAATACCTTCGGTTCGCAGTAGGCAGTGTTCACCTTCAGTTCACGTGTCTCCCATTCGGGCTTACAACATCGCCGCGAGTGTTTTCAAAGCTCTTACTGGCTGTCGTGGCCTTAATCAGAATGAAAGGCATCCGTCTATACCACTATCTAGACGACCTGCTGTTACTTTCACAGAACAGGGAACAGATATTGATACATCGGGCTCAAGTTATCCTTACTTTGACCGAGTTCGGCTGGCTTTTGAACAGGGAAAAGAGTCATCTAGAACCCACACAGTCCCTAGTCTTCCTCGGTGCCCAGTTCGATACGATCCAGAGTACAATTTCTCTACCCTTAGAAAAAATCCCAGTCATCCGGGAAAGAGTTCGTCTTGCGTTGGAGTCCCCTTTTCTCAAAGCTTCACTTTGTCTCAAAATTATAGGCACCATGGTATCCACGACGCCCATGGTCAGATGGGCACAATGGCGAATGCGTCCTTTCCAGAGGGGTTTTCTCCAACAATGGGATCCGAGGCCCCAGGACCAATTAATCCGGATAACTCAGTCAATGAGGGACAGCCTCCTCTGGTGGCTTCTGCGGAAAAATCTCCTCAATTGTCTCTCAATAGCCCCTGTCTCCTGGATCACAGTTACATCCGACGCCAGCAACAGCGGCTGGGGTGCCTTTTGCCTGAAAGAAGTAGCTCAAGGGAAGTGGGATTTCCCATCTCGAAAGGTAGTATCCAATATCCTGGAACTCCGTGCAGCCTTCTGTGCCCTTCAAGCCTTCACCCATCTGGTAAAGGGGTCGTCAGTCCTTCTGAGGTTGGACAATACGACAGCCGTGTCTTACATAAAAAGACAAGGAGGCACTCGCAGTTTGTCCCTTCTGAGGGAGGTGGAGCCGATTATGTCATGGGCTCAGACACATCTGACAGATCTAACAGCAGTTTATCTCCCCGGAACTCAGAATATTCAAGCAGATTTCCTATCGAGGACGACACTCGACAACAACGAGTGGTCTCTCCACAGCGAGGTTTTCATCTGGATCCTGTCACTAGGATTCACACCGGAAGTAGACCTATTTGCATCCCCGTGCAACTACAAACTGGAGAAATTTTACACAAGAAATCGCTGTCCCCAAGCGCTCGGGGTGGATGCTCTAACAGATCAGTGGATGTTCCACAAAGCCTATGCCTTTCCCCCAACTCCAGTTATTCTCCGGTTCCTGTCGAGACTCAGATGGGAGAAAGTCGAGGTGGTCGCAATAATTCCTTACTGGCCCAACAGACCATGGTTTCCACTGTTGTTTCAGTTGAGCTTCCGGGATCCAGTTCTGCTCCCATCCAGACCAGATCTCTTGCTCCAGGGTTCGACCCCTCACCCTTGTCCATCACACCTGCACCTGATGGCCTGGTTTTTGAGAGGGAAAGATTGGAAGCGCTAGGTTGCCCAAGCCAAGCAATCTCTACATTACTAAATGCCAGGAAAGTGAGCACCAATAAAGTCTATCAGAGGATATGGTCCAAGTTCTCGGATTACACCTCCTCCATGAACAGTTCAGCCAAAGTCCCCAGAGTACAGGACATTTTGGGCTTCCTCCAAACTGGGCTTGACCTACCCTTATCAGTCAGCTCCTTGAGGGTCCAAGTATCAGCAATCTCTGCTTTCACAGGTATTTCGTGGGCCAGACATTCCCTTGTCCGTCAATTCTTCAAGGGAGCCATGAGGTTAAGACCTTTAAGAAAACCAAGATTTTCTAAGTGGGATCTTCCATTAGTCTTGGACTTTTTTTCAGGAGATCAAGATTCAACTAATCAATCTATCAAAGATCTTTCCCTCAAGATTGTCTTCCTTGTGGCTATAACATCTGCCAAAAGGGTCTCCGAAATTGGCTCTCTAGGCTCCAAAGAACCGTTCCTCACCTTTTTTCCGGACCGTGTAGTGTTGATTCCAATGCTGGGTTCCAAGCCTAAAGTCACGTCAGTCTTTCATGAAAACCAGGAAATTGTACTTCCCACATTTCATTCTTCTGAGGGTTCTATGGTTCATCCTCTGGATGTCGGCAAAATCCTTAAACAATATCTGGAAGCCACAGCGTCCTTCCGTAAATCTGATCATTTGTTTGTGTCATTCCATGGAAAAAACAAAGGCATGCGTGCTTCCTCCAGAACCATCGCCACATGGATCGTCCAAGCTATCCAAAGGGCTTACAAGGCTAAAGGGTTGGCTCTTCCTGAAGCGGTAACCGCTCATTCCACGAGGAGCGTCTCTACATCATGGGCGGCTGCCCGACATGTTTTCCCTGAAGTTATTTGCAAAGCGGCCTCTTGGTCGTCTTTAAATACATTTATGACGCACTATTGCGTAGAACCGGCCTCCTTGTCGTCGGTTAATTTTGGTTTGAATATATTATCTGTTGACAATGTCAATTAAAATTTTGTTTCTTTAACCAGCAATTGCCCACCCGGGTGTGTTTGGCTAGTCATTTCCCACACGTAGGCTGCCATGGAGTCTGTCAGGAAAAAGGAAAATTTATATGAAATACTTACCGTAATTTTCCTTTCCTGATGGACTCCATGGCAGCAGGAGTTCCCTCCCTTTTGCTGGAGTAGGCTATATTACGGAACACTGTCTATGGCCAGGAAGCAAAGCTTTATGGGAGTAGGGTCCTATGAGGTATGAGAGGCGGGATTAACCCACACGTAGGCTGCCATGGAGTCCATCAGGAAAGGAAAATTACGGTAAGTATTTCATATAAATTTTCCTTTTTTTCCTCAGTTTAGGCCAATACGTATTCTTCTACATATTTCTACAATAAGCGTTTATTAATTGGTTTGCGCAAAAGTTATAGCGTTTACAAAATAGGGGGTAGTTTTATGACATTTTTATTAATATTTCTTATTTACTAGTAATGGCGGCGATCAGCGATTTTTTTCCGGTACTGTGACATTATGGCGGACACTTCAGACACTTTTGACACATTTTTGGGACCATTGGCATTTTTATAGCGATTAGTGCTATACAAATGCATTGGATTACTATAAAAATGCCACTGGCAGGGAAGGGGTTAACACTAGGGGGCGGGGAAGGGGTTAAGTATGTTCCCTGGGTGTGTTCTAACCGTAGGGGGGGTGGACTCACTAGGGGAAATGACTGATCACTGTTCATACATTGTATGAACAGACGGTCAGGCATTTCTCCCCTGACAGGACCGGGAGCTGTGTGTGAGCTGTAATGAGCAATCGCATGTGCCCGGAGGCGGTCGCGCCCGCCGGGCACGCGCACGGGAGTCGGGGGCGAGTGGGGGGCGCGTGTGCCCCTATTGGCTGCTGGGCGAGGTGACGTATAGCTACGTGCTCTCGCCCAGCAGAGCCGACCTGCCGCCGTATAACTGCGGCTGCTGGTCGGCAAGCAGTTAATAAACTTACATTTTTCAAATAACATTCCATGCACTAATTGAAGCCTTCTTTTTCATGGAGGGGACATGCAAGGCATTATAATATTCAAATCCTCAGAACTTCCAGATGTTATGCACAGTCTGTGTTGTTCCCCACACTTGTCCAATATCAATATTGTTGTCTTTGTGCTCATCCCCTTTTCTTTTCTGTATAATGCTACTGTTTCTGACGTTATTTTTCTTTCAGTTAGCTACCCATACATATTATACTGTGGTCGGTGTAGTCAAATGAATAGGGTTTTAGTATAGTGTAGTAGGAGTTAAAAGCCAGATGCAATGGAAGCAATTAGTAGGGGAAAGAAAGGTACATAGGAAAACCTGTACACAGGAGACATATCATATTGAGCTGTCTAGAAGATATAAAAAATACTATTTCAGGAGCTTACATAGTAAATTCTAGAAAAGTGCTGTCATCTTTGTTGCAAAGTAGAACATTTCACCTGTATTGCTTTGATTTACTATTTTCACATTATGTCTGTGAAAGGTCTCATTTATTCAGGCCATGGTAAAGCTAGCAGTAGTAAGTTACATTCATCTGGACTTGTTCTGTAATATTGAAGATGTTTTGCAGCTTATTCAACCCAGCTGACATTTAAAAACAGTGGGCCTGATTCTCAAAAAAGCTGCCTAACTTAACTTTCAGCAGTTAAGTTACACTGACTTAAAATCTCTACCTAAGTGCCCGATCTTCAAAGCACTTACCTAGAAATTTCAGGCCGTGTAACTTAAGTGCCGCTGTCGCAAGGCGGTCCTCCTCTCCGGGGGGCGTTTAAAATTTAAATGAGGCGCGCTCCCGCGCCGGCCGTACTGCGCATGCGTGTGACGTCATTTTCCCGACGTGCAGTGCGCGAACGTAATTAACGCCGGGCGGCTTTGAGAATTGCGACGGGACACTAAAGTTGCGACGGGTGAAAAAAAATTAACGCGCCGGGAAAACAAATAATTATAAAAAAAATGACAGCGTCGCTCAGCATGCATTCCTGAGAGGGAGAACTCCATGCCAATTTTCAAAGAAAAAAACGGCATGGGTCCCCCCCCCAGGAGCATATCAGGCCCTTAGGTCTGGTATGGGTTGTAAGGAGACCCCCCTACGCCGAAAAATCGACGTAGGGGGTCCCCCTACAATCCATACCAGACCCGTATCCAAAGCACGCTACCCGGCCAGCCAGGAAGGGAGTGGGGACGAGCGAGCGCCCCCCCCTCCTGAGCCGTGCCAGGCCGCATGCCCTCAACATGGGGGGGTTGGGTGCTCTGGGGCAGGGGGGCGCACTGCGGGCCCCCCCACCCCAGAGCACCCTGTCCCCATGTTGATGAGGACAGGACCTCTTCCCGACAACCCTTGCCGTTGGTTGTCGGGGTCTGCGGGCGGGGGCTTATCGGAATCTGGGAGTCCCCTCAAATAAGGGGGCCCCCAGATACCGGCCCCCCACCCTAAGTGAATGGATATGGGGTACATCGTACCCCTATCCATTCACCTGGAGGCAAAAAGTAAAAGTTAGTAAACACACAACACAAGGGTTTTTAAAATAATTTATTATTCTGCTCCGGAGGCCCCCCCTGTCTTCTTTATTAGCTCTGTTACCAGGGGGGGCTTCTTCTTCCACTCTCCAGGGGTCTTCTTCCACTCTCCGGGGGTCTTCTTCCACTCTCCGGGGGGGGTTTCTTCTTCCGCTCTCCGGGGGGGGGCTTCTCCGCTCTCCGGGGGTCTTCATCTCTCTTCGCCGCTCTCCGCTGTTGACTCGGCGAACCCCGGTTCTTCTGCAGCTGTCCGGTGCCTTCTTCTTCATCGCTGGCTGCCTGCTATCTTTGTGTGTTAGCTCAATTAGTAACAGGCAGCCGGCGCGGTCTTCTGTGACGTCACCTTCTTCTCTTCTGTTCTTCTCCCCTCTTCCGATGTTGCCTCGTCGCCTCTTGTCACTGTAATGATGGAAGCGCACCTTGCATCCCATTTATATAGGCATCACCGTCCCATCATGCTCCGGTAGGTACCCACGTGGTGGGTGCACGTGGGTAGGCACCCACCACGTGGGTACCTGCCGGAGCATGATGGGACGGTGATGCCTATATAAATGGGATGCAAGGCGCGCTTCCATCATTACAGTGACAAGAGGCGACGAGGCAACATCGGAAGAGGGGAGAAGAACAGAAGAGAAGAAGGTGACGTCACAGAAGACCGCGCCGGCTGCCTGTTATTAATTGAGCTAACACACAAAGATAGCAGGCAGCCAGCGCTGAAGAAGAAGGCACCGGACAGCTGCAGAAGAACCGGGGTTCGCCGAGTCAACAGCGGAGAGCGGCGAAGAGAGATGAAGACCCCCGGAGAGCGGAGAAGCCCCCCCCCAGAGAGCGGAAGAAGAAACCCCCCCCAGGGAGTGGAAGAAGACCCCCGGAGAGTGGAAGAAGACCCCCGGAGAGTGGAAGAAGAAGCCCCCCTGGTAATAGAGCTAATAAAGAAGACAGGGGGGGCCTCCGGAGCAGAATAATAAATTATTTAAAAAACCCTTGTGTTGTGTGTTTACTAACTTTTACTTTTTGCCTCCAGGTGAATGGATAGGGGTACGATGTACCCCATATCCATTCACTTAGGGTGGGGGGCCGGTATCTGGGGGCCCCCTTATTTGAGGGGACTCCCAGATTCCGATAAGCCCCCGCCCGCAGACCCCGACAACCAACGGCAAGGGTTGTCGGGAAGAGGTCCTGTCCTCATCAACATGGGGACAGGGTGCTCTGGGGTGGGGGGGCCCACAGTGCGCCCCCCTGCCCCAGAGCACCCAACCCCCCCATGTTGAGGGCATGCGGCCTGCCACGGCTCAGGAGGGGGGGGCGCTCGCTCGTCCCCACTCCCTTCCTGACCGGCCGGGTATCGTGCTTTGGATACGGGTCTGGTATGGATTGTAGGGGGACCCCTACGTCGATTTTTCGGCGTAGGGGGGGTCTCCTTACAACCCATACCAGACCTAAGGGCCTGGTATGCTCCTGGGGGGGACCCATGCCGGTTTTGAATTTAAAAATTGCCGTGGAGTTCTCCCTCAGGAATGCATACCAAATGCCGTCACTTGAATGGGCCTTTACAAGGTGTGACTAACTTTACACATTGTAAAACCAGCCCTAGTTTTGCGCAAGCAAATTCGGAACTTACGCAGAAATCACAATGATGAAATGCTTTGAGAATCTGCTTAAGTCCTCATTTGCATACTCAAAGCTGCATTTCAATGAGAAATGCCCCCAGTGGCGGATGCGGTACTGCATCCTAAGATCTGACCGTGTAAGTGTCTTACACATGTCAGATTTTCTGCCTAACTTTGGAAAAAGCCTTTTGAGAATCGTTTCCAAAGTTAGGCACAGACTGAACAGCAGTTAAGTCTGCGTATCTCTTTTGGGAATCAGGCCCAGTGTGGGGATGGTGGCTGACACCTAAAAAAAACTTTTAAAAAACTCAGTGGGCCAGATCCACAAAAGGGTTACGATGGCGTATCCCTGTTTCTATCTATGCGGCTGATTCATAGAATCAGTTACGCATAGATATCCCTAAGATCCGACATGTGTAATTGTTTTACACTGTCGGATCTTAGGATGCAGTACCGCAGCCGCCGCTGGGGGCATTTGTCGTCGTAAACCAGCATCGGGTATGCAAATTAGCACTTACGGAGATCCACAAAGGTTTTTCTCTTCGTGAAGTCGCCGTAAGTGTTAGTTTGCCGTCGCAAAGATAGGGCTGCTTTTACAAAGTGTAAAGTTAGTACACCATGTAAAAGTATACCCGTCTTTCCCGCGTCGCTGTCAATTTTTTTTTTAATTTTTTATTTTTCCCGCCGCAACTCTTTTTTACCCGTCGCGATTCACAAAATCTCGGCGCAACGTAACTTTGCGCAAAGCACGTCGGGAAAATAGCATCGGGAGCATGCACAGTACGTCCGGTGCGGGAGCGCGCCTAATTTAAATGGGACTCGCCCCATTTGAATTGGCCCGCCTTGCGCCGGACTGATTTAGGATACACCGCCGCAAATTTCCAGGTAAGTGCTTTGTGGATCGGGCACTAACTTGGGCAATTTGCGGCGGTGTAACTTAAATCGGAAAAGTTACGTTGCTCGTTGTGGATCTGGCCCAGTGTAGGGGTCTCCCCCAAAACTCATGCAAGGACCTTTAGGTTTGGTGTTGATTTTAAAGGGAGCCCAACACAAAAGAAACAAAAAAAGGGCACAGGGCCCCTACACAGTTTTTTTTTTAGCAGGACCTTAGGGTCTAGTATGAATTTTAAGGGGAACCTAATACAAAAAAAAGCATGCCCCTCACTTAAAATCCATACCAGAGCTTTATCCAAGCATATTGTGTGGTTGGCCAGGAAAGGGGGGAATATGCATGCACCTGTCCCTCCAATCATACCAGGCCACATGCCCTCAACATGGGATTAATATCTTGCTGGAGGGGGTTCCCTCTGGCAAAGTATCTTGTCCCCATGTTGATGAAGACAAGGTCCTCATCCCCCACAAACCTGGTCAACTTTTTGTGGGTGTTTGTGGGCAAGAGGCTTATTTGGATCTGAAAATCCCCTTTAAAATAGGGGGACCTGCAAATATCTCACCATCATTATGAATAAAGCAGCTGGGAACAATGGGCCAAATCCTCAAAAGAGATACGACGGAGTAACTGCTGTTACTCCGTCGTATCCCTGGTCCTAACTATGGAACTGATCCACAGAATCAGTTTCCCATAGTTAGGACGAAGATCCGACATGTGTAATTGAATTACACTGTCGGATCTTAGGATGCAGTACCGCATCCGCCGCTGGGGCCATTTCGCGTCGAAATGCCGCCTCGGGTATGCAAATTAGGACTTACGGAGATCCACAAAGCTTTTCAGCTTCGTTTTTTCTCCGTAAGTTTTATTTTGCAAACGCAAAATTAGGGCTGCTTTTACAAGGTGTAAACTGTTTACACCTTGTAAAAACAGACCTTTCTTGCTAGCGACGCAATTTTTTTTTTTAATTCAAATTTTTTTTTTGGCGCCGTATCTTTTTTTTTACCCGACGCAACTTTATTGTCCAGTCGCGATCCACAAAGCCCGACGTAACGTAATTTTGCACTATGCACGTCGGGAAAATGACGCCACGAGCATGCGCAGTACGGCCGGCGCGGGAGCGCGCCTCATTTAATTGGGAATCGCCCCCTGGAGAAGAGGAACGCCTTGCGCCGGCCGGACTTAAGTTACACCGCTCAAAATTTCTAGGTAAGTGCTTTGTGGATCGGGCACTTAGGAAAAATTACGTTGCGCCGCTTCTTTGTGGATTACCCCCAATGGATTTAAACAGCGCCTTTTTATTTTCTAAATGTCACTTTTGCTGTAGTAGATTGCATACACTGTTCACTTCACAGGAAGGTTTAGAGCATCAATCAAGAATGTTATGTAAAGAAATTGAGCATTTTTAGTGTTTCACTTTAAGGATTATTAAAATTGCTGCTCCCTGCTGAAGATAATTAAAAAAACAAAGGGCCAAATCCACAAAGATCCGGTGTAACTTATTTTTTTCCATTTAAGTTACACTGCCTTAAAATTTCTACCTAAGTGCCCGATCCACAAAGCACTTACCTAGAAATTTTGGGCTGTGTAACTTAAATTCCGCCGGCGCGAGGCGTTCCTATTTTCATGGGGGCGATTCCTATTTAAATTAGGCGCGCTCCCGCGCCGACCGTACTGCGCATGCTTGTGACGTCATTTTCCCGACGTGCATAGCGCGAAATTACGTTACGCCGAGCTTTGTGGATTGCGACGGGTCAATAAAGTTGCGTCGGAAAAAAAAAAAACAGCAGTTACGCCGTCGTATCCCTTTTGTGGATTTGGCCCAAAGAGACTATGTTTAGATAGGGCACAGCCCAGTTCCCTATGCTGTTGGATTGAACATCCCTTGTATAATAGCTAAGAACTGGGGCATTACTGACTTTTAAGATTCATATTGCATTGATTTCAATGGGGTTCAGATTCAGCACTTAGGCCTCGTACACACGACCGAGAAACTCGACGGGTGAAACACATCGAGTTCCTCGTCGAGTTCCTTGTTAGGCTTGTCGGGGAACTCGACAAGCTTGCTTTGCGTACACACAGTCAAGCCACAATCTTCTCGTTCTCAAACGCGGTGACATACAACACATACAACGGCAGGGGAAGTTCGATTCCACTGGCTAAACTCTTGGGGCTGCTTTTGCTAATTTCATGTGTTTGCGTGTTAAATAAAAGTTTAGTAAGAGACAATTTGCAATTTTCAGTCTGTTACAGCTTTAAAAATGTGTTATCTCCATTACAAATGCTACTTTTACTCCCGTCTCATACTTTAATCTGAGCAAGCGCGGGTTTCTTAGCATACAGACGTCCGAGTTTCTCGTTGAAAACCAGCCTGTCGAGGATCTCGATGAGCCAAATCAGACTCCCGTCGAGAAAATAGAGAACTTGCTCTCTTTTTGGCTCGTCGAGGTTCTCGACAGTTTCCTCGACGAAAATGTACACACGACCGGTTTCCTCGGCAAAAAATATATCTCCCAGCAAGGTTCTTGCTGGTTTTTGCCAAGAAACTCGTTCGTGTGTACGAGGCCTCACTTAGACTTGCTAAAGCAGTGGTTCTCAACCCTGTCCTCAAGTACCCCCAACAGGTCATGTTTGCAGGTTTTCCTTTATCTTGCACAGGTGCTTTAAATCAGAGTCAATGGCTTGGTATTTTCCACAGCTATTTTATCTAAGAGAAATTCCCCAAAAAAATGGCCTGTTGGGGGTACTTGAGGACAGGGTTAAGAACCCCTGTGCTAAAGTTTGCTGAACATACCCCAAACCGAACCCAGATACATTCAACTCACCACTAGTCTGGAACATGAGGTTACCATTGTTTACATGGCTGAAGGTGTGAAATGTCAAATCACTGAAACCTATGTGGCTAACAGATGGTGTCAAAGACTCCCATCACTATTTCGGATTTTTTTTTTACTATTTTACTATTTTGATGTAAAGCTCTTGAGAACCAGCTGTCACCCCTGTCCAAAATGTGTAACCAAAGTTGCAACCAAATCAACAATAGAAGGAACATCTTCCAATGGGGATGCGTGTCCATATGACAAATATCTAAGTGGGGATTTCATTCACATTGGAAAAATATCCTCTTATTTCTAAGTCTACAGGGCATGAAGAGAAGGAGCATCTCATTAACCTCTTGCCATCCGGCGGCGGACTATTTACGGCCGCAAGATGGCTCTTATCTGCCGGGAGGCCGTCAATATATGGCCTCTGGCTGTGCGCCTCTGGGGGGCGCGCGCGCCCCCGCCATGTCACACAGGTGCCGATGCGCGTGCCTGGCGGACACGATGTCCGCCAGGCACCTGCGATTGTCAGTCACAGAGCCAGGAATGTGGATCTCTGTGTGTAAACACAGAGATCCATGTCCTGTTAGGGAGAGGAGACAATGGTGTGTCCCTTGTACATAGGGACAACCATCGGTCACCTCCCTCAGTCAGTCCCCTCCCCCCACAGTAATAATCACCTAGCAGGGAACATATTTAACCCCTTCCTCGCCCCCTAATGTTAACCCCTTCTCTGCCAGTCACATTTATACAGTAATCAGTGCATTTTTATAGCACTGTTCACTGTATAAATGTGAATGGTCCCAAAAATTTGTCAAAAGTGTCCGATGTGTCCGCCGTAATATTGCAGTTGTGACAAAAATCGCAGATCGCCACCTTTACTAGTAAAAAAAAAAAGTAATAATTCTATCCCCTATTTTGTAGGCGTTATAACGTTTGCGCAAACCAATCACTATAAGTTTATTGCGATTTTTTTACCAAAAATATGTAGAAGAATACGTATCGGAGAAAACTAAAAAAAAAAAAATAGTTTTTTTTTTTAAATGGGATATTTATTATAGTAAAAAGTAAAAATTATTGTGTTTTTCTCAAAATTGTCGCTCTATTTTTGTTTATAGCGCAAAAAATAAAAACCACACAGGTGATCAAATACCACCAAAAGAAAGCTAGATTTGTGGGAAAAAAAAGGAGTCAATTTTGTTTGGGAGCCACGTCGCACGACCGCGTAATTGTCATTCAAAGCGCGACAGTGCCGAAAGCTGAAATTTCGCCTGGGCAGGAAGGGGGTATATGTGCCCAGTAAGCAGTGGTTAAAATGACACAGATGGCAAACAGTGGTATTCAACCTTCCCTGTGCTGTTAAAAAAAAGGTTTTAGCGTTAGGAAACACAGACAGTGAGTACTAGAAACAGGACTGATCTACATTTTCTGACATGGTCATTTGAAGTTGTTTTTTGCATCTATCAAACAGATATAAGAAACTACTTTTCAAGCGTGTGTTAAACAGACCAAAAGGAAGGAAATAAGGGAAGTTTATAGTTAGAATTAACATAACCACTTGCAGACTGCTCACAGTACTATTAATGCGGGTGGCAGTCACAGGCAGGCTGGATGACGTACATGTACGTCATCCAACCTGCTCCGGGTTAGGGGCGCACAGCATGCTACTCCCACGACCGATGTGTCCAGCAGACAATCACATAATCATAATGTCAACAAAGCTGTTATGAACTATGAATGAATTCATTCAGAATTGCTGAGTTTCATATGTTCACAGCTAACACATGGTACCTGGCCCAATCACAGCACCCACTACCTGTAGCTGTCTGTAGCCAATCACTAGTAATCACAGCACCCATTAATGGCAGCTTAAAATGTTGCTGCTACAATGATCATCATTGTAACAGCAAACAAAGTGTAAATAAATCATTCCCTCAGAGTAGTACAGTGTTACTATGGTGACAAGGAACTGTGATGAAAGTATGTAAAAAATAGTAAAACTTTAAAAAAAGGAAGACCATGTTTAACTACTTCCATAGCAGAATGACTGCTGGGTGGTGGTTCAGCATGTGAGTCTACACAGTTTTACAAAAGTGCACCAAAAATAGCACCTTCCATTGTTGGTCAATGGAAAAACATCAAAAGCATATCAGATTGGGGCTAGTTGGTGCATGTTGGCAAAGTAGGAAGAAGTTGGCTCATCTCAAAACAAAACACACTTTTTTTTGGAACCATATTGCATATGCAGTTTTGTCTCTTATAGCTGGTTATTTTCTACTCTGAAGCCGTATGTTTGAAATAAAAAATTACTCTGGTTTTATAACTCTGTGGTTTTGTTTGTGACTGAAAGCAAGTCTTAATCTATTGCAACTATAAGGAAATGTTAGTCCCAGTAGACACAATTTAATTCACCACTTTCAGAACTGTAATTATGGAAGCTATATGACCTTATTCTCCCATGGCACATTTTTCTGCATTACATGAGTAAATTTAATTGAGACCTGGGCATATGAAAATGGAAAAACAAATAGTAAGAGGATCTAGAATAAACTAAGCACATTGACTAAATAGAATTGTTTGGTGGTACTTTTAAAACATAATTTTCAATCCCAAAACGTGAAAAATGTACAGAACATAATACATTTAAAAGTACTTCTGATGTGAAATAACAGGAAGGTTGTACAGCAAGCCAAAAATAAATAAGATCAAATGGCTCTTAAAAGTAATTTACTTGTTTGAGTTAAAATTATTTTAGTCACTGAGTTATACAGTATTGTCCAAACACTTGACATGTTTGCTTTTCTCCATTCTGGATCTTTTTCATGCTACCTTTGCTTTTTTAATTTTCCTTTTTTACCTTGTGTTCTCCAATTTTGTCTTCTAAATTTTGGTAGACCGACCCTTGAAATTCAGTCTTCCTTCAGTCTTTACGTATCTTGTTTACTTGGCCAAACCATCATAACATATAACCTTCAAGGATCATCTGTAGCAAATTTTTCTTCAGATATAATCAACGTCTGATATTTATCCCAAATTTTCTCAGTTTTTTTTTGTTTTTGAGGAACCTTGGGCCAAATCTTCAAAGGAGATACGCAGGCGGAACTGCTGTTCAGCCTGCGTATCCCTGTGCCTAACTTTGGAAACGATCCTCAAAAGGATTTTTCCAAAGTTAGGCAGAAGATCTGACATCTGTAAGACACTTACACTGTCAGATCTTAAGATGCAGTACCGCATCCGCCGCTGGGGGCATTTCGAGTCGAAATGCCGCCTAGCGTATGCAAATGAGTACTTAAGCAGATCCACAAAGCTTTTAAGCTTTCTGTTTTCTGCGTAAGTTACGATTTGCTTGCGCAAAATTAGGGCTGGTTTTACAATGTGTAAAGTTAGTACACCATGTAAAACCAGACCTTTTTTTCGATCGGCGCGTTTTTTTTTTAATTTTGATTTTTTTTCCCCAGCGCGTATTTTTTTTTTAACCCGTCGCAACTTTATTGTCCCGTCGCAAATCCACAAAGCCCGGCGTAAATTACGTTCGCGCGCTGCCCGTCGGGAAAAATGACGTCGCACGCATGCGCAGTACGTCCGGCGCGGGAGCGCGCCTAATTTAAATGGGAATCGCCCCCTCGAGCAGACGACCGCCTTGCGACGGAGGCACTTAAGTTACACGGCGTGTAATTTCTAGGTAAGTGCTTTGTGGATCGGGCACTTAGGTAGAAATTTAACGCCTGTGTAACTTAACTGCTGAAAGTTAAGTTAGGCAGCGTTTTTGAGAATTTGGCCCCTTATTTGTATTATCTGGGGTTGACTGTAATGTTTATTAACCATGGTCCAAAAACACATGTTAACTCTAGTACATGGGTTAATCTGTAGACTCTCAGTTTTGTACTTTTCAGGACTTACTTCTTGTTTAAATATTCTATTTTATAGGACTGAAACTATCTTTCAGCTACACCTGTTTCTGCATTAAACTATTTTTCTATTTTGGCTTTGCTTAGTAGCTTTTAAATACCTATAAGAATTCACTTTTTCTAATTCCTTTACCCCTACCACTAAGCTATACTCTTTAGGCTTACTAACCACACACATATTCTTAGTCTTAGAATGGCTGATTACAATATTTCTTCAAACCATATGTCAATATTTCTCTCTAAGGTTTCTTGACAGCTAGCAATTAACATATTGTTAGAATGCACCAGTCTCCTTCTATGTATTGATTTTAGTTTTAAACTTCTTATACTCTTTATTAATGTTATTGTACATTGTTATAAGAGATTATTGCTGTTCCATCACTTACTACACATTAAACAAATACTTTATTCTATCAGCTAATTTCATTTTAAAGAGAGCAACAAGAAAAATGCAGACTCCATCTATCCCAAAAAATACATGTAGTTTTATGAAAATACCGGAATGAGAAAAATTTACCTGAATGAGAAAATATACCTAATTTTGACTCAGAATGATTCTAATTCAGATTGGTTAAAAAATGATTGACTGATTCAAATTCTGTATAAAGAATAGCTGACAGATAAAACAGATAAATTGTAAACAAAAAATGCTGTCAATGAAAAATACAGACAAAAAATAGCGCAGGGTCCCCCAAAATCCATATCTTTGAGTCTGGTATGTATTTTAAGGTGAACCCCATGGCAAAAAAACTTGACCATTATCAGAGCATGGAGTCTGGCAGGCCAGGAAAAGGGACGGTGAGCGAACTTGACGAAATGCGCTGGGGTGAAACCGGATGTGATGCTATTACTCTCGCTACAACCTGGAAGTGAAGCTCGGTACACCTGGGAGATAGGAGCCCATGAGACAGATACAGACACACATGCCATATATGCTACAAAAGGAAATCACTGCAGTATTTTTTTATTGTATTGAAGTGCTTATACCCCTTGGTGTGTGGTTAGCACCAATAAATGTGAGTAAGCATTTTTTAAAGTGTTTTTAACAATAAATAGTGGATGGTTTTATACTATGTTGGCCCCTTTTGCCTCTTTATGTAACAGCCAAAGGGACCACTAAATGAGACCACTCTCCTGGAAAACTAACACTGAGGAAGGAGGTTAAAGTGGCTACAAACCTTGTTGCATCTTTCATGCCTTATATGACTCTCCTGCAGTGGGTAGTCATGCAAATCTGGTGAATTTTCCTGTGTAATTGGGGTGGTGGAGCACTGAAACACACCATAGGAGGATTGACTGCATGTTTAAATAATTGTCTGCACAGCATGGTGGCACTTTATTAAAAATCTTTTTCACATTCACATTGAGGACCTATCATGAACTACTGTAACATTGGATGATGAATTTTATTTACGTGCATAAAACATTTCCTGTTTATAGCACTGTGATCCATTATTGATTTATTTGACTTTTTTCTGTCATGATATGTTTATGGATTAACCACTTTCCGCCATGCTATAGCCGAATGACGGCTACAGCGCAGACCTGCGGGGCGCTCTGTGATTACCGAGTCAGTAAGACATGCCTGATCACAATCCTGGCCCCTTACCACATGATCAGCTGCCAGCCAATGACAGCTGATTATGTGATGTGAACAAAAGATCAGATTTTTTTCTGCCCGCACTGAGCAGAAAAAAAGCAGATCACAGGCTGTTGTCAGAGGGACAGCAGTCCTGAAGAGGGTGAGACATCACCCAAGTATCTGTGCCTGCCAGTGCCCACCAGTGCCACCTGCCAGTACATAGCAATGCTGCCTACCAGTGCCGACCTGTGCCATCTATCAATGCCCACCTGTACCACATATCAATGCCAATCAGTGCTGCCAAATAGTGCCCATGAGTGCATCATCAGTGCCACCTATCAGTGCTGCCTATCAGTGTCACCTAGCAGTGCCCACCAGTGCCCAACAGTGCCACCTATGAGTGCCCACCAGTGCTGCCTCATCAGTGCCCACCAGTGCCGCCTCATCAGGGCCCACCAGAGCTACCTATCAGTGTACATCAGTGTTGCCTTATCAGTAGAAAAAGGGTAAAGAAAGAAGTGCCTTCTAAGCATGAACTGTAGAAACTTTATGGCACACTAAATTAAAACGCTCAAATTGAGGTTAAAAACGATCAGCATGAGGAAAATCCTGCATCAGTATGTCTCCTTGCTCACTGGTTCAACAGGTTGTGTCACTCAGGAACCCATGCAAAGCAGTCCGCTGGCTATGTAAATTCTGTGGCTCAGATGGTAATACAAAGGAGAGGTCTGAGGTACTCTTGGACCACAACAGCATCTGACGTCACTGTAAGTGTTTACAATGCAGTTTCTGAGCCTGGGCTCTGTCAGTGGGGAGGGAAAGTGAAAGGGGAAGGAAAATTACAATTAACATAAATAAAAGTATATCCCGGACAATGTACTTACAGGTACCGAACCAAATGCACCCATAACTAGGGATGAGCTTTGAGTTCGAGTCGAACTCATGTTCAACTCGAACATTGCCTGTTCGCCTGTTCGGCGAACAACGAACAATTAGGGGTGTTCACAGCAAATTCGCGGAACACCCTGTTAAAGTCTATGGGAGAAATCTAAAGTGCTAATTTTAAAGGCTTATATGCAATTTATTGTCCTAACAAGTGTTTGGGGACCCAGGTCCTGTCCCAGGGGACATGTATCAATGCAAAAAAAGTTTTAAAAACGGACGTTTTTTCAGGAGCAGTGAATTTAATAATGCTAAAAGTGAAACAATAAAAGTGAAATATTACTTTAAATTTCGTACCTGGGGGGGGGGTGTAAAGTTAGCATGTGAAATAGCGCATGTTTCCCGTACATAGAACTGTCCCTGCACAAAGTGTCATTTCTGAAAGGAAAAAAAGTCTTTTTTTTTTTTTTTTTTTTTTAAGTGTATTTTGTGCGTGTACTCGAGAGAGGAGCCGGACTGCAGGAGTTGGGAGTAGGCAGGCCTCCCCCAGAGGCAATCTGCCATCTTTCTCCATGCCCCGGGTGGCAATGGCGGGTGTGTGAGGGGGTCCTCCCACACAACCCGCCCTACCTGCTCCGCTTTGAAGCCCAACGGGGCAGAGGGACTCCCTATAAGGGAGTGAGAGGATTAGCCCGCTCAACCAGCCCCATTAGTCCTTCGCCTCTCTTTTAGAGACCGCGTGGTCAAAGTGCGTGTGTTAACCCAATTTAGAGTGCGTGTGTAGGTGTGGTGGTTTTTGTGGGAGAGGGGGTGGGCGTACTAAGCACAGGCTTACCTTGCATAGCACACCCACCGGGAGCCGGGCTGAGACCACCAAACTCAATTCACATGAAGCCGAGACCGGGATCCGAACCTCTAGCTGCAGAGGTGAATGGCTTGTCAGCACAGTGCCAATCGCGTTGAGCCGAAAAAAAAGTCTTTTAAAACCAGTTTTGCGGCTATCATGAATTGTCGGCTCTGGCAATTCAGAGCGAATTCATTCATAAAAAAAAAAAAAAATAGCGTTGGGGTTCCCCCCAAATTCTATTACCAGGCCCTTCAGGTCTGGAATGGATATTAAGGAGAACCCCGCCGTCAATTTAAAAAAAAAATGACGTGGGGTTCCCCCCAAATATCCATTCCAGACCCTTCAGGTCTGGTGTGGATTTTAAGGGGAACTCCACCCCAAATTTTAAAAAAAATGGCGTGGAGTTCCCCCAAAAATTCACACCAGACCCCTTATCCGAGCACATTAACCTGGCCGGCCGCAGAAAAGAGGGGGGGACAGAGTGCGCCCCCCCTCTCCTGAACCGTACCAGGCCACATGCCCTCAACATGGGGAGGATGTCCCCATGTTGATGGGGACAAGGGCCTCATCCCCACAACCCTTGCACGGTGGTTGTGGGGGTCTGCGGGCGGGGGGCTTATCAGAATCTGGAAGACCCCTTTAACAAAGGGGACCCCCGGATCCTGGCCCCCCCTATATGCATTGGTAATGGGGTACATTGTACCCCTACCATTTCACGAAGGAAGTGTAAATAGTTAAAAAAAAACACACACACACCGTAGAAAAAAGTCCTTTATTAATGAAAAAAAATCCAGTGGTGACACTCGTTCCCGGCTTCCTACTCCAACGTTGTCTGTATCCAGTGACGGGTGCGGGTGATTTTTTTTTAAACTATTTACACTTCCTTCGTGAAATGGTAGGGGTACAATGTACCCCATTACCAATTCACATAGGGGGGGCAGGATCTGGGGGTCCCCTTTGTTAAAGGGGTCTTCCAGATTCTGATAAGCCCCCCACCCGCAGACCCCCACAACCACTGGGCAAGGGTTGTGGGGATGAGGCCCTTGTCCCCATCAACATGGGGACATCCTCCCCATGTTGAGGGCATGTGGCCTGGTACGGTTCAGGAGAGGAGGGGGCCGCACTCTTTCCCCCCTCTTTTCTGCGGCTGGCCAGGTTAACATGCTCGGATAAGGGGTCTGGTGTGAATTTTTGGGAGAACTCCAAGCCATTTATTTTTATTTGGGGTGGAGTTCCCCTTAAAATCCACACCAGACCTGACGTCATTTTTTTTTTAAATTGACGGCGGGGTTCCCCTTAATATCCATTCCAGACCTGAAGGGCCTGGTAATGGAATTTGGGGGGACCCCCACGCTATTTTTTTTATGAATGATTTCGCTCTGAATTGCCAGAGCCGACAATTCATTATAGCCGCAAAGCCGGTTTTAAAAGACTTTTTTTCCTTTCAGAAATGACACTTTGTGCAGGGACAGTTCTATGTACGGGAAACATGCAATATTTCACATGCTAACTTTACACCCCCCCCCTAGCTACGAAATTTAAAGTAATATTTCACTTTTATTGTTTCACTTTTAGCATTATTAAATTCACTGCTCCCGAAAAAACTGCCATTTTTAAACCTTTTTTTTTGCATTGATACATGTCCCCTGGGACAGGACCCAGGTCCCCAAACACTTTTTAGGACAATAAATTGCATATTAGCCTTTAAAATTAGGACTTTAGATTTCAAATGTTCGAGTCCCATAGACTTTATTAGGGTTCTAAAGTTCACACGAACATTTGGTGTGTTCGCAAGTTCTGGTGCCAACCGAACAGGGGGGTGTTTGGCTCATCCCTACCCATAACCCTAGTGGCGAAGATCACCCAACCACCTAACAAAAATGTATATGCGATATCAAGGTGAGATGGAAGAAAAATGGAGGATAATGGTTAGAATGGGGAGGAAAAAGAACCTGAGGTAGTATAATATGAATATGTATTATAAGATGGTAGAGACCTATAATTCCTCGTTTAACCCTCCAGGTGAGAGGGTATCTAAAGAATAGATCCAGAAAGTCTCCCTTCTCATAGAGTCAGTGAAACCTCTCGGCTTCAGGGAGACTTTTTGGTATCTGTTCAACAACCCAGACTTCTAGGTCCTGGGTAGATTTTTAGTGGCACTGTGTGAAGTGGCGTGGGATACTGTGTTGATCTATTTCCTTTTCCACAAAGCAACACTGCTCACCAAACCGCTGTCTTAGAGGACATAAAGTACGTCCTATATACAACAATTTACATGGTCAAGTAATGCAGTACACCACAAAATCGCAGGAACATTTGTAAAATTCAGCGATTTTGCCTTTTGATTAAAAATCCTTTTTCCCGTGGGTAACAAAGGCACATGTTTTACAGTGCCTTTTTGCATTGATACATGCTGATGAGGGGGACGAGTTGTGTAAGATGAGAGGTTCATTTGGGCTGTAATTTGCTGGGGGCAACTTTATTTTTGAGGTTGGGAGCTCTGCAATATGTGACACAAGGTTTGACGGGAAGAATGGCTTTGAGGTTTGGATCCCATTAGGATATTCCAGTATTTTGCAAGGATATCATACATGTTTTCCAATATTTTTGATTGGATTTAGTTATGAACTGTGTTGAATTATCAAAGGTTTCTTTGTCTTTACGTTCAGATTTGCCATTGAGATAAAACATGTGTGCTTCCTGTATAAGGATATTGGAATAACCCATATCAAGTAATTTTTTGGTCAAAAGATTGCTCTGTTCCATATAATCGGTAGTATTTTGTCGCAACTGCCAAAATAGCCCCTTGGGAATGTTTTTTGTCCGGGCAGGGTAATGACAACTGTTATAGCAAAGTAACAAATTGCCTGCCATGGGCTTAGTGTAATTTTTGGCTTGGATTACTCCTTTATTGTGTCTGACTTCAAGATCAAGGAAGGTTAGTTTATTTTGATCCTGGAAAAAGTTGAATGAAAGTCCAAATGGATTGTCATTGCAGTGTTGTACAAGATCTTTAATAAGGACAGAGGGGCCATCCCAGATGTTTATGATATTGATGTAACCTCCAAAAAACACTATGTTTATGATGAAGGAATTATTGTTCCAGATTTACTTGGATTCCCATAGACTCATGGCCAGGTTGGCATACGAGGGAGCAAAATATGTTGCCTTATCAGTGCCCATCAGTGAAGCCTCATCAGCGCACATCAATGAAGGAGAAAAATTACCTGTTTGTAAAATTTTCGAACAAACTATAAAACAGTTTTGTTTTTTAGCAAAAAATAAAAATTCAGCAGTGATTAAATACCACCAAATGAAAGCTCTATATGTAGGAAAACAATTATTATTATTTTTTTAATTTGGGTACAATGTTGCATGACCGCATAATTGTCATTCAAAAAGTTACAGCGCTGAAAGCTGAAAATTTGCCTGGGCAGTAAGGGGGTTTAAATGCCCAGTAAGCAAGTGGTTAAGTTCTTTTGATTTCCACAATTTGCACTAAATCAAGGATTCTGTTTTTGTAATACAGTGAGGGAATGTATAAGATTGCTTGCTACCTAGTGGAGTGTAAGGTTAGTTCTGTACACAGCTTCACAAAACACTAAATTTCAAAAGAACCAACTAAGTACTCCATACTATATAATACTAAATGGTATTAAATTCTTGCAACAAAGAACACTGAATAAAAGAGGGAGTGATTTAAGGATGTTAAACAAGGGCATTTGTCAGCGCATTTCATTGTGCAACAAATATTAAAGAACAAAAGTTCAACCGGGGTGGCTAAATACCAACATTAAAAGGCAAGAAAAACTGTCCTTTAAAAATATATAAAATCAAAGGGTCACCATCGGCATTCCACAAGAATTTCATAAGGAATGCAAAAGAATGATCAGGCAGCTAAAACAGAATATGAGAGAGACATTGCTGAAGAGAGCCCAATTGAGA
Organism: Rana temporaria; assembly: GCF_905171775.1. NCBI lineage: Eukaryota > Metazoa > Chordata > Amphibia > Anura > Ranidae > Rana > Rana temporaria. The sequence goes on from NC_053490.1 coordinate 174,940,881, forward strand.
GCCCATTTATTCTTCAAATATATTAAAAGTAAAAAGACTAGGTTAGAAAATAATGGCCTCATAAAAGAGGATCAAAAGAAATCGGGAGAAGGCAACTGTGTTACATAAATTCTTCTCCTCAGTTTAAATGAATGAAAATGTGTATATTAATTAGACAATCAGGCTAAAAACATTATATAGATTGTATCATTGTGGCTAACAGAAACCTTTGTTCAAAAAAGTCAAGAAAAACATAGCAATGTCATAGCCATACACTTGTTCCTAATTTTTAGGGATTACTGACTGGAATGGTACCAGCAGATTAGTGAAAAGCATATGTGGCACCAATATTTAAAAAAGAGCTCATATACAGTATATACCTGAAAAATACAGACTAGACAGCCTAACATCAAAAGTATGTAAGCTACTGTAAGGAATGATAAGGGGCCATGAAAATAGTATCATTAGTAATAACCAACATGGATTTATGAAAGTCTGTTCTTGCTAGATAAATATTTCAACATTCTATGAGGAGGTGAACTGTAATTTGGATAGCGGAAGGCATGTAGAAGTAGTGGGTCTAGGCATTTGATACAGTACTCCACAGATGCTTAATTTGCATATTAACCACTTCAACCCAAGAAGATTTGACTACCCAATGACCGGGCCATTTTTGGGATACAGCACTGCGTCATTTTAACTGAAAATTGCGCGGTCGTGTCACTCTGTACCCAAACAAAATTGACGTCCTTTTTTCCCCCAAAAATAGAGCTTTCTTTTGGTGGTATTTGATCACCTGAAAATAGTAAAAAAATCAGCGCAATATACAGGTAAAACACAATCAGCAGCTATGCACTAGGATTCAATTTATAAATTCCTTAAGAGTCAATGTAAAATAGATAGTGCAGCGCTAGAGGAAAAGTCCAAATAAAGATCATCCAGGTGATTCTCTTATAAGTGACTGACAATATGAGGCATGCAGGTGATATAGCGTGGGTTAGCAGGAGACCTCCACCAATAGTAACAATGGCCGCTCACCTCACTGATAATAAAAAAATCGCTTTCCCATAAGGGTCAATCCCAGGCATGTAACAGCATAATCCAAGCAGGAAAGGAATACATCTCAGGTAATATCAGCATGGATGGCAGATCTCAAGTAATATCAGCATGGATAGCAGCCATGGAATCCGATGTAAGAAGAACAAAACATAGTGTTTCTCCGCAATAACCAATATAATATTTAATAGTGAAAATACACTTACATAAAAAGCACTATATCCAGTGCTAGGAATCAAATGCAAACAAAAACGCACAGCATGGTCCGATAGATGGCAGCGGGTGACGTCACGTACTTCCCTACCGAACGTTGCGTCCCAGGGGTGGGACTTCTTCAGCGGATGTAGGGGAGAGGAAACGTGCACCCAGTTATATACATGTATGTTGCTATGGAGAGTAAGTGGCTACAATGCAGCATATGGACCAAAAAGGTCTCTAGCTACAGGGCAGTGTGTGGGACAAAAAGCTCACTGGCTACGGATCAGCATGCAGGACAAAAAGCACCGCAAAAAAACAGAAAACAAATCACTTACTGCGGCGATCATACCTATTCAAATCTGTCAGCAGAAATATACAAGGGGAGAGTGAATATTACTTAAAAAGCCCCGGAATACATATGTTTAGCAACGACAAGGAAAAATATAAAAAATATAAAAATATATAAATATACAAAAGTCCCATTTAGACAAAATGGAAGATAGAAAAAACAGGGCTGCATAATCATGCAGACCAGTACAACACATGAGGTCAACCGCTGCAACCATCGGACAAGCAAAAACATAACATTAAAACAATGTAAATACAAATATTAATTATGGACAATGTTATAAAAATATTTTGTTTAAAAAAATATATGTATCTGAAAATGCATGTCAACGATCGGATATAAAACAATTGACATCAAAGTCCACATTAAAACAATGTGAATACAAATATTAATTATGGACAATGTTATAAAAATATTTTTTTTATTAAAAAATATATATGTATCTGAAAACGCATGTCAACGATCGGATATAAAACAATTAACATCAAAGTCCACATTTAACCCGTCAGGACAAAGAACATGGGTCTCATGAATCCAATAAGATTCTTTCTTGCTCAATTGTCGGATAAAATTACCCCCCCTCCAATGACGATTAACCTTTTCAATTCCCCAAAAACGCAATCCTTTTGGATTTCTATGATGGAAATCCCTAAAATGGCAGGATACATTGTGTGTGGTTTTCCCTCGTTTGATGTTATTAACATGTTCGGCTAAACGTACATGTAAGGGTCTGGAGGTTCTACCTATGTATTGCAGGCCGCAATCACATTCCAACATATAGACAACACCTATGGTGTCACAAGTGATGAGCTGTTTAATATCATATTCTTTATCAGTGGCAGATGCCACAAATTTTTTCCTCTTTTTAATATTCACTTTGGAATGTTTGCATGGAACACAACGTCCACACGCATAGAAACCCCCCAGGAATTTGAACATTCTATTATCTGAAATGACCGGGGGATCGAGCACACTAGGTGCTAATCGATCCCTAAGAGTGGGAGCTTTCTTGTATACAAATTGGGGTTTTGCTGGTAATGCAGGTCCCAATATTTTGTCCTGTTTCAAGATAGACCAATTTTTTTAGATGATCCGTTCAATTTTTTTATGTTGGACATTATAGTCCAAGATCATTCTAAAATTGTGTTTATCATTGGGGGGAAGGCTGGCATTAGCCACACGATCGGACACTAAAACAGTTCTATCTAATTGCTGAACCTGTCCAATTTCCCTCTCAAGGTGGTCTTGGTTGTACCCTTTTTGCACAAATCTATCAGCCAAAACACGAGATTGGTCAACAAAGTCAGACTCAGTGGTACAATTGCGGCGTAATCTAATAAATTGCCCTTTGGGGATATTACATAACCAAGATTTGTGATGGCAACTTCCCAATGGTATGTATGCATTCCGGTCTGTAGGTTTAAAATAATTGGTGAGTTTAAAATGGTCCGTATTTTTGACTATGGTCAAATCTAAAAAGACAATTTTTTCATAGTCAATGGTCCATGTGAGTGTAATATTTTTGTTGTTATTATTGAGACCACTGATGAAGGTATCCAATGAGGACCTCTCACCATTCCAAATGATGATGAGGTCATCGATATAACGACGGTAACAGACCAACTCAGGGGGCGATGTTGGAAAATCGCCTCTTCCTCCCAGTGGGCCATAAAAATATTGGCCACACTGGGAGCAAAACGAGCGCCCATGGCAACTCCCCTTGTCTGCAGCAAATAGTCTCCATTATACCAGAAATAATTTCTGGATAAGCAGAAATCCAAACAGCCCAAAAGGAATTCTTGGTGTCTCCCTGATAGTGTTGATGTGGAAAGGGCCCATTCAACAGACACCATAGTGTCACTGTGTCCTTTAATAGTATAAAGCGAACTGACGTCCGCAGTGACTAATATACTATTAGTGGAACAACCAAGAGATTCCAATATTTGGATAATATGCTTAGTGTCTTTCAGAAAAGCAGGGGTTTTAACCACTAAAGGTTGCAAAAACTAATCTATATATTGGCCCAATCTGGCCGATACCGAGTCGATCCTATTGACAATGAGCCTCCCAGGCGGATGGGTACTATTTTTGTGGATCTTTGGCAAGAAATAAATAATAGGGGTTCTACAAAACAAGGGATCGAGATACAACGCCTCTTTTTTAGTAAGAATCTTTTGATCCCTCCCATCTTCAATGATATGATGAAGTTCATCCTTGAAATCAAACATAGGATCTTTAGACAATACCCTATAGGTATCACTATCAGAAAGAAGATTACTCATTTCAAGTTGATAATAGTTTTTACTGAGGACAATGAGACCCCCCCCTTTGTCCGCAGGGCGGATAACGATGTCTTTCCTTTTTTCCAAGGATTCAATACCCCTTTTAATGTATTGAGGATCCAATACCTTGTTTACCTTCAATGCTTCCAAGTCATTTACAACCATGTTCTTAAAAACATCCAAAAACTTATTCTCTTTATTAAGAGGGTTAAAAGTGGACTTATTACGCAAACCTGAGTGATAGGAATTAGCAATAGGTGCCGCTGTACTAGTGGGCTTAGACAGGAAATACTTTTTCATGTTAAGTGTCCTAATGTACTTTTGCAGGCTAATGTAAGTTTGAAACTTATTCAAATTCTTAGTGGGGGCAAATTTGAGACCTCTGTCAAGGACTTTCAATTCGTCCTCATCCAGAGGAACCCCACTAAGATTATATATCCCTGCTCCAACTATGGGTTTCCCTGCCCCCTCTCCTTCCTCTCTTTCTTTTCTCTTTCTGGGAGTTCCAATATTCGGAGGGATGGGAGGTGGTGGATGTCTCCACCAATCCCCTGGTGGGGGATACTGGTAGTGGGGTTCTAATTGGTGTCCCTGGCGTGACCCTAAAAAATCCCCCTCTGCATAAGAGTGATGATTAGCCAAAGGAGTGAATCTGTTATAGGTGGAGATAGGATGGGATCTCGTGACATGAGAAGAATCCCTATAATCCCCATGTTGGTATTTGATCACCTCTATGGTTTTTACTGTTTGCGCTAAAAGAAGAGCGACAATTTTGAAAAAAAAAAACAATATCTTTTACTTTTTGCTATAATAAATATCCAATTAAAAAGGCCTCAGTTTAGGCCGATATGTATTTTTTCTACATATTTCTGGTAAAGAAAATTGCAATAAGCATATATATTGATTAGTTTGTACGAAAGTTATAGCGTCTACAAAATAGGGGGTAGTTGTATGGCTTTTGTATTATTATTTTGTTTACTAGTAATGGCGGCAATCTGCAATTTTTTTTATCGGGACTGCAACATTATGGCGGACATTTTTGACACATTTTTCGGACCATTGGCATTTATACAGTGATCAGTGCTATAAAAATGCACTGATTACTGTAAAACTGGCAGGGAAGGGGTTAACACTAGGGGGCGATAAAGGCGTTAAATGCATTCCTTAATGTGTGTTCTAACTGAAGGGGGGATGGGACTGACTAGGGAAAGAGATTGATCGGTGGTCATACATTGAACACACACAATCAGTCTCCTCGTCCCTGAGAGAACTGGGATGTGCACGCCACCAGAGGCGTTTTAAAGAGGCAATGTACAGCTACAACAGCTCACGCAGGGGGGCCAGCCTGCCGTAGTACAACTGTGGCAGCTGGTCCAGAAGCAGTTAAATGTGTAAATTTACAAATTGAAGTGAGAGAGTTACAAATAGCCTAATGTGGGGCTACTAGGTTCCATTGTAACAACCACAGCCTTTTCACCAAAACATAAAAGTAAACTGCATGGTAAGATGTACAGAGTAAGAGTTGATTGATACCTTGAAAATAGCTTTGTATAAAGCTTGTCAGACTAGATGGCCACTCTCATTGTGATAGGATTCTGGGATTGGTGGAACAGGGTCCTCATCAGTGTCTTGAAACTCAATATCCAGGAGCACTTCTGAATGATGGGCTAAGTTATACAGGATGCAGCAGGCCAAAAACATGTCACCAACTTTTTCAGGGCTATAGCGAAGAAAACCACCAGTGAGATACAGTGGAACCTGCTTTTAAGAACTCCAAAGGTCTGCTGAATGGCAAGTCTTGTCTTGGTAATTGCTGCTTTGTAGCGAGATTCTGCAGATGTTTTTCACCTCAAGAGTGATGTTAGCAACCAGGGCAGACAAGGATAGTCAGAATCACCTACAATATAGATTGAAAATTTAATTTTTTAACAGAAATAGTATATCATGCTAAGTGAGTAATATCAGGAACATTTCTTCCCTACATTTAGATTTTTTTACTGAAATTTTCCTTTAAAGATATAAAGAGTAAAGCAATGTATATGAAATTGAAGTGGGTAGGGCCCGCTTCCATTGAAACGTGAATACATGAGAATATATGTGTACATAGAAGAAGAGCAGGAACAGGTTGTATCGTACTTTTCAACAATAAGGAATGTAGGGTCAAAAGTGTCATTAACCGTCCACTTTGGGGGGGGGGGGTACCCCGATGTGGGGGGCATAGTCTGAGAAGAGGGGAAGTATATAGGGATAGAAAAGGTAGGCCAGCTATTTTGTGTCAAGGGTTTAGCTGATCAATATGATTTTGGTAGTAGATAGCCATAAAACCCGGATGGCACTATACGGTCCAGTTAAAGGCAAAATATAATAGATGGCGTGAGGAGATGCGATAGTTAATTAAGGGTTGATGAGGCAGCAGACTATGGGCCAGATTCACAGCGGAGATACGACGGAGTATCTCAGATACTCTGTCGTATCTCTCAGAGTATCTATGCGACTGATTCATAGAATCAGTTACGCATAGATATCCCTAAGATCCGACAGGTGTAATTGTTTTACACTGTCGGATCTTAGGATGCAGTACCGTGGCCGCCACTGGGGGGAGTTCGCGTCGTAAACCAGCGTCGGGTATGCAAATTAAGAGTCACAGCGATCCACGACGGATTTTCACATTCGCTACGTCGCCGCTAGTCTAGTTTCCCGTTGCAAAGTTAGTCGTCGTTTTTGGTGCCTTAACTTTACACAGCAATCGTATTGCAATCGTATTTAAAAATTCACGTCGTTTGCGTAAGCCGTCCGGGAATACGGAATTACGCTACGCGCGTCGCCGTTCGAAAAAAATAATGTCACTTCGCGCAAAGCACGGCGGGAGTTACGAAACTGAGCATGCGCCCCTTTAAAATACGCGGGCTTACGCCGCAGGCCGCCGGCGTAGTTTTCATCACAAGTGCTTTGTGAATCAGGCACTTGCGATGAAAACTTGTGGCAGTGTAACGTATCTACGATACGTTACGCCGCCGCACTTCTACCTGAATCTGGTCCTATGTACTTAGTGCTCTGGGGTCTGATAACCAGCACTGCCATTTCCGGTAGAATTTATCAATATTCATATGTATTTTGGCAAAAAGGTATTCCATATGAGAATGATTATTGATTATGTCAATGGCCATACCAAGGGTGGGAGAAGGGGTCTTTTTCCAGAGTCTGGCTATGGCCAGGTGAGTGGCAATAAGCATACATTTAATTACAGTATGAAATTTTGAGGGCCATGCTGAGAGTCCTAAACTGAAGAGAGCCATCTGCGGTACTAGTGCATTAGGAGTTTGGGTAACATCATGAATGAGAGTGGAAATGCTCCTCCAATATGGAGAAATGGAGGGCATTTCTGATTTCAAGTGGTTCAATTTATACATAGAGATGAGACTGAAACTGTCGAGCAATTCACAAAATGGGGGTATTGAATTGAAGGGATCTGTGAGCCAAATGATGATGTCATCAGCGTAAAGGCCAATCTTGTGGGATACTTGTCCTACTGTCAGTCCTGTAATGTGGGGGTGTGAGCATATGGCTTGGGCTAAGGGTTTGATGACCAGTGCAAAGATTAAGGGTGATGAGGGGCACCCCTGACGGGTTCCATTAGTTATGGGGAAGGGGTGGATAGCATGCCTGATGTCCATACTTTAGTGCTGGGGGCTGAGTATAAGCTCATTATTGCATTGAGGAAAGCACCATCAAAGCCACATTTCTACCGGAAAGCCTTCAGATACTGCCAATGAACTCTGTCAAATGCCTTCTTTGCATTTAGGGAGATCTCTGCCCAGTGAATTATGTCTTCAAATCTGTGGGTACCATCTGAGGCTTGTCGCTGGGGGATAAAACCAACCTGGTCATGGTGAATGAGCATGGGCATGAGTGTTGAGTCAGGAGGCTAAAAGCTTGGTGTAGAGCTTAAGATCAGTATTAGGGAGAGAAATAGGGCAGTAGTTTGCGGGATCGTGGGGTGGTTTTCCAGGTTTATGAATGGTAACTATGGTTGCTTTGAGCGATTCGGGGAGAATTTCTCCAGTGGATATAAAGCTATTGAACCTATAGCTATAAAGCTATTGAAGCTATACCTGACCCTACCTGACACATACACAGACCCACCCGACTCCTACTTCCTACACTACTCACACACACCACACCCCCCTTCACACAGCTCGGTGCAGATCCATCCTCCTCCTGACCTCTGCTCTTCGTGACTTCATTGACCATCATCAGGACTCTCTCAGCACTGGGTGTGCATAATTGCTTAGGAGTCCCCGCCAGCGACATCCACCCGCTCCATGGTGTCCCCGCCGTGGCCAGGCCAGCACCATCCACCCTCTCCATGGTGTCCCCACCAGGCGGGAGGCCAGCTAACAGACGCTGCACCTCCAATGCTCCTATCTCCACCGAGCCCCTCTGCTTCGCTGCACACACAGCGCTGCACCAGAGGGACAGGCTGGAGCAAAGGAGTCCTGGAGCGGATATTACTGTGTGAGATGTGACAGCGCAGAGGGGCGCTCAGCGGGACACATGGGGGATTGGCGGTGGCACACAAAGGACGTTTTCCCGACACTGAATGGGGTGAGCGATCAGGAGACCAGCTCACACACGCCTGAAGCTTCCCCAGGACAGAGGCCGTGGTTGCGCCCAAGGTGGTAGTGCGCCCTAGGCGGCTGCCAAAATCTACAGAAGTTAGTTTTCCAAGATGTTTGGATCATCTTATCTGCCGAGTTCCTTCAAAAACTGTGTGCAAGCATACCTTTGATGCTGTTTTAATGGCAAAGGGTGATCACACCAAATATTAATTTAATTTGTCTTTCTTTTCTATTCATTTGCTTTCCATTTTGTTAATGGATACAAAATAAACTATTAACACTTTTATTTTTAAATCATTCTTAACTTACAGCATTTCTTTCACACCTGTTGCACAGTAGTGTATTTTGACACACCAAGGAAAGACATTCTCTTATGGTAAAAGCACTATCTACTGTCTATTTTTATAGATCTGTATGGTAAATTATTATTCTAGGTTTACACACGGTCGGACCGAACCGATGAGAATGACCCGAAGTTCAGTTTCATCGGACCAAACCGACCGTGTGTATAGGCCATCGGTCTGTTTTCCTTCGGTCCAAAATTTTAAAACATGCTTCAAAACCGAACCGATGGACCGCTGCCCCATTGGACCAAATCGATGGTTAGTACAGAAAAGCATCGGTTCCAAACCTGCGCATGCTCAGAATCAAGTCGAAGCATGCTTGGAAGCATTGAACTTTGTTTTATTCAGCACGTCGTGTGTTTGACGTCACCGCGTTCTGACCCGATCGGATTTTGGACTGACGGTGTGTACACATATCAGGCCGTATGGCCACTTCAAAGGTAAACCGATGAAAACGGTCCGACGGACCAGTCACATCGGTTTGGTCCGACCGTGTGTACAAGGCCTTAAAGCCTCTCTTCAAGTATTTTTTTTTAAAATAAAGCCAAAAAGCAATACTTACCATTTCCCAGCTCCAGCTCTACCCTCCTCTGTGTTTAATGACATGTGTGTCATTCAACCTACTTCTACAGAGTCCAAGACAAAAAGCATGGACCCTGTTGGGGGGCATTATAAAACCGCCCCTGTACTCACAGGAGTCCAATTCATTACATGGCCCACTTCTCTCTATCATACAGAACCCACCCAGTGCCACTGCAGAAATAAGAGGAAGAATTCTGGGATGCATCATATGACTGGACTCAAATCAGCACCAAAGAAATGCATGGATAATAATAATAAAAAACAAATCAGTGGTACATGTGTGCAAGCACCTAGTTGTATGCATCTTGAAAATATGATTGATAATCTGTTTGCACTATATCTACTCGTGGTTCAGAAAGTATTGCAATATTCCATTATCAAATCTTACTTACAGTAGTCATTTAAAAATTCAGGGGTATCTATAGTACCTGTAGACTTTGGATTCATCCTGTAGAAGCTGTACATATTGAGTACATTTCAATTGTCTTACGCACAGCTAATTAATAGATATGTGTTCTATTCCCTATAAATGAACAGAGGGATCTTGATTGTAGCTTAGTTTTGCCCCAACAACTGTAGCTTCTATTTATAGTACAGTTTAATTCTTGAGCTTGCAAGCCCATGATAGTTGTAATTTTTTTTCAAAAAATGTTAATTGCAGATATGTCCAATTTATTAAGATTACTCTAAATGGTGTGTTTATCCTTTTTATCGCCAAATAATGGCTACTTTAGTATTGTCCTCAACGTGATAATGTGTAGCTCAGATTTAGTATATAAAAATGCATGTTCTCTTTGTGCTCAATAAAAATGAAACTACTAGCTTGTTAAAGATAAAAACAAATCTTTCTTGCATGGCACAGCAGAGAGAATAAATTGCATTCCTGTTCAAGTACAGGGGAATGAATGAAGTAAACTGAGTTTCGTACACCGTGGGAGAGAAGTTTGAATTTGTTGGGCAGTTTTGCACCTGGTTGATTGAAAGTAAATCACATGTTTTAAAAAAAAAAAAACACAACAACAACAACAACATTGCAACATTAAATATTAAAACAATTTGTGAATTTAGAGCTTCTCTATAAATGAGCTATTCTGGATTAAAAAAATGTATATATTAAGTCATTTGATGCAATTATAATTTAGTCTTTTGCATTTACAAATTTTGCTGCTACTGCTACTATTATAGTCTTGCAATCTAGAATGTTATGTTTACAGTATATAAGTGGGGATTTAAATACAGTGTTCTTTGAGATCAAGCATGAAGAAAATTAAAGGTATCCTGTTAATAGTGTTAAAATATTTACATTTATAAATTATTGTACATGCATCCTTAAAATAACATGTCATCTCCATACCACCACCTTGTAAAATGTGACAGAGTATTTACTTATTTTGAATAACACATGGGGAAATTTCAATAATTTATGCACCCCCTTTTCTCTACTGATCTCTAAATGGCTTCAGGTATAGATCTATACTCATAGCATATGATATCAGTCCATCTGACAAAAAGTAAGAGAAGGGTTTATACTTATGCAGATACATTCATAACATAGGAACGCATAGCATCAGAAAGGTATGTAAAGAACTCTTAGTGTTTGAAGCTGAATCCAATATACGTAATAGTAGATCTTGCTTTTACTCTAGACATGTTTCACGTACAAGACGCTTCATCAGGTGCATAGGAGTGGATCAATCGAATTTTAAAAAATGTCGATCCAACCACTGATAATGGGGTAAGGAATGTACAACGCTTTTTACCTAACCAGCCTCCTTGCAACAAAATCAGCCAGGGGGAGAGACCAGAGAGCGGTGGGGGTCTATGCACAGGCGCCGCAATCCCGTGTGTAGCTACACACGGGATTGCGGCGCCTGTGCATAGACCCCCTCCTCTCTCTGGTCTCTCCCCCTGGCTGATTTTGTTTGACGGATCAGACACCGTCATACCCACTGATAGAACTACCTCTCTGTCGGTCGGTGCTGAGGTGGTTACCCCCTCTCCAATGCTTGGCCATTTGGCAATCTGTTATTTGGAGTCTATTCAAGCCTAGAGTTTGTCAGAGGGATCTCGGTCAGGGCCTTCATGCCTATCCATTTTCACTGTTTACCAACAGCTTGTGTTATAGCCCAACCTTTTGACTTCTACACACAATGAATACCTATCACATTCCCAGGAGGCTGGTTAGGTAAAAAGTGTTGTACATTCCTTACCCCATTATCAGGGGTTGGATCAACATTTTTTGAAATTCGATTGATCCACTCCTATGCTCCTGATGAAGCGTCTTGTACGCGAAACATGTCGAGAGTAAAAGCAAGATCTACCATTACGCATATTGGATTCAGCTTCAAACACTAAGGCCGCGTACACACGGTCGTTCCAAACCGATGAGAATGGTCCGACGGGCCTTTTCCATCGGTTCACCGCTGAAGTGGCCTGATGGTCTGATGTGTGTACACACCATCGTTCCAAAAACCGATCGGGTCAGAACGCGGTGACGTCAAACAAACAACGTGCTGAATAAAACAAAGTTCAATGCTTCCAAGCATGCGCCGACTTGATTCTGAGAATGCGCGGGTTTTGAACCGATGCTTTCTGTACTAACCATCAGTTTGGACCGATCGGGCAGCGGGCCATCGGTTCGATTTTAAAGCATGTTTTAAAATTTTGGACCGAAGGACAACAGACCGATGGGCTATACACACCGTCGGTTTGGACCGATGAAACTGAACCTCGGTCCATTCTCATCGGTTTTGTCCGACCGTGTGTACGCGGCTTAAGAGTTCTTTACATACCTTTTAATGCAATGCGTTCTTATGTTATGAATGTATCTGCATAAGTATAAACCCTTCTCTTACTTTGTGTTAGATGGACTGATATCATATGCTGACATTGTCTTATGAAATTGTGTATGCAAGTTTCTATCTATGCATTTTTTATAAATAAATATTTATAGATCTTTTACATTAATTACCTGTACCGCCAAAAGTCCAATTTATTAGTCCATTGTTATTTAGGTTTATGGCAATATCTTTATCAGTGTGTCAGATGGAATGGTAATAAAATGGCAATGATGCCTCTAGAGCCACCAGAGTTTGTATGCTGAAAGAAGTACTCTTCAGTGTTAAAGCACCTCTATCGCCACATATAGAGGTTGGTTGATCTAATTGGCTCTTTGTTTCATGCCTGTTGCATATTTTGCAGAGCAAATCTTCTCCTAGTTTGTTCAAAGGTCCATGTTACCAAATTGACTTTCTTCAGAAATACTTTTACCTAGGCTGCATCTTTTGAAAAAAAAAAAAAGAAAAACAGACCAGGAGGAAAATTAAACCTTTTTTTTCCTACAAGCTATCTCTTTATTCTATTGAATTGATGTTGACTATAAAGTAACCATTATACTGTAATAACACTTTTTCTTCATAAAATGTTTTATATTTTCCTGACAACAAAAACACATTTCTATAACATATTGAATTTTCAAACCAATGTAGAAAACAGTAGGTTAATATGTTTAAACTGGATGTAAAACTAATATTTGTTTGTTTCTGTATTATCTGGGTCAGATTCTCAGAGGAGATACGACGGCGTATCTCCAGATACGCCGTTGTATCTCTGAGTTGCGCCGTCGTATCTATGCGCCTGATTCTTAGAATCAGTTACGCATAGATTTCCCTTAGATTTCCCTTAGATCTTACGCCGTCTCTTAAGTCTCTTACGCCGTCGGATCATAACTGCATATTTACGCTGGCCGCTAGGGGCGTGTATGCTGATTTACGCGTCGAAATATGTAAATTAGCTAGATACGCGAATTCACAAACGCACGCCCGGCCGACGCAGTACAGTTACGCCGTTTACGTTAGGCTTTTCCCGGCGTATAGTTACCCCTGCTATATGGTGGCATAAGTGCGGCGTACCAATGTTAAGTATGGCCATCGTTCCTGCGTCAAAATTTGAAAAAGTTACGTCGTTTGCGTAAGTCGTCCGTGACTGGGGCTGGACGTCATTTACGTTCACGTCGAAACCAATGACGTCCTTGCGGCGTACTTTGGAGCAATGCACACTGGGAAATTCCACGGACGGCGCATGCGCCGTTCGGGAAAAACGTCAATCACGTCGGGTCAAGCCTGATTTACATAACACACGCCCACCTCTTCACAATTTGAATTAGGCGGGCTTACGCCGGCCTATTTACGCTACGCCGCCGCAACTTTTTTTTAGAGAATACGCCACTTGCCTGTAAAAGTTGCGGAGACACAAAGTTACGCCATTCTACGTGAATCTACCCCTCTGTCTTTAATTTCTGTTGTGCAGACTTATACAACATTTCCCAAGCCCAAAAAATGATGTATTACATCAATTTGCAAGTTCATTTTTAATATTTTAAAATAAAGATACATCTTTTACAACACTGAAGAAACACATAAGGAAATAAAATATAAAGTTAAATATTAAATCTGTGGTATCTAATATTGTCAGATGAACAACTTCAAATTAAAATGAATATTAAAATAAAGCAATAACCCATGCTTTTTGGAATGTCCTATACACAGTTGACATACTTTCTTGGGTTTCAAACAAAGAAAACACTAGTAAAGGATTGGAACTTGTATTTTATTTTACCCAAATGGTCTTATTCCTTCTACATTTTTTTTTTAAGGTTCTCCCTCTTTACAATTATTTTTAAAATGAATTTTTCCACACAGGCGCATAGGCATTTTCCTTTATTCCCTTCATCTCCTTTAACCACTTAAGGACCCCTTCACGCTGATATACGTCGGCAGAATGGCACGGCTGGGCACAATCACGTACCTGTACGTGTCTCTTTAAGCCCAGCGACCCGGTCCTAAGCTCCGTGACCGTGGGACCCGATCGCCGTCGGTGTCCCGCGATCAGTCACTGGAGCTGAAGAACGGGAGAGGTGTGTGTAAACACACCTTCCCTGTTTTTCACTGTAGCAGTGTCAGTGATCGTCTGTTCCCTGATATAGGGAAAGACAATCAATGACGTCACATGTCCAGCCCCGCCCCCTACAGTTAGAAACACATATGAGGTCACACTTAACCCCTACAGTGCCCCCTAGTGGTTAACTCCTAAACTGCAATTATAATTTTCACAGTAAACAGTGCATTTTTATAGCACTTTTTGCTGTGAAAATGACAATGGTCCCAAAAATGTGTCAAAATTGTTCGATGTGTGCGCCATAATGTCGTAGTCGCGAAAAAAAAAACGCTGATCACCGCCATTAGTAGTAAAAAAAAAAATATTAATAAAAATGCAATACAACTATCCCCTATTTTGTAAACGCTATAAATATTGCGATTTTTTTTACCAAAAGTATGTTGAAGAATACGTATCGGCCTAAACTGAGGGGAAAAAAAAGTGTTTATTTTATATATTTTTGGGGATATTTATTATAGCAAAAAGTAAAAAATATAGAATTTTTTTCAAAATTGTCGCTCTATTTTTGTTTATAGCGCAAAAAATAAAAACCGCAGAAGTGATCAAATACCACCAAAAGAAAGCTCTATTTGTGGGAAAAAAGAACGCCAATTTTGTTTAGGAGCCACGTCGCACGACCGCGCAATTGTCAGTTAAAGTGACGCAGTTCCAAATCGCAAAAAGGGGCAAGGTCCTTAACCTGCATAATGGTCCGGGTCTTAAGTGGTTAACCAATCCCTGTGTTAAAATACACAATGAAAGTTCCCTTTTCTTTACTATAATCTTTGTTCATGTGAGGCTTTGGGTTCCAAGTCTTATATTTTCTTCAATGCAAAGTGTAAGGGTCCTTCTTCTAGTGCCTAGATTCTTGCTTAGGTGACATAGACACTTTCTACTGGCTGGCCAGAGGCAGGGTTCTTTGAGGCTCTAGAGAACCACAGTGACTAGATGCTGTCTCAATGAGGGAATTGGTAAAAGCCTGTAGCACTGGATCACCAGTCTCCACTTCCAGGTGAGGGGCCAGCAAGAGACATGTGATTGTGAACTTCATGAAGGTTGTGTGCTGACAAAAATAGTGTGTGGATGGGAGGAAAAAACAGAGACACAGAGAGATTAACTTAAAATGGTTGCCCCTTTGCTGTCTAATCACAGGTTGCAGTAGGTCCATGACAGCATGAGCACATAAAAAATGTGCTGAATGAGCTCATTCAAGTTGGAAGATTGCAGACATCTAGTGGTAGAAAACAGGTACTGCCTGACAAAGGAGTGGATTAAGATGAGCATTCCAGCATTTTTTATGTTTTCAATTTTTTTTATAGACTTATTGGAGGACAGCTTAAAATTTTATAATTGTGTAGGTTAAAGGACTTTCCTTCCTCTTTAGGAACTACAAAACATTTATAAAATCCCACACATATAATTCTATAGTTTTCTAAAGATTTGCCATTTTGCAACCTCACTATCTAAAAATGTAATGTTCCTCCAACTAACAAGGTTTGAACAGATCTGCTCTAAAGATCCTTCCCAAAAAGTCCTTATTACAGACTGGTATTACAACCGCTATTATAAATGACAGCTTCCCACTTTCGATGGTTGCTAAGGACACCAGCAGGTGCAAGCACTGCAGAGTCCCTAACAACCGGTGACATCATTGTCGATGTAAGCAAAAGAACATGGTGGTGTTAACATCACTAACCAAAAATGTCTAAGGCCATAAACCAAATATGGGCATATACAAATTTTGTCAGTGATGTCACCACATCCCTGTTCCTTGTATATGAATCTAATAATAATCTAATAATAATATATTAATAATAATAATTTCTCTGGAGACCTGTCATGTGTGGTTCAAGCGGACAGGTCAGTGCATCAACAGGTTTTTCCTTTCAATGATTGTCGGGCAATGTTTATGTTAATTGATGCTGCATTTAGAGCACTTGAGTTTTGGGGTATTTCATTTTTTAAATAAAGATTTTTTTTAACATGCGTGTAAGTTTTTTTCAACTGACTATGTTTTGTGACTATGTAGGGAAATTGCCCCCCTCCCCCTCTTCCTGGCCTGCCAGGCTGCATGCTCAGGGTTCCCTCTTAAAACTCATACCAGATGTGAAGTGTCTGGTACTGATTTTAGCAAGAGTTACATATAGAAAAAAAAGTTAACAACATTTTACATGGCTCTTTTTTCTTTTGTAAATATCACTTTTACTATATTTTTTTGTTCATATAGTACAGGGGTAGTGAATTAAAAGTCATGGGGTGTTCAGCCAGAAATAAATTCTTCTAGTGGGGGGCGTGGCTTAGCAAGCGACCGAGATGGATGCACACTAGCGGAGCTCCGTGAAAGACACAGCCTCCAGCACGCTTATCTGCTTGTCTGGCCTTGGAAATAGGCAAGCTGTCTCATCAGACCCCACACACTAGATCCCGCCGAGGTTCAGCAGCCTCTGTTAGCAGAAGCATCCCCGATCTGTTCGGTTTCAAAGCGGCGAAGCAGGGCAACGTGGGAGGACACAAAATGGCGCGGTCTCAGACGGATGAGAAAGACTTCAGCCAGGACTCGCAATCTGCCATGGAGGACTCAGGTAGGAGTCGACCTCGCTCTAACAAGCCCCTCACTTATGCAGATATGTCTGGCTTTGCAGCAGACATAAAGGCTACGTTTTCTGCAGCAATCACAGACTTGAAGTCTAACCTGCTTGTCCTCTCAGACAAGATGGAGGAGGTGAAAGTCAGAGGGAAGCAGAGGGATAAAGCGCTGCATAGACTAGAGAAAGTGGCAGAAACACAAACATCACATTTTATTGAGATGAATCGCCATTTAGAAGACCTCGATAACAGAGGAAAAAGGAACAACATCAGGGTGAGGGGGATCCCTGAATCGGTGGACACTGAACAGATTATCCTAGCTCTGCAAAGAGTTTTTAACAGTCTGTTGGAAAGGCAGGAGGATTTGGCAATTGAGTTTGTTAGAGCTCATAGAGCTCTCAGAGCGAAGGGTCCGGACAATGCCCCGCCAGGGGACATCATTTGTTGTTTGCAGAGCTATCCTCTCAAAGATGATATCATGAGGAAGGCGAGGAGAAACGATCAAATTGTATTTAATGGCGCCCAAATTATGCTTTATCAGGACCTTTCTCAGATCACACTGAAGAATAGGAGAGCTCTGCGCCCCCTGCTGGATAAGCTCAGGGAGAGAGACATTAGATACACATGGCGCTTTCCATTTGCATTGGTGGTCACAGTTTCTGGAAAACAACATGTGCTGCGTTACCCTGCTGAGCTGCCTGCATTCTGTGAAGCCCTGAATCTGGACTTAATTGTACTCCCTAAATGGTATAAAGAATTCACCCTGCCACCCCCGGTCCGTAGCCCCCCCCCCCCGGCTCCCCATTCTCCACGCCCGACAAGCAAGCGTACAAGAAAATGCAGCATGGTCATGGAGGTGGCTCACAAATGGGGACCCCTGCTCCACGCGCTACCCCCTCCAGATCGCGCAACTCTGAATGAGTTGCGCGACTAGTTTCTTCAGTTAACCCAGCTATACCTACAATCCTGATGGTTTACTAACTAATCTATAAGGCCAATTGATGTGGACGGATGTCTGTGGTCCTGTGACTACTGTGATCTAATTTGTTCTACAGACATGATAACTTTTCATTTTAGTGGATGCTTTATATGCTTTCACCGGACGGTGACTTGGCCGTTGCAGACTATCGGCGAAGAAGTTGTGCTTGCCTATGTGCGATCGATACCACATGGTACCCTTTTGTCTTTGGCCAATGGAAGTGCTATTCTCTGGGACCATTGAAGGAGTGCCACTCGAGACGCATGAGCCATCTTTGGCTTGCACAAACTTCATTTTTTGATGAGAGAGGGGTTCTGTCCCCCCCCCTTTTTTTCTCCCTCTCCCTCTGCAATTTGAGCCGATTTTGTTTTCTACCATAACCATTTTAGGCTATGTGTAGCTCATCTCAGGTATAGACTAGTACTCTATAACATATCTTGGTGAAGATTTTTGACACTGGGTCCGCCCTCTAGGGATCAGTCTGATATTACAGCTTTCAAGAGGCTGTGTCTCACGATATTTCCCGTTGTTGTGTGCATTGCAATGTTTATTTGGTTCTTAATAGTTCATTAATGATTTATCAGTTTATTGGTTGCTGGCTCCCCACGCCACCACACATTCTACCTGAGTGGGGATTTCCCGACTTTGGTACACTACTTTTCTACTTTGGCAAGAGTTTGCTTTTGCCATACGTGTTAAGTGAAACATTCTCATTGTGGTTAGATTCCACTGTACTCTCTAAATCCTTTCTTTCTTTTCTGTCTGCTCATTTCCTGCCTTTCTCTTCTTTTTGTTTGCCCTCTCCCCCCTTCCCGATAATACACCTTCTTATAGGGGAAATCTCGGCAGAATTTTGTGCATAATTTCTTACTCAAGGTTTATTGCAGATATTGCCGTTGTTTCTTGCACCACAGATTGCAAAAATGGCTTACTCCTCCCTGGGTAGGCATCCCATGGTAATCTCGCACAACACAAAAGGATTGAATATTCCTGAAAAGAGGTCATCGCTCCTTAGAGAACTTAAGAAGGGTAAGCCACACTTTGTCTTTTTACAAGAGACCCACTTCAAAACAGGCCACGTACAGAAACTTACTAACCCCTTCTTTACCTCAGCATATCACGCCACTAATGACTTAGCAAAAACTAAAGGGGTCTCGACCCTGATAAGTAAGAATGCCCCCTTTACACTTTCAGATTGTTTGACAGATCCCGATAGTCGCTATGTCTTCCTGAAAGGATCTTAATATGGCAAGACTGTAACATTAGCCAACGTGTACTTTCCCAACAACTCACATGTGACTTTCTGTCAGAAAATGGTCAGAGAACTGAAGGGCTTTGCAACAGGTATGCTTATTCTGGGGGTTGACTTTAACCCTTCCCTAGACCCGACAGTTGATTCCTCCTCTGGGAAATCCTGTGTCACATACAGAGCTCTTAGGAAAGTTAAATTACTACTAAATTCATTGCAGCTGATAGACTCCTGGAGGTTTCTACACCCAGATTCCAGAGATTTTACATTCCACTCAGTCCCACACAACCGCTACTCTTGGTTAGATTACTTATTCATCACTCAAAGAGACCTACAAATTGTGACAGGTGCCCAAATAGGCATTCAATCGCTTTCTGATCATGCACCAGTGTCCCTGGTTACTGACCTGGGCATACGGTCTCCTAGGCCAGACACTTGGAGATTGAACTCCTCACTTCTAACAGATCCAGACTTGCTCCCTCTGATAAATGACAAGTTAGTAGACTATTTCAGACTCAACACCACCCCGGGTATGGACCCCATGATGGTTTGGCAAGCACATAAATGCTGCATCAGGGGGAAATTTATTAAATTGGGTGCTCACAGGAAGAAAAGGCAGGAACAGGAAGTCAAAAGATTAACGGACAAAATTCATATAGCTAGATTCACAAAGACTTACGACGGCGTATCAGTAGATACACCGTCATAAGTCCGAATCCGCGCCGTCGTATCTTTAAGCGTATGCTCAAATTGAGATACGCTTCTCTGTTGCTAAGATACGACTGGCGTAAGTCTCCTACGCCGTCGTATCTTAGCTGCATATTTACGCTGGCCGCTAGGGGCATGTACAGTGATTTACGCAGAGAATATGCAAATGAGCAAGATACGCCTATTCACGAACGTACGCACGCCCGTCGTAGTACGATTCGCCGTTTACATAAGGCGTTTTCAGGCGTAAAGATAAACCACCAAAAAGATGGCGCAGCCAATGTTAAGTATGGATGTCAGGACAGCCGTCAAATTTCATTACCATACAACACGCCCCCTACCTGCCTATTTTGAATTAGGCGGGGTTACGCCGGGCCTCACTATCTTACGTCGGCGTAGTGCAAATGGGATACGCTACGCCGACCTAAAGATAGGCGGCTCTACCTGAATCTGGCTAATAGACTGGAAATTTTTCATAAGCAATCCCTCTCCATGCAGTCTGCTAGGGACCTGCTCAAAACACGTAAGACTCTACAACAAATATTTGAGGCCAAAACCAAACGGCTCTTATTTTTTAGAAAAAAAAATATACAATGAGGCAGGTGACAAGAAGGGAGGTTCCTGGCTAGAGCCTTGAAAGAAACCAGCAACATTAACCACATAGCAGGAATTAGATCACAGGGGGGGACACTAGACATCGCGACGGATGCCATTGCAGCTCACTTCAATCAGTTTTATGCAAAACTGTATAACCTACCAACAGGACCGGCCCTATGATGGGAACGGGTGGTACCATGGGTACCAGGCAGCACTTTTAGGGGGGCAGCATATTTTTTGTGCTATAAATATATATATATTTTATACTTTTTGCTATAATAAATATCCCCAAAATTTAGAAAAATAAACTATTTTCTCCAGTTTAGGCCAATATGTATTCTACATTTTTTTTTTTTGGTACCAAAAATAACACAATTAGCGTACATTGATTAGTTTGCGCAAAAGACATTGTGGCCGCCGGCAATTCACAGGTCCCTTTATACTCCTGGATACATGTATAGAGCCATGGCAGGTCCTTTTATACACCTATATGCATGTATAGAGCCATGACAGGCCCTCTTTATACATCTATAGAGCCATGACAGGCCCTCGTTATACTCCTGGATACATGTATAGAGCCATGACAGGCCCTTGTTATACTCCTTTATACATGTATAGAGCCATGACAGGCCCTCGTTATACTCCTATATACATTTATAGAGCCATGGCAGGTCCTCTTTATATTCCTTTACATGTAAAGAGTCTCGACAGGTCCTCTATATACATGTATAGAGCCATGATAGGCCCTCTTTATACATCTATAGAGCCATGACAGGCCCTCGTTATACTCCTTTATACATGTATAGAGCCATGTCAAGTACTCTTTATAGTCCTATATACATTTATAGAGCCATGACAGGTCCTCTTGATATTCCTTTACATGTAAAGAGTAATGACAGGTCCTCTTTATACATGTATAGAGCCATGACGGGTCCCCTTTAGTTATCATGATATAACATAATGAATGTGGGGGCCTTTTGGTTGGCGTGATTTTTTTTCGGGGGGGGCAGCATTTCATTCTTGGTCCCAGGCAGCACAATGTCTTGGGCCGGCACTGCCTACCAAAGCCACACAAGCCGCACGACATAGGACCTGATAGGCTCCAAATTATTCAGGATTATTTACTTGAAAGCGGCCTACCAAAATTGGAGAACGAAGTGTTAACTCCCTTAGAAGATAAAATCTCGGAGACTGAGATTCAGCTAGCAATTAAAGACCTTAAAGCAGGGAAAAGTCCTGGCCCTGATGGCTTTACGTCTATCTATTATAAGACATTCTGCGACCTTCTGTCCACTCCCCTGACAGTGGCCTTAAACTCCCTGTCCTCTCCTAGGTCAGTTCCGTCTGAATTTCTCTCTGCCTACATTACAGTTGTCCCAAAACCTGGGAAAGACCCAGCTGAATGTTCCAGTTATAGGCCCATTTCCTTACTAAATCTAGATCTAAAGATACTTGCAAAAGTGATGGCTAATAGATTAAGACCACTCCTCTCAACACTGAGGCCCCGTACACATGGTCGGACAAAACCGATGAGAATGGTCCGACGGACCGTTTTCATCGGTTCACCGTTGAAGTGGCCTGATGGTCTGATGTGTGTACACACCATCAGTTCAAAATCCGATCGGGTCAGAACGCGGTGACGTAAAACACACGACGTGCTGAAAAAAACGAAGTTCAATGCTTCCAAGCATGCGTCGACTTGATTCTGAGCATGCGCGGGTTTTGAACCGATGCTTTTCTGTACTAACCATCGGTTTGGTCCGATGGGGCAGCGGTCCATCGGTTCGGTTTTGAAGCATGTTTTAAAATTTTGGACCGAAGGAAAACAGACCGAAAGCCTATACACACGGTCGGTTTGGTTCGATGAAAATGAACTTCGGTTCATTCTCATCAGACCAAACCGACCGTGTGTACGGGGCCTGATAGGCCCAGAGCAAGTGGGCTTCATGCCGGGCAAAGAGGCAAAGGACAACATGATAAAGGCCCTGCTCTTGATACATAGGGCTCATGACCAGAGCCCTGGTGGCATTCTCTTGTCTACGGATGCGGAGGAGAAGGCCTTTGATAGGGTCGCCTGGGACTACATGTTGGCCACTTGCGGACATGTGGGACTTGGTCCACACATGATGTCTTGGATCTCTGCCTTGTATGACAACCCCACAGCCAGATTGAAGATTAATGGCACCTTGTCTGAGGAGGTCAGGATTTTGAATGGGACCCGTCAAGGGTGCCCTTTGTCCCCATTACTATTTATCCTGTCGTTGGAGCCGTTTATCAGAATGGTGAACAGGGATAAAGCGGTAGCAGGCTTTGGGGTAGCAGGGTCTGAATACAAAATTGCAGCCTATGCTGACAACCTTTTTTTTTTTTTTTTAACTGATCCCCACATTATGGTGCCCAATCTGATGCGGCATTTCGAACGCTATAGTTACATTTCAAACCTTAAAATAAATTTTGCCAAGTCGGAGGCAATGAACATCACCCTAGCTGAGGAAACGGTGAATAGAGCCAGATCCAACTGCCCTTTTAGATGGGTCACCAATGAACTTAAATACCTGGCAACATGGCTGACACCAAGACTAACGTCCATATACGAACGCAACTTCCCCAAACTACTACTGGAAATACGGAAAGACTTGCAGAATTGGCACTCTAAATATTTTTCATGGTTCGGAAGGGCCGCGATTTTAAAGATGGTCATTCTTCCGAGATTATTGTACCTTTTTAGGACACTTCCAATTAAGATAGCTCAGAAATTTTTTAGTACTTTACAATCTGCCCTTCTGCAATTCTTGTGGAATCATAAAAAAACTAGAATCAAATTCTCTTTGCTCACTAGCTTGAAAGAACAAGGTGGGATGAGTTTGCCAAATTTTTACAACTATTATCATGCATCGATTGGCACTGTCATGGCTATTCTAACGATTGGGTCTTACTGGAGGACTCCTTGAACCAGTCCCATCTGAGGTTTTCCCCTTGGACATCATGGCGGAGTCAAAAAGTGCTTCTTAAAAAACACCCATTGACAGGTACTACTCTCAGTCTGTTCCATAAGATAGCTGACAAAACGGACTTGACCTTGACTATTAGTCCACTGTCCCTTCTGAAAGATAACCCAGATTTCCCTCCGGGAATTGAAAATAATACCCTTCTGACTCCTGATTGCGGACATCTGCTCAAGATGGGGGATTGCTTTCATGGGGGACAGTTCAAAAGCTTCCTTGCACTTAATAAGGATAACAATCTCTTTAACAAGACATTCCTGGTGGACTTATTTCCAAATTTATAATTATGCCAACAGTATGTTAAGAAAACCTGCCTTTTCTAGGAAGCTAACAGAACTTGAAGAACTATGTGCTAAGGGGTCCCAATGTGATAGAGTAACATCACTAGCTTACTCTTGCTTACAGAATTCTCACACTACTACCGAAGATAGATTTCGACAGGCTTGGTCCCGCGCACTACACATGGACATTACTGACAACCAGTGGAAAACAGCATGTATACTTTCACATAAGTGTTCCATTAGCACCAAAACACAAGAAACCTCTTATAAGCTCCTAACCCATTGGTATGCCACTCCAGATAAGCTTAAGAGGTGGTATCCCCACTCCTCAGACTGCTGTTGGAGGTGTGGTAAGGAAACAGGGACCCTCATACATATCTGGTGGGAGTGTGAGGTTTTAAACCCCTTTTGGAACACAGTTAGGGAGGTGATGAAGCAAATCACGGAGACTAAACTTAATCTGGCTGCAGGATGTTGTTTGCTCCATATCACTAACTTCTCACTTAATCGTTATAAACTATCTTTGACTAAGCATTTATTGAATGCTGCCAAGTCTCTGATACCACTTCTCTAGAAGAGCGCTAAACCTCCATCCATACCGGATTGGCTGAGGAGGGTATCGGAGACTTGCTACATGGAAGATACTCTGGCTCAGACCACAGATAGCGCCGAAAAGTACCATGACACGTGGTCACCGTGGTTTGCTTTCAAAGCCTCGAACACATATAAAAAACGCTAATGGGTCTGTAAAGAAAAATACCACTTTGTGTTTACCTTGAATAAATACTAGGAGACAGATAGGTAGATTCACAAAGAGTTAGGCCGGCTTGTCAGTAGATAAGCCGACCTAACTCAGAATCTACGCGGACCTAAGTTTAAGCGTATGCTCAAACAGAGATATGCTTAAACCTATCTAAGATAGGACGGGTTGCGCCGTCCTATCTTAGATTGCAATATTTTGGATGGCCGCTAGGTGGCGCTTCAATTGCGGTCGGCGTAGAATATGTAAATGAGGGGATACGCCCATTCACGAACGTACGCCAGGCCAACGCAGTACTTTTACGCCATTTACGTAAGAGATAGGCAGCGTAAAGTTAGAGCTAGGCTCTAGTGGAATAGTAATGTAAAGTATGGCCGCCGTTCCCGCTGCGAAATTCAACATTTTTACGTTGTTTGCGTAAGTCGTCCGCGAATCAGGATTTACGTCGTTTACGTCCACGTCGAAATCAATAGGCCCGTACAGCGTACTTAGCCGCAATGCGCACTGGGAAATGTAGGCGCCCGGCGCATGCGCAGTAGCCAGAAAACGTCAAAAACATGAGGTCAAGCCTCATTACCATTAAACACGCCCCCCTCCAACCCATTTGAATTAGGCGCCCTTACGCCCACCGCGTTTACACTACGCCGCCCTAAGTAAGGAGGTAAGTGCCTTGAGAATCATGTACTTGCCTCTCTTACTTAAGACGGCATAGTGTAAACACGCTAGGCTACGCCGTCTTAAAATTGCGCGCCCGTACCTGAATCTACCCAAGAGTCTCCACCTGATTATGGTTCCTTATCTCTTCAAAAACATTTTGTCGTGACCTGCTGAGAGTTCCCTAACAATCCCTACCTCTCCCTTCTCTCCCCCCTCCTACTTTTCTTTTTTTCCTTCTTTTCAGTTCATTTCTGACTTTTCTATTCTCTACTGTTAGCAGTCAAAGCTGCCACACTGTTTGAATACTTTAACAAGGATAGCAATGTTCGTTGGACCTATGTCGTTAAACTGATACCCTTTTGTTACAATGCCGCCTACAGTATTCCCATTAGGCACATTATTTAATGTTCTGTGGTTTTCACAACGTAAACCCTCATCCTTTCTCTGAGATTGGTTTATTTGCTATGTTTGTTCTGTAACATGCTATCTGTACTGTCACTATGCTTTGATTTGTACCACTTCAATTTTCTATAATAAACTTTTGATGTTAAAAAAAAAAAAAATCTTCTAGTAGAGGTCCTGAGTGTCATATTGGTGCTATCGCAGCCTTCCGTGCATGTCACAGACCCCCCATCCCAGACTGACCCATCACAGACCCCCATCACAGACTGACCCCCATCACAGACTTGCCTATCACAGACTGGCTCTCCATCGAAAACTGGCCCCCATCACAAACCAACCCCCCATTACAGAGTATACAGACTGACCCCCCATCACAGAATGACCCTCCATCACAGACTGGTCCCCATCACAGACTGGTCCCCATCACAGAATGACCCCATCACAGACTGCCCCATCACAGACTGCCCCCAACACAGACTGCCCCCATTACAGACTGACCCCCATCACAGACTGACCCCCATCACAGACTGGCTCCACATCACAGACTGGCTTCACATCACAGACTGACCCATCACAGACTGGCTCCCCATCACAGACTGACTCCCCATAACAAACAGACCCCCCCATCACAGACTGAACCCCATTGCAGACTAACCCCCATCATAGACTGACCCATCGCAGACTGACCCCCTATCACAGACTGGCTCCCCATCACAGACTGGCTCCCCATCACAGACTGACCCCAATCACAGGCTGGCCCCCATTACAGACTGACCCCCATCACAGACTGGTTCCCCATCACAGATTGGCCCCTCATCACAGACTGGCTCCCTATCACAAACTGACACCATCGCAGACTGGCCCCCATCATAGACTGACCGATCCCACTTTTCACGTTAAAGGTGAGTGATTGATTGTTGGGACTGCGTAGCAACCAATCACCTGCTTCCTAACTTAAAAAGGCCCACAATTTGTCCAGAGCAGCTGCGCTTCACATCCTGTGTGAATAAGACAGGCCTTGTAGGGGGGTGGCAGTGCAGAGATCTTATCGACGGGACAGACCAGTGCGCGCCTTTCAGCGGAGGTCTGAGTGTCATATTAGTGCTATGACTACACATGATATCCTCCACATCTCAGCCTTCTGTGCATGTCACAGGCCCTCCATCACAAACTGGCCCCCATCACAGACTGGCTCTCCATCACAGACTGATCCCCCCATCACAGATTGATCCCCCATCACAGACTGACCCCCCATCATAGACTAACCCCCATCACAGACTGATCAATCACAGACTGACCGCCATTACAGACTGACCCATCACAGACTGACTCCCCATCGCAGACTGGCCCCCATCATAGACTGACCCATCACAGACTGGCCCTCTATCACAGACTGATCCCCGTCACAGACTGACCCCCAATCACAGACTAATCAATCACAGACTGACCCCCATTACAGACTGGCTCCCCATCACAGACTGACCCCCATCACAGACTGATGCTTATCACAGACTGACCCCCATCACAGACTGAACCCCTCATCACAGACTAGCTCCCAATCACAGACTTACCCATCACAGACTGACCCCCCCATCACAGACTGGCTCCCCATAACATACTGACCCCCTCATCACAGACTAACCCCTAATCACAGACTGGCTCCCCATCACAAACTGGCTTCCCATCACAGACTGACCCATCACAGATTGGCTCCCCATCACAGACTGACCCATCACAGATTGACCCCCCATCACAGACTGGCTCCCCATCACAGACTGACCCATCACAGACTGACCCCATCACAGACTGGCTCCCCATCACAGACTGGCTCCCCATCACAGACTGACCCCCCCATCACAGACTGACCCATTAGAGACTGACCCCCCATCACAGGCTGGCCCCCATCACAGACTGGCACCCATCACGGACTGATCATCCATCACAGACTGACCCCATCACAGACTGACCCCATCACAGACTGACCCCATCACAGTCTGACCTCATCACAGACTGGCCCCACATCACAGACCCCCTATCTTAGACTGACCCCCTCAAATCACAGACCCCTTATCTCAGACTGACCCCCCAAATCACAGAACCCCTATCTCAGACTGATCCCCCAATCACAGACTGACCCCACCCCACATTCACAGACCACCCCATCACAGACTGATCCCCCCAATTACAGACCCCCCATCACAGACCTATCATAGACTGACCCTCATCACATACTGACCCCATCACAGACTGGCCTCAATCACAGACTGATCTCCTCATCACAACCTGACCCCCATTACAGACTAACCCCCTAGCACACACCTCTCATCACAGACTGACCCCCCAATAGTAGACTGCTGTCTGCATAGCACTCTACCCTCCCCACAGAGGCCTTCCCTATCACACAAGATGGAAAGCAAGGCAGCCCTGTACAAATGGGTGGGACTTTTCACAATAAATGTGAGTGATTGATTTCTGGGACCATCAAACTGCGTAGCAACCAAACACCTGTTTCTTACCTTAAAAAGTCCCGCCCATTGTCCAGAGTGGCCACGCTTCACATCTTGTGTGAATAAGACAGAGTGTGGGGGTAGGGCAGAGATCTTATTGAAGGGTCAGGCGCGTGCATGCCTGCCATGCTGTGAACATAGCAGCAGCAGGCAGTTGAGCCAGTGTCAGGAAGAGAACACACAGGCAACTATTTGGCGAGGCTGCTGGGGTCCGCAATTTAGTGATGCCTGATACAGTAGAATTGCCATTTCAAAAATTCCTTTCTTATGTTTATGAGGATTATAGCCCCTGGTGTGCTGATGATGTATGTCTGACTGGACCTGAAACCTGTATGCCTGGACTGGTCAACATTGAGGAGCTCCTGTTTTGGCTCATTGTACTAAGCTTTATTTGATCTCTTTTCCTTAGAGAAGCTGGGGAGTGCTTGGTATGTGTATTTTGGAAACCTGGTGGATAGTCTCTGACCCTTTTGGAGGGTGTTTTATTTTTTTATTTTATGTCAATCGGCACACTTATTCATACATATTGATGTGTATGTTTTAGTTGTTACACAGTGATTGAGGATATTGATTTTGTTCTGAGTAGAAGGGAATGCACACTAAGGCCGGGTACACACGGACAAACATGTATGGTGAAAGCGGTCCGTCGGACCGTTTTCACCATACATGTCTGCCAGAGGGCTTCTGTACGATGGTTGTACACACCATCGTACAGAAGTCCGCGCGTAAACAATACGCGGGGCGTGTCCGCGGTGTCGCCGCGTCGATGACGCGGTGTCGCCGCGACAATGACGCGGCGACGTGGGCGGCCCGCCTTTAAAATGCTTCCACGCATGCGTCGAAGTCATTCGACGCATGCGAGGGACGGCGGGCGCCTGGACATGTACGGTAGGTCTGTACTGACGACCGTACATGTCCGAGCGGGCTGAATTCCAGCGGGCTGTTTTAAAACAAGTCCAGGAATATTTGTCTGCTGGGAAAAGGCCCGGCGGGCAAATGTTTGCTGGAATTCGGCCCGCTCGCGCCCACACACGACCAAACATGTCTGCTGAAACTGGCCTGCGGGCCAGTTTCAGCAGACATGTTTGGTCGTGAGTATGGGGCCTTACAGTTACATATAGAAGGGAATGCCTCCTCCATAGATGATTTGCCCAGTACAGGAACAAGCTTCCTGGCAGGCTCGCTCATGTGAGTTTAGACTAGGATCCATGCCCTAGTGCAGTGATGGCAAACCTTTTTGAGCCTGAGTGCCCAAACTGCAACACAAAACCAGGCCCGTCGGAACAGGAGAGGCAATGCAAGCAATTGCTTAGGGCCCCGAGCTGGAAGGGGGCCCCCAACGTGGGCGCTATGGGGCCCGCAGCCGAGTGGGGCCCGGTGAGGATGAATAGGATCCGCGGAGCGCTCCGGAGCCTCGGCCTAGGAAAGTCCCTGGCTTCGGCCTAGCTCCGGAGCGGCGGCCATCTTGCTCCACCCATTGTGTTTTGCCATGCGCCCGTTCTGAAGCCGGCCGAGCTCAGGGAAACGTGTTTCCGGCACACGCGCAGCAACGCAATGGCGCCACTGGCGCCATTTTTAAATAGATCACAGGGGCTGGAGGGGACGTGCCCGGACCGCAGCAAGATGTCGGCGGAGGTGGTCATTGACGGCCGGATGAAAAGTGGGGACACCTGGCAGCGATAGTCCTGGCCCGGGGAGGCAGCAAGGGGATCCCGCTGAAGACCATCCGGACACTGGCTGTGGGAAGCCACTCATCGCATGGGTACTGCGGGACGCCATAGACTCCTGACAGCTTGACAGGTCAGTGACACGCCCCCTTTTGCAACAAGCCTCCTCTGCAGATTTAAAGGGGAGGTTCACCCTAAAAACGACTTTCTCTTATTACATTTGCCCCCCACATTACAATACGATTATGCCTATTAGGTTATTTTTGATGCTGTACATACCTTGATACAGCATATTCACCCGTGGCTTCCGGGTTGCGAGTCCTGCGGGAGTGGGCATTCCTAACAAGCTGGTGATTGACGTTTTGACAAAAAACGAGCTCCCCCCGTCGCGTAAGCCGCGTCACGATTGGCGAAAGGAGCCGAACGGCGAGTCGGCGCTATACTGCACCTGCGAATCGCCGTTCGGCTCCTTTCGGCAATCGTGACGTGGCTTACGCGACGGGGGGAGCTCGTTTTTTGTCAAAACGTCAATCACCAGCATGTTAGGAACGCCCACTCCCACGAGACTCGCAACCCGGAAGCCACGGGTGAATATGCTGTATCAAGGTATGTACAGCATCAAAAAAAAACTAATAGGCATAATCGTATTGTAATGTGGGGGGCAAATGTAATAAGAGAAAGTCGTTTTTAGGGTGAACCTCCCCTTTAATCATTAGGAACATTCTTCTGGTGCACGCTGGAAGATATGAATTATAAATAAATAATGTTTATTTAGTGTTCCCCTGCAAAGTCTAAACGCACATAAACGAATCGGTTCTGAATCCTAAGAATTAAGACAAATACCAAATGGTGAAAATCGGCATGTATACTATCTATAGAATTGCACTATACATTTAAAGGGTTTCTATTTTGTAAGGAACCGTTTTTCGTCTGAATTCATTGGTTGATCTACACCATATGCAGCCCTCTTTTATATGTCATGCTATGCTGGGGCACTAGTGATTCATCTTGCCCCACCATCACCCCTTCCATCCACCCGGCTGTTGGTTTTCTGCTTGCTGTGGTTCTGCGCTGTGCGTGCGGGGGGGGGGGGCTCCATGTCCATTTTGCTTGGGGCCCCCTAATTCCTTCAAACGGCCCTGCACAAAACCATAATTGTTTTTGAAGTGCCAACACTGCAATTAAACATGAATACCGAGGTTTTCGTTTAGAAAAATCAACTCGTACACTTGTCCAAACTAATTAACAGCTTTTGTTTTAAAAGAAAAACACAATAACAGAGCTTTCTATTAAACTATTTTTTTTTATTGAAAAAAATCTCAACAACTGTACTTGTGCATGTATTTTTGGATAAGGATACATTTGCTGATTGCTGGTAAAGATGCCTTTGCTGATCTCTGGTAAAGATGCCTTTGCTAGGCATTTTCAAAGATGGCTTTGCTGGGCATTTTCAAAGATGGCTTTGCTGGACATTTCCAAAGATGGCTTGGCTGGGCATTTTCAAAGATGCCTTGGCTGGGCATTTTCAAAGATGCCTTGGCTGGGCATTGGTAAAGATGCCTTGGCTGGGCATTGGTAAAGATGCCTTGGCTGGGCATTGGTAAAGATGCCTTGGCTGGGCACTATTAAAGATGCTATTGCTGGGCATTGGTAAAGATGCCTTGTCTGGGCATTGGTAAAGATGCCTTGGCTGGGCATTGGTAAAGATGCCTTGGCTGGGCATTGGTAAAGATGCCTTGGCTGTACATTATTAAAGATGCCATTGCTGGGCATTTTTAAAGATGCATTGGCTGGGCATTTTTAAAGATGCCTTGTCTGGGCATTGATAAAGATGCCATTGCTGTGCATTTTCAAAGATGCCTTAGCTGGGCATTGGTAAATATGCCTTGTCTGGGCATTGGTAAAGATGCCTTGGCTGGGCATTGGTAAATATTTGGTATGCTTTTGCACAATTAATGTGTTTTTTGCTGTTGTATGCATGCTGATAACTTGTCAAACCTTGGCTCATACTCCGTTAGTTTGAGAGCAACACATACAGCACTCAAATCATATGTTAGTCTATTTCTGGCATCACATTTGATATAATTCAATGCTGAAAACAGCTGCTCACAAGCATAG
Organism: Rana temporaria; assembly: GCF_905171775.1. Taxonomy (NCBI): domain Eukaryota; kingdom Metazoa; phylum Chordata; class Amphibia; order Anura; family Ranidae; genus Rana; species Rana temporaria. The sequence goes on from NC_053490.1 coordinate 174,972,741, forward strand.
GATGACCCAAACAAAGTAAGGAAAGCAATCTCAAGTGTTTTCATTGCCTTAAAATTATTTGGCAGAGAATTCCACACTTTAAGTACCGGTATTTCATTTTCTGAACTAGCAACTGTGCTGTCCTTGGTCATCCCTTCACACTCCATCTTTTCAAGTGTGGCACGCAGCTCAGAGAATTTATTTTTCCAGATAGAGCTTTCTTGAAATTCCAGTAGCTCCATTTCCAAATTTCCTAAATCTAACCAGTGTAAGCAGGAAAGATCAAGTTCTTCAAATTTGTCTTTATCTGGAGAAGTAAGAAAACTCAGGGTTGTTTCCATCTTACGGAACTGTACAAATCTGTTGCTAAAATTCTCCTTTGCAACTGCTATAATGCTAGAAAATTTTAGGATGGTTTGGATTGTCTGTAAATGTTGTAGAATTTTCCAAATGCATTTTTAGATTGGGAAAATATTTCAGCTGCCCACTTTCAAGGTCTCTTTCAAAAACCTGCAGTTTTCTCTCAAATGTTCTGATATCACAAAACATCCTTTCTGCTGTTTTCCCTAAACCTTGCAGTTTTTTGTTCAGGACATTGAAGTGTATTGTAAAATCAGTAAAAAACATGAGGTTGGTGAGCCAGGTCATATCAGTGAGCTGTGGATATTCCTGCCCCTTGTCATTCATAAACAGCCTAATTTCATCCAAGCAGGCTACAAATCTCTCCAAGACCTGTCCTCTGCTTAGCCACTATACATTATTGTACATAAGTAAAGTATTATACTGTGCCTGTACCTCATCAAGAAGTGCTTGAAACTGTCGAAAATTAAGAGCACGAGCCATGATGTAATTCACCATTTTTGTGACATCCTTGAGGATATCGTCTAATATTTTGCTGCTTTCCTTGGCACAAAGAGCTTCTTGATGTATAATACAATGAAATTGAATGACTGGGTGCTTTGCTTCTTTGACAAAAAACTGTATGAAACCAGATGTTACCCCCACCATGGAAGGTGCCCCGTCACTAGTAACTGAAACCACTTTTTCTGGCCTTATGTCTTGTGACACAAAAGCCTCCATCACAGCATTGTAGATATCTATCCCTTGTGTTAGGCAAAGACACCAGTTTCATGAGCTCCTCTCTCATGGTGTCACCAACAGCATAACGCAAAATTACTGCTAGCCTTGCATGATTATTTATGTCTTTGCTTTCATCCAAGCACAGGGAGTAACATGCTGCCTTTTGTAAGTCAGTAGTGAGCTGCTGACTAACATCACTTGCCATACGCAGGACTCTATCTTTAACAGTATTTCTGCTAAGTGGCATTTCAGAGATTCGTTGCTTAATTTTGTCCTTGTTTGGGAATTCATGAAAAAGGGAATTACTCACAGCCAACGTGGCCGTTTTGATAAAATCACCATCAGAGAGGGGCTTTCCATGTTTTGCTATGCACAGTGAAATTTCAAAGCTGGCATTTTCCAGATAATTTGTTTTAGAAAGATAGTTGCAAAAACTACGATACTGGCAGTGATATCTCTTCAATTTCCCATCAAGAAACTCTTTTCTTTCAGCTACACCAAGTTGATGCGAGATACCACACTTTCACTACACAGAACACATAACGCTTTCCCATTGCGTTCAATCACTCCAAATGACTGTGTCCAGGTCTCTTGGAATGATCTTCCACTATCTGTTTTTAATTTTGCTTTTTTGGATGTACTAATTTTTGGTTGTTCATGTCTACAAAAAACACAAAATGTATAAAATAAGGATGGATGAAGCACCCAATACAAATCTATCCCTACCTACCTATACCAAAAATATTATTGCAACATTTCACAAAAAAGGTAGAAGAGCAACTCACAGTTTTGTAGACAGATATACATCGTTCAATATCCTGTAAAACAAGAAGGTGCGCTGTGCCGCTGCTGACACCGCTCTGCTGGGTCTGGAAGCTGCTGTAGATTCTGAATTGCAAAGAAGAATCCCGGAGAGAGGGCTGGAATGAAAAAAAAATATGTTTTCATTGTTATCCATAGGGACACAGGAAACTACCATAGCCCGGGGGCCAGATGTGACCCTTAGCAACTTACGTTTTTGTAATGTAGACAGATTTAAGCTCAAATCGTCCAATGTCCTGTGAAACAACAAGGCGCGCTGTGTCGCTGCTGACACCGCTCTGCTGGGTCTGAAAGCTGCTGTACATTCTACAAGATTTGCAAAGAAGAATCCCGGAGAGAGGGCTGGAATGAAAAAAAAAATATGTTTTCATTGTTGTCCATAGGGACACAGGAAACTACCCTAGCCCGGGGGCCAGATGTGACCCTTGGCAACTTACGTTTTTGTAATGTAGACAGATATAAGCTCAAATCGTCCAATGTCCTGTGAAACAACAAGGTGTGCTGTGCTGCTGCTGACACCGCTCTGCTGGGTCTGGAAGCTGCTGTAGATTCTACAAGAATTGCAAAGAAGAATCCAAAGGGCTAAAATGAAAAAAAAAAAAGTGTCATTGTTGTCCATAGGCCAGGACACAGGCCCAATAACAGCAATGATGGGGGTAATATGTTTCCCAATGACACCTATATTTAGGCCCAATAACAGCAATGAGGGGGTAATATGTTTCCCAATGACACCTAGGCCCAATAACAGCAATGAGGGGGGTAATATGTTTGCAAATGACACCTAGGCCCAATAACAGCAATGAGGGGGGGGGGTAATATGTTTGCAAATTACACCTAGGCCCAATAACAGCAATGAAGGGGGTAACATGTTTTCAAATGACACCTAGGCCCAATAACAGCAATGATGGGGGTAATATGTTTGCAAATGACACCTAGGCCCAATAACAGCAATGAGGGGGGTAATATGTTTGCAAATGACACCTAGGCCCAATAACAGCAATGAGGGGAGTAATATGTTTGCAAATGACACCTAGGCCCAATAACAGCAATGAGGGGGGTAATATGTTTGCAAATGACACCTAGGCCCAATAACAGCAATGAGGGGGGTAATATGTTTGCAAATGACACCTAGGCCCAATAACAGCAATGAGGGGGGTAATATGTTTTCAAATGACACCTAGGCCCAATAACAGCAATGAGGGGGGTAATATGTTTGCAAATGACACCTAGGCCCAATAACAGCAATGAGGGGGGGTAATATGTTTGCAAATGACACCTAGGCCCAATAACAGTAATAAAGGGGGGGGGGATTTGTTTGCAAATGACACCTAGGCCCAATAGCAGCAATGAGGGGGGTAATATGTTTGCAAATGACACCTAGGCCCAATAACAGCAATGAGGGGGGGGTAATATGTTTGCAAATGACACCTAGGCCCAATAACAGCAATGAGGGGGGTAATATGTTTGCAAATGACACCTAGGCCCAATAACAGCAACGAGGGGGGGGGGGGGTAATATGTTTGCCAATGACACCTAGGCCCAATAACAGCAATGAGGGGGGGTAATATGTTTGCAAATGACACCTAGGCCCAATAACAGCAATGAGGAGGGTAATGATACATGAACAACAATGTTTCCCAAATCAGTCAGCAACAGCAACTGTCAGAACACCCACCAGCGATTGCAGGAGATTAGCTGAAGTCATTGTTCAGCAAAATGTTACCATTTTAACATTTTTTTCAGTTTATTGGGTGATGTTGGCAGGGCAACCCATAATAAACGTCATGAAACCACCCAGGTATCCCATGTCTAAATAGTATTCTAGTAGTATTAAATAGTATTCTTACTTTTGTCTCATCTGCAGCTGAATCAAACTTCAATTTCTTTCCCAATACTGCGCAATGAAGAAGAAAGATGGCTTCACGAGTCTTGCAGCTCTTTCCAGCCGCTCGTCTTCTCCTCATGCTCCCAGTCACGCCCAGCACGTCAGGCAGTGTGGATGATCTGAGAGCTTTCATTGGGTAGCAAGCTAGCACGTGACCTCCGGGCCCTAATTCTATGTTACGCCCACTCGGACACGTCACCGCTAGCACAGGGAAGTGTGGGAAATGTAGTTTCTAGTTGCGGTTTGACAAATTCAGCATTTTTTTCTTTGACATTTCTGCATTGTCACGGCGTGCCCACCAAAACAGCTTGCCGTGCCGGGAGCTGCCCTAGTGCAAAGGTCCCCTATATGTCAACTCTGGGGCAATCCCCACAAATAAACCTTTAAACAAAATCCAACAGATGCATCTAATTGCTTTCCATTTATTAATGTTTTTGTTGTACTCAGTAATCAAAAAACCATAATGGCTCAGGGTCATTTTATTGTATTTATTCAGTTCTGAAATTATTTCTGTCTGTAGTTTTCAGAAGAGACTGTACAACTGCTGCCCTTTTGTTTGGTTAGGTAATCAAACATGATCCTGATGAAAACACCTCATAGTAATTGCATCTAATTTAAAAGTACTTTTTCATCAGCTTCTATCTTTGATTTGATTCAAGATTTTTCTCATTAACATTCACCACACATATGAGCATGAATAAAACCAGCAAAATAATGAAGCTACACTTGAGATTAATCTGCCTTCTTGGGAGAAAGTGTAATAGGCACACTATTAACAAGCCATTCATTCTTTCAGAAGTAATGTTATTTCTATTGGTTTTCTATATAGAAAAAGAAAATGTGTGCTCAGAATTAAATTTATTTTAAACATTTAAAAGTTTCAGATGTACTAATTCAGATTAGAATCAAGAGAGAACACTATTATTCTAGTCCAAAATAATGTATTTTACCCTAATGTATAAAAACCAAAAATGTATAAATAAAATCACCACACACACACCTCTATAAGCAAATTTTTGCTAAAGGAGCTATTTTTAATCTACCATTTGCTCACTTCAAATGTTAATTTTCTGGAACCTAACTGTATATATGAAGTGTAGAATAATAAGTATGAAGTCTATTTTGAAACGGATTTGCTTTATTTTTCAGTAATAAATAAGGAGCTCTGGGTCTATCCTATGAGTAGAACCTAAGCTGACAAGACAATAATGGCAAGTATAATAAAGACTAAGGCCCAGGTTCACAAAGACTTACGCCGACGTATCTACTGATACGCCGTCGTAAGTCCAAATGAGCGCTGTCGTATCTATGCGCTGATTCTTTAAATGAGATACGCCTGAATTTTGACAAGATACGACCAACGTAAGTCTCCTACGCCGTCTTATCTTGGGTGCATATTTACGCTGGCCGCAAGGGGCGCTTCCATTGATTTACGTGTCGAATATGTAAATGACCTAGATACGCAGATTCACAAACGTACTTGCGCCCATCGCAGTAAGCTACGCCGTTTACGTAAGGCGTACGTCCGGCGTAAAGATAAACCACCAAATAGCTGGTCTAAGTCATGTAGGGTATGGACGTCGGAACTGCCATCGAATTTTACGTTGTTTGCGTAAGTCGTACGTGAATGGGGCTGTTCATAGTACGTTCACGTCGTACGCATTGAGCCGTCGTTTCTTAGGGAGTATATGCGACGTGATACTGAGCATGCGTGCGCATGCGCCGTTCGTACGGCCATGAATTTACATGGGGTCACGACTAATTTTAATACAACACGCCCACTACCTTCCTAATTTGAATTAGGCGGGCTTACGCCGGCCCATTTACGCTACGCCGACGTAACTTAGGGAGCAAGTGCTTTGTGAATACTGGCCTTGCCTCCCTATTTTACGTTGGCGTAGCGCATATGAGCTGCGCTACGCCCGCTTAAACATACGCCGCTCTACCTGAATCTGGCAATACTAGTTACGAGTTAAGTTAGCCATATATTTCTCACTTTTTGGCTGATTCCTTTTCCTATCGAATGCAGTCACTGTTTGGGAGTTCAGACAGCTGAGGGTGCTGCAGCTGTTTGACTACAATAGCTCACACAGAAGATTCCTCCACCCACACTGTTTAGGGCAGGAGGACAAGGTGTCCTAGAGAGTATTAATACACTTTAAATAGTGCTTCTGCCAACAAATCAAGAAAATACAGTTAACTGGGCAAGGTCAATAACATAATTATCTGATAATCTTATGTGCCAACCAACATGCCCAAATCCCATAATGTTTAACGTAGATGTCTTTTTTTCTCCTGCGATGGAGCTTACAAGGCTCAATACTGATCTACCCACATTAGCTATTTCATCAACATTGAGGTTGTATTTTGCCTCATCAATATTTAGTGATAAGATTTTTGTTGCATTTAGAAGGAAGAACTGATGAGAGGAGGAGAGGAGGAGAGGAGAGATGGACGGAGAGATTTGTACAGGGGCTAAAAAGCTGCTTAATTCATTAAACATAATAGTCCAGGAATCTAAACTTAGAGAGGACCAAAAAACATTTTTAAAGGAGTCAGAATTTCCACATCATCTGCAAAATGTGTTAAAAAAAGTCTGACTACACTTGTTGTAGCTGCAATGGTAACAATTTATAATTAAACTCCTCTGTTCTTGTCATAATGCAAACAATATCTGAAATCACTTACCCTTGAAGGAGTCGCTGATTTTTGAGTTCTCTTGTGTCTGGTGTTAGTGACCCACAGGGCTTTGATATCCTGACACAGTGAGGCTGAAAGAAGGGTCTTTTTTTGGGCAATGTGCCCAACAGAATAAGACAACTACAATACCAGCAAATAGTGGCAAGACAGAGGAAATAAACAGTGAATATAATAACATAATTTTCAGACTAGATTATACCAGACTTACATGTGATGGAAACCCAAAAACCTTGCCCAAGGGCAAGAGTTGGACTTAAAGGGATTCTCTAAATATGGGAGATACCCATAAGGAAAAACACACTCCCTGCTTATCACCCTCTCAGTCATCCTCCGGCCCAACAGATCTAGCATTTGGCTGATAGGTCGGCTTTCAAAGTCTCTGCCCTAATCAGAGTGGATTCTTTAGGGTAGTTCACAGAAAAGAGCAAAGGATTTCTACAAAGACTTGACCACAGTTGATGCTTATGGTCTTTTTATTGAGAAAGCCACAGGCCTAGGAATACTCTCTAAAGCTTTCAAGGTCAGACTACAGAACCTTCCACTTGATCCTTTCTCTTTTTATTTCTTAGAGAAAGTGGGTAGGCCTTCACCTCTCATTTAACTAAGTTCACAGTAAAGTTTGAGGATACCTGGGCACTGATTTAGATGGCTTCTGTTCTTGGCACTCCCTTGACCTGATGCTCAATCCCTTGACACAGAGTGTTGACTCCTTCTGAAGTCAGTCATGTCAACTCTATTTAGCAAGTCTCAGGGTCCTAAGGTCTCCTTGAAAGGCCATTGGCATCCCTATTTCCAATTCCTGAATGGTACTTTAGGCTAAAGTGGAAGCCAAATAAGACAGTTAACCACCAAAGTCGCCCCGCCTCCCCCAGCTTGATCATAATACAGCGCCTTGCAAAAGTATTCACCCCCTTGCCATTTTTTTGTGTTTTGTTGCCTCACAACCTGGAATTACCATTAACTAAACATGTTTTGACAATTCCAAGTCATCTTTTTCATCTTCACTTCCCAGAAATCCATTAAATGGCTGGGCTATTTTGTCAAATCTTTGTAAATAGCAGAAAACCCCCAGAATGACCTTAGTTATGTCTATTGTGGGGCCCAATCCAGGTGGTAATAGCTTCCAATTTTTGGTGACAATAGCTACTCCTTCAGTAGATATGATATGCCCAAGATGAGTGAAAAACGGCTGATAAAACTGACACTTCAAGCAGCTTCAAGCATTTATTATGGAGTCACTTCAGTGCTTTCCTTAGGTGCTCCTCATGTTCTTCATGTGTTGCTATGAAGACTGTTATGTTATCCAAGTACACCAGCACCTTGATAATATTAAAATGTCCTTCCATTTGCTCCATCATTTGCTGGAAGTCATGACAGTCTTTTGGGCAACCGATCAAAAGCTGGCAAATGAAAGTATGCACCTGATCTTTGGGGTCATGGGAATCTGCTAATATCCACTGCTTAGTTCCAACACACTGAACACATTTTCCCCCCAACAAGGCATTTCAGAGCAACTTCTAACTGTGGAGTGATGTACTGGTCATGGATAGTCTTTCTGTTAAGACTAAACCAAAATATATGGACCAATGAGCCCCACTATAAACAGCCCCTAAAATTTAAGTCTGATACTTCTGGGAAAATAACATGAAGTTTAATTGAAGTGCAGAGCCATCCAATGAGGAGCTTAAGGGCAGTTTCCCTGATAGTGATTTTGTGAATTTACATAAATTACATAACATGCCTTCCCAGCCCTTGGGGGTAAACTGAAAATTGTAATCCCCTTCCCATTTACTCATATATGGGAGGGATTCAGGAGATAACAGCTAACCAGCAGTCTGAATGTAAAAAAAAAATACAGATAACCATGCTTGCACATCTGATGTTGGTGCAGTGATCTCCCTGCTGAGCTATTGTGTTCTGACAGGGGGACTGCCCCTACATCAGCGCTCGCACTCATTTGACTGTGACACAGATCAGAGCTCCCACCTATTGGCTGCTTTCCAGCATGCTTATTCGAAAGAATGGCGTCTGTTGGACGAGGAGCTGTATACATGGGCCGAAAGTCAGCCAGTTCCTCCTTAACCGTCTGTTTTCAGCTTATTTTCGGCCCGTGTGTACACAGCTTAAGAAAGTGGTAGAGACTAAATGGAATTTCATATTATACAGAGACAGAAGCCGAAACGACTGGGCTGCCAAGACAATACAATGGGTGAAATCTTTGTGAGATATAGAGGAAGATCACAATATTTCAGGGAGTTAAAAAGGTTGAATAGACCCAGCCTCAAATTTGATCCAAGGGACCTTGGAATTCATTATGTTACATTAAATCAGTTGAGAAATTCTAGAGGCCAAATAGGATAGCCAGAAATTAGGTAATCCAAGGCCCCCTCTAGATTGAGGATTATAAAGATTATGGCCCGGATTCAGAAAGCACTTACACCGACGTATCTTCTGATGCGCCGTGTAAGTGCACGGATACGCCGTCGTATCTATGCGCCTGATTCTTGAAAGAAGATACGCCTGAATTTTGGCTCCATCCGACCGACGTAAGTCTCCTACGCCGTCGTATCTTGGGCGCATATTTACGCTGGTAGCAGGGGGCGCTTCTATTGATTTACGCGTCGAATATGCAAATGCCCGAGATACGCCAATTCACAAACGTACTTGCGCCCGTCGCAGTAGTATATGCAGTTTATGTAAGGCGTACGTCCGGCGTAAAGTTGTTCCACCTATAGGAGGTGCATCCCATGCAAAGGTATGGACAACAGAACAGCCGTCGTATTTTACGTTGTTTTACGTGTGAATAGGGCTGGGCCTAGGTTTACGTTCAGTGATTCAACGTATCTTAGGCATTAGGTCCGACGTGATTCTGAGCATGCGCACTGGGAAGCGCCCACGGGACGGCACATGCGCCGTTCGTTCGGCCATTCATTTGCATGGGGTCACGGTTCATTTAAATGGATCACGCCCACTTCCTTCCTACTTTGAACTAGGCAGGCTTACGCCGGCCAATTTAGGTTACGCTGGCACAACGTAGGGAGCGAGTGCTTTGTGGATACTGCTCTTGCCTCTCAGAGTTACGTCGGCGTAGCGCATATGAGATGTGCTACGCCGCTCTAAAGATGCGCCGCTCTACGTGAATCCGGCCTATGTCTAGAAAATCTAGGTTGTCTGTCTAACCAGATATATTTATTCATCTCCACCCTGAGCTTGTCAATAAATGATTTAGGAACTGCAGTCAGTATGGCCCTTAATATGTATAATGCCGCGTACACACGACCGTTTTTCATGACGAGAAAAATGCAATTTTTTAAATTGGTCATTAAATACGATCGTGTGTAGGCTCCAGAGCATTTTTCTCGACGTGAAAAATGGGCATTAAAAATGTAGAACATGCTCTAATTTTTCTCGTTGTTTTTCATGTCTCGAAAAATGGTCGCGTGTAGGCTTTAACGACGGGAAAAAAACGCGCATGCTCAGAAGCAAGTTATGAGATGGGAGCACTCGTTCTGGTAAAACTAGCGTTTGTAATGGAGATAAAACATTTGTCACACTGTAACAGACTGAAAAGCACGAAGACTGAAAAGCGTGAATCGTCTCTCACCAAACTTTTACTAACACAAAATTAGCAAAAGCAGCCCAAAGGGTGGCACCATCCGAATGGAACTTCCCCTTTATAGTGCCATTGTACGTGTTGTACGTCACCACGCTTTGCGCAAGCATTTTTTTTTCATGATCGTGTGTATGCAAGGCAGGCTTGACAAGAATCATGTCGAGAAAAACGTTGTTTTTTCCATGACATTAAAAACGTGTGTACGCGGCATTACAATTTTGGTAAAATTGTAATTTTGACAAGGGAGATGATTACTATTTAAAAAAGAGGCAATGCTATGTGTGAGGCTAACCCCAAGTTGGACACTGTGGCCTGGATTCAGAGAGATTGGCGCATCTTTAGATAGGCGTAGCGCATCTCATATGCACTACGCCGACGTCACATTGAGAGGCAAGCTGAGTATTCACAAAGCACTTGCTCCCATATTTACGCCGGCGTAACGTAAATGGGCCGGCGTAAGCCCACGTAATTCAAAGTAGCAAGGCAGTGGGCACGTAGTATTATAATGAGGCGTGACCCCATGTGAATGCACGGCCAAACGAACGGCGCATGCGCACGCATGCTCAGAATCACGTCGCAAATACTCCCTAAGATACGACGGCTCAATGCGTACGACGTGAACCTAACTTACGCCCAGCCCCAACGATGTTAAATCCGACGGCACTTCCGACGTCCATACCCTAAACGACTTAGATCAGCTTTTTGGTGGTTTAACTTTACGCTGGAAAAACCCCTTTACGTAAACGACGTAGATTACAGCGACGGGCGCAAGTACGTTCGTGAATCGCGTATCTAGCTCATTTACATATTTGATGCGGAAATCAACGGAAGCGCCCCTTGCGACCAGCGTAAATATGCACCCAAGATGCGACGGCATAGGAAACTTACGTTGGTCGAATCTTGGCAAAATTCAGGCGTATCTCATTTAAAGAATCCGCGCATAGATACGACGGCCCACATTTGGACTTACGACGGCGTATCTGGAGATACGTCGTCGTAAGTCTCTGTGAATCCGGGCCTGTATCTTTAGACCATAGAAACAGGAAGGAGGTTATTTTTTTGTTGCAATACTTTTTTTTTTAAGTTTTAGGCCTCATTCACACGAGGCGGACTCCGCCGCTACAGCGTCCGCCTGCTCACGCCAGCTTTGCGGGAGATCAGTCCGCAGATCTCCGCTGAGCTGGCAGATGACAAGCTCTTCTATGCTCACTTAGCAGGGAGGGGCTTGTGCAGCACCGCTGATTCCTATGGAGCGATCTGATGAAAACGGACAGCATGTCCGTTTTCATCAGATCTCACCCGATCCGATCCACCATGGATGGATATGGACGTATCGCCATACGTTTGATTTTGGCGGATCGGATCGGGTAGCATGTCCGCTGACATCCATCTTAGGACTGCATGGAGTGGCCGTTCAGGTCCGCCGTCAAAACTGACAGGCGGACCTGAACAGTCCGTCCGTGTGAATGAGGCCTTACATTTACAGATAATGTAAAGAAAACAAAAAGGAAAAGATAATATTGGCAACAATACACCTCCAACACTGTAAATAAAAGGATTAAATATGAACAAGCAGATGTAAGCTTGACTGAACAAATGGCCCATTACAGTCAAATTACACATATCATTAGCAGAACACATTATGATTTATACCAATTGGTCCATATTTTCCACATCTTGACAAAGGTATTACTAGTTGAAGAACTTATGGAAAGTAAGTACTCATAGGTGTGATTCTGGCAGTTAAGCCAGATGGGTTAAGAGCCAAAGTGGTCCTCCAATTTCTAATATAAACAGTACGCACCACCAACAGAATGTGCATGACAACAGAGCAGAACATATATGGGTATTTGTCAATGCTTATGTTGAGGAGTAGTGATGGACGAACATCTGACGGGGCGGTTCGCAAAAGCTAACCGCAAACTTTCTCAAATGTTCACGAATCGCAAGTTCGCGGCGGGCCCCATTGACTTTAATGGCAGGCGAACATTAAAAACCTGCAGGTCATATCTGCAGCCACAAAATACTTACTAGCTGTGCACAAATAGTCCCACAACATGGACACTGACCTACCAGCAGTATTAAGCAAAAGTGAACTGAAGTAAGTGTCGGCCATTACAGGCCCCAAAAATTAGCCCATAGGCGTTCACCTGACAGCAAACAACTTTGTATTCTGTGGCTGGAGGTACATTAAGCTATTCACCGGATACAGAAGTAAGTGTCGGCCAGTACAGGCCCCAAAAAGTAGCCCACAGGCATTCACCTGACAGCAAACAACTTTGTATTCTGTGGCTGGTGGTACATTAGGCATTCACTGGATACATAAGTAAGTGCTGCCCATTATAGGCCCCAAAAATTAGCCCACAGGCACTCACCTGACAGCAACCAACTTCGTATTCTGTGGTTGGAGGTACATTAGGCATTCACAGGATAAATAAGTGCAGGCCCCAAAAATTAGGCATTCAACGGACATAAAAGGCCTTTTATGTCGCTGTATTTACCTAAGACAGGGACCATGAATTGTTATGGGTGGTGGCGGATATTTGTGGCCTGTCATGAGGAATTTGAATCAAACATGGTCTACTGGTCACATATGTTGAATTCCTCCGAGATCCATTTCTCATTCATTTTTAGAAATGTGAGGTAGTCAACACTGTCGTGAGCTAGGCGAGTGTGCTTATCGGTCACGACCCCCCCTGCTGCGCTGAACGTCCTTTCGGACAGGACACTGGACGAGGGGCAAGCCAACAGTTCCATTGCAAATTGTGTAAGCTCTGGCCAGAGGTTAAAACTGCCCACCCACCCTGCTTCAATCTGTCATTTTGGGGGTCCACTGGTTTATCGCACCAGTTCTAAGAATTTTTTTTCAATAAATTTTGTCACTGTGTGTAGCAGAGGTAACGCAGCGAAAGAGGCAAAAATTCTGCAGTACCCAAATACACATTATAAAAGTATATTTTTATATAACACCCTGCTTCCATCTGTCATTTTGGGGGACCACTGGTTTATCGCACCAGTTATAAAAACTTTTTCCAGTAACATTTGTCACTGTGTGTAGCAGAGGTAACGCAGCAAAATAGAAAAGAAAATTCTGCAGTACCCAAATACACCACCAGTCACAATGCTGACAATACAAATACACTATAATATGCTTTCTATATTAGAAAGTATATTATAAGTGTATTACACCCCTATATACTACACACCAAACAATAGTGCACCTATACCAGTCCTTAAAAGGACTTTTGTGGACCTGTTAGCTAACGATTTGTGTAAACGGCGTAGCGGGAGCAAGTACGTTCATGAATCGGCGTATCTACCTAATTTACATATTTGACGCGTAAATCTACGGAAGCGCCTCTTGCGGCCAGCGTAAATATGCACCAATGATACGATGGCGTAGGAGACTTACGCCGCTCGTATCTTGGCCAAATCAATGCGTAACTGATTCTAAGAATCAGGCGCATCGATACGATGGCTCACATTCGGACTTACGACGGCGTACGTGGAGATACGCCATCGTAAGTCCACTGTGAATCTGGCCCTCTATGTTTAGAGGTAGGGTGGATCTTTGAGAGATTCTAGTTTTATATTTTTGGGCTTTAATCCTATTTACTAAGTTCTTCCCTGCCCCTTTTGCGTTTGCATATGTGCAATTTAGATGGCCCACATACTTACATTGCTCACAGAGGAGCTCTTGTTGTTCTCTCCTCAGTTTAGTAACACTGTTGGATAAGGAATTCATAGGCACTGTTTTTTTTTTTTTTTTGGAGAGCTAAAATGTGAATATCTGAGAGGACTTTAGAAAGTCTATTACACTGCTTTTTGGCCCTAGTTGGATTAAAATGCGTCTTATATACATCTTATGGTATTGTATTGGAAGAATTCCCAGAGATGCTGAGAGAAAGAGGTGTAATTGCTAGAGGATTGTAGCAATTTAACATTACAATGTCAGACAGATATTGGACGGTAAGCATCCTGCTCTTCTATCGTCACAGAAACAGCAGTGTTTTCAGACCAAATGATGTCTGAGATAGTGGAGGAGGACACTTTTTGCATTAGCCACTTGTCCGTTTCAAAAATATCAATGCTGGAGTATGTCTGATGAGTGGAGTAAAAAAGGTGTAGCCCTTCTCGGTTGCATGCTGACACCTCCAAACATTTGTTCTTCCAGATGAAACAGAGACCTTAAAGAAATAGAACAATCTTTGGTGGGGAGCTAGAATCCTGGTGGGGGTCCGCTGTAAGATTAAAGTCCCCACACATAAGAAAATTACCATACTTAACAGATGCTACAACTTTAAACACCTTGTGAAGGAAGCACAGTTGGTGTAAGTTGAGCTGCTATGGTATAAAGCTTAGAATTAAAATCACAAGTGAGGCTTATGCACTGCTTTCATCTAGGATATAGTCTTTCAGCCAAAAACCCAGGGACAGGTCTGAGTGCAGAACAAACTGCAATAGCAACAAGGGGTGATAGAGGGTGTAGCAGGATATTTCCACTGGAGCGCAATGTTGTGGTTCCTCAATGCAAGGTTACAATGAGGTTGCAGGATATACTGAGACAGGTCTGGGAGCAGCTGTAGTGCAGAAAGCTATTGTTGTAGGTGACCAGCATGCTGAAAAGTAGTTAGTAGCTACTCCTTTGCATTGTACAAATGTACTCTCAAACTAACATCCCTTAAGATTTCCGAACATAGGAAGGAAGGCTTTGACATGCTATGTACCCTGTTCACAGTGAGCTCATGAGCAGAGTGCAATGGCAACATGGAAGAGAATAGATCATAGACATATTGCTGCAGTTGGAATTATTGGACAGACTCTGGTATGCCTCTGACTTTACTGTTGTTCCTTCTGGATCTGTCCTCCTGGTCTGCAAATTTAGCTTTAAGCCGTGATTTTTCTTCCATCTGTGCTGTGTTGACATCCAGTAGGATATTGAAAGAAGTGGTATATTTTCCCATTATGTTTTCCATGTGGTCGAGTCTGTCTCCCAGATCTTATACTTCAGCTTTAAATCGGTTCATGCATGAGACTCTATCAGAGTGAAGCGAGGCCCTCAAGGAGACAAGTATCTCTTTCAGCATTGTGTCTGATACTGGTTACCCCAGTGTAGAAAGTGTAGCAAAGGGATCCGAGTAAAAGGCAGGCCATTCATTAGAGTCATGATGTGTATGCACCTCCATGCTGGGTTCTTGATCCAGGGCATTCTGGGTGTCCCGGGTTGGCTTGGACTTCATTAGGCTCCTGGTGGCATTGCAGAAGATTTAGAAAAGTTTGCAGATAGACCTGTTAAGGTTGTGAATTTGTGTAGCACAGACAACTTTGTAAGGATATCAGAGGTTGAGTTAAAAAGAGCATGATATCATTAGCTTAACCACTTGTTTACTGGGCACATAAACCCCCTTCGTGCCCAGGCGAAATTTCAGCTTCCGGCACTGCGTCGCTTTAACTGGCATTTGCGCGGTCGTGCGACGTGGCTCCCAAACAAAATTGATGTCCTTTTTGACCCACAAATAGAGCTTTATTTTGGTGGTATTTGACCACCTCTGCGGTTTTTATTTTTTGCACTATAAACAAAAAAAGAGCGACAATTTAAAAAATATATATATATTTTTTACTTGTTGCTATAATAAATATCCCATTTTTAAAAAAAAAATATATATATTTTTTCTCAGTTAAGGCTGATACGTATTTTTCGAAGTATTTTTGTAAAAAAAAAAATCGCAATAAGCGACTGGTTTGCGCAAAAGTTATAGCGCCTACAAAATAGGGGACAGAATTATGATTTTTTATTATTATTTTTTTTTTACTAGTAATGGCGGCGATCTGCGATTTTTATTGGGACTGCGATATTGCGGCGGACATATCGGACACTTTTGACACAAATTTGGGACCATTCACATTTATACAGCGATCAGTGCTATAAAATGCACTAATTACTGTATAAATGTGACTGGCAGGGAAGGGGTTAACACTAGGGGGTGAGGAAGGGGTTAAATGTATTTCCTGGGTGTGTTCTAACTGTGTGGGGGGAGGGGGCTGACTGGGGGAGGTAACCGATGCTGTGTCCCTATGTACAAGGGACACAGATCGGTCTCCTCTCCTCTGACAGCACGTGGAGCTCTGTGTTTACACACAGAGCTCCACGTCCCTGCTGTCACCTGCTGTGTTCCGGCCGATCGCGTGTACCCGGCGGACATCGCGGCCGTCAGATACACGCATCGGCTCTTCAGCGAAATGCGCCGGGACAGTGTTTACCCGCTGCGCGCCACCCAGTGGCGCGCACGGGTAATGCTTTTAAAAAGACGTCCAAAGACGTCCACCCGGCACTTGAGAGCCGCGCTGTTGACGTCTTTTGTCAATAGCACGGGTCTGAAGTGATTAAAAAACATAATTTAAATTGAAAATAACCATTGGTTATATATCAAGTGCAAATAATAAGGGATATAACAGGTAATGACTGTGAGGTATGAGCTGATGGAGAAAATAAAAGTAGGAGCGCAAGAGAGCAGGAAGTCTTGTGAGGAATTTGGTTGGTATTTTGAGACTAGTTTAGAGATGTAGCTAGGGGCTGAGTTGTGAATGTTTTTTTAAGTTGTTGTTAGTATTTTTAATGTAATTTGTTTGATAGGGAAAGCCAGTGGAGGAATTGGCAGAGGGGTAGCAGACACTGATTGTTAAGGTGGATGAGTTTGGCAGCAGCATTTATGATGGACCGATGGGGGGATAGCCCAACTTAAGCCAATAAGGAGGGAGTTGCATACATCCAAAATGGTATAATAAAGTGCAATTGTGCAATAATTGATACAGTTTGAAATTAAATAAATCATAATATTTGTGCACTGTAGTATCACAAGTGCAAACAATGTGCAAACAAAAATAAAAATAAGAGTTCATATGCAGCTGATTTTCACCAGGTGTCCCATGTATGGAAAATAATGATCAAATGCTTGGCAGCGTGATAGCCATGTCCGGGCATGTACACACGCTACTGCCCCTATGCAATCACTGCCTGGATTTTAAGGAAGTTTTAAGGAAGTGTTTGGATTGAGACATGCTCTCAACTTGAACTTTTGCTATCCTGTGTATATGCACTGCTGCTAATAAACTGCAACGAGGAGAAAATATTATACCATGTGGAGTCTTTTTTTTGTCTCTCTATATACTCCAGCTCTAAGGCTTTTCTAAAATGCCATGCCTTGATCAGCTGTGAAGCTCCTGGTGTGTATCTTCTGAGGCTACTGGGGAAAGACATCAGGACATCTTTTCTGTGGATCACAGATCCACCAAAGCGCTTTGTGACCTCCCTGAATAAGGGGAGTCGCTGGCTTTTCTTGTAAGCCTTCATTTTATTTGTGGTGATGGGTATCGTGCTGCCAAGCATTTGATATATTTTTTTTCAATACACCCCCTCTTCATGGGACTCTTTCTGATGGGCAGGGAGTGGTTTGTGTAGTAGTGGGTGTGACTGACATGTGCTTCAGCTTTTGGGCGCCTCCCCGTTTTCAGTAAGAATGTTCTGGAAGAGGGGCAGGGCTGAGATTTGGAGTGGCATAGAGTAAATGTGAGGAGCCCTGACCAATCTCCAACTAGGATTGGCATTGGGTAGGTCTCCTACAAATAGTCAGCCTTCTGGGGAGGAGTTGTTGGCTGGGTGAATTGAAAGATGGGGTGCTAGACTGCGAGCTGGAGAGACACACCCATCTGGGGGAGTGGATTCGATGAAGGAGTTTGGGAGCTGGAATGGAGCCTCTCCTTAAAGTGGTTGTAAAGTTTAATTTTTTATTTTCTAATAGGTTCCTTTAAGCTAGTGCATTGTTGGTTCACTTACCCTTTCCTTCGATTTCCCTTCTAAATATTTTTTTTCTTTGTCTGAATTTCTCACTTCCTGTTCCTCCTCAGTAAGCTTGCCCCCATCATCCGAGCCGTTCTGGCTAGGGCTTAGTCAGCGTGCTTGCCCCCCTCCCTTGGGACTACATCCCTGTGGGGAGATGCATCTGGGGATGGGTAGATGGTTGTGACACTGATTTTAACAAAGAAGTCAGGGGAAGCAGCATGTAGGACAATATTATGAATTAAGGGCCAGATTCACATAGAAGAGCGGCGGCGTAACGTATCGTAGATACGTTACACCGCCACAATTTTTCATCGCAAGTGCCTGATTCACCAAGCACTTGCGATAAAAACCTACGCCGGCGGCCTCCGGCGCAAGGCGGGCCAATTCAAATGGGCGTGTGCCATTTAAATTAGGCGCGCTCCCGCGCCGGACCTACCGTGCATGCTCCGTTTCCGAACTTGCGCGTATCGTAATTCCGTATTCCCGGACGGCTTACGCAAACGACGTTATTTTTTAAATTTCGACGCGGGAACGACGGCCATACTTTATACAGCAATATGATTGCGTAAAGTTAAGGCACCAAAAAAAACTAATAACTTTGCGACGGGAAACTAGACTAGCGGCGACGTAGCGAACGCGAAAAACCGTCGGGAATCGCCGTTACTCCTAATTTGCATACCCGACGCTGGTTTACGACGCAAACTCCCCCCAGCGGCGGCTGCGGTATTGCATCTTAAGATCCGACAGTGTAAAACAATTACACCTGTCGGATCTTATGGCTATCTATGCGTAACTGATTCTATGAATCAGTCGCATAGATAGAACAACAGATACAACGGCGTATCAGGAGAAACGCCGTCGTATCTGCTCTGTGAATCTGGCCCCATGTTCTGGATATATTGAGTTTGAGGAAGTGGTGTGACATCCAGCCTGATAGGCCTGTAAATTAGTGATGGGTGATGAGACTGGTGGCGTGAGCTAAGGGGTTGAGCGATATATTTGGGTGTCATCAGCATAGAGATATTATTGGAAGACATGGGAGACTATCAACTGACCCAAGGAGAAGGTGTATATTAAGAATAAGGCCCCGTACTCACGACCAAACATGTCTGCTGAAACTGGTCCGCAGACCAGTTTCAGCAGACATGTTTGGCCGTGTGTTGGCCCGAGCGGACCATTTTCGGGCGGATCGGACAGGTTTCCAGCGGACAACTGTTTCCTGGACTTGCTTTAAAACAGTCCGCTGGAAACCTGTCCGCCCGGACATGTACGGTCGTCTGTACAGACCTACCATACATGTCCTGCCGCCCGCCATCCCTCGCATGCGTCGAATGACTTCGACGCATGCGTGGAAGCATTTTAAAGGCAGGCCGCCCACGTCGCCACGTCATTGTCGCGGCGACACCGCGTCATCGACGCGGCGACACCGCGGACACGCCCCGCGTATTGTTTACGCGCGGACTTCTGTTCGATGGTGTGTATAGCCATCGAACAGAAGTCCCCGGGCAGTCCCCAGCCAGACATTTCCGATGGAAACGGTCTGCAGACCGTTTTCATCGGACATGTCCTGCCGTGAGTACAAGGCCTAAGAGAGGTCCAACAACAGAACCTTGATGACAAAAAGAAGAGGAGAGGAGGAAGTAAAATTGTAAGTGACATTAAAGGTGTTGTGGGATAGGTAGGAAGAGAACCAATGTTGAATACAGTCACAGAAGCCATAGGACTGGGGTTTTTAATTTCAGAAGTGGAGTGACCATTGGCTTTAGTCCTTAATAGATCATTTGTGAGTTTAGGAGTACAGTTTCTGTGGAGTGTTGAGGGTGAAATCCAGACTGAAAGGGATTAAGAATGTTATTCTCAGTGAGGTCATGGAATTTGGCAGCCAATTTGTTGTACATGGCTTCTTAGTTACTATCCAAGTCCCCTTTAGTGAGATATGCAGGGTACTTATGGTCCTGAAAGATGGCAGAAGGTGCAGGCTTCTGTGGGTGTTGTAGAGGAGGATAAGGAGGATCCAAAACACCATCATGTGCCATGCTTTAATGTTCTTTAGGCACATACAAGCATAAAGGGCAGAGTCAGGTCATCATTGGCCTCTCAGTACAGGCGGGAGCCCCAGTGGGGAATGGAGCTACTCAGACAAGCTGTCAGTCCGTAGCATGCCAGGCATGTGCCTCTGGCAACATCTAACATGCATCAAAGCAGGCATGTGCCTATATAAATCAATCATTATTTCCAGTTTAGTTGTTTTATTGTGATTAGGCACCAATCCATACCTTTTTAACACTTGATTAGAAATCCTAATGTTGGCTTTTTTTAATTTCTAACATCCTTTCAAGCCTTTCCATAAAAACATTTCCTGTCATATTTAAAATTGTTTAGTAAAACATGCTCTGTCAATACATTTTGTCAGTACAAAATATTTTTGTGGGGTTGGAAGTACTGTCAAAACCTTGTCTTTGGAATAATATGCTGCACATGTAGAAGAAGCATTTATTACTAATTTATGCAAATCCCTGGAAAAGATGTTTTATTACATCCAACACATCTCTGAACATTTATCTAAAAATTACAATGTTTCTAAAAAAAACAAAAGAAAAACAGTTTTTGAGATAACCAAAGCTCTTTTAAAATTTCTCAGGAAGTTCAAGTACAACACAATAATAAGTTATTGAGATCTATGTACTAAAAGTAATTTATTCTCATTTTCACAACGCTAAAACAAAAAAAGTAAACACCTAGCCTTAATGATGTATGAAATAAATATTATGGCTGCTTCTTGTATTGACAAGTAAAAAAAAAAATATGTATCATATCTGGAGATGGTACATGTTGGAGAAGAAGAGGTTATTAATTACTCATCATGATATTTACAATTCTTATGCAAAAGAAAGTTGTGATATAGCATGCCAATATGCTAGGACGTTGACATTTATGAGTGCCCTTCTAAAATCTGCTAGAAGTTACCAATCAATAGTAAACAAGCCTACATTTCCCTATGGACAAAATAGGAAAGCATTAATAGCCTTATTTCAGTGAAAATGCCAAAATATCTTTTGCTACGCAAAATATTTTAATTTAAACATATTTTCCCATTTTATGGCACCTGAAAAGCACACAACATATCAACTGTACTGCAGTCATGCGTCTATATGTTTTTCTACCTTCCATCCATTCAATCCATTCTCCCATCAGCTCTCTAGCCATCTGTATGTCTGGTTATCTTTCTGTTTGTTCATCTATCCACATTTCTCTATACTAAACCAAAATGTTAACTTGCATTTCGTGTATGGTTGCAAGTGACACTGATGTCGTCAAAATACAGACACAAGAAACACGGCCTTTAAATTGAAGTGTATAACAGAACAATATAAAATCAAATGAATCATTGTTTTTTATTTTAATTTCCTAATATATGAAATGTAGTGTTTTGAAACAGGACTCTCTTCAAGTCCTAGATGGCATATTATTTGGCTTATTATTGCATTTATATAGGGAGCATATTCCATGTGTCAATTGGGTCTTGAGATTCTGAGTTTAGTTTTGCTTCGTAGCTAATTATAGAAAAAATAAATAAAAAAAAAACAAGCCAGTCGTATTGCAGAAGTTTCAAGAGCCTGATTGCAAGCAATGAGATTTAACTTTAATACAACCAGTCCAGAAAAGAGGAAAGCATGGGTTAGCACATTGTTTTTTGCACTACTATATAAATTCACTGGTGTTTGCAGAGGATTTTAGTGCTGTTGATTTTATGCTCAGGATTCAGTCTACTTTAAAAATGTCATACTTTAAGGTTTTTGTAAAGGCAACGGAAATAAAGTGCACAATGGAATGTTCTCTGACACTTTTTGTTTAAATCCAAATAGAATGTCCTTTTAAGTTTAGCCAATTTGCTTTTCTGATGATAAAGTGATAAAGTGGATCTTATCTGATATTATTCACATGACAACAGGACAATTTGGCTGCATTCATATGGATGACGAAATGCATACAGTAGATTCCTGTAGCAAGAATCAGCAGTATCTTGTGGCTGGAATCACAAGTGTATGTGAACAACTGCATATGGGAAGCCTCAACAAATCAATAACAGGCAGACAAGAGCTGCAGCTGCTGATATGTATCCACACATCTAGAGGCTACCTGCAGTTAGGGATGGATGTGTGACCCTAGGTGCAGAAAGATTATCCCTAACCACATATGTCTGACCAAGGGAATAACCTTTTTTTTACATCCAGGATCATTTAGCCATCCCTAACTGTAGGTTACTGTTGAATGGATTCATGCAAACGGCCTAAGCTCCTGTCAGCCTGTCATTACTTTGGCAGTAAAGGATGGATAACTAAAAAAAAAAGAAGAATGCACCAGCCTTATACATTATTAAAATATAAAACACGAGGGGGCGTGGCCAGGCAGCGTATGTAGCCGGACGCAGCTGAAGTGAGCTCCGCCGAGAATCCTGGATAAACTCCTGGGGAAGTCACCGCACACCGACCCAAGGCATACCGTTGTGCCCCTCACGATCCCTGGATCACACCCATACCTTTTCCGGCGCTCCGGTCCCACGATGTCGTCCAGTAAGAAGCAGCTGGTGAACAGACCTGCAGAGCACATGTCTCAAAATGGCGCGTACACAGGCCGCACGGCCAAGGAGAAGCACCGCGAGGCGGCGGAGAAGCTGTTCTCCAAACCACCACCGAAAGATCAGGTGGCCTCCTCCAGCTCTCCAGAGGACTCGCCGAGTGGAGGATCCGAAGCGGACGATACAGTGCCCTTGGAGGACTCGGTACAGGCCGGCTTGATATGGGACACAGTGAGTACTCCTAATCCGGAATCCACTAGGCCCCAAACCCCAGTGAGTCCTGTTACAGAGGGAGAGCCCACCCTGAGGGACATATTTGCCGCGGTAACATCCTGCAATATGTCTATCACAGCCCTTACCACGGAAATCAAGGGGATGAAGTCTGAGATCTCCTTTCTTAGACAGGACGCTCAGAAGCTGAGGGATAGGGCCTCCGCTCTGGAGGAGAGGGTGAGCACCATTGAGGATGACTTGGGGCCTATGCAGAGGGATCTCTCCTATAATAACCATATCATTGATCAGCATTCTTCTCGTTTAGAAGAATTAGAGAACAGGATGAGGAGGAATAATGTGAGGGCTATAGGCCTCCCCGAAAAGCTGGAAGGGAAGAACCCTGTGGAATTCATTGAGAAATGGCTGATCGCTGCGTTCGGGAGGGAAGCATTCTCCCCCATGTTCTCTGTTGAACGGGCTCACAGGGTGCCGTCCAGACCATTGCAGCCCGGTGCACCACCTAGACCTTTTTTGTTTAAACTCCTGCACTATCGGGACAGAGATGCCATATTATATAATGCTAGAATTAATCCGGCTGCTCTAAAAATAGACAATACCAAAGTATCTTTGTTCCCGGATTTCTCAGCTGAATTGCAGAAAAAGAGGGGCAAGTTTATGGATGTTAAACGTCGTTTGAGAGGTCTTGAATTGAAATATGCTATGCTGTACCCGGCCAAACTGCGAGTGGAGGTGTTTGGCTCTGTGCAATTTTTTGAGTCCCCTAATGCTGCTGCACAATGGCTAGACCGAGAGGAACAGTCGATCAGGGAGGCTAGGGGTAGACGCCCCGCAGACTGAAGAGGAGAACTATTCTTATAAGTCGAAACCGTGTTCTACTTTCCACGCTACTTGTCGCAAGGCGGTTACTGTTCACTTTGGTTGCTGTGGGCTAGAAGTTGGCTGTTGAGAAGTTTTAAGACACTATAAGGTGCACTTCCACTGTTGCCCCCTGGAGGGCTCTGTTAGGCCCTATCTAGAACCGTTGACTGAAGTCATCCGGGCCCTGTTGGCCGAAATGCATTTGACCCAATTGAAAGAGGATTCTACCACGGCAGGCCCCATGGATGCCCCCTTACGTATCCAAGTTAATTTTTTGTGCTACCTGATCCTGGTCCATATGACTACTGTTCTACTATGCCCAATCCGTGATATGTGCCTGTCTAGTTTTCCTAATATCTTGAGTCCCCCGGACATACTTCTTGCCCTTTGGTTTGTCAATTGCCTCTGCTTGTGTCACAATTGTCGCCTATACATGTTACTATGTTATAATCCTGCTAATATGTTGTATGGTATGCAATGTCAAGGGTAACGAGAAGCTTATCATGGAATGTTCGTGGCCTAGGTGCCCCGGTTAAACGCCTGGAGGTGATGCGTACCATCAAGAGATTGGGCGCAGAAGTGATCTGTTTACAGGAGACTCATCTCCCAGCGGGGTCCACTCTAAAATTAGCATCAAGGCAGTTTTGCCATCAGTACCACTCCACCCATACCGTGTACTCACGAGGAGTGAGCATAATGATTAGGCAAGGCACCCAATACACGTATATTGATGCCAAGATTGACCCCGAGGGTAGATACGTCTTCCTATATTGCTCCCTTTATGGGATGAAGTGCGTGTTGGCGGGAGTGTATATCCCGCCACCGTTCTCATCCTGCGTTATAAAGCTGCTGGTTGAATTTATATCCTGTCTCCCTGGTATTCCTGTGCTGGTCCTCGGGGACTTTAATAATCTCCTGGACTTTGAGAAGGATAGGCTCGGGTGCACAGGGGGGGGGGATGTACATGGGAGGAGGGGCCCCACCCCTTTCGCTCGGTTGGTCACTGAACTGGGATTAACAGATGTATGGAGAATGCACAACCCTGATGCAAAAGTATTCTCCTGCCGGTCAGCCTCGGTGGGGGGGTTATCCAGAATTGACCTGGGCCTGGGGAATGGCCCGATGTTGCCCATGGTCAAGTCATCCCAATATCACCCGAGACACACCTCCGACCCCTCTCCTTTTACGGTGGATTTAGGCCTGGGGTTGGAAAGGGGGAATAGCCTATGGAAGCTCAACCCGTTCTGGCTGTCTCTTATGTCAGAATCTGACCCACTCCCATTGCTACTAACTAACTTTTTTAAGGATAACATAGGCTCCACTACTCTACAAGTTGTGTGGGACTCTGCTAAGGCATATATGCGGGGCCAGCTTATCAGAGCCATCAATGAGATTAAGTCTAATACTAAGGAATGGGAGACTCGAGTCTTGGCAGATGCCCAACGCTCGGAAGCAGACTATATAGCGGACCCCTCTGATAATAACAGGAGGAGCTGGCTGGCAGCACAGACCATGCTCAAGAACCTCTCACTGCAGCTCGCCGAAAATAAAAGTTTTTTTCTGCAGCAGAGACATTTTGAGGAAGGGGAAAACACCGGCCACTTACTGGCGATTTTGGCTAGGTCACAGCAACCGCCTTCACATATAACTGAGGTTAGAAATACTAGGGGGGAGGCGTGCCACTCCACACAATCCATCATTGAATGCTTTAAAAGCTTTTTTCAGGATGTCTATACATCGAAGGTTAGTCCCACTGTAGTCCAGATACACGCGTTTCTGGATAAATACCAGATGCCGTGTCTCCCAACCTCGGAGATGGCCTTGCTTAACGCCCCCCTTACCAGGGAAGAGCTTCTGGAAGCATTGGCACTAGCACACAATGGGAAGGCACCTGGGGCTGACGGGCTTCCGTCTGAAATCTACAGTAAGTACTCGGAACAACTCATTCCAATTTTACTGAAGGTCTACAACACTGCCTTTGAAACTGGACGGCTCCCACCCTCCATGGATGAGGCTCTCATAGTGGTCCTGCTGAAGCCGGGGAAGGACCCTCTTTCCCCGGACTCATATAGGCCAATATCCCTATTGACATTTGACGTGAAACTACTGGCCAGGGTGTTAGCTACTAGGTTATCTAGGTGTATCCACCTAGTGGTGCATAGAGATCAATCTGGATTCATCCCTACTAGATCAACCGCGCAGAACTTACGCAGGCTGTTCCTTAACTTACAAATACCAGTGGATAACCCGGGTAATAGGGCCATCTTCTCCCTAGACGCCGCCAAGGCATTTGATAGTGTGGAGTGGCCATACTTATGGGAATTGCTAGATAGATTTGGTGTTGGTCCTTCCTTCCTGAAGTGGGTCCAATTGTTGTATAGCTCCCCAAGGGCTAGAATGAGAATCAATGGCGAAGTCTCAGAATCCTTTCGGTTGTTCAGGGGGACCCGGCAGGGGTGCCCACTTTCTCCCCTGCTGTTTGCCCTGGCACTGGAACCTTTGGCGATCCATATGCGTGCCTCGCCAGGCATAACTGGTTTTTCCAGGGGTGCCGGGCGGGACGTCATATCCTTGTTTGCGGACGACACCTTGATTTATCTAGGAGACACGGGCGAGTCACTGAAGAATGCGATGTCGTTAATCGCGGACTTCGGGGGCCTGTCCGGTTTCAGTATCAATTGGAATAAATCAGTTCTCATGCCTTTAGACCCGATAGTGAGCCCTCTCCCTGAATGTGCTAAGGATGTATTGGTGGTGAAAGAATTTAGGTATCTGGGGATCCAGGTCACTCCCGACCCCACACAGTTCCTTCAACTGAATCTGACCCCACTATTGACGCGGTTTAGACAGAAATGCGCGGTCTGGAAAAAACTCCCCCTGTCGGTTACGGGTAGAGCTAACCTTATTAAGATGGTATGGGCCCCTCAGCTCCTGTATGTCTTTCACAACTCTCCAGTCTGGATTCCTCATAAATTGTTCGCTCAGATTGATGCCCAGTTCAGGGACCTGATCTGGGGCGGAAAGGTTGCTAGAATTAGCCTCAAAACACTGCAGCTAGCTAAAGATCAAGGGGGCATGGCGGTTCCGCACGCTCGGTACTACTTTGTAGCATCACAAATACAACATTTGGGACATTGGGGAGAGATAGATGAGGGGGACCCTGTACGGACACCACTAATACCCAAGGGATCTGTTCTCCCGGCGGTATCACATCTAGAAGCAGGGCTATCGCACTTGGACCAATCGTTACCCACTGTCACCTTGCTGAATACCCTATGGAAATATATAAGGTCCGCATTCAATATTAAAGGAGTGTGCCCCTTTACTCCCATTTGGAAGAACTCCAACTTTCGGGAACTTTCTAAGTTAGGGGGTTTCAGGCAATGGACCGAGGCGGGAATTCACTACATCGCTCAGCTGTACGCAGGATCAGTTTTAAAGTCCTTCACGGACCTGGGAGATGAGTTCCCATTAGCTAGAACGCAGTTCTACAAATACCTACAGCTAAGACACGCTATCCAGAGTGAGAGTAGGCTTTCCCCCCTCTTGTTAGTGAAACACCCCCTCCATACTGACGTTCTAGTGAATAGAGACAAGAAGGGTATGATCTCACAGGTTTACTCCAGACTGATTGGTATCACCCATGACGCTACGACATTACCATGCAGAAAGGGGTGGGAAAAAGATTTGGGACCCATAGACGGGGACACATGGGAAATATGCTTGACCTCCGCCCCTTTGGTATCGGTATCAGCACAACATAGACTGTCACACTTATTTCTGCTCCATAGGGTGTATAGGACACCTACTCGTCTATTTAAGTGGGGTCTGAGAGACTCTCCACTATGCCCAAAATGTAACGCGCAGGAGGGGGACTTGCTACATATGATGTGGAAATGTCCGAAACTTTTCAGATATTGGCACTACATCACTAACACTATATCACAGGCATATGGCTTTCCGGCACCGCATGATCCAGTGGTATGTCTCCTTGGAGCACTGGAAGTGCCCTCTCTCTCCCCCCATGGTCACACGGCCGTGCTTCGGCTGCTTTATGTGGCCCGGAAGGCCATTGCTAGATTCTGGATCACCCCCAGGGTGCCTACAGAAGGACTTTGGGTGAAGATGGTAAATAGCATGTTGATAAGGGAAAAAATTACATATCAGCATAGGAATGCATCAAAGAAATTCTATTCCTTATGGCAGCCTTGGCTGGACACCCCTGGGCTGGGACCGGCGGAGTTGGTTATGGATAGACTTTTACAGGGCTAACAGGTAGTACTGAGAAATGAGGTAAGACAAAAGTCGACTGAGGGATATGCAATAATTTGCGCTATGGATGGGGGTCCAGGTTTATAGTACTTTGTGTTAACAGTATGAATGGACTTACATTAAAGGTTTATGGGCGCATAGGAAATGCAACTGTTATATTTGGTTAGACCGTGTGTTTAAAGTTAAGCTGGAGATCTCTTTTTTAGTCACAATGCACTAAAGACACGTAAACATACCCAAGTTTGCCTTGATAAAGTGCGTAATCTCTGCTTGTATCCTTGCTCTTTGATTCCTATCCTGCTATTATGGAATTGTATGTTTATTTTGTCTCAATAAAATATTTTTCTTGATTAAAAAAAAAATATAAAACACAAATGTGCCACACCCCTTACAAATTAACTTTAGCATTTGTAGAAATTTATTGGTGGGATTTTTTTTTAAAACACAATTTGAATAACATTCCAATAATAAAATACAAAAACATTTATAACATAATTACATAAATTACTATTTAATTAATCCAGATAATTCATAAAAACAATCCAGTAAGAAATAACCCCACTTGTCATATTTCTTTAATCATCACAAATCTCTAAAAGTTGTTTGGTGGAAGAAACCACCTATAATTGTTTTCCTTAATAAACACGCCAACAGATAATTACATACCTTGATGTGTTTCTTGAATGATAATCCACTTCTTCAAACATAGACAATAGGGGGTAAAAATAACTGCTCATTTCAATAAGCTGGCTATCTTCAGCCTGGAAATAATTCTTTGCCCAAAACCTCCCAAACAATGCTGGATTCTCTCTTTAGGAACAGTACTTGTGAATTACCAAGGACCCTTGAAACAAGATATATACAGTATCTCACAAAAGTGAGTACACCCCTCACATTTTTGCAATCATTTTATTATATATTTTTATGTGACAACACTGCAGAAAGTACACTTTGCTACAATGTAAAGTAGTGAGTGTACAGCTTGTATAACAGTGTAAATTTGCTGTCCCCTCAAAATAACTCATAGTAAAAAAATAATACAAAATAAAAATAAAATAACTCATAGTTGGTTACATAGTAGGTGAGGTTTAAAAAAGACACCCGTCCATCAAGTCCAACCTATGTGTGTGATTATATGTCAGTATTACCTTGTACATCCCTGTATGTTGTGGTTGTTCAGGTGCTTATCTAATAGTTTTTTTGAAACTATCAATGACCCCTGCTGAAACCACCACCTGTGGAAGGGAATTTCACATCCTTGCCGCTCTTACAGTACAGAATCCTCTAGGTAGTTTAAGGTTAAACCCTTTTTTTTTCTATTTTAATGGAGCATCTGTGGGGCATCCTCAAATGCAAGATGAAGGAGCGCAAGGTCTCCAACATCTCACAGGCCCCATTTTTTTGGTCAATGTGACGAATAGTACACCATCATTGGTTTCAGAGAAAGTGATAGTGCCCCTCTATTCTTATCAGTTGGAGGAATGTTGTGACTCCTCTTTTTGGTCAGGGACTGCACGATTGTTGACTGTGCTTATGAGCTTATGCTTATGAGCTACATTTCTTTGAGTGAGAGATGAATGGCAAAATGTACTTTATTATATTTCTGAACCAGAGCATGATCCCCACCCTTCATTGAAAAGAATGCCTGCCATATTTCCCCGCAGTAGGAAAAAAAAAACATTAATGTTGTTAATGTTTTGAAATAACAATTGACAATTTTTTTTATTGTATTTTTATTCACTATAAAGATAACAAGAAATAAAAATAATATCACATAGTAAAATGGTAAGTATAATTAGTAATCTTAATTGTATGTTACCATTTTAATTTTTAATTTAATAATAAGAAAACGTGTGTGTGTGTGTGTATATATATATATATATATATATATATATATATATATATATATATATATATATATATATATATATATATATATATTTAAAAACATGAATAAAAGGGTAATAAAATGTTCATACAGTTAAAATAATGAAAAAACAAATTTATACAACATAAAAAAAAAAGATTTTTTATTCAGAATGATCGTTGTTAATATTTTTTTAACAAATCAAAAAACGACATTTTATATTTTATATCTATTATATAAGAATTTCTTTAATAATTTAACAAAATGTTATCAATAAACAACTTTTTTATTTGTATTTTAAACACTTAATACTATTTTTTTTAAATTAAAATAAACTATTTTTTTTTGTTTCATTCAAAGACTTCTGAGGAATCTGAAATGAATTAAGATAGAACGGATGAGAATCCTTCTACAAGCACGAGATCAGCAGAGGAACGGGTAATTATAATTCAATAAATATATAGCCATCTAAACTGTCATTAAATTGTAAGTAAAAAGTTATTTAAGATTTTTCATGAATATCCAATTTTTTGGTCAGTAATGCCCTGTACACACGATCGGTTCGTCTGATGAAAAAGAATCAATGTATTTTTTCATCAGCTTTCGGATGAAGATGACTTTCATCAGTCTTGCCTACACACCATTGGTTAAAAATACGTTTGTGTCTAACGTTTGTGAAGCAAGACACAGCGACGTGCTGAGAAAAAAGAGGTTCAATGCTTCCGATCATGCGTCGACTTGATTCTGAGCATGCGTGGATTTTTGACCGATGGATTTCCCCATAGTTTTTTTCTATCGGTTTTTTAACCATACGAAAATTTTAAAACCGGTTCTTTTTTTTTTTCTCAGATGGGAAAAGAAATTATGGGGCGCACACACGATCGGTTCGTCTGATGAAAACGGTCTGTTTTCATCAGACGAACCGATCGTGTGTACAGGGCATTAGTCCGTAGAACATTCCAATGCATATGCCGTTAATTCTACTTCTTCAACCTTTTATCAAAATGATATCAGCATCGATCCCGAGTCTGACCGCTGATCTCAGGTCATAAACAGTTTATGAAGCTGAGGTAATCAGCGGAGAACATGTTCTCCACTGATTATCGCACCACAGTGAGAATCTGATACTGACTGTTGAAACTAGAGCAAACTCTGTAGCAACCCAAAAAATCATTAGAAGTTGATTTTTATTTATTGTAAATTAAATGAGCATGTAATTGAACACTTCAAGTATTGTAAAATTAGCTATTTAAGATAATTAGTAATGAAATGATTATGATACAATTTATAGTATTACT
This sequence comes from Rana temporaria, assembly GCF_905171775.1. Taxonomy (NCBI): domain Eukaryota; kingdom Metazoa; phylum Chordata; class Amphibia; order Anura; family Ranidae; genus Rana; species Rana temporaria. Next base: position 175,003,768 of record NC_053490.1, read on the forward strand.
TGTAAATAATTTCAATCTCCAAAGTTTTATCCACCTTTATTTCCCCTTTCTATAGCAGTCACCTGTAATAAAATATGTAAACATAATTTTAAATTTTTTTTTGTCTACCTTTACAACACAGGAACCTACCTATGGAGTCTGGCACATCCTACTGCTGGGCAGACACTGCTGGTCTTCCAGCAGAAAACAATAGTCTTTTTGATTTTCTTATCACACAGCAAAAATATCAACAACCACTTCACCTTCAGAAGTCTTCCTCAGCTCACTGCTCTCCTTAACTCAACAAGCCTCAGGATGCAGCATTCAGTAGTAATCCCCTGGACAACTTATAGAGGCCTTAATTTTTCCATTCTGAACAGCTGAAGCTATCCAACGTCCTTAAACCTTTATGGCTACCTCTGCAGCGGACACCTGATAGTAATTGGTGAATTTTCTAAACAAGGCAGAAATGTATCTCCCGTGTGTGACAACACCCCCAGATTTACCTGACTTCCTGTCACATACCCCCCCTCTTGTTTCAACCCTAGGGTTTGGACACAGGTTGCCAGGCACGCATGTACTCGGGACAAACCATCTGCATTCCTCATTTTAACACCGGGGCGATGCGTTACCACAAAACTAAATTACTGAAGGGCCAGGAACCACCTATTTATTCTCCTATTGGTTTTCTTGTTTTGTGCCATCCACTTCAATTGGGCATGATCCGTCACCAGTTTAAACTTAGTACCCACGAGGTATTACCGGAGAGAATCCAAAGCCCATTTCACCACCAAACACTCTTTCTCAATGGTGGCATGATTCTCCTCATGGGCCTTCAACTTTCGGCTGAGGTAAAGAACAGGGTGTTCCTCCCCCTTGATAATCTGGGACAGTACAGCTCCTAACCCCACATTTGACACATCTGTCTGAACCACAAAGTTCTGTGAAAAATCAGGCAAATTTAAAACTGGCTGACTACATAAGGCCTGTTTTAAAGCCTGAAAAGCTGTTTCTGCTTCGGGAGTCCATTTGGTCATGACAGACTCCTTCCCTTTGGTCAAATTGGTCAGGGGAGCAGCCTGTGAGGCAAAATGGGGGATAAAACGGCGATAATAACCAGCGATCCCCAAAAATGCATGAACCTGTTTCTTATTGGCGGGACGTGGCCAATCCTGAATAGCCTCAACTTTGTTTATCTGGGGCTTTATTAGACCTCTTCCAATGGTATACCCCAGATACTTTGCCTCTTCTAACCCAAGGGTACATTTTTTTGGATTGACTGTAAACCCGGCTTCCCAGATGCAATCCAACACAGCCTGAACTTTTGGTAAGTGTGAGTCCCAATCCTCACTGTGGATGACCACATCATCGAGTTATGCAGCAGCATAGGCTCGATGAGGCCGAAGGGTCTTATCCATGGTGCGTTGAAACGTGGCGGGAGCATTCTGTAACCCAAAAGGCATCCTCCGATATTGGAAAGATCCTTCTGGAGTTACAAATGCTGTTTTTTCCCTGGCCGACTCCGAGAGAGGAATTTGCCTAGGCGATCAATCAGTTCATCTATGCGGGGCATAGGATAGGTGTCAAACTTAGTGATTTTATTCAGGCGGCGAAAATCATTACAAAACCGCCAACTTTCATCTGGTTTGGGTACTAAGACAATGGGACTGGACCAATCACTATTTGACTCTTCTATCACCCCTAGCTCAAGCATTTTTTTTACTTCCTGGCGAATTTCCTCTTGCCGGGCTTCTGGAATTAGATAAGGCTTCAACTTGACCTTATCCCCTGGTGTGGTGATAATGTCATGTTCAACTCCGGAGACCCAACCTGGCAAGTCTGAAAACTTCTATTTCTTTCTTTAGCCTCCTGTTTCTGAGTTTTGGACAGTCTCCCCTATCCCAACTTCAGGGACAGCCAGGTTAAACGGAGCAGAAGATCGGGTAGTCTTAGCGACCAAGGACTCTCTATTGTCAGGTCACCCGTAGCCAGGGGACAAGTGCACCCCGTTGGGGTCAGGGATGCACCTCAGGGTAGTGAACCCTATAGCCGACCGCTGCTATCAGGGACGAAGCGTGAACCTAAGATCACCCAGGGCGCGGAGTCTAAGACCCAGTTTTGTATTCACCAGAGCCCCTGATGGTGGGGATGGCCTTGGCCGCAACTGGATCCAGGTCACGACCCCGAGATTCCCTAGGTCACACTCTGCAGGGAGAGAGCGGAAGCAGCCAGCAGGACAAACGATGGTGAACGGGGGGTGATGGGTAGGCCGAGGTCAGGGGCACAGGCAGACAAGGATAAGTCAGGAACAAGCCAAAACGGTACACAGAAAGATGATCGTAGCACACTGCAAACAGGAACCAGCAAACTACACTGCAGACAGAAACTAAGCAAAGGAACACTGTTGAACAGCCCTGCAGACCTGTAGAGCAACGGTTAATATAGACTTCCTGGAATGGCCTGGGTGGGGCCATACAGGAAGAGGAAGTGATAAAAAGGGGAACCAGAACAGGGTCAGGCCTTTATTGAACACATGGAGATCAGGTAAGCAGACAAACTTTGTTGCATATCCATGACATCTATCCTTCCATGGTTTCAACAAGTTCACGTGATAGAGTTGCTCAGGTTTTCGTCTTTCCGGCTGGCTAATTTTATAATTCACCACCCCCATTTTCTCCAACACTTTATAGGGACCCTGCCATTTGGCTAGGAATTTACTTTCGACCGTGGGGACCAGCACCAACACCCTATCACCAGGTGCAAAGGAACGGACCTGGGCCCCACGATTGTAAATCCTTTGAGCCAACTGGGCTTGGGCTAAATGTACCTTCACAATCGGCATCACTTGGGCAATTCTATCTTGCATTTGTGCCACATGTTCAATCACACTTCGATGAGGGGAACTCTCACTCTCCTATGTTTCCCTGGCAATGTCCAGTAAGCCCCGGGGGTGCCTCCGGGGGTAACTCAAACGGAGAGAACCCTGTGGACGATTGAGGAACCTCTCTTATGGCAAACATCAGATAAGGGAGCAGATAATCCCAATTCTTTCCATCTTTATCCACCACCTTCCTCAACATTTGTTTTAAGGTTTTTTTTAAACCTTTCCACTAACCCGTCTGTTTGAAGGTTATATACTGATGTACGTAATTGGGTCACTTTCAGGAGTTTACAAAGTTCTCTAGTCACCCTAGACATAAACCGGGTGCCCTGGTCTGTTAGGACTTCCTTGGGGAGACCCACACGGCTGAAAACCTGAAATAACGCTTTAGCAATGGTTTTAGCAGAGATGTTTTTGAGAGGAATCGCTTCTGGGTAACGGGTGGCATAGTCCATTATTACCAAGATGTGCTGGTGCCCTCTAGTGGACTTCAGTAAGGGGCCAACAAAGTCCATGGCGATCCTCTCAAAAGGGACCTCAATAATGGGCAGGGGTACCAACGGACTGCGGAAATGTGGCATGGGTGCAGTAATCTGACACACTGGACAGGAAGAGCAGTACACTTCCACTTCCTTAGTGATCCCAGGCCAATAAAACGCCTGGGTGATTCTCTCCCGGGTTTTTTCTGCTCCCAAATGTCCCCCAAGAATGTGCTCATGGGCCAGTTCCAACACCATCTTGTGGTACGATTTAGGCACTACCAATTGCTCAATGGTGTCCTCTATCCTCTGTGACACTCGATATAACAGGTCCCTTTCAATAATAAAGTAAGGGAGGGCAACCCTCTCGTCAGGGTTAACTAACTCCCCATCTATCTTCACTACATTCTCCCGGGCTCTTAGCAATGTGGGGTCCCTCAATTGCTCAGTGATAACATTTTCTCTGTGCACCTCGAGGTCATCAAACCCTATCGGCCGCTGTTCCTCTTCTGAAGTAGCCGGCTCCTCCCTTAGGGACAGGTGTTTCCCCTGCTAAGACTGAGAACGGAAACTCAGGAGAATCCTCACAGTTAGAGGATCCTGGAGTAGATGGTTCAGGCTCAGAAGAACCACTTACTGGGTAATCTGGGCAATCCCAGAGTTCCCAGAACTTTGGGAAATCCCTTCCCACAATGGCGCCATGTGGCAGTTGGGGAACTAGACCCACTTGGTGACACAAGTTACCTGAGGGAGGTTTCAAAGGAAACCATAGTCACCGGTGTGACAGGAAGTCAGGTAAATCTGTGGGTGTTGTCACAGACGGGAGATACATTTCTGCCTTGTTTGGACAATACACCAATCATTATCGGGCGTCGGCTACATACGTAGCCAGAGAAAGGCTAAAGGCCGCCAAAAAACTTCAGCTGTTCAGAATGAGGCAATTAAGTCCTCTATAAGTTGCCCACAGAATTACCACTAATTTGCTGCATCCTGAAGCTTTGTGAGGAAGGAGAGCAGTACTGAAAGTCTTGTGAGGAGGTGAGGAGAGGATTGATTTTTCTGTGTGATAAAAATCAAAAGTCTATTTGTCATGGATCTGCCACTTAAGGGTTAACGGTGCAGACTGATTTCAGTGATTAACAGCAGGCTGCCCTATTTAAACACTTCAGCAGCACAGGGTCTTTGCTGCCTGATCTGCAGTTCTGACGTGGATACTATCTGAGACCTGTTTGCTATCTGAAACCTGATTTGAACACTGAACCCGGCTTGTTTGACCACTCTACCTGAAACCTGATTTGAACACAGAACCCGGCTTGTCTGACTCCTCTCATCTCTCCTATCCTGACCCGGCTCCGTTTGACCATCCGCCTGCTTGACTTCACTGCTGCCAGATCCACCTGCTTGTTTACCGACTATTCTTCAGCCATCTTTCTGCACGATCACCTGTTTTGACCCGGCTTGTCTGACCCTGCTTTCCCGGTATACCTGAACTGTACTAAACTTGTGCCGCTGTAGTCGCAGCTTCTGTGCGGGTCGCTGACCCTTCCTCCGCTGAGCGTTCAGCATCTTCTTGCCAGAGGAATTCGCCCACCTGCTTCTACACTTCACCACCCGGCACTCCTACCCCTCTGTGCTCCAAGCCCGCTGTCTCATATCCAGTGGCTCGCGAACCAGAGTCGTAAGAGAGGCTACCCTGCATCAGACTCTACAAGACCAGGTACGTGACACTATTGTTTTGTGCTTTATGACCAGCACTGTCTACTAGTGTTGAGCAGAATATGCCATATTCGATTTCGCGATATATCTCGAATATATATTCGAATATTCGAGATATATTCGCTAAATTCGAATATTCGTGATATTTTATCGAAATTAAATGATTGCGATTTTTCGCTATTGCGAATGCGAAAATAATTGCGATTTTTTGATAACTGCGGTAGGAGCACTCTGATTGGCTCAGAATATTCGTGATATTTTATCAAAATTTCGCAAAATGCGAATGCGATATTTATTGCGCAATTTCGACAAATGCTGGAGGAGCGCTCTGATTGGCTCAGAATATTCGTGATATTTTATCGAAATATCGCAACATGCGAATGCGATATTTATTGCGCAATTTCGAGAAATGCTGGAGGAGCGCTCTGATTGTCTCAGAATATTCGTGATATTTTATCGAAATATCGCAACATGCGAATGCGATATTTATTGCGCAATTTCGAGAAATGCTGTAGGAGCACTCCGATTGGCTCAGAATATTCGATATATTTTATCGAAATATCGCAACATGCGAATGCGATATTTATTGCGCAATTTCGAGAAATGCTGTAGGAGCGCTCTGATTGGCTCACTCTGAAATCGAATATTCGAGATATTTTAACGCAATTTCACAAAATGCGAATGCGAAATTGATTGCAGATATTTCGAAAACTGCTGTAGCAGCACTCTGAAATCGAATATTTATGATATTTTAGCCAAAAAACATATTGCGATTGCGATTTTTCGATCGCGCATGCGCAATCGCGCGAACGACACGCGACCATTTCCTGGAGCCTTGCCAGTTTCCAACTTATGATCGCAACGCAATCGCAGAGCAAGATGGTTGGAAGCAATTTCACTGCATCTGAGGAAAAGATGCTGATTTGTGTAAGTATTTTGACCACTGTTATTTCATTATCTTCAACTGCATTTTAGTCTAGTTTAAAAGTTAGTATATATGATCAGATATTAGTATTTCACAAACAATGTGTCTCCTGCTTTTACAAAACTACAAGTCCCAGCATGCCTGGACAGCTGCAGACACCCTGGTTGGTAAATGTGTATTTAGGCACTTTTCCTTGTTATTTAGCATAATGAATTTAACATTTTTTGGACATAGGACGTATGCGAACGTCCTGTCTTCAGTGTCCTCAAGGCCCAAGGACGTTCGAATACATATTGCCCTTTAGATGTTGCAGAACTACAACTTCCAGCATGCCTGGGAATGCTGGCACTTCTAGTATTGTAAGTTCTGCAGGCCCACATTTTTCAGGCCTTTATGCACGGGTCTCTAAACTGTGGCACCCTAGATGCAGCAAAAGTAAAATTCTTAGCATGCACTGACAGATCGTGGCTGATGGGAGTAGTAGTTTTGCAACAGCTGGAGGTGGACTGGTCTTGAAACCCTAAGTTAGGTAACAAACCCGTAGTGTTTTGCAACCATTCTGCCTCCAGCTGTTTTTTTTCTGTTGAAAAGCCTGTGGCGTGCAAAACACAACCCAAAAACTCCACCCGATGCAAGGAAAAATTTGCACACACCTAAAGAGTGACATCACAAAAAACTGCGACGGTTGCATACGTCAGTGGTCCTCCGAAAAGGTCCCGTCTCTGACCCCCCGGGGCGTTAGGCTCCTGACAGGGAAAAGAGTTACTGTGGTCCATACAGCCGAAGCCATATGGACCCATCTCGGTCCAAGCAGCGCAATCGCGCGAACAACACGCGAACAAAACGCGACCATTTCCTGGACCCTTGCCAGTTTCCAACTTTATGATCGCAACGCAATCGCAGAGCAAGATGGTTGGAAGTAATTTCACTGTATCTGAGGAAAAGATGCTGATTTGTGTAAGTATTTTGACCACTGTTATTTCATTATCTTCAACTGCATTTTAGTCTAGTTTAAAAGTTAGTATATATGATCAGATATTAGTATTTCACAAACAATGTGTCTCCTGCTTTTACAAAACTACAAGTCCCAGCATGCCTGGACAGCTGCAGACACCCTGGTTGGTAAATGTGTATTTAGGCACTTTTCCTTGTTATTTAGCATAATGAATTTAACATTTTTTTGGACATAGGACGTATGCGAACGTCCTGACTTCAGTGTCCTCAAGGCCCAAGGACGTTCGAATACATATTGCCCTTTAGATGTTGCAGAACTACAACTTCCAGCATGCCTGGGAATGCTGGCACTTCTAGTATTGTAAGTTCTGCAGGCCCACATTTTTCAGGCCTTTATGCACGGGTCTCTAAACTGTGGCACCCTAGATGCAGCAAAAGTAAAATTCTTAGCATGCACTGACAGACCGTGGCTGATGGGAGTAGTAGTTTTACAACAGCTGGAGGTGGACTGGTCTTGAAACCCTGAGTTAGGTAACAAACCCGTAGTGTTTTGCAACCATTCTGCCTCCAGCTGTTTTTTTTCTGTTGAAAAGCCTGTGGCGTGCAAAACACAACCCAAAAACTCCACCCGATGCAAGGAAAAATGTGCACACACCTAAAGAGTGACATCACAAAAAACTGCGACGGGTACATACGTCAGTGGTCCTCCGAAAAGGTCCCGTCTCTGACCCCCCGGGGCTCCTGACAGGGAAAAGAGTTAGCAACGCATATCTCCCCTATACGTGTATCCTGTGTTGTTAATAATATATACATAATTATGCAAATGATAATGGCTGCTATATTTATGCAAAAAAGGTGGCGACCGAAATGGCAGGATATAAAATCTGTCATGTTACCCCTGTCATTGATTAATAAGGCGAGAATGCTTCCAATTGTTGAATAGCATACATTTACGTCATATATCCATAAGGCTGTCAACAGAAGTATTACAATATACTTTGTTCTTCATCTTGCAGAAGTTCCTGGAAACAGGGTACGACCAGCTCCGCAGGCAGCCAGACAAAAAGGCTGTGGTCAGCGCCCTAATCACTGACTTCGGCGGCCAACACGATCACCTGGCAATAGTCAAGAAGTTGTCTGACCTGAAGAGGCGCCACATGGATCAGGTCAGACGTCTTCGGGATAGATATCATCCAGGTAAGTTATTGTTGACAGTTATGTTTTTTTTTCAAAAGTGTATTTTGTGCGTGAACTCGAAAGAGAGAGGAGCCGGCCTGCAGGAGTTGGGAGGCCTCCCCCAGAGGCAATCTGCCACCTTTCTCCATGCCCCGGGTGGCAATGGTGGGTGTGAGGGGGTCCTCCCAACCCAACCTCGCATAGCACACCCACCGGGGGCGGGGCTGAGACCACCAAACTCAATTCACATGTAGCCGAGAGCGGGATCCGAACCCCTAGCTGCAGAGGTGAATCGCTTGTCAGCGCAGTGGCAATCGCGTGGAGCCACCGCAGCTCCTTTGGTGACAGTTATGTAAGGTCATATGTAATTCATGTAAGGTCAGATGTTGTTAACCAAGATGCCATGTTGTGCTAACATATATCACCACCAGCCAAGGTATTCATAGTACTGTTGAAAAAAGACATGGGACAGCAGACAGGAACACAGAAGTTATGTGGGAACATACTTTTCCCATTGCTTTGCATGGGACTTTAAAGAAAAACCCCGACCATGGCAAATGGGGGTGGGTAAGGGTTAAACCACCTATCCTATGTTTGTGGCTGACATATAAGTAACCTGTGTGCCAAGTTTCATGTAAATATCTTTAGCCGTTTGTACGTGATGCTGGAACATGCATACATACATACATACATGCACACACACGTTGAGTTTTATATATATAGATTCCCACTAAATTCCTGTGTTAGGCGTGGGGTTGTTATAGTAATCCCGTGTGCTCCATCAGGCCCTTTTTTTAACATGAGATCGTCTGAACAAAACAAAGGAGACAAAAACAGCTCATTTTAACATGGTGGCATCCCAGCTCACGCTCAGTCCCCTGTAGTGCCCACAAGACCCTTTAATATAACATTGTCCCATTGGTTAACTGTCTATATAAATCAATTTGTATTCATATACAATACAGCAGAGTACACAGAATTTGCATACGTCATTAGAAAACATTTTTATAATATATGAACATTGTGTTATTATAGGAGCTCCAATACCAGTTGTTCGCGCCAAGCGCAGAAGGCGCCAGGCCGATGAGGAGGAGGAGGAGGATGCGGCAGAGGAGGATGCGGCAGAGGAGGACATGGATGAGGAGGAGCAGCCAGGGCCCTCCCACTCGCCAACCCCAGCTCCTGTTGAGGAGCAAGCTGAGGAGCTTCCCCCCCCCCACCCCAACTTCTCAAGCAGACGAGCAGGAGGAAGACAGCGATCCTGTGAGCCTCGCTCAGGAAGGTAAATATGTGCACAATGATTAATAACATTTCAACAATAAAATGTAGATATAAAAATGGACAACATATAAATAGTGTTGAGCAGAATATGCCATATTCGATTTCGCGATATATCTCGAATATATATTCGAATATTCGAGATATATTCGCTAAATTCGAATATTCGTGATATTTTATCGAAATTAATTGAATGCGATTTTTCGCTATTGCGAATGCGAAAATAATTGCGATTTTTTTAATAACTGCGGTAGGAGCGCTCTGATTGGCTTAGAATATTCGTGATATTTTATCGAAATATCGCAACATGCGAATGCGATATTTATTGCGGAATTTCGAGATATGCTGGAGGAGCGCTCTGATTGGCTTAGAATATTCGTGATATTTTATCGAAATATCGCAACATGCGAATGCGATATTTATTGCGGAATTTCGAGATATGCTGGAGGAGCGCTCTGATTGGCTCAGAATATTCGTGATATTTTATCGAAATATCGCAACATGCGAATGCGATATTTATTGCGGAATTTCGAGATATGCTGGAGGAGCGCTCTGATTGGCTCAGAATATTCGTGATATTTTATCGAAATATCGCAACATGCGAATGCGATATTTATTGCGCAATTTCGAGATATGCTGGAGGAGCGCTCTGATTGGCTCAGAATATTCCTGATATTTTATCGAAATATCGCAACATGCGAATGCGAAATTGATTGCAGATATTTCGAAAACTGCTGTAGCAGCACTCTGAAATCGAATATGTATGATATTTTAACCAAAATACATATTGCGATTGCGATTTTTCGATCGCGCATGCGCAATTGCGCGAACAACACGCGACCATTTCCTGGAGCCTTGCCAGTTTCCAACTTATGATCGCAGCGCAATCACACAGCAACATGGTTGGAAGCAATTTCACTAAGTCTGAGGAAAAGTTGCTGATTTGTGTAAGTATTTTGACCACTGTTATTTCATCATCTTCAACTGCATTTAAGTCTAGTTTAAAAGTTAGTATATATGATCAGATATTAGTATTTCACAAAAAATGTGTCTCCTGCTTTTACAAAACTACAAGTCCCAGCATGCCTGGACAGCTGCAGACACCCTGGTTGGCAAATGTGTATTTAGGCACTTTTCCTTGTTATTTAGCATAATGAATTTAACATTTTATTGGACATAGGACGTATGCGAACGTCCTGACTTCAGTGTCCTCAAGGCCCAAGGACGTTCGAATACATATTGCCCTTTAGATGTTGCAGAACTACAACTTCCAGCATGCCTGGGAATGCTGGCACTTCTAGTATTGTAAGTTCTGCAGGCCCCCATTTTTCAGGCCTTTATGCACGGGTCTCTAAACTGTGGCACCCTAGATGCAGCAAAAGTAAAATTCTTAGCATGCACTGACAGACCGTGGCTGATGGGAGTAGTAGTTTTGCAACAGCTGGAGTTGGACTGGTCTTGAAACCCAGAGTTAGGTAACAAACCCGTAGTGTTTTGCAACCATTCTGCCTCCAGCTGGTTATTTTCTGTTGAAAAGCCTGTGGCGTGCAAAACACAACCCAAAAACTCCACCCGGTGCAAGGAAAAATTTGCACACACCTAAAGAGTGACATCACAAAAAACTGCGACGGTTGCATACGTCAGTGGTCCTCCGAAAAGGTCCCGTCTCTGACCCCCCGGGGCGTTAGGCTCCTGAAAGGGAAAAGAGTTACTGTGGTCCATACAGCCGAAGCCATATGGACCCATCTCGGTCCAAGCAGCGCAATCAACACGCGAACAACACGCGACCATTTCCTGGACCCTTGCCAGTTTCCAACTTTATGATCGCAACGCAATCGCAGAGCAAGATGGTTGGAAGTAATTTCACTGTATCTGAGGAAAAGTTGCTGATTTGTGTAAGTATTTTGACCACTGTTATTTCATTATCTTCAACTGCATTTTAGTCTAGTTTAAAAGTTTGTATATATTCATAATTATGCAAATGATAATGGCTGCTATATTTATGTAAAAAAGGTGGCGACGGAAATGGCAGTATATAAAATCTGTCATGTTACCCCTGTCATTGATTAATAAGGCGAGAATGCTTCCAATTGTTGAATAGCATACATTTATGTCATATATCCATAAGGCTGTCAACAAAAGTATTACAATATACTTTGTTCTTCATCTTGCAGAAGTTCCTGGAAACAGGATACGATGAGCTGCGGAGGCAGCAAGAAAAACAGGGAGTTATAAGCTCCCTGATTGAGGAACTAGGCGAAGAACACACTCGCATGGCGATCCTCAAAAAGTGGTCCGACCTGAAGAGGCGCCAGATGAACCGGGTCAGGCGTATCCGGAATAAATATCATCCTGGTAAGTTATTGGTCACAGTTATGTTTTTTTTTCCCTAAAGTGTATTTTGTGCGTGTACTCGAGAGAGGAGCCGGACTGCAGGAGTTGGGAGTAGGCAGGCCTCCCCCAGAGGTAATCTGCCACCTTTCTCCATGCCCCGGGTGGCAATGGCGGGTGTGAGGGGGTCCTCCCACACAGACCGTCCTACCTGCTCCGCTTCGAAGCCCCACGGGGCAGAGGGACTCCCTATAAGGGAGTGAGAGGATTTGCCCGCTCAACCAGCCCCGTTAGTCCTTCGCCTCTCTTTTTAGAGACCGCATGGTCAGAGTGCGTGCATGTTAACCCAATTGCGAGTGCGTGTGTAAGTGTGGTGGTTTTTGTGGGAGGGAGGTGGGCATACTAAGCGCAGGCTTACCTCGCATAGCACACCCACCGGGGGCCGAGCTGAGACCACCAAACTCAATTCACATGTAGCCGAGAGCGGGATCCGAACCCCTAGCTGCAGAGGTGAATGGCTTGTCAGCGCAGTGGCAATCGCGTTGAGCCAGCCCGGGTCCCTTGGGGACAGTTATGTAAGGTCATATGTAATTAATGTAAGGTCAGATGTTGTTAACCAAGACGCCATGTTGTTGTAACATATATCACCACCAGCCAAGGTATTCATAGTACTGTTGGAAAAAAACATGGGACAGCAGACAGGAACACAGAAGTTATGTGGGAACATACTTTTCCCATTGCTTTGCATGGGACTTTAAACAAAAAGCCCGACCCTCACCAATGGGGTTAGTTAAGGGATAAATTAACGATCCTATACTTTAAGTGGACGTATAGATAACATGTGACCAAGTGTTATCGAAATATCTACAGCTGTTATGAAATAACATGTATTTCCCATAGAGTTGAATGGGACTTTAAAGAAAAACCCTGACCAAGGCAAATGGGGGTGGGTATGGGTTAAACCACCAATCCTATATTTGTGGCTGACATATAAGTAACCTGTGTGCCAAGTTTCATGTAAATATCTTTAGCCGTTTGGACGTGATGGTGGAACATACATACATACATGCACACACACGTTGAGTTTTATATATATAGATTCCCACTAAATTCCTGTGTTAGGCGTGGGGTTGTTATAGTAATCCTGTGTACTCCATCAAGTACTTTTTTTTAACATGAGATCGTCTGAACAAAACAAAGGAGACAAAAACAGCTCATTTTACCATGGTGGCAGCCCAGCTCACGCTCAGTCCCCTGTAGTGCCCACAAGACCCTTTAATATAACATTGTCCCATTGGTTAACTGTCTATATAAATTAATTTGTATTCATATACAATACAGTAGAGTACACAGAATTTGCATACGTCATTAGAAAACATTTTTATAATATATGAACATTGTGTTATTATAGGAGCTCCGCTACCAACTGTGCGCCCCAAGCGCACAAGGCGACAGGCCGCAGAGGAGGAGCAGGAGGAGGATGTGGAAGAGGAGGAGAGGGATGAGGAGGAGCAGCCAGGGCCATCCACATCACCACCCCCAGTTCCTGTGGAGGAGCAAGAGGAGGAGCTGCACCCCCCCCCCGAAACTTCTGGTGGAGTAGTGGGTGACGAGGAAGAGGAGCAGGATGAGACGGTTAATTATACCGTCAATCAGGAGGGTAAATATGTGCACATATATTAATAAAATTTCAACAATAAAATGTAGCTCTAAAAATGGACAGCATTTAAAGCAGGGCTGTGGAGTCGGTAGATACATTTTTCGACTCCGACTCCTCAGTTTTATGTACTTCAGACTCCGACTCCCCGACTCCCCGACTCCCCGACTCCGACTCCTCTGTATTAATATGCGAATGTATTTTATAGATTCCTTGAGGGAAAGAAACGCAAACTACCACAGGACTACTGGCTGGGAAGCCAACAGTCTACTGTATTGCACAGTTTAAGCAAAAGACAAACACAATGAAAACAATCAAGTGACTGGATAGTAGCAGCAGGCTTAAACATCAGGAACATGATCTTTAACAGTTCAAAAATACAGACCACATTATTTGGCTGTTTTAGAACCAAAACAAAGCTTATCTATAATGAACCCAAAAAAAAAATATGAAAAACCTAGAAATGGTTTATATTAATCTTGAAATGTAGTTCTAGGCTTAGCAAATGCAAATAAATGCAATGTAGAGTTCTAAGGAAGAGAATTGCCTCTGCCAGATCCTCTTTCATAGAGTCTCTTAAGTCAGACTTTATTATTTTTATGGCTGAAAATAATCTTTCGTAACGGTCTTTGAAATCCAAATGTTTTTTTCTTATATCCTAACAGTTCTAAAAAAGCTAGAGGTGAAACAAGCTGCCATGAAAAACCTCACGAAGAGAGTAATGGCAAATGAGCAGCAGATACTGTTTTTGATGCGCCAAAATCAACAACTGGTGCAACAACTGGCGAAAAACATGGATGAGGTGACAGAGCTTCAGAAGTTAATGTCCTAATTTTTTTTTTTTTTTTTTTTAATAAAAAATGTTATATTTTGCAAAGGTTTCATTTCTTATTGAAATTGTTAGTTTTTTAAACACATCTAACTTCACATCTAACTTCACATCTAACACATCAACATCAACATCAACACATCTAGCTTAATAATAACCGAAAACATTTTATACTATTACTAGCTGAATACCCGGCGTTGCCCGGTCTTCCTATCTTAACCTTTTGGGGAGGAAAATCATAGTAATATAAATATACCCATCTTTTATATAAGGGTGTTGGTAAGGGTTAATTTAACTGTTATATATTTTTATTTGGCATATAAGTAATATGTATAGTGGGTATTATTGAAATATCTCCAGGCGTACAGAAGTTATGTGGGAACATACATTTTCCATTGATTTGCATGGGACTTTAAAGGAAAACCCCGACCCTCACAAATGGGGGTAGTTAAGGGATAAATTAACTATCAGTGGTATCAGTGAACAGCAGTGGTAATAGGAGTATATATAGAGTGGGAATTAACTTTTTACATAGGTGTCTTGACAGAGCAGCAGCAGCAGCAGTAGTAGTAGTAGTAGTAGATACAGAGTCATATCACTTGGGCAGGAGGTGCCATGATGAACAGCAGTGGTAATAGGAGTATATAGAGTGGGAAATTACTTTTGACATAGTTGTCTTGACTGAGCAGCAGCAGCAGCAGCAGCAGCAGTAGTAGTAGTATTAGCAGTAGTAGTTGATACAGAGTCATATCACTTGGGCAGGAGTTGCCATGATGAACAGCAGTAGGAATAAGAGTATATAGAGTGTGAAAAAACTGCTGACATAGGTGTATTGACTGGGCGGCAGCAGCAACAGCAGAAGCAGCAGTAGTAGTATTAACAGTAGTAGTTGATACAGAGTCATATCACATGGGCAGGAGTTGCCATGATGTACAGCAGTCTTAATAAGAGTATATAGAGTGTGAAATAACTGCTGACATAGGTGTATTGACTGGGCGGCAGCAGCAACAGCAGAAGCAGCAGTAGTAGTATTAACAGTAGTAGTTGATACAGAGTCATATCACATGGGCAGGAGTTGCCATGATGTACAGCAGTCTTAATAAGAGTATATAGAGTGTGAAATAACTGCTGACATAGGTGTATTGACTGGGCGGCAGCAGCAGCAGCAGAAGCAGCAGTAGTAGTATTAACAGTAGTAGTTGATACAGAGTCATATCACATGGGCAGGAGTTGCCATGATGTACAGCAGTCTTAATAAGAGTATATAGAGTGTGAAATAACTGCTGACATAGGTGTATTGACTGGGCGGCAGCAGCAGCAGAAGCATCAGTAGTAGTATTAACAGTAGTAGTTGATACAGAGTCATATCACATGGGCAGGAGTTGCCATGATGTACAGCAGTCTTAATAAGAGTATATAGAGTGTGAAATAACTGCTGACATAGGTGTATTGACTGGGCGGCAGCAGCAGCAGAAGCAGCAGTAGTAGTATTAACAGTAGTAGTTGATACAGAGTCATATCACATGGGCAGGAGTTGCCATGATGTACAGCAGTCTTAATAAGAGTATATAGAGTGTGAAATAACTGCTGACATAGGTGTATTGACTGGGCGGCAGCAGCAGCAGAAGCAGCAGTAGTAGTATTAACAGTAGTAGTTGATACAGAGTCATATCACATGGGCAGGAGTTGCCATGATGTACAGCAGTCTTAATAAGAGTATATAGAGTGTGAAATAACTGCTGACATAGGTGTATTGACTGGGCGGCAGCAGCAGCAGCAGAAGCATCAGTAGTAGTATTAACAGTAGTAGTTGATACAGAGTCATATCACATGGGCAGGAGTTGCCATGATGTACAGCAGTCTTAATAAGAGTATATAGAGTGTGAAATAACTGCTGACATAGGTGTATTGACTGGGCGGCAGCAGCAGCAGCAGAAGCAGCAGTAGTAGTATTAACAGTAGTAGTTGATACAGAGTCATATCACATGGGCAGGAGTTGCCATGATGTACAGCAGTCTTAATAAGAGTATATAGAGTGTGAAATAACTGCTGACATAGGTGTATTGACTGGGCGGCAGCAGCAGCAGCAGAAGCAGCAGTAGTAGTATTAACAGTAGTAGTTGATACAGAGTCATATCACATGGGCAGGAGTTGCCATGATGTACAGCAGTCTTAATAAGAGTATATAGAGTGTGAAATAACTGCTGACATAGGTGTATTGACTGGGCGGCAGCAGCAGCAGCAGAAGCAGCAGTAGTAGTATTAACAGTAGTAGTTGATACAGAGTCATATCACATGGGCAGGAGTTGCCATGATGTACAGCAGTCTTAATAAGAGTATATAGAGTGTGAAATAACTGCTGACATAGGTGTATTGACTGGGCGGCAGCAGCAGCAGAAGCAGCAGTAGTAGTATTAACAGTAGTAGTTGATACAGAGTCATATCACATGGGCAGGAGTTGCCATGATGTACAGCAGTCTTAATAAGAGTATATAGGGTGTGAAATAACTGCTGACATAATTGTCTTGACTGATCCAAAGGAGTCATGGGAGAAAATCATGTGGTCAGATGAGACTATAATATAATTTTTTGATCATAATTTCACTAACCGTGTTCGGAGGAAGAATAATGATGAGTACCATGCCAAGAACGCCATCCCTAATGTGAAGCATGGGGGTGGTAGCATCATGCTTTGGTGGTGTTTTTCTGCACATGGGACAGGGTGACTGCACTGTATTAAGGAGAGGATGACCGGGGCCATGTATTGCAAGATTTTGGGCAACAACCTCCTTCCCTGAGTTAGAGCTTTGAAGATGGGTCGAGGCTGGGTCTTCCAACATGAGAATGACCCAAAGCACACAGCCAGGATAACCAAGGATTGGCTCTGTAAGGAGCATATCAAGGTTCTGGCGTGGCCTAGCCAGTCTCCAGACCTAAACCCAATAGAGAATCTTTGGAGGGAGCTCAAACTCCGTGTTTCTCAGCGATAGCCCAGAAACATGACTGATGTAGAGAAGATCTGTGTGGAGGAGTGGGCCAAAATCCCTCCTCCAGTGTGTGCAAAGTTGGTGTAAAACTACAAGAAATGTTTGACCGCTGTAATTGCAAAGAAAGCCTACTGTACCAAATATTAACATTGATTTCCTCTGATGTTGAAATAGTTATATTCAGCACTGTAAATACATCAGGTCCGGGGCTTCATCAGGGAATGCATGGCAAGGGACCCTTCAGCGCCCTGAACCGACGACGGGTGCCAGAAAGTCACCGCCGATCCAGGACTCATTCATCTTTATGAATGTGAGTCTGTCCACGGAGTCTGTGGACAGACGGGTCCTCTTGTCCGTGACCACCCCACCTGCCGCGCTGAATGTCCGCTCAGATAGTACGCTGGAGGGGGGGCAAGACAATAACTCCAGCGCATACTGAGCGAGCTCGCGGCAGGTGTCCAATCTGGCAACCCAGTACTCCATGGGGTCGTCGGTGCTCATACTGTCAGAAGCACCGACGGACGCCATGTAGTCTGCCACCATGTGGGCCAGCCGCTGGTGGTGACTGCTGCTGCTGCTGCTGGTGGTGGTACTGGGTCGCTCGGTTTGGAAGAACATCCTCATCTCTTCCATTAGGTCCCCTGCTCGGCTGCAGCTGGGTGCAGCCACCTGCTGGGTGAGATGAGGGGGGACAACTGGAGGCCGGGGAGTTGCCTGCTCCAACCGTCTGACAATGGCTGCCTGCAGTTCCTCCATCCGGTGCTGCCTCCGGCTGGCTGGGATGAACTGCTCCAGTTTCCCCTTGCACCTGGGATCCAAAAGGGTGGCCATCCAGAAATCATCCCTCGTCTTGATGGTCTTAACCCGGGGGTCCCTCCTGAGGCATCTCAGCATGTGGGCAGCCATGGGGAAGAGCACAGCCCGCTGTGACTCCTCAATGCTGGCCAGGTGAATGAGGTGCGACTCTTCTTCCCTGAGGCGCTGCTGGTCAAACTCAGACATGCCCAACCCCCGGACTATCGGTGCCCCCAACACCGGCTCTCCCTCCTGACCAGGCCCTGACTCCGGGACGACACCAGCAACCACCTCCTCCTCCTCTTCATCATCATCCTCCTCCTCCTCCTCCTGGTCCTGGCCCTGGTCTCGGTGGAGCATTGCTGACTCCTCCTGCTCCACCAAGGCACTCTCCCCAGCCTCGAGCAGGCGATCTAGTGTCCTCTCCAGCATGAACAGTATTGGCAGCACGCTATTGAGGCCAATTTGCTCACTGCTGACCATCTTGGTCGCCTGCTCGAAGGAGGACAACACTTGGCAGACCTGGTTTATCTGCCCCCACTCCGCACAGGCGATGAAAGGGAGTTGTGGTGAAGCCCTCTCAGTGCCTAGTTCCATCAGGTACTCCCTCACCGCCCTTTGCTGCTCCCACAACCTCTTCAGCATGTGGAGGGTGGAGTTCCACCGCGTCACACTGTCCACAATCAGCCTGTGAAGGGGCAGATTGTACTTCCGCTGCAATTTGGACAGGGACGCGGTAGCGGTTGGGGAGCGCCTGAAGTGGCTGGCAATCCTACGCGCCTTTGCCACAATGTCACTCAACCCTGGATAAGTGCGCAGGAACTTCTGCACCACCAGGTTGAGGACATGTGCCAGACAGGGCACGTGCGTCAGACTGCCAGCATGGAGGGCGGCGAGTAGGTTGCTGCCGTTATCGCAGACAACCATACCTGGCTGGAGCCTTCGGGGTGTCAGCCACTTCTGGACCTGAGCTTGAAGTGCTTTCAGCACTTCTTCTGCAGTGTGTCTCCGGTCCCCTAAACTAACAAGCTGGAGCACGGCCTGACAGCGCACGTGCCCCACACTTGAGTAGCTACGGGGGCGCTTGCTGGGAGGCTCAGCAGCTGCGGAGACAGTGGCTTGAGGGAGACCAGCAGTTCTCCCCTGGACACCCCGGGGCGGCACCACAAGATCGGTTGCCGACGATCCCTCACCGACGCCTCGGAGGGAAACCCAATGGGCCGTGAAGCTGATGTAGCGTCCCTGCCCATGCCTGCTGGTCCAGCCATCCATTGTCAGATGAACCCTGTCGCTGACAGCGTGATCCAGCGACAGGGTTACATTCTGCACAATGTGCTGGTGTAGGGCAGGGACACCAGTCCTGGCAAAGAAATGGCGGCTGGGGACACGCCATTGGGGTTGGGCCTGCTCCAACATCTGCCTGAAGGGGTTGCTGTCAACTATGTTGAAGGGCAGCAGATGTTGGGCAATAACCCTTGCCAGGAGCCCATTGAGGGAACGCACACGTCGGTCTCCAGGGGGGAAGGGAGTGGTGCGGTCAAAGGCGTCTGAAATCGACGCCTGGCGCCGGACGGCAGTGCGGGACACAGACGTGGAGGGTGCTGTGGAAGTAGAGGTCTGGCTGCCGGTACCAGTACCTCTACTAGAGGGAGCGGGGGGGCATGACCTGCTGGAAACAGATGAAGATGTGGCAGGGGCTGCTGTACCCTGCTCACTTGTGGTGGTGGCGCTGCTACCACCACCACGCTTCATCTCGTCATACAACGCCCAGTGGTTTATCCTCAGGTGCTGGTTCAGGGCTGTGGTACCCACCCGAGCCAAACACTTCCCTCTCTTCACCCTCACTTTACAAATCCGGCAGATGGCCACGGTAGGGTTGTCTGCCACCAGGGTAAAGAAATTCCAGACAGGTGACTTCAGCACCGCCCTCCTGTCAGATGGGGTGACGCTTACTTGCACCTGCTGGGATTCGGTGCGCACAGGTGGAGCTGCCTGCTGCTGCTGCTGCTGCTCCTCCTCCTGACACCTCCTGCTGCCATCACCAGTGGAGACCCTGACGATGGTCTCCCTGGTGGTGACCTGGCGCACCGTTTCACCAGGGTGCCTACCTTCCCCGTCGTCACTGACGTAGTGAGCCGACGCGTCAGATGGCAACCATGATGGGTCACCCTCTTCGCCCCCAGAGATGTCAGACCAAGGGCTGAGATGTGTTGGTCTGAGGGAACCACGTGACATGGAGCCTCTAGCCTGGCTCCGCTGTCCCCTCACCCACGCCTGGGTCTGACTAGGTGCTGCTGTTTCCTGCACCAAAACAGCAGCACCAGTTTGAAGGGATGTCTCTGGGATACTGCCAGCAGGTATCCCATCCTCCTCATCCATCCCTTCAAAAAGGTCCTGACCATCAGGACAGAGCTGGAGGTCTGCCTGATGCATGGCCTCCCCCAAGAGATCCCTATCACTGTCGCTGTCGAACAGTAAGATGCTGGACTCTTGGGGGCTGGGGGGGGGTAGTACAGGCAACGGTGTAATGGTGGTACTACTGTGAGTCGGGACCGACGACTCAGTGGCACTGCTGTGCCCCATGTAGTCCACCACTACTTGAGCCTGAGATGGCAATATCGGGCGGCTGCCCGATGGGAAGAACTCCCGGATCAGGCGTACTCCCCTTGCACCCGATCCTCTACCACTAGTAGGGGCACGAGAGGTACCCCGTGCTGGCAGCGATCCAGCACTGGGAGTAACTCCCCTACCCCTGCTGCCACGGCCACGGATGCCGCTCATTATTGCTGATATGTGTGTGGGGGGGTTAAACTTTATTGGGGGGGAAAATGTGAACAAAATGTGTTTTTGTGTTTTTTTTACAAGACAGGCACGCAGACAAAGACGTACACAGACAGCTACTAAACTATAAGAAAAGTAGTACACCAGACAAGGACTACAAAATTAAAGAAAAAAAAAAAAGCACTAAACAAACACTAACTTTTTTTTTTTTTTTTTTTTTTTTAAACACAAAACACAGACACTAAACACACACTAAGCTAAGCTAGATGAAATAAATGTACACTAACAGTGTGTACACTTACTACACAAAATTTAACTAAACTGAACACAAAACTTAGCTTTTATAAAAGCTCTTTAGGGAAAACTAAACAAAATTTGAACTGAGATGCCTATCAAATATCACTGAACAGCGAACCTGCAAGATCTAACAGTAACACAAGATGAACAAAACTTAGCTTTTAGAAAAGCTCTTTTATAAAGCTCAGCAAAATGTGTTCTGAAATCTCTTGCAAATATAACTGAACAGGGAGGATTGCAGGATCAAACAGTAACACAAATGAAAAAAACAGCACAAAACAGCACAAAACGTAGCTTTGAAAAAAGCTCTTGGGTCTATTGCTTTGAAAAAAGCAGTTGATATACTGGAAAAGATCCACTGGAATCACTAAATAGCAATGCTGGTGATGATCTAAATCAATCAAGAACAAAGACACAGGAAACCAGGAACACAGAAACAGCCTCCACACTCTATAGCCAGCTTCTGAATCTGCAATGAAATGGTGCTGGGAGTGAGCTTATATAATGTCCATGCAGGCAGGTTCCTATTGGTTGCTAACCTGTGACGAGTGTGGAAGGAGAACTCTGATTGGCTCTGATGCAAAAGGGCGGAGCAAATAATCGCGCAATATTCCTATTGCCGAATATTCGCATTGCGAATATTCGGCAATATAAAATGATCGCTTCAGCTACTCGGCCCAATGGCTCTAATCATACCAGCAATGCTTTCAGACGTCTATGGAGATCATTAGGATGTGATCTGTTTTAAAAATGAAACTGTAAAAATCGCTCTGATGCGGAAGATCGGGGCGAGGAAAATAATCGTGCGATATTGCGTTTGCCGAATAATCGCATTGCGATCTTTCTGGAAAATTCAATGAACGCTTCAGCTACTCGGCCCAGGGTCTCTAATGATACCAGCAATGCTTTTAGACGTCGATGGAGATATCTAGGATGTGATCTGATTCAAAAAAAAAATTGTAAAAAATCGAATATTCGGAATTGCGAATATTCACCGCGAATTTCGAAATATAGCGCGATTTCTCGAATATGCTATATTCGAGTCGAATATTCGCAATGCGAATATTCGTGAGCAACACTACATATAAAGCGCACCTGTCAGATTGTAGAACCATAATATGGTATTTATGATAGAAGTATACAGGTAGTGCAGAATTATTAGGCAAGTTGTATTTTTGAGGATTCATTTTATTATTGAACAACAACCATGTTCTCAATGAACCCCCAAAAACTCATTAATATCAAAGCTGAATATTTTTGGAAGTAGTTTTTAGTTTGTTTTTAATGTTAGCTATTTTCGGGGGATATCTGTGTGTGCAGGTGACTACTATTACTGTGCAGAATTATTAGGCAACTTAACAAAAAAATAAATAGATACCCATTTCAATGATTTATTTTTAACAGTGAAACCAATATAACATCTCAACATTCACAAATACACATTTCTGACATTTAAAAACAAAACAAAAACAAATCAGTGACCAATATAGCCACCTTTCTTTGCAAGGACACTCAAAAGCCTGACATCCATGGATTCTGTCAGTGTTTTGATCTGTTCACCATCAACATTGCGTGCAGCAGCAACCACAGCCTCCCAGACACTGTTCAGAGAGGTGTACTGTTTTCCCTCCTTGTAAATCCCACATTTGATTATGGACCACAGGTTCTCAATGGGGTTCAGATCAGGTGAACAAGGAGGCCATGTCATTACTTTTTTTTATTTAATACCCTTTCTTGCCAGCCACGCTGTGGAGTACTTTGACACGTGTGATGGAGCATTGTCCTGCATGAAAATCATGTTTTTCTTGAAGGATGGTGACTTCTTCCTGTACCACTGCTTGAAGAAGGTCTCTTCCATAATCTGGCAGTAGGACTGGGAGTTGAGCTTGACTCCATCCTCAATCCGAAAAGGCCCCACAAGCTCATCTTTGATGATACCAGCCCAAACCAGTACTCCACCACCACCTTGCTGGCGTCTGAGTCGGACTGGAGCTCCCTACCCTTTACCAATCCAGCCACGGGCTCTTCCATCTGGCCCATCAAGACTCACTCTCATTTCAGCAGTCCATAAAACCTTAGAAAAATCTTTCTTGAGATATTTATTGGCACAGTCTTGACGTTGCAGCTTGTGTGTCTTGTTCAGTGGTCGTCGTCTTTCAGCCTTTCTTACCTTGGCCATGTCTCTTGGTATTGCACACCTTGTGCTTTTGGGCACCCCAGTGATGTTGCAGCTCTGAAATATGGCCAATCTGGTGGCAAGTGGCATCTTGGCAGCTGCACGCTTAACTTTTCTCTGTTCATGGGCAGTTATTTTGCACCTTTGTTTTTCCACACGCTTCTTTTGTTTGATGATCACGCTTCAGAAGCTTTGCAATTTTAAGAGTGCTGCATCCCTCTGCTAGATATCTCTCTATTTTGGACTTTTCAGAGTCTGTCAAGTCCTTCTTTTGGCCCATTTTGCCAAAGAAAAGGAAATTGACTAATAATTATGCACACCTGATATAGAGTGTTGATGTCATTAGACCACACACCTTCTCATTACAGAGATGTACATTACCTAATATGCCTAATCGGTAGTAGGCTTTCGAGCCTATACAGCTTGGAGTAAGACAACATGCATAAAGAGGATGATGTGGTCCAAATACTCATTTGCCTAATAATTCTGCACTCCCGGGATGTGTTAGACACATAACAAGTGTATACACATGATAATGATTGATTAATAAGCAAAAAAAATATTTTATTTATTTGGTAACGTTCTTTGAAATCCAAATGTTTTTTTATTATATCCTAACAGTATCAAGAGAGATGATGAGGCAGAACACACTCATCAAGAAAACCCACCAGAGGATCCTGCGAAACCAACGCAAGATCCGCTACCTGACGCAACAAAATGCGCTGCTAGAGCAGCAGCAAACCAAAAATATTGCGGAAATGGAACGGCTTCAGAAACGCAATCAGAGTTATATCTGAATTTTTTTTTTTATTAAAAAACCTTATTTTTTGGAAATGTTTCATTTCTTTTTGAGATAGATTTGTAGGTTTTTCAACACATCTAACTTCACATCAAACAAATCAACATCAACACATTTAACTTCATAATAAGCAAAAACATTTTATACTATTATTTTATTTAACAGTAACCTAGGACAAACTAAAGCACACGACACAGACACGACGAACACAAAATAAACTGTTGAAAAATGAACATAACAAAAGCAACAATATATATATATATACAAAGAGAGAGAGAGGGAGAGCAAGAAAGAGAGAGAGAATGCAGATGAGCTCTTGCAGACAGCCCAATGGTTGCAGTATAAATGCCGCAAAACAGGGTTTAACATAAGGTTCATTGTTATAGTTACACTTGCTGTTTAGATCCGGTCTGGTAGCTTGTAGCGGAGGCTGTTGGTGGATCCGCTGTGCCAGAGAGGTCATGAAGCTTTACTCAGCATGGAGGCAGCAGCAGTAGTATTAAAATATAATATAACTAGACAATGCATTTCCTGAGAAAAATGCGAGTGGGAATGCTGAATAGCTTAATTGCTGAGCCCCTTGCCAAAGACATTCACCATAACCACTACACTATCTTTAGGACACACAGCTTCTTTCTCTATCTGCAAAGTATAGAGTATGCTGACTTCCTTGTCGCCCCTCCCCCCTCAAGAGGTTTCCCCTCCCCCCCAGGTCAGTGAGGAGGAATATTGCACTGAGGTCAGGAAAGTTATTTATGGAAAGAAATAACATTACAAACGCTTTTAATTCACAGATCAAATACATGATTTAAGCCTCCAAACAAAGCTTAATAAATCCTCAACCGTACATGCGATCGATACAACGACTACATCGTTTGAAATACACGGCCCTTGTGAACGCATCGATATGAAATTTATGTTGATAAACTTAAAAATGTGGCCATGTCTGCGATTTAGAAAAGAGCGTCTTTGTGAGTTCTGCAGCAACATTTTTTAGATAATTTAACATGAGAGTCTATGAGACATAATTTCTGGCTGTTGCTCCAATAACTAAAACAAAAATACGTATCGCAGAATTGATCACATTGCCAGAAACCAGACAAGCATAGCTACGTTTTGATATAAAAATTGTGTATGAAAAGTAGATCTTGTGGGCGTGAGAGCAATTTGTTTCCCCTTTTTCTAAAGATATTTTTAATTACAAAGATCTCCAATGTTAAGGTCACATGACAGACTCTAAATCCCCTCCATAGGATTACATTATAACCGATTGCATTTTTGTAAAAAATTCGCCAAACGTAAATTGCGTTTTCACCAAAAAATTGTAAACGATAACGATCTGAAAAGTCATAGCCGGATAGCTAAATATTTTGTGACCGCTTTAAAGTTTGTTTAGTGTCTGTAAGTGAAAGTATGAAGTAGCTGAAACTTTTGGCAGGGCATGTGAATTCAAAGGGGAAAAGGATGTTCTCATTGACTTCAATGTTAAAAAAAAGGGTCTAAAAGCTTAAAATTTATAAAAGTGTAAATAGTCGAAAAAAACTTGAAGAAGTCCCATCATTAGCTGAACGAGACGAACATTTTTACAGTTGAATGGTCTCAATAGCTGAAAGTATGCCGAAGTTACGCAGAACCAAAAAACGTAAGGAATAATAAGATTACTAAATTTACGGATATCAATACTGGAAATGTTTATTAAAGCATTCACACTAATTAAGATTAATACATTTACGGGTATCCATACTGGGAATGCTTATTAAAGCATTCCCACTAAGTATCACACAGGCAGGATTTACAAGCAGTAGTGGTAATAGTACTAGATAGCATAAAAACACTTGGGGAATACTTTACAGCATCAGTAGTGGTCATAGTAGTCAATAGTGTACCAAAAAATTGGGACACATGTGTCTTGACTGAGCTGTAATAGTAGTAGTAGACATTGACAATACAGTGTCAAATCACTCGGGCAAGAGGTGCCATGATGAACAGCAGCAGCAGCATCAGTAGTGGTAATAGTAGTATAGAGTGGCAAATAACTAGTGACATAGGTGTCTTGATTGAGCAGTAGTAGTAGTAGTAGACATTGACAATACAGAGTCATATCACTTGGGCAGGAGGTGCCATGATGAACAGCAGTGGTATTAGGAGTATATAGAGTGTGAATTAACTGCTGACATAGGTGTATTGACTGAGCAGCAGAAGCAGCAGTAGTAGTATTAGCAGTAGTAGTTGATACAGAGTCATATCACTTGGGCAGGAGGTGCCATGATGAACAGCAGTGGTAATAAGAGTATATAGAGTGTGAAATAACTGCTGACATAGGTGTCTTGACTGGGCAGCAGCAGCAGAAGCAGCAGTAGTAGTATTAGCAGTAGTAGTTGATACAGAGTCATATCACTTGGGCAGGAGGTGCCATGATGAACAGCAGTGGTAATAGGAGTATATAGAGTGTGAAATAACTGCTGACATAGGTGTCTTGACTGAGCAGCAGCAGTAGTAGTATTAACAGTAGTAGTTGATACAGAGTCATATCACTTGGGCAGGAGGTGCCATGATGAACAGCAGTGGTAATAGGAGTATATAGAGTGTGAAATAACTGCTGACATAGGTGTCTTGACTGAGCAGCAGCAGTAGTAGTATTAACAGTAGTAGTTGATACAGAGTCATATCAGTTGGGCAGGAGGTGCCATGATGAACAGCAGTGTTAATAAGAGTATATAGGGTGTGAAATAACTGCTGACATAGGTGTCTTGACTGGGCAGCAGCAGCAGCAGCAGAAGCAGCAGTAGTAGTATTAGCAGTAGTAGTTGATACAGAGTCATATCACTTGGGCAGGAGGTGCCATGATGAACAGCAGTGGTAATAAGAGTATATAGAGTGTGAAATAACTGCTGACATAGGTGTCTTGACTGAGCAGCAGCAGTAGTAGTATTAACAGTAGTAGTTGATACAGAGTCATATCACTTGGGCAGGAGGTGCCATGATGAACAGCAGTGTTAATAAGAGTATATAGGGTGTGAAATAACTGCTGACATAGATGTCTTGACTGGGCAGCAGAAGCAGCAGTAGTAGTATTACCAGTAGTAGTTGATACAGAGTCATATCACTTGGGCAGGAGGTGCCATGATGAACAGCAGTGTTAATAAGAGTATATAGGGTGTGAAATAACTGCTGACATAGATGTCTTGACTGGGCAGCAGAAGCAGCAGTAGTAGTATTACCAGTAGTAGTTGATACAGAGTCATATCACTTGGGCAGGAGGTGCCATGATGAACAGCAGTGTTAATAAGAGTATATAGGGTGTGAAATAACTGCTGACATAGATGTCTTGACTGGGCAGCAGAAGCAGCAGTAGTAGTATTACCAGTAGTAGTTGATACAGAGTCATATCACTTGGGCAGGAGGTGCCATGATGAACAGCAGTGTTAATAAGAGTATATAGGGTGTGAAATAACTGCTGACATAGATGTCTTGACTGGGCAGCAGAAGCAGCAGTAGTAGTATTACCAGTAGTAGTTGATACAGAGTCATATCACTTGGGCAGGAGGTGCCATGATGAACAGCAGTGTTAATAAGAGTATATAGGGTGTGAAATAACTGCTGACATAGGTGTCTTGACTGGGCAGCAGCAGCAGAAGCAGCAGTAGTAGTATTAGCAGTAGTAGTTGATACAGAGTCATATCACTTGGGCAGGAGGTGCCATGATGAACAGCAGTGTTAATAAGAGTATATAGGGTGTGAAATAACTGCTGACATAGGTGTCTTGACTGGGCAGCAGCAGCAGCAGCAGAAGCAGCAGTAGTAGTATTAGCAGTAGTAGTTGATACAGAGTCATATCACTTGGGCAGGAGGTGCCATGATGAACAGCAGTGGTAATAGGAGTATATAGAGTGTGAAATAACTGATGACATAGGTGTCTTGACTGGGCAGCAGCAGCATCAGCAGGAGCAGCAGTAGTAGCATTAGCAGTAGTAGTTGATACAGAGTCATATCACTTGGGCAGGAGGTGCCATGATGAACAGCAGTGGTAATAGGAGTATATAGAGTGTGAAATAACTGCTGACATAGGTGTCTTGACTGGGCAGCAGCAGCAGAAACAGCAGTAGTAGTATTAGCAGTAGTAGTTGATACAGAGTCATATCACTTGGGCAGGAGGTGCCATGATGAACAGCAGTGGTAATAGGAGTATATAGAGTGTGAAATAACTGCTGACATAGGTGTCTTGACTGAGCAGCAGCAGTAGTAGTATTAACAGTAGTAGTTGATACAGAGTCATATCACTTGGGCAGGAGGTGCCATGATGAACAGCAGTGTTAATAAGAGTATATAGAGTGTGAAATAACTGCTGACATAGGTGTCTTGACTGGGCAGCAGAAGCAGCAGTAGTAGTATTAGCAGTAGTAGTTGATACAGAGTCATATCACTTGGGCAGGAGGTGCCATGATGAACAGCAGTGTTAATAAGAGTATATAGGGTGTGAAATAACTGCTGACATAGGTGTCTTGACTGATCCAGAGGAGTCATGGGAGAAAATCATGTGGTCAGATGAGACCATAATATAACTTTTTGATCATAATTTCACTAACCGTGTTCGGAGGAAGAATAATGATGAGTACCATGCCAAGAACGCCATCCCTAATGTGAAGCATGGGGGTGGTAGCATCATGCTTTGGTGGTGTTTTTCTGCACATGGGACAGGGTGACTGCACTGTATTAAGGAGAGGATGACCGTGGCCATGTATTGCGAGATTTTGGGCAACAACCTCCTTCCCTGAGTTAGAGCTTTGAAGATGGGTCGAGGCTGGGTCTTCCAACATGACAATGACCCAAAGCACACAGCCAGGATAACCAAGGATTGGCTCTGTAAGGAGCATATCAAGGTTCTGGCGTGGCCTAGCCAGTCTCCAGACCTAAACCCAATAGAGAATCTTTGGAGGGAGCTCAAACTCTGTGTTTCTCAGCGAGAGCCCACAAACCTGACTGATGTAGAGAAGATCTGTGTGGAGGAGTGGGCCAAAATCCCTCCTCCAGTGTGTGCAAAGCTGGTGTAAAACTACAAGAAAGGTTTGACCGCTGTAATTGCAAAGAAAGCCTACTGTACCAAATATTAACATTGATTTTCTCAGATGTTAAAATAGTTATATTCAGCACTGTAAATACATCAGGTCCGGGGCTCCATCAGGGAATGCATGACAAGGGACCCTTCAGCGCCCTGAACCGACGACGGGTGCCAGAAAGTCACCGCCGATCCAGGACTCATTCATCTTTATGAATGTGAGTCTGTCCACGGAGTCTGTGGACAGACGGGTCCTCTTGTCCGTGACCACCCCACCTGCCGCGCTGAATGTCCGCTCAGATAGTACGCTGGAGGGGGGCAAGACAATAACTCCAGCGCATACTGAGCGAGCTCGCGGCAGGTGTCCAATCTGGCAACCCAGTACTCCATGGGGTCGTCGGTGCTCATACTGTCAGAAGCACCGACGGACGTCATGTAGTCTGCCACCATGTGGGCCAGCCGCTGGTGGTGACTGCTGCTGCTGCTGGTGCTGGTACTGGGTCGCTCGGTTTGGAAGAACATCCTCCTCTCATCCATTAGGTCCCCTGCTCGGCTGCTGCTGGGTGCAGCCACCTGCTGGGTGAGATGAGGGGGGACAACTGGAGGCCGGGGAGTTGCCTGCTCCAACCGGCTGACAATGCCTGCCTGCAGTTCCTCCATCCGGTGCTGCCTCCGGCTGGCTGGGATGAACTGCTCCAGTTTCCCCTTGCACCTGGGATCCAAAAGGGTGGCCATCCAGAAATCATCCCTCGCCTTGATGGTCTTAACCCGGGGGTCCCTCCTGAGGCATCTCAGCATGTGGGCAGCCATGGGGAAGAGCACAGCCCGCTGTGACTCCTCACTGCTGCCCAGGTGAATGAGGTCCGACTCTTCATCCCTGAGGCGCTGCTGGTCACGCTCAGAGATGCCCAACCCCCGGACTATCGGTGCCCCAACACCGGCTCTCCCTCCTGACCAGGCCCTGACTCCGGGACGACACCAGCAACCACCTCCTCCTCATCATCATCATCCTCCTCCTCCTCCTCGTCCTGGCCCTGGTCTCGGTGGAGCATTGCTGACTCCTCCTGCTCCACCAAGGCACTCTCCCCAGCTTCGAGCAGGCGATCTAGTGTCCTCTCCAGCATGAACACTATTGGCAGCACGTTATTGAGGCCGACATGCTCACTGCTGACCATCTTGGTCGCCTGCTCGAAGGAGGACAACACTTGGCAGACCTGGTTTATCTGCCCCCACTCCGCACAGGCGATGAAAGGGAGTTGTGGTGAAGCCCTCTCAGTGCGTAGTTCCATCAGGTACTCCCTCACCGCCCTTCGCTGCTCCCACAACCTCTTCAGCATGTGGAGGGTGGAGTTCCACCGCGTCACACTGTCCACAATCAGCCTGTGAAGGGGCAGACTGTAGTTCCGCTGCAACTCGGACAGGGACGCGGTAGCGGTTGGGGAGCGCCTGAAGTGGCTGGCAATCCTACGCGCCTTTGCCACAATGTCACTCAACCCGGGATAAGTGCGCAGGAACTTCTGCACCACCAGGTTGAGGACATGTGCCAGACAGGGCACGTGGGTCAGACTGCCAGCACTGAGGGCGGCGAGTAGGTTGCTGCCGTTATCGCAGACAACCATACCTGCCTGGAGCCTTCGGGGTGTCAGCCACTTCTGGACCTGAGCCTGAAGTGCTTTCAGCACTTCTTCTCCAGTGTGTCTCCGGTCCCCTAAACTAACAAGCTGGAGCACGGCCTGACAGCGCACGTGCCCCACACTTGAGTAGCTACGGGGGCGCTTGCTGGGAGGCTCAGCAGCTGCGGAGACAGTGGCTTGAGGGAGACCAGCAGTTCTCCCCTGGACACCCCGGGGTGGCACCACAAGATCGGTTGCTGCCGATCCCTCACCGACGCCTCGGAGGGAAACCCAATGGGCCGTGAAGCTGATGTAGCGCCCCTGCCCATGCCTGCTGGTCCAGCCATCCATTGTCAGATGAACCCTGTCGCTGACAGCGTGATCCAGCGACAGGGTTACATTCTGCACAATGTGCTGGTGTAGGGCAGGGACACCAGTCCTGGCAAAGAAATGGCGGCTGGGGACACGCCATTGGGGTTGGGCCTGCTCCAACATCTGTCTGAAGGGGTTGCTGTCAACTATGTTGAAGGGCAGCAGATGTTGGGCAATAACCCTTGCCAGGAGCCCATTGAGGGAACGCACACGTCGGTCTCCAGGGGGGAAGGGAGTGGTGCGGTCAAAGGCGTCTGAAATTGACGCCTGGCGCCGGACGGCAGTGCGGGACACAGACGCGGAGGGTGCTGTGGAAGTAGTGGTCTGGCTGCCGGTACCAGTACCTCTACTAGAGGGAGCGGGGGGCATGACCTGCTGGAAAGAGATGAAGATGTGGCAGGGGCTGCTGTACCCTGCTCACTTGTGGTGGTGGCGCTGCTACCACCACCACGCTTCATCTCGTCAAACACCGCCCAGTGGTTTATCCTCAGGTGCTGGTTCAGGGCTGTGGTACCCACCCGAGCCAAACACTTCCCTCTCTTCACCCTCACTTTACAAATCCGGCAGATGGCCACGGTAGGGTTGTCTGCCACCAGGGTAAAGTAGTTCCAGACAGGTGACTTCAGCACCGCCCTCCTGTCAGATGGGGTGACGCTTACTTGCACCTGCTGGGACTCGGTGCACACAGGTGGAGCTGCCTGCTGCTGCTGCTGCTGCTGCTCCTCCTGACACCTCCTGCTGCCATCACCAGTGGAGACCCTGACGATGGTCTCCCTGGTGGTGACCTGGCGCACCGTTTCACCAGGGTGCCTACCTTCCCCGTCGTCACTGACGTAGTGAGCCGACGCGTCAGATGGCAACCATGATGGGTCACCCTCTTCGCCCCCAGAGATGTCAGACCAAGGGCTGAGATGTGTTGGTCTGAGGGAACCAACTGACATGGAGCCTCTAGCCTGGCTCCGCTGTCCCCTCACCCACGCCTGGGTCTGACTAGGTGCTGCTGTTTCCTGCACCAAAACAGCAGCACCAGTTTGAAGGGATGTCTCTGGGATACTGCCAGCAGGTATCCCATCCTCCTCATCCATCCCTTCAAAAAGGTCCTGACCATCAGGACAGAGCTGAAGGTCTGCCTGATGCATGGCCTCCCCCAAGATATCCCTCTCACTGTCGCTGTCGAACAGTAAGATGCTGGACTCTTGGGGGCTGGGGGGGGGTACTACAGGCACCGGTGTAATGGTGGTACTACTGTGAGTCGGGACCGACGACTCAGTGGCACTGCTGTGCCCCATGTAGTCCACCACTACTTCAGCCTGAGATGGCAATATCGGGCGGCTGCCCGATGGGAAGAACTCCCGGATCAGGCGGACTCCCCTTGCACCCGATCCTCTACCACTAGTAGGGGCACGAGAGGTACCCCGTGCTGGCAGCGATCCAGCACTGGGAGTAACTCCCCTACCCCTGCTGCCACAGCCACGGATGCCGCTCATAATTGCTGATGTGTGTGGGGGGGGTAAACTTTATTGGGGGGGGGGAATGTGAGGAAAATGTGTTTTTGTGTTTTTTTTACAAGACAGGCACGCAGACAAAGACGTACACAGACAGCTACTAAACTATAAGAAAAGTAGTACACCAAAGACAAGGACTACAAAATTAAAGAAAAAAAAAAAAAAGCACTAAACAAACACTAACTTTTTTTTTTTTTTTTAAACACAAAACACAGACACTAAACACACACTAAGCTAAGCTAGATGAAATAAATGTACACTAACAGTGTGTACACTTACTACACAAAATTTAACTAAACTGAACACAAAACTTAGCTTTTAGAAAAGCTCTTTAGGAAAAACTAAGCAAAATGTGCACTGAAATGACTAGCAAATATCACTGAACAGCGAAGCTGCAAGATCAAACAGTAACACAAGATGAACAAAACTTAGCTTTGAAAAAAGCTCTTTTAGAAAGCTCAGCAAAATGTGCACTGAAATCACTAGCAAATATCACTGAACAGCAAAGATGCAAGATCAAACAGTAACACAAGATGAACAAAACAGCACAAAACAGCACAAAACGTAGCTTTGAAAAAAGCTCTTGGGTCTATTGCTTAGAAAAAGCAGTTGATATACTGGAAAAGATGCACTGGAATCACTAAATAGCAATGCAGCACTATGCTGGTGATGATATAAATCAATCAGGAACAGACACAGGAACACAGAAACAGCCTCCACACTCTCTAGCCAGCTTCTGAATCTGCAATGAAATGGTGCTGGGAGTGAGCTTATATAATGTCCGTGCAGGCAGGTTCCTATTGGTTGCTAACCTCTGACGAGTGTGGAAGGAGAACTCTGATTGGCTCTGATGCAAAAGGGCGGAGAAAATAATCGCGCAATATTCCTATTGCCGAATATTCGCATTGCGAATATTCGGCAATATAAAATGATCGCTTCAGCTACTCGGCCCAAGGTCTCTAATCATACCAGCAATGCTTTTGGACGTCTATGGAGATCACTAGGATGTGATCTGTTTTAAAAATGAAACTGTAAAAATCGCTCTGAGGCGGAAGATAGGGGCGAGGAAAATAATCGCGCGATATTGCGTTTGCCGAATAATCGCATTGCGATTTTTCGGCAAAATTCAATGAACGCTTCAGCTACTCGGCCCAGGGTCTCTAATCATACCAGCAATGCTTTTAGACGTCGATGGAGATATCTATGATGTGATCTGTTTTAAAAAAAAAAAAATTAAAATCGAATATTCGGAATTGCGAATATTCACCGCGAAATTCGAAATATAGCGCGATTTCTCGAATATGCTATATTCGAGTCGAATACTCGCAATGCGAATATTCGTGAGCAACACTACTGTCTACCCAGCAGTAGGCTGTGTTAGACTTCATAGATAGGTTCCTGTGTGGAAGGTAGACGCCCAAAGTGGCTAGGATTTATTTTATGTTTGATTATGTTTATGCTGTTTGGATGCTTGCAATTGTTTTCCAGCAAGATGGAAAAATAAACCAAAAACTTTGTTTTCAACCGTCTTCAACTGCCAGTCTGTATAAATTCAGTGTGTGGTGAACCCATCCAAGGGGTCACACACCCCGCTACCGAGCTAACCCCCTACATATGGTGGAGAATGCGGGCACTAAGATGGTGGAATCCGGGTCCTTGCTCCGTGGTGAGTCGCAGCAGGAACTACTGCTAGCTGTGTGTGGCAGCCAGGCAAACTGCATTGTGCAGAAGTTTGATTTGATGGACTGTGTGGCATACAGGTTGTGTACCTGTGAAAGGAGAGTCACATTTTTTTTTCTTCTTTCCTCTGCTGTGAACTCTGTTACCGGTTGCTGTGTGCAACACCGCAAGGATGGGGCGGTCAAAACAGAAAATGGAGGCGATCTTTGCTGAATCAAGAGAAAGGCTACTGTGGCTAGAGGGTATTTCACCACATGCCCCAGCAAAACCAGAGAATTTGTCAGAGTGTGAAGTCTCTGTAATCTGGCATAAATTACTCATGTCACCCTCAGTTAAAAGGGAAGTGAGAGAGGTTGTCCCTAACAACACTGCTGTAATAAGTGCACATGTGACTGCTAGTGTGGAGCATCCACCAGCGTTTGAATCTGCAGTGGATTGGTGCAAGCGGCACCTGGCAGGAATGGACCAAGCTAAAGTGGAAGGCAAGCCAACCTTCGCTACAAAGAGAGAGCTGCCTGATGTCCATACCTGGGAGAGAGGTGTTGTTGCCCCTGGCAACGCTGCTGCAGTTAAACCAGCAGCTGTTGCAGACAGTGTGAAAGTTACACAGCTTAAGACAGGATCCAGCGGAGGGAAGACTGTGTTATGTGCCAGAAGAGAGACTGACCAAAGGCCAGGACAAAGAGTGGTTGCCAATAGCAACACAGAGGAGGCCAGTCGGGCCGTCTGTGGACCATGGGGTGGGCCTGCCAAGCGTCATGACAAGTGGTTTCTGGAGGAGCCAATACAGCATGTTGGAGAGAGCCAACAGGGCTCTGCTGGAAGAGTGCGATCTCCCATGGCAACGAGAGTGGAAGTTGTGCCTGGAGGGAGGAGCTGCAGGAGAGATTTGGCTCAAAATCCCCACAAAGAGGCCTGTGTATTCTTGCCAGCTGGGAATCATCTGGAGAGCCAGGCATTGAGGAGATGCCAAGAAATTAAATTTCAGCGTCCAGTACCGTGCTTGGACTGTGGCCAGGTGGGACATGGCATCTTTACTTGCCCAAAGTTCTGGAACACCGCTGAGGAGTCTGGAAAGGCTGCAGCCAGCCACTGAAAATGCTGATGGTTATACTGACAAAAGTGTTACTGTTGGAAAATGTGATGGTATTGGTGATGATGACATTGAAAAATGTGTTTCCCTAAATGTCATATTTGAGAGTAATATTGGTGCTATGTTTACTAAAAAGGATAGGAGTAGGATATCTTCCATGACCGCCAGAGGCAGATCTGCAGGGTTGTCCATGGAAACCTTGTGGACCGCTTTGGCACTACTCTGGGGGAACAAGGAGGGACTGCACCACACAATGAGAGTGTGTGGGTGCAGACCACCCGCCTGATATGTGACCAATTTGGTGAAAAATGTATTCATCCTGTAAAAGCTAATAGTGTAAAGCGGGATGTGATGGTAGCGCCACCAGAACAATCTGGTCAAAATAGTGTATTGCACCCTGCGGTTTGTGGCGAAGCATCGTCCCAATGTGACATAAGTGAAACTGTGCTTGTACAAGGTGATGCAGCGCTGCAGAATGCCTGTCAGGGAAGTACCACTGACTGGGACAGCTGGGCCAAACAATTGCTAGCCATGCTGGATAAGGCTAGGTTACCTAACACAGATGTGGACATAACACCTGCTATGCCCAACGGAGGGACTGCAGGGTGGCCAGTGACCAAGGGCGTGTTGGCCCCTGCAGAGATTGATCCCCTCCAGTCAGAAGGACCGGTTAAGGGCACATGCATGGCAGTTGTGTTATCTGCAGCCCAACCGCTGGAAAATAGTGAGCGTAAAAATGGCAATGTGACTTATGACCTGCAGCGGCTCACTGATGCTGTGGCAGAAGGGATAAATGTGAGACGTACATCTGACGGCGCTTCAGTTGAGCACCAGGCTCGCGATACTGCCAGTGAGGTGGAGGTTATTAAAAATGTCTCTACCTTTCCAGCTTTAGTGGATGTCCGGACAGAGTTTCTGGCTGCAGCCATTTCCTGGCCAAATGGATGAGGTCATACATCTGCGATCAAGGTGACTTCTTCAGCTGATAACTCCAATTGTGGACCCACTGAGCACGGACAATATTTCCTCTTTTAACCAATCATAGTTTTTTGCATCTGCAAGCTCCAAATCAAAATATGCCTTTTTGGGCTTCTCCAGATAATAGGGGGGGCACTAGTCCAGCCCACTCTTCTTTAGGCCAACTCTCTTTTTCCGCTGTTCTCTCAAACGTGGTCAGAAACATCTCAGGGTCATCATCTGCAGTGATCTTTGGCAATAAGTGGCTTACCCGAAAAGTCGGTATGTTTCTGGCCTGACTCCCAACCTCGGCCTGCTGTCTCTGAAGCTGTTTCATGATAGCCTCCATTTGCTGCTGGTGTCTCTGTTCCAAGCCTGCAATGCTCTCTTGGTGAGCTTGTTGTTGAGCTGCAAGGCTCCGCTGCAAACCTGCATTTGTCTGCTGTTGATTTGCATTTTCTATAGCCAGCTGTTTCAGTATCTCCTCCATTTTGGGTTTACTTTAACTGCCCGCGGCACTCCACCATGTGTAAGGGGTTTGCTCGGTAGCGGGGGTGTGTGACCTCCTGAGTGGGTTCACTACACACTGAATTATACAGAGAGGCAGCCGTGGGTGGTTGAAAAAACAAGGGTTATGGTTTATTCTTCCATATTGCTGGAAACAAGTGCAAGCATCCAAACAGCATAAACAAAACAAAACATAAAATAAACCCTGGCCACTTGGGCCGTCTACCTTCACAACACAGGAACCTACCTATGGAGTCTGGCACAGCCTACTGCTGGGCAGACACTGCTGGTCTTCCAGCAGAAAACAATAGTCTTTTTGATTTTCTTATCACACAGCAAAAATATCAACAACCACTTCACCTTCAGAAGTCTTCCTCAGCTCACTGCTCTCCTAAACTCAACAAGCCTCAGGATGCGCCGTGGGCGCACGCCTGCGACCCACGGCTGGGCATTTAACAAACACGTACAGGTACGTGATTGTGCCCAGCCGTGCCATTCTGCCGACGTATATCGGTGTTAGGCGGTCCTTAAGTGGTTAATCCTCTTGTATTTTATTGTATTATGACTGTATTGTCTCGCTTTTATATTGTAAAGCGCTGCGTAAACTGTTGGTGCTATATAAATCCTGTATAATAATAATAATAATACTGTCTTTAGTGCAGCACATTATTCATAATAGGAGTCTTGAAAAAGACTAAATGCTGATTTCTAGATGAAATATGACTTCTACTTGCTTCTGTAATTTGCTTGGATTAAAAAAGATGTGATTCAGTGCATCAAATCTGTTCAATTCTTATAATATATTTGAGAAGCAAATTTTTTATTTAATATTTCTTCATGATAAATATCTGTTTCCTGCTTCCCAAATGCCTCTCTATTAACCAGGAAGAGATTGTGTGCCTCAAATGTGTACATGTTAATAATATTAATTTAATGTAAAACATATAGACACAAATTAATTTCATGTTCAATATACCTGCTCAATCCCTAGAAAATTGCAGCCTGTTGATACAGGCTTAATAGCTGTGGTGCTAAACTGTAACATTTTTCCTGTCCATTTTCTAAATCAAGACACTCATTTTTTTTTCCCGATGTAATATGCCTGCTAAGTCTCTTAAAAATAATAGCCTTTCCATACTCGCTTAGTATCTGTGGTGCTGAGCTTGTCAATCTCTAAAATAAGACATTATTTTTTTTTACAGATGTAATAGGCCTGCTCAGTCTTACCAAAATGAAAGCCTGGCATACAGGTTTGTAAATCTGAAAGGTATTTCTATCTTTAGTCTCCTAAAAAAATACAAAACAAAATTTATTTTTAATATTTTTTTTTCAATTGCAATGTGCTTGCTCTCTCCTTCAGAAATTGTGGCCTATCAAAGAATGGCCTTAAAGGCATGCTGAAAATCTGTACAATCTTCTCTTTTGGAAAATCAAAAAGGCCTAACAAATATGCTCGCAATATGTCAGTCCTTGACACTCTTGTCAATGGCCTGTGTCCTGTGACACCCCCGTATGAGGATGGTGCTTCCTGGTATAGACAAATTAAAAAAAATGGCATGAGATCCCCCAAAATCCTTATTAGACCCTTATTCAAGCATGCAGTCTGGCAGGCCAGGATAAGGGGATGGGATGAGTGTCCTGTCCTGGACCATACCATGCCACATGCCCTCAACTTGGCGGGGGGGGGGTGTTTTGGAGGAGAGTGGCTCTGCACCCACCTCAAGGCACCTTGTCCCCATGTTGATAAGGACAAGGGTATCTCTCTTCTCCACAACCCTGGGCTGTGGTTGTGGGGGTCTGCAGGTGCGGGCTTATCAGAATATAGAAACCCCCTTTACTAAGGGGGCCCCCAGTTCCCTGCCCCCCAATGTGAATGAGTATGGGGTACTTACCCCTACCTATTCGCCAAAAATGTCTAAAAAGTGAATAAAGACCGTAAACACGTTTTTGACAATTCCTTTATCAAAAAAGAAAAAACAGTGTCCCCCAATGTAGATCCATCCCACACTACCCACCGCACATCTGAACCCCAAAAAACAAACACAAAAAAAACCTTAAATAGCCAAAGGGGCGGAATCACCAAAAGACGTCAGCGGGTGATGCTGGAATTCATCTGAAAATTAATAAACAAAATTAAATTTAATGAAAACAAAATTCAATTTAAAGAAAACAAAAAAA
Organism: Rana temporaria; assembly: GCF_905171775.1. Lineage (NCBI taxonomy): Eukaryota > Metazoa > Chordata > Amphibia > Anura > Ranidae > Rana > Rana temporaria. The sequence continues at coordinate 175,042,769 of NC_053490.1, forward strand.
ATCTGAAATTACGCTATACGAATTCTGAAAAAAAAACAAAAACAAAATTAGTAACATAATAAAAATATCTGAAACAAAACAAAATCTGCTCATATCTAGCACTGAATTTCCAGTGCTTACCCATAGAAATTGACAATCCCCGCCACCATTTTAAAGTGGCACTGGACTAATTGGGCTCTATCTAAATGTTTTAAAATGGTGCTGGGGACTCAAGTGGTTAAGTTCACTATAAAAGAAAGAAAACAACAATGGTCATAAGAGAATAAGCCTTTTCACTACTAAATCTTTCTTGACCTTGAAAGAGCTCTTCAGAGCCCAGAAATTAACAAAAATCTCATCTCCTACTCTTGCAAATTCAACAAGGGTTTGAGTGTCTTATGAGAATATTGAGAAAAGAACAGGTGTCTAATTATGTAACCTGCAATGACATGGGGAGTGAATGATTTGAAGTTAGAGGGGCTTTTTTAGATAGTCCAGACAAAAATAAAACAAAAATAAAAAAAAATTCTTACACAGCGACTGAATTTGTCAGAAAACTGAATTCATTGCTATATCGTCTGCAGAAGCAATTACTTTTTTTTTTTTAATTATTTGTTGTTAACTGATAAAAAGCTTCAAAGAGATTGTAGGAAGATATTCATCAAGACAGTGGATGATAGTCTGACTGTGTGCTTTGATGCTTATTCTGATGGATGGCATGTGAGTGCAATTGCTGCTTATGTTTTATCCGATTTCAAGAAAGTCTTTTGCTGCTCCAGAGAGATGAGCTTCCTCTCCTTATTTTGTTTTTAAGCTTTGTTGTTCCTTTTGCCCTGGAAGCTGCAAGTCACTGGTGAGCTAAGAAAATGTTATTTGCGTGTAATGATTACTAAGAACTTTTCAATTAGACATTTAGACCGGAGTTATTAGGTTACATTAGGACTTTTTGTTTGCTCCAATCAAAAGAGTTTGTCATTTCAGGTGGTCCTACCCAGTAGAAGAGTTTGGCTGCTTGCAAGCCATCTGATCTGTGACCTGCCCATCAGGTGGAACTTGACTTTGGCCATGCTGCAGTGGCTGCACAAGCAGAAGAGGGCCATCAAAAAGCACTTGTATGAGTATGGCATGAAGACAAGCTGGGGTGAGCTGGGATTATTTTCTACATGGTAATGGCTGCTGATACAAGATTCTTTATACAGGACACTGTATTGTCTTTGTCTAAGGGGGCGACAAGTAAGCCATGAGACATTGTGCATCAATGACACTGTACTAGTTGTGTTCCTGCTTTAGCACACATTGTGTGGCATCATACACAGGGCACCCAAGGCGGATCAAGAAGTGGGAGAGGATGATTTCCTTGAATCTCAGGGCCCTGTCCCTGTGAGGCCACAGCAGGAACCAGAGGATGAGGAGTATGACTGTTGTGGGGGAAGTGAGAATGAAGATTACATGGGCAGTCTTATTAGAGTGGGTTTCGTGCCTTGAGAATAGTAAATGGCTGGGGAGAGGACAATATCATCCTCAGATGACAATGCCATACTTAGACAAAACAAAATAAATCCGCGCTATCAAATGGGTGAGCAGCTACAAAAACCAGTGAACAATGGAAAATAACAAACAAAACATACAAATAGTAGCGCTAAATGGTGATATTGATTAACTATATCAAAAAATCAAGTGACTGATGTGCAAACAGAAGAAAAGAGAACAGATATAATTGAAAAGGTCCAAGTATTAGATGGTGAGAAAACTTGATTGATGTAAAAGACTGGGAGAATACTCCCAGATCAACGGTAATTCACTCTTGAACGTGATGCACACTAGTGATGTAACCACCACCAATAAAGCAGAGGCTTACCAAATATATTGAACCCTAATGACCTAATGGCCTACGCCCAGAGGGTCAACAAAGCTGAATATATACAAAGGCTGTGGCAATACAGGACCCGATCTTCATATGGCAAAACTACCAAACGAAAGGAAGATGTCAAATTCTTGAAGATGGTACCTCACATACGGTCAAACCATAAAGCCGATGTGTAGAGAAAAAGTAAAACAGAATAAACACATATAGCCGGATTCAGGTAGAGCGGCGCTTCTTTAGGTCGGCGTAGCGCATCCCATTTGCACTACGCCAACGTAACATAGTGAGGCAAGTACTGTATTCACAAAGCACTTGCCTCCTAAGTTACATCAGCGTAGCGCAAATGGCCCGGCGTAACCCCGCCTAACTCAAAATAGGCAGGTAGGGGGCGTGTTGTATGTCAATGAATCGTGACCCCATGTAAATGAAGGCCGTTCGTACGGCGCATGCGCGCGCATGCTCAGAATCACGTCGGAAATACTCAATGCTTTCGACGTGAACGTCACCTACGCCCAGCCCCATTCACGTACGACTTACATAAACAACGTAAAATTTGACGGCACTTCCGACGTCCATACCTTGCATGGGCTGCGCCATCTTTTTGGTGGTTTATCTTTACGCCTGAAAAACGACTTAGGTAAATGGCGTAGCTTACTGCGACGGGCATGCGTACGTTCGTGAATAGGCGTATCTTGCTCATTTACATATTCTTGGCGGAAATCAACGTACACGCCCCTAGCAGCCAGCGTAAATAGGCAGCTAAGATACGACGGCGTAGGAGACTTACACCGGTCGTATCTTAGCAACTGAGAAGCGTATCTCATTTTGAGAATACACTTAAAGATACGACGGCGTGGATTCGGACTTACGACGGATATCTACTGATACGCCACCGTAAGTCTTACTGAATCCGGCTAATAGTGTAATACCGTAGGCACTGAGCTTTTAATAATGGTTAGAAACACTTGCATGAAAGTGGAAGAAAAGAACATATCGATCAATATGTGCGTGGCAGCAGTGGAGTCACCCGACACGTTTCACAAAAACTTGCTTCGTTTTGAATGTCATACTTAGAGACCAGGAGGATGCCACCACCCTCCTTCTTCAGAGAAAAATGACTCTAGGATTTGCAGAACCAACAGGAGGGATCATTACTGGGTGACAGCCCTCCTAAATCTGCATTATAAATAATATCTGAAGGATTAGCTTAAAATAACCTGTGTCACTCATTTCCAGAGGCTGACAGGACAACGTCTCATGGACAAAGTGTCTCTGAGCCTTCTATCAGTGAACAAAGGAGTGGCATTGGGCGTGGCTGCCTGAGAGATGCCTTTAAAAAAAATCAATCCTCAGCGCCCAGGGTTTGTCTGTTGCCATCACATAGCAGCATCTGAATCGCATGATGGCTGTTTGGGAGAAGGACAAATGTAAAAAACCTCTAAATGACTGACCATTTGATTACTGGATGGGATACTGGCCAGAACTTGCCTAGTATGCAATTAAGCTGCCAGGCTGCCCTACAGAAAGTGTGCTTTCTGAATGTGCTTTCAGTGCTGTGGGCTGTGTCAGACAAAAAAGTGAGCCTGTCCATGGACACTTTAACCATCTGACATTTGTGAAAATGAACCATTCTAGGATTCTCAACTACCAAGCTACTGCTGCAGATGCTGTAGATTACATATGTGGGGAATCCTTTCACCCTCCAATTTTTTTTCTGCGTCATCCAAAAATACCTCACATGCTGCCACCATTGCCATGTCCATTCTCCTTGAGAACACCCTGCCACCGCTAGCACATCCTTCTACCTGTCACTGTTAACATCTTCTGCCTCTGCTGTAGGCCTGATACCAATCATCTAAAAAAGAGCTATAGCCGCTGTTCTTTTCTCCAGAAATTTTAATGTGGCAGATGTTTCACAGTTGCATATGCAGTGAAATGTGTTTAAAATGGTCCATTCTGTGCTTGGAAGGATTTTATCTGTGGGGTTATTGTGTTTTGGCACCATGATACAAAAAATCTATTTTTTTTTTCACAGCTGTGCGACATTTGTAGATAAAGTTGTAAATACAGTGAATGTTTGTTAAAGCAAGGTCTTAGGCCCCGTACACACGAGAGGATCCATCCGCTGGAATTGATCCGCGGACCGGCTCCAGCAGATAGATCCCCTGGTGTGTACAATCCAGCGGATCTGTTTCCGCGGATTTTTATCCCCTGGGATGGATTTCCAGCGGATAAAAATTTTAAGACATGCTTTAAAATCTATCTGCTTGAATCCATCCCAACGGATTGATCCGCTGGTCTGTACAGACTCACCGGATCGATCCGTCCGAATGAATCCCCCGCATGCGTCGTAATGATTCGACGCATGTGTGGAATTCCTTATATGACAGCGTCGCGCACGTCGCCGCGTCATCATCGCGGCAACGGCGCGACACGTCATCGCGATGGGATTTCGGCGCGGATTTCGATCCGATGGTGAGTACACTTCATCGGATCAAAATCCTCGGAAATCCTCGAGAGGATTTATCCGCGGAAAAGGTCCGGTGGACCGTATCCGCGGATAAATCCTCTCGTGTGTACTAGGCCTTACTGTGCTTTGCAGAAATGTGTTTGTGGGGCTATGATGTATGGGCACCAACAACACCCAAACCCAATTTTTTTCATGTCTGGTAACACATATTTCTCCTCTGGAAGAATACTCTGTGTACATAGTATATGGTTATGTTACTTTGGGCCAGATCCACAAAGCAAATGCGCCGACTTAACTCGAGATACGCGGCGTAATTGAAATTTACACGGCGCGTATATTTGCGCCTGATCCTCAAAACGAGATACGCCTTAAAATCCTGTTTTTCCGTCCTACCTAAAATAATTACGCCGGCGCTTTTCTGTGCGCAAATTACGCTAGAAATGCCGCTGTTTTGATAGGCAAAGATGCAAATGAGGGAGATAGGGCGATCCACAAAATTAAGTGTGTGCGCCGTAGATTACGCCCTGTGCGCTTCTGTTAGTTTCAATGTGTAAATTTACACATTATAAAAGGTGCCCTAATTTTACACATGCCGTGTAATGGTCAGCTAAAGCAACACCATTAAGGAAGAGCTGAGCACACACACTTGCTGGACTACAATCTGTATGCCAACATGCCAGGGGCATCCATGCGCATAGCTAGACTAGTGACTTCAGTGACCGAGGGTACCCCCTCTTCTGAGGGAACAGCAGTCAGGAGACGCCTCGCAGAATGCATCTTTGCACAGTAAACACACACATTAATTATGTCACAATGAGAATGCATAAATGCACACCCACTGTGGTCCCTAGCACAGACATATCACATGCACATCTAATTGGATTAGATCCAAGTACCCCCCCCATTGGTACTTGGGAACAGTAACGCCACGCCACGGCTCCAATTCTGTTACTGTGCATTCATACACCATTCAGAGACCTGGGATCACTTCTCCCTGGTCCTGGGGATCCCTTCTCCACCAAAACTGAGGGTGACACCCTTATTTAATCAGGAATGCCACCCCCCCACATTCACACATCATTCACACACATAAACCAAATCATAAATACAGTATACAAAACAAAATCATAAAAATATAAAAAAAATATAAAAAAAAAAAAATCAAAAGTACCCCTGCAAATAAATTTTGGCGGCGTTTGCTCCGTCTGGGCTGCCCACGGGCACGGACACGGGCATGGCCACGGCCAACTGGAGAATCTTCATGGGGGGGTGTTAGCAGGGGAGGGAGTATCTTCATGGGGGGTGAGTGAGCAGGGGAAGGAGGAGCCTCCCCTGGTGTCTGTCCTCCTGCTGGCCTGCCCTCCAAGGCCACTGCTATCCTTGTCAGACAGTTTGTGAGGGCAGCCGCATTGGCCTGGCCAGCCCGGGTATTGTCCTGGACAGCCCGGGTATTGTCCTGCACAGCCTGGGTCAGGGCAGTCACCTCCTGGGCCACGCCTGTTGTGGCGGTCTGCAGCTCACACAAACATGTGATGACCGCCAATGAGTTGGTGGCCACATCACCGAGTGACTCCTTCATTACACCCAGGCTGTGCTCCATCTGGGTCAGAGTGACTTTTATCTGACCCAGAGTGCAGGTCTGCCGGGCATTGTCCTTCTGCAGACTGGCTGGCAGACGCTCGGCCACCCCCCTGGTCTACTGGGTCGCCATCCTGCCTGCCCCTGAGGCTTGTGGCCTGGGAGGAGGGGGGAGAGTGACCCTTGTGGGTTGCGGCCTGTTGGGGGAGGAGTGGGAGGGGCTACCCCTGATGGTGACCTGACTGCTGCCAGCCTCTGGGGTAGGCTCTGGGGTAGCCTCAGGGGTAGCCTCAAGTGTAGCCTCAAGGGTATCCTCAAAGGTCATCATATCAGAGGCCAAAAGGACTTCCCGGCCAATTTGAAGATCTTCTTCCTCCACCCCCTCATCCTCCTCCCCCTCATCCTCCTCCCCCTCAACCTCCTCATGAGGGGAGGTTTGGCCACTCCCCTCCCCTGGGGACTCCTCAGCAGCCTCTTGTCCTTGGGGTGGTGCAGCAGCCTGGCCTGATGGGCCAGCAACCTCCTGGCCTGATGGGCCTGCAATCTCCTGGTCATCTGTGGAGGACACAAAACAATCACAGGTTTGAGGATACACACACTTGGCACATCTTCCCTTCCCCCACCCACACATGCTAATCACCAGATAGAAAAACCAAAAACTTACCTGGCCCCACAGGAACACCTGTCTGATATCCACGCAGGCCCACCACCTGCTCTGGCTGGAAACACCGGGCCACTGCCCATTCCTCCTCACTCAGACGGATGGGGCAGGGTCCCCCTCCTCCAGTGCCCCTGGCATGGGCATTGATCTTAGCCACCTTGTTCTGGACCACGCTCTTAAGATCGTTTATCTTTTTTTGGATGCCAGCGGGGGTCCTCGTCTCCCCCCCCCCGCCGCATTGATCTGATCCGTAACCTTTTTTAATATCGCCTTCCTCTGGGCCGGGGAGGTGTTCCGGCTCTCAGGCCCATGTAAATAGCGCCCATATAGGACGATGGACCTAACAAGGATTTGCTTCTCAACCTGATTAAAATTGAGCTTCCTGCGCTTGGGTGCCATCACAGACACCACTCAGCAACAAGAAACTCACAGGACAAACAAACAAAAATACACACACTACAAACAAACAAAAACACTCACAGAAGAAACACACAAAAAGCAAAACACACAAGCAGACAGCTACTACAAATTCAAAAACAAACACGCAAAAAACAAACACAAAATACAATCAGAAAAAAACAAACACAATATACAATCAGAAAAAAAAAATACACTCAGAAAAAAACAAACAGAAAATACACTTAGCAGAAACAAACACCAACTACTATCTAATACTCCTCCAAAACTTCTCTATCACACACAACTCACCAACAAACACCGACAAACATTCAGAGCAGAAGCAACTTGCTCTAGGAAGGGTAACACAGGGAAATACTTTTGCAAGGGAAGTGTGTTTGACTGGGGCTATTTATACACAGGATGATCATCAAACTAAGTACGCTTGGCCATTTACCTATCTCACTGATTGCGCCGAGCAAAGTTCTGCACATGCCCAGTGAGAAGCAGATTCGTGCGCGCATGCACAGTATGGCCGGCCCTTCATTTGCATGGGGTCACGGCTCATTACAATGAAGCACGCCCACTTCCTTCCCACTTGCAATAACCCCGCCTTACGCCTCGGAATTTAAGTTACGCAAGCGCAATTTTGTGCGCAAATGCGCTGTGGATACGGCAATTACGACACCAACTTAGGGCGCCGTAACTTAAATGACATACGTTTTGAGTAACTTAATTTGCGGCGCTGGCTGTGGATCTGGCCCTTTGTCTCTATATCTGAAACTCAATTCTTTACACATTGTAACATTTTTAAACTGGGTAAATACTGCATTGGTCATCAATTTTTTGGTTGCATTTTAGCACATCACCATTAGAAGTTGATAACACATTGGGTCTGATTTACTATGAACAATGCGCTGCGCCGGTTCATGGCTTAATTGGTGCGCCGAATGAATCATTAATTGAGCGTATGAACCGTGCGCATCAGCGGGCGCAGTGCAATAATAAATATGTAAAGCCACCGAACTCCCTTTAAAAGTCTATGAGAGAAATCAAAAGTGTGAATTTTGAAGGTTAATTTGCAAGTTTTTGTCATAAAAAGTGTTTGGGGACCTGGGTTCTGCCCCAGGGGACATGTATCCATGCCAATTTTTTTTTTTAAATGGACGTTTTTTCGGGAGCAGTGAATTTAATAATGCTTAAAGTGAAACAATAAAAATGAAATATTCCTTTTAATTTCGTACCTGGGGGGGTATAAAGTATGCCTGTAAATTAGCGCATGTTTCCCGTGGTTAGAACTGTCCCTGCACAAAATTACATTCTGAAGGAAAAAGTCATTTAAAATCACTTGCGGCTATAATGAATTGTCGGCTCCTGGCAATTCAGGGAAAATTCATTCATAAAAAAAAAAAGCGTGGGGGTCCTCCCAAATTCAATTACCAGGCCCTTCAGGTCTGGTATTGATATTAAGGGGAACCCCACTGTCATTTTAAAAAACAAATTATGTGGGTTTCCCCCCAAATATCCATACCAGGCCCTTCAGGTCTGGTATGGATTTTATGGGGAACTCCACCCCAAATTAAAAAAAAAATGACGTGGAGTTCCCCCAAAAATCCACACCAGACCCCTTATCCGAGCACGCAACCTGGCCGGCCGCAGGAAAAGAGGGACGAGAGAGTGCCCCCCCTTCTGAACCATACCATGCCAAATGCCCTCAACATGGGGAGGATGCTTTGGGATCTCCCCCAAAGCACCTTGTCCCCATGTTAATGAGGACAAGGGCCTCATCCCCACAACCCTGGCCAGTGGTTGTGGGGGGCTGCGGGCAGGGGGCTCATCGGAATCTGGAAGACCCCTTTAACAAAGGGGACCCCCAGATCCCAGCCCCCCCTGTGTGAAATGGTAATGGGGTACCTCTACCATTTCACACAAAAAAAGTGTCAAAAATGTAAAAAGACAATAGCCGATTTTTGACAATTCCTTTATTAATTTCTTCTTTCCGCGCTTCTTCTCCCATCTTCTTCTTTTGTGCATTAGGGTTTCTTCCTCCATCTTGTTCTTCCTCTGCTTCTTTCTTCGGTCTTCTCGTCTGCATCTTGCACCGACTTCTTCTTCCCAGCTTGGTTCTCCGGACGGCCCGCTTCCAATTGAAGTTCCCGCTGTGTGACGCTCCCTTAGTTCCTATGACAGTTCTTTTATAACTGAGGACGCGGCATAATATGGTGACCCCGCCCCCCTCTGACGCTACGGGGAAAGCCATAGGGGAGTCCCTGTGTAGTACATGTGCGTCAGAGGGGCGTAAACATCCCTTGTAATAGGAATAGTGTGTGACAGGTCCTCTTTATTGAGAGAGGCAGGGTCAATAAGACCCCACATCTGTCCTCCAGGCTGGAAAGCATGAGATGGGGAAAAATATCACTGATCTCATGCTTTCAGCCGCGATTGCGGCTTTATTTATGTTTTTTAAATCTCTATGCTCTTCATTCGGCGGCGGATGATTAGTTCTCCAGGCCTCTGATAGCACGGGAAAGCCCGGAGAGGCACCGGATGTTGGCGGGAGGGGGGATGTCCCGCCGCTATGATCGTTATGGTGCGAACAATCGCCACCTGTAAAAAAGGATATCTGAATGATGCCTGTAGCTGCACCCATCATTCAGATATCCCCCAATGAAGTCCAGGACGTCATATGACATCCTACGGTATGGAAGTGGTTAAGCATTATTAAAATCACTGTTCTTGGAAAAAATTCACTTTTTCAAACCTTTTATTTGCATTGATACATGTCCCCCGGGGCAGGACCCGGGTCACCAAACAATAACTTGCATATTAACTGTTAAAATTAACATTCTATCATTCTCTCCCATAGACTTTTAAAAGGTGTTTTCACTGCTTTTCGAATTTGCCGCAAAAAAAAACAAATTGTTCGCTGTTTACCGAACAGCCAATGCTTGAGTCGAACATAAAGCTCATCCCTATGAGGGGGGTTTGGCTCATCCCTGGACACAAGAACCTACATCTCTAGATACATGTTCGTTCAGCACAGTGGTGTAGTGGATGGCACTTTCACCTAGCAGCAAAAAGGGTCGCTGGTTTGAATCCCGCCCGTGGCACCATCTGCCTGGAGTTTGCATGTTCTCCCTGTGCCTGCGTGGGTTTCCTCCCACAATCTAAAACATGCTGTAAATCGGATCCTGTCTAAATAAGCCCTAATATGCAGTAGTATATTTGGGTTTTGTGCTGCCCTAGGCCTGACTAAACTTCTGCACCTCCTAATTGAAAAATTACCCACCCCTTCCTATCAAGGCCACACCCTGTATTTTTAAGACCCGAACAGAAATTTTCAGGGGAGGGACACACTAGTTCTGAGGGCCCTGGTGGAGGCATTGGATTCCCTTAATTTGCATAGTTTTTCTCTCACTTCCTGTTTGGCTATGGGGCAGAAAGTGAAGGGAAATCTCTGCAATTGGACAGGGATGGTACAAAATAAACTGACAGGGGCTATAACCCTCCCTTACTCTATCCAAAATGAGTAAAAAAAAAGTGTTGATTATAGTTCTACTTTAAGCACAAATTTCTGATAATTTTATTAAGAGGACTAAGAAAATATAACTATGCCAATAGGCCAGGATACAGCGTTGCTTATATGTATGAATGTGTGTTAGGAACCCCCACAAACACCACCCAATGTTAAATAACCAATTTTCTTAATTTGCAAATGAGTATCATCCCTTCCTCAGAGACCTTAGCAGCAGTACAAGCAAAAACCTGTAGGGGCGTGATGTCCTGTGTGCTGGCCAACGCTTTCCAAGAACCACATATGTGCGTATCCAATACACGATGGTCGCGCATCTACGTGCACAACTCCAATTTTTAGGGAAAGTGATAGTAAAGCAGATGCAGATATCCAGGATTTGACTAACAAATGTTTCTAGTGAAAGACAACTGATGTTTTCTATTAAACAAGGGCTAAATGGGCCATTGACATGCATCACAGTTGATCTGAGGAATGTGTCTTTGCAAATATAAACTAAATGGAATCCTTTCTTATTTTTCATTGGGGCTAGATTACAGAGGGATTAAAAGTCTGCTCATTTTTTTGGGATGTCTGCACCCCTGATAGGGTAAAGACACCTGCCAAATGTAGTCACTTTTTACTTCAAATTCATTCACTTCCTGTCACATAGCCAAACAGGAAGTGAGGGTAAAACCCTACTAATGTCTTTTCTTGGGGGACACACAGATCAATCTAAATAGTTTCCCATTATGTAAAGTGCACTATAGCATTTTGCTGTGTACATCCCGAAGTATTAGGGATCTTGGACTTTGGGGTGCATTTACTAAAGGCAAATCCACTTTGCACTACAAGTGCAACTGCTGGAGATGGAGGTGGACAAACAAGGAAGAAAAGAACAAAAGAAAATCTTGGCTTCTACATGATTGGATGTTAAAATCATCAGTGCTTCCCCTCTGATTTTAAGCAACTACACTTGTACTGCAGAGTGGCTTTGTCTTTACTAAATACAAAACAACCTAATTATTGGGGTGTACACAACAAAGTGCTGGAGTGCAATTTGCTTAATGGGGACACTAGATTGACCTGTGTGTCCCCAAGAAAAGACATTGTTAGGCTTTTACCCCTCACTTCCTGTTCAGCTGTGTGACAGGAAGTGAAGCCAATTTTAAGAAAAGGGACACAAAGCCCAATCAAAAAAAGACAAGCTTGGTTTCCCTCAAACACCCACAATTAGAATAGGATTGCCTTGAGCTAGATTTTAACACAGTGCTGTAAATCAGCACTTCAAGCCTGTCCGCCAATACCCCCCAACAGGCCGTGTTTTCAGGTTTTCCTTCATCTTGCACATGTGCTTTAAAAGACAGTCAATGGCTTAGTAGTTTGGACAGCAATTAGGCATGTGCAAAAGGGAAAAATGTGTTTTGTTTCGTTTCGTTTTAATTCGTTATTTAATTAATTTAGTTAAGTTAGATTCGTTAGGGGCGTGTCCGGGATGGCGAAGTGAGCGGTCGCTTTCTGCACGAGCTCCCCTGGATCCTCTGAATTTCTCCGGTTCCAGGCACATTTTACGGCTATTTCACCCACCTGGATCATCTGGATGAGGCAGAGATCATCTGGTCCGTCCAACGGCAGGGGGAAAGGGCTCAGATTCCCGGCCATCTCTGAGGAGGACTTTCCACCGCTGACTCCCGCCAGAGCCGAGGCCTACTCACCACGAGGCACCTCCAAGGCCTCGCAGACCTCCCCGATGGCGGCGCCCATCTCCCATCCCCCGTGGCTCTCCGAGGTGGTCACGGAGGTTACGGCTGCTATATCGCTGTGCCAGACTACCCTGATGGCGAAACTTGAAGCCGTCCAGATGGACATAGGCCTTATACGGCAAGACGCAGACAAGCTGCGGTCTAGGGTAGCCGAGACGGAGCGGAGGATCGGAATGGCGGAGGACGAAGTAGTGGAACATTCTGCCGCCATCCGTACACTTCAGGCCAAAGTGAAGGCCCTTGAATACAGGGCGGAAGACGCGGAGAACCGCAATAGGAGAAATAATCTCCGCATTGTTGGCTTACTTGAAGGAGCGGAGGGCGGCCACCCGACTACCTTTGTGGAGGATCTCCTCCGTGAACTTCTACCGGAGGCCCGTTTTTCTCCTCAATATGTGGTGGAGCGGGCCCACCGAGTCCCCCCGAAACCGCCCCCCCCCCGGAGGACCGCCACGCACCCTGATCCTCAAGGTTCTGAACTTTCGTGACAGGGACGAGATCCTACGTGCCTCCAGGGCCCTGGGGAAGATTCGGTATCAGAACAACAGACTCCTCATTTTTCCTGACTACTCCGTGGACACACAGAAAGCCCGCAAATCATTTGACCAGGTGAAGGCAGCCATGAGAGCCAGGAATATCCGGTACAGCATCCTCTTCCCAGCGTGCCTTAGGGTCCAAGATGGCGAATCTACACGCTTCTTCAACTCTCCTCGTGAGGCCTCAGCGTGGTTGGATACCTTAGCTAGAGTTCGTTGATGCCTGCAAAAGTGAGTCTGAATCTCTGCTGCTGGTAGTGTGGTTCCCCCTGGCCTTGTCCCCCCCTGCCCCTGGGATGTGTTTGTCCGTTTTCCCCTTCCCTGGGGGGAGTGTGGAGTGCCGTGGATGGGGGCCTAGCCCCACGGACTAATGGGGGACAGCACGGTCGTATCAGTGTATTTTGTTTTCCGTTCCTCAGGCCCACTCCTTCCTGCTGCCTCCCCCCCTCCTCCTCTCGACCTCTGGCCCCGTCCGGTTGATGTACCGTCTCCTGTGTAGACCTGACTGCCTTCTGAGACTGGGGGGGTGATGTGAACTGGGGCTCGGGGGGAACCTCTACCTTGGGACCTTAGTTCATTTGCACCTGTTGTGCCTTCGGAGGTCACCACCACACTTTAAGAATGTGCCCCTGCTGGAGCTGGTGAGTGACAATACGATCCCGCTCTGCAGGAGAAAGTTGAGCCTTCTTGTCGATTCCTACACCTACTCTACCTGGAACTTGTGATGCTGCTGTTTGTGGGGGGAGGGTTGCTCCATGGACTTCCTTCTGATGCCACCTTCTAGTACTCCTATTTGTCCTTATTACCGGCATCCCTCCTCCTCCCTATTTTTATTTTTTGTTTTATATACTTATTTTTCTCCGTTTTTTGAACCTTCCACTCGGGATTGTTCTGGGGGGCTCCTTCCCCCACATGCAGACTGTACATTGGATCTGGTGGGGCGATGGTGCTCAGTTTTTGTAAGCCCGCTCAGGCCTCCCCGGGACTCTTTTCCTCCTGGGGAGGCAACTTCGCCGCCTGCACGGGCCCTCATCTGGAGGCCGGCGAGCCGACATGCTCTTTGGGTTGAAGACCCTCCTCGGTTTGGGGAGAATGGGTGGGGTGGGGGGTGGGAGGGTTAGCCCCAAGAGGGCTGGTTTTATGTTAGGGGTATTATTTTTGCTCCAGGGATGTTATGTTGTTAATTTTAGTGTTATGTTTTATCTGACAATTCGTGCTAGCGACTGATCAGCATTGTATGTTCATGGGCTCTGCCCGTCCGAGGTCCTGGGACTAGATCCGGCAGCTATAGTGTATATTTATCCTTATTTGATTACTGCTCCAGAGGTCCATGTCCACACTTAATATTCTCTCCTGGAACACCAGGAGGCTCAACTCACCTACTAAACGTTCCCTTGTATTCCAATTCCATAGGGCGCATAACCCACATATATGTATACTCTTAGAAACACACCTAGTGGAGAGTAGAACCCTTGCCTTAAAGAAGCCTTGGGTGGGTCACCACTGCCACTCCACCTACTCTAATTTCGCAAGGGGTGTCAGTGTGCTGGTTCATAAGTCTCTCCCGTTTCGGCTGCTGGATCTGGTCCTGGATCCGGACGGCCGGTATGTTATACTTCATGCTAGGGTCCATTCCCTGACCTTGACGGTGGTGGGGCTGTACCTGCCGCCCACAGCCTCCTTGACCCTGCTGAACCAAGTGACTACTAAGATAGCTGAATTTGCCTCTGATAATGTTGTTCTCCTGGGTGACTTTAACATGGTCCTTGATCCTGGCGTAGACAGGATGTCGTCGGTGGGACAGGCCTACCCTGGTCTGGCCAGCTGGGCAGACACCTATGGGCTCACGGATGTGTGGAGTTGGAGAAACCCCCAGGCCCGAGCCTATACGTGCCACTCGGCGTCCCACAGAACGTTCTCCCGCATTGATCTGGTATATGCGTGGGCCCCTGTCTTGCCACGGGTCACAGAGATTCGCATGCTGCCCAGGGGGATCTCGGACCACGCACCACTACTCCTGGCTCTGGATCTCTCTTTGGGGCTACTGCCTAAACTGTGGAGGTTGTCCAGATACTGGATATCAGATGTTGAGGTTGAGGGACAGTTTGGAGTGGAACTGGTCGGTTATTGGGCGACCAACGCCGGCTCTGCTATGGCGGAGACGGTATGGGATGCTTTTAAAGCCACAACGCGGGGCCACTACCAGGCCATTATCGCAAGAGTTCGCAGGGACTGTAGGGCAGATCTGACCAGAGCTGAGAGGGAGGCATCGCTGCGGGAGGCAACATATGTCAGAACTAGGGACCCCCAACACTATGCTCAGCTACAGGCCCTGACTAGAGAAGTACTCCGTATACGCACCTCACTCACACAGAAAAAGTTGTTGGCCCAATCTCATAGGATCTTTGAGCAGGGTGAGAGGTCGGGAAGGCTCTTGGCCTGGCTCTCTAGAGAACAGCTGGGGGGCTTTAGCATTTTCGCAGATAAAGAGCTCGTCTGGGGTCATAGTGCACTCCCCGGCTGAAATCAATCTCTGCTTTGCTGAATTCTATCAGACTTTGTATAGTTCTAGAGTAGATTACAGGGAGGAGGATCTGAATCGCTACCTGGATGCTGTTGACCTACCGGTCCTCACATCCGCGTACCGGGACCGCTTAGATTCCCCCATCACGGTGAAGGAGATCCTTCAGGCTTTGAAGTCTATGCAACCTGGCAAGACACCGGGGCCTGATGGTATCCCGGTGGAATTCTACAAGCAATACGCAGCCGAACTGGCCCCTAGACTGCAGGCCCTATTCACCTCGGCAGGGGAGTCCGGCGGACTTCCTGTCATCATGAGGGAGGCAGTCATTGTGGTGATTCCCAAGCCTGGGAAGGATCCGTTGTGCTGCTCCTCGTATCGCCCTATCTCCCTCCTTAACGTGGACGCAAAAATACTGGCCAAGGTGCTCGCCACTAGATTAAATGTGGTTATCACAGCCCTTGTCCACCCGGACCAGACTGGGTTTATGCCAGGTAGGGGTACGGACATTAATATCAGGAGGCTTCTTACCCACATTGATAGAGCTGGCGGGGACTCGGCGGGGGTGGTGGCCTCACTCGACGCGGAGAAGGCTTTCGACTCTGTCGAGTGGGGCTACCTTTGGAGGACCCTCAGGAGATTTGGGTTTGGCCCGGGTTTTCTCCAGTGGGTACGCATGCTATATGCCGGCCCGGTGGCTAGAATCCGTACTAATGGTAGTCTCTCAGAGGCCTTCCCGCTATCCCGGGGTACGCGACAGGGGTGCCCACTCTCCCCGGGACTATTTGCACTCACGCTGGAACCTCTGGCCATACTACTTAGGGCGGAGGAGGGTGTGCGGGGGATCCGCGTGGGTCCGCGGGAGGAGAAGTTGTCTCTGTATGCTGACGACACTTTGTTGTACTTGGAGGACGCCTCATCCTCTCTTCGGACGGCGCTGGAAATGTTTGATAGGTTTGGGCGCTACTCAGGGATTTGTATAAACTGGGACAAATCGGTCCTTTTTCCGCTTGGTCCTGGCCTTCCGAGACCCCCGTTGAGTGGCGCTCTCAGGTGGGTGGATGAGTTCACCTATTTGGGCGTGAAGATCACTGGCAGGGTGGAGGAGTATGTGGCCAATAACATACATCCACTAATGTCACAGTTAGTGTCCAAGTGTTCGACGTGGCGCTCCCTACCCCTAACACCTGTGGGAAGAGTTAATCTCCTGAAAATGGTATTCCTCCCAAAGTTCCTGTACTTCTTCCGAAGCACGCCCTCTCCTCTTCCCGGATCCTTCTTCCGGAGGCTGGAGAGTGTGGCTTTGTCCTTTGTGTGGGCCGGACGGCCCCCCAGAGTGGCGAGGAAAATTCTATACCTCCCTATGTCGGGAGGGGGACTGGCACTCACCAATTTCAGGATATACTACTGGGCCACGGTCTTGGTCACAGTTAGGTGGTGGTTCTCACAGCCGAAGCAAAATCCGGCTATCCTAGGCTCATACGCTGCGCTTAGTAACCTACCGTTCCGAGGTCCTAAGGCTAGCCCCGCCATGACCTCGCTCATGCGCACCACGGTGAGGGTATGGGGAGAGGCGAGAGCAATATACAGGAAGCCGAATCAGATCTCCCCGCATGCTCCACTGTGGGGTAATCCCATGCTACCCCACTTTGATAGTATCCCGGACCCGGCTCTGTGGGCCGGGAAGGGAATCATTAAAGTTAGACACATAGTCACAGATGGCAGGTTGCGAACATTTCAGGAGCTGCGTGGCGGTCACTCTCTGCCGGCCTCCTTCCAGTTCAGATACTGGCAGCTACGCCACGCCTTTAGGGCCCAGTTCCCTGAACCCCCGCTTGTAGAGTCTGACTCCATAGAACGTCTTCTGATCTCGGATGTGATGGGACGCCCTCTTTCCTCCCTGTATCTTTACCTCACAGTGGGTCACGACATTAAGGTTATTAAAACATGGGATAGATGGAGGGAAGACATCCCGTCCCTGGGTGAGGAGGAGTGGGTGGACTGCCTCGCTATATACATTCCCTCTCTGATTGCTGCCAGGGACAGATTTGCACAGCTTAAGTTTTTACATAGGGCCTATTATACCCCACAGAGACTGGCACGAGTGTACCCCCAGAGAGATCCCGGCTGCCCGAGATGCAAATAGGAGGTGGGAACCTTTTGGCATATGGTATGGTCCTGTCCCAAGCTCCAGCCCTACTGGGCAGCTGTGGCTTCTACTCTTGGAGACGTCTGTGGGATTACCATACAGGCGGACCCGAAAATATTACTGTTGAGCTATATGGGAGATGTGGAGGGGGATAGATACAGTAAATTATGCCTAACATTCTCCTTATATTATGCTAGGTGGGAGATTATGTTAAAATGGAAGTCGGAGGACCCCCCCGCTCTTGACTCTTGGCGGAGATCGGTGACCTCGGTGCTCCCGCTGTACAGGTTGACCTATGAAAGCAGGCAGTGCCCGGGGAAATATGATAAAGTGTGGTCTGCCTGGTCTGATGCCTGTGCGACGTTTGACCCCCCCTTCCGACTGATGTCTGTCTTGTGGGACTGGTATGCTGGGTGCCCCCCCCTCCCTGGGCCCTCCCCCTCTCCCCTTCCCTCCCCCCTCCTCCTCTGAGCCCCCCCCTCTTCTGGAGCGGACCTCCTCATCCCCCTTGACTGGTTCCTGTTTCCCTCCCGCCCCCCCCAGGTCTATTATTCTGCTGGTATTTTTGCTGACCGGAGGAACAGGGGGGTGGTGGTGATGTTGGGCGGCTAGATTGCCTTGGACGACTGATGGGGTAAATGTCCTTCATAATGTATGGGCGGGTTTACCACCCAGCCGCTATATGCTCTGAATTTGCTTTGCTGTACCATATTGTCCTGTAACCAACCTTACTTGTAATGCTGAATTGTCAAATAAAGTTCTCTTTTCTGTTAAAAAAAAAAGTTAGATTCGTTACATGTGTTAAATTCGTTTTCGGAATTCGTTCGTTTTCGACCGAATTTCGAAAGTCCGATCGAATTCGAAAATATTTCGACTGTTTTCGTAATTCGTTCGTTTTCGACCGAATTTCTAAAAATCCGAATTCGAAAATATTTCGACCGGAATTGAAAACAAATAGTCTCTTTTCGAATAGAATTTGTTTTCGAATTCGATTCAAATATTTTTTTTTTTTCCGAATTCTGATCGAATTTCGTCCGTGGGTTTTCGATTCGGAATCGAAATTGTTTGTTCGGATTCGGTAAATTCATTAATATTGCAATTCGGGAATTCGTATGCATCCGAATGTCTGAATAATGAAAAATGTGTCCGAATTTCGATTCGGAACGAAACTAAATGCACTTGCCTAACAGCAATTCTATCTAAGATAAATCCACAAAACATGTCATGTCGTGGGTACTTGAGGACTGAGGCTGAGAAACACTGCAGTAAAAAGGAAAAAATTAAATACTTACCGCTCTGTATTTTTCCTTTCCTGGTGACTATCCATGCATATGCTATCATAAAGGAACCAGTAAAGGAACTAAAATACAAAATCACACCTGTTTTGTTAGGCCAATCAGCCTATTATAGCTGCAACTGGCAAAGTCTGTAGCATGAAAAAGTAACAAAAAACAAACATCAAAATTTGAAAGTATTTTTATTGGTCAACAAAACAGGACTTTGAAAAAAAGAGAAAGGAAAGCAAAAACAAACAAAAATCAAATAAACATAAATAAATAATATCAAAAAATAAAAATAAACATAGGTTCATTTGAGACACTAAACAGAATATGGTTTATGCAATAGAAATTAACAGGAGATAAAAAGACTACACAAACAGATCTCTATTAAGGATTGAAACATTAGTCACAACAGCTTGAGAAAGATTTAGCAAAATAATGCAGCACAGACAATTACATCAAAGTGAACACCCTAAAAACAACATACATTGACAACCTCACAAATATTTCAGGCGAATATAGCCCCTCCACCCAAAATAAATAAACAAACCAGTCAAAAAAACATTGATCAAAAACATATCTGTTTTGCAAAGACAAATAAAATGCAACAAAAAAAACAGACATTCAAATATACGCTGGCTGGCTGGCTGGCTGCCCCCCCCCCCCCTACACACACAATCTTGCCTCTTTTTATGGCAAGTTAAAGACTGCTATGTGCAAGCTTTATATAACATAGGCTTGTGTGCTAATGAGGCAATTGAAAACACATGCACAGCCCATGAGTACACCCAATGTAGAGACTGAACTTTATAGTGGGTACACCTGTTAAGGATGTCCTTAAATTACTAACCCAAAAAACATGCTCTATGAGTATGCCCAGAAACATCCAAGTGCTGTTCACACACAAAAAGCAACATTAAAAAATCTAAGTCCATGGGCATGATCAGATGAACAGAAATGCAGCTAGCAGAAAATAAGGCAAACCCCTGTCCAAAATGAATCACATCATCCAGCATGCTACAAAATTAGAGATGGGACAAACACCCCCTGGTCCGGGTGGGCAAACAAAGAGCCCAACATGGTCAAACGTTATACCATAAATACCATTGTAGTCTATGGGATTTGACTTGTTAATTTTGCTAGTCCCCACTTGGCTGGCTTATCTACTAGTTATTGGTCTTAAAATTGGTATGGGGGCCCAGGTCCCACCCTAAGGAACATACAGTACCTGCCGCCGTTGTTGTACTTTCAGCGTGATCTCATCACTCTGCTTCTCGGCGACAGGGTACTGTACATATCGCGCTGGCTGCCGCAATAGGAGGGGGGACATGCGACGTATGGGCACAGGCAGCACTGGGCAGAAAGGCAGATGCTCAGAGGCAGAGCTGGCTGGCTGTAGCAGAGGCAGAGTGGTACATCAGAGGCAGACTGGTGGTGGACGGTAACAATGTGACCGCAGGTACACAGACAGGTCACACTCACTGCCAGTGGCACTGTGATAATCAGGGGCACGCAGGGGATGCTTTCTTTCCTTCCTCCATTCCTACACCGCTGCTGTGCCAGCGTCTCTAACACTGTACGGAGGGACTCTAGAGTGGAGCGGCTGCCTGTTGAGTTAGTTGCTGAGAGGGAGTAGGATCACTGGTGGCCGGGCGCCCTGGGTGGTATAGCCCCCGCCCCCCTCCAGTGCGCCCTAGGCGGCTGCCTAGTGGTAGCACCGGCACTGACTCCAAGGCAAATTTTAACCACTTTTGTACCATAGGATGTCATATGACGTCCTGAACTTCAGTGGGGGATATCTGAATGATGCCTGCATCTACAGGCATCATTCAGATATCCTTTTTTACAGGCGGCGATTGTTCGCACCATAAGAACGATCATAGCGGTAAGTCCTTTACCACGTCTCAATAGCTTAAGATATTTCACTATTTGTAAAATGTATCTTATTGTGTTACCCATTGGGAGATAGCATAGAAGATATTAACCCAATGGTACCACTTACTGCCAAGTCCAATTTTCCTACTCCAACTCATTCTTCTGGTAGAGGGATGTAGACATTTAGGAAATATATTTCAGAGGCGCATGCGCGGCAGCTCCCAAGATGGCCACCGGCATCTAAAACTCCACTCCACCACGGCCCGACTCTGACCACCGGAGCTTACTGAGCACTCCCCCAGCCATTTCCCCGGGATTATCATATTGGGGATACCCCCGGAACACGCGGATGTCCTCACCGCTGGCCAGGAGCCCGGCCCCCTCAGCTATGCCAAGATGGCGGCGGCTCCACGAGGCCCGCTCACCTCAGAACTGACAGAGGAATCCATAGCAGACCAGGACTTGCTCCCCCCGTGATCCACAGGTACTGACTATCCTCCTTTGGCCCCAGCCACCTCTCCTTCCTCCATGGAGTCCTTCTGGGCAGGATGGGTGCTGGCTTCCTCACTACTCCCATGATGGATCCACACACAGGCCTGCTTCGGTCAGTCGGTGAGCCTCATGAAGAGGCACCCATCCCCACTGACTTTCCTTCCATGATAACTGCTTTTTCACAAATGCTGTCTAAAAGTCTGGCACCAAATGCTGCACAGATTACATCCTCCATCCATGTGGATTTGCAGCAATTAGGAATGAGGATGGACATTATGGAGCAGAAAGCTGATCAAGCTGTGGTACGGATTAATCAGAATTCCGCCAGGCCACAAGATGTACTGTAGAGGATCAACTGGAAACAGCTTTTGCGAAGATCGACGACCTCAAGAATAGATCGAGACGTTAAAACTTTAGGATACGGGGGCTCCCGGAATCTGAGAAAGAGGTTCAAGTGGCCATGAAATCCCTCATAAAAAGCCTTATCCCTGATATAGCTGAGCACCGCCTTGAGCTGGACAGAGCTCACAGAGCCCTTCAATCTCCCCGCTCAGATGGTCTGCCCAGAGACATCATTGTGAAACCGCACTAATATTCAGTCAAGGAGTAGGTGATGAGAAGGTCTAGGAACTCTGACAATCTCACCTTGCAGGGACACAAAATCCAGATATTCGCTGACCTCTCCATATACGGTTCGGAAGAGGCGTGTGCTCAAACCATTACTTCAGCTCCTTTTGGAAAAGGAAATCACATATAGATGGTCCTTCCCCCTCCGCATGAACTTTTCCTACAACAACAAAATCTTTGGCTTCTCTTTCGCAAAAGGGGAGCGCCTCCTGATAGATCTTAGGCTGATCTCTCTGGAACCTCCAGCATCACAGGCCAGCAGAAGAACCCCCGCATCCACGAAGAGACCACCGCCTGCAGGCCTGCTGCAACAAACCTGGCTGAAACAAAGTTGTAAGCTCTCCAAAGAAAACCTCCTGCAATGAGGGACAAGCCCCCCTTTCTTTTCTCATGAATCAGGGCCCTGATCTAAGATGTCTTTACTTTCCCTAAGCTGTTTTTCCTCCATTGAAAGCCTGAGTAGGAACTGACTCTTGCATTAACTCGGTGGTTGTCCACCCCCTGTTATTGTTGGGTTGGGGCATTTGACTTGGACTTGGGGTGGAGTGGGACTTAATAGCCCCTGCACTCCTGTGGTAGTCTTTACGGCGGGTGTACTATCTTGTTTAAATAGCTTTCTTAGTTTATCTTTTCAACCCTAGTTAGGGATTTTATTGCATTTCACTGCCTGATTGATGGACTGTTCTATTGGCCGCAATGGCCCCTTTTTTCCTGTGTTCTCTAACTTACTCCTCTGCATAACCGACATAGTGGACATCTCGGGTTAGACTGAGTAATGCATTTATATGACATGGGGTATCATTCTCAGTTATAAGATACTGTTATTAGATCACACCCCGGGCGAGACCTGCTTGCCCACCTGATACTTCTGCCCTTTGGAGGGGGGTCGATGGGGGGTCAGCAGGGCCTGCATAGAGCACTCGATGAGATAGTATAGTTAAGTCTCCTTTTTCTCAATGGGGCGCTCAATAATTTGGGAATCATAGACCCTTTGTTGGCCCCAAGTTATGACTGTTATGAGGTGGTGGGGCTGTGGTGGACCCAGTGCACCTCCATAGGATCAGAAGCACTTTTGGTGCATCTAGATCCATACCCGGTTTCCCCGTAGTAAGGGCATTCCGGTCCTCTAAGGTTTTGGGGTAGGGGTTGGCTAGTTCACTCCGCCCCAGGGGTGGGAGGGGGTCGGGGGACCCCCGGGTTCTGAGTATGCACTGTTTTTTTAAGTATGTAAGAATTCTACATCAGGTTTACAATAATGTTTTCTCTCTTCTTCTTCTCTTTTTTCATTTCTTTTCTTCTTCTTTTTGCTAATGTACCTCGGAGTGTTCATAGGTTTCACGGTGGGCTCCAGTCTACCATCCCAGGTCCCGGATCAAGACTTCTCTGGTTCTCCGAGCTTCCCAGGGAGTGCCTCTCACACGGTCAAGGTAGGCTACGGATCCCTCATATAGACTCTTTCCCTCTGATCCATGACTGACGCACATTCCCTCTCACCATCCCTCAAAATTATCTCACATAAAGCTCAGGGCCTCAACTCCCCTGTCAAACGCAGGAAACTCCTCCAACTCTACTACTCCATGCATGCATACATCCTCTTGCTGCAAGAGACCCACTTCCCATCCACCTATAAACCCACATTCCTCCATCAGCGTCCCCCCCCAATTTTTTTTAGCATAAGCAGATAACAAAATGAATGGGGTGGCCATCTGTTTTGCTAAACACATCAACCTCTCACAATTGGAGACTATAGTTGATCCTCAGGGATGCTACATTCTGGTGTCTGGCCATATAGACAGGGAACTGTACACATTTGTTTCTTACTATACCCCCAACAAGGGGCAAAAAAACTTTTTTGACTCCTTACTATGCAAGCTCATCTTAAGGGGACGGTCTTCATTGGTTGAGATTCTAACACAGCCTTTGATTTCTCACTTGATAAATCGGCGTACGGTAAATCTAAGTGCCCTTCCAAATAAAGTGCTAAAATAGCTAAACTGCTCTACTCTGCAGGGTTGATAGACATTTGGAGAGAGACCAACCCACACACGAAGGACTACACACACTTTTCCACGCCCCACAATTCCTTTGTCAGGATCGATCACGTTTTCACTCATGCCTCAACGATCCCTCTAATCAGAAGTTCCAAGATTGTAGACTCTCCCCTTTCAGACCACTCCATGGTTACCTTGACAACACAGAGACCTACAGGACCTAGAGGCCCCCCTCGCTGGCGTCTACGGGAGTCCCTTTTGAGTGACCCGATACAATTCTCCTTACTGGAGGAGGCCATTAAAGAATACTTTCTTATTAATGCAACAAGCGAGGTATCCCCGGCTACCATCTGGGCGATGCATAAGACGGTTATCAAAAGGAAACTAATACAGTTGGCATCTAAACATAGGGCTGAACATAGGGCAGACACACTTAAGCTTAGATTTTCGCACATTAGCAAAAGCTCACAAGCGCCATCCCACGACCAAATCTCTCGCACAGCTAGACAAGGCCTGTGCTCTCCTTAATCTGTCCCTGACGACAGCCGCCGAACAACACCTTAAGTGGACAGGGGCTAAATTCTACTCCCAAACAGACAGAATAGGCTCACGGCTAGCTACAAAGCTGAGTCCCAAACAGCGCTCTCTAGCTTTCCCTAAAATCTGGGCAGCAACGGGGGAACTAACACAGAACCCATCTAAGATTATGGACGCTTTCCTACGGTTCTACTCTGACTTGTACAAACCGAATCACACCCTCCCCAAGTCGACACAGGAGAATTTTTTGGACAATCTCCCATTACCTTCGCTATCTAAGGACCATAGTGATCTTCTAGAGAGCCTGTTACACAGGAGGAGGTTCTATATACCATTAAAACACTATGCTAAACGGTTTGGCATACACAGTTCCGATATTGTTTGAGTCAGGAATTACACTGTGGATGATTTAGATTGCTATGTCAGCTTTTACTATGGGAGAAAGGTATACAAGATTGTAAACTCAAGATTTGGAATGTATTGTTCACTCGCATTTAATTTCCTTTTATCCTTATGTTATTGTAAAAAAAAAATTATAAAAATTAATGAACATAAAAAAAGTAAAGCACCCCCGTACCCGTCTGCTCTTGCGCAGAAGAGAACACATAAGTAGGTTGCACCCACATATATAAACAACGTTCAAACCACACATGTGAGGTATTGCCACCAAAGTTAGAGCAAGAGCAATAATTCTAGTGCTAGACCTCCTCTGTAACTCTAAACAGGTAACCTGTAAAAATGTTAAAAGCGTCGCCTATGGGGATTTTTAAGTACCGAAGTTTGGCGCCATTCCACGAGTGTGCACAATTTCAAAGTGTAACATGTTATGTATCTACATACTCAGCCTAACATCATCTTTTGCATTTTGCAAAAAATACAGTGCAAGATAAAAAGTTGCAACGACCACCATTTTATTCCCTGGGGTCTCTGCTAAAAAAATAAAAAAAAAACATATATAATGTTTGGGGGTTCTGAGTGATTTTCTAGCAATTTTTTTATTTTTATATTTAGAAGTGAAGTGTACAGAACCTCTCTGGTTCTGTAATCTCCTACACTAGTAATTTCAAATTTCCCTGTTCCCTTCCCTTTTCCCCTATTTCCCTACCCCACCCCCCTTTAATTTTTCTTTATCCTCTCCTCTCCTTCCAATCTCTCCCCTCCCCTTTCCTACTTTCGTGGATTCCTCTAATTAGTGGACTTAGAATATGGGGGCCATATGATTGGGTATATCCTACATAGGATAAGTAGACTTTCCAGTATAACTACTATTAATATTATTAGCTTATTTGTATGAAGGGGATATATTGAGACCATATATGTGTGCTTTATATTTGTTTTAAAGGAGTTGTTTACGGAAAATGTTTTTTCACCTTAAGGCAATCTATGCATTAAGGTGAAAAAACGTCACTGTATACGCCCCCCCCCCCCAGCCCCCGTTTTACTTACCTGACTCGTCAAAAGTCCCGTGCGCGGTCCCGAGATCCTCTTCGCCGCTCAGCCCGGCTGATTTGCTAAAGCGGATGGATTGAGAGCAGCGCAGCCATTGGCTGGCGCTGCTGTCATCACATCCAGTGACGCGGCGCGCCGAGGGGCGGGCTGAGTGATACAGTGAGCGGCTATGGCTGCTCGCTGTATCACGGGAGCTCGCCCGCAATTACTCACCACCATGCGAGCGCTCTCACATGACTGTGGTCAGTACTTGCTGGGAGGACCAGAGAAGACATGGATCGGGGCCAGTCTGTGCAAAACGAACTGCACAGTGGAGGTATAACATGTTTGTTATTTTTAATTAAATTTTTTTTTCCTTTACTAAGACTTTAAGTATTTTTGTACTGTAATGTATGTACCGTAATGTTGAAAAAGATTAATAAAAATACATTTGGAGATAGAACTGGCCTGGGTAGCAAGTAGTTATTGAGGTGTCATACAAATTATCCTTGCCAGATTTGCTTAAGATTTATCCAGTGTTCCACGTGTCTTTATTGAAACCTTTAGTACCAGATCCCTTCCCAGACAGGGGGTCTGGTCCACCTAAACCAGTGATTGTTAATGGTGATGAAGAATATGAGTTGGAGGCCATCGTGGATTGTAGTAAAAGGAGGAATCAACTGCAATATTTAATTAAATGGAAAGGGTACGTTCCAAAACAAAACTTTTGGGAACCTGAGCAAAATGTCCATGCCAAGGAGTTCATTCATGGCTTTTTTCGCAGCCACCAGCAGAAGAAAAACCAATTGGGCACACAGATCAGATCTCTTCGCTGGTCCCCGCTGTGTTCTGGGAACTGTGTGTTTCCCATAACACAGCGGGGGGGGCGGGGGCAGAAAGTGGCGTAGATATCCGCAGATTCTGCGGCTATCTATGCCCGGAAGTGGGTGCAAATACCTGTATTATACAGGTATCTGCACCCCCCTCCCCACTGAAAGGTGCCAAATGTGACACTGGAGAGGAGGAGGGTTCCGAAAAGCAGAGGTTCACTTTTTGTGTGGACCTCCGCTTTAATTTTATTGTTACTTTCATAGTCATGGTAGCTGTGCATGGTAGCCAATCAGCATCTAACTTCAGCTTGTTCAATTAAGCTTTGGAAAAAAAATGGAAAGCTAATTGGTTTATACGCAGAGGTGCACCTGATTTTGCACTCTCTAATTTTAGTATATCAACCCCTATTTTTTATATTAGATACATGCTTGCTCAATCACTTAACAATTGTGTCTTGTCCAATTAGGTCCTTTCATACTACTTCCATCATTAATGTACAAAAAAGACACCTAAAGGTTGTCCCTCAAAAAGGCTTAGAAATTTCTCTAATACTCTCCCTCTGGGAAAAGCCAATGGTCTTTAAAAAGTATTCTTCATATTTGTGTAATATTATAAAGCTTGAAAAAAAAACACATTGTGATTTGTCTATCCCAGATCAGGTCTGCTGGATTTTTCTCAGGCAGAATTTCAGCAAACAATGTACTCCCCAGCTAATCATTTCAGTTTTTCTGTCTTGCAACTCTCAAAATAAACACTCTAATTCAGGAGTGTCAAACTCAAATTCATTGGGGGCCGCATCAGCAGTATGGCTTTCCTCAAAGGGCCGGTTGTATCTGTAGTACTAAGGATGAGCTTCAGCGTGTTCGCATAGTACACATGCAGAGCCCGCCAGGAAGTCTGCACGGCGCTGCGCTAATCACAGCCAGGGAGACATTGTCCCGATGCTCCTGGCTGTGATTAGCGCAGCGACATGCAGACTTTCTAGTGGGCTCTGCACGTGTACTATGCGAACACGCTGGAGCTCATCCTTATGTAGGACTATGTATCTGCTCTTTATTATCATTGCGCTACATACAGAGTGGATGAGTCAGGATTGCGCTACGTACAGAGTGGAGGGGTCAGGATTGCACTACGTACAGAGTGGAGGAGTCAGGATTGGGCTACGTACAGAGTGGAGGGGTCAGGATTGCGCGACGTATAGGGTGGAGGGGTCAGGATTGCGCTATGTACAGAGTGGAGGGGTCAGGATTGCGCTACGAACAGAGTGGAGGGGTCAGGATTGCACTACATACAGAGTGGAAGGGTCAGGAGTGTACTATGCAGTGTGCAACATCTCATTTCCACCCCTCCTCCTTGGTTCTGACCTCTGCACCCATTACTCTCCTCTCATCCCCCACCTCTGCACACATCTGCCTTCACATGGCCCCCACCGAGTTTCCTCACATCTGCACTCTCATCTACCTGGCCCAGCTTTGGTACCTTCCTGTATAGGCGGCTCCCTCCCTTTGTATTGGGCTATAAGTTGGTACCTACCTCTATGAGAGGATCTGTTCAATATCAGTAATAACACTGTCTCTCCAACAACATCACAAGTGCTTAAAAAGCCCGTCCTCAGGCTGCAGCCCACTGGATGGGGGGGGAAACAGAGCTGTCTGCAATCTCTGCCACTCACTGGAGGGACTGGGGAGGCAAGAGAGCTGAGGCAGGGTGGAGGCGGTGTCAGAGCGGCATCAGAGACAGAGCGACGGCAGAGGCTGAGACAGAGTGGAGGCGGGGACAGAGCGGCGGTGGAGGCGGAGACATAGCGACATCGGAGACAGAGCAGTGGCAGAGGTTTAGACAGAGTGGAGGCAGACACATAGCTGCATCGGAGGCAAAGACGTAGCGGCATTGGAGGCGGAGACAGAGCGACAGCAGAGACGACGACAGAGCGGAGGGGAGATGTTTACTCTTGTTGTCAAGGAGAATGGCCGCGCATGCGCTAATACAAAGCCGCGCCACTCGCAGAACTGAGGAGGTTGTTTTCCCTTGTTGCCTCGGATACCTGGCAGAGAAAAAGAGGTAGCGGCTGGAGCCTGCTGTGCGGGCCAAATGACAAGGCCTGGCAGGCCGGATTCGGCCCGCGGGCCTTGTGTTTGCCACCCCTGCTCTAATTTATAGTTTAGGAGGATCAAATCTGCCTAGCCTTCTATATTGGCCTAGTAAAATTTCTTACATGGTGTGCTGTGTGTCCATACAATATTTTTAGCTCAGGACTATGACATAATAAACAGATTTTTCTTAATTATAATATGCCATGTCTTAAATGATAAGTTGCAATATATTGGGTTTAAAGGGGTTGTAAAGGCAGAAGTATTTTTTTTTAATCTTAATGCATTCTATGTATTAAGGTAAAAGCCCTTCTGTGTACAGCAGTCCCCCAATACTTACCTGAGCCCCATCTCTATCCAGTGATGTCCACAAGTCCCTCGGCCTTCCAGGACTTTCCCTCCTGATTGTCTGAGACACAGAGCAGAGCCATTGGCTCCTGCTGCTATCAATCAAACTCAGTTAATCGATCAGAGAGAGAGAGAGAGAGAGAGAGAGAGAGAGAGAGAGAGAGAGAGAGAGAGAGAGAGAGAGATGGTGGGGCCAGACTGCAGCTCCATGTCTGAATGGACACACAGAGCTTCAGCTCAGCTCAGGTGCCCCCATAGCAAGTAGCTTGCTGTTGGAGCAGTCAACAGGAGGGAGGTGCAAGGAGCTCTAGTCAGGGACCCTAGAAGAGGAGGATCCAGGCTTCTCTCTGCAAAACCAACTGCAAATAGCAGGTAAGTAGAACATGTTTGTTAGTTTAATAGAAAAAAACAAGACTTTACAATCACTTTAATACCACATTTAGGCTATGTACTCCTACATTTTTTTTTTTTTTTTGGGGGGGGGGGGGGGGGACCAAGTAAATTACCTTGTTTTTGTATGAAAGATAAGTGATTATGTAAACATATTGTAAATGTTAAAATAATTATTAGATATGTGAGTTATGTGGTGTCACAATATGGTGTTGCTGGTGCTGTCCCTGAGAGTCATAACGTTCTATATTTATACATTAAAGTGATTGATTGTAAGCCTTCATTTTTTTTTTAAATAACAAACGTGTCATACTTACCTCCACTGTGCAGCTCATTTTTCAGAGTGGCCCTGATCCTCAACTTCTGTGGTACCTCGATGGCTCTCGCAGATCCTCTCCACATCAGATAACCCGCTAGGAGAAGTGCTCTCCTGGGGGGGTTACCTTGCGGGCGCGCTCCTGAGTCCAGCATTCAGCGTCCATAGACACGAATGCCAGACTCGGCCCCGCCCCTTGGCGCCTGCATCATGGATTTGATTGACAGCAGCAGGAGCCAATGACTGGCGCCCGCATCATGGATTTGATTGACAGCAGCAGGAGCCAATGACTGTGCTGCTATCAATCCAGCAAATCAAGACCCGGGACCCTGTGCACAGAGGGACAGCGCGTCTCTGCTGAGGCTCAGGTAAGTAAAACAAGGGGCTAGGGGGGCAGTCACTGCATCCTATACATTATGTTTTTTCATCTTTTTTTTTTTTTTTTAATCAATAGTTTTTATTGAAAGTTTTTGCACAAAATGAACAAAAGAAAAGGAAGGTAAGTATACATTGTCAGTATTCCGATCAAGTATGCATATGTGGCAAACCAATATTTACGTCGTCTCAGATACAAAAGAAAACAGGTATTACTTTTCAGGAGTAAGTATGCTTATTACAAACATCAGATCACCGCCTATAGTACAGGCGAGGATATTTTGGTATACTGCGCCGTATAGCCTATTCACAGATACTCCTCTGACCTAGTCCATTGTGACCAGGGTTCCCACTTGTGTTGCATCTTTTGGAGGCGGCCCTCGCTGGAGGCCAACATCAGTTCGTAGTTGTAATGTATATTGATCTGGTCTATGGTACGTTCCATGGATGGTACTTGAGTGGTTTTCCATAGTCTAGTGATTGCCAGTCTTGCTACAAGAAGAACGTTGGTCAGTACCACCCAGTATTTGGGGGGTACTACGTCAATTGTCAAATTCAACAGTGCCAGAGCAGGGTTTGGGTCTATCTGTGTCTGAGCGATATCCGTAACAATACGGAATATCTCTGTCCAGTACGGTTGTATAAGAGGACATGACCAGAGGATGTGGAGGATGTCTCCTCTACCGGATTCGCATCTCCAGCAGTTTTCAGACGTGGAGGGGCTAAATTTCGCTACCCTCGTGGGGGTTAGATACCACCGTAGGGATATTTTTTGTGCTAGTTCCCAGAAGGCAGAGTTCTTGGTGGACTTGTATATGGAGCTTAAGGCTGTCTGCCACTGCGACTCGGAGAAGGTGCAACCCAAATCCGCGTCCCAGTGGAGATGTGGTTTTGATTTGGAAAATATGCATTTTTGTTGAGAGAGGTTGTAAAAAAAAGATATTCCCTTGGTGTGTGTTTTTTTTGCTATTAGGAACGTCCATACCCCAAGAGGTATGGTGTAACTTGTATTGTCGATATGATCAAGGCAATGTTTTACTCTAAGGTAGTTGAAGAGTTCAGTACAGCGAAGGCCAAATTTCTCTTGCAAGTGAGCAAACGGTAACAGTGACCTGTCTTGGAGGATATCTCCAAGGAGAGCTATTCCCTGAGACTTCCAGTTCGTGAGGGAGAGGTCTGTCGTGACGTGTTGTAAAATGTCAATTGGGAGAGGTGGGGAGAAGGTATGTTCAGAAGTGTTGCCCATGGTTGTGAATTTACGCCATGCCATGGCGGCTGTTTTCATAGTTGGTGGGAGTGAGCTGGAGATGGGGATTCCTAGTGGGATGCCCAGTACCCAACTTTTTAGGTCATGGTGTTGGAGTAAAGCTGATTCCAGACGGCTCCAGGGGGCACCCAGAGGCGCCTGGAACCAGTCCCGAAGCTGAGTCATAACTGATGCCCAATAATAGTCTTCGAAGTCTATGGATCCGGCCCCACCCGCTAGTTTATGTTTGGTCAGCATGTGCTGTGCGCAACGGGGTTTTTTCCCCTGCCACAATAGCCTGTTGAGTAGTGTTTGGAGGGATCTAAAATAAGATTTGGGAATGGGTATAGGCAGAGCCCGAAAAAGGTAGAGTACCTGGGGCAGGTATATCATTTTAAAAGCTGCTAACCTTCCTGACCAGGACAGTTCGTGTTTGGCAAGGGTCTGTACGTCGATTTGGAGTTTGGCAAGGAAGGGCTTGAAGTTGGTTGTAAAGAGATTTTTCGATTTTCTTGTGA
This sequence comes from Rana temporaria, assembly GCF_905171775.1. Taxonomy (NCBI): domain Eukaryota; kingdom Metazoa; phylum Chordata; class Amphibia; order Anura; family Ranidae; genus Rana; species Rana temporaria. The sequence goes on from NC_053490.1 coordinate 175,074,541, forward strand.
GTTTGATCCCCAGGTATGATACGTCACTGTCGGCCCATGCAAAGGGACAGTTAATTTGTAGTAGGTTTTTTGTGGTGGCATCCAAACCCAAGTCCAATACGTAAGATTTAGTGGTATTCACTTTATAGTAAGAGACTTTACTAAACCATTGCAGAGTGTTGTGGGTCTCTACTAGGGAGGACGTGGGATTGGACAACATGAGGATAACATCATCCGCAAAAAGACTTATTTTGTGGTGATGTGGGCCGATCCTGAAGCCAGTTATTTTAGGATTCAATCGTATGTGCTCTGCCAGGGGTTCGATTAGTAAGTTGAAAATCAACGGGGAAAGGGGGCACCCTTGTCTCGTACCGTTAGATATGTCAAACGGCCTTGAAAGCATGCCCTCTGAGAATACCCTGGCTGAGGGTGTGGTGTACAGAGCTAAGAGGGCATTCAGGATCTGGCCTTTAAATCCGAATTTTTCGAGGACTTGTTGAAGGTAGCCCCAGTGTATCCGGTCGAACGCCTTCTCTGCGTCCAGAGATAGGAGCAGAGAAGGCGTTCCGGTGGACTCGGCATAGTGAAGTATGTCAACAAGTCGTCTGGTGGCGTCCGAAGTTTGCCTACCCGTTGTAAATCCGGATTGGTCCCTGTGAATTAGCGTGGGCATTATGTCAATCAGTCTTGTGGCTAGTGTCTTAGCATAAATCTTTAAGTCAAGGTTTAAAAGCGAGATGGGGCGGAAGTTTTGCGGGTGTATGGGGTCTTTCCCTGGTTTGGGCAAAGTGACTATTACTGCTTGTAAGGACTCTTTCGGGAATTTAGAGGAGGAGGCTGCAGTATTGAAAAGGGAAGTCAGATGGGGGGCTAGTATGTCGCCATATTTTTTGTAGTATTCCCCTGAGAGGCCATCTGGGCCCGGTGCTTTCCCCTTTGGGAGTGATGCTATCGTGGCTAGTACCTCCTGGGTAGTGAAGGGATCATTTAAGCGGGACAGTTGTTCTATCGTCAGTTCAGGTAGAGCTACATGGTCAAGAAATCTTTTGATATCGTCGGAAGTAGGTTGGTGTATGTTAGAATCGCGGTTTAAATTATAGAGGTCACTGTAGTAGTCGCTGAAAGCGTCCGCTATCTTTTGGGGGTCTCTAAGTTCTGCTTTTGTGTGAGGATGGAATAAATGGTCTATTTTACTTTTTATTCTGCGGCCTTTGATTCTCCGGGCAAGGGCCTTGCCCGCCTTGTTGGACGTGGAGTAAGAGACGGCCTTCAGCTTTCTCTGCATGCTCTCAAAAGAGTGCAGAAGAAGAAGTCTTAGTTCCTGCCTCAGGGATAATATTTGCGCCGATCGTGATGGTAGAGTATGTGATTTGTTTTGCGTCTCTAGGTCATCTATCTGGGAGGTAAGGGAGTCAATCTGTTGCAGTCGTTTTTTCTTATACTGGGAGCTGGTCTTTATCAACACTCCCCTGATAAATGCTTTGTGAGCATTCCACACCACACCCTGGTCCGACACAGAGCCAACATTGTCGTTAAAGTATTCCCGCAATTCATCTGTGATTCCTGGAGAGTAGGAGGGGTGTTGCAATAAATAGTTGTTCGCTCTCCAGAGAGATGATTGCGTTCGTCTCGGCAGATCTGCCAGAGAGAGCGTGATGGGGGCGTGGTCGGACCAGGATATGGTATGGATGTCCGCTGCACTAACCTCCTGCAGTAACCACTTGTCTATCAAAAATAGGTCAATGCGCGTGTACGTACCATGGAAGGGAGAGAAATAGGAGTAATCCCTCTCCGCCCCATGCACGCACCGCCATACATCAAAAAGATCATGTTTGCTCATGAATGCCTTCAGAGGGGACTCTCTGCGTTTGGCCGCAGAGGTGGAGTCTATATGGATCTCCGGTACAATATTTAAGTCACCACAAAGTAGTAGTCGACCTTGCCTTATGGGAGAAATTATGGCCATCAATTTTCGCAAGAATCTCATCTGCTTGGCATTCGGAGCGTATACATTAACTAAGGTGAACACAACATTGTTAATGGTACAAACAAGGATTATAAAGCGACCCTCCGGGTCAATGATTGACTGTTTCAGTTGGAATGCAATCGAGTCCTTGATTGCAATCAGCACACCTCTCTTCTTGGAGGTAAACGGTGCGGAGAAAACCTGGTTAAAATGTCTATGATTGCAGACCGGAGCCGCTGTGGATATGAAGTGAGTTTCCTGAACACACACAATATCACACTGTAGGTCCAGGGCCGTCTTCCATAAGGAGTGTCTCTTGGCCGGGTGGTTAAGCCCGTTGGCATTAATGGACAGTATGTTGAGTGGCATTATGAGATGTGTGTGTCCAGGAGCTGGACTAGTCACTTACGGTTAGATGTGGGCTTCGGATAGCTGTATCTCGGAACTTGGCAGTGGATGATACCCAGCGAGTCCAGAGGTGGCCGGGCGCTTGTGGGAAATCGACGCTGGTAGGTTGTATCTGTAAAAAGGCAAAGTTATTCTGAGGAAACGGTGTAAGGTCTAGGTCAATCGGATTCTGAACAGTAACGGAATCAGGTGGGACGTCCACCAACAGAGTCAAACGGTGGGATAGAGGGCAGAAACACCCAGCTAAGCCACTATGAGGGGATCAAAGTCAAATCAGAGTAAAGCAGTAACACTTAAGCAAAAACAGTGAGCAAAACAAATGGAGGAAAGGCTGGTAGCCGAGGGGCAATAACATGGTAGATATAGAGGCCCAATGATCTCAAAAAGCCAAACGGCTTATTAGGTAGCCTGCGTAGCGGGAGAGTGCCGTGGTTGGCGCGGTCCCCTTTGGGCCAGGGGAGCCTCCGGAGGGTGTGGCGGATCAGGAAGTATCCCCCAAGTATGGAGCAGTTGAAGCCCCTTTTCCAGGCTGTGGATCACGTGAGTAGCTCCATTTTTGTTGATCAGCAGTGTTGCTGGGTATCGCCATTTGAATTGAATCTTGTGGTTATGTAACCCTTTGGTAACAGGATTGAGTTGCCTCCTCAGTTGCAGAGTGAATTTGGATAAATCAGCGTATAGGGAGACGCCTTCATATGGCCCAGGGAGCTGTGGGTTAAGTCTTGCTGTTATGAGGAGTCTTTCCTTTACGTGGAAAAAATGAACTCTCATGAGCACATCTCTGGGCACAGAGGCAGCAAGGTGCGATGGCTTTGCGATTCTGTGGATGCGGTCCACAATTAGATCTCTAGGTGCCGCGTCTGGGAGGATTGCATGCATTAATTCTTTGGCGTATCTAGGTAGATCGATCGGAAGGATCGATTCAGGGATTCCTCTCAGTTTTACGTTGTTTCGTCTGGATCTGTCCTCCAAATCTGCGATTTTGCGTCTCATCCAGGACTGTTCGTCTTTCACTTCATGCATGGAGTCTATGAGGTCATTTACAGTTGAGGTGCATTCCTCCATGCTATCTTCCAGGTGGGTAACTCTATCATCCATTGCATGCATGTCAGCCGACATTTTAGTGAATAAGGAGGACAGATCAGACATTAAGGATCCCTGTAGTGAGAGCAGCATGTCTTTTAGAGTCGTGTCCATGACTGGCTGGCCTGAGGTGGGGAAAGACGCCATGGATGACTGTAAGGCCTGGTTGGATTTTAGGGGACTAAAAGCCTGGGGCTCGATTTGTGATGAGGCCGCCGGCTGGCTTTCCAGCCGCATTCGGGCTTTGGCCGGGCTTCCTGTGAGGGGATTATCGCCCGCTCTGGTAGTAGGGGACAGCGGAGGGCTGTGGGTGACATTTGTCTCCGGGATCTCGTCAGGGAGATCCGTGTAGGCCGCTGGAGCCGCCGCCGCGCCGCCGCCATGTTTGGTCTGACTGACCTTGTGCTGTGGCGTGGAGAAGAACGCCGTCAGCTTCTTGGGCTGCGGATCTGTCATCCGCTTTCTGGACATTGTTCCCCGTGTCCTCCGGTCGATGCTGAGTGAGGATGGCACTCGATGGTGAAGCTGGTAGGGCCTGTGTAGCTTCTCTTTTCCCCTCGGGCTGACGAGCTCTCAGTCTAGGCAGCCATCTCCGGCGCTGGCAGACCACGCCCCCCATGTTTTTTCATCTTAAAGTGGATGTAAACCCCAAAAAAATGTTTTTTCTTTTTGATGTCACAATGTAGAGTATAAGATTCCCTATCATCTGTGCCCAGTCTTGCCACACAGAGTTAATCCAGTGCTGAGCAATCCTCTTTTAATGTTCAGTGAAAATTAACAGAATTCCAGATAAAAACTTGCCAAATTATAAAGTCTGTTTCTCTGTTCTTGCTTTGTGTTACAGGTTATTTACATATCCTGGTAATATACAATGAACTTTGGATCACCTCATATTATGATAAACATAACATAACATATGATAAACATGTCCAAGCTCTAGATATGTAAATAACCTGTAACACAAAGCAAGAACAGAGAAACGGACTTTATAATTTGGCAAGTTTTTATCTGGAATTTTGTTAATTTTCACTGAACAATAAAAGAGGTTTGCTCAGCGCTGGATTAACTCTTTGTGGCAAGACTGGACACAGATGATAGGAAATCTTATACTCTACATTGTGACATCAAAAAAAAAAAACACAAGGCCTTACAACCCCTTTTAATCTTTATGGCATCTCCCATGCATGTTATTTAACGAGATTGCATTTTATTTTGTTTGCCCTTTGAACTGCTCTAAAAAATTACCTTTCTTTGGTACCTATTACTAGATCAGTGCCCAACCCATGATGACTTTTCTTTTGTCAATCCTTTTAGCTTAGAAAATGGCCATCACTGAAAACAAAGATTTAGCTCCCTTAGATTTTAATGAGGTTCATACTCTGGACCCTAACTTTGATACTGTTTGGTACCCTCAGGTACATTCAGCTCATCACTAGTTACAATAATCACTTTTTGGACATCACTGTAGTTGTGCTAATTCAATATTTTTCTGATCACCTTTTATTGATCACCAACCATCACAAGGTGAGACCAGTTTTCTTTAAATTTTATATAATTTCATTAAGCAATTGGCAGAAATCATTTTAACACATCTTTTATAATCAGAATAGTTTCTGAATTATTGAATTTTAGATTTAATTGGAAAACTTTTATCTCTGAAAATATGACTTATATGCCATAGGTGTTGTGCTTGAAAGAACACAAGATAACTGTTGAAATGTCAGCATTTTATGTCCTCAGTAAATGTCAGGACAAAGAACATTTTTTTCATGATATTCAAAAGAAAGAAGTTATTGACTTTAAATACTCAAAGAACTGAAACAAAACTTAAAACGATAAAAAAAATCATGTCCACTGACATTATTCTTGTTGACTAATGTACTTAATTTCACTTACACCTGACAAGGGTGGTCAAGTTCAATCACTGTGAGTCACTAATTAGACCTTAAATCTGATTTTTATGGTTGCGAATGAATTAAAGACATTAAAATATCAAGCCCAGTGAAGGGCTCTCAAGGACTATCTAAGCTAGTTGAGCATGTATATTATAATTGGAAAAAAAACTGTTGTTACTCCAGAATATTTTCTTAACGAACATGTTGTTCAACTTTTATGGCTATACTTTCTATTTAAGTGGTTGTAAACCCAACCACACAACTTGCACATACAGGTAAGCCTAGATTAAGACTTACCTGTAGGTGCAAGAAATATCTCCTAAACCTACACAGTTTAGGAGATATTTACAATAATGACAGGCGCCGATGTCTAAGGCGCATGCGCACCGTAGACAATGGCGCAGGTGCACTGAGTGTGCCGTTTTTGTGAATGGCATAACTTGGGTTAATGCCGTATTCCTGTGCATGTGCGGGGATCTGCCGGTACCACGCGCATGCGCGGGAGTGACGTCACGCCGCTCCCGCCAATTACAGTGCCGGAGCGGCGAAAACAGGAAGAATCTGCTAGGGGACATGGTGGCGGCGAATGAGGACCACTTCAGGGATTTCGATTTCAGGTACGTAGCAACATAATGAGCTAGTTACTTCCTCTTTAAGACACATTTTTTACATTCTTGGTTACCGTTAAAGTGATACTAAACCCTTTTTAGTCCTCGTCTTTTGAAAAGTCCCTTCCTAGATTCACACAGCACCAGCGAGTCATGTCTCTGATCCCTCCTACTAGCAGTTTGACTTATGGCAACAGGAGCCTATCACTTCCTTGCCCCCAGTGTCTGCTGAGGATCCAAGAAGTTTAAGAAGTGCTGCTGATGGATCCAGGAACTAGGTTACTTTTTTGACAGTTTTGCCTCAGCATCTTATGTATCTTGGATCTTGGAAAGGCAAAGGCAGGGAGGCTGCTGCTGATGAAAAAAAAATGACTTTTAATATAATATTTCAACCTACATCCTTCTTTAATTCCTTCTACATTTATTTAAGATGAACATAACAATTACACTCCTAACCTCTTGTACTTTCTCTTGTATTGTTTTATTTCTAGCCAAAAACATAGTATAATTGGTTGAAAATTAGATAAACGTATACTGTGCATTTAGGTGATTTAGCACCATAGAAGATGCTAATTAAAGGGGTTGTAAAGGTTCGTCTTTTATTTTCTAAATTGGTTCCTTTAAGCTAGTGCATTCACGTACCTTTTCCTTCGATTTCCCTTCTAAATATTTGTTTTCTTTGTTTGAATTTCTCACTTCCTGTTCCTCCTCAGTAAGCTTTCCACCATCATCCGAGCGGTGGGAAGATATTTAGAACAGCTTACTGAACACCTTACTGAGGAGGAACAGGAAGTGAGAAATTCAGACAAAGAAAACAAAGAAAAACATTTAGAAGGGAAATTGAAGGAAAAGGTTAGTGAACCAACAATGCACTAGCTTAAAGTAACCTATTTAGAAAATAAAAAAACAAACCTTTACAACCCCTTTAAGAGACTGCTCCAAGGAAAGCAGCTTGGTCTGTGATGGGGTGAAGTAGATAAAATGTAGACCCACGCTCATCAGAAGTAAATTGTAAAAGGAGTTTAAAAGTAAGCTTTGTTTGCAATATTTCAAACTCACTGTGCATGAGAAAACATTTGTCATGTGTTAATTAGTGTTCCTCCTGTCAACCCCTGCATCACCACTGTGTCCTGTAGCAATGTGGAAGTAGGAGAAACCACAGGGCACTGTGGGGTGCACAGAACAATGATATTCCCAGAAGTATTTCACAAATTCAAGCTAATTTAATGGAACAATTCCTCAGCAATGAAGTTGCTTTTTCTGGCACCAGCAACCAACAGTAGAAGTCTCTATTTACAGTTTTCTTTTAGGGTAACAGGTTTGTTGTTATTTTTCTATTTGTCATCAGCTATTTGTTAGAGAGGGTGGGGGGATTGTTTAGTGGTTATGGTTGGGGCTAAATGTGCGGATGGAAAAAAATATTAAAAAGTTACAAAGAAGGGCAACCAAATTAATGAGTGGCACAGAGGAACTCAGCTATCTTGATCTTTTGAAATTAAAATTAATCTCGCGCCTGATATGTAAATAAATTATAATAGATAAGCTGCTAACCCCAACTGTCTAAACTTGGAAGAAATTATGAAAAAATGTATATAAAAAGTGTATATTAATGGGGGCGCTCGTGAATTAATTAATGAATTTAAAATGAATAATTTGTGAAAATAAAACACCAGCCTGACCACACCAACTAAATTGCTATAGCTGCTGTGGAAACCTGTTGAGAGGATGATAAAAATATTAGAGTGCACTAAAGATATATTAAATGAGAACCTCAGGTATTGTTGTGAAACAAATGTAACACCACTATGCAAAAAATTATTAGAAAAAAAGACCCAATAAATATACAAATGTGATGTACCTGTTATGTATCACGTACCTGGTAGCCAGAGCCCGATGGTAGGAGGAGGCCTCTCTTAGAGCCACGGCTCGTGAGCTGCCGGATTGGGGACAGCAGACTCAGGAGCCTGGCGGGGTAGGAGTGCCGGCGTGCTGGGTAGGTGAAGCAGGTGCTGACTTCCTCTGGAAGGGTAGGCTGGAAGATGAGTGGATCAATGACAGCAGACGGAAGCAGAGTCAGGTAAGCCGGGTCACAACAGATGGTTCAGGTAATCAGATGCAGCAGGCAGAAGAGTAATCAGGGTACAAGCAGGAAGGTCTGGCAACGGTAGGTCAATCTGAAGAGGTGGTCAATGGAAGCCGGGGTCAGGATCGGAGAGGTACGGATGGTCAAACAAGCCGGGTCACAAGTTCAATCAGAAGTTCAAATCAGGTAAACAGGTTCTCAGGTTCAAGTTCAATCAGGAACTGCAGATCAGACAGCAACTTGCAGGAAGCAAGGACTGAGCTTTTAAAGGCGTTTTGGCGCCAATGAGGGTTCACGTGCACGCGCGCGCTCCCGCTGTGCACGTGCGCGAGCCGCTGACGCGCGCGCGCCGCTGACGCACGCGCACGTCCCGCTGATGCATGCCGCTGTTTCAGCCCAATGCTGGGCTGACGATTTTGGAAGGTAAGTCCCTGACATTGCCCCCCCCCCAAGGGGCAACCTCCGGATGCCCAGTCGGGCCATTTTGTCAGGGTGAGAAAAAATGCACGTATTAGTGTTTTGGCATGGATATTACCTTCGGGTTCCCAGGAATTGTCTTCTGGTCCATAACCTTTCCACTTAATCAGGAATTGGTTTTGTCCTTGTCTTTTCCTACAATCCAGGACAGTCTCTACCACGAATTCCTCGTTGCCATCGACATGGATCGGTTCGGGAGGTTTGGACCCCCTATTAGGAAAAGGATCCGGAACTGCGGGTTTTAACAAAGAGACATGGAACACAGGATGCACTTTAAGAGAATCGGATAAGGATAGTTCATATGAAACTGTATTGATCTTCCTCTTGACCGGAAAGGGTCCCAAAAATTTTGGTCCCAATTTCTTGGACGGACAGGCTAGTCTAAGATTGTTCGTAGAAAGCCATACCTGGTCTCCTGGTCTCAGATCCAGCTCACCTCTCCTTTTTCTGTCAAAGAACCTCTTACTGTCAGCCTGGGCCTTGGTCACCGTCTCCCGTAACAGTTGGTTATTGCGGTTGAGGAACTCCATAGTGCTCTGTACAGCCGGAACTGAGGACTCTGAAAGAAAGTCTGGTAAAAAGGTTAAGTTGAAACCATAATTGGCAAAAAAGGGAGATTGCCCCGTAGCAGAATGACTGGCGTTATTGTACGCAAATTCTGCTAGGGGTAACAGAGACACCCAGTCATCTTGGGAGAACGTTGTAAAACACCTGATGTACTGTTCCAAAGTCTGATTGGTTCTTTCAGTTTGCCCATTGGTCTGAGGATGATAGGCCGAGGATAGAGCAAGTTCAATCTGTAGCGTCTTGCAGAGAGCTTTCCAGAACCGAGAGGTAAATTGAACTCCTCTATCTGACACGATGTTGGAGGGCACCCCATGTAGTCTGACGATTTCTTTAATGAATACACGAGCAGTCTCAATGGCAGAAGGTGTATTCTTTAAAGGAAGAAAATGGGCCATTTTGGTCAAATGGTCCACAATCACAAAAATGACAGAACAACCCTCAGAGCAGGGAAGTTCTACAATAAAATCCATGGCGATCATTTTCCATGGTCGATCGGGCACAGGTAGAGGTTTCAGTAGCCCCCAAGCTTGGTTTCGGGGTGTCTTGTTCCGGTTACAGATAGGGCAAGATCTGATATAGGACTTGCAAAAATCCTCCAAGCCGGGCCACCAGAAGGTGCGGCGTACTAGTTCCAGAGTTTTGCGAACCCCAAAATGTCCTGCCAGTGGGTGATCGTGCAGATGTTTTAAAACTTCGACTCGGGTCTTTTCAGGTACAAAAATTTGGCTTCCTTTCCAAAATAATCCATCTCTGGACTCTAAAGAAATATTGGGAGGTTTTGAACATTCAGAAGACGCTCCTCTAAGTAATGATATAAGATCGGCATGTAATAGCAGAAAGCTGTTTTCTGGAAGAATGGTGTCAGGGGTAGAGGTGTCTTTTGGGTTGTCAAACATTCGGGACAGAGCATCTGGCTTGACATTCTTTGATCCAGGACGATAGGTGATGTGGAAACAGAAACGGGAGAAGAAGAGAGCCCAGCGGGCCTGTCGATCGTTTAGCAGTTCTTAAATATTCTAAGTTTTTATGGTCCGTATAAATTAGCACGGGATGTGCAGCACCTTCCAACAGGTATCTCCACTCTTCTAATGTGGCCTTGATGGCCAATAATTCACGATCACCTACGTCGTAATTTCTCTCCGCAGGGGAGAGTTTTCGGGAGAAGAAGCCCACCGGGTGTACTAAGTCCTTGTTCCCAAGTCGTTGAGATATAACGGCCCCTACAGCGACTTCAGAAGCATCCACCTCAAGGAGAAAAGGTAGAACCGGGTTGGGGTGACTGAGGATCGGAGCAGAAGTGAAGAGTCCCTTCAAGGTGTCAAAGGCCTTCTGAGCCTCGGGGTTCCAGTGGAAACGGAAATTTTGTCTGGTAAGCTGTGTAATGGGAGCAACTATGGAAGAAAAACCTTTAATAAAGCGTCTATAGAAATTTGCGAATCCTATAAATCTTTGTACCCCCTTTTTATCTAGAGGTACTGGCCAGTCCAGAATGGCAGACACTTTCTTTGGGTCCATCTCGATTCCCGTCGGGGAGATCACCAGACCCAGGAACTGAATGGTGTGTAACTCAAATTCGCATTTTTCTGCCTTTGCGTATAAGCCATGCAGGCGGAGCCGGTTTAAAACTCTGCAGACATGCTCCCGATGTTTGTCTAACGAACCAGAGAAAACCAGTATATCATCCAGGTAGACGATGACGAAGATGTCTAAAAAGTCTCTAAACACGTCGTTGACAAAATGCTGAAAGGTAGCGGGAGCGTTGCATAACCCAAAAGGCATGACGAGGTACTCGTAGTGGCCATACCGAGTGCGAAAGGCAGTTTTCCACTCATCACTGTCTCTGATGCGAATTAAATTATAAGCCCCCCTCAGGTCCAGCTTGGTGAAAATAGTGGCGGATCTTAGTTTTTGGAATAATTCAGGTATTAGGGGCAACGGGTATCGTTTTTTAACCGTGATGTTGTTGAGTTCCCGATAGTCGATGCATGGGCGAAGGGTCTGGTCCTTTTTGGCAACAAAAAATATTCCAGCACCCGCCGGTGAGGTGGACGGCCGAATGAACCCCTTGTTTAGATTTTCGTCAATATAAATTTTCAGAGCATCTTGTTCTTTCTCGGATAATGGAAAGATGCGCCCAAAAGGGATCTCAGCCCCAGGAAGCAGTTCTATCGGGCAGTCATAAGGACGGTGAGGTGGTAGGGAGTCGGCCCCCTTTTTGCTGAACACATCGAGGAACTCGTGATAATGTTCCGGAAAGGACTGGAGCAAACTGGGATCGGTGTTCAGGCATAGCAGAGTGGGAGAAAAGCTAGGTACTTTAGGTAAACAATATTCTTGACAGTACCGGGAAGGAAATCGTAAAGTTCCAGAGGACCAATCAACCTGAGGGTTATGAATCCGGAGCCAGGGAATGCCAAGAATCACAGGGAATAGAGGAGAGGAGATCACATCCAAAATTAATAATTCTTTATGATCAGCGGAAGTAATAGCAGGTAGAGAAAGGGTTTCTTGTGTTACTTGTCCTGATTTAATGTGGGATCCATCAGCTAGAAAAACGGAAAGTCTGAAGTTCTTTCTTCGAAGAGGAATATTATGTAGGTTAGCAAGGGCGGCATCAATGAAGCAGCTGCAGGCCCCGGAGTCAATAATTGCGTTGACCGGAATCGTTCTTCCTTGGAGCTGTAAAGACAGAGAGAGAGCAAGGTGGGTTGTATTGACTGGGAGAGCGTAAACGTTGAGAGAAACAGAGGAACGGCACTTACGCATCTTGATGGGGCAGTTGGCGACATAATGACCGGGCTCACCGCAGTATAGGCATAGATTCAGTTGACGACGGCATGCTCGTTCTTCTGGAGGCAATGTGGGTCGCATGACTCCGAGTTGCATAGGCTCAGAAGTATCTGGAGGAGAGCTGGCAGGACTTGGGCAGACAGGTGGTTGATATCGGGATGCGGGCATGGGTGCTTTGGTAGTGACCCAAACTGGACGACTCAGATGAGAAGAACGTTCAGCCCGTCGTTCTCGTAGACGTCGATCAATCTGAATAGCCTTGTCGATCAAATCTTCTAAGGTATCAGGAATCCCGATGCGAGCCAGTTCATCTTTTAAGGCCTCTGAAAGTCCCAGGCGGAACTGGTGTCGCAGAGCTGCGCTGTTCCACTGGGTGTCCGCACTCCAGCGGCGAAAGTCCGCGACATAATCCTCCACTGCTCAGCGACCTTGTTGAAGTGCGAGCAGGGCGGCCTCGGCAGTGGTAGTCCGCTGAGGATCATCATACATTTGTGCCATGACCCGAAAGAAGGCTAGTAAAGTCTCTGTGTTGGTGCCATTTTCTTCCAATAATCGGTGCGCCCAGGCTAGGGGTTCACCTTGAAGAAGAGAAACCACAAATCCCACTTTAGTGGCTTCTAGGGAAAAAGTCCTTGGTTGAAGGGCAAAATATAATTGACAGGCATTACGGAAATCCCGGAATTTGGAACGATCCCCGGTGAATCGCTCTGGCATCGGAACTCTGGGTTCGGGCGGTAGCATTACTACGGATGGAGCAGCGGCCGATGGAGATGATCTGGCAGCGGATGTAGGAGCTGCGTCTCCGGATAGGTTCTGTACTTGACCTTCCAGTCGCATGTAGCCATCCTGTAGGTTCTTTACAGCTTGTGTGAGAGATGCAAGGTGTTTACAAATCTCCTCCATGGCCGGGGCCACTCCTGAAGGCTCTGTCATGGTTGTCTGATACTGTTATGTATCACGTACCTGGTAGCCAGAGCCCGATGGTAGGAGGAGGCCTCTCTTACAGCTCCGGCTCGTGAGCTGCCGGATTGGGGACAGCAGACTCAGGAGCCTGGCGGGGTAGGAGTGCCGGCGTGCTGGGTAGGTGAAGCAGGTGCTGACTTCCTCTGGAAGGGTAGGCTGGAAGATGAGTGGATCAATGACAGCAGACGGAAGCAGAGTCAGGTAAGCCGGGTCACAACAGATGGTTCAGGTAATCAGATGCAGCAGGCAGAAGAGTAATCAGGGTACAAGCAGGAAGGTCTGGCAACGGTAGGTCAATCTGAAGAGGTGGTCAATGGAAGCCGGGGTCAGGATCGGAGAGGTACGGATGGTCAAACAAGCCGGGTCACAAGTTCAATCAGAAGTTCAAATCAGGTAAACAGGTTCTCAGGTTCAAGTTCAATCAGGAACTGCAGATCAGACAGCAACTTGCAGGAAGCAAGGACTGAGCTTTTAAAGGCGTTTTGGCGCCAAGGAGGGTTCACGCGCACGTCCCGCTGATGCACGCCGCTGTCTCAGCCCAATGCTGGGCTGACGATTTTGGAAGGTATGTCCCTGACAGTACCCAACTTGATGGGTTCAGGATTGTCATAGCCCTAACACTTCAAAAATAATACTACTTCAAAATAGTTGCATCCACAGTTGCCACAGCATATCAGGGCTATGACAGTCCTTATAAACGTCCTTAAAGTGAAATAAAGTGCAGATAAACACAATACCAGTCTTAGTGATAATTTCTTGAAAACGTCCTTTGAAGACCAAATCCAAAACTTCATGTGACTTGCTAAGTTCACCTTCACCAAAACTGCAGGAAAAAAAGACACCCAAACGTGCTCAAAGTAAGGATGGCAGCTTACCAGAACACAATGACCCTTTTACTTAAAAAATAGGTCAAATGTGCTTGTAGTTAAATTATGATACTGGCAGAAATAGTGTAATCCTGTTTAATAAAAAAAAAAAAAAAAATCCAAATGACATGCCAAATGGCTGCTTACATTAGTAGGTGCCCTGGACCCGGCACTGAGGATGGATGGCAGTATCGTGGCTAAGTACAGGAAATCCCATTGTGGAGGTATTAATAATTCAGTTAATGCAAAAAGATCAATATCTTGATCTTTTTGCATTAACTGAATTATTAATATCATCATTATTATTATTATTATTATTATTATTATTATTATTATTATTATCCAGTGACAACAGTTTGAACAGCACTTTACAATATAACAGGAGGCAGTACAGTTACAATACAATAGGGTTAGAAGGGCCCTGCTCATGAGAGATTGCAGGCTAAAAGGGATAAGGCAAGTGGTACAAAAGGTAAGAACTGCGAGGAATGAGCTGATAGTGTGATAGATTTCGGTAATAATGCCTATTTGATAAGATGAGCTTATTCTTTTTGTTATCAGAACCATTAATAATGTTTGATATTTTCTTTATTGTTTATATTGTTGTTTTTGAATTGGGTTTTTCTATATATACGCATGTGTGAAATATATGTATCACAACAAGATTATTTTCCTTGATAAAGATTTTGTCAGATATCAGGAATTATATATATAATGGTTCTTAAAGTTATAAGTACATCTTGGAACTTAAGGTTGACCATACAAGGACATGTTATTAAGAACAGATGTAATCCTCTTCCACTCTCCACTCTAAGCCTTTCCTGGATGTTTCATATTGGAGAAGCAATTGTGGATTCTCTATAGGAAACTGACTTTGCCCTTCCCCCACATCCTGTCTGCAGCCCACCAAAGTAAACTGTAAACTGTGTTCTATGTAAACTGGTCTGCTTTGCTGAGCTGACAAGGAACTTTCTTATGGATGAATGACACGTGTGGATTTTTTTTTTAAAGAAGAACATGAAATGGACTTGTGAGATTTGAAACCATCCCTTCTATGAACTGGCCAATGAGAGGCTTCATGCCAATGATGGACTCACAGGGGGTGGGTGAAATGGGTGTTTCTGTTTAATTGTGAACCAATGAAAATGCATTTTGTGCTTGTATGCTAAAAATAAAGGCAGCTGCTCATACGGCAGCCATGCTCTTGGCCGTTGAACGTTGGAAGGTGAGGATGTGAAATCATTCTGTGTCTAGATGGCATTTTTCTCACCATAGCTTTTTGAAATCATCCGGCAGTATGGGTAACCCTGAGTTTATCAGGAAATTGATTAATGAGTCCTCATCAATAGCACCCTTAAAGCAGTAGTCATCAACCCTATCCTTAGGGCCCACTAACAGGTCAGGTTTGTAAGGTAACTGAAATACATCATAGGTGATATAATTTGCTACTCAGTGATTGCAGTATTCTAGTCTTCATCTCCCCAAGGTAATACATAAAACTGGCCTGTTAGTGGGCCCTGAGGACAGGGTTGATGACCACTGCCCTTAAAGGATAAGTTCACTTTTTCGGGCAGAATTTCACTTTCATAATAAATAGAAACATTTTCCAATGCCATTTCTGGCCCACTTATCCCAATGTGTTTTTCTCGTACTTACCTTATCCACAGGAGGTTTAAAATATTGTCAGTTTATTCCTATTTTAAAAATGATTTTTAGATTCCATCACTTCCTGTAAATCGTTTGTGGGTCATCTCCCAGAAGCCTTCATTTCCTTGTTACATCACAGAAGAGGGTGTGATAGGGCGTTTTCACCACTCTGGAATACACAACCCTCATTACAATCTACCTTTCACTCACTATACAACCTCATTGTACAATCTCCTTTAATTCAATGAGTTTATTGATTTTGCATAGGTAGTGCAAAGTACAATTAAAATTGTACGTCGTGCAACGACGTTGTAGAACATGTAATAACAGAACAAATCACGTTCATTAACATATAACAAAAAGATTAAACATAAGGCAAATAATACCATGGATATAAAACACATGTTTAGTCCTCTCCTCTGATGCGACACCCCGTATGTGAACTTTAGTGTCGCATGAGTGGAGAGGGGATATATAACATAGATCCATTATTCAATGTAGTTATCCCACAAGGGATTTATCATCTCGAGTAGTCAAAAGAAAAAAAGAAAAGCAATAAGTGTCAGTTGAAAGAATGTAGGTACTGCCTGGTCAAGAAGGATACCAGAGTAGTCGTGGAACCGTAGTATCATGTGGTAGTCGCAACCTTTGTCCAGTCGACTCAGAGCTGCAAGAGTGCCCATGTTTTGGGAGACTGTCCAGTACTGGCTGCTGCTATAGTCTCGTATCTGAAGTGTAGTGCCGCTAAGTCTATGGAAGGGACCTGGTCTGTCTTCCAGTGTCTCATTATGTTGAGCCTGGCTGCCAGGAGTATATGTGTAGTTATGTGTCTTAGGCCCTGTACACACGAGCGGATATCCGATGAAAACGGTCCGCCGGACCGTTTCCAGCGGACATTTCTGCTCCGGATTTTGATCTGATGGGCTGTACACACCATCAGATCAAAATCCCCGCGGAAAACATACGCGGTGACGTGGCCGCGGCGACGTGCGTGACCCTGGAAGGTAAATACTTCCACACATGCGTCGAATCACTTTGACGCATGCGAGGGATGGGGATCGGTCGGACTTATCCGGTGAGTCTGTACAGACGACCGGATCAGTCCGACGGACAGGTTTCCAGCGGATAGATTTCTTAGCATGCTAATACATTTTTATCTGCTTGAAAACCGGTCGGCTGGACAAATGTCCGCCGAAAAATGTCCGCTAGGCCGTACACACGACCGGATTTGTCTGCTGGAACTGATCCGTGAATAAATCCCAACGGACAGATCCGGTCGTGTGTACGGGGCCTTAGGGGGTGTGGGATACTTTCAATGGTCAAATTAAGGATTGCAAGTGCAGTTGAGCGGTATCTGGACATTGGTAACATCGGAAACGAGTTTGAAGGTGTCAATCCAGTATTTCTGGATATTGGGGCATTTCCAAAAAATATGCAGCAAGTCCCCTTTGGTGACTTTACATCTCCAGCAAGCGTTGGAGTTGTGTGTGCTAAAAGATACAAATTTGGTGGGAGTAAGGTACCATCGAAGGGAGATTTTCTGAGTAAGCTCCCAGAGGGCCGAGGATTTGGTGGCCTTGCAGACCGTTCTAAAGGCGCTTTGCCATTGATCTTCGGTAAAGTTGCATGTGAGATCAGATTCCCACTTGTGGTGTGGGGTCAATTTGGAGAAGGTGCATTTGTTGTGAAGAATGTTGTAAAAGTGGGAGATGCCCTTGGTCTTAGAGATAGGGTCGGTGAGGTAATCCCATGTTTTAGAAGGGATACAGTAAAGGGGAAGGGGAATGGTGCTTAGGCAATGGTGTATCCGTAGATAAGTAAAGTGCTCAGAGTCTGGGAGTTCATATTCAGTTTGTAGCTGAGAGAAGGTTTTGGGACGGCCGTCCTGCAGTTAGTTATGTAGATGGTGAATCCCTTTAAGGGACCATCGTGTCAGTGATAGGTCTGGTGACAGGAATTGTAGAGATTCCAGAGGGATAGTAAAACGTGACAGGATTAGAGTCAAGCAGGGAAATCAGTCTTTCCCACGCTTGAGCTGAAGCTTTCATTGGTGGAGGCATAGATGGTGGAACAAGGGCGCCTAGAGGGGTGCTCAGTTACCAGTTCTTTAGGTTGGGTCTGGTGAGAGACAGGTTTTCCATTTGTCCCCAATGGCAAATTTTTGAGCGGTTGGAACCAACCGGGTAGCTGGGCTAGGATGGCTGCTGCATGGTAGTATTTAAATTCTATCGATCCTGTGCCCCCTGCTAGTTTGTGTTTAGTCAATGTTGAGTGTGCGCATCTGGATTTTTTTCCACTCCAAAGATATTTGTTATACATCGTTTGAAGGGATCTAAAACATGAGGCAGGTAATAAAACGGGAAGGGTCCTGAAGAAGTACAGAATTTGGGGTAGGCAAATCATTTTAAAGGCCGCAAGTCTCCCTGACCAGGAGAGTTCATGTTTCACTAGAGAATGTGAGGTCTTTTGGATGCTTTGTAGCAGTGGTAAGAAATTACAAGAGTAGAGATTTTAAAGTGTTCTTGGCAGCTGGATGCCCAGGTAAGAAATGTCAGTGTGTGCCCATGCAAACGGGTGTTGAAGTTGTAGGAGATTCCTGGTTGTAGCATCAATGTTAATGTCTAATATGAATGATTTAGTCATGTTGACCTTGTAGTATGAAACCGAGCTGAACCATTGCAATAACTTTTTTACCTCAGCCAGGGAGGAGGTCGGGTTGGTGAGAATAAGAATGACATCATCCGCGAAGAGACTGATTTTATGGGATTGTGATCCCATTTGAAGGCCTGTGATGGCGGTGTGGGAGCATATATGTTCCGCCAGGGGTTCCATGAGCATGTTAAAAATAAGTGGGCGTGTGCCGTTAGTAATGGAGAAAGGACAGGAAAGCATGCCTTCCGTGAATACTTGGGCCATAGGATTGGTGTATAGTGCTAAGATGGCATTCAGATTCGGGCCTTTAAAGCCACATTTTTGGAGTACAGCTTCAAGGTACGTCCAGTGAACCCTGTCGAACGCCTTCTCTGCATCCAGGGATAGGAGCAGAGAAGGCGTTCCGGTGGATTCCGCGTGGTGGAATAATTCCTAGTAATCTTGAGGCTATGGTTTTGGCATATATTTTAAGGTCGAGATTAAGTAGGGATATCGGGCGAAAGTTTTGAGGGGCATTTGGTTCCTTCCCTGGCTTCGGCAAGGTTATGATCAAAGCTTTTAAATATTCATTCGTAAAAGTTGAAGAGGAGGCAGCATTATTGAACACTTCAGTAAGATGCAGTAAGATGCAGGGTTAGATACGAAGAGAACTGTTTATAATATTCTCCAGTCAGGCTATCAGGCCCAGGTGCTTTACCACCAGGCAGGGAGTCAATTGATCTACTACAGTAACTTCTCGTTCAGTAAACGGGGCATTGAGCGCATCCAATTGCTGTTCAGTCAGGGAGGGGAGGTGAATGGCCTGGAGGAAGTTGTCAATGTCAGTGTGCGTGGGTTGTGGGGTGTTAGAATCACGTTTCAAATTATATAGGTCACCATAGTAAGTGCTGTAAGGGGGGAACATTTGGAGGAGAGGGAGAACCGCTCCACACATCTCCTCCAAATAGCCAGGGTAAACAGCATTGGAGCTAAACATAAAGTTCTCAGCTGGGGCATAAATTTGGCGGACGATGGCCAAAGCATATAACAGGGATGTACTGGTGCAGTAATCCCCATTTCTATCTCTGCCCACCTGGAAGGGGCCTTTCTAGACACCCAAGAGGTTAATATACGGAGGTGAGAGGAATAATCGTATTTAATAATGTCCGGTGCCGCCATCCCGCCTCTATGCTTAAGGGCGTAAACTACTGATTGTGCAATTCTATGGGAAGCATTATTCCAGATAAACCTGAGGCATCGCCTCTGGAGGAGTTTCAACTGTGACATTGGGACAGAAGTAGGGAGTGTCTCGAAAAGATACAGTATTTTAGGGAGTATGGACATCTTTAGGACGTTGATCCTGCCTAATAGGGAGATTGGGAGAGAGGACCACAAATTCAAGAGACGAGTTATCTCTGCAAACATTGGGGTAAAGTTAGCTTGGTATAAGGTGGAGTATGAAGATGTGATATACACCCCCAGATATTTTAATGAGGTAGGGCACCAATGATAATTGAACTTGTCTTGGAGAGATGTGAGCATCTCCAGTGACATATTAATCGGTAAAGCCTCTGTCTTTGACCGATTAATCTTAAACCCGGACATGCTACCAAAGATAGAAAGAATATCATGTAAAGCAGGTAAAGAGGTAGAAGGATGAGTGAGGGTCAGTAGAATGTCATCAGCAAAAAGTGAAAGCTTTTAATCTCTCCGCCTCAGCGGAACCCCCCGTATGTCTGGGTGGTGCCTAATGGCCAAAGATAAAACATTTTTACCTGGTCAGTAGGTTTCTTGCTGGAAAAAAATATGTGGGGTATGAGATTTGACATATGGAATTTAAGCGCTCACTTGAATTTAGAATTCAGGTGATGGCTGCCAGGATGTCAGGGCTTGAGAGGTTGCCTATCTCACACCCATCATGTCTGCCTGTGCAGTTGTCAACTTGCACTTACATGAAGAAGGAGTCATGGGATGAGGCTGCCGGTGTTCACGTGAGCTTGGGCTTACTAGGGGACATGGCTAGTACATTGAAGTTGATATCAGGTATACAGGAGCTGGAGGCAAGCAGGCAGGCACCAGTACAAAGGCACAGTGCAAACAATAATTAATATAGGATGAAAGCAGGAGTAGAGATTGGGCATGACACTTGCTCTCAATCTTACACCCCAGCCACACCCCTCTTTTGTTTTTAATAACAATCTAAGAACTAAAAATAAATATCTCAATTTAAAAATGATATTACAAAGTATCTCCTATAATATTGAATAGCTGTTTTTTATTTTTTACATTTTTATTTTACTTAATATTACACAATTACCTACCATTTGTTTTTTTATTTTTAAATATTTCACAATATTTCTTGTGCAGTTTGGAAAAATGCAATGGAAAATTAAAAACATTAACAGCACTGCTTACTATTATAACTAGGTACAAAGGGATACCTAAAAGTATTGCTTTAACCACTTGGAGCCCCAGCCATTGTAAAATGATGGCCACAAGGTGGCTCTACAATGCCGGGAGGACATCTATTGACGTCTTCGGCTCCTCCGGCCACTGGGGGAGGTGTCCATCATGCACCCGCCGCGTCACTGAGGTGCCAATGCGCGTGCCTGGTGGCCGCGATGTCTGCCAGGTACCCGCGAACGGCTGTTACACAGACAAGGACGTGGATCTGTGTGTGTAAACACACAGATCCACGTCCTGTCAGGGAGAGTTGACCGATGCTGTGTCCCTTGTACATAGGGACACAGATCGGTCACCTCCCCCAGTCTGTCCCCTCCCCCCACAGTTTAATCACTACCAGGGAACACATTTAACCCCTTCCTTGCCCCCTATTGTTAACCCTTTCTCTGCCAGTCACATTTATACAGCGATCAGTGCATGTTTATAGCACTGATCGCTGTATAAATGTGAATGGTCCCAAAAATGTGTCAAAAGTGTCTGTGTCCCCCATAATGTTGCAGTCCCAATAAAAATCGCAGATCGCTGTCATTACTACTTAAAAAAATAAATTTAAAAAATGTCATTCTGTCCCCTATTTTGTAAGCGCTATAACTTTTGTGCAAACCAATCACTATACGCTTATTGTGAGTTTATTTCTTTTTACCAAAAAATATGTATAAGAATATGTATTGGCCTAAACTGAAAAAAAAAATGTTTTTTAAAAAAAATGGGATATTTATTATAGCAAAAAAGTAAAAAAAAATAGTTGTTTTCAAAATTGTCGCTCTGTTTTTGTTTATAGCGTAAAAAAAAAACGCACAGATGATCAAATACCACCAAAATAAAACTCTAGTTGTGGGAAAAAAAGATGTCAATTTTGTTTGGGAGCCACGTCACACGTCAGTTAAAGCGACGCAGTGCCGAAAGCTGAAATTTCGTCTGGGCGGGAAGGGGGTATATGTGCCCAGTAAGCAAGTGGTTAATACATTTACTGCAGATGATTTACCTGTTTTTAATGCATTTCTTTCATTACTACTCCTCTTTGTTTATAGCCTTGAGACATTTGAGTGCTAAGTAACATGCTAGCAAAATGAGAATTCAGATTTCCCCTTTGTTTCATGGAGTAGACAAATACATTTTATTACTAAAACTAACACAAAATTATACAGATGCCATATAAATTATTGTAAGACTGATTACATTTTTGGTAATGGCCATAAACAGCTGATAACTGTATGAGGTTGTTTTTACAGGAAACCAAAGTAAACTATCCCAAAAGGGTCATTCATATACTGTATATATATATATATATATATATATATATATATATATATATATATATATATATACAGGGGCGGACTGACAACTCATGGGGCCCCCGGGAAATAGAAGATTATGGGGCCCCTGGGCTTACAGATGGCCACCACGCCAGGAGGCAGTGCAGAGGCGGGGCAGCTAAAATCTTGTGATTTTCACATCAAAAGCATGTCGGTTTCAGACATATCGGGGACAGATCTAAAAAAGCATAGATTTTTACATACTGTCCCTGGTTTTACTGAGTCTGGCAACCCTGATGGGGGGCCCCCTAGTGGCATGGGGCCCTCGGGCAGTGCCCGAGTGACTCAATGGTCAGTCCGCCCCTGTGTATATATATATATATATATATATATATATATATATATATATATATATATATATATTGTAGGGGGATCAGACTCAATGCAGGGACAAACTCACAGTCTCTTTAGGAAAACGCCATGTTTAATGCACAGGATATTTCCAAACAGAAAAAAGGGCATCTTGCCACCAATCAAACAAAATAAACTTCTGCTCTGACCAGTCATTTGGTTTGGTATTAAGTGTCCTTACAATCGCACATGCTTGTATCCAAATTCAGGGATAAGCAGCCATGCTCCAATATGCTTCCTCACATGGAGAGACACACTCTCTCACTGAGAGCTAGGACCAGCTGCCTTAATCAAGACCTGAAAGGAAAACATTAAACTGCAGTCCACGGACTTGGGAGTTTGTCCCACCCAGAGCTCTATAAGACTCCCAATAAAACCAGCCCCGGAATGGACTTTACCAAAACAGGGTAAATAACTATCCTTCTTTACCCTGAAGTCTCTGCTGGAATTATCTTAGATTATAAATCTAAGATTTTGCGGAGGAACATACATCCCATCAATTACTTCTGTCATTTTAATGTGTTTCACAGGCACGTCGCTACAATATATACAGTACACCCCTCACATGTTTGTAAGAATTGTATTATAAATTTTGATGTGACAACATTGCTACAATGTAAAATAGTGAGTGTACAATTTGTATAACAGTGTAAATTGCTGTCCCCTTAAAATAACTCAACACACAGCCATTAATGTCTAAACCGCTCGCAACAAAAGTGAGTACACCCCTAAGTGAAAATGTCCAAATTGAGCCCACTACTTTACATTAAAGAAAAGTGTAATTTCTTCAGTGTTGTCACATGAAAAGATGTAATAAAATATTTCCAAAAATGTGAGGGGTGTACTCACTTTTGTGAGATACTGTGTATATATATATATATATATATATATATATATATATATATATATATATATATATATATATATATAGATAGATATAGATCTCCCACTCTACAAGACTTTTGTGCGGCCTCACCTGGAGTATGCTGTCCAGTTCTGTGCACCAGTCCTCAGGAAGGATGTACTGGAAATGGAGCGAGTACAAAGAAGGGCACCAAATCTAATAAAGGGTCTGGAGGATATTCGTTATGAAGAAAGGTTTCAAGCACTAAACTTATTCTCTCGCTTGAGAGGGGATATGATTTCAATTTACAAATACCATACTGGTAACCCCACAATAGGGATAAAACATTTTCGTGGAAGGGGGTTTAACCACTTAAGGACCGGACCAATATGCTGCATAAAGACCCAAGGTGTTTTTACAGTTCGGGACTGCGTCGCTTTAACAGACAATTGCGCGGTCGTGCGACGTGGCTCCCAAACAAAATTGGCGTCCTTTTTTCCCCACAAATAGAGCTTTCTTTTGGTGGTATTTGATCACCTCTGCGGTTTTTATTTTTTGCGCTATAAACAAAAATAGAGCGACAATTTTGAAAAAAATGCAATATTTTTTACTTTTTGCTATAATAAATATCCCCCAAAAACATATATATAAAAAAAAAAATTTCCTCAGTTTAGTCCGATATGTATTCTTCTACCTATTTTTGGTAAAAAAAATCGCAATAAGTGTTTGATTGGTTTGCGCAAAATTTATAGCGTTTACAAAATATGGGATAGTTTTATTGCATTTTTATTAATTATTTTTTTTTACTACTAATGGCGGCGATCAGCGATTTTTTTCATGACTGCGACATTATGGCGGACACTTCGGACAATTTTGACACATTTTTGGGACCATTGTCATTTTCACAGCAAAAAATGCATTCAAATTGCATTCTTTATTGTGAAAATTACAGTTGCAGTTTGGGAGTTAACCACAGGTGGCGCTGTAGGATTTAGTGTACACTTAGTGTGTGTTTACAACTGTAGGGGGGTCTGGCTGTAGGAATGACGTCATCGATCGAGTCTCCCCTATAAAGGGGATCACTCGATCGATGCAGCGCCATAGTGAAGCATGCAGAAGCCGTGTTTACATACGGCTCTCCCCATTCTTCAGCTCCGGGGAGCGATCGCGACGGAGCGCTCCCCGAGGAAACCCGACCGCCGCGTGTAGTGGAGGGGGGGTCCCGATCGGACCCCCAACCCACGTCTAGGCAGGCACGTACAGGTACGTTGATGTGCCTGTCCGTGCCATTCTGCCGACATATATCTACATGCGGCGGTCGGGAAGTGGTTAATAAGACACATGGCCACTCAGTAAAATGAGAAGAAAAGAGGTTTAACCTCAAACTGTGTAGAGGGTTCTTTACTGTAAGAATGGCAAGGATGTGGAAGTCCCTTCAACAGGTGGTGGTTATAGCGGAAGGCATCAATGGTTTAAAAAAAACTATTAGATAAGCACCTGAACGAATGCAACATACAGGGATATACAATGTAATACTGACATATAATCACACACATAGGTTGGACTTGATGGACTTGTGTCTTTTTTCAACCTACTACCTGTATGTAACTATGTAACTAGATCTATAGATATATATATCTATATAAATTTATCTATCTATCTATCTATCTATCTATCTATCTATCTATCTATCTATCTATCTATCTATCTATCTATCTATCTATCTATCTATCTATCCATATCTATCTATATATATATATATAGATATATATATATATATATATATATATATATATATATATATATATATATATATATAGATAGATAGATAGATAGATAGATAAATAGATAGATATATAGATATATACAATATACAAATGTATTATTAAAATTATGGTTAATGCTGGGGCTTTGCTAAAAGTGTTAAAGACCTTGAATACCCTAGGCTATCCAAAGGAGGAAAATGGCATGCCGTGTGGGCTGGTGGGTGGGGCCAAATTGTGTTGACAGTAGGAGGCGCTTAGAAGGGCATGGTTCAATAAAACCTGAGTCCAATAATTGTATGCATGGCATGTAAAGGTCACAATCCTAATACCTACAATAATGCTTTGATTACTGTGCCACAAGTGAGAGCCTAACAGACATGTACAAATCCAAGCACACGTACTACAAAAAATAAATAAAGGAACAAATAACTTAATTAAGAATTAAATTTGCATAGTCAGTGGCTTCTTAGCATCCATCAATTGTTAAGACAATAAAAAATTAGTCATAAGTATGTAATGTATAGCATAGCATACATGATGAAAGGGGTCAGGAGTATATAATGTATTTAGAGTACAGTTGTCAGGAGCATGAAATGTATGATAGTGCAGGGGTCAGAAATGCATAAGACACAGAGTGCAGTGTGTAATATACAGAGTTCATGAGCCAGGAGTGCTTAATGTTGAGTTCACAGACAGCACAGTGGTCATGAGTGAATAATGCAGAGGGACTTGGTCAGAAGTACAGTATGTAGCACATTGGCTAGTGTGCATTTGCATTAAAAATATTAAGCAGTTGATGCATCCTTTAAAAATTTCCCACGCTTGAAAGGTGTATAAATAAATAAAAAGAAGAAAAAACAAAAACAAAATATGCTTATTTTAAAAGTTTTCAAATATACTTCCAAGGCACAAGTTACAGTTACTATGTTTTTCTAGATGATTTCTGAGAAATACAGAGAGACAGGTTATAGTGACAAAATATTAGGAGCAAGATTTCCAACAGTTGCTATGGTTACCAGCAAATCACTGTTTCAAGCACCTAATGCTTAGAAGCCAAACAACTGATTCGTTGCAGTAAAAATAGTGAGCTTCGAAAAATTCTTACAAATGCAGTAACACACAATACAGACAAGCACAAGAGGACATGTACCTATGTGTAATTGTTATAGTTAAGGAAAAAAGGAACCTCTTCAAAATGTGTTATAGACAATTCACAGAGTTAAAATTCAGATCTACTAATTCACTAATTAACTAGCTGCATAACTTTTTTTTACTTTTCATCTATGGACCTATTCATTTGGCAATTTTTTTTTTACTTATGATATAGAAAGGAAACAACATTTTTTGGGGTCTGGGGTCTGAGCATATTTTTTCTTTTGATAATAATAATGTTTTCTTTGAGTTCTTGAATTTTCTATTTTTTTTTTCAAGGGAAAGATAAGTAAAATATAAAAATAAAATATTCAATAAACTGTTTTTTTTTTTTATTTGACCATTGATAATGTGAAAACGTTAATCTTTATTATCAATACTGTATAAGTTGTTGTTTTGTATGATTTGTCCCATTTATGATAAAATAAACATATGTTTTTGACACAAAGCATAGGGTGCTAATTACAAATGTCTTTAAGGGGTTAAGTTATAATGAAAAATTAAAATTACAATTTTGCCAAAAGCAGCTTAGGAGAGCAGAAAGAATAAGCAGTTAGCTAGGGCTAGTTAGAGATAACTAAATCTACTCTCAAGTTTACTTTAAGGTGGTTATAAAGCCTACATGTTTTTACCTTAATGCATTCCTTGTATAAAGGTAAAAAAAATAGTCATCAGTATCCCCTCTTATCCTTTCTTTTACCAGTGCCCTCATTCGATCCAAGGCACATCTGCAGCTCTTCTCTCACCTTACTTCCTGGATCTCAATTCAATATTCTTAATACGTTTTTTTCACAAAAGCTTAGAAAGAACATTTGAACAATATTCATCATACAGTGGGTCATAGTGTAAATTACTAGACCAATTGTGTATAACAAAACAAGGGTACAAACAGAAGTACCGTATTTTTCGGACCATAAGACGCACCTGACGATAAGACGCACCTAGGTTTTAGAGGAGGAAAATGAGAAAAAAAATATTCTGACCCAAATGGTGTACTGAATGGTGCACACTTTGTATATCATAAGCGTCTGATAAAATATGTGCATTGTATAGCGTCTAATAAAACATGTGGATTGGTTTGTTTAATGTGCATTACTTGGTGTACCGTGCATTGCTTTGTATGCTTTGTTTTGAATTTTTTAGGTGATAGGAGCAGTGCAGTGGTGAGTATTGTTGTTAATGTACCTCTATTTACCGGTATTTACGGTAATGTATTCAGGGGATAGCGTGTAATGCTGCATACACACGATCGGTTAAACCGATGAGAATGGTCTGATGGATCATTTTCATTGGTCCAAAACGATCGTGTGTGGGTGCCATCAGTTATATAACCATCTGTTAAAAAAAAGCCAACTTGTTTTAAATTTAACCGATGGATTCCTAACCGATGGAAAAAAAACGATCGTTAGTAGGCACAACCATCGGTTAAAAATCCATGCATGCTCAGAATCAAGTCGACGCATGCTTGGAAGCATTGAACTTCGTTTTTTTCAGCACGTCATTGTGTTTTACGTCACCGTGTTCTGACACAATCGTTTTTTTAACCAATGGTGTGTAGGCGCGACGGACCGTCAGTCAGCTTCATCGGTTAACCGATGAAAACAGTCCATCGGTCCGTTCTCATCGGATGGACCGATTGTGTGTACGCGGCATTAAAGAAAGGCCGTGCAGGTGCAGTGTGAAGTAAGACGACAATCTGAAAGAAGACGTTATTCAGATTGACGTTCTCGTGGACGTGCATGCGCAGTTGACGATGTGGGAAAATATGACAGAACCCTGTGTTCTGTCAACCCTGTTTTCCCACATCGTCAACGAGTGCATCGGAGCAACACATAGTGACATGTGTGGGCATGCCTCCGCGCACTGGAGCTGCTGCAAAGCTTCCTGGGCTAATTCTACAAGGGCCGCCCCCGTCCCTGCTGTGTGATACGTGTAGGAGTGCTGCTGGGAAAAAGATGGACCAGTCTGACCCCCCGTGAGCTCAAGCTGATGGCGCCGGCTGCCTGCCCTGTGCGGACGTGCTCTCTCACCACCGGCCCGGGGGTGGCCATTCAGTATTCGGACTAAAAGGTGCAGAGACATTTGCCCCCATATTTTTTGGGGGAAAAAGTGCGTCTTATGGTCCGAAAAATACGGTACTCAATATTATATAACTGGGTATCAAGTACGGGGGAAATTAAAGGGTGAAGTGTGATGTCTCTTCTTAGATGCCTCTGTGGGGTCAACTGTACCTCGGGGGGAGAGACATCTCACCTAGTCTTGCTCGGTAATAGTATAAGTACGCTTATCACAAAACCAGGAAAGAACATTGTGAACATTGTCCATCGGACAGTGGTCATAGTACGAAAGAGTACCAGACCAGAAACATATGACACGCAACCTTTTGATCCAAAGTGATCTTGGGTTAACACTACATAACAAATATCCAGTTTAAGAAGCAAGGTGTTGTCCACCATCCCAGACACCCCATTTGGGAACTAACTGTGTCTATTGGGGGGGGGCTGGAGACAACATATCTAGTCTTAATTGGAGATGGACTGCCGGTTCGCCCAGCGGTCCTTTTGCGGCGTGTTCGCGGTCTGCCAAACCGGCGGACATCTGGCGATGTTCGCTGCGGTCCGCAATGTTACATGGGTAAGAACTTTGACCTATGACACATCCATCAGGTGGTGCAGGACAGTCAATTGAGACATTTCAGCACATGGACATACCCCCTACCTTAATAATAGACCTGATCTGGCGGCCATCTTACAGTACATTCTGCTTTTTGTCAGTGTAGGGAGAGGGTGCTGTTTGGAGCAGGGACAGGCTGTATTCATTCAAATAGCTATCTAAAAGTTCCACAAAAGTCCTTTTAAGGACTGGTATAGGTGTGCTACTTGCTCTGCAGTATATAGGTGTCTAATACATTCATATATTTTTTTGTCAGTGTAGGGAGAGGTTGGCGTTTCCAGCAGGGACAGACCTAACAGGTCCACAAAAGTCCTTTCAAGCACTGGTATAGGTGTGATACTTTCTCTGAGGTACATGATAGTGTGTAATACATTCATATATTTTTTGTCAGTGTAGGGAGAGGTTGGCGTTTCCAGCAGTGACAGACTTCAGCAACACAAATCGCTACCTAACAAGTCCACAAAAGTCCTTTCAAGCACTGGTATAAGTGTGCTACTTGCTCTGCAGTACATGATAGTGTGTAATACATTCATATGTTTTTTGTCAGTGTAGGGAGAGGTTGGCGTTTCAAGCAGAGACAGACTTTAGCGACACAAATCGCTACCTAACAGGTCCACAAAGGTCCTTTCAAGCACTGGTATAGGTGTGCTACTTGCTCTGTAGTACATGATAGTGTGTAATACATTCATATATTTTTTGTCAGTGTAGGGAGAGGTTGGCGTTTCCAGCAGGGACAGACTTTAGCGACACATATCGCTACCTAACAGGGTAATGGTCGACACTTACTTCTGTATCCAGTGAATGCCTAATGTACCACCAGCCACAGAATACAAGGTTGTTTGCTGTCAGGTGAACGCCTGTGGGCTAATTTTTAGGGCCTGTAATGGGCGACACTTACTTCTGTATCCGTTGAATGCCTAATGTACCACCAGCCACAGAATACAAAGTTGTTTGCTGTCCGGGGAAAGCCTGTGGCTGTGCGCTAATTTTTGGGGCCTGTAATGGCCGACACTTACTTCTGTATCCATTGAATGTCTAATGTACCACCAGCCACAGAATACAAAGTTGATTTCTGTCCGGTGAACGCCTGTGGGCTAATTTTTAGGGCCTGTAATGGTCGACACTTACTTCTGTATCCGTTGAATGCCTAATGTACCACCAGCCACAGAATACAAAGTTGTTTGCTGTCCGGTGAACACCTGTGGCCGTGGGCTAATTGTTGGGGCCTGTAATGGCCGACAATTACTTCTGTATCCGGTGAATATCTTAATGTACCTCCAGCCACAGAATACAAAGTTGTTTGCTGTCAGGTGAATGCCTGTTGGCTAATTTTTGGGGCTTGTAATGGCCGGCACTTACTTATGTATCCGTTTTTTCACTTAATACTTCTGGTAGGTCAGTGTCCATGTTGTGGTACTATTTGTGCAGTAGTTTGGCCAGGAACAGTGGGAGGAGGAGTTCCTGGGCCAAGAATTGGTTGCGCGAGCGTGACCAGTTCTCTCATATGCCTCTGCTTAGGGAAATCCAGGAGAATAGTCCTGATAACTTTAGGAATTTTCTCCGTATGACGGACCCCGTTTTCAACCGTCTGCTAGATCTTCTGTCCCCCTATATCACGAGGCAGGACACTGTGATGCGCCAAGCCATCATGGCCGAGCAGAGGCTTATTGCCACGTTGCGGTACCTGGCAACTGGGAGGAGCCTGCAGGACCTCAAGTTCTCGACAGGCATCTCTCCCCAGGCGCTTGGGGTCATCATACCGGACACGTGTTCTGCCATTATACATGTTCTGCAGGAGGAGTATCTTAAGGTAAGTTCCCTCATTTTAACATCACAATGTGTCTTCCAAAAATGTGTGCTAAAGTCTAATAATTTTTTGTTCCCTAATAACCATGATATTGTAATATGCTTTGTGTTGGATGTTCCCTTTTCTCCCCATGCATGTTGTTAACCTTTCCATGTTCATATTTTTGGCCTACCTGCATATTTTGACCTTACCCACCATAAACCTGTCCAGCATGCTATCCTAGGCCCAAACACACCTAGCAAATTTTTACTAGATTTTTTGTCTAATCCATTGTAGTTCTGACCCCCCCCCTCCCCCCCGAAAATTCTTTATTGCTCTATCATCAGAGGGATGTGGAGTCTGATAATTAAGTAGGCCTATATTTTAATACAGAAATACTCACTCCACAATGATTGTATGAAATGTGAATCCTGTTGTTGATGTTGCACAATGATGGTTTTTGTATTGTGTTTGCAATGTTTATCTGACAAAGTTTGTTTGTCCCCACAGCTTCCCTCCACACCACAGGAATGGCAGACTGTGGCTTCCCAATTTGCCCAGCGTTGTGATTTTCCAAACTGCGGTGGAGCAATAGATGGGAAACATGTCCGCATAGTGCCGCCACCTCGTTCGGGGTCGTACTATTTCAACTATAAAGGTTTTCATAGTATCGTGTTGATGGCGGTGGTATCAGCACAGTATGAGTTTCTATATGTGGACGTGGGAAAGAACGGCCGGCTGTCTGATGGGGGAGTGTTCGCGCGGACTGAATTCTACAGGCGTCTCCAAGCTGGTGGTCTGGCATTGCCATCAGATGAAGATAATGTGGAAGGACTTCCGTTTGTGTTTCTAGTGGACGAAGCTTTCGGGCTTGGACCTCACCTCATGCGGACTTTTCCCCAGAGGACCCTCACCTCAGAGAGGAGGGTGTTCAATTTCAGGTTGGCCAGGGATCGGAGGGTAGTCGAGAATGCCTTTGGGATACTCTCCAACCGGTTCCGCCTGTTCCTGACAGCGATACACTTGGCGGAATATAAATTGAACACCATTGTTTTTGCCTGCTGCATTTTTCACAACTTTCTACGCAGGCGTACCTACCCAACATCGGTGCTGAGGCACGACTACCCTCAGATACCCTTCCTGGGCTGGAAACTGGTCGCGCTGGCTTGACCACCCAATCTGCTCGTGAGGTACGCGACAAATATGTTAAGTACTTCATGGGTCGGGGGGCCATTGCTATGCCATTGCTATGCCAGATAATATTTCTTTCTAATTCGGCCCCCAAAAGAAAGAAATATTCACATAAATAATAAATAATTTGACCATTGGACTTTATACAGTTGTTTGTCATTATTGCTTTTTCTCTTTGTATCTGTCTTCCTGGTTCTCAAAATACCTAGTGCACTTCTAGTGCCAAATGTATTTTTCTGGTTTTAGTAACTAACCACAATTGCACATTATTCACTCATCTACAAACTGGGTATTGAGCATAGAAAGAATCAAGCCACTCATTTTTCAGATTTTGATAAATATTTTTTTATTTTCAGCTTGTTAATTATCCTTAAATTTTTATTTTTTTGGATCTAAACATGCCTTATTTTCTTTTTTTGGTGTTTTTTTTTATTTTTTTGTATCTTTTTTAGAAAACAATGTAGACATTTTTTACATTTTTTGGCAAAACAATGTAGTAAAATAAAGATTTTGTTCACAAACAATGTTGTAAAATTTCAGAATTTAGCCAAAACAATAGATAGTTTCTAATTTTAGACGTTACAAATTTTTTTTTTGATTTTTTTTTGTTTTTTTAATGTATATTTTTCACAAAATATATTTTTTATTTTTTAAATGTTTTTGTTAGAAGACTTTTTTTTTATTTTTTTTTTGTTTTTACTATATATTTGTAACAAAAGATATATATTTTTATCTCAAAATTGCTTGGTTTAGAAATCCAATTTTTTTTTTTTTTATGTAAAATGTTTTTGCCAATTTTGGTGATTATCTTTTTGGATTATCTGTTTTGATCTGTGTTTTTTTTGGAGGCTTGTTGATGTTAACCCAATTTTTGGGGGAAAAGGGATAAAATGTAAACAAAATTTAAAATACAAATGTGTAACTTTTCTCTATTCACAACAACAGTCATGGTGTGATTTCACACCGGAACACGCCAAAATTTGAAGATGCACACATTCAGTGTAATTCGCCAAATGTCAGTTCTTCAACATAGAAACACAGACAAATGGCGACATGTGCTATCTGCCATCATGGGTGATCAATGTCTGTGTTTTGTGGGAGCAAACCCTTCCTCGAAAACTACTTGAGAATTGAGGAGGGGGTTGTACCCACAAAGCACAGATAATCGATATTCTGTGATGGCAGATAGCACATGTTGCCACACTGTGTGTGCATCTTCAAATTTTGGCGTATTGCTGAGTATAAAAATTAAACGGGTTGGGGGATGGGCGGGGGAGGGTTTCAGTCTTTGACACGGCCCATCATGTCTATTATATTTTTATAATTCTGTTCTATGACCATCATCCTTTGCCGCATATTGTCCATCTCTGTGCTGCACTCCATAATGACATTTTTCACATTCTGTTCCATGACAACCATTCTTTGCCGCATATTGTCCATCTCTGTGCTGCACTCCATAACCTGCTGTATAATTATTGCAGCACTTGCACGAGAAAAATGCTGAACACCATCTTCATCCCCTAAAAAAAGCCCAAAAAAAAAATATCAAATTTGCTGGCCTATCTACATCTAGGGTTGCCACCTCATCCCTTTAAACCAGAACACATATTAATTACACAGGTTCTGTGGCTGATTAAGGTGGTAATTAAACTCACCTGGTGCCATATCTGCATTACATTAGCCACAGAACATGTGTAATCCATATGTGTTCGGGATTAAAGGGATGAGGTGGCAACCCTATCTACATCTGTTTTGCCCTATAAAGCTGGGGTGACACTGACCTGATGGTGTGCTAATTTCCACCTCCACAACTTCTCCGTTTTCAATAACTCCTCCTTCTTCCACCACTTCACCATCATCTTCCACGACTCCTCCTTCTTCAACCACTTCCCCCTTATCTTCCACGACTCCTCCTTCATCTTCCATAACTGCTTCATCCATCAATCCACCTTCTTCAAAATCACCACATTCTTCTTCTTCAACTTCCCCTTCATCTTCCAGAAATTCAAAATCCAAAATGACTTCTTCCTCCTCTCTTCCTTCCTACTCTCTTCCTTCCTCCTCTCTTCCTTCCTCCTCTCTTTCCACATCCTCCTCCTCCTCCACATGCCGAGATGGTCTATTTCTGGCGTGTCTGGCCCTCTCTGCCTCCTCCAAATGCTGTTGTCTTCTTTCCCCTAAATAACACCAAAAAAAAGGTAAACTCATCAGCACACAGATATTGGATAGCAGAAATCGCACACATTGCTTATAAGGAAGAGGCTTTAATGTATTAGATTTTTTTGTCTTCTCCCCCAAACCTAGATTTGGGGATGACTTCTAGGCCAAGCTCTGATCATGCCCCTTTTTAGCGAAGTGACACACATGGATGTCCCCCCTCAACTTAATTTCTCGCAAACCCTACAAATTAGTGTAATATTTTGGGGGAGACACAGGTGCTCTGGCTTCCAGATGGGAAAACAGCTGCTTATTATCACGGTTTGCATTTCACAATCTATGAATCGCATTTATCGAAACTAGCTCTTTACACAATGTTTACAAACACTGTTTTTGGCCAGAGAGCCATGTCCAGGTGTGTTGTTCCTGGGCCAACATCGTATTTTGGAGAAACAATGTGATGTGAACGATGTTTCCTATTAACATTCGTTGCAAAAGATAATTATTTTATTTAAACACCATCAACTTCAACATGTGTTCAGAAGTACAACCAGGCCAAGGAGACAGATGTAGAAATGTACATGACCAAGAATTACATAATAAAATTGTCCCCCCCAAAAATAAAGGACTTACTTTTCTTGATTATTTTTTTGATCTTCTTGAACTGATGTGGCTCCAGTTTCAAGTCGGACCAACGCTTCCGGAGCTGTTCTTTGGACCTGGTGACACCAAACATCTCCTTCATTCTCCTTGCAGCCTTGTCCATAATTTTACCCTTTCTGCGGTTAGGGGTCTTGTATGGCCCATATTGCTCATCATAGTCCTTCCTCCGCATTATGTCTACTAGCTCCACCATTTCGGCAAAAGCCATATTAGTGGCCTTATACCGTTTGGGCCTGGATCGGGACGTTCCTGCCTCTGTCCCTTCACTTGCGGCCTGAGAGCTTTGTGCACACTCATGTGACATCGCCATTTTTCCTTCACCCAGTGATTAGGGGCGTGGAAAAGAGGAAATATTCCGTCATGGGTGGGGACGAGGGCGGCGTTTCATGCATACGCAGAGTGTATAGAATGAATAAGACGTGATTACGTAGGTTATGCGGAGATTATTCGCTCGTTTTACAGAAGCTACATAGTTAACGCCATATTTTTTTATAACCTTGATTAGAGGGCATGGCAAAGGTGACGAGGGCGGCGTTTCAAGCATACGTGGAGTGTAGAGAATGAATAATACATGATTACGTAGGCTACGCAGAGATTATTAGAGCATTTTTCAGAAGCTATATAGTTAACGCCATATTTTTCGGTTTAACATTGATTAGGGGGCATGGCAAAGGTGACGAGGGCGGCGTGTCAGGCACACGCGGAGTGTATAAAAGGGAAACTACGTGATTACGTAGGTTATGCAGAGATTATTACAGCGTGCTTAACGAGGAGCTAGATAGACTAAGGTAAGAAATTACAACATGGGATCAGCAGAGGCCTAGAAACTTGAGAGCCATGGGGTTGGGGTTTTGTCTGTTGTTTGCACCCTTTCAACGTTACTTATGTTTCTTGTGGACGAAAATGGTATTTTGTTCTAAAAATGCTTTGACACATCACTAAATCTAGATGTGAAGAATGCTCTACCTCTTTTTAGTTTTTGCCAGGTGTATTGTGATCACACAAGTATTGTTCTGTGTTGGTTGGACAGAGGTAATTAGGAAGTGTATTTAGATGTCAGCAATGCTGAGGGGCATGCTATCTACACATGAAATAGTGCCTTGATGAATGCTCAAATTAATACTAATTGGGGATGGTTATAGATCCCACGTATTTTGAGAAATGGAACCTGGGAAAAGGGTCTGCATGTAAACTCATTTTTTGGAACAACAATGGGCAGAGCTGGCCAGCATTTTAGCTGCAGGAGACACTGTGTTTGTATAGTAGCTGAAAAATCTGGGGCCACATATTCTGCAAATGTGAATGCTGAGCCTTTTTTAACGCTATTTATTTTTTGTTTTAACAGTGTTAATCTTGAAAAAAATTAGCCAAAAAATGACTAAAGATGGACCATATAGTGGGACCGGAAAATATTACCAGGCTCATCCACAAGTTCAGGGAAATGCCCATACTGTGGGATTCTAAACACCCACAATATTATAAAAGAAACCGACGAACGGCAGCACTTGCCGAGATCGCTACATACATGCAGACATGGATTCCTGGCTGCACAGGCGACATAGTAAAGGATAAAATGACCAACCTGAGGAGCACATACAGAAAAGTATATAGAGAACTACATGAGCAAAGATCAGGAGCAGCAGCAAGCGAGTCAACGGAGCCCAGTCTGTGGTACTACAAAGAGCTGGAGTTTTTGGGTGATCAAATGGAGGGCCGGGAATCAATGTCAAGCCTTCCTTCCAGCCTTCGTCACAGCGGACCTTCCAGGGATCCACACACCCCTGAAGAGTCTGGTGAGGGGCTGGCTGACATGGAGCCCGATAATTGCGTCTACACTTCTGAGGTAGAGAAGTTTGCAACATATTTCTGGGCTGCTAATTATTGTTTGTTTATTGAGTTGATATTGTAATCCCCAAAAAAAAAAAAGAAAAGAAAAGTCGTGTGCATAAAAATAGGGGTCAGGGATGCCAAGTGAAGGGGTCAGAAGGAGAGTCTGTTCAAGTTTAAAGTAAGAAAAAACAAACCAGTCTAGAGCATGAAAATGTGTGTGATTTGATTGTGGAAAATATTACAACATGTCCCTTTTTTTGACACAGGAAGAAGAGACCAGCCAGGAGGTGTCAGCTCCTGATGATGAGCTCCATGTCAGCCAGGCGGAAGGGGTCAGTGGCAGCCAGGAGGAGGCCGGGCCCAGTACAAGTCAGCAGGTCCCCAGGCTCAGGCTCAGAACCACAAGCCAAGTCCCTCCCCTCCAGGTGAGGCAACCAGGCCTAATGAGGCACAGGAGGGAAGTTGAGGACGCAAGCCTCGAAATGATCAAGGAGGCTAGTGCCTTAATGAGGGCCCCCCTCAACCCCACTGAGGCATACAGTGCCTATGTTGCCCATGAAATATCCCAAGCGAGGGAAGACGATAGGAGGCTGGCCAAGGACCTCATAAATCAGGTGCTTTTATGGATGCACCGGGGCAAGCTGACCAGTGAGACTGAGCTGAGTGACCCGGCCTATCCTGCCCAACTGCAAACTCCTCCTGCTACCACATCATCCCCACCTACAAGGGGCCGTGGACGGGTCCGTGGAAGATCCGCTGCAATGCAGGCTGCAAGGAAGGTTACAAGGAAGAGGACAAGGTGATTCCCGGCCTTCCAGATGATTCACCCAAAAACTTTTTTTTTTTTGGACTACCACAGCCTGGGCTCCATTGGCTCACTTGCTGCTGCTCCTGGTTTTTGGTTTTGTGGTTCTTTATATTATGTTTGGTATGTGCTCCTCAAGGTTTCCCATTTCGTCCTTGACTATGTTGCCTGTGCAGTCTGGAACACACGTCTGCATGTATGTTGCTATCTGAGCAAGTGCTGCCGTTCTAGTTAAGGTACAATGTTTTGTTTGGCCAAAATAAATGGCTTTTTGATTTACGGAAAAACCTTGTCTATTGTGTTTTAATACTGTGGTGATTATGCATGAAACATAAAAAAAAATAATATGTGACATTTACAAAGGACACAAACTCCTTGGGGGGGGACATTTGGTGTAACAACTTGGTAAACCATAAAACACAAAAAGGAAAAACACACGCACAAAAACAATGACATAACTTGCCAACAGAAAAAAATAAATAAAAAGGCCACAAAAAACAATGTTGCCAACAGAAAAAAACAATGTTCCCAAACAGAAAAAAATAAAAAAATAAAAGGCCACAAAAAACAATGTTGACATAACTTGCCAACAGAAAAAAATAAATAAATAAAAAGGCCACAAAAAACAATGTTGACATAACTTGCCAACAGAAAAAAAAAGGCCACAAAAAACAATGTTGACATAACTTGCCAACAGAAAAAAATAAATAAATAAAAGGCCACAAAAAACAATGTTGACATAACTTGCCAACAGAAAAAAAATAAAAATAAAAAGGCCACAAAAAACAATGTTGACATAACTTGCCAACAGAAAAAAAAAAAAGGCCACAAAAAACAATGTTGACATAACTTGCCAAACAATAAATCTAAAAAAAAATTGAAGATCAACATTAAATACAAATAACACAACAAAAATATATACATGTGGAGGACCTAAAGAAAGTTACAACATCTGGCTAGATAGCATCAGCAAGAGAACGGATTTATTCTAGCAAGAGAACGCTTTAAAAAAAAAGAGGCAATAAACGACACACTAGATATTTAAAATGACGAATGTGCCATGTCACAAACAAACGAGAGTTTTACCTGAACGAGCGCTCCCTTCCCCTTATTTTGTCTGAGCATGCGCGGGATTTTGATCTGCGGATATTGTGTACTAAACAACGGATCTGTCCGGCGGACAGGTTCCCAGCGGATAGATTTCTTAGCATGCTAAGAAATTTTTATCCTCTGGAAATCGATCGGCCCGAAAAATATCCGCGGAAAAATATCCGCTAGACCGTACTGACCACCGGATTTGTCCGCTGGAACTGATCCGCGGATAAATACCAGCGGATAGATCCTCTCGTGTGTACGGGGCCTCAGTTTTTAATGACCAGACCTATCGTAAAACTATGATCAAATTCTTCAGTTCTGTCACCCATAGTTTGTAGGACAATTAAATCCATTAGGAATACATCGCATGTCATACATTTTCTACCCAGAAAGCAGATAGGGATGGGGTGACCTCTCCAAGACTTCAGCCCAATTTACAACTTAACAAAATCCACACACTCATTCGTAAAATCAAAAAGGACCAAGACACATTAATATTAAGTATATATTTGAATGGGGAGTATCATCCTGAACAAATTGAGGTCATACATGAGTAAGCTAGCACATACAGAGGGTAAAAAAGCAGTCAGATACCACCTGGCTGACAGGCCCATCTGATATACTCTGTGTTTGGTATCACTGGACATAAAGCTAAATGCTGAACAATGATTTACCAGTTTCTAGAATGCAACCTGCACATATTTGAAGATATTAATATTAGTATACAATTGTGTGTAAGGGAGGGCCATGATACAGTCATAAACACAATGACCACTCTTCAGATGCTTAATTGGTCAGGTGACCTCTGTCAACAGCGGTTTGATCCCAGAGTATAAGTCTCTGCCAGGACAGTTTGACAGTTCTCATGTACCATCAACCAAGGAATATGTCATGTTATGAGAGCCAATAACACCTTGCCGATTGATTGAACTGTGCTGAAACCAGGACATTGCAAGTATTCTTCCTTTTCAACTCTTTTTTGTATTCCTCTGTTGTTTTATTGTTTCTTTATTTCTTGTAACACCCTTTTTCTGTAAATATTTTATTTGACCATTTTTTGCCTTTTTAATTTTGAAAAGTGTTAACCTTGTCTCTAAATGCGCTATACAAAGTTAAACAATTTGCTTTCTCTTGAAGAGCGCTACTAAATAGTATAAATCCTCTGAACATACCTGTCTTTGGTGACAGTGTGTGCTACAGACATTTATTCTAAAATCATAGTTGGTATTGCTAAGATTATGAGTTTCCTCTTTCTCTGGAAAAAGGAGGTGGTGGTAGCTTAAAGGGTTAATTGCTTAATTAACATAGCCCAGTGACAATCTCTTTCAGGCTGCTGGCACCTAGAAGCTAGAAAATCGTTGTGCAGAGTGCAGCTGAGAGTGGCATCATTATGTAAATGACAATGTGGTGTGAGATTGGACAGTCCTTTGTCACAAGTTGGTGAGGAGGACAGGGATCAGATATTTGATTTTGTCACAGCACATTTTCCATGTTTTATCTCTTTAAACACCCTGCAATAGAGAAGAACCTGTTAATCTGCCAGAAATGCATGCTAAGCTAATCAAACCTATCCTATTCCATAAGACAATATACACAATCATACTGTAGTCACAGGATAAAAACAAAGAATGTTAATTAGATACCTTTAGATAACCGTGTGCACAAGACATAAGACAAAACCACACCTTTCAAAATTGCGCAAATCTTGTTGTCCGAAAAAAAGAGCAGGAGCTTCTTTTCCAGCTACAAAGGCGCATAGGACAGCCCATTAATGTGAATGAGCTGGCCCTTCGTAAACACCCAAAATCACGTGCACATCACTCAACAAAATCGCAAGTCAGATTGTTTGTTTTAGCTAAGTGAAAGTGTGATTGGAGCCTTGAGGGTGCTGGGGCTGATACTTTTAGGCCTCGTACACACGACCGAACATGTCTACTGATGAGACATGTTCGGTCGCCTGTACGGCCGACCAGACAATTTTCCTGGGGATCGGACAGGTTTCCAGCGGACAAATGTTTCTTAGCATGCTAAGAAACATGTCCGCTGGAAGCCTGTCCGTCGGACATGTTCGGTCGTCTGTACGACTCACCGGACATGTCCACTCGGCCAAAAGCCCTCGCATGCATCAAAGTGATTCGATGCATGCGTGGAAGCATTGACCTTCCAGGGTCGCGCACGTCGCCGCGTCATCGTTGCGGCGACGGCGCGGCCACATCACCGCGTTCGCTGTCCAAGGACATGTCCGATGAAAACGAGGCCTTATGTGTAGCTGCGCTGTTAATGAATATTTCATTCCAATGTGAATAGCCAATAATTTGGAACATTAAAACACCATTTGCATTAAAAGCACAACTAGATAGGGTAAAGCTTTCATGACATCACTGTAACTAAGTTCTGTTTATTAGTTCAGCCCTATACAGCATTAAAGTATAACTATAGGCAACACTTTTGTTTTTCTTTTGGATACAATAAGGGGTGGTTATAAACCCTGTAAGGTTTATTTTTACCGTTCTTGTCTCAGTGGGGAGATTTAGCTTTACTTCTTGTCCAATGGCCAAAACAAGAAGTGATATAAAGTCTCTGCAAATTAAGGGAATCTTTTGGGGATCCCCAGGTCAGAACTAGTGTCCCCATTGGAAGATTTTCCATCTATTACTTTTCTGGTATGGTAAACTTGTCCTATGGTAAACAAAAAGAGAGTGAATCTCTTCAACGGGGGCACAGACAGAAAAAACAAATACATGTGTTCTAGTCCCTCTCCCCCCAATCCAAAAAATAAAACTTTAACAAGTTAAGGTAAAGACTACGTACAAAGAGGAACCAATATTCAAGTTAGTTATCCAAATTTCTTATGCATGGGAGTTTGAGGCATAGGGGTTGATTTGCTAAAGGCAAATGGGTTGGTCCCTTTGCAAGAGAATTTGCCCAGAACTTAGTGAATGAGGTGAAGCTCTGCTGACTTCCTTCATTCAAATATGTTCAAGCAAAATGCTGTTTTTTATTTTCCTTGTACATGATTGGATAGTCTTTTCAAAGTGAAACTTCTGCCACATTCACTTAAAGGAGTTGTAAAGGAATTTTTTTTTTTGCTGAAATGACTGTTTACAGGGTATAGAAAAATCAATCATATAATGTACCTTCTTTTTCTAGTTTCGTTTTTGCATGTTGTTTCCTGCTTCTGTGATGTACAGAGCACAGAGCCAATACAGGGCAGTGATGGTTTGGAAAACGAAACTGATTGGTGCTGAGGGTTTTTAGACACACAGTAATCACACCTCCTTGATTAGTGACCACAGAGAGAAAGCTCCCAGTACTGTGGTTATCAGGAAACAGACAACCAGGAAGTGTGGAGATCAGAGAAGAATTACAGCAACTTGAGAGCAAAAACTAACAATGAGGACATGAAAACATCACTGCATTAAGGTAAAGGAAGCTATTAAGATAAAATCCTTTACAAACCCTTTAATTCTGGGGAAAATTCAAAAAGACTATTTGCCTTTAGTAAATCAATCATATAGACTTATAGGCCCGGATTCACAGACACTTACGCCGACGTATCTTCTGATACGCCACATAAGTGCACTGATGCACCATCGTATCTATGCGCCTGATGTTTGAAATAAGATACGCCTGAATTTTGGCTCCATCCGACCGACGTAAGTCTCCTACGCCGTCGTATCCTGGGCGCATATTTACGCTGGCCGCAAGGGGCGCTTCCATTGATTTACACATTGAATATGCAAATGACCGAGATACGCCGATTCACGAACCTACTTGCGCCCGTCGCTGTAATCTACGCCGTTTACGTAAGGCGTACGTCCGGCGGAAAGATAAATTACCATATAGGAGGCGCAGCCCATGCAAAGGTATGGACGTCGGAACAGCCGTCGTATTTTACGTTGTTTACGTAAGTCGTACGTGAATGGGGCTGGGCGTAGGTTACGTTCACGTCGTAGGCATTGAGCCGTCGTATCTTAGGGAGTATATGCAACGTGATTCTAAGCATGCGTGCGCATGCGCCGTTCTTTCGGCCCTTCATTTACATGGGGTCACGCTTCATTTTAATAGATCACGCCCACTACCTTCCTACTTTAAATTAGGCGGGCTCACGCCGGCCAATTTACGTTACGCCGGCGCAA
Organism: Rana temporaria; assembly: GCF_905171775.1. NCBI lineage: Eukaryota > Metazoa > Chordata > Amphibia > Anura > Ranidae > Rana > Rana temporaria. Next base: position 175,116,735 of record NC_053490.1, read on the forward strand.
ATTTGGGAGCGAGTGCTTTGTGAATACTGTTCTAGCCTCCATGATTTACTTTGGCATAGCGCATATGAGATGCGCTACGTCGGTCTAAAGATGCGCCGCTCTAGGTGAATCCGGACTATGTGCATAGTATATTTCCTTTCGCAGAAAGAGTGTGTTGTATTTTGTTCTTAAAATCAAACATGATCTGTTCATATGCCCACTTCTAAAACAAGCCCTGCTCAGTGAGGTTTTTTTCTTCTAATAAAGAGATTTATATTTTCACTAAAATAAATGGTCTTGTAACCTTTTTGAACTGCAAACAATATAAAGAAAGAGATGCTATTTTCCTTCAAGATAGTTCATGTGACCTTTCCCACTTTGCTTGATAATTCTTCATTTGTTTTTGGAAAGGTCTTTCACACTTGACAGTAAATCAGATGCCTTATTTGGATTCCAGCATTCAGCAGTGATGGAAATGTTTAGTTGCTGCAAATGATGTTGTAAATAAATGGAGATCCGTAATGCTACATCTTACACTGTGTCAAAGGAAGATAAGTTACGCTTCAGGCAACACCTGCACATTGCTGCATGGTCACATTTTATTTATTGAGTGCAGATCTTAAAGGTAAAACGGACAAAGATGCATCACTGGACAGCATTAAAGAATTTCACAAAAATAAAAGTTACTTGCATTACTACAAAAGCTTTGTCAATACACTATCATTTTTAACTTAAAAAACAGCAGCAATAAATTTATAAATCAATCAATGACAGTTCCTTAATTATTGCTGCTGTTTTTCAAGTTAAAAAATATTTTTATTTACCACCATTAATAAAAGCCACACAAATCTGAAAATACCTTATTTTATACAATCAATAGTATTTGCATTTCTAAAATGGATTCTCTTTCCACACATATCATGTCTTGCAGTTGTGTTGACCAGAGTCTATAATTTGCCCCATGTATTATTAATGTACAGTGCTTTATAATATTATGATACATTGAAAATAAAGGAATATAATAATCTGGGATCTGTAACTTACTAAATATAGTTGGTGCTAGAATTCAAGTTTGTAAATGTTTGTAAAAGCATAACAGTTCACATTACTGTGTCTTCTTTCTAATGGGGTTGAAAACTTTCATGCAGTAAGTTGTTTGAATATTCAATTTATTTATCTAGTCATGTATAAAGCAAATTCCAGTTCATTTGAAAATCCAGTCCTGTGCAGATTAAACAGTTTGTAAAGTCATATTTTTTTTTTATCTTAATACATTAAGTTAAAAAGCCTTCTGTGTGTAGCAGCCCCCCTCAGCCCCCCTAAAGCTTACCAGATCCCCAAATCAGTCCAGTGATGTTCATGAGTATCTTGGCCATCCAAGTCTCTCCCTCCTGATAGGCTGAGACACAGAAGTGGCTCCATTGGCTCTTGCTGCTGTCAATCAATCAGTTAGCCAATCAGGTGAGAGCGAGAGGGGGTGGGACGGGGCTGGGCCACAGCTTCAAGTCTGAATAGACACAGGGAGCTGTGACTCGGCTTAGGTGCCCCCATAGCAAGCTGCTTGCTGCAGGGGAACTCAAAAGGAGGGAAGGGCCAGGAGCACCAAAGAGAGACCCGAGAAAAGGAGGATTTAGGCTGCTCTGTGCAAATCCACTGCACAGAGCGAGTGTGTAAAACATTTAATAAAAAAAAAAATAGACTTTACAATCACTTTAAATAGGGTAAATGCATTTACATTTCACACGATTAAATAAATGTTCACATTTTGTTATTCAAAATGTCAAAACTACTTTTGGAAATGAACCCTACAGCGTCTACTTTTCCAAAAGAAGCAGGATTGTCATAACATTTGTGTTGCTCCCCAAAGTAACGAAAATGTAATATAAACTGGACTGAACACCTATATGATAAACAAAACAAATACACACAAAGCACAATTTATGCTTGTGCTAAAAAGTAAAATATACATCCCTCAGCAGACCTTTTAAATAAAAAAGTAGCTCTGGCTACTAATACTCATCTTATCTTTGGCACTGCCCCCCACAGACATGGTTACATAGGGCCAGATTCACAATAGGAATACGACGGCGTATCTCTGTTTCTATCTATGCGACTGATTCATAGAATCAGTTACGCATAGATATCCATAAGATCCGACAGGTGTAATTGTTTTACACTGTCGGATCTTAGGATGCAGTACCGCGGCCGCCGCTGGGGGAGTTTGTGTCGTAAACCAGCGTCGGGTATGCAAATTAGGAGTTACGGCGATCCACGATGGATTTTCGCGTTCGCTACGTCGCCGCTAGTCTAGTTTCCCATCGCAAAGATAGTCGTCGTTTTGGGTGCCCTAACTTTAGTCAGCAATCGTATTGCTGTCTAAAGTATGGCCGTCGTTCCCGCGTCAAAATTTAAAATTTAACATCGTTTGCGTAACACGTCCAGGGAATACGGAAGTACGCTACGCGCGTCGCTGTTCAAAAAAATTACGTCACGGCGCGCAAAGCGCGACGGGAATTGGGAAATGGAGCATGCGCAGTAGGTCCGTCGCGGGAGTGCGCCTAATTTAAATGGCACACGCCCATTTGAATTGGCCCGCCTTGCGCCGGAGGCTGCCAGCGTAGTTTTCATCGCAAGTGCTTTGTGAATCAGGCACTTGCGATGAAAACTTGAGGCGGTGTAACGTATCTAAGATACGTTACGCCGCCGCTCACCTACGTGAATCTGGCCCTTAGTTACATAATTGGTAAGGTTGAATAAAGACACCAGTCCATCCAGTTCAACCTGTGGTGTGTGTGTGTGAGTTTATGTCAATAGTTAAAGATGACCATCTAATAGTATTTTGAAACTATCGATGCTCCCTGCTGATACCACTGCTTGTGGAAGGGAATTCTTACCGCTCTGGCAGTAAAGAACCCTCTATGCAGTTTAAGGTTAAACCACTTATCTTTTAGTTTCAATGAATGGATGCGTGTTTTTTTAAACTCCCTCCCACTGAAAAGTTTTTTCCCTATGCTAGGGTCACCATGAAGGTATTTGTACATCGCTATCATATCTCCTCTTAAGCGTCTCTTCTCTAGAAAGAATGTGTTTAACCTCCCTGGCGGTATAATTATTTCAGATTTTAGGTGCTAAAAGCAGTACAATTATTTTGCATGGAAATTTGCCATTTTATATTGTAGGCCTGTAATTCTTGGAAATAACTCACTTAAATCTGACTAAACAAGAGTCTAGTAGACATCCTAGGTATGATAAAGTTTGAAACACAAAATCATAAATTATAATAAATAACTATTAATAATTACAACAAATAATAATATAATTATAATAAAAATTATTCAATAATGTAATCAAATTAAAAACACTGAAAATTGCTCAGTTGCAGAATTGTTGCTATCATTACTTTTAGTGTTTCATGACGAATTTCCCCACAAATCACTATCGCTCAATTCTGCAAGTGATTCTAATTTATTACCGCTGTTTTCTAGCTGGTCTAAAAGCACTTTTGACATAAAGGGACACTTTTTGGTTGCTATGGACAATCTACAGTTTGCAGGCAGAAAGAACAGTATTTATTTTATAAAAGTGCATGCAGGTCACTGGACAGACCACTAGGGACACAGGGGGTGTTTAATTATTTTATACAGTACTGTAATCTGTAAGATTACAGTATACTGTATGTGTAGTGTTTTTTTTTTTTATTTGGCGCCGATCTCCGCCCCCGTGCATCGTAACTTTGCAGGCAACGGAGCTCGGCGGCACTCGGGCACTGTGTAAATCGAACGAGGAGACAGCTCGCTCACACAGCAGGGAGACATCACAGGATCCAGGGGACAAGGTAAGTAAACTCTGCCTGGATACTGCGATGCGACCCTGAGTCTGGCTCGGGGATACCGCTAATGGTACAGGATTTCCACCACGAATCAGACTCGGGATTACCGCCGGGAAGGTTAATGCTTGTTCCTGATAGCTGAGGTCCTCTAGTCCCTTTATTAGCTTTGTTGCTCTTCTCTGGACTTTTTCTAGATCCAGCACATCCTTTTTGAGGACTGGTCACCAATCCAAAGCCACACCTCTTCTTGGTTGAATCATTCATGCATTTGCTGTGATCCCAGAGTGTCAAGGATTCACCACTGTGGGAAAATGCTGCACCACCTCTTATTAGCCTCAATGACATTCTGACGGTAGAACCAGGAAATTGGTCAAACTAAGTTTACCTGACTATCTTCCTGGTTATACCGTCTGAGTGTCATTAGGAGACATCGTCCACCCTCCTTGTCTGTGTTTCTGGTCCTAATCTAGTCATCAAAGATTGAGTTGTATCCATGATGGATTTTCTGCTATTGAGGCTAGGAAGAGGTGGTGTGGCAGCTTCCCACATTGGTGTTTACACCTCCTACCTGGTTGAATCATTGGGCATAAGCCAAAGCTGCTGACATTGGGAATAATTTCCCTCTCTTCTGGATCACTTTATTAAACATTTATTTTTCACTTGTGGATTTTTTGTTTTACATTTTTGCATTTTTTTCTCATATATGTTTTGAGGTTATCTTCCTCTAGATCACGTTTGTCTGTGTGTATGTGTATATATATATACACAGATTCATCTATCCTTTCTCTTTGTGTGTGGACGAGGTAATAATAATTGCTTTCCTTCAGTCTGTTGGGCTGAGCAAAAAAAAAAAAAATGTTAATGTGTATGCCAGCGATTTAGAATGGTCTGAGGACTGAAACATCCAGAGAGCAAGCATTGTTAAGTCAGCAATGCAAGCATCATATTTTTCTCAGTATAGGTTTTATTTAATGGAAGTGCTCCCTGTAGTGTTAAAAAACAAGGATTTAACTTGCTACAACAGGCTACAAAAGACATTACAGACAGTAATGTTGATGAGTGGTATGGTTTTCAAAGTCTTCTAAAGACTGGTAAAATCTTGTTTTAAGCTATAGTGGAGTTGAATTAGATGCAATGCATATTAACATTCACAAACCAAGATAAAATAAAGCCTCTGTGCATAAGCACCCTTATGCCGCGTACACACGGTCGGAATTTCCGACAACAAATGTTCGATGTGAACTTCTGGTCGGATATTCCGACCGTGTGTAGGCTCCATCAGACATTTGCTGTCGGAATTTCCGACAAGAAAAATTTGAGAGCTGGTTCTCAATTTTTCCGACGTTCAAAAATCCTACCCATGCTCGGAATCATTGAACTTAATTTTTCTCAACTCATCGTAGCGTTCTTGACGCTCAGAATTTCTGACAACATGTGTGTGACCATGTGTATGCAAGACAAGTTTGAGACAAAATTCCGTCTGAAAAAAAATCCACAGTTTTGCTGTCGGAATTTCCAATCGTGTGTCTGTCTATATTCCAGCATATACAGTTGTGAAGCATATGCTGAAATTGGGAATAGTGTTTAAACTTGCATTCATTCACATACAATCCTATTATAAGGATGTGAAATATACAAGAACTATTTAAAAATAAGAGACATTTATTACCTTGCAGGAATGCTTCCACAATTTGTAACTGCTTCAGTATCAGTAGGATATAATTAGGAGCAAAAGTTACATTCTTCTATCTGTACAGCCACTTTTAATGCCAGCTTTTAAATAATGGCTTTCACTTTGATTAGCTCTAGTACTTGTGTATTTTGTCTTTGATAGATTTCCTATTGCCAACATCATCCATTTTCAGTTGAAAAGGAAAAGTGCAATTTCCACCCTGAAGTGCAGCAAACAGAAATAAACTCACTGATGTTTTTGAGCACAGTGCACAACTTCTAATGGACAATGCATGAGAGATTCAATTTTAAGTACTCAGACTTAGGTTTTCTGTCTATGGCAAACATGTTAAAATTGATATTATTCTAGAAATAATACTATAATGAGAATTATAGTCCTTAAAAACATTCCAAGTACAGAAAATATCTATTGATTCTGTCAAAAAAACAGTACGTTCCTAACTTCCTGTAGTGAGCTATCCCTACTGTATTAAAATCCCAAAGGCCTGGCTAAGTTCATTGCTGTAGGACTACATAGCACCTCCATTAGTTATAGAGATGCAGTGAGGGGGAGGTGTTCTGTAGACAAAAAGCTATTGCCTGGGACTTTAGTGGAGCACTACATGTGATATAAACTATTACATTATGTTTTTCTGCTCTCAAAAACCACTTAACTATCATTCTCTACAGCTATTTTACTGGGCTTGCCCACACATTTAGAAAGGTGCCAAGGCAATAGTCGTCTATTGATTTTTAGAGCTGCGGTAGTTGAAAACACTTGTATATAGTAATAATAAATTAGGTGTCAGCCAGAGTCCACTAAAGATGGACTATTCTAAATTCAGTATCAGAAAGTCTCTTCTCATGACCCAACACAAAATATACATTCTGGATGATCAATTGAGTGAATTATAATATTCATTATTAAGATTGTTGAATTAATTCACTTATTGGGTCATCCATAATGTATGCTTTTTTTTTTTGGGGGGGGGGGGGTAAAAAATTGGAAGATACAGAGGCTACAACAAAAAATATATATATATATTTTTTTTACTGTATGTAGTGTTCTTTGGGTGCAGAGTTCAGAGTCCTTGTCAATAAAATACCCAGTGCAAGTAAAATGTATACAACATCTAGGCATTTATGATTAAATCACTGCTTTTACTGATATATAAATTATGGCCAGTGGAAAATAAATGCCAATGGTGGAGGGTGCCCTGTATACAGTGTTTTTTGGCCAAAAGTTTTGAGAATGGCACTAATATAAATTTTCACAAAGTCTGCTGCCTCAGTTTTTATGATGGTAATTTGCATATACTCCAGAATGTTAGAAAGAGTGATCAGATGAATTTCAATTAATTGCAAAGTCTTTCTTTGCCATGAAAATTAACGTAATCCCATAAAAAAACATTTTGCTGCATTTGTGAAAAAGGTTTTTAGGCTCATCTCTAATAGTTACATAGTATGTAAGGTTAAAAAAAGACACAAGTCCATCAAGTCCAACCTATGTTTGTGATTATATGTCAGTATTACATTTTATTTCCCTGCAAGTTGTGGTCGTTCAGGTGCTTATCTCATAGTTTTTTTCAACTATTGATGCCCCCCGCTGAAATCACTGCCTGTGGAAGGGAATTTCGCATCTTTGCGGCTCTTACAGTAAAGAACCCTCTAAGCAGTTTAAGGTTAAACCTAATTTCTTCTCATTTTAATGAGTGGCCACCTGTCTTATTAAACTCCCTTCTGCAAAAAAAGTTTTATCCCTATTGTGGGGTCACCAGTCTGGTATTTGTAAACTGAAATCATATCCCCTCTCAAGTGTCTCTTCTCCAGAGAGAATACATTTAGTGCTCGCAACCTTTCTTCATAACTAATATCCTCCAGATCCTTTATTAGCTTTGTTGCCCTTCTTTGTACTTGCTCCATTTCCAGTACATCCTTCCTGAGGACTGGTGCCCAGAACTGGATAGCATACTCCAGGTGAGGCTGGACCAAAGTCTTGTAGACTGGGATAATTATTGCTTTATCCTTGGAGTTAATCCCCTTTTTAATGCATGCCAATATTCTGTTTGCTTTGTTATCAGCAGCTTGGCATTGCATGCTATTGCTGAGCCTATCATCTACTAAGACCCCCAGGTCCTTTTCCATCCTAGGTTCCCCCAGAGGTTCACCCCCAAGTGAAATATTTTGCATTCATATTTTGCCACCCAAATGCATTATTTTACATTTTTCTACATTAAACCTCATTTGCCATGTATTTTTTCACCCAATTAATTTGTTCAGATCTTCTTGCAAGGTTCCCACCTCCTGCAGGGAAGTTACTGCCCTGCTTAGCTTAGTGTCATCTGCAAATACAGAGATTGAACTGTTTACCCCATCCTCCAGGTCATTTATAAACAAATTAAACCGGATTGGTCACAGCACAGAACCCTGAGGGACCCCACTTCCCACCGCTGGCCATTCCGAGTATTCCCTATTTATCACAATAAACTCGCCCTTGTAGCCAGTTTTCAATCCATGTACTCACCCTATAGTCCATGCCAACGGACCTTACTTTGTACAGTAAACGTTTATGGGAAACTGTGTCAAATGCTTTTGCAAAATCCAGATACACCACGTCTACGGGCCTTCCTTTATCTCAATGGCAGCTCACCTCCTCATAGAAGGTTAATAGATTGGTTTGGCAAGAACAATTCTTCATGAATTCATAATGATACTGTTTTCATTACTAAAATCTTGTATATATTCCCTTATCATTTCCTCCAAGAGCTTGCATACTATTGATGTTAGTCTAACTGGTCTTCAATTCCCAGGGATGTATTTTGGCCCTTTTTTAAATATTTGTGCTACATTGGATTTTTCCAATCAGCTGGTACCATTCCAGTCAGTAGACTGTCAGTAAAAGTTAGGACTAATGATCTGGCAATTACCTAACTGAGTTCCCTAAGTACCCTTGGGTGCAAGCCATCTCGGTGATTTATTGTTAAGTTTCACAAAAATAATAAAAAATAATATTGATAAAAAAGCGCATAACAATTGTAATTAAACTTCAGTATACAATAGTAACACCTGACAAAAAGATCTACAAACACTGAAGCAGCAAACTTTATGAAAATAAATATTTGTGTCATTCTCCAAACTTTTGGCCACGGCTGTACAGATTTATTTTAAATTAAATAAAGGCACAGACTGATATGAATGTACAATATATACAATATATATGCAACATGCCGTGTAAATTGACAGAGCTATAGAGGTACAGTACCTGTAATAAATAAATCTATATTTTTTTTAAAAGGATTTGATACTTTAATTAAACACAAACTAGCTGTTGTAACTAGAGATGAGCTGAACATCCCCCTGTTCAGTTTGCACAAGACCCTATTAAAGTTTTTAAGACCGGACTTGAAAAATCAAAAGTCCCCATTTTAAAGGCCTATATGCAAGTTATTGGTCCTTTTCTTTAAAAATTGTTTTTACGGGAGCAGTGATTTTAATGATGCTTAAAGTGCAACAATAAAAAATGAAAAATTCCTTTATACATAGTTCCTGGGAGGTCCTCTTAGTCTGCATGTAAAGTGGAGCATCTATACCGTGGATAGAATCTACTGTAGCAAATAGGGATGAGCTTCGTATTCGAATCAAACTCACGTTCGACTCGAACATCGTATGTTCGATCGTTCGTCGAATTACGAGCGTTTTGGGCCGCAAAATTTGAGTGGTGTGTCACGGCCCATAATTCACTGCGGCATCGCAGTGCACTGCTGGCTGATGATTGGAAAAGCATTCACTATGACCCGCATGCTTGGCCAATCACAGCGCGCAAAAAATGGAGAGCCATAACAGGCCAAAACCAGAGGGCTAGATTCAGATAGGTTAACGGATATTTAGATCCACGTAACCTATCTGATTTACGTTACACTGCAGCTATTTTTTGAGGCAAGTGCTTTATTCATAAAGCACTTGCCTCGAAAGTTGCGGCGGCGTAACGTAATTCCCCTGGCGGAATTCAAATTCCGCGGCTAGGGGGAGTGTACTATTTAAATCAGGCGCGTCCCCGCGCCGATCGAACAGCGCATGCGCCGTCCGCAAATTTTCCCAGCGTGCATTGCTCCAAATGAGGTCGCAAGGACGTCATTGGTTTCGACATTATCGTAAATTACGTCCGGCCGTATTCGCGAGCGACTTATGCAAACGGCGTAAAAAATGCAAAACTCGGCATGGGAACGACAGCCATACTTAACATAGGCTATAGCAGGGGTAACTTTCCGCCAGAAAAAGCCAAACGCAAACGACGTAAAGAAAAAGCGCCGGGCGGTCGTTCGTTTCTGAATTGGCGTAAATGCTCATTTGCATATTCGACGCATAAAAGATATGGAAGCGCCACCTAGCGGCCGGCCTGGAATTGCAGCCTAAGATCCGATGGTGTACGTCACTTACACCTGTCGGATCTTAGGCATATCTATGCGTGACCTGATTCTATGAATCAGGCGCATAGATACGACGGCCGGACTCAGAGATACGACGGCGTATCAGGAGATACGCCGTCGTATCTTCTTTCTGAATCTGGCCCAGGGAGTTTAGTACAGGCCCCACACTAAGCCAGTTGACCTAAATTCAAAGGCTAGGCAGTGACAAATATTGCGGCAATATTTACTTGCAATCAATATTTTTTTTTTAAAGTGATTCCCTTCTACCACTATATGCCACCAGTTATATGGACTGAATGGCAGCCAGTGTCATGTAACTGCTTCCTTTGAGCCTTGATTGTCATGGAAGTCATTACATCAGCATGGGCTCAGAATATTACTGCACTGAACTTACATGTTATAAGGTATTCTATTTTCAGTTCAAGAGTACACTCCTTGTGGGTGGAGGGGCTTGGTATGGTGAAATTAGAGCTGGGGTTCCATTTTAAATACATTTTTAAACATGCTTAATCCTTTGTATGCATGCACATAGATATGATAAGCATAATTAGGCAGATTCACAAAGACTTACGACGGCGTATTAGTAGTAAGTCGTAAGTCCGTCAAAAGTCTGAATCCGCGCCGTCGTATCTTTAAGCGTTTGCTCAAACTGAGATACACTTCTCTGTTGCTAAGATACGACCGGCGTAAGTCTCATACGCCGTCGTATCTTAGCTGCATATTTACGCTGGCCGCTAGGGGCGTGTACGTCGATTTACGCTGAAAATATGTAAATGAGCAAGATACGCCTATTCACGAACATACTAACGCACGTCGCAGTAAGCTACGCCGTTTACGTAAGGCGTTTTGCAGGCGTAAAGATAAACCACCAAAAAGATGGCGCAGCCAATGTTAAGTATGGACGTTGGAGCAGCTGTCTAATTTCACGTCGTTTACGTCGTTTGCGTAAGCTGATTCAGAATGGGGCTGGGCGTAGGTTACGTTCACGTCGAAAGCATTGACTATTTGCAACTTGATTTTGAGCATGCACACTGGGATACGTCCACGGACGTCGCATGCGCCGTTCGTTAGGTGCGTCATTTACGTGGGGTCATGATTCATTACCATACAACACACCCACTACAGCCTACTTTGAATTACGCGTGCTTACGTCAGCCCATTTACACTACGCCGCTGTAACTTAGGACGCAAGTTCTTTGTGAATACTGTACTTGCCTCTCTAACTTACGGTGGCATAGCGTATATGAGATGTGCTATGCCCGCCTAAAGTTAGGCATATCTAGCTGAATCTGGCTAAATGTATTTTGCATTTGATAAGATTACTTACAAAATTAGACTTTACATTAATATTACTGTATATACTCGAGTATAGCCGACCCGAGTACAAGCCGAGGTACCTAATTTTACCACAAAAAAATGGGAAAACGTATTGACTCGAGTATAAGCCTAGGGTGAGAATGCAACAGCTACTGTAAGCGGAAAAGAGGGTCAACAATGCTCATTTGCACACCTCACTGTGCCCATTGCAACATCACTGTGCCCAACCTCACTGTGTCCAACCTCACTGTGCCCAACCTCACTGTGCCCATTGCAACCTCACTGTGCCAACCTCAATGTATCCATTGCAACCTCACTGTGCCAACCTCAATGTGCCAACCTCACTGTGCCAACCTCACTGTGCCCATTGCAACCTCACTGTGCCAACCTCACTGTGCCCATTGCAACCTCACTGTGCCAACCTCACTGTGCCAACCTCACTGTGCACATTGCAACCTCACTGTGCCCATCCTCACTGTGCCCATTGTCACTGTACCTGAAATTGAAAGGCTGCGGGCGTCTATTCATTGTTTAAAACTCAGTTCCACATATCGCGGACGTTCTTTCATCTTCTGACTCAGTTTCCCAGCAGACACTGTGTTCAGTGTTCCGCCAATCATGGACATCCTCTTGTCCGAGGATGAAAAGGTGTCCGTGATTGGCGGAACACTGAACACAGTGTCTGCTGGGAAACCCGAGGATGAGAGAACATTCGTGGTAGGCGTTTCTCAGCAGACACAGATCCACCTATCACGGAAGGGACCAGGAGGAAACCGCAAGTTTTAAACTATAGACGCCCGCAGCCTCTCAATAATTTCAGGTACGTTGACTCGAATATAAGCCAAGGGGGGTATTTTCAGCCCTAAATAAAGGGCTGAAAAACTCGACTTATACTCGAGTATATACAGTATATGTTTGTTGTTGTCTTCACTATCCATGCTGTACAAATACCAGAATAATGCAATTTTTATTTCATTTATGTGCTTACTTCAGAAAACATGTCATAGATGTGCAAGAATATCTGCTTATATGATTTTGTTTATTATTGAATCTGCAAAATTGCTTGTTTTCCTGTGATAAAATTAAACATCATCCATACTCTCCAATTAAAGAGTGCCCCAATAGTCAAATTATCCTGATAAATGGTCAAATGCTTGTTTAGCATTACTAGGCAATAAGCCTAAAGCCAAGCATCTGCTATAAATTGTTCTCAGCTAGAGCAGATTCACAATAGCATGCTATTAAAAAGTGATGGAATGAACTAATAAGTATAGGTGGAAGGATGCAAGCTTCATCCATATTATCATATAGTCATTAGTTATATGTAAACATCACTGCGAATGTATAGTTGTGTAACAATAGGGAGTAAGACAGATATAAACAACAGTTTAGTTTCATTGTCAATATGTTTTTTGACATTATGCTGACAGAACATGTACATAAAATACTGGTATTATATATTATACATACAGATGGTAACGAGTCAATACATTTTTTTTTGTGTGACCATATATTCATGGTTGTTCTCCTCTCCAAATCTCTGTCAAACTCTCCATAAATGAATAACACAGGAAGACACATTCTCAGCTATATTTACAATTTGTACAGAGAGGAGAACTGGTTTGCAAGAGGTGTGAAAGGGGCCATCTATGTCAAAATGGAATAACCATCCATGAAAAGGGGTAGGGGCCTTCAACACCATCTGTATGTCTCAAATAATGTAATTTTAACAGCTTTACCCTGGTGATTTGACAACAATTTGCACCTTTAGCCATGTAAGTTGAGGAACTAACACCAATGTAGGCTTCCTGATATCAGGGCCGTCTTAATAGTATCACGGCCCCTGGGCAAAGTAATGCTCTGGGGCCCCTACAATGGAGACAGTGCAGGTAAACAGACATCAAGTAGGTAGGAGGCAGACAAGCAGAGTTTCTTCCTTTGGATGGAGCTCCGCATTAACTTCATGAACAATAATTTTGTACAGCAAAGAAACAGTGGGAAAAAACTACATACCTTACAATGTACATAAAGTAACAAAGTTGTCCTGTGCATATAATATATCTGCTAGATTGATGCCTCCAGCACTATGGCCCCTCTACATCCCAGATATCCCCCCAGCACTCTGACCCCTCTACACCCTAGATATGCCCCCAGCACTCTGACCCCTCTACACCCCAGATATCCCCCCAGCACTCTGACCCCTCTACACCCCAGCAGTGCCGGCCCATCCATAGGGGGCGCCTGGGCGCCGCCCCCCCCCTCCTGTAGTCATAAAAAAAGGGCCCTTTAAGACATTAAGAATGTCTTTCTGCAGCGCCGCCCCTCTGGCTCTCGCAAATAACATACATTCATTGCATTGCATGAATGCATGTTATTGTGGCATGGCTGCGTTTGATGGCATGGCACAGTGGTGACAATGCATGGCACAGTGGCTGCGTTTGATGGCATGGCACAGTGGTGACAATTGATGGCACAGTGGCTGCGTTTGATGGCATGGCACAGTGGTGACAATTGATGGCACAGTGGCTGCATTTGATGGGCACAGTGAGACTGCAATTTTTTTTTGGCCCCCCCCCCCCCCAAAATTTTGAGCACCAGCCTCCACTGCACCCCAGATATCCCCCCAGCATTCTGACCCCTCTACACCCCAGATATCCCCCCAGCACTCCGACCCCTCTACACACCAGATATCCCACTAGCACTCTGACCCCTATATACACCAGATATCCCACTAGCACTCTGACCATCTACACCCCAGATATCCCCAGCACTCTGACCCCTCTACACCCCAGATATCTCCCCAGCACTCTGACCCCTCTACACCCCAGATTATCCCCCAGCACTCTGACCCATCTACACCCTAGATATCCCCACAGCACTCTGACCCCTCTACACCCTAGATATTCCCCCCAGGACTGTAACCATATACCATAAGATATCCCTTGCATTGTGACCCCACTACATCCCTGATACCCCCTACACTGTGGCCTCTCTACATTCCTCATACCTCTAGCACTATAGCCACCAAAGCTTCCCCAAGCATTGCTACCCTATACACCCTAGATCCCCCCTCAGCATTGTTTTTCCCCATAAACCCTTAATATCCCACAGCACCATTATTCCATCCATGTAGTACCCCCTTTTCCAGTGGGGATACAGTGCATGTAAACTTGTGGCTGTGTCCACCTCCAGCACTGCACTCACCTATACCAATCAAGCAGGCAGAAGGAGGGGCGGAGGAGGGAACATCCCTCTGGGCATTCCAAGATTTTCAGTGCAAACAGTTCTGGACAGCTGGGCTCACCATGACACCATCCACAATGCTACTTCCACAGGTGGGCACTCAGTGCTGCCGACTCAGCAGCTCCTACTCGAGCGCCTTTGAGTCCCGGGCATTCAAGCTGCATGGGGCGGGGTCAGAACATCACTGGCACTTCAGCCCTGTCCCTCCCTGCTGGCTGTGAAATAATAGGTATCATTCTGCACCACATGGTGCACCGCTGCCAGCCTGCCTCCCCTGTGTATCCATCACTCTCAGTGCCATCATGGGACCCCCATGGGATCAAGGACCAGCTGCTTTGGGGAAAGTGCAAAGTCCCCCCATGCAGCTGGGGCCCCTGGGAAGTGCCCAGGTGTGTCTTCTCATTAAGACAGCCCTGATATCAGGATGATACCAATAATGTGATTATGTAAACAGAACAGGATGGTTAAATTACTTTTGCTGTAAGACACCATTAGTTTGTGGCCAGTGAGATAGTGTGTGTCAAGAGGAAGCTATGCATGAGGGATGTAGAAAAAATACTCTCCATGTGTCACTTACTATGCATCTTAAAGCGGAGTTCCACCTAAAAATGGAACTTCCGCTTAACCCACTCCTCGCCCCCTTACATGCCACATTTGGCATGTAATTTTTTTGGGGGGGGGAGTGGGGGCTTCAGGAGAAGGGGACTTCCTGTCCCACTGCCTCCTTCCGCCGAGGGGCTGGAAAGGCGATTAGCTTAATCGCCTTCTTGCAGCCCCTCCCTGTAGGCGAGCACCTGTCCAATCGGACGGTGCCGTGCCACTCGCGCATGCGCAGTGCCCTCGCGCATGCGCAGTGGGTGCCAGGCCGTTAAGCCGAAAGCTGTCACTGCCGGGTGCCCACACTAGGAATGAAGATGCCGGCCGGCGAGGGGGGGCGAGGAGCGGAGCCCCGGCCTGCGCATCGCTGGAGCCATGGAGCAGGTAAGTGTCTGTTTATTAAAAGCCAGCAGCTACACTTTTTGTAGCTGCTGACTTTTAATAAACTTAAAAAAAGGCTGGAACTCCCCTTTAAGTAGAAAAGCTCCCATTTCTCAGTAATACATATGTAGGTAAGTTGCCTTTCTCCTAAATAAAGAAAACTAGTAGCTCAATAAGTTAACTGTTATCTTCATCGTTATCTAGGAGGATGCAAATTCTCAGTTAAGTCTATTGCTGAGGAAGGGGATGTCTTCCTTCCTGAAATGAGTAAAGAATAACAGCCACAGGGTCATGACTTGGAGCTCAGAGCAGATGGCTTCACATTGACTAAGCTCCGGGATCTTAAAAACTCCACAGCCTGCAAATCAGTATCTGGAGAGTTAGAAAATTGGCAAACTGTTAAAGCCCACACGCCATACCCGCTCACATTGATCATTGATCACTGCTTCACCTGCCCGCCATATACTAGCAATCTTTAGAACACAGCCAGCCAGCCACTAGACACAGCAGTTTATATGAACAAAGCATTCTCCCCATGTTGAGGGTATGTGGCCTGGTACAGTTCAGGGGGGGGACTCTCATCCCCTCTCTTTTCTTGCGGCCTGCCAGGTTGCATGTTGGGATAAGAGTCTGGTATGGATTTTTGGGGGACCCCCACACAATTTTTTTGTTTCATTTTGGTTTGGGGTTCCCCTTAAAATGTATACCAGACCCAAAGGGCCTGGTAATGGACTGGGGGAAACTCATGCCATTTTTTTTCAATTACTTTTATCTGTATTGTGGGACCCGACAATTCATTATAGCCATGAGTAGTTTTAAATGACCTTTTTTCCTTTAGAAATGTAATTTTGTGCAGGGACTGTTCTAAACACAAGAAAAATGTGCCACTTTACAGGCATATTATAGACACGCCCCAGGTACAACATTTAAAAAAATATTTCACTTTTATTGTTTCACTTTAAGCATGCTCCCAAAAAAACAGCAGTTTTTAAAACTTTTTCGCCATTGTCAAAAATGTTTTGCCTGTTCGCATGTTCTGCTGCGAACCGAACCAGGGGGGTGTTTGGCTCATCCCTAGTAGTAAGACAGTCAACAGTAAATGGCTTCAAACATGCTTGGGACAAACATAGATCTTTAATCAGACAAAAAGTGAATGAAAAGAAAAAAAAAACATGGCAGACTCGATGGACTACTCCTGTCTTTTTTCTGACTTCACTATTTCATGTTTCTAAGTGTGCTAACTCTAGGGAGGCAGAGAGATAAGGCTATTTCTAGATTGGATGATACAACAGTGTCCTATTCCAAACATTTAAAGGATAAGTTCATCTTTCATAACATATTCAGGTTGTGGCAGGTGACGTGGCAGGTGACGTGGCCAGTGAACAATCCACAACTTGTGGCAGGTGATGTGGCCAGGTGATGTGGCCAGGTGACGTGGCAGGTGACGTGGCCGGTGACATGGCCAGGTGACATGGAAAGTGGACAATCCACAACTTGTGGCAGATGACGTGGCCAGGTGATGTGGCAGGTGATGTGGCCAGGTGACGTGGCCAGTGGACAATCCACAACTTGGGGCAGGTGGCATGGCCAGGTGACGTGGCAGGTGACGTGGCAAGTGGACAATCCACAACTTGTGGCAGGTGACGTGGCCAGGTGATTTGGCAAGTGGATAATCCAAAACTTGTGGCAGGTGACGTGGTCAGGTGACCTGGCGAGTGGACAATACACAACTTGTGGCAGGTGACGTGGCCAGTTGACGTGGCATGTGACGTGGCCAGTGGACAATCCACAACTTGTGGCAGGTGACGTAGCCAGGTGACGTGGCCAGGTGACGTGGCCAGTGGACAATCCACAACTTGTGGCAGGTGGCGTGGCCAGGTGATGTGGCAAGTGGACAATTCACGATTTTAAAGCAAGTTCTCTAACTTTTGTCCGAAGGACAAAAGACCGATGGGGCGTACACGGAACTTTGGTCCATTTTCATTGGTTTGGACCGATGGTGTGTACACGGCCTCACCCCCAACAGGAGTACCTGAGTACCTGTCACCCCATCAAGAGTACCTGAGGGCCTGTCACCCCCATGAAGAGTACCAGAGTACCTGTCACCCCCATCAGGAGTACCTGTCACCCCGATCAGGTGTACCTGAGTACCTGTCACCCCGATCAGGAGTACCTGTCTCCCCCACCAAGAGTACCTATCTCCCCCATCAAGAGTACCTGTCTCCCCATCAAGAGTACCTGTCAACCCCATCAAGAGTACCTGTCAACCCCATCAGGAGTACCTGTCACCTTGTTAGAGTACCTGTCGCCCCGTCTGAATATCTGTTGCCCCGTCTGAGTACCTGTCACCCCGTCTGAGTATCTGTCACCCCGTCTGAGTACCTGTCCCATGAGTCCAGCAGTGCCTGACATGCAGCCAACTTCTAGCTGATGTACAGCCCATTAGTCCCTGTCATGCAGCCCTGTCATACAGCCACCATGTCCAGAAGAGTATACACTCCTGAAGAAACATACCAAATGCTAAGCCTGACCGATGAGAGCAGTGGGGAGCTCCCACCGCCCCCAGTGCAGTTCTGATTCCATTTCTGATTTTGGTTTGCAATAAGAGCCCCCCGAAGGCAGTACGTCCGAATCGGAGGAGGTTTAAACACTAGGTGGCTACCAGCAGCGCCAATCACCCCAATGGCCAATCAGCAAATGCCAATGGCGCTAGACCCCAGGAGGAAAGGCCCAGTACAAGTGCTGCTAGACCCCAGGAGGAAAGGCCCAGTACATGCGCTGGAATTCCACACCAAAGAAGTAGGGCAAACACCCATCTTCTGGATGCCTTGGCAAACCCATTGTGCCTGTCTTCACAATGCCCCCTTTCACAGCACAGCCAGGTGTGCAGGCCAACACCGAAGGTTTCTCTGAAATCTGTTTTTTTTATTTATTTTTCCCTGATGAGTTACTTCAAAGCATCGTGGACCAAACACATATTTTTGCCCTTCAGTACATAGAAAACAACCCCGGCTCAAACTATGCCCACCCTTTTGAATGGAGACCCCCTAACAGTGTAGGAGCTTAGATTGTTTTTAGGCCTTACGCTAAACATGGGGCTTACAAAAAAAAAAACTGCATGCATATTGGTCTACCAACCCCATCCACCACATGCCAACCGGAAGAAGACGCCAACAAAGATGTTGGGTGTGCAGCAAAAGAGGACCTAGGAAAGACACCAGTTTCCATTGTCCCCATAGTCCCTCCCAACCTGGCCTATGCCTATGAATGCTTCAAGCGCTATCACACTGTCGTAAACTATTAGCCCAAATTTCGAATAGGCTGCCATTTCCCCGGTTTCAATTTCTGTGCTGATTATTTCCCTGTGCCTCAACCAACCCATTTCCATCAACTCAACTGACCATGGCCTGTTAATCAACTATTCCTCTGCGTGCCATCTGCATTGTTTATCCACCACCCCGGGGGTGTTTGTCTCATCCCTAATCAGGTATAACACTGAATTCGAAAAATTAAAAAAATCGAAAATTCTGAATTCCGAACTTCGAAATTGCAAAATTCGAAAATCTAAAATTCGGATTTTGTGAAATTCCGTTTTTTTTTTTTTCGAACCTTCTAATTTTTACATTTTCGTATTTCCGAATTTTGGAAGTTCCGATTTTCGGAAAATTGGATTTTCGAATTTTAGATTTTCGAATTTTTGATTTTCGAATTTTAGATTTTCCAATTTTGCAATTTCGAAAATTCCGAATTTCGAAAATTCGAAAATCTAAAAGTCGAAAAAAAATTGTATTTCCGAATTTACGAAATTCTGAATTTCGAAAATTCTGAAATTCTGAATTCCGAAAATCCAAATTTCCGAAAATCCAAATTTCCGAAAATCCAAATTTCCGAAAATCCAAATTTCCGAAAATCCAAATTTCGTAAATTTGTAAATATGAAAATTCGTAAATTTGTAAATATGAAAATTTTGTAAATTTGTAAATATGAAAATTTTTAAATTAAAAAATTTGTAAATACGAAATTTCGTAAATTAAAAAATTCGTAAATACGAAATTTCGTAAATTAAAAAAATTATAAATTCGGAAATACAAAAATTCATAAATTCAAAATTTCGGATGTCCGAAAATTTGGAAATTGAACAATTCGTAAATATGAAAATTCGGAAATTCTACATTTTCGGATATCCGAAAATTCTTAAATAAAAAAAATCGTAAATCGTAATTAACGAATTTCTCAAAATCTGTTAAAAAAAAGAATTAGAAACTAAACAAATTGAACATGTCTAGTTATAAACTTCTATACATATGTATACAACTGTTGGAAATGTATATCCCCAGATGGTGCATTTAATCTGGGAAATACATTCCTTCAGCACAAAGCACAGGGTTTGCATCAGTGCATAGGATATCCTTACAAAAATATATATTTTTTAAGTAATTCATGCTTAGATATTATATATATCATGTGCACATTTGTGCCTCCTCCCACTCTTGCACATCTAATTATGACCATCTTTCTGGATAGTGAACCACCATGAGCATATCCTGATGTGTTGTGGCATTTTGTCTTTTTGCTCCAGCTATTTAAATACTTCTCGTACCAAAGGTAGGACCCTTTGTTATTTTTTAATTCCTGCATTCTCAATGATGATGATGTTATTGATGTTAATATTGCTAATATTCTGTATTGATATGTTAAAGATGTCTGTATCTCCCTGAAGAAGATTGTATACAAAATTATGATTGAAACGTGTTGGGGTTACTCTACACAGTACTATCCACAGATATACCATTTGTGGATCTCTTTTTGTTAAATGGTATATAGACATTTAATATGTTTCTTTTTGTGTAGACCTGAGCTTTTGTTGTTGTTTCTCCTTTTCCACTTGTTCCCCTTTCCATCCCCTTTCCTTTTTGTTATTGCTACTTTTATTGATGCAATTTTACCCATTGAAAATAAAAATCTGATTTTTATACTGGACAGGGGAGCCCGGAGAGGCACTGGAGGGTGGCAAGAGATGCTTGTAAAAGCAAATCAGCAGCAAATTTATCACTAGAATTGCTTTTTCTTTACAGAGCATTGTCAGCTGAAAATGTTGATGTTGGAGTTATGGCTGAAAGCTGTAGACATAACCTCTGTATAACCACTTGCAGTCAATTATGTACATTTGGTGGCAAATGGGTAATATGTAAATACAATCTAAAAAAAACTTCACTTTATTTACTAACTCAGTGTACACTAGATACTTATTTAGTAAATAAAACCCATGGTTCACCATTTTTTGAGGCAAATAAATATAAAGAAAGTACTGTATTTGCTGGCGTATAAGACTACCTTTTTGGCCTGGTACACACGATAGGATTGATCCGCGGATACGGTCCGCCGGACCGTATCCGCGGATAAATCCTCTGGCGGATTTGGATCCGTTGGCATGTACTCACCATCGGATCCAAATCTGCACGGAATTCAACTGCGGTGACGTGTGGCGCCATCGCCGCGATGATGACGCGGCGACGTGCGCGACGCTGTCATATAAGGAAATCCACGCATGCGTCGAATCATTACGACGCATGCGAGGGACGGGTTCGGACGGATCAATCCGGTGAGTCTGTACAGACCACCGGATCGATCCGCTGGAGCCGATTCCAGCGGATAGATTTGTTAGCATGCTAACAAATTTTTATCTGCTGGAAATCGGAAATATCCGCGGATAAATATCCGCTGGAACGTACACACCAGGGGATCTATCCGCTGAAACCGATCCGCTGAGATTTTTCAGCGGATGGATCCTCTCGTGTGTACGGGGCCTTACACTTAAAAAAAATGGCCAAAAAGCAGGGGTCGTCTTATACGCCGCGTCAGCTGCTCGGATGCCTGCTGGATGTGCGGTAATCCTGTATGTAGCTTTGGCTACATACTGTATATACCGCTTAGCCAATCCCGTTGAGCGGCGTATTCAAATGAATACATAGCCTGCTCAGATTGGAGTAACAACCTCTGCCAATCTGAGCAGGCTACTCGAATTGGCTTTGAGAGTCAGAGAGGCGTGGGCTGATGATGTTACAGCCTCTGCCAATCCAAGCAGGCTTTGTATTCATTAAAAGAATACATCGCTCGCTCTGATTGGCTCCAGCTCCAGCAAGAAGGAAGAAGAATATGGCTCCAGCTTCAGCAAGAATGAAGAAGAATATGGCTCCAGAAGGAAGAAATATGAAGCGCTGGAAGCCTCAGAAGGGGGGTCGTCTTATACAGTGAGTACAGGCAAAATATCGTAAAAAACTGTAAAATTAAGGGGTCGTCTTATACGCCCGGTCACCTTATACACCGGCAAATACGGTACATTGTATTTGCTCTAAATGGGGCATCAAAACATTTATTTGGAATATTTGACATGTGTATATATATATATATATATATATATATATTTTTTTTTTTATTTTTTTTTTCTCATTAATTATTCTAGATAAAAAAAAAAAAAGTATAAACATGTTTTTTTTTACCACTTCCCACTCGGCCTATAGCAGAATGATAACTGGGCAGGGGTTTAATTATTCTGACTGGACATCATTTGACATCCTTCAGAACAAGCTGCTCATGCATTCCCCCGGGGGCATGCAGTGCGGCGATCTGTGGTGTTGTATTTCCCTCGGACACACCACATCTCAGATCACGGTAGGGAGCCTATAACATAGGCTCTTTACCATGTTATCAACTGTGTCCAATTACAACCGATCACAGTGTAAATAGGAAGTGCCGGTTATCTGAGGAGAGGACAGCTGATGAACAGCTTTAATCACAGGGGAGATCTACACTGATAATCAGTGCAATGATAACCAGTGCCTACCAGTGCCCACCATTGATGCCCACCAGTGCCTACCAGTGATGCCAATCAGTGTCCATATCAGTGCATTTTATCAGTGTCCATCATTGCCACCTATCAGTGCCCATCATTACTGCCTATCAGTGTCTTTTAGTGCCAAAAAATGCTTTCCATCAGTGCCACCTATCAGTGCCAATCAGTGCTACCCATCAGTGACAATCAGTGCTTCATATCAATGCCTCCTCGTCAGTGCCCATCAGTGCCACCTAATCAGTGCAGCCTCATCAGCGCACATCAGTGCCACCTAATCAGCGCAGCCTATCAGTGCCCCTCAGTTCAGTCTCATCAGCGCACATCAGTGAAGGAGAAAAATTACTTATTTACAACATTTTATAACAGAATCTTTTTTTTTTCAAATTTTTCCCAATGAGTTCTACCCTGACAAAGGGTCAGATTCAGATACATTTACGTTGCTCCACGGCAGCGTAACATATCCCATTTACGTTACACCACCGCAGGTTTACAGCGTAAGTGCCTGATTCACAAAGCTCTTACCTGTAAACTTGCGGTGGTGTAACG
Organism: Rana temporaria; assembly: GCF_905171775.1. Classification (NCBI taxonomy): domain Eukaryota; kingdom Metazoa; phylum Chordata; class Amphibia; order Anura; family Ranidae; genus Rana; species Rana temporaria. The sequence goes on from NC_053490.1 coordinate 175,139,578, forward strand.
TAAATCCGCTCGGCGCAAGCCCGCCTAATTCAAATGGGGCGGGCACCAATTAAATTAGGCGCGTTCCGCGCCGAACTTACTGCGCATGCTCTGTCGGGAAAACTACCCGACGTGCATTGCGCTAAATGACCTCGCACGGATGTCATTTGTTTAGACGTTAACGTAAATGGCGTCCAGCGCCATTCACGGATGACTTACGCAAACAACGTGATGTTTTAAATTTCGACGCGGGAACGACAGCCATACTTAACATTGCTTAGAACACCTAGGAGGTAGCCCTAATTTTACGACGCGTATCTCGACGGAAACTACGTAAATTTAGATCGACGGGCATCGTGGACGTTCGTGGATCGTCGTAACTAGTCATTTGCATATTCTACGCCGACCGCAATGGCCTCACCACCTAGCGGCCGGCATAAAATTGTATCCTAAGATCCGACAGTGTAAGTCAATTACACCTGTCGGATCTTAGGACTATCTATGCGTAACTGATTCTATGAATCAGCCGCATAGTTAGGACGGGCGGATCACAGAGATACGACGGCGTATCAGGAGATACGCCGTCATATCTTTTTTGTGAATCTGGCCCTATGTCTCTATGTCCAGAGTCACAGAAGAACAAACCAACATGACCTTGGCTACAGCATGCAAAACCTGGGACAAATCAAGGTATCTTTTTTGGAAACAACCACATGGTCTTTCTGAATATACATCTTGACATCTTAGAACATTTCATTTGTTTTTGTGGAATGGACCCAGGTCTAAGGTTTAGAAAAAACAAAATGGCTTATGGTTGTGATATGTGAACTCTTTATCTTTACAAATAATTTGAAATTCATGTTTCAAATGTGTGCCTTATGCCGCGTACACACCATCGCTTTCTGCGATGAAAAAATGCGACGCTTTATGTGCTTTAAAAAAACGTCATTTTTCAAACTTCAATTTGAACAACGACGTAGCATACACACCATCACTTTTTCACAACGCTCTAGCAAAGCGCAGTTCCGTCAATCACGCACGACGTCACTATAAAGGGTCGTTTCCATGCGGAAGACGGCCTCTTTTGCTGATATCGTGTTGCTGCGTGTTAGTAAAAGTTTGGTGAGATATGATTCGTGATTTTCAGTGACTGTGCTTTAAATTTCGTTTTCTGTCGTACAGTTTGTCTATTTGTCGTCGGATCTGTGATACAGTGCTTGTACTAAGGACGTATTTGTTTTGGCATTACGTTTTGTGTGCACGGTGCTGTTTAGCAGGTCGTTCTTCAAAGGCCATTCTGTACTTCAGGGCGTAATTTTTAGTCTGATCTGATTTGACGACCGTTTTCTAGCCATGTTGCGGGTACGAACTCGTCGCCGAGATCGTGCTGTGCTTGTTGTTAGGATGTGTGCTGCATCCCAGCGACGGTCCATGAACAGGGTGAGGAGGAGGTTGTGGACCAAGAACTGGTTGCTATGCAGGGACCAGTTCTCTCATATGCCTCTGCTGCGGGAGATCCGAGAAAATAACCCTGATGATTTCAGGAATTTTCTTAGGATGTCTGACCCCGTATTTCAGCAGCTTTTGGCTTCGGTGTCGCCATATATCACCAGGCAGGACACCGTTATGCGGGAAGCCATCACTGCTGAGCAGAGGCTAGTTGCAACGTTGCGCTACCTTGCAACAGGGAGAAGTCTGCAGAACTTGAAGTTCTCGACGGGCATCTCCCCCCAGGCTCTGGGCCTCATAATCCCGGATACCTGTTTGGCCATCATTCAGGTTCTTCAGGAGGACTATGTTAAGGTAAGTGGTGTTCTTTCAATGGTCAAACTATGGCCCTAAGAAAAAAAAAAAATACCTGTTTGTAATATGCTCAGAATGTTCACTTTGTCTCCATGTATGCTGTTCTACACCATTTGTAAAGCCCTACATGTTTATTGTATTTAGCCAACCTGTCCATCATTCTATGTTGTGGCCAAACCCACCTAGCACAGTCCCTATATCCCCCTTAATTTGTGGCCTCCATTGTAGTGCTGCATTTTGTGTGTCCCTATATCCCCGTTTATTTGTTTGTCTCCATTGTAGTGCTGCATTTTGTGTGTCCCTATATCCCCGTTTATTTGTGGCCTCCATTGTCCAAACCCCCCCCCCCCCAAGATTGTTTCACTACATACTAATAATTATTTTTATTATTATTTTTTCTTTTTTGTGGGGTGGTTTCTCAGGTGACAAACTCATCTTGGGCCCCCACTCCCCCTAATTATATTTTTGGAACATCAGAGGGGGTGATTAATATGCTTAGTGTTCACATGTTATTTTTTAATCCTAACCTTTTTTGTTTAAGTTTTGGTGGGATCCCTTGAAATTGTAGATATATTCTGTTCACAATGTTTGTTTGAATGGATTTTTTATTATCTTTCTATCCAGTTCCCCACCACGCCACAGGAATGGCAGACTGTGGCAGCGTACTTCTCCCAGCGTTGGAACTTTCCGAACTGCGGAGGAGCCATTGATGGCAAGCACATCCGCATTGTGCCCCCACCCCATAGTGGATCCCATTTCTACAACTACAAGGGGTTCCACAGAGTTGTTTTGATGGCGGTGGTCTCTGCCAATTATGAGTTCATGTACGTGGATGTTGGGAAAAATGGCCGGATGTCGGACGGCGGTGTCTTTGCGGAGACGGAGTTTGCCCAACAGCTTCAGTCGGAGGACCTAGGATTGCCACCTGCGGAGGAGAATGAAGAGGGTCTGCCCTTCGTGTTTATTGCAGATGAGGCTTTTGCTTTGGGTCTCCACCTCATGAGGCCATTTCCCCAACGCACCCTCACCCATGAGAGGAGGGTTTTTAATTATCGGCTGGCCAGAGCAAGACGTGTGGTAGAGAATGCCTTTGGAATCATGGCCAGCCGATTCCGATTGTTTTTAACAGCAATCAACCTTGCGGAATACAAATGGAATCACATTATTTTATGTTGTTGCATTCTCCACAATTTTTTAAAGAGACATTCACAAAATTACCTCACGGTATTGCCTGATGAGGCAGATGTTGTGGCTCCGGAGCCGGGACGTGAGGCTAGCCATAGAGGCTTGGCCCCCCAAACCGCACGTGCAGTGCGTCAATCCTATGTGGACTATTTTATGGGGAGGGGGGCCATTGCAATGCCCGATCTTCATTAACTAATAAAATTTACTTTTTTCTTGATTAAACAGTGTAATTTTTTTTTTTTTTTTTTTGGGGGGTATTGTTTCTTTTTCCTAGGTTCTCATCCAGCCATGTGTTTGGGATGTCATAAATTCCCATGAGTGTTAAATCTTATTAACTCTACAAATATGCCTGAGTAATTTAATGAGTCAGCATTGATACCAATAACTACACACACATTTTTTGGAGTACAAAATATTTTTTATTTTTTTGTCTTTTTTTTTATTAGTACAAAATAGAATAATTTTTTTATTTTTTTGTCTTTTTTTTTTATTAGTACAAAATAGAATCATTTTTTTATTTTTTTGTCTTTTTTTTTATTAGTACAAAATAGAATCATTTTTTTATTTTTTTGTCTTTTTTTTTATTAGTACAAAATAGAATAATTTTTTTTATTTTTTTGTCTTTTTTTTTTATTAGTACAAAATAGAATATTTTTTTTATTTTTTTGTCTTGTCTTTTTTTTTATTAGTACAAAATAGAATTTTTTTTTTTTTGTCTTTTTTTTTGGTTTTTAAAATTATTTGTAAATAAAATGAACACAAACAATTAAACCCTCCCCAAAACATTAATAAAATTTTTAAGCTGACGTTCCAGCGTCTTCGCTTTGTGGCGAATTTCCCGGCAGGCCAGACGTATGTCCTCGACTTGGGCCCTGCATGTGAGAACCTCGCCGATGAGGAGCTGGGCACTATACGTGTCCAGTCCCTGACCAGCCCGATTTCCTCCTGAAATGTGGAACCAAAACATGTGTTAAAAGATTGTATGCCTATATCTATATTCCCTGAAAATGTGGTATATGTTACTTTACCGGATGTTGTGGCAGGTTCCCCTTCATCTACATCCCTCGGGGGTGTGGCTTGGTTGGCTTGTGCCTCCTGCCTTGCTGCTTCATTGTGCCCTACGAGGTTGAAGAAAGGGAAAACAGGAGGTTAAAACATTACGAGCGGCCTGAAATGACCCAAAAATATTTGAAACTAAAAAAAAAGAGGGCAATATTGTTGATTTTAAAAAGCGTTCCAAGAAAATAGACCAGTATTTAATCCATTCACAAAGTAATGTCAAATCTGGTGACAATTGTTTTTTTTTTCTATATGTAAGCTAACCAAGTATCCCCTGGATCTGCTCACCCCTGTGTGTGACCCAACATAGGTTGTGATTGTGACAAACAATTGTGCTACTGAGTACACATGTTCAATAAAACAATGAGGAGCAAACGCTCCTTTTTGGGAATCTCAAGGTATTTAAGTTTCTTCAAAAATAAGCTGAAACACATTTACATCAACACCAGAATTGAAGACACCTTTTAAGCCCCAAAAATGTCACAACTTTCATATTTGTGTCGAATAATTGGTCCTAGGAGTCGTCGTTCATTCGCCCACAATTCCTACATTTACGTTTTTATTTATGATACAGTGCTTCAACTCCCCTTTGCACATGCAAACTAGGCATGATGCCATTTCTCAGTAATATGGTATTGGATTATTGAAAGTCAGCGAATGAACGACGACTACGACGACTGAATCATGCGTCCACATTCATAATATTAATTATGGTCAACCTGCAAAAAAAATAAACATGGCACAAAGAACACACCAAAATAATTAATACACATGGAAAAAACGTACTTCTTCTTCGAATCACCCTATTTATTTTGGCAAGTTGGTGGGGTTCCCTCTTTTTTAAATCGGACCACCTTTTGCGCAGGTGCTCTCTGCTCCTGCGTTTTCCAAACTTCCGCTGGAGCCTACGGATGACCTTCTCCATAATTTTTGCTTTGACTTTATTTGGATGCATGTAGGGGCCATGCTTGGCATCATAGTCCTCCCTCCTCAATATGGTGACCATCTCCACCATTTCATTAAATGTCATGTTGGAGGCTCTGCATGTGAATCTGCGGCGTGGTTGGGCCTGGCCTGCCTCCTGGCTTGAGCTGGAATTGTCATCCATGTTCTCCATCATTTCTCCCTCACCAAACGACAGAGAAGGGGCGTGGAAAGGACGATACCGAACGTCAGGGGCGGGATGTCGTGCGGAGCGTCACGAGTGCGTAGTGTAAAAAGGGATGGGACGTGTTTGTAAACGGCGTGCATAGTCTGTGGAAGAAGGCGTAAATCACGATCTTTCATAACGACGATACGTAAGTTTTTTTTTGCGACTTTATTATAGTGAAGAGGGAATGAGTTTGTGGGCTAGTTAGGGGAAGTAAGCTAGTGGCTTTAATGACATTATGTTTTGGCTTCTGTTTCATGTGCAGAAAGAATGGATCCCTTCAAGGATGCTGATTTCCTGACCGAATTTATTCAAAAATGGAAGGAACATCCTGTTCTGTGCCAAACCAAAAATACAATAAATAAAAACAAAGATGCCAGGGAAAAAGCTAAAGAGAGCATGCTTGCTTTTCTGAAAACAAGGGTCCCCAACGCCACAAAAGCCACAGTGAAAAACAAAATAAATTCCATCAGGGGCACCTACAGGGCCCAACGGGTCCAAGTCCTGGCCTCAATGAGGTCTGGGGCTGCAGCTGACTCCATATACAAACCAACCCTGTGGTACTACAGTCAGCTGCAGTTCCTGGACGACCACATTGAGACCAGGGCATCCATGTCTACCCTTCCCCCAAGAGGTAGCTCCCAGCTTCCCAGCAGCCAATCCTCCAGTCTTCTCTGCAGACAAGAGCAGGCAAGCTCGGAGGAAGAGCAAGAGTTCCTGGAGGACCCCAATTGTGAGCCATGGAGCATGGTATGTGTTTTTTGTATGAATTTAGTTAGTATATGACAAGTCTAGTAATAATGTTAAATTTATGTTAATATTGTTCTAAATTCTAAGTGAATCTCCTAAGTTTAGGGATAAGATCAATAGTCAGTAGTGGCAAAACAGGATGGGGACAAAATTGCCCAATTAATAATGTTTATGAAGGAGTGGGTGGCATTTTCAGATAGGCCAGTAGGGGGGAGTAACGCAATACACCTGCAAGGGGTCCCAGATGGAAAACACCCTTTTTGAGTACTATCTAGTTGACACGAAATTTAATAATTATTTTTTGGGGGAAAAGGCCACTTATTTCCTAAATTAGGCTTGCAACAACCCACATAATTCCAGGGGGACCATGTCTGAAGGTGTGTAAGGGGCCACATAATTAGGGATGGCGACCCTGTGTGTAATATATATTGACATTCAATTTGCATCACTCATGATTTAAAAAATGTGTGTGATTAATGACAAACACAAATAAAATATGTTCCTTTTTTTGATACACAGGCAGACCAAAGCCAGGAAGAGACAGGGCCCACAGTGAGCCAGGAAGAGACAGGGCCCACAGGGAGCCAGGAAGAGACAGGGCCCACAGGGAGCCAGGAGGAGCCAGGGCCAACTGCAAGGCAGGAGGTGGCAGAGCCCACTGGGAGCCAGGAGGTGGCAGGCCCCAGTGGGACCCAGGAGGCACGCCGGCGGGATACCATCTCCCGGATCCCTCCATTCCGCAATCCCAATAAACGGCTCAGGAGTATGCAACAAATGGAGGAGGAGACCCAGGGCCTGCTTCGCCAAGCTACTGCAGCCATCCGAGAGCCACCCAGTGAAGTTGAGGGGTTCGCAGCGCTCATTGCAGCCAGGCTCTACAATCTGGAGCAGAGCCAGCGTGTGCGCTGCGAACAACTCATCTTCAAAGCCATAAGCATGGCATCCCTGGGGCAGCTCGATGACGACACCGACATTGTGCGGATTGCTCCTCCTGTCCTTGCTGCTCCTCCTGCTCCTGCTCCTGCTCCTGCTCCTCCTCTTCATGAGGCTGCTCTGGCTCCTGGCACTTCATCTCCTCCAGGAACCCAGCCCCCAAGGACTCGGGCTACAGGGAAGGCTGCAGGGAAGACTGCAGAGAAGACTGCAGGGAAGGCTGCTGGGAAGAAAAAGCCCAAAAAATAACACGGTGCCCCTGATGGAATTTTAATGTGGACTCACAGGCTGAATTTGTGGCTTCGGGGACCCTTGTTTTCAGAAAAATTCAAGCATGCTCTAAAGTGCTGCCTTCCTTGACATCTTTGTTTTTATTATGTTGTGTTTTTGGGTTGCCACCATTTTTTATTTGAATTTTTCAGCAGAATAAATGAAATGTTAATTTTTCAGCCAAATTTGACCATGTTTCTTTATTGTAGATTTGAGAGATCATTAGTGAGTGGGCAGACCCATTCCCAAATAAATATTGCAAACATTAACAAGGTAAAAAAACATGCTTGTGGGTGAGTTAAAGAAAAAATTTGGTTGTTGCAGCCACTTCACACACTCCCAAATCAACACAAAATAGAGATTAAAAATAAAATTGGTGACAAAATAAAAATCAAAAAATAAAAAGGTGGACCAATATATATATTTAAAATTTTAAAGATGGAAGATACAACTAAATAACAGAACACAAACATAAACATTATCAAACAAGAAAGAAACAAATTAAAAGCTTGTCATAACTATGTAACAAGATCAGCCGCAACAAACGTCCATTTCTGGGTAGCAGTTAAAAGCAGGGGTTAAAGAAGCGCTTTCTTTTCTTGTCTATAAGCTCAAAAAGACCTTAACGAATGTGCTGATTCCATTCTGAACAGTCGTTTTACATGAATGAGCGCTGCCGTCTCCTAACTTGCTTCTGAGCATGCGCGTGCTTAAAACGACGTTTTTACGTACACACGGTCAATGTTTAGAACACAGAAAACGACGTCGGCCAAAAACGACACATAAAATTGAAGCATGCTTAAATTTTTTTGTGTCGTTTTTTAGAAGACATAAAACGTCGTTTTTTTTCATCGCAGAAAGCGATGGTGTGTACGCGGCATTACAGTACTTTTTTCTTTAAAGTAGTTTGAAAATGGCAATTTAAATTGATTGTCTGTAAGAAGTATGAAACCACAAGGCTCGCGCTGCTGTGATCAATGTCCTGCTGACCAGGAAAATGTATTTTAATTTCTATTATTAGATGTGTTAATCAAGTCATAAGACGATTAAGTAATTGTCATGAGATGTGTTAGGTCAAAATGAGTATATAAGTGGCTTGAAAGTTGTATCAAGCTGTCAATATAATGAGCTTCATTTATTGACCCCGTGTGTGTATATTTAAAGGCAAAAAAATGAAAGAAATTGTGTTGTCTGTCATTAAACTGAGCTACCAGAACTTTAACCTTTACATTTTTGGTATTCAAGTAAAATATTGCATGTACCACACAGCTAAAAAAAAATATCCCTAGCAATGGTTTTGGCAGAAGGGTTTCAAAGAGGAATCGCTTCTGGGTAACAGGTGACATAGTCCATTATCACCAAGATGTGCTGGTCCCCTCTAGACTTCAGTAAGGGCTGGGCCAACCAAATCCATGGTGATCCTCTCAAAATGGACTACAATGATGGGCAGGAGTACGAAAGGACTGCGGAAATGTGGCATGGGTTCAGAAATCTGACACATTGGACAGGAGTAACAGTACATTTTGTATTCCTTAGTGATCACAGGCCAATGGAACCTCTGTGTGATTCTTCCACGGGTCATTTTAGCTCTTAAATGTCCCTCAAGAATGTGCCCATGGACCAGTTCTAAGACCAACTTGTGGTAAGGTTTGGGCACCACCAGTTGCTCAATATTTTCCTCTACCCTCTGTGGCACCCGATATAACAGGTACCTTAACAGGTACCTTTCCATGATGAAGTACGGGAGGGCAATCCTCTCTTCAGGGTTAACTAATTTCCCATCTATTTTGGCTACATTCTTCCAGGCCCTTAGCAATGGGGTCCTTCAACTTGTCAGTGGCAAAATTTACTCTGTGTACCTCTAGATCATTAAACACTAGAGATCACTGTTCCTCTTCTGAGGTTGCAGGCTCTTCCCTAGGTCCTCTTGTTTCCCCTGCTAATACTGACAAGGGAAACTCAGGGGAATCCTCACACTTAGAGGATTCTCTAGGAGAACCCTCAGGCTCTGAAGGACCACTTAATGGTGAATCTGGGCAATCCCAGAGCTCACAGAATTTTGGGAAATCCCTTCCCACCATGGCATCATGTGATAGTTGGGGAACCAAACCCACCTGATGACACAGTGTTACCGAGGGAGGTTTCAAAGGACACTGTGGTCACCAGATACTCTTGAATGTCCCCGTGTACACAAATGACCACCATTTTCCTAAGGTTTTTCCCACCACCAGTAAGTTTTTACCAAGTTAACCAGGCTACCTGAATCCAACAATACAACCACATTTTGCATAAGGGTTTCTCATTTCCCTTTACTGCAGTGCATGTAGTTGTAAATAGAGACTACCGTCTATCTGTAATAAAATCACAGTGCATTGGTTCATCAATAGCTTGGCAAACTGCCGCTACATGTCCCTCTTTCTGGCAGTGGTAACACATTAACTTTCTAATCATCTCCTGTGGAAATGGTCTTCCAGGCCATTCTTGCCATAAATTAGAAGCAGTCTTAAAAATAAATTTAGCTGGGGATGGTCTGGTCTTGGGGTGGAAAGTCTGTGAGTCTTTGAGGAAAGATGTAATATTCTCAGTCGCTAGATACCTTTCCACAAGGTCAACAAGTTTGTCTGCTGTTTCTGGATCTCAATGGCTCACCCTATCCACAAACTGTTCCCACCAAGTTGGGAGCATGAAATTGTCCAAAATGTCTTGGTATGCTGACACCCTAATATTTCCCTTCACTGAAACTATAGGGCCAAGCCTAACCCCTTAAAAACAACCCCACACCATAATCCTCCCTCCACCAAATGATTTGCACAAATAAAGGTCCATAAAGACATTTATGAGCACAGTTGGGGTGAAGGACCTTGACTGGCCTGCACAAAGTCCTGACTTCAGCCCAATATATATACTGTATATATTATATATACTGTATATATCACACGTGTTTAGCTGTTTGCCTGGTGTTCAGCTTCACTGTTCTAAATGCAATAAAATAGAAACAATAACAAACAAAAAGGGCTGTTATTGTAAGTATTTCATCCATGTGTTTTCAGTAAGCTCTAGGTTCACATAGATTGAAGTGAGTTACCTAAAAATGATGCATTTTCCTTTACAATTAGCCTCAGTCACTGAATCATTAGAAGAACTGTCACATTTTCTGCATACAACTCCAAGTTAATGAATTATTATTCAGATTTTGAATCTGTAGGACAGTTATGAAAATGAACACAAAAGAGCATTTCAAGCAAGTTACATTTACACATATTTAAACATTGGGAAAATGCTCAAAATAATATGGATGTGTTTGGATAGGGCTTAATGAGTGTAGAGTGAACCATCAAAACTCTCTTCACAAATAAGAAGAGTTTTGCTAGAAGCACCAGAGAAACCAAAACCACCTGAACGTAGATTTTAAGTTCAACAGCAATTTGAGTATAGGAACAACAAGCCCGGTCATACATGGTAGATCAGAGTCCAAAATGGTGCAGAATCACAGTGTAGAGAGCAGGGTTAGAGCAAGCCACTCATATGTAATTCTAGAAGCAAATATAAGCTGGATCAAGCAAGACCACACTAGGCAGGGTCTGCTATCACAAGCACTGGTGTGTGCAACAGGTCCTTTAAACAAGGGCATCAAGGAGATGGCCAATCACTGTTGTTTCCAGGAAAAGGCTGCCTCAGGGGAGTTTTGCTCAGCCTTCAAAGGCTAGGCCAAGTCCTGGTACTGACATATGGGGAGGGGGAGATTTACTAAAGCTAGAGAGTGCAAAATATGATGCAGATCTGCATAGAAATCAATCAGCTGTCAGGTTATATTGACAAAGCTAATTGAACCAGTTGAAGTTAGAAGCTGATTGGCTACCATGCACAACTACACCAGATTGTGAGTGCACCAGTTTAAAGAAAAAAAATGTTTTTGCTGAAATGACTGTTTACAGGGTATAGAGACATAATAGTTAACTGATTCCTTTTAAAATTGATTAAAAATAGATACAAAACAATCATATAGTTTACCTATAGTTTTGTTTTTGCATCTAGTTTTGTTTTTGCATCTAGTTTCGTTTTTGCATGTTATCCTGCCTCTGTGCATGTACAGAGCCAAAGAGTAGTGATGGTTTGGAAAATGAAACTAGAATCTCCCAGTACTGTGGTCATCCGGAAACAGACAACCAGGAAGTGTCCAGAACAGAGAAGAATTACAGCAACATCAGAGCAAAAACAAACAATGAGGACATGAAACCAGGACTGCAGTAAGGTAAACAAAGCTATTTAGCTAAAAAAAAAATCCTTTAGTGACCCTTTAAGTAAATCTCCCCCAAAGTATACTTCCTAGTTGCATTTCTTGTCGCTGACTTGGATTAATCTGACTAATCTCTTACCTGCCATCTTCCTTAACCTCTGCTTGGACCAGACTACTCTCTGGGCTTGCACACAACCTCTGCCCCCAGGTTGCCACTTATCTGCTTAGCTTTTTTTAGTAAAGTTCCCACACCTTAGCCATTCTGTTTCAGCTATTCTCACCCCAAAAGGAAAATCCTGACAGAAGAGGCCCAGTGACAGCTTGCAGTAAAGAAAATGGGACTATTAAGGTTTCTGGCTCATCCACCATCAGGAGACCAGCTGTCACTTAGACTCTGCTTTTTGGGTGAAAAGATGAGCTAAAACCTCTTTTCATGATTCATACTAACCCTAAAAGTTTTGAAGTGTAACTAATGGAAACATTTTAAATTGCATACAGCATATGATGCAGTCTTTTAATAGTTATATCCAAATTATTACAGTGCTACCCCTTTATTTCAATATGTTAACCTAAAATGATATCTCTCATTAATTATTAAATCCAAAAAAAAAGAAACATTTTATGAAACCCCCACTAGTAGCTTATGTGTATATAAAAAAAAAATCATCTGAAGATTTGCTGCTTTTACTAAGACATGAACCTCAAACGACTAAAAACACTACTCACAGCACTACCCCTTTAAATTATTTTGTCTAGCTTATATCAAACCATGTGTTATCACAATATTACTTTAAATGCTGCATGCAACGCTATTTCTCCTTCAAACATGCATATATCATATAGATGCAATGGAATTTGGGGGGGGGGGGGTCCCCACACATTTTTTTTTTTTGGTTGGGGGGTTCGGTGTTCCCAAATTTGTCTGCCTTAGGGATAAAAAATATAACAAACATCCAACATTTAAAAGTTTAAAGTCGACATGTTGGACTAACAATAAATGAACAGGCAAACTTTTCTTTCAATATTTCAGAAGCATAGACACTTATCAAAGTACTCCATATCTGGTTATGGGTAGCAGAGTCTTAAACATCCAGTAATCAGATGGCATTACAACACTTGCAATGATGTAGAACTCAAATAAAGTCCATATTATCCTCAGGATTTTGCAGTTCACAAGTCATAGATGTGTAGGTACTTGACCATCATAGCAAATGTAACTTTGGCTTATATGCACAAATAGTTCAGCTGCTGCTAAATGGCAAACTCTATAGAAGATTGTTGCTATCAAGAGCATTTGTCTACTCCAACATGTTTATGATTGACATCAAGGCAGGTGTCACTCAGAATGTCGGTCCAACATTTCATAATTAACAACATTGCCCATATAGCTTCATTGTAAATTTATGCTGTGGCAAATCTATGATCATTGGCGGCATGGCCTAACAGTAAATAAACTCAGATTTCTTTGGTAATAAATTAGGCATTGTTACAATTACATTGCCCATCTACCACCTAAGCTATATACTATTCTGCATCTATGCTAAACTGTCTCAAACTATAGGCCCAGTTTAGTAATATAACAAATACCAAACATTGCTACATTATTCATTCAGTACAGGATCATAAATATACGAAAAACTACTAAAAACGCTCTCCCTGTGCTAGCGCATGTTTTTTCTGGGTAGTCTGGTTTCCTCCCACATTCTAAAGACATTCTGGTAGGCCAGGTGTCTCCTTCATACATTGCCCCAGCATGTGCATGAAAATTGGCCATGCATTGGTGCCATCACACTCTACATACCAGTCCAAAACCCAAGCAACCTGGGAAACTATCTCATTACAATTTACCAAGAATATTTTATGGAAAAGTATATCAAGTGTATCGAATATGGTGCCCAAAGGGCTGGCCAATGGGTGACCAGAGCAGATATAACTTAACATATAAATATACACATTTCAGCACTTCATCTTGCAGGTCTAACTTTAAAAATTGCAACCATTGCAATAACAGGGAAACCAAAATAAACTATTATGAGCAATGATAAAATTAATTATTTCCTTAAAACCCAAGTTAAAGGGGTTGTAAAGGTAAAAATGTTTTTCACCTAATAGCTTCTTTTACCTTAGTGCAGTCCTTTCTTCTGAGAAACCCTCACTTCCTGTTCTTCTGTCTGTAACTACACACAGTAATGCAAGGCTTTCTCCCTGGTGTGGAAAAAGCCTCTTGAGGGGGAGGGGCGAGCTCCTTTCTCTATCTGAAAAGTAGAAAGTGTCCTGACTTGCCTGCTTGCCCCCTCAAGAGGCTTTCTCCACACCAGGGAGAAAGCCTTGCATTACTGTGTGTAGTTACAGACAGAAGAACAGGAAGTGAGGATTTCTCAGAAGAAATAAGGACATTTAAAAGCAAAATGGAAGGATGAGGTAAGTGAAGGGGGACTGCACTAAGGTAAAGGAAGCTATTTAGGGGGAAAAAAATTACCTTTACAACCCCTTTAAGTTCAATCCTTTAAACTTATAAAATATTTTTCCATTGACATTTTCTCTCCCTGTACTGTACACATCCTGAGGATTTTGTTTTTAAAACTACCTATGAATGTATTTGTGTTCCACCATTGGTTGTGCATTGCAGTTTTAGTATAATGTTACACATTGGCACAGTAGAGGATAGTGGTGCAACGGATCGTGACCGATCTGTGATCCGAACGGGTCGACCTGTTCTGATCGGCACACAACGCGATCCGCGGAGCGCTGCCTCGGCCTAGGCCTTAGGAAAGGCCGCGGCTTCGGCCTAGCTCCGGAGCGGTCGGCCATCTTGGTACACCCGGCGGCGGCTGCTTAGGTGCGCGCCAACGTCATCACCCCTCCCTCCCTGCTAGTGGTTCTGAGAACATACACAGACGCCTGCGCTCAGTGCCGCCGCCAACGCCAATACAGGTAGCACATATGTTTTTGTAGCCTGTACCAGAATAAATCCAGACACCTGCACTGTTTCGGCTATATTTAAGGTACAACATAACATCCATATGCGGAGATAAAAATGTCAGACTATTCAACGGCTACTTCAGTAAGGACACAAAGGTACTCATGGCTGCAGGCCTTACTTGGGAGACTAGAAGTTTCATAGAAAAGCTTGGGTAATTCCATATGTGCTGCTGCTTTCTGGCTGCTGGGACTTGTAACTATATGTAACTTGTAGTTCTGCATAGTTTGTGCTGATTTCCAACCACCAAGATTTAAAGCACACTACCAATCAAAATGATACACAGGGAGACTACAGAGGGATATTAATTATGTCAAAATACCGAAAAATGAAGCAAGATTACTACATGGATATTACAGCAGTGGGGGAGATGGGGGAATCTGATGTATGGGGGCTCTGATGGGGGAATCTGATGTGTACATTTAATAATTTTTTTTTTTTTTTGCTGATCCGAAAAATGATCCGATCCGTGACTCCTGATCTGAGGATCGATCCGTGAGTTTTTTGATCCGTTGAAGCCCTAGTAGAGGGACATATACATGTTTAGTTTAAATGCTTGTGTACATAAAATCCACTAAGGTATTCAAAATAAGAATACTATTCCAAATGTGGACACAATATTACAGTTAATAATCAAACACTATTTTTATCTACTGCTTTAGATTTATCTTAATCAGAGAAAAACTCTTAAATAACTATAAAGTAGCATCAAGATTATAAGCTGCTCTCTTTTACAATCAGTCTTAAAGGGCAACATTTCTTGCATTCCTTGCCCTAAGCAAAATTCTGCTAAGGGGCCCTCTAAGGTGGCGAAAAATGGGTGAGGTTTACTGTAAATAGTGGGAGTGGTCTATATGGGCGCAGCCCTAAGGGGTGTGGTTAGAGTCTGAGATGAATGAGGGATGGAGGGAGAAAGAAAGAAAGAAAGAAAGAAAGAAAGAAAGAAAGAAAGAAAGAAAGAAAGAAAGAAAGAAAGAAAGAAAGGAAGGAAGGAAGGAAGGAAGGAAGGAAGGAAGGAAGGAAGGAAGGAAGGAGAGAAAGAGGCACAGAAAGAGGGAGAGAAAGAAAGAGGGAGAGAAAGAGGGGGAGAGAAAGGGAGAGAAAAAAAGAGGGATGGAGGGACAGCAGGCCCAGGTCCTACACCACAATAGAAATGTGTATTCCAGAAAGTTTAACAAAATCAGCAGATAAAGATACTCCAAACACCTGGTGTTGGCGCTTCAATCATCCCGACACCATGGTTGTTATGGTGTCAGGATGATTGAAGCACATTATTTCTATTTATTACATTGTAATATAGAATTAAATTATTCAACTCACCATAATGCATAATCAGTGGAAGCACGGAGCCCCCCCCCTGCATCAGGCATTCCCAGCTGAGCCTCCCCTTACATCAGGCATTCCCAGCGGAGTCCCCCATTACACCAGGCATTCCCAGCGGAGTCCCCCATTACACCAGGCATTCCCAGCGGAGTCCCCCATTACACCAGGCATTCCCAGCGGAGTCCCTCCTTACACCAGGCATTCCCAGCGGAATCTCTCTCCGCTGCCATTACAGTACAGAGTGGACAGGACAGTGGAGGAGCCGGGTTTCTGCCAATAGGAACTGTGCATGTATTACACAGAAATATGAAAACATTAAAAGAATAATGTAAATTGTCTATGGAGGATGTGGTGCTCTTCTTTAGTTCTGTTACATCAAACCATATCAGACAAGATGATTAATGCCATTTAGTACCATCTAGGAACTAAACACAAATAAAAAGGCCTTAGAGCCGGTTCACACTGGGGCGATCTGCTATCCGACTTCAGGTCACCTCAAGTCTCCCCAAGTCGCGCTGTCAAGAAAAGCAATGGAAGTGAATGGGAGCCGTCTTAATACACACTACTGAAGTCGCTCTGACTTCAGAAAAGGTTCCTGTACTACTTCAATCAGACTTATAGGCGACTTGTACCCATTGATTTCAATGCAAGTCGTCTCCAAGTCTGATCCCTGTACATTATGAGGCAACTTAGAGGCAACTTTGCAGGAAGTAGAGAGGAATTTACCCAGAAGCACCCAGGTACTCCCCTGTCCCCAGGCAGCCCCCACCTTCCTAGACACAGATTACTTTCAGTTTAGACACCTCTATACACCATGTCTACCAGAGCCAGGGAAGGGAATAGAAGAGAGGCTGTGGATAATGAGTCTCTTATAGGGTTCATCAAGGAGAGACCATGTCTGTATGACAAGACAGACAGACATTACAAGGACCAACTGAAGAGGGACAATGCCTGGCTGGATATCTGTCACCTGTCCTTTGAGGATTTTGATGTATTGTCCCAGGCCGACCACACTACAAAATGTAAGTTTAACCTTTAATATATGTCTGTTTTCCTTGACTAGGCATGATGGTTGTAGTTCCATACAGGCCACTTGTTTTCACAGAGAATGGGAGCATGAACCCCCCCTTGTCTACATCCCTACCCAGCTCTGAGCACCATGCCTTGTTTCCAACCCCTACTCACCTCCAAAGACTACCCCTTCTGGCAATTTGTGGCAGTTTTGTATAGAACTTTTTACCAAGACAAGCAGTATAATAGATACCTTGCAGACAGCAACAATAGAACACACCAGCAACAATAGATCCCATGTCAGCAACAGTAGATCCCCTGCCAGCAATAGTAGATCCCTGACAAAATTATATCCCTGCCAGGAACAATAGATCCCCATACAACAACAGTAGATCCCTAACAGGAACACTAGTTCACATGACAACAACAATAGATCAATGACAACAGTATATCCCTACCAGGATCAATAGATCCCCTTTCAACATCAGTAGATCCCTGACAGGAACAATAGATCTCCTGACAACAGTAGATCTCTGACAACAACAAGAGATCCCCTTAGACCAACAGTAGATCCCTAACAGGAACACTAGTTCCCCTGACAATAACAGTAGATCTCTGAGGCCCCGTACTCACGACCAAACATGTCTGCTGAAACTGGTCCGCAGACCAGTTTCAGCAGACATGTTTGGCCGTGTGTTGGCCCGAGCGGACCATTTTGGGACGGATCGGACAGGTTTCCAGCGGACAACTGTTTCCCGGACTTGTTTTAAAACAGTCCGCTGGAAACCTGTCCGCCCGGACATGTACGGTCGTCTGTACAGACCTACCGTACATGTCCTGCCGCCCGCATCCCTCGCATGCGTCGAATGACTTCGACGCATGCGTGGAAGCATATTTAAGGCGGCCCGCCCACGTCGCCGCGTCATTGTCGCGGCGACACCGCGTCATCGACGCGGCGACACCGCGGACACGCCCCGCGTAATGTTTACGCGCGGGCTTCTGTTCGATGGTGTGTATAGCCATCGAACAGAAGTCCCCGGGCAGTCCCCGGCCAGACATGTCCGATGGAAACGGTCTGCAGACCGTTTTCATCGGACATGTCCTGCCGTGAGTACAAGGCCTAAAAGGAACAATAGATACCTGACAACAATAGATCCCTGACAACAGTAGATCCCTAACAGGAACAATAGTTCCTGTGACAACAACAATAGATCCCTGACAACAGTAGATCCCTAAGATGAACAATAGTTCATGTGACAACAATACTAGATCCCTGACAGGAACAATAGTTCCTGTGACAACAATAGATCCCTCACAACAGTAGATCCCTAACAGGAACACTAGTTCCCCTGACAACAACAATAGATCCCTGACAAGTGTAGATCCCTGACAGGAACAATAGATCCATGACATAAAGAATAGATCCACTTACAACAACAGTAGATCCCTGACAGGAACAATAGTTCCTGTGACAACAACAATAGATCCCTGACAACAGTAGATCCCTAACAGGAACACTAGTTCCTGTGACAACAACAAAAGATCCCTAACAACAGTATATCCCTGGCAGGATCAATAGATCCCCTGACAACAATAGTTCCCTGTTAGGAACAATAGATCCCCTGACAACAGTAGATCCCTGACAGGAACAATAGATCCCCTGTCAACAATAGATCACTGACAGTAACAATAGATCGCCTTATAGCAACAGTAGATCACTGACAGGAACAATAGAACACACCAGTGGATTATTTTCCAGCAACAGCATTACGTAACGCACAGGGAGCATTTTGGACACAGAAAAACAGGGAACAGGGAAGAAGAAATGAAACAGGAAGAAGAAGGATGTCAAAAGAGCTTAGAAGCTCTGATTGGCCACTTCTAACATTCCCTGTCCTGGAGGTGACTTCAAGTTGTGTTGTAGATCGCCCCAGATCGCCCTAGGTCGCCCTGTGGTTCATGCTGAAGTCGTGTTGGAGTTGCCTCTGAAAGTCGTGCTGGAAGTCGTGTCGCCCCAGTGTGAACCGACTCTTAGTGGAGTATTATTAATGAATGGTTAGATACTTTGCAAATATTTATTAAACAAAATAAAATTACACAAAATCATATGGCCTTTGTTTTGTTGAGTTATAAGTGCACTTTTGCAATGTTTAAATAAGAAAAGGGGAGGGGCATAGGGGCAAACGAGGGGAGGAGAACAGGGGAATGTTCTTCAGACCGTAAACCTTAACCCCTTTGTTGCTCACGAAGCCTGTTTATCTCAGCTGTCTACTACTTGTGTATTTCTTCTCCCAAAAACAGCACCTGCAATCCATACTATGACCAGTACCTTTCCTGGATGGAGGAGATCATTTTTCCCTGGTGGTGCTGCTCACGGGCTAGTGCTTCCTTCCAGAGTTCCCAGCCGACAGAGTCCTACCATCCCAGCATGACCTGCATTGACACTGGTCCCCTGTGCTGTGGCCACATCTCTTGCAACCTGCTTTCAAATTCCTTTTCCATGGTGGCTGATATCTGTACCTCTCCTCTTCTGCTATCTGGACCTTGGATCTCGGTGGAGTTTTTGATGTCTCAGACCTCAGGAAGCACCCCACCACTTGCCACCAATGTGACGGAAACGTCTCAGCACACCACTTGAGTGCTTTCGTCAGTATACCAGCTTCCTCCAATCTGTTCATAGATACCAGATAGTATAGCCACATAGCATACAAGACCAGCCAACAAATAGCTTGCATGAGATCTGGAACTGTTTATATATCCCACCAGGTCAGGTAAGGTGAGTCTAATTACATTGTTGTATGCAAATAAAATTGTATACAGAAATATACTTAAAGTGGAGTTTCCATCCCAATTTTTTTTTTCATTATTGTGCTCATTAGACCTAAAAAAGTAAAAAAATGGAAATGCCTGTTCCTATGAGGTCCCACAAAATCTGCCTTTGAAATCACCTAGGATTCTGACATCATCTCCATCTAATGCTCCTGGTAAATGTGTGTCATCATTTCCCAGGATGCAGTGCGCTGTCCAATTATCACTCCCCATCCAAGACTTCCAGGAAGTAAGTGCTTGTAGGCTTCACAATGCCCACAAGCAAAATGACAACGGTGTAGACATAGTTTTATAAACTATCTTTTTTGAATATCTTTGCGGATCGGCGGCGGATTGTAAAATAGTAAGTGACCGGATTTATATTATAAAAACGCAGGATTAAAGGACATACATTTAAAAAATGCTAATTGTGGTTGGAACTCCGCTTTAACATAACTAAGGAACATCCATCACATACAGTATAATACTTCCCCACTAGCAACTAATAGCCGACAGTGATTTAATTAACTTGAGCCAATTAACTAGTGGCTTAAACCAGCCTAGGTGGAGTGCACACAATACTAGCAGACAATGTTGTGATTAATCAGACAATAGGTGACCCAATTAATAATTAACCATGAGGCTGACATTCTTTGCAAAAAACACATAACAACTTAATAAACAGACAATAGCAGGAGACCACCAGCTCCAGACTCTCCGGCTCCTACATTGAAGTACATGAATGTGACCAGCTCTTTTAATGAGCATGTATAGTTCAGAATCAAACAAACCAGGAATAGTTTTAATATATTTCTTAACCTCCCTGGCGGTATGATTCTTTCTGGTTTTAGGTGCTGAAAGCGGTACAAATATTTTGCTTGACAATTTGGCGTTTTATATAGTAGGTCTGTAATTTTTAGGAATAACTCACTTAAATCTGACCAAACAAGAGTCTAGTAGACATCCCGGGTATGATAATGTTTGAAACACAAAATCATAAATTATAATATAATAAATAACTATAAATAATTATAGCAAATAATAATGTAATTATAATAATAATTATTCAATGATGTCATCAAATCAAAAACACTGAAATTTGCTCAGTTGCAGAATTGTCGCTGTCATTACTTTTATTGTTTGATGACGAATTTCCCCACAAATCATTATCGCTCAATTCTGCAAGTGATTATAATTGTTTTTCTTTTTTTATAATTCAACTTTATTAAATTTTTTCTTTACATATAACATTTAACATGCCTTGACACTTAAAAGGCAGCTCGATACTACCTTCCTTTACTATGTGGTGGTTTCCGGTCCTCCCCAAACAAAAAAAAAAGGGGGGGGGAACGCAGGAACACGTTTGTGACTATAAAGAATGTATTAATATATATATATATATATATATATATATATATATATATATATATATATATATATATATATATATATATATATATATGTATTCCTAGTGCTATATACTTGTGATATTTAGTATTTTCCTCTGTGCCTTCTTATATTTATTTATCTGTGATTCAGGTTTACCTCCCTTATTAAGGGGTAAACACCCAAAAAAAGTTGTGTTTAAAATGTTATATTTATATGTCTTCTTATTTAGAATTGTAGTATTCCCTTCTAAGTTATATATGTTTTTGGATCCTCCCCCTCCCCCCCCAAAAAAAGGGGAAGAGGAGAAAGAGAGGAAGAAGAAAAAAAAAACAAACAAAAAAAAAACACCCACACGTTCTTCCCTCCCCCCCCAGAATAGGTGAGGAGGATCATTAAACACCTTCCCATATTCTTCTAGTGTCACATTCTTTGCTTAGACATAATGACAAGACATACATAAAACATACACATTAAAAATAAAAGCTGTGGATTGTTCCCCATCTTTCTTTTTTTTTATAGTTTCAATTTACCTTTTTTTTATTTTTTTTCAAGCTTCATAAGGCTTTTGGATTTATCCATTTATTTCCTGGTTATGATTTTCCCAGATTTTTTTTAAATTTCTCCTGTTTATGCCTGATGTTATATATCCATTTTTCTGCTCCCATTATTATAACTACTTCCCTTTTCCATCCTTGAAGGGTGGAGCATGTTGCTTGTTTCCAATACCTTGGTAATAATCTTTTGGCTTCATTTAATAAATGATGTACAATAAATGTAATAAATGCTGTACAATGCTGTTTTTATAAGTTTTTATAGCTCTTGTGGTTCCATGGAACAGGAATTGTAACGGTGTAAACTCCGACATTTTCCTGATCCATGGCGCCACTTCCTCCCAAAAGATTCTGATCCCTGGACATGCCCACCAAATGTGGAGGTATGTTCCCTGCTCCCCGCACCCCCTCCAACATTGGTCATCTCTTGTTGGATATATTTGAGCTAATCGCACTGGGGTGCAGTACCATCTAACCAAGAACTTATATGCCATTTCCTGAATGGCTGAGCTTGTGGATGTGGCATGTGTAATTGTAATAATTTGTTTTAATTGTAATGGGGGGAATCTGCATCCTAGTTCTTTTTCCCATTCTTTAATAAAATAATAATAACAATAATAATGGGTTGTTTTATTCTGTTCACTACATATTATTTTAAACATTTGTGACAGTAAGTGGTCCGGTTTTAATATCTTTCTACATGTTTATTCGAATATGGTTAGGGAATTCAAAGTTCTTACTTGAGGGTCTAATCTTCTAAAAAAAAACTTTGCATCTGACTATATCTCTTCATCCTGCCATTACCATATCTCCTTGTGATGATACTAAATCTACGTGAGGCATCAGGACCCCCAGTGGTGCATACCTCAGGCACAGTGTGTTGCCTTCCGATTCCCATGGGCCTAATGCTCCTTTTTCCTCTCCTGGAGGGAACCATGGATAACGCCCCAGTGGTGCCAATGGGGATGTTTTGGGGGCATATTTGCCAAGTTGATTTATCCTATTCCATACTGCCAGTGTGTTCTGAGTTAATAGGGATGTCCATTCTGATAATCCCCTGGCCTTTGTTAGTATCCATGGTGCCCCCACTAAGTTCCTCCCCGCCATATTTGTTTCCATTAGTACCCATGCTCTATTACCTTCATCATGGCACCAGTGCAGTATACGCACCAAAGCCATCGCTTTATAATAGGATACAATATCTGGGAGCCCAACTCCACCTTCTTCCTTGCTTTTACATAGAATTTCATATGCTATCCTAACATTTCCCTCCTTCCATATAAATGATATGAATGCTTTCCGTATCTTTTTAAAAAATATCTGGCGGAGTTGTATGGGAACTGTATACAGAATATATAAAAGTCTGGGTACCACATTCATTTTTAGGGTATTAATTCTCCCAAACCATGTTAGTGTGTTTCCCTTCCATCTATTCAGATCTTTCATTATTTCTGTAATTAATGTTACATTGTTACGTTCATACAGTATCTTTTCATCGGCCGCTAGGTGCACTCCCAAATAGCACAGTGATTCTCTATTCCACAAAAACGAGTATCTATCCTGTAACGATTTAATTATAGGCAATGGTACATGGCTTGGCAATATTACTGATTTCTCTAGGTTTATTTTAAAATTGAATATATTTCCATATCTTATTACTTCCTGCATCGGCCTATGTACTGATTCTTCTGGTTTTGAGAGAAAAAACAATAAATCATCGTCATATGCTGCCACTTTATGCTCTCTCTGTCCAATTTCCACTCCCACTATTCTCCCGTTCCCTCTCACCCTGCATAAAAATGGTTCCAGAGTGAGAGCAAATAGGATTGGAGATAGGGGACAGCCCTGCCTTGTACCATTGCCTATACCGAACCCCTCAGACAGTTTTCCGTTAACTTTAACTTTGGCTTTAGGTCCTGCATATAATGCTGCTATCCACCCCCTCATCCCTTCCCCCATACCTAATAATTTTAATACTTCCATCATATAGGCCCAGTTCACCCTATCGAATGTGATTCTAATTTATTATCGCTGTTTTCGAGCTGGTCTAAAACCACTTTTGACATAAAGGGACACTTTTTGGTTTCTATGGACAATCTACAGTTTCAAGGCAGAAAGAACAGTATTTATTATATAAAAGTACATGCAGGACACTGGGAAGACCACTAGGGACAAATGGGATGTGTATTTATTTCATACAGTACTGCAATCTATAAGATTACAGTATACTGTATGTTTACTGTGTATTTACTTTTTTGAATTTTGGCACCGATCTCCGCCCGGGGGTCATAACGTTGCAGGGAACAGAGCTCGGCGGCACACGGCACTGTGTGAATCAAGCTAGGAGGCAGCTCGATCACACAGCGGGGAGGCATCGCAGGATCCAGGGACAAGGTAAGTAACCTTGCCTTCCTGGATACTGCGATGCGATCCCGAGTCTGACTCGGGGATACCGCTAATGGTACAGGATTTCCACCCCGAGCCAGACTCGGAATACCACCAGGGAGGTTAAGAGATACTGTTTATGAAACACTAGCATCATTTAAAAGTTACAAAGAATGTAACAAGTCACACAAATTGAAAATGAATGACAGGTTGCAAAAGAAAGTAGGACAAACCCCAAAATATTCCAAAAATGTATTAATAGTAAACAAAGGTCAGGTCTGAGCATGTAGACCCTTTACAAGATAACTTATAGTTGATGACTGAGAACAAAAAGACAAACTTAACAGACATCCAAACCCTACAGCAAAAATAGTGGTAACAAATCTGGAGCCCACAGTAGAAAATATCAAGACACCACTACTATATAAATATCTACTTTCATAGGGCTTCCACAGAAGTTTAAATATTGTTTTTAAAAGAAAAGAAAAAAAAACATATTTTATTACAAAAATAGAAAAGTGTAAAGACACAAAACGTAGGTTAAAAAAATGGTATACCTATAAAAACCCACATAATTCCCAAAATGATACATCCTACAATATCAATCAAAACATCAGAAAACATAATATATACTGATAGTAATTATAATAACATATCATCCAGATTGCATTCCAGAGGGGCTCAGTGAAGACTTATTATATTGCTGGAAATATAACATAATGGTTACTCAGCACAATAGATGATATAGCCAATCTGTTTATGCCATAGTGCTGTTATCCAAGGAACTTAAATACGTCAAACAGGGCGAAAGAATCAAGGTGGATTTAACCTGTGGTCTGTCAGAGAGAAAGATGTCCATATATGTACTTTAACAAGGACCACTGAGACAGCATATAATTAGTTGATGCAGCATCCACAGTGCAGACTTCTACAAAAATCACAGAGACCTTATATCAGGGGTGCCGGACCCTTTGAAGAGCGAGGGCCACATAAGCGACTTGATAATTGGTCGCGGGCCACAATAAGTGTAGCCGACAGAAAACAGAATCTGTCTCCGCTCTGTATATGCAGAATGGACACGAACACAGCCCACTCTACTCTGTGGTCCGTCCCATCTAATCCATCCAGGTGGAAGGGGACAGATCCCCTTCTGTTTTTTTTTTTTGTAGATTGGATTGGAGGTAGGTGGATGCAAATGGACACAAGTCTGTTTACATCTGCTGCTCCATAGAGATGAATAGAGGGTCTGAGTGGGTTGAACCAATCATGTGAAATGGGCCTAAGGCTGCTTTCACATGGTTTGGCAACCTGCGATCTGGGCTTGTGAACCTGCTAACCCAAAGCAGGAGGTTGCGGGCTCTACGGGCCACATGTGGCCCCCAGGCTGCTGGTTGGGCACCCCTGACTTATATGCATTGTTTATATGTGTAATTTCAATGCATGGCTCATTGATAATGCACAGACTTCTTCAGGGACCTACCAGATTACAGTACAAAACAGATTATAGTGCACACATGCAAAAATGACATTTATCCTGCAAGGCTAGTTAAAAACACCTGAACCTATTCAAAAATACAGGGGTTTGGTCACACTATATGGTCATATAGTGCTAAGCCCACTTGCTGCGACAAAGTACCCCAAATTAGTTGGTCCTAACCTGTTAATAGAATGAAAGAACCTGTGTCTCAACCTTGGGAGATAAACTTCTCTATAAGGGAGAACTGAAGGGATTCCTCCTATGTACTGGTGGCCACTAATAAGAGGTAATGAAGAGGGGAAGGGGTTCTCCAGCCCAAGAGACCTGGTCAGGGTCTATACAAAATACAAAAACATACTTGGAGGGCACACCCTAAAAATGCTATACATCTAAGATGGTGCTGCTATAAGACCAAAGACGGTACAAAACAGATTATAGCGCACACATGCAAAAATTTAATCTAACAGATTACAGCGCACATATTCAAGAATGACATTTATCCTGCAAGGCTAGTTAAAAACACCTGAACATATTAAAAAAAAAATATGGGGGTTTGGTCACACTATATAGTCATATAGTACTAAGCCCACTTACTGCAATAAAGTTCCCCCGATTAGTGGGTCCTACTCTAGTAATATAATGAAAGATCCTGCGTCTCAACCCTGGGAGCCAACTCCTCTATGTGAGAGAACTGAAGGGATTCCTCCTATGCACCGGTGGCCACTAATAAGAGGTAATGAGGAGGGGTGCTCCAACCCCAAAAAAGTGGTCAGGGTCTACTACAATACAAAAACATACTTGGGGGCACACCGGCCATACTTAACATTAAGTACGCCTCATAACAGCAGCTTTAACTATACGCCGGAAAAAGCCGAACGCAAACGACGTAAAAAAATGTGCCGGCCGGACGTTCGTAAATCGCCGTAAATAGCTAATTTGCATACTCGATGCGGAATTCTATGGAAACGCCACCTAGCGCCGCTGAAAAATTGCAGCTTAGATCAGACGGCGTACTAAGACGTACGCCTGTCGGATCTAGCCGAGATGCCGTCGTATCTTGCTTTGTGGATACAAAACAAAGATACGACGCACAAAATTTGAAATTATGCGGCGTATCAAGAGATACGCCGGCGTAATATCTTTGTGGATCTGCCCCATAGTGTGCAGGATAAATGTAATTCTTGAATGTGTGCGCTGTATATCTGTTTTGTACTGTTTGTTGGTCTTATAGCAGCACCACCTTGAATTTAAACACATTTTAGGGTGTGCCCCCAAGTATGCTTTTGAATTGTTCTTCAGGGACCTTACATGCATGGCTTAGATCAGGGCTCAAAATTTCAAATCCTGAGCTACTAGCCAGGCCTTAAGGGTTACTCGCCATCAGTTGCCCCAACCGATCCCTACCCTGCACCGATCCTAATTCCCCCCCCCCTAAACACACCATCGTAAATTATCTCATGAAATGACATTTAAATGTTTTATGCAGAATTAAAGTTACAAAAATAAATATTAACAACAACTTTATCAGTGCAGCCTCACCTGTGCCGACCATTTCAGCCTCACTTGTGCCCGCCATTGCAGCCTCACCTGTGCCTGCCATTTCAGCCTCAGATCACCTGTGCCATTGCAGCCTCAGCTCACCTGTGCCTGCCATTGCAGCCTCAGCTCACCTGTGCCCGACCATTGCAGCCTCAGCTCACCTGTGCCCGCCATTGCAGCCTCAGCTCACCTGTGCCCGCCATTGCAGCCTCAGCTCACCTGTGCCCGCCATTGCAGCCTCAGCTCCCTGTGTCCCCATTGCAGCCTCAGCTCACTGTGCCTCCATTGCAGCCTCAGCTCACTGTGACCCCATTGCAGCCTCAGCTCACTGTGCCCCCATTGCAGCCTCAGCTCACTGTGACCCCATTGCAGCCTCAGCTCACTGTGACCCCATTGCAGCCTCAGCACACTGTGCCCCCAATGCAGCCTCAGCTCACCTGTACAAGAGGATGATCACAAGGAAGCGAGCATGCAAGAGAAAAGCCGCGGGATTACAGATCGGATAGCCTGCTGTTACAGCATTACAATTGTCTCCCCTCCGCTCGTGGTTACACATAGCCCCGCCTCCTAACCCCGCGCCTGTGATAGACAGAACACGTCCCAGCATTGGACTGGCATTCTGTCTATCTCCGGCATGGGGTCAGGAGGCGGGGCTGTGTGTAACCACGAGCGGAGTGGAGAGAATTGTAATGTAAACTCAGCTGTAACAGTGGGCTATCCGCTCTGTAATCCCGCGGATTTCTCTTGCTGCATGTTCTCTTCCCCTGGGGTGATCAATGGGAGAACGACTCCCGATCAACCCTGCATGCTTGCTGTACTCGCCCCCCGTGCCCCCAGGCAGCCCAACTCCTCGCCAGAAACAATTTTCCACTCGCAAAATGCGAGGAGGCAAGTGGAAAATTACAGGTACATAGGAGCCTATTGATTAGGTGACCAAAGTAGAGGCAGATACAAGATAGTCAACTCACAGAAGAATACATTCAATAGGTAAAGTCTTCATACTAGATGTAAAGGTCCATTGATCACACAGGGATATGGAGAGCAGCACCACTGGATCACATGGGAGAAGAAAGGCTGACATCTAACTAGTGTTGTCAGACTGCCAGTCTCTGAGAAAGTTGGGTCATCAACAAAACCCATTAGACATCAATTGTTCTTGTTATGCCTAAGAATTAACTTGTTAAAATGACAACAATGAAAACAAAAATATAATTGTATTTACTTTCGAAAAATTGTTGCAAAAAAAATTCAACTTCATAAAACTCATCATGCTTTTTACCCAATATCTTGAAGTGTGTACTTTACAACAAGGGGTCATTGTTGTATAGTCATTGCATTTTAGGAATGCAATAAATTAGATAGGCAGTCAGGATTAATACCTTTAATATACACTAGATTGTCAAAAGTATTGGGACACCTGCCTTTACATGCACATGAACTTTAATGGCATCCCAGTCTTAGTCCGTGGGGGTCTATATTGAGTTGGCCCACCCTTTGCAGCTATAACAGCTTCAACTCTTCTGGGAAGGCTATCCACAGGGTTTAGGAGTGTGTCTATGGGAATTTTTGACCAATCTTCCATAAACACATTTGTGAGGTCAGGCACTGATGTTGGACAAAAATGCCTGGCTAGCAGTATTCACTCTAATTTATTCAAAACATGTTCTCTTGAGTTCAGATCAGGACTCTGTGTAGACAAATCAAGTTCCTCCACCTTAAACTTGCTAATCCATGTCTTTATAGACCTTGCTTTGTGCACTGGTCCACATCATTTGGTGGAGAGGGGAATATGGTGTGTGGTTGTTTTTTCTGTGGTTGGGCCATCCCCCTAGTTCCAGTGAAAGGTACTCTTAAGGTGTCAGCATACCAAGACATTTTTCAGTAAATTTCATGCTCCAAACTTTGTGGTAAACAGTTTGGGGTTGACCCCTTCCTATTCCAACATGACTGCACATCAGTGCACAAAGTGAGGTCCATAAAGACATGGATGAGTACTAAAAAAGAAAGAGAGAGAGCGGGACTTTAAATGAAGCATGTGCAGGGATCAAATTACAATGGATAGGGGAAAAATAATAAATCTGGAATAAGTTATTAATTTCAAGACTTTCAAATAATGCACCGTTCATGACTA
The DNA here is from genome assembly GCF_905171775.1 of Rana temporaria. NCBI lineage: Eukaryota > Metazoa > Chordata > Amphibia > Anura > Ranidae > Rana > Rana temporaria. The sequence continues at coordinate 175,168,538 of NC_053490.1, forward strand.
TATTGCATTATTAAAGAAATTTGGTAAACATATATATATATATACTTGACAGAAAAAGCTGGGGTATTTAATATAGAAAAAGGGGGGGGGGGTTTATTTGGGGCTATAAAATAGATGACAAACTAAAATACAGGTGAAGCAATAAACATTTCTAACCAGGATCCTCCTTACCATCCAATCAGCAAGCCAAGTTCAACGGTCTAACTATACATATTAAAAGCAGAGGATTGGTCGCACACATTTGGGACTTTAAATTAGGTGGTTAGTAAACCACCTCCATCCCTGATTGTATAATAAAAAAGAAAGAGAGAGAGCGGGACTTTAAATAAAGCATGTGCAGGGATCAAATTACAATGGATAGGGGGAAAATAATAAATCTGGAATAAGTTATTAATTTCAAGACTTTCAAATAAAAAAAAAGCTGGGGTATTTAATATAGAAAACCCCCCCCTTTTTTCTATATTAAATACCCCAGCTTTTTCTGTCAAGTATATATATATATATGTTTACCAAATTTCTTTAATAATTCAATATAGTCATGGACGGTGCATTATTTGAAAGTCTTGAAATTAATAACTTATTCCAGATGTATTATTTTCCCCCTATCCATTGTAATTTGATCCCTGCACATGCTTCATTTAAAGTCCCGCTCTCTCTCTTTCTTTTTTATTATACAATCAGGGATGGAGGTGGTTTACTAACCACCTCATTTAAAGTCCGATATTTGAAACCCCCCCCCTTTATTCCAAAATGATGAGGGATGGAAGCATGTGAGTTGTGGGACTCGATTGTTTAAATCAGGTGTCTGCATTGATTTTATCTATTGCTGCAGTTTTTTTTTTGGTTTTTTTCATTTCTTACCAGGCATAGGTACAGGTGGGGACACACCCCCCAATCACCTGTCCTTCATCTACCCATCAGTTTGTACATGCCTCCATTGAGGAGACTTAAAAAATGTGTAGTTAGGACTGCAGAATCGCAGGGAGCCTTGGCGATGGCTCTGCACCTTAAAACATATATTTGCAAATGTGTGCGACCAATCCTCTGCTTTTAATATGTATAGTTAGACCGTTGAACTTGGCTTGCTGATTGGATGGTAAGGAGGAACCTGGTTAGAAATGTTTATTGCTTCACCTGTATTTTAGTTTGTCATCTATTTTATAGCCCCAAATAAACCCCCCCCCTTTTTTCTATATTAAATACCCCAGCTTTTTCTGTCAAGTATATATATATATATATATATATATATGTTTACCAAATTTCTTTAATAATGCAATATAGTCATGGACGGTGCATTATTTGAAAGTCTTGAAATTAATAACTTATTCCAGATTTATTATTTTCCCCCTATCCATTGTAATTTGATCCCTGCACATGCTTCATTTAAAGTCCCGCTCTCTCTCTTTCTTTTTTATTATACAATCAGGGATGGAGGTGGTTTACTAACCACCTCATTTAAAGTCCCATATTTGAACCCCCCCCCCCCCTTTATTCCACATGGATGAGTACATTTGGGGTGGCCTGGCCTGCACAGAGTCCTGACCCCAACCCAATAGAACACCTTTGTAATAAATTAGAGTGGAGATTGCAAGCCAGGCCTTCTCATTCAACATCAGTACCTGACCTAACAAATGCGCTTCTGGAAGAATGGTCAAACATTCCCATAGACACGCTCCTAAACCCTGTGGACAGCCTTCCCAGAAGAGTTGAATCTGTTATAGCTGCACAAGGTTGGCCAACTCAATATTGAACTATATGGACTAAGACTGGGATGCCATTAAAGTTCATGTGCCTGTAAAGGCAGGCGTCACAATACTTTTGAAAATATAGTATACAGTATATATATATATATATATATATATATATATATATATATATATATATACATTTATTACAAGAGAATATTTATTAGCAACATTTTCTAATAGAAGTTAAAGCGGAGGTTCACCCGTACATGACTCTTTTTCCCCTTAGCTTCATGCTCGTTTTGTCTAGGGGAATTGGCTAGTTGTTTTAAAATATGAGCTGTACTTACCGTTTTCGAGATGCATCTTCTCCGTCGCTTCCGGGTATGGGCTGCGGGACTGGGCGTTCCTATTTTGATTGACAGTCTTCCGAGAGGCTTCCGACGGTCGCATCCATCGCGTCACGATTTTCCGAAAGAAGCCGAACGTCGGTGCGCAGGCGCAGTATAGAGCCGCACCGACGTTCGGCTTCTTTCGGCTACTAGTGACGCGATGGATGCGACCGTCGGAAGCCTCTCGGAAGACTGTCAATCAAGAAGGAACGCCCGCTCCCGAAGACCCATACCCGGAAGCGACGGAGAAGATGCATCTCGAAAACGGTAAGTACAGCTCATATTTTAAAACAACTAGCCGATTCCCCTAGACAAAACGAGCATTAATCTAAGAGGATTGTTTGAAAAAATAGTTTAATGGGTGAACTCCCGCTTTAAGGGAAACTTTTTTATTTTTGAATAACAGTGCTAATTAAATGCAACCAAAAGAAAGCTCTGTGGGTCAGAATTACTATAGCTGGTACACACATAATCTGGTGTAACTGTGCACAGTAACCAATCAACTTCTAACTTTAGCTTAATTAAGCTTTGACAATAAAACCTAGAAGGGTGATTGGTTAGTATGCACAGTTAAAGACTAACTTCAGGTTTATTTGGCTTTAAATATCACTTTATCTATATCCATTACTAATAAATGTGCCAATCATTAGCGTTGTATACAATGTATGTAGTATCAAATAAATAAAGTATACAGCGTTGTGTTCCAGCAGTGGTATGAGGCCTTTCTGTCCCATTCTCTGAAATAAATTGAGTTGGCGTGAGTGTTGCTCAGTCATTTACTGAAGCTTTGTATTTTTATGAATGAATAAAGGCTTCCTAGCTCAGCCAATCAGAAGAACAAAGTAGTCAAAGTGAATGAAGGAGTTAGGCTTTAAATATGGTCTGGATCATAGTTTTCCATATATATTGAAACTGTCAAATGTCTTTATACAATGCTGACTCTACTAAGCATACAGTGGTAATTGCTTATACCACAATTCTCTAGGCTGTTGTTGTATGATATAATCTGTCTGGTTGAAAAATTGCAATGTGCATTGGAAACTCATCTTAAGGTTTAAAATGTTTGCAAACCATTGTTTTGCAAAGAATCGGTTTATATATTTTTTTATCACAAGTATTAAAACTATGCAATATACTGTATATTTCACATTGAAGAATATAGTAGAAACGAATTTAGCAATAATTTTCAAATTAATCAATTGAAAAGAAGTCATGTCACGCATCTTCATTATTTTGAGGCTTATAATGGATGGTGCACTTTTTACAAACTAAGCAGACTAATCCATCAGTGACAGTGTAATGTTATTTAGGGTTTGTAAATCTGTTGACTTGGTGTTTTTTTCACTAACACCATAAATTCTTTTAAGAGATAAACATAGTTATTAACTCCTTGAATTCTCTTTATATTTTACTGGAAAATCATGAACCACAAATCAAATCTAGTCTTCAGCACTTATATCTGTAAATACAATAATTTGCATGACTGCAGTAATTGTTTAAGAGGGTATTTATTGCTATTAAGACTGCCATAACAAGGAGATTTTATCATTTATGAATAAAAAGAAAAATGTTTTAAAATGTTTTGACGTATACTGTACTTAACTATGTGTAGGTAAATACTGTAATACCGCATACACACAACCGGTCCATCCGATGAGAACGGTCTGATGGACCGTTGTCATAGGTTAACCGATGAAGCTGACTAATGGTCAGTCGTGCCTACACACCATCGGTTAAAAAAATGATCGTGTCAGAACATGGTGACGTAAAACACAACGACGTGCTGAAAAAAACGAAGTTCAATGCTTCCAAGCATGCGTTGACTTGACTTTGAGCATGCATGGATTTTTAACCGATGGTCGTGCCTACTAACGATCGTTTTTTTTTTTCTATCAGTTACTGTAGGAATCCATCGGTTAAATTTTAAATAAGATTGCTTTTTTTTTAACCTATGGATAAATAACCGATGGGGCCCACACACGATCGGTTTGGTCTGATGAAAACGGTCCATCAGACCGTTCTCATCGGTTTGACCGATCGTGTGTACGTGGCATTAGTAGGTAAAATGGGGGGCATGAAATGGTTTGAGATGTGGTCCTTTTCTGTTAATCTATATCCTCCTCTGCTAATTGTTTACATTACTAAAATGTGTGGTATGCCAATGCAAGGTTGAGAAGATGCCCTTGCCAAGAGGGGAACACAATACCACATTGATTGTATAACATTTTATAGAACTTGTCTAATCTGCAGATTAGTAGAGGAAAGATTACTAAAAGCCTTCTTGTTAATGGTTATAAATATTATTCACAACATGCAATTTAATTTAATTCAAACTTTTACATCTGAAAGGTCTTTTGCTGTTGTACCCTTGGGGGAGTGGTGCTAAGAGAAATAAAAAAAATAAATAAAAAAAAACTTTCACTGAATGGCTGCAGTTGATAAAAAGTCTCTGGTGCAAGAGTAAATGTCTCAAGTAACACATTCATTGAAAGGAAAATATTATTATTATTATTATTATTATTATTATTATTATTATTATTATTATTATTATAATACAATCTAAAAGGGAGGGTCAATTGATACAAAAGGTAATAGCTATGGGAGATGAGCTGATAGAGGAAGTAAAACAGTGTATTAGTTAGAAGCAGGATAGGCTTATTTAAAGAGAAGGGTTTTCAGGGATCTTCTAAAGATGGATAGATTAGGGGACAGTCAGACAGATTGGAGTAGGGAGTTCCAAAGGATGGGAGAAGCTCTGGAGAAATCCTGGAGGCGAGCATGGGAGGAGGTGACAAGGGAGCTAGAGAACAGGAGGTCTTGGCAGGACTGAAGAGAATGGCTTTGATGGTATTTTGGGACTAAGGCCCCGTACACACGATAGAATCCATCCGCTGAAAACTCCCAGCAAATGGGTTTCAGCGGATAGATCCTATGGTGTGTACACTCCAGCGGATCTGTTTCCGCGGATATTTCTCCCCTGGGATGGATTCCAGCAGATCGAATATTTGCTGACATGCCAAACAAATCCATCTGCTGGAATTCATCCCAACGGATGGATCCGCTGGTCTGTATAGACTCACCGGATCCATCCGTCCGAAGGGATCCCCCGCATGCGTCGTAATGATTCGACGCATGCGTGGAATTCCTTATATGACAGCGTCGCGCACGTCGCTGCGTCATAATCGCGGTGACGGCGCGACACGTCATCGCCAGAGGATTTCAGCGCGGATTTCAATGCGATGGTGAGTACACTCCATCGCATTAAAATCTGCTGAAATCCTCGAGAGGATTTATCCGCGGAAACGGATAAATCCTCCCGTGTGTATGGGGCCTAAGTTAGTGATGTAACTGGGGGCAGAGTTATGGATGGCTTTGTAATATCCTTAAGAAGCATACAAAGACAGGTTATCAAAAATACAGTAAGACCTAGCTAGGGACTGTATATTTGTTTGCTTGACTGTCAGAGACTATATATGTATTATATTTCACTAATGTTATCCTGCTTGGTATTGGTACACCGTTGTCCTCCCCAAACCCCTTGGCTGACGTTTAGATAAGACCTATCTGATGATTAATAATCTCAACAAAAAAAAAAAGCACCCTAGAAATAAAAATGTCTGTTTGTGGGACTGTGCATAAAATCCATGCAACTTTCTTTAATTAATATTGTTATGCTTATATCTCTGTAAATACTTTTCTATATACGTGGAGTGTTGGTGATTGGATTTGGATGCAGAACCTGAACTATTAAATTCAATTGGAGCTGAATTTGTCAAATTTAAAATGCCAATGTCCTGGGTTAATAGTCATGGGGGTGTAACAAAATAGCAGGGGTGATAGATGCAGCCCTGGAAAGCATGAACCAATGTTTTTTTTATTTTATTTTTAATTTCAATGCAGCTAGGAGCAGTGATTTTCTAACACTGACATTTACAAAGAAAACATGTTTTTCAATCGCCTGCAAATGGCTTTGATAGCTGTCACTGATGGTTTAAAAAAAAATCACAATTATCCCCCTTTCAAAGGTCTGCTATGTATTTTGAGCACATTTGGAGTATTTTTGTATTTATTTTTTAAGAAGCTGGCAATGAATGTCATTTGTAGCAGCTTCATTATTTTTCAACTGTTTCATATTTTCTTCATTGTAAATTACATTTTTGCTGTGTAATATCATACAGAAAGGAATAATTCCACAGAGCCCCCCCCCCCAAATGCATACCAGACCCTTTGAATGTAGATTGGATTTTTAAAGGAGTACCTCACATATGCAAAAACATGCATAGGGCCCTTCAAGGAAATCCATCAAGAAGAGACAAGGGCCTCTTCCCCACCCTTGCACAGCAGTTGTGAGGGTCTGGAGGGGGTATTGGAATCTGGGAGCCCCCTTTAACAATAGGGAGGGCCCCAGATTTAGCTCACATTATGTGAAAGAGTATGGGGTACATACAGTATAAACCCAGATCATGCACACAAAAAAAAGTGCAGCCTAAAAATAAAGACACCCAGACGTTTGACAATTGCTCTATTAAAAAATCTTAAATAAAGTTCCCTCTTTTAAATCCCTCATCAATCACATCATCCAGTGATGCAGATCCATGTTAATCATAATGGCCAATGGCTGACAATCTGCCATGAGAAAAACTGTCACTACCAATACACGTTCAGTTGTCACCCACCTAATGGAAAAGTCAGTGGATGACAGCTGTGTTATACAAAAAGGCAGGGTCGCCCAGTAATTTCATGGACCATATGTGTACATGACCATATACTGTATGATCAATGATGTCACTGTGATCCTGCCTTTTTTAATGCAGAATAATATGGAAAGGAAAGGCATTGGAATTGGAATCTGTTATACGTTTTTCCCTCTTTTCTTCTCTTATAATAGTTTATATTTTTAGGGTGTATAGGTATGCAGTCTGTATATAAAGGTACAATTAGATGGTAGAATTGTATTTATTTTTTAAAACATAAAAAAAAAGACATACAAAGACCAGAGCACATTGGGTACGGAATATTGTCAGTTGTAAGAATCGTACATTTGAGACAATAAACACTATACAACTTACACTAAATTATATTTTCATCTTACCTATACAGACAAACAATCTCACAATATTTATCATGAAATATTGATATAAAACCGCTGCTATGGAGCCACCAAGCATAGATATCAGTATCCTCTCTGCTAATAAAGTAAACGGTCTAGAACAAGGTCCAATGAGGCTAAACCTGGAACAGGGAGCCATGAGGACCATCATTTATCAAATTAAACCCACTACTATCCCATCTCAGTCCCTATGATGTGTGGAGCTGCTAGCATGCAGAAGAAAGAGATTTCATGTTATTTTCCTCCTGTCACAACTCTTTCTCCCACATTAACTTATTCTTAATGGACCAATGGACATTGCAGAAGATCTCTTCTTCTTCCATACTCCCTATCACCTGGTCAGTTCACTAAACAATATGCATAACTATTGAAAATGACACCAAGACTTCCCCAGCGTATCTATGGAGAATGAACAGTAGAATACTTCAAACTGATCCATACTCAAACTCTCTCCGCTCTCAACTTCAGGAGTTCTTCAGATTGAATAAGGACTCAGTCTCTGATCCCCAGACTATTTGAGCTATGCACAAGGCATTTTTGCATGGTCTCTTCATACAAATGGGGGCTAGATTCAAGAGACAGAGGAAGCAGCACATTGATGACCTATTAACTGACATTCAAAACATTGACCAACACAATAAGAAACACCCACGCCCTGAGCTTATGTCTAAACTCCTTAAACTGAGGATCGAACTGAGATCCCTTCTCCTTTATTTTTTTTTAAAACTCAATCACGTCTCAAAATGCAAATTTATGTAGGAGGTAAAAAAAGAAGGCAAAAGGCTAGCACGCCAAATTAACCACTTGCTTACTGGGCACATATACCCCCCTCCTGCCCAGGTGAAATTTCAGCCCAAACAAAATTGACATCCTTTTTTCCCCACAAGTAGAGCTTTCTTTTGGTGGTATTTGATCGCCTGTGCGGTTTTTATTTTTTCTGCTATAAACAAAAAAGAGCCACAATTTTGAAAAAAAAATACAATATTTTTTACTTGTTGCTATAATAAATATGCCAATTTAAAAAAAAAACTCATTTTTTTTCTCAGTTTAGGCCGATACGTATTCTTCTACATATTTTTGGTAAAAAAAAAAAAAAATCGCAATAAGCGCAAAAGTTATAGCGCCTACAAAATAGGGGACAGAATTATTATTTTTTATTATTTTTTTTTTACTAGAAATGGCGGCGATCTGCGATTTTTATTGGCACTGCGACATTATGGCGGACACATCAGACACTTTTGACACATTTTTGGCGCCATTCACATTTATACTGCGATCAGTGCTATAAATATGCACTAATTACTGTATAAATGTGACTGGCATTGAGGGGGTTAACACTAGGGGGTGAGGAAGGGGTTAAATGTATTCCCTGCATAGTGTTCTAACTGTAGGTGAAGGGGGGTGACTGGGGGAGGTGACCGATCTGTGTCCCTATGTACAAGGGACACAGATCGGTCTCCTCTCCAGAGACAGGCAATGAGAGATGATCTCATATGTTTACATATGAGATCATCTCTCATTGGCTGCACAGATCGCATTGCAAATCGCATCCAAGGGACACGGCCAACACAGAGTTTCCCCACTGCGCGCTCTGGAGCGCGCGCGGGGAACGCCCAAAGGGGCGGACGTCAATTGACGTCCAGTTGGATATTCAAGTCCAGCATTCTTTACAATCTAATTTACAATCTAGCTCAACCTAACTGCTCAAACATTCAAGCATTTCTACATTCCATATATCTTCCCAGCTTATCACATGACCAACTAACTAATTTTAACTCCCCATTCACAAAAGATGAGATAGAGAAAGCTATCAATGCATTACCTAACAATAAAGCACCCAGTCCTGATGTGGAATTTGTAGGGGAACATTCCAAAAAGTTTAAATCTAGCCTCATTGACCACATATCACTAATATTCAATGCCGCTGCTTCCTTGGCCTCATTCCCCCCAGAAATGATTAAAGCTCTGATTATAACTTTTCCGAAGCCAGGTAAAGAAACCCATGTCTCCCCAAAACTTCAGACCCATGTCCCTACATAACAATGACACCAAACTTTACGCCAAAGTCATAGCGAATAGATTGTTTAACTTACTCCCAAACATCATTCACCCAGACCAAGCAGGATTCACAAAAGGGTGACAAACATCAAACACAACCCGTAGGATGATAAATATCATTCATCATATGGAAAAACATGGAAAGTCTTCTCTGCTCCTCTCTTTGGATGCAGAGAAGGCATTTGACAGAGTCCATTGGTCATATCTAGAGATGACGTTACCCACATTCGACTTTAATGGTCACATTCTTTCTGCAATCATGGCCCTCTACTCCTCCCCCTCTGCCCAAGTTTACTCCTCATCCATCTGCACCATTTGTTATTACTAACGGCACAAGACAAGGGTGCCCATTATCCCCCTACATTTTCAATTTAATCATGGAACCCCTAGCAGAAAGTATTAGGGGTATCAAAATTGGCACTGTTGAACACAAGATAAATCTATTTGCAGATGATATCATTCTCATGTTAACTAATCCCAATTCCTCAATAGCTTTGGTAAATAAGAATCTTGCCGATTTCAGTCTTGTGTCTTACTACAACGTTAATGCAACTAAATCCTTTATTTTGCCCCTTGGAATTCCAGATGAGCAAAAAAATAATCTAAGCATGAGTTACCCCTACATGTGGGCCAAAGATTCCATATCATGCTTAGGAATTAAACTAACCAAACTGGTGGCTTCTCTTTACCAGTGCAAACTTTACCCCATATTTACATAAAGAATTAGAAGGCATCTCTAAACTTTTAGCCGGATTCAGGTAGAGCGGCGCTTCTTTGTTCCGGCGTATCGCATCTCATATGCGCTGCGCCAACGTAACTCTGAGAGGAAGAGCTGTATTCACAAAGCACTTGCTCCCAAAGTTACGTCAGCGTAGCACAAATGGGCCAGCGTAAGCCCGCCTAATTCAAATTAGGAAGGTAGTGGGAATACTACATGTAAATTAACCGTGGCCCCATGTAAATGAAGGGCCGTTGGTACGGCGCATGCGCTCGCATGCTCAGAATCACGTCGCAAATACTCCCTACGATACGACGGCTCAATGCATACGACGTGAACCTAACTTACGCCCAGCCCCATTCACGTACCACTTACGTAAACAACCTAAAAGCGTAAATATGCACCCTAGCGGCCAGCGTAAATATGCACCCAAGATACGACGGCGTAGGAGACTTACGTCGGTCGTATCTTGGCAACATTCAGGCGTAGCTCATTTTAAGAAAGAGCGCATTGATACGACGGCGCATTTTCAGATTTACGACGACATAGCTACTGATACGTCGGCGTAAGCCTCTGTGAATCTGGGCCTTTATCTATTGTGGTCCAGCAGACTAGCAGCCTTTAGGATGCTTAAACTACCACAATTAATATATCTTTTCAGATCTCTACCTTTTTCAATCCCTAGATCCTTCTTTACCTCACTCAACAACATCCTCTAAAATGAAATTAGTCAATATTTGAAAGCTTGGAGCGCCCGAGCAGTCCTAATTAAACACAAATCAGTTGAAGGAGCAGGGTATATAGACTGCAATGCAAAAAAAATAAAAAATGTAACCACGACTCTATAAGCATTTGGAGAGATATTGAATCCACACAGATTCCTGGACAGGACCTCAAGGTTTGGCTCCTTAGCAAACCCAGTCTAAAACCAAGGGACAATACCCTCTCTGCTACCATTGTGGCATCTGTTTCAGCATTTAATCATATAATTTCTTACAAGCCGGATAAAAAAAACTCATATAAAATCCCAATGCCTTTATCAGTACTCTCTGTGCTTATTCCCAATGTATCCACTCATGCATTGTGAGATTTGGGTATCCTACAGGTTTCATATTTATGTGCAGGGAGCCTTCTGAAACCTTTCCCAACCCTACAAAAATCATTCTTCGAACACAGAATATTACAAATATACTCAAATTACTGTATTTATTGGCGTATAACGCTCACTTTTCTACCCTGAAAATAGAGGGTAAACTGTACCTGCGTGTTATATGCAGGGGGCTGTGGAATGTTTTTTTCCTGAAACTTCCCTCTTAAAGTTAGGGTGTGTGTTATACGCCGATAAATATGGTACACACTACCTACTACGCAACCCCCATCTCCATGCATATATAAATGAAACAGCATAGACCTTCCTCTCAACAGCTCACTCTAAATACAAAGGCATTACCCTATTCTCTAACTCACTACAGAATAAAACCTCCTTCTCTAAACTTCCCCAGATGCTTAAATGGGAGAGGCCAAACCTTTACTGAATTCCAGTGGCAAAAGCTCTAGCTTCCAAGCAACTTGCCTCTAACTTATGGGAACTCTTTTTCAAAGTCAACATGCATTGGTACATTACTCCAGCCCAGATCCAAACCTTTGACCATTCTAATCCTCCATCCTGTTGGATAAACTGCGGGAACTCAGGGCTCTTGTATCATATCCTATGGGAATGTAACAAAATATCTACCTTTTGGTAAGAAGTGTTTACACTCCTACATAGGGTCACTGATACACATGTAAGCCCATCACCTGAATGTTCATTGCTATGTATTGGCATTTACAATATCCCATGGCAATTATGTTGTGTATAAATTCACATCCTACTGGCAGCAAGGCTGACCATTGCCCATCAGTGGAAATCATCTGACCCACTTTTCATTAACCAGGCAATCTCTTTAGTCTTTAATCTGAGCCAAACACCAAAATGTGAGGCATTGCAAGTTGGTGAGTGCGGTTTCAAAGGGAGAGGAGTCACTTGCACGTTGGTCTGGTGGAAGATTTAAGAAGATTAAGCATTGAAATACTTCACAAAGGTTTTTTTGCTTTATGGACTATTGATTTATCACATGTCACTGGGTGATATTTTTTAATAACCATGTTTTATACATTAATCATTGTTATCATTTACAGTTTTTGCTGTATACTGCATTGTTTAAGCGCCATTATTTTTCCTGTTTATACATCTTTTGTATAAAGAGGTTTAATTCCACATATATGCTTTATTTTCACTAAGTGGTGGCTTATTTCACTGTTTTTATTTTTCATAGGCACAGTGGTGGTATAGGGTACCAGGGGCGGTCACATATCTATTACCAACAGTTTATTGTCAGATTTATTTTTACCATTTGCAGCCATTGATGCAATCATTTATCTGTCCAACAGACAGATGAACCCTGAATGTATCTTTTCTACCAATCAGGTGATAGCTGACTTTGAGGAAGATGTCTCAGGAACTCTAAAAACTTTAGAAAATCTCCTAGAGAAACAAGTTAAAACTTGGTGGGATATTTTTACGTTCGAACATTATGAGAAAAAAAAACTTATTTTTAGGAGCATGAGATGGGAAGTTTCCCCTCAGGATGGTCTTAATAATCAGAAACACATGGATGAGTGGCTTGAATTTCTTAACAGAATGGGGAGAGAGCTTCAGGCTCTGGTTTTAAGAAGGAAACATATTAAACTAGGAATAGTGAATCAGAAAATTAATGCAATACAAACTATGGTGTACGTTTAATAAACCGTGATAAGCCGAGATCATGATGATCACGGCTTATCACAGAGCATTGCCGGTTTAATAAACTGAGATAAGGAGCAGAGAACATGTTCTTCACTTCTCATCACAGCACATGGCTGTTTTGTCACAAACGGCCAGTTTAATAAACCGTGATCTGAAGATTTCACAGCACTTCCACTGAAATATCTCCCTTCCAGATTCACCAGATCAGAGGTGGAGAATCTGGGAGAGAAGCTGGTGTGATAAGAGGAAGAAGGCTTATTTCTTCCTAATATCAGCACCAGTGGGTTAAAAATTAATATTAACAACATAATATAAATATATATATATATATATATATATATATATATATATATATATATATATATATATATATATATATATATAAAAAAAACAGAGTATCAAAATCATAGAACTAAAGTCCAAATGATAAACAGCGCTATATAATTGGATGAAGTCCAAATCCTCATGAAAAAATCCAAGAAGAAAGATAAAGGTACTAGGGTGATAGGTGATCCTAGGAAAAATGTTAGTGCACCCTACACCAATCCACAGTCTTCACCTCGAACGTGGGTCACACTCCCTCTCCGGGGGTTCAAACTCACCACAAGATAGATAAGACAAAGCATTGAACACAGCTTCTCCTTAATCCTTGATCATCATTTCTCCAAGGGTTGTAGGGGTTAATCTTAATCGAGGCACATAGAAAAAAAAAGGTACTGAATAGTGTAATCCTGCTTTTTTAAGTGCCACCCTAAAGAGTACAATCCTGCTTTGAATGCACGTACAGAAAAATGTGGCTACAGCGTCGTAACCAGGAAGGGAATTGCGTTCCACCGCTGACCAGCTAGGTCGAATCTGCACATTGCTGTTTAGCACGCGCGCGGCCCCTGTGCCCAGAAGGACAGTGGTGACAGCGGTGAACCCTTTTCTTTGATTCCTTATATGTTCATTTCAAGTGATTTTTCTGTACGTGCATTCAAAGCGGGATTGTACTCTTTAGGGGGCACTTAACCTGCTTAGCGGTATCCCCAAGCGTGACTCAGGGTTGTTTTTCTATGCCAAGATTGGTATCCCCGAGTCACGCTCGGGGTAGATGTGCAGAGCGTGCAGCAGCACGGCTTACCTGCTCGCTGAATCCACAGACAAGTTACTCACCTTGTTCCTGGATCCTGCGATGCATCCCCGCTGTGTGAGCGAGCGGGACCTCGCTCGATTCACAGTGTCCCCATGTGCCTCCGATCTCCGCTCCCTGCGACGTTACGACGCACAGGGACGGAGAACGGTGCCAAATTCAAAAAAGTAAACAAACACAATACATACAGTATACTGTAATCTTATAGATTACAGTACTGTATGTAAAAAATACACCCCCCCTTGTCCCTAGTGGTCTGCCCAGTGCCCTACATGTTCTTTTATATAATAAAAACTGTTCTTTCTGACTGCAAACTGTAGATTGTCCATAGCAACCAAAAGTGTCCCTTTATGTCAAAAATGGTTTTAGAGCAGCTAGAAAACAGCGATAATAAATTATAATCACTTGCAGAATTGTGCGATAGCGATTTGTGGGGAAATTCGTCATAAAAAAATAAAAGTAATGCCAGCGACAATTCTGCAACTGAGCAAATTTCAGTGATTTTGAGTTGATTACATTATTGAATAATTTTTATTATAATTATATTATTATTTGTTATAATTATTTATAATTCTTTATTATATTATAATTCATCATTTTGTTTTTAAAAAAAAATCATACCCGGGATGCCTACTAGACTCTTGTTTGGTCAGATTTAAATGAGTTATTCCTAAGAATTGCAGGCCTACAGTATAAAACGCCAAATTTCCTTGCAAAATAATTGTACAGCTTTTGGTACGTAATTCCAGACAGAATCATACCGCCAGGGAGGTTAATAAAGCAGGATTACACTATTCAGTACCTTTTTTTTCTATGTGCCTTGATTGAGATTAACCCCTACAACCCTTGGAGAAATGATGATGGTCTGATTAAGGAGAAGCTGTGTTCAATGCTTTGTCTTATCTATCTTGTGGTGAGTTTGAACCCCGGAGGGGGAGTGTGACCCACGTTTGAGGTGAAGACTGTGGATTGGTGTAGGGTGCACTAACATCTTTCCTAGGATCACCTATCACCCTAGTACCTTTATTTTTCTTCTTGGATTTTCATGAGGATTTGGACTTCATCCAATTATATAGCGCTGTTTATCATTTGGACTTTAGTTCTATGATTTTGATACTCTGTTTTATATTTGTTTTTAAATGGTTTTCCATTTATTTTAGATAGCTGCTGTTAGGTTAATACCCACTGCAACCTGTGGGTATCTTCCTTTGATTTATTTATTTTATTGTGAGATATACATCCTTCATCTTGCTCAGGAATAGTTGATACATTGTTCCTTGGCGCCAGGAAGTGCATTGTAGGCCTATATAGATACTGTATATATACGTGTGTGTGTATATATATATATATATATATACACACACACACATATATACAGTATCTATATACACATGTATGTGTATATATATATATATATATATATATATATATATATATATATATTTACAGCTGTCAAAAATTCACTCTTTTACTCGCATTTTGCGAGTATAATTTTTTCCAGGGCGAGTGAGGATGGAGTGAACCAGGCTGACAGCCAGTAAACTTTTAAACGGCAGGGCTGGACTGCCCTGGCGCCGCTTTAAGAGAGGCTGCAGTAGGACACTTTCATTGCAGGACAATACAGTGTCCCGCAATGAAAGTGACAGTCTGGGAACAGGGGTGGACCGAGCTGCCATAGCGCTGGCTCTGGCTCTGCCTCCACCTCTTCCACCTACTACTGATCACTGGTTGCTATAGCCGCTTGGCGTCTGGCTACCAGTGACGTCACTGCCCACATTGAAAGCAGAGGAGGATTTCACTTCACTGCGCTAGTGCTGCTGGGGAGTCATGCTGCTGGTTCTCTCACCTCCGCTCCAGTGACTGGCTTGCTGCTTGGCTGTGGGGTGTTCCTGTTCCCACTTGCTACGAGGCATCTCTCCCTCTCACTTCCTCCCCCCTCCTGCCCACCTCACACTAACACACGGACTGAAGTCCCCCCCCTTCTCCTTGGCTCGGATGTCACAGGAGGGGGAGGAGAATGGACACACAGCACTCAGGAGGACGGGACATGCTGATCTGAGGTCAGTACACACAATCTTAATGCTTGGCACATGCAGCAGAAAGAGACACAGAGACAGGGGGCAAGTTGTCAAAAAAGAATACTTGCAGTGATTTGGGGGGATAAGAGCATGCTGTATGTGCTATGGGGCACTTTAGGAGGGGAGAGAAATTGTTTTTTATTCAACCCCCCCTTCCAGAACAATTTCTCTCCCTTCCCAAAGTGTGCCCCCCCAACACATACAGCATGCTCTTATCTCCACAATCACTGCCAGTATTCTTCTTTGACAACTTGCCCCCTTCCCATCTTCAAAGACAAGCTGTCTGCTATTGAGGGGAAAATTGTACCATCTGGAAACTTTGCTAGAGATTCAGGGCGCAATTGCTCCAGGTGTCAGCCCCCCCCCCCCCCCCGTCAGGCAAGTTAGTGAAGCCAAGTGCCTGACCTTTTTTTCAGCAATGGGCTCCAAGACTCAGGACTGGTTCACAGCACAAATCACATAGGAACACGCTCTGCGTTCCTTTGCGATTCACATGCCTTCCAGGTTCTGTGCGATTTCAGCCCTTTCATTTGAATGGGCTGAAACCATGTCAGTCTGCACCAAGAGCTGTGCATGCGCTACCTGCCCCAAAAGTCGGCAAAAAATATGTCAAAAATCATTTTTTTGTGGGGGGGGGGGGGGCACAGTAATGGGGCACAGTAATGAGCAAGTGATGGGGCACAGTAATGCTACATTGATGGGACACAGTAATGCTGCAAGCAATGGGGCACAGTAATGCTGCAAGTGATGGGGGGCACTGTAATGCTGGTAATGCTGCAAGTGATGGGGCACTGTAATGCTGCAAGTGATGGGGCACTGTAAGGCTGCAAGTGATGGGGCACTCTAATGTTGAAAGTGATTGTGATGGGGCACAGTAAGGCTGCATTGATGGGGCACAGTAAGGCTGCATTGATGGGGCACAGTAAGGCTGCATTTACGGGCAAAGTGAGGCTGCACAGATGGGTACTGATATGATTTATGTTACTTTTGTTAATATTTATTTTTGGAACGTAATTCTGTTTAAAATATTTAACAGTGTAATTTCATGAGATAATTTACAAGGTCGTGTTTAGGGGCGGACTTAGGGGTGGGGCAGGGGAGGTGTTGGTTGGGGCAACTGGTATATATACAGTATTTATATATGTATACACACACACATATATACAGTATCTATATACACATGTTTATATATATATATATATATATATATATACAGTATTTATATATGTATACACACATATATACAGTATTTATTTATATATATATATATATATATATATATATATATATATATATATATATATATATATATATATATATATATATATATATATATATATGTATATGTATACACACACATATATACACAAGCACATTAACCTGCCTGGCGGTATTCCCGAGTCTGACTCGGGGTTAGATTTTCCTGCTGCGAGCGGTAACCCCGAGTCAGACTCGGGCTTGCCTCGCTGGATCCACAGGGAGTGTTTACTTACCTTGTCCCTGGATCCAGCGATGCCACCGCGCTGTGTGAGCGAGCGGGACCTCGCTCGATTCACACAGTGCCTCTGTGTGCCGCCGATCTCCGTTCCCTGCGACGTTACGACGCACGGGAGCGGAGAACGGCGCCAAATAAAAAAATGTAAACAAACACATTACATACAGTATACTGTAATCTTATAGATTACAGTACTGTATGTAAAAAATACACACCCCCCCTTGTCCCTACTGGTCTTCCCAGTGCCCTACATGTACTTTTATATAATAAAAACTTTTTTTTTCTGCCTGTAAACTGTAGATTGTCCATAGCAACCAAAAGTGTCCCTTTATGTCAAAAATGGTTTTAGAGCAGCTAAAAAACAGCGATAATAAATTATAATCACTTGCAGAATTGTGCGATAGCGATTTGTGGGGAAATTCGTCATAAAAAAAAAATAATGACAGCGACAATTCTGCAACTGAGCAAATTTCAGTGATTTTGATTTGATTACATTATTGAATCATTTTTATTATAATTATATTATTACTTGTTATAATTATTTATAATTATTTATTATATTATAATTTATAATTTTGTTTTTAAAAAAATGTCATACCCGGGATGTCTATTAGAATCTTGTTTGGTCAGATTTAAGTGAGTTATTTCTAAAAATTACAGGCCTACAATATAAAATGCCAAATTTCATTGCAAATAATGGTACCGCTTTCAGCACCTTTTTTCTGAAAGAATCATACCGCCAGGGAGGTTAATATATATTCATGTATTTGTGTATATATACATACATATACTGTACAAGTGTGTGTATATATATATATATATATATATATATATATATATATATATATATATATATATATATATATATATATATATATATATATATATATATATATATATATAAATATTGAATATATGTGTGTGTGTATATATATATATATATATATATATAGTTATCACATGTCTGAAAACATGTAATTACATGTTCTTTTAAACTTTAGTTTCACTTTTTGAACTTGGCTTCACTGTAATCTCACAATATCTCACGAGATTACAGGCAGCCCACCCACTTTTACACAGATCTCAGCCGTTTTCAGAGGAAAATCTTCTCTTCTGTTCTCCCTCTGAGAACTGAAGTTCTCAGTTTATTAAACCGGCTGCAGAGGAGATAATTTTCCTCTGAGAACTGCCGTGACCTGAACTGTGAAAAAACTTCACAGTTTATTAAACAGACACCTATATTGGAACCTATTAAAGACTCTACTCAGGCTAAAGAATTTAATGTGAATATGAAGAAACAATTTGAGAAAATAGACCGTGAAACACAAAAGAAAAAGGTCAAGAAATATAATATAATGATTTCAAAACAAATAACATTTATGTGTGGCAGGGGGTCAGTATGGGGAATAGTGAGATGCTGAAAGAAGGGGGTGAACAAATCACTAACAATACTCAAACCAAGAATGATCCAAACAACAAAAAAATGGTGGATCTTCACAGAGTGGAGTATCGCAATTGAATTGGGTTGGTCAATCAACCCAATATTAACAGCCAGCGAGGCCTATCAACAGGAAAGAGGGTGATACCAGCATCAACAGTACCCATCCCCACGACCTTTAAAAGGGTAATGCCCCACAGCATTATCAATAGACATGTGCGTTCCCGTTCATAACAAATTTGTTTTTGTACGAATTTGTTAGTATTCGTACATTCGGATTAATTCGAACATCCGAAAAGCTGAAAGAACCAAAATACGAAAATTACGCAATTACGAATAAGCCAAATAACGAACAAGCAAAAATACGAACGTATGATTGGACAATCTTACTAAAATACGAAACACAGAAACGGCAAAAGAACGAAAATTGCATCTATAACAAACTATTTGCATTCCGTATTTTAAATCCTTTGTCTTTTCATATTTTCATTTGTATGTTCATTTGTGTGTTTTGTAAATCCGTTTCTTTGTCTGTTCATAAATTTGTGTACTCGTATTATTCGTACACACGATCGGACTTCAGACAAACTTTTCCGTGCATTTTTGTCCGAAGGAAGTTGGCCGGACTTTTGAAACCGAAAAAGTTTGTCCGATGGAGCGTGTACACGGTCGGATTTTTTGGAAAACGCTCATTTTTAAGTTTGTTTGCAAAAAGTCAGACCGTGTGTACGGGGCTTAAGAGAAAGTCTATCCTAATATGGATTAGCCGCGTGTTGAAAATGAAACTAAAATACGAGATTGTGAATGACCACGCCACAATGTATTTACGAAAGTACAAAATTACGAATCTATTAAACGAAAATTATTATCTAACAAAATTACGAATTTCGAATCAACAAAAATAAATTAGACAGAATTACGAATTATTCAGTATAAACGAAAATAAAACTGTTACGAAAATACAAATGGGTCCGAATAGGAAAACTTGCGTCTTACGAAATACGAACGGGTCCGAATAGGAAAACTTTTACAAAATTACGAATCTTTACAAATCTACGGAATGAGACGAAACAAAACAAAGGGGCAGATCCACAAAAGGATTATGCCGGCGTAATTTAAAATTTCCCGCGTCGTATCCTTGTTTTGTATCCACAAAACAAGATACGACGGCATCTGGGATCGATCCGACAGGTGTACATCTTAGTACGCCGTCGGATCTTAGATGCAATTTTTCGGCGGCCGCTAGGTGGCGTTTTCGTCGAAATCCACGTTGAGTATGCAAATTAGCTATTTACGGCGATCCAAGAACGTACGTCCGGCTGGCGCATTTTTTTTTACGTCGTTTTCGTTTGGCTTTTTCCGGCGTATAGTTAAAGGTGCTGTTATGAGGCATACTCAATGTTAAGTATGGCCGTCGTTCCCGCGTACAATTTTGACATTTTTACGTTGTTTGCGTAAGTCATTCGCGAATAGGGATTTGCGTAAAATGACGTCACCGTCGGAAGCATTGGCTTTTTCCGGGTTAATTTCGAGCATGCGCACTGGGATGCGTAGTTAAAAAAAAATGCCGTTTACGTCGGGTCACGACGTATTAACATAAAACACACCCCCATTACATCCATTTGAATTACGCGCCCTTACGCCGCCAGAGATACACTATGCCGCCGTAACTTACGGCGCAAATTCTTTGTGGATTAGAAAAAAAAAATAAGTTGCGGCGGCGTAGTGTATATTAGATACGCTGCGCCCAGCGTATTAATGCGCCCAGGTACGTGGATCTACCCCAAATTTTTTTGTTGTGCACATGTCTAATTATCAATCACCTAGAACAGGGAGGGGGAATGCCCCATACAACTATTATACTCAACAGGACCATCAGCAGTGATATCATCATCCTCCCACAAATTATCATTCTCCCAGAATCATTATCCGGACCCGAGGAATGAGAATTCAGCGTACAACAGGTATCAGGCATTGGCGGATGATAAATATTATGGAAATTATTCAGAGAACTATTCTTTGTCTTTTTTAGGACAACGGGGAGGGGAGGGAGAGGAAGGGGAACGCCAAAGAAGAACCCTGAAGTAGCCAAACACAAGGGTGGAGAAAGAAATGGACCTCCACATCACCCCAACAAAGACTTAGTACCCTTCCAAAGAGAAGAACGGGATGCAGGTCAGGCAGATGTAAACAATCTAAAAAAAACAAATGAGAGACGCCTAAATGTGGGGATATATAATTTGAGCAAGACTGAACTGAATCAGAAAGAATTGAACATATTGAACTAGGGCATAAAATGCTCACCTAAGAAAATTTTGAATACATTTGAAGTTTATATTGATACGCATAAATTCATTAGAAGACTCAATATGAAGAAATATTTTTTGAGCCAAACAGGTGGGACCTTGCAAAAAGTATCCAGCACAACAGAGAAAGTTGATAGTGACTTAAAAGAAAAAATCTATTTTCAATCCCCAAAATCCAAGTAACCACTTCATTGAGGTTTTCAAGAGTTTGGTGCTGAATGATATTGAGGAATTGACTCCAAGAAAAATAATAAATCCTGAGTATATCAGGGAAAAAATAAGATCTCTGGAGGAAAGGAAAGATATCATCATTCCTTGGTAGAATGGGGCTTTGGAATCAATGCCCTGAACTCTAAGGAGAGACGTTATTTGGTACCAAGTGCGTGTAGGATTCCTATCATCTATACCATACCAGAAATCCATAAGAACACATAGATTCCCCCAGCTCGCCCTATTGTCAATGGCATCAAGTCAGTTACGGTGCATTTGGGGGAGTATTTGGATATGTTTCTTCAATCCAGTGTTAAATCTACTAAACCTGTCTTAAGGAAACTTCTGAGCTGTTACAACTTTTGGGAGAAGTCGAGTTGAGCACCACCTCCGAGTCCTATCTAGTGACAGCTGTTGTGTGCTCTTTGTACACTACCATCCAGCACAAGGACGCTGCGCTGGCCTTGAATTGGGCGCTCAGCAGAAGGGAGGATATTCCACACATACAAAAGTGCTTTCTAGGACAGACATTTGATTATTGTATGTCGCACAACTACTTTTGGTGGAATGGACACTTTTTCTCACAACAGGTTGGTGTGGCTATGGGAGCTAAATCTGCTCCCAGCCTAGCCAACTTGTTTATGACTGTGGGAGGATAGGCATGTGTTCAGTAAAAGATGCCCCCAGTTGAAGTTTTATCTGAGATTTATAGATGACCTCCTTTTCATCTGGGAAGGATCACAAGAATTGGCTATAGAATTCCTAGGAGATCTGAATAAAAATACCAATAACATCATGTTGGACTACCAAATTAGTGATAAAAACATTAACTTCCAGGATGTTACTATTAAAAAAGATAACAACAAACTGAATACTAAAGTATACTTCAAGCCAACAGACTGCAACAGCTATCTATCGATCAGAAGCGGGCACCATCCTGCATTGATAAGATAAGTCCCCAAGGGGCAAATGTTGCATGTTCGACGTAACATCACCAAAGGGGAGGATTATCATCAACAGGCGTGTTTACTTAAGAATACATTCCTGCAGAAGGGATATACGGAGGACACTTTGAATAAAATAATCCACTAAGTATCTGAGATTCCTAGGGAACTATGTTTAACCACTTGCCGACCGCTGGCTGTCATATGACGTCCTTGGCTTTGTGCTGGGATATCTAAATGATGGGTGCAGCTACAGGCATCACGCAGATATCATCATTTTCAGCTGGCGATTCCCTACACCATAAGAATGATCATAGAGGCTGTGCCACTGCTTGATCGTTCTTACGGGTGGCAAGAGTGGACGTCCCCCCTCCCGCCACCCTCCGGTGTCTCTACCGACTCACCTGTACGATCGGTGAGTCGGTGAGAGGATCTGCCAGCCCCGGATGTTGATCATAGAGATTTTCAGTGAACCAGATGGTCGCTGGAGTCTCTACGATCTTCGGAGGCCGGGCGCGATGTTATAAAGTCATGCCCGGCCTCTGCATTAAAAAAAACGGTGCTGCTTTGGCAGTAAAGCGGTAATCATTTTTTTTTTAGGCTTCCCAGCCTAGAGGTGAGATGTGGGGTCTTACTGACCCTATATCTCACTGTAAAGAGGTCCTGTCATGCCATATTCCTATTACAAGGGATGTTTACATTCCTTGTAATAGTAATAAAAGTGATCAAAATTATTATTATTTTT
Organism: Rana temporaria; assembly: GCF_905171775.1. Taxonomy (NCBI): domain Eukaryota; kingdom Metazoa; phylum Chordata; class Amphibia; order Anura; family Ranidae; genus Rana; species Rana temporaria. Next base: position 175,191,634 of record NC_053490.1, read on the forward strand.
TTAAAAGTGTCAAAATATATTTTATTAAGTAAAATTAACAAAAATAAATAAAACATGTATGCCGCCTGTGTCCACCAGTGCCACCACAGTGCTCTGCAATGCAGCATCACCAGCCACCGGTATGGCAAAAAATATTTTACTAGCGAGGAGGCCTACCAGCTTCTATGCATGACCCATAAAGGGCAGCTCTCTGAGTCTCAGTCCGATTCGGATTCAGCCTATGAACCCGTTACAAGCAGTGGGTCTGATACAGAATCGGAAGAGGAACATGTGCATGTGAAAAGAAGGCGTTCTGGCATGGAGCAGCATCCTACTACCAGCAGTGCAGGGCCATCCACCTCACGAGCAGTGCCGTCCACCTCGAGAGCAGTGCCATGTTTCCCAGTTATCCCCGAACATCTCAGTGCATGAGTCCCTTGTAAAATTCTCAGCCAGGCTGGGCATAAAACAGTTGATCCCCAGCAAAAGGGTCCGATATAGGATTAAAATGTACAAACTTTGTGACCGAGCCACGGGGTACATCTACTCCTTCCTGGTGTATGAAGGGAAGGACTCCTAACTGCATCCCTCTGAATGACCAGAGCATATTGGAACCAGCGGAAGAGTGGTCTGGGAACATGTCTAATCACTCCTTGGAAAGGGCTATCACCTTTATGTGGATAATTTTTATACCAGCTTGCCCCTCTTCCGCAATATTCACCGGAGGGACACCCCAGCATGTGGTAAAGTAAGAGCCAATAGAAAGGGCTTCCCACAAAAACTTGTCAATGAAAGGCTACGACAAGGGGAGACGGCATCTTTGCGGAACCAGGAGCGAGTGGAGGGACAGACGAAACTTCCACATGTTCTCATCAATCCACAACAACACCTACGTGGAAGTCCTCAGAGGAAACGGCCCGATCCAGAAACCAGCATGCGTCTATGACTATAATTTGTTAATGAGGGGAGTGGACTTCAATGATCAGATGATTGAACCCTACCTTCCCACAAGAAAATCCTGCCACTGGTATAAAAAGTGTTCATTTATTTTTTCAGTTTGGCCATGTATAACACATAGAGTATATTCTTTACTAAAAATCTACAGAGAATCCCCGTATCTTATCTGCACTACCAAGAAGTTATCTCCGCCCTTTTGTACCCTGAAAGCCCACCAGAAAATATTCACTCTGATTCCGTGAGCAGACCATATGAACGCCTCTGCCTTCTCCGGAACCGACCCTAACCTGTTATACCACCAAGCTACTACCTAACGCTAAACATACCTCTGCCTTCTCCGGAACTGACCCTGGCCTGTTATACAACCACACTTCTGCCTAACGCTAAACTGTACCTACCTCTGCCTGCTCTGCAACTGACCCTGGACTGTTTGACCATGTTTTTTGCCTGCCTCTTGGATTGATCTTTTACCCTGCTATGCTAGTGGGAACACAGGGGTCTCACATATGTGAGGAGCTCCAGAATTGTTTTTCTGGATGAAGAAAACTGTTTTTTTAGTTTTCTCATTCCCGGATTAGGGTCTGGAGACTTGGAGGCTTCAAAGGGATTTGGGTGGGAGAAGCCTCTACCCCTGTCCCTATTCTTTCCTGGCCTGCTACTTAGACCATGTTCCTGCTTACTAAGTGGACCAATATTTTGGCACTGCTGGCAATGTCTCTACTTGCACTGACCCTGGACTGTATATGGACAGTATTCCTGCCTGTACTGACTATGGACAATATTCCTGCCTGCTGCCTGAAAAATTCCATTCACTGTCGCTGACCACATCCCTGCCTGCTGCCTGGATCAGGGCTCTCCTCCTGTGGACAATTGCACTACTAAAACCACAGGTAATCTTTTGTTTACCCTTTACTCAGCAGAATGTATTTTAGGGTGTAATTCTTGGTATGGACATGCTGTGTTAGAAATATGAAGGGCCTCCAAAAATGTGATAGATTGTAAGAAAATTGGCACCTTCTGACTGATGATGATGCAGTAAGAATGTTGGTGTCAAATCACCCACAATTCATTTATGTGAGGATCCATTCATTGGGTAACCTACAGTACTTATTCACAGTTATATCACCTGGTTTCCCCTTTCTCGTGATTGTTACAGAGGAATGCGGAGATGTGGCACCTGTAATTACTATGCATACATTATTGAAAGTGAAAAAATGTAAGGGACAAGTCAATTGAAATACATTAGGGGCAATTTATGTACTGACATGTATACTGTATGTGGGGCATACTACTTTGTGAAGATGATTACAACCATTCAGAGGAGGCTCCAGGATCATACTGTATACAGTATATGATATTTTTACATTTAAAGGCACCTGGGGCAAGGCATGTGTGTCTAAATCATGAAAGAGACAGCACATCATGGAAATGCTGGGTGTTGGAGTTTGTAAAACCCAACCCCAGTGGAGGAAATGTTATCAAATCATTCTACAGAGAGAAATAAAATAGATTTGGGAGTTGGGAGCAACAAGCCCCCAGGTCTAAATGACAGTTTATCTTTTGTACCATTCTTGGTTTAATTTTGGATTGTGTGAGGTTGTCTGACCTCCCATTTCTATTTCCTGTGTGCTTAGAAAGATTGTTCATTTTGTATTGTTTGAGTACCTGGGGAATGGCTTGACACATTATGTGATATCAATTATTTAATAACTTGCATCTATATAAAGTAACCTGATGTCTTATAGCAGATAATATATCTAGTATTTGGTTTGTTTATTATATGGTGTTTTGTACATAAAGAGAAAAAAAAAGAAAAAGAAAACAGGCAGTACAATGACCTAAAGAAGTCAGGAGACATCTCGGAAAAGATAGAACCTATATTCAGAAATCATACAAAATTCACGGGAGGGGGAACATGCCTTATTAAATTGCTACAATTTATTATAGAGGAAGCCATCAAGTCTACCATTTGCATAATTCCTTCCAGGCAAACCACTGGGACAATGTTGGTGAGGCAGTCTGCTTCCAAAGATTAAGATGGTGGCCCTAGCTGCATTTATCAGACAAATTATTAATGTTTTGTTATATTTATTGATTTTTTTAAAAGAGATACATGCAAGAGAAATGCTAATAGGGCATGCTCAGATTAACTTCTGTAGTCATAATATTTGAACTGAAAACCAGAAAGCTGTAAGGACAGGAAAGTCTCAGAATATGTGTAGGAGCATTTTGCTGTATTTTTTTTACAGTGCCAGCACACAGGAGAGACATGAGAATCCATTCTATTCAAAAGATCTGGGGTCCTGTACCATCTAGTGAGTAATGTATAACCTGTTTTTTAAATTGTATTGAAGATAGAGGCTTTATGAGCTAAAAGAAATATACAATCTATTTGGCATTGTGCAAAAGTATCATTGATATTTTTTCCCACGTTCGAATATATGAGGGGGTGTACAGGTTTCTGCATCTTGAAGAAAAGCATATACTAAACAGAGTTCGTGCCTGTGTGGAGAAAAACATAAACATAATTTCTCAAATTTTGTAGTATCCCAAACCAATTTATTATCAAGGGCAGTGCTTTAAGTGGGCCAAAAGTGGTGCCGGTACTCTATTAAAAGCCGGTGCTCCCCCCCCCCCAATACTGAACATGAAAATATATATATTTTACAAACCCTCTCTTAGACGAAACCTAACATTTGATTTTGCTGCTAAAATTACATAAACCAGCTGATGATGTCAGAAACTAAAAAAAGAGAAGATAAAATGGGCACAAAGCATGACAAGGGACAGACACCACAGAAAATAGATAGAATAATGGATGTTATTCATCAGTCTGAGCAGTCCATGTGCAAGCTTGCAACAATAATCATACAATGAACATCTTCCTACTTTTCAAGACAAAACCGAGAAAATAAACATAAAAGGAAAATAACAGGGCAAGTCTGCATGGCTGTCTGAAACGAGCCATGATAAATTGCAGAGTTCCTAATCTCTATAGGAGGAGACGCTGTGAGATGTCATTCCCCATCACCTCTTCATCCTTCTGGTGTAATACACAGGTACCATGCCATGTATATTACAATCCTGTGAGATGTCATTCCCCATCACCTCTCCATCCTTCTGGTGTAATACACAGGTGAGTCCATGCCATGTATATTACAATCCTAACCGTTGACATCTCACAGGATTGAGGCATGGTACCTGTGTATTACACCAGAAGGATGGAGAGGTGATGGGGAATGACATCTCACAGGATTGTAATATACATGGCATGGTACCTGTGTATTACACCAGAAGGATGAAGAGGTGATGGGGAATGACATCTCACAGCGTCTCCTCCTATAGAGATTAGGAACTCTGCAATTTATCATGGCTCGTTTCAGACAGCCATGCAGACTTGCCCTGTTATTTTCCTTTTATGTTTATTTTCTCGGTTTTGTCTTGAAAAGTAGGAAGATATTTGCACCCCTCCAACCTGCAGGCTTTCCACTACACACTGACCAATAACCCACACACTGACCACTATCCTGCACACCACTACACTGCACCCTGACCCACCTGACATCTACACTAACCCACCTCACCCCTGCTTCCTGCACTACTCACATTACACTGCCCCACCTGACACCAACACTGACTATTACACTGACTGACACACATACACTGACCCCCGACACCTACCTGACACATACACTGACCCACCGACCTCACACCTACACTGAAATATGCAAAATGAGGTACAGCGCTAAATGAATAAATAAATTAATGTCAATAGGTGTAATTTGAAAAATTGGTGGAAAGGAAAACTAATGCAGAGTCATATTAAATTCATATGATTCTAAATAATTTTCAATTGAATGAAATTAAGACATAAAAATTAGTGAAGGAGGAAAACTATTGCAGAATCATTATCACATAAAATTGATATATCTGGGCAAGATACTAATAACAAACAAATGAGATGAAAAAAATATCAACAAGTGAAAAAAAACAGTAAGAAAGGAAAACTATTGCAGAATCTCAATCTCATAAAGCTCATGTAGGTCTATGCAAAATGAAAATAAAGGAATTATGAGTGGTGAAAAATTCAGCAGGTGAAAAAATGGTGAAAAAAGAGACAACTAATGCAGAGTCCCAACCACAATGAATTTCATAAGAGTCTATGCAATGCTTTGCATCTAAATGAGTGAAAAATAGCATATAAGTGACACAAATCTTCACACCAGCCACCGGGTAAATAGCCCGACACCCAATTGAGAAGCACTAAGTAGCCTGCTTACCAGGAGACATTGACTGTCACACAGCCTCACCAAGTATAGGGAATTTAACGGTCTCCCCAAGACTCAAGTGCTATCCGGAAACAGCGAAGTGTAATTGAAGTGTTACTTGCGGACATGGAAGGTAAAAAATATTCTCATGGTGCAGTATGTTAACTCAAATACATTTAATATAAGAATTATTGCCCTTACAAGAGCTATGTTGGTATATCAGCGAAACAGCAATCACATATGTGGTCATGTAAGGAGCTGTGGCATCTCTGTTAACTTCTCTCTACTCCCTATCGTCAATCCACCGTCTGGAAAGGAAAAACGCAATGATGTCACCAGGGCTCCACCCGCCATCGCGTTTTTCCTTTCCAGACGGTGGATTGACGATAGGGAGTAGAGGGAAGTTAACAGAGATGCCACAGCTCCTTACATGACCACATATGTGATTGCTGTTTCGCTGATATACCAACATAGCTCTTGTAAGGGCAATAATTCTTATATTCAATGTATTTGAGTTAACATACTGCACCATGAGAATATTTTTTACCTTCCATGTCCGCGAGTAACACTTCAATTACATGCCAAAAGCCCCCCCCCCTCAGGAATCTGATTAATGATTTACTGAGCTTCATGTACCCCTCAGGGCTTTAAGCATAATGTAAGGGGTTAAATGATGAATCCTGCTAGGTATTTGGCATGTCGAATGCCCTGAGGGATGAATTGTATAGCATAGCAGGAATAATAATTGAACCCCTTACATGCTGAAATATAATGCATTCCTCAGGGCTTTCAGCATGTACAGGGTTAAATGATTAATCCTGCTATGCTATACAATTCATCCCTCAGGGCATTCGACATGCCAAATACCTAGCAGGATTCATCATTTAACCCCTTACATGATGCTTAAAACCCCCGAGGGGTACATGAAGCTCAATAAATCGTTAATCTGATTCCTGAGGGGGGGGGCTTTTGGCATGTAACGGTCTCGGTCTGTACTGTGGCATGGCGTGTCTCTCCTCTCCCCCAACTGCTGCTGACCTGTTGTCCATTGACTCGAGTTCCACGTCACAGATGAAGACTCATTTCCAGATCCGGTCAGGGAGAGAAGATGGTGGCGGCTTACAGAAGCGCGGGCGCCGGGGGGGTGGGGTCTTTCGCGCATGCGCCGCCCACGTTCAAGGATTGGCCAGCCGCGGCAGCACATGACCACAATCGACCAATCGCAGGGCGCAACATGGCGACCGAGCCAGTGACACAGTACATCAAATTTAACACGGACCATGATAAGTGACACATTAACGTGCAGGAATTCGCCCCCCCTGAATATTTTGCCCGGTGCGACGCCCCCCCCCCTCGCTACGCCAGTTCCGGTACGGGAAACCCACGTACTGGGCGCACGGAGAGGTGCTGGTACTCTCCAGGGCCATTTTTGGAAGTGGCGGTACTGAGTACCGCCGCGTTCCGGCCCAGTTAAAGCACTGATCAAGGGGTATAGACTGGGTTAAGTGCAGTGGCGTTGCTAGGGGGGTGCGGGGGGTGCGGGCCGCACCGGGTGACACCCACTAGAGGGGTGACACCATCCCGATTAAAAAAAAAAAAAAAAAAAAATTTTTTTTTTTTTTTAGCTGACATGACCAGAGGTGCAGGTGGCTGTGTAATGTAAAAGGGGTGCAGTGATGCAGGGTGTTGTGTAATGTAAAAGGGTCCAGAGGTGCAGGGGGCTATGAGATGTAAAGGGGGCCAGTGATGCAGGGTGTTGTGTAATGTAAAGGGGTCCAGAGGTGCAGGGGGCTATGTGATGTAAAGGGGTGCAGAGGTGCAGGCGGCTGTGTAATGTAAAAGGGGTGCAGTGATGCAGGGTGCTGTGTAATGTAAAGGGGTCCAGAGGTGCAGGTGGCTGTGTAATGTAAAAGGGTCCAGAGGTGCAGGGTGCTGTGTAATGTAAAGGGGTGCAGAGGGCTGTGTAGTGTAAAAGGGTCCAGAGGTGCAGGGGGCTATGTGATGTAAAGGGGTGCAGAGGTGCAGGCAGCTGTGTAATGTAAAAGGGGTGCAGTGATGCAGGGTGCTGTGTAATGTAAAGGGGTCCAGAGGTGCAGGTGGCTGTGTAATGTAAAAGGGTCCAGAGGTGCAGGGTGCTGTGTAATGTAAAGGGGTGCAGAGGGCTGTGTAGTGTAAAAGGGTCCAGAGGTGCAGGGAGCTATGTGATGTAAAGGGGTGCAGAGGTGCAGGCGGCTGTGTAATGTAAAAGGGGTGCAGTGATGCAGGGTGCTGTGTAATGTAAAGGGGTCCAGTGATGCAGGGTGCTGTGTAATGTAAAAGGGGTGCAGTGATGCAGGGTGCTGTGTAATGTAAAGGGGTCCAGAGGTGCAGGTGGCTGTGTAATGTAAAGGGGTCCAGAGGTGCAGGGTGCTGTGTAATGTAAAGGGGTGCAGAGGGCTGTGTAGTGTAAAAGGGTCCAGAGGTGCAGGGGGCTATGTGATGTAAAGGGGTGCAGAGGTGCAGGCGGCTGTGTAATGTAAAAGGGGTGCAGTGATGCAGGGTGCTGTGTAATGTAAAGGGGTCCAGTGATGCAGGGTGCTGTGTAATGTAAAAGGGGTGCAGTGATGCAGGGTGTTGTGTAATGTAAAAGGGTCCAGAGGTGCAGGGGGCTATGAGATGTAAAGGGGGCCAGTGATGCAGGGTGCTGTGTAATGTAAAGGGGTCCAGTGATGCAGGGTGCTGTGTAATGTAAAGGGGTCCAGAGGTGCAGGGTGCTGTGTAATTTAAAGGGGTGCAGAGGGCTGTGTAGTGTAAAAGGGTCCAGAGGTGCAGGGGGCTATGTGATGTAAAGGGGTGCAGAGGTGCAGGTGGCTGTGTAATGTAAAAGGGGTGCAGTGATGCAGGGTGCTGTGTAATGTAAAGGGGTCCAGTGATGCAGGGTGCTGTGTAATGTAAAAGGGGTGCAGTGATGCAGGGTGCTGTGTAATGTAAAGGGGTCCAGAGGTGCAGGTGGCTGTGTAATGTAAAAGGGTCCAGAGGTGCAGGGTGCTGTGTAATGTAAAGGGGTGCAGAGGGCTGTGTAGTGTAAAAGGGTCCAGAGGTGCAGGGGGCTATGTGATGTAAAGGGGTGCAGAGGTGCAGGCGGCTGTGTAATGTAAAAGGGGTGCAGTGATGCAGGGTGCTGTGTAATGTAAAGGGGTCCAGTGATGCAGGGTGCTGTGTAATGTAAAAGGGGTGCAGTGATGCAGGGTGCTGTGTAATGTAAAGGGGTCCAGAGGTGCAGGTGGCTTTGTAATGTAAAAGGGTCCAGAGGTGCAGGGTGCTGTGTAATGTAAAGGGGTGCAGAGGGCTGTGTAGTGTACAAGGGTCCAGAGGTGCAGGGGGCTATGTGATGTAAAGGGGTGCAGAGGTGCAGGCGGCTGTGTAATGTAAAAGGGGTGCAGTGATGCAGGGTGCTGTGTAATGTAAAATGGTCCAGAGGTGCAGGGTGCTGTGTAATGTAAAGGGGTGCAGAGGGCTGTGTAGTGTAAAGGGTCCAGAGGTGCAGGGGGCTATGTGATGTAAAGGGGTGCAGAGGTGCAGGGGGCTGTGTAATGTAAATGGGTCCAGAGGTGAAGGGGGCTGTGAGATGTAAAGGGGTCCAGTGATACAGGGTGCTGTGTAATTTTAAAGGGGTCCAGTGATGCAGGGTACTGTGTAATTTTAAAGGGGTCCAGTGATGCAGGGTACTGTGTAATTTTAAAGGGATCCAGTGATGCAGGGGGCTGTGTAATGTAAAGGGGTCCAGTGGTGCAGGGGGCTGTGTAATGTAAAAGGGTCCAGAGGTGAAGGGGGCTGTGAGATGTAAAGGGGTCCAGTGATACAGGGTGCTGTGTAATTTTAAAGGGGTCCAGTGATGCAGGGTACTGTGTAATTTTAAAGGGATCCAGTGATGCAGGGGGCTGTGTAATGTAAAGGGGTCCAGTGATACAGGGGGCTGTGTAATGTAAAGGGGTCCAGTGATGCAGGGGGCTGTGTAGTGTAAAGGGGTGCAGGGTACTGTGCAATGTAAAGTGGTCCAGAGGTGCAGTTGTGGAGAGGGGTACACAGTAGTAACAAAAAAGATATTGAAGGATGCAGAGGTATGCAGGGGGCACAGTGGGGTGTTTTTACATTTTAACGTGTGGGGGGGGTGCCAGATATTGGATCCGCCCCGGGTGCCAAATGCTCTAGGTACGCCCCTGGCCTATAGGCTCCTGAGATGTGAATTCCGGTTCTGGAGAAAGAGAGGTGGGGGGAGGGGACAAAGAAAAATGGAGAGAAAGAAGAAGGGATAGAACGCACAAGAAAGATGGATAGGGAGAGAGAGAAAAGGGGAAGAAAGGAGAACAGAGAGCAAACAGTAGGGTAAAAAATATTTGAAAATTTTTATTGGGGGGGGGGGGGGGGGGGGTGACACCATATTTTACCGCACCAGGTGACACCAACCCTAGTGACGCCACTGGTTAAGTGCAACACAGCCAATCTTCCAATTGGAAATGCAATTGCGATCTAAACTGAACAGTTGTGTAAAATGTACCCTCTAAAAAAAAAGTTTTACATGTAGGAGAAGAATGCTAGAATTGGCCTGGTTTGAAAGTGATTAATATTTGGAGCCTCCACATGCACATGGCCCTGGCTAGTCCGGAATGCCCAAGGGATTGTAGTGTGCTTGGATGCTGAGAAAGCATTTGATTCGATTAGTGGGACTTTCTCGGGGGAGTTCTGATCAGCTTTGGCTTCGGTCCCCATTTTTGTCCTGGTTGAAACTGCTGTATGTACATCCTAGTACCAAGGTAAGAATGAATGGCACCCTGTCTGATTTCTTTCCTTTGGGTAGGGGGACAAGTCAGGGTTGCCCTCTGTCATCAGGGCATATTTTCCCGGCGATGGAACCTTTGGCTATCCTGCTCTTAGCAAATCCTGCAGTGCCGGGTATTCCAGTGGGATCCATAGTGGAGAAGCTCTCTTATACCTGGCAGATGCGTATTTGTCTTTGTCTCTCTGCGCATCCCTTGCAGTCATCAATCATTTTGGCCACTTTTCAGGGATTTGTATTAATTGGGACAAATGTGTACTTTTTCTGTTGCACCCCTCTGTCCCTCAGGTTGACACCGGCATGCAGCTTCAATGGGTGGATGAGTTCACTTATCTTTTAATCCAAGTCGGGACACTACGGCTGTCTATTTGGAGAATAACATTCCCCCTCTACAACCCAGTCGTGATCCCTAAGTCGCTATTTTTAAAGTTGAATGGGTTGAATGTTCTTTTTCTGGGCTGGGTTGGACCCCCTGGCTGGCGCGATACACCCTGCAGCTTTCTTAAATGCAGGGCAGCCTAGCCCTGCCCAACTTTCAGATATACTTTTGGGTGGCTGTGCTAGTCACAATCCAATGGCAGTTTGCCCAGCCTAGACATAACCCAGGGGTGACATCAAAGACAGCTGTATTGGTTTTGTACATGGCCCTGAGCAACATCATTTTCAGTGGGTCATGAGCTCATCCCTTAGTAACAGGACCTATGCAGGTGCCTCTCTGTGTCTGGAACAATTGCCCCTCACTTGCCCCAGTTTTTTTTTTATTCGGGGTTCCCCTTAACTTGATCCTGGATCCGTAGCTGTGGGTACTTCATAGGATGCAGTTACCTGAGCCTATACTCCTGGAGTCTGACCTGATTGAATATCTTCTTGCCTCCAGGGTGATGAGGAACCCCCTGTTTTCCCTATATCTCTGCCTTTCCGTAGCTTACGATTCAAGTCCATCCGTATGTTTCATCGTTGGCATTTTGATATCTCTGAGCTCTCAGAGGAGGACTGGGAGGATTGTGTGTCCACCTATGTTACCTCTATGATCTCAGCTAAAGACTGGTTCATTCAGCTTAAATTTCTACACAGGGTCTATTACACTTCTCCATGCTTAGCAAGTATTTATCTGTAGGTCGACCCGATGTGTGTGGTGTGCTGTTTCCATTGGTACCTTTATGCATATGGTATGGTCCTGTCATATACTGACCCCCTGCTGGGAGTCAGTGACTTAGACCCTCAGTCAACTATGTGCTATCCCACTGCACCTTGAACCCCTTTTCCTCCTTTTGGGCCAAATAGAGGATGTTGAGGCAGAACCAAAACACTAAACTTTTTATTATATATGCCCTATTTAATGCGAGAAGGGAGGTCCTACTACAGTTGAAGTTTCCCGCGCCTCCCATAAATAATGTCTGGAGAAAAAAGAAAGACCATTAATTCAGTATTCACTCTTTATAAAAATTAATTATGAAAGTAGGAATTGTCTTTAAAAAATTGACAAGGTGTGGTCTACCTAGATAGATGCATATAGACAAAATTAATTTCAGAGCTTACTGTTTCCTGTGCTCCCTCCCACCACTGTTGTACTCTCTTTTCTTTCCCTATCAATCTCCCCCTTCCCCCCTTCTTATCCAGCCATCCCCTCACTTCTAGGGATGAGCCGAACACCCCCCGGTTCGGTTTGCAGCAGAACATGCGAACAGGCAAAAAATTTGTTTGAACACGCAAACACCATTAAAGTCTATGGGACACAAACATGAAAAATCAAAGTGCTCATTTTAAAGGCTAATATGCAAGTTATTGTCATAAAAAATGTTTGGGGGTCCCGGGTCCTGCCCCAGGGGACATGTATCAATGCAAAAATAGTTTTAAAAACTGAAGTTTTTTTCGGGAGCAGTGATTTTAATAATGCTTAAAGTTAAACAATAAAAGTGAATTATTCCTTTAAATTTCGTACCTGGGGGCTGTCTATAGTATGCCTATAAAGTAGCGCATTTTTCCCGTGCTTAGAAAAGTCCCTGCACAAAATGACATTTCTAAAGGAAAAAAAGTAATTTAAAACTGATTGCGGCTATAATGAATTGTCGGGCCCTGGCAATACAGATAAAAGTAATTGAAAAAAAACAGCATGAGTTCCCCCCTTAGTCCATTACCAGGCCCTTTGGGTCTGGTATGAATATTAAAGGGTCACTAAAGGAAATTTTTTTTTAGCTAAATAGCTTCCTTTACCTTACTGCAGTACTGGTTTCATGTCCTCATTGTTCGTTTTTGCTTTGAAGTAGCTGTAATTCTGCTGTGATCTCCACACTTCCTGGTTGCCTGTTTCCTTATAACCATGGTACTGGGAGCTTTTCACGGTGGTCTAAGCTGTCATTACTGTGTGTCTAAAACTCCTCAGAACCAATCAGATTCATTTTAAAAACAAAACACTGCCCTGGATTTGTTTGTTTTTGTTCTGTGAGTCTTCCCGACTCACCTCTCACCCGGAACTTCATGTATGTACCTTTAAAACCAAAAGTGAAACTAGAGGCACATTATATGATTGAATTTAATCTATTTTTAATCATTTTTAAAAGGAATCAGTTAACTTTTATGTCTTTATACCCTGTAAACAGTCATTTCAGCAAAACATTTTTTTTTCCTTTAGTGACCCTTTAAGGAAACCCCAAACCAAAAGTTTAAAAAAAAATGTGGGGGTCCCTTAAAATTCCATATCAGGCCCTTCAGGTCTGGTATGGATATTAAGGGGAACCCTGCACCATTTTTTTAAATGACGTGGGGTTCCCCCCAAAAATCCATACCAGACCCTTATCCAAGCACGCAACCTGGCAGGCTGCAAAAAAAGAGGGGGGAGGAGAGAGCGCTCCCTCCTAAACCATACCAGACCACATGCCCTCAACATGGGGAGGATGTCCCCATGTTGATAGGGACAAGGGCCTCATCCCCACAACCCTTGCCTGGTGGTTGTGGGGGTCTGCGGGCGGGGGCTTATCGGAATCTGGAAGCCCCCTTTAACAAAGGGGATCCCCAGATCCTGCCCCCCTATGTGAATTGCTAAGGGGTACATTGTACCACTACCATTTCACAAAGAAAAAGTGTGAAAATATAAAAAATTACAGAAGATGGCTTGGGACAAGCCAAAAAAAAAAAAGAATTCCAGCGATATAATCCAGTCTGTCCAGCGTTGTAATCCATTCTTGATATCCCGCGGTGATCCATTCTCCAGCAATGCTCTCCAGCGAGGAACGAAGCACGATCTTGCCTGCATCTGAGGCACCCGCCTAATGACGTGCAAGCTGTTTGACAGTTCTTTTACAACCGAGGGCAGGTTCCCGTGTTGCGTCAGAGGGGGCAGGGTCACAGTCACTGTTGGCCCCGCCCTCAGTTATAAAAGAACTGTCAAACAGCTTGCGCATCATTAGGCGGGTGCCCCCGGTGCAGGCAAGATTGTGCTTTGTTCCTCTCTGGAGAGCATCGCTGGGGAATGGATCACCGCGGGACATCGAGAATGGATTACAATGCTGGACAGACTGGATTATATTGCTGGAATGATTTTTTTTTTTTTTAACAAAGGACTTGTCCCAAGCCATCTTCTGTCAATTTTAACATCTTCACACTTTTTCTTTGTGAAATGGTAGGGGTACAATGTACCCCCTATCAATTCAAATAGGGGACGGGATCTGGGGGATTTGTTAAAGGGGGCTTGCAGATTCTGATAAGCCCCTGCCCGCAGACCCCCACAACCACCGGGCAAGGGTTGTGGGGAGGAGGCCCTTGTCCCCAACAACATGGGGACATCCTCCCCATGTTGAGGGCGTGTGGCCTGTTATGGTTTTTAAAAAAATGGTGCAGGGTTCTCCTTAATATCCATACCAGACCTGAAGGGCCTGATATAGAATTTGGGGGGGACCCCCAAGGTTTTTTTTTAATTTTGGTTCGGGGTTCCCCTTAAAATTCATACCAGACCCAAAGGGCTTTTTTTGCACTGATACATGTCCCCTGGGGCAGGACCCAGGTCCCCAAACACTTTTTATGACAATAACTTTCATATTAACTTTTAAAATTAGCACTTTTGATTTCTCCCATAGACTTTTAAAGGGTGTTCCGTGACTTTTCAAATTTGCTGCGAACACCCCAAATTGTTCGCTGTTCGGCAAATGGGCGAACAGGCAATGTTCGATTAAAACTCATGTTCGACTCCAACAGATAGCCCATCCCTACTGTCCATTAGACATGTGCAATTTGTTTAGTTCCAAATTAATTTGTTATTAAATTCAAACAACTTTGTTAATTTGGACATTTCCGAATTTCCAATTTTTTTTATTTTTTTGAATATTCGGAAATTAGAAAATTAGAAAATTCGGAAATTCTAAATTATGGAAATTTGAAAATGTGAAAATTCAGAAATTTGAAAATTCGGAAATTTGAAATTCAAAAATTTGGAAATTCGAAAATTCAGAGATTCAAAATGAAAAAATAAAAAAAATTGACAATTCGAAAATTCGAAAACTTGGAAATTTGAAAATCCAAAAATTTGAAAATCCAAAAATTAGAAAGGAAAATCCAAAAATTAGAAAGAACGAAAACCCTAAAAATCCAAAAATTTGAACTACTGTAACTAACTAACTAACTAACTAACTAACTAATAATAACTAACATTAAATGATAGGAATTGGAATTTCCTTTCAAATTTGGCTGTTAGTGAATGTAACGAATGCAAGTTTATCTGAAGTTAAGAATTATCCATAATAACAAATGCTGTTTCCTTTTTTTGTGTGGGTTGATGCTCAATATACAAGTAACTTTTTTCTGCAACTGCTATAGTTGGATTTTTTAATAATTGGCCAATTATGGTTTTATATATAAGACAGGGGCGGACTGACCATTGGGACTCTCGGGCACTGCCAGAGGGCCCCATGCCACTAGGGGCCCCATCAGGGTTGCCAGGCTCAATAAAATCAGGGACAGTATGTAAAAATCTGTGTTTTCTTTACATCTGTCCCTGATATGTCCAAAACCGACATGCTTTTGATGTGAAAATCCTGAGATTTTAGCTGCCCTGCCTATGCACTGCCTCCTGGCGTGGTGGCCATCTGTAAGCCCGGGGGGCCCAATAATCTTCTATTGCCCGGGGGCCCCATGAGTTGTCAGTCCACCCCTAATATTAGACAGTAGGTTTTTGTATGTTCTAGGTTTTTCAATTAAGAATTATCTTTATTCTAATCTTTATATGTGTCAATCGGTTTGTTGGGTCTCTCACTTATTTAGGGATACATTACATATTTTGATACATTGAGGTTGAGCTTGAGTCTGGGTTTTTATTATTTATGCATACTGACAGTTCCCTCATGACATACAATAGTTTTGTGTGTTCTTTTTTGTGGGGGGGGGGGGGTCTTGAGGACACATTTTATTTTAGTTTTTATACCTATGAGTAATAAGAATTATTCGATTTTGTGACAGTTATGGATTTTACAGTAATGTTCAGTTAAATGTTTTAATGTATGGTGAAAATATTTTAATGAAGGGCATATGCTTTTTTTCCCCTTGCATCTTCTTCAAGTGAACTGTATGTTGAATATGCCAAAGTCCCTATATTGTTAATAGCTTATGAAGTGATTCCTGCTGTAAAAGCAAGCAATTCATAAATACCAATAAATTCTGAATGAAATCAAAACATCCAGTAATTAAAAAAAGGAAACGCACAGTAGAAAGAGAGAAAATCATCTCATATTAATGTATGCTTGGCCAGCATTTAACCTGTTTTACATTTCTGGATGAAATGCAATTTTCAGCTGGGTGATGTATAAGTAACTGAAGCCTGCTAAACAAATGAATATATTAGCAATAATAACTGACAAGATATGAATCATCAAGGTACCACAGGGCATATGCATGGAAATATAAAGCCATAATAAAATACAATAGTGCTGTACTGATCTTCATATCATACTACATAGGTCATGCTCACATATCATTGTTCAGTATAACCTAGAAATGAGTGGAGGAAAATGTTGAACATTATTTTGTAATGACAACAATTGTTGTAGTGCAGTAAAATGTATCTTGTGAATATATCCAACAAAAACAATAAACCAGTTTAACCACTTCACCCCCGGAAGGATTTACCCTCTTCCTGACCAGGGCACTTTTTGTGTAAAGACGCTGCATCGTTGTAACTGACAATTGCATTGTCATGCGACGTTGTACCCAAAGAAAATTGACGTCCTTTTTTCCCCACAAATAGAGCTTTTCTTTTGATGGCTTTTGAGCACATCAGCAGTTTTCATTTTTTGTGTTATAAACAAAAAAGGAGTGACAATTTTGAAACAAAAGCAATATTTTTTTACTTTTTGCTATAATAAATCCCCCAAAACTATATAAAAATATTTTTTTTCCTCAGTTTAAGCCGATATGTATTCTTCTACATATTATTGGTAAAAAAAAAAAAAAATTGCATAATGGTATATTGATTGGTTTTCGCAAAAGTTATAACGTCTACAAAATAGGGTATATATTTATGGCTTTTTTTTATTTGTAATGGTGGCGATCTACGATTTTTATCATGACTACGACATTGCGGGGGACACATCGGACACTATTGACACTATTTTGGGGCCATTATCATTTATACAGCGATCAGTGCTATAAAAATGCACTGATAACTGTGTAAATGATACTGGCAGGGAAGGGGTTAAACACTAGGGGGCGATCAAGGGGTTAAGTGTGTCCAAGGGAGTGATTCTATCTGTAGGGAGGATGGTCTCACAAAAACATGACAGAGATCACTGCTCCCGATGACAGGGAGCAGTAGATCAATGTCATGTTGCTAGGTAGAACAGGGAAATGCCTCTCCATTCCACCATCGTGGGACACAGGCGGACATCAAGTTTGACCTGCAGGCATGGTCACACAGCACGCACCCACTAGCCCGCAAATTAAAGGGGACGTACAGGTACACCCATTTTCACATGAAACCAGGAAGATTCACCAGAAACACCACCTTTTTCTTGAGGAGTCTCTTTGGGAATTAGAAAATAAGTGGCATTGAAGGAAATGCAAGAAAAAAGGGAGGGCGCACAGACCTAGTGCATTACCACTTAAACATTTTATTAAAAATAGAATAAAAGCAATGATCATATTCACAAAGGAATCTAAGCTGAACCTCACGGCACCTGCCAGTGGAACCTGATGACAAGGAGGATCAAATAATATAACAAAAATTAAAAATAAAAAAGAGACAGACTGCTGCACACCGTAAAGAGTTAACTACAAGTTTATTGAAAAAATATATATCAAAAAGAACACATATATATCAGGCATAAAAAATGGTCCCCTAAAAATAGGTGGACCTACCCAGATAATTCCCTAATGGACACCCCCCCCACAAACCGGCATATACTGGTAACTAGAATAAGGGAATACTTGATCCTCCCGAAGGAGGGTCAGAGTAAATAAGTAGCGCACCCACCCTTCACACAATACACAGATACCCCCCCACATAAAAAAGCCCAATTGCTATTACAATATATGCCTAATAGTTCACACACAGGACAGTGGTTTCCTGAAATGACAGGTAAAATTACCACTATCTATGTGAGGGAACGCAGCAAAGAGGGAAACCAAAGGAAGGACATGAAAAATGATCCTGTAATATAGTAGTGGTAATACACCCCTCCACTAGGACTAGTGACCAACAAAGTAATCAATACTAACAAAACCAGTGGGACCGTGAGCCTGAAATAGCTGAGAAAGTCTCTCATGGAGATCACCATTTTGAAACATATGTAGCTTCCATGTGAATCTGGTTTCATTAATTGAGACATTGAAGAGATGGCAGAGGCACTGTAGTTATAGTTTTTCTACACAGTCAATTTCACCTGAAATGCACTTAATGAGAATGCAAAAATGTTACCACTGATAGATATCTGAATTGATTCCCATAAAGTGTGGATATAGTCCATTGGGTTGCTTAGGCAAGCATGTCCTTGAAGTGGTTCCGTGTGTTGCTTATGCAGCTTACAGGTTTGGATAGGAAATTAGTGATTAGACAAATGGTGTGATGGTTGTAAGTGACAGTATTAGCAGCGATGTTTCACAACAGTGTAACACAAGATTTACTCACTGTTTGCTGTCAAATGATAGCTCGAGATCGTAGCTATTCCATCCAGTCTATAATCACACTTTTGCTCATGGGGTCTTCAGTCAAACCATCCATCCGTATATCTCCATAGTACCTGAAGTGCTGCTCATTATAAAAGTGCTTGTCTGGTGAGGTGATTGTAAGATGTTATATCCAGTGAAAGACAATGATAGATTTCCAGTGTCTCTAGTGATAGTTGATAGTGCCAATGTCCAGAATAGGATAATAAATCTTCAGTTTCCAGTTCAAAAAGTGGCTGGGTAGGTCCACCTATTTTTAGGGGACCCATTTTTTATGCCTGATATATATGTGTTCTTTTTGATATATATTTTTTCAATAAACTTGTAGTTAACTCTTTAGGGTGTGCAGCAGTCTGTCTCTTTTTTATTTTTTATTTTTGTTTTAATGTACTTTTTGATTGCACCTCCCGATAATATCGTTGAGTACTGCACTATTCCTTATTAGGTGGGATTCCCATATTCTCCCCTTTTTTCCTAGGATCAAATAATACCTCAGACATCTGGACAGCTGATGCGTTTCTGGGGCGTACCCCCTTCCTCAAAGCCTAGGTGGTTCACCCATCAGGTTCCACTGGCAGGTGCCGTGAGGTTCAGCGTAGCTGTCTGAAAAGCGCTTACCTAAGCTTCATTTGTGAGTAGGATTATTGCTTTTATTCTATTTTTAATACTTTTAAGTGGTAATGCACTAGGTTGGTGCTCCCTCCCTTTTTTCTTTCTTTTTCTTTTTCTGTTCTGAAGAGGGCTGCAAGACTCTAGACTTTGCCGTGAGACTACACTACATTACCCGGGTTTGGCGAAACACCAGAGCGCAGGAGAATTTTGTTTTATTGAAGAAAATGCCACATTATTCTTGGAGCATCTAAACCCATTGCTTAAAGGGTCACTAAAGGAAAAATATGTTTTAGCTGAAATGACTGTTTACAGGGTATAGAGACATAATAGTTAACTGATTCCTTTTAAAAATGATTACAAATAGATACAAACCAATCATATAATGTGCCTGCAGTTTAGTTTCGTTTTTTTCTGTTGTTTGCTGGTTCTCTGATGTACAGAGAGCCAATATAGGGCAGTGAGCCAATAGAGGGCAGTGATACTTTGTCTAAAACTCCTCAGCACCAATCCAGTTTCGTTTTACACACAGTAATCACACCTCCTTGATTAGTCACCACAGTGAGAAATCTCCCAGTACTGTGGTGATCAGGAAACAGACAACCAGGAAGTGTCCAGAACAGAGAGGATTTACAGCAACATCAAAGCAAAAACGAACAATGAGGACATGAAACCAGGACTGCAGTAAGGTAAAGGAAGCTATTTAGCTTAAAAAAAATGTTCCTTTAGTGACCATTTAAGGACATGGAAATCTTGAACATAACCTTGGTAACTTTGCATTCATTGGGGATACAAAGAGGTCTTCAAAATGTATGACAATAGCAATTACTCATTGTTATCTAAATGGGCTATGGAAAAATTACCTGCTTGAATATTGCTGGGCTCCAGAATGTATGTTACTGACAGGTGTAAACAACTTACTTTGGGCCTACTTCATTATAGGCACAACTTCTTTCATCAGGGTCCAACTGTGAATGCCCCTGCCTCTTCATATAGGAGACAGTCATGTTATTTTCCATCTTGAGCAGGACTGATTTCTCTATGTTCTTGTGTTGAAAATTCATAAGTGTTTGATAGGCTTCTAGAAAGTTCAAAACCACTTTTCTTGTGCAAAAGGTCCAACTCCCCTAAGCTGACTATACAAGGCACTGGACACCCCTACCTCTTTCTCTGGTATCAAATGAACTATCTATTCACTGCCTGAAGTCAGCTCTGGAAAGACGCTTTATTTGTCCACCACCAGAGACTCCACCTCATAAAATGGGGAAGCCAGAATTCTTGACGTCTCAGACGTTTTCAATGGGAAACAAGTAATGACGAAATGCGTCTGGAAGGCCATGCAGTGACGTCACCACGTTAAGGAGGAAGGGCTCCGTTAGTTGCCGGCCGGCACTTTGTTTTCTACGCTGCATGTTTTTATCTGCTCTTGTAAGTACAATATATGCTTTTTAAATAAAAGTACGTTTTACGGAATTACACTATGGTGACCTTTTCTCTACCTATATATCTGGATGAGTCTGAGATTGTGCCGGAAGTTCTTCCCCGGGAACCTGTCTCCCCCTGCATTCCTGTGAGTCCATTTAAATAAAGGACATGGCTGGGCTATAGCCGACTGCAAATCAAGCTTGCCCTCTGGTAAGCGGCCTCATATCTCAGTGGAGGGTTGTCACTTCAGTGTGGAAATACTTGTTACATCACAGTGGTGTCTGTCCTCAGGATCGTGTATATGTATGCACTTTTAGTGCGTTTTGGGACTTTACACCCATATTTATTATTTGAATCGTTTAAAATTCATTATTGAAATTTTAATTTTAAATCTATTTATTTTAAAATTGACCTGGTGCAGCTTTATTTTCTCTGTATTCCTGGTTCTGTGTATCACACGCAAGCTGCTGCCTTGTATGTTTATTTGTATTTACTTTTATCTTTATGTGTAATTAGTGCAGTTTTTCGTGTTTTTCTTTTTATTCAAAGGGAAAGCAACCTGCCCACCTGCCTCATTTGTGACAAGCCCACCAGGTGGAACTCAACGTTGGTAATGCTGCAGCCGCTGCACACAAAGTAGAGGGCCATCAATGAGTGCCTGTGCGAGTATTCCACCAGGACAGGGTCAGGGGGGATTGGCTTCTTTTCGTCACGCAGTGGCTGCTGATCAAGGATTAATGCACTGTCCTGTCACCATCTGAGGAGGCCACAAGGATGGTGAGCAGCGACAATGCATGCATCAGTGACACTGTCCCTCTAGTCTTCCTATTGGAGCACACGCTTTGTGGAAGAATGGGCAGGGCACTTGAGGAAGAACAGAGGGAGGAAGAGGAGGACTTCCTTACACATAAAGGCCCCCTTTATCCAGATAGCATTCCTGCGGGCCAACCAAACACACAGGAAGAATAGGAGGAGGAGGAGGATTGTGTCAGCATGGATGTAGAACATAACACTCAGCAGTAGTCTTCAAGGGATGTTTTTCAGTCCCCAGAAACCCAAGTAGTTGTACATGGCTGGGAGGAGGTAGTTACGAATCATGTGATCCTTAGTGACCCAGAGGACTCAGAATCGAATACCTATGCAAACTTACGCTGCATGGCCTCCCTGATTCTGCAAAGCCTGCACAGGGACCCTAAGATTTGGGGTATCAGAGAGAGGATGGATCATTACTGGCTGGCAACCCTTCTTGATCCACGTTACAATGGTAAGGTTGCAGAACACATCCTGCCTTTGCAGAGGGAGCAGAGAATGAAACATCTTCAGGAGGCCTTTAAGAAAGGTTTGTGCAACACATTTCCAGTCCCTGGGAGGTTACAATTTCCTGTTCAGTCAGAGGAAGAGCAGGGGAGAAGGTTGCCGGCTGACTGATGCCTTTAAACAATTTTCCAGTCCTCAGTGCCAAGGTCTGATCGTTTCATGCAACCATCTGCAGCATCTGCATTACATGATGCAGGAATATCTAGGGGCAAGAGCAGACTTGGAGACCTTTCCAACAGAGCATCCACTGGGTTACTAGGTCTTTAGGATGGTCCACTGGCCAGAACTTGCTCAATATGCAATTGAGCTACTGGCCTGTCCTGCATCCAGTGTGCTTTCTGAACACAAATTCAGCTTTGCTGGAGGCTTTGTAATGGATCAAAGAGTGTGCCTGTCCACAGACTCCATTGATAGACTCACATTCAAAATAATAAATCAGTCTTGGATCAGCAGCTATCAAGCATCTGATGCTGATGTATCTGATTGAATTTTCTATGGATGTGGGTTCCCTTGAAGAATGCCTATGCTGACTATCCTATTCCTCCTCAATCTTTATGCAAGCTTCCAACAATATTTTTGGTTTAGGGCACCACCCAAAGCCCAATTTTTCTGCCCTGTTTAACAGAGGCATGTAATTACAATTTTTGATATAATATTTCAATGCAGGGCCCATTCCTGTGCCCAACAAGAGTATCTGTGAGGGCTTACAGTGTTGTGGCACCACCATCACCACCCAAGGCCCATTTTTTCTGCCACTTTTTAACAGGGGCATGTAATTACAATTTTTGATCTAATATTTCAATGCAGGGTCCATTCCTGCGAACAACAAGAGTAACTGTGAGGGCTTACAGTGTTCTGGTACCACCAAAGACCCAATTTGTATGCCCCTGTTTAAAAGAGGTATGTAAATACAATTTTGTATATAATATTTCAACTCAGGGTCCATTCCTGCACCCACCAAGATTATCTGTGAGAGGTTACTCCACCACCACCACCCAAGGCCCAAATTTTCTGCAGAGTATATAGGGCAGGTCATATAGTGTATATATACTGCTGTCCGGAGTATATAGTGCCTTAGGGACCCCCACACCATTTAAAAAAAAATTGGGTGCAGGGTTCCCCTTAATATCCATACAAGACCTGAAGGGCCTGGTATGGATTTTTGGGGTTTTGGGGTTTTGTTTTTTTTTTGGTATTTTTGGTATTTTTATCTATATTGCCAGGATCCAACAATACATTACAGCCGTGAGCAATTTTAAATAATTTTTTTTTTTTCCTTTAGAAACGTCATTTTGCTGTGGTACTGTTATAAACATGGGAAATATACGCTACTTTACAGGCATACTAAGAACACCCCAGGCACAATATTTAAAGCAATATTTAATTTTTATTGTTTCACTTTAAGCATTATTAAAATCACTGCTCCCGAAAAAAAAAAACAGTTTTTAAACCTTTTTTTTATGGCAATAACTTGCATATAAGTCTTTAAAATTAGCACTTTTGATTTTCCATGTTCGTGTCCCATAGACAGTGTTTGCATGCTTCGACCCGAACCGAGTCATCCATAGTGAGGTGTATGATTAACCAATTATGCCAAGCAGGTGATAAAGGTCATCAATTTAATATGTATGTTGAAACAGGCATTAACTGAAATGCATACAACTGTGAAGAAATCTTAAAACTGGCTTTGTGCACTGGTGCGTAATCATGTTGGAACAGGAAGAGGCTATTCCCAAACTGTTCCCACAAGTGGAGAAAGTTTTTACCGACCCACAGGGTTTCTATATAATATTGATGATGTGCTATCTGGAGAGTTATACCCTGGTGAATATTTATTTACCTGCCCTATTTGATATTGAAGAATTGTCACAATGCACCCAAAATTTACTTACAGTGGTTGAAGGCTCTATACTTGTTGGTGGTAATTTTATTATTATTGGTGTTGCATCCCTTATTGGATATATTTAGAAATATTCATACATTGTCCACACCTCTGCAGGATTGGGCAGAGAGCTATGGTTGTATTCAAATTTGGAGATGGAGACACCCAGATCAGACTCACACAAAACCTTATCCAGATGAGATATGTTTTGTCCTATCTCTACCACACTGAATAGGATGGTTAATATAACAAGAATTGCCCAGATCTCCACCTCAGATCATCAGGCTACAGCTAGCCAGGAGGTTTCACTGTATATATGGCTAAGGTGCTAGGTGTTGATGCATCCATTCATCCCTCCACACCTTACACCTAATAGTTTTTTTTTACCAAGACCTGTATGTGTTCATTGTGCCCTGGGGTATCAGAAGGAGGAGAATAGCTGCTACTGACTGACAGGGGGTGGAGCTTCACTCACTTGCTCGCCACTCACCTCCTGCTGTGCAACAATTGAAGATAATATCCCTGTATTGTAGCCACACATCAGCGTCCCTGCCGTCGATCAGGCAAGAAGCAGAGCCCAGGAGGCAATGCAAGCAGCCTCCAATACAGATCAAACCTTGCTTGCCTGGCACCAGCCCCTACCGGTTGAGGACCCATGACTTAAAGGCATTGTTTGTTTTTAATGTTGACCCTTATGTCACCAAAAAAAAAAAAAAAACGTTTTTTAAAGGTAATTGATATTTATATTAATCTTTTTTTGTGTGGCATATGTCCCTCCAGGACATTTACTATCTCCTCATTTTCATTGTTTAGAAAATCTTTTATCCATTAGCCCAGAAAATGGTCTGTGCTGATTTCTAAAACTTGCCTCCGTCATTTCAGTTGGGTTTGGATTTGACAACTTTTGTTAAGCTTGCAAACTTACCCCAAATCCAAACCCTGCACATTCTACTCATCTCTAGTACCTATGACATTACTACAATATTTCTACAATTATTGCAGGGGTAGCTGCTGTGATTTCTGCTCCAATCAACATAGGCATCCATTCAGAACTACATCTTTCAAAAGTCCTTTCCCTAACACAATATGTGGTCCAGGTCTTCAGAACCAAGGTGTCTGCTTTGCTTTGCTTTACTTCTATACTCCTATATAGCTCCCCGCAACCCCCCTGTTTTGTGGGACAGAATGTGGGGAAGAGGGTTTGTACCTCAACACTGGGACAAGGTGTATTGGCCACCCTTGCAAGGTACCATGCATAAGTCAAGCATGTGCCCTGGTGAGTTTAAGGGGGAGGATCATACACTCACTTGCCTCCCTTTCCTGGCCACCCAGGCTACATACGTGAATAGGGACCAGGATGAGGACCAGTTGGAATCATAAAAAGACCCGGGATATATGAAATAGGAAAAAAATAGTGAAATAAAGTTTTTAACTATTTATTAAATAAAGCAAAATCCCTTTCAGTGGTACTCACACAGGTCGGTGTGTCAGTGCACCATTCTATGATAAGCATGTACAGGTATATACCAACGTGGTATCAGGATGATACAAGCGTCCTCAGCTTACAAGCTGCCTCTCGTACCACCCTGATCTGTTTTTCCTTGAACATATGCACAATGATTTACCCAATCTGCATAAAATTAAGCTAGGTTCATAACTTTCGCTTTCCATTTTCATGCTTTTTTGAAACATGTTTTTCACAGTTCCTGGTTCTTAGATTGCAATATTTTCTGCAGAATAAATAACTTTACATTCAATTAGTCATCTCAATATGCTTCAGGAGAACTGAAATAGATGAATCCGTTTATTTTATTTGATAACCCCTAATGTAGATCTTATTGCTTTACAACCTCTTGAGTCACAAATCCTAACAAGTATAAGCAAAACAGTAGGAGATTTGACTTAATTCTGATTATTCATATCTGCATTCTTGTTTTTGGTCAGTTATTGAGAGAATGTGTCTGTGGCTGGGCAGAGCAATGGCAACGAATAGTCTTTTCTTTAGTACTTTTCCTTGACAAATTAATCAGCATTTGCATTTCTCACACAAAGCACTTAATATTTTGGTACTTTTTGGTCTTGGTGGTATTAGTGACCTTTTGTAACTTTGAAAATTCAAAGTATCAAAAGAAGAGCTAACACAAAATAGTAATTGACAATCAATCTAATATACAAAGACTTGTGTATATTATAACAGTTAAAAGTTTTTTTTTTTAACTTTTTAGGTAAAATGTTGCACTGATTTAATTTATAAATGAATTAAGATGTTTTTATAAATTAATACTTATTTGAAATTTAAATCACATTTTTGGAAGAGAGTTATGATTGAAACTAGAGTGTATAAAATGCACCTGTGCACTCAGCTTAAATTTCAGTTAAGCTGATTTAATATGTAGAATGCATTATGCTAATTCAAAAAATTTGCATGCAGGTTTTTTCCCCATGTTATAATTTGCTGTATGTTAAAAGTAATCCATTAACTGCATTGCTCAAAAATTAATAGCTATTATTTAAATAGGATATACCCTTTCTGAAGATGCACTGTCAACATGGAAATGTAAATTATATTATCTAAAATGAAGTACCCTAATGGAATATAGTGTTTAATGGCCAAACTGCATATTTACATTAACTAACAAATAGCTTTTCAACAGTTTAGCAATATTCTTTAGTGATTTTGGCTTTCTAACTAGTTCAACAGAATGTTTAATGCCTTTTGTTTACTTTAAAGTTGCTGCATTAAGTAACTACAGTATTAAAAGGGCATTGATCATCACAGACACATAAATGCAATTTTCGTCTGGAAAGTGCCAGTTAAAGCAGAGCTCCAACCGAAAGTGGAACTTCCGCTTTAAGCACTCCTCACCCCGTATATGCCACATTTGGCATGTCATTTTTTTTGGGGGGGGGGGAATGGGGGCTTTGATAGAAGTGGGACTTCCTGTCCCACTTCCAACATCACCTACAGACCGCCTAGGCGACTCCTCCTCCCATCTTAGGCGGCCCCTCCCTCTAGGCTATCTCCTGGGACACGTGACAGGTCCCAGGAGATCGCCTGTCCACTCCTAGAGCGCAGCGCAACTCGCTCATTCGCAGTGAGTGCCCGGCCGTGAAGCTGAAAGCTGTCACGGCCGGGTGTCCACAGTGTGAATGGAGGCCTCGGAAGAGAGGGGGGAGAGGAGCTACTTTTTGTAGCTGATGACTTTTAACTGCTTGCCAACCAGCCGCAGTTATACGGCGGCAGGTCGGCTCTGCTGGGTGAGATCACGTAGCTATCAAGCCCCCCGCTCGCCCCCGAAGCCGCCGTGCACCCGCGATCGCTCGTTACAGAGCGAGGACCGGGAGCTGTGTGTGTAAACATTCTATTTTTGTTTAGAGCGCAAAAACTAAAAAACGCAGAGGTGATCAAATACCACCAAAAGAAAACTCTATTTGTGGGAAAAAAGGACACCAATTTTGTTTGGGAGCCACGTCGCACCACCGCGCAATTGTCAGTTAAAGCGGTGCAGTGCCGAATCGCAAAAAGTGCTCTGGTCTTTGACCAGCAATATGGTCCGGGGCTGAAGTGGTTAATGAACAAGCTTTAAAGGCAAATAGGGAGTCTGGAGGTCCATGGTTAAGCACAATATGGATACCGGTCTTTGTTGCCAAGGTTTCCTAGAACTCACCTCGCCTGATGTATTATGTGTGAAGTGACACCAAATGACTTGGATCTGGCTGAGCTCATGGACATGTGTTTTTAAGTGACAACGTTGTTAGTTTTTACCATGTGTCCTGTTGGTTATGCTTTCCTTTCAATGATACACTTTTTCTACCAATTGTTCTAATACAGAAATATCAGGTTAAACCACAGTTTGTTCATTTTCCTTCATTGAAGGCAACAATACCTTGGGTCCTATTCCCACTTCCTTTTTAATTTGACTGTCTCTCCTGGGTGCAATAAAGGTGCAATAAGCAACTCCACCTAATTAGGTGTGTTGGTAACTTGCCACCTGAATTGACCAACGATATTGGTCATTAGGACCCCGCCCATTGCGTTTGTATATATTGTGATCCTAATTACTAGGAACATACAATCCCACTGTACTCCCCTGATAGAATGGGGATCTGCTTTGTTTACACTGGCTCTCTGACTCTCTGAGGAGCGATCACAGATAACCATCGGACATCGCAGCCGCCAGACACGCACTTCGGCTCCCCTGCACTGGCTCACAGTGACTGGTGCACTAAACGATGTGCAGGTACATAGTTTCCCGCAATAGGGCCGCCCTGCCACAGTATATATGCGATGGCCTGTAGGCCTGTAATTCTTAGGAATAACTCACTTAAATCTGTCCAAACAAGAGTCTAGTAGACATCCTGGGTATGATAAATTATAATATAATAAATAACTATAAATAATAAAAAATAATAACATAATAATAATACATTGTATTCAATACATTTTAGTCAATAATATAATCAAATCAAAAACACTGACTTTTTTTGGCCAAACAAGGGTGCATTATTACTAGTCATATTGCTTCAGTAAACATCCCGGGTATGGTAAATTTTGAAACATCACAAAGTCTGACGTCACAATCAGGACACTAGAACCTGGTTTTCTTTTAGATTTTCCTTCCAGTGTCATCATGTTTTGAGCAACAAACTATGCACATACTTGTGGGTTCTGACTTTTTCTCAGTTGGTGGGATGTGGTCCATGAAGTGACGACCAGTCAGGCGTTCCGGGTTGACAATGTTAGCAACACGACATCCAGCTCAATTCACAGCCGTTGGTGTTTGGTGGTTCAGAAAGATCAGTTCGGCAACTTTCCAAACAAAGTCAGCATGAACCACAGGCTTGTCACACTTTTTTTTTAGTAGAATGAAGGCATTCCACAAGCATTGCTCAAGAAGATGCCTAAAGATCTTGTCGTTATACTTTTTTGTTGTTTTCGCATTGCTGGATAAAATTTAATTGCCTGGTCAGCTCTGTCAACACCTCCCATGGTGTTGTTGTAGTCTATCACCACTTGTTTGGTTTCATGATGTCTTTTCCACCTTTTGTGTGTACCATGACAGTGGAGATGTTATGAATTGTACTCATTAGGCACACATATTTTTTTTCACGCCATCGCAGTGCTATAATTTTGCCTTTCTGCCAGGCAACCATTTCTCCTGTCTTGAGCTTCTTATTTCCAAAGATTAGCAGCATGTCACGCCAGTTAGCCCTAACAGTTCCATATTCATCCATTTTGTTCTGTAGCAGGAACTCATTGAGTTCAGGAGATGTGTGAACATTGTCTGTAGTTACACAATAGACCTGATTTAGCAATGGCTCAATTGATGAAAGAAATTAAGATGTTGCCATTCCATAATTACTGTATTTTGGGTGGAATTTGGTTCCTTTCCCAGTGTATAGGACAGAATTCCAAATATAACCAGTGCTCGATTCACATAGCATGAAGGATTTTATGCCTAATTGTGCTCTTTGATGCCATATATTGTATCCAGCTGAGCCTTACCTTTTATGCTATTAGACTTTTGTCTATGCTGATGTCTCTATCTGGCACATAGCTCTGTTCTGAATCATTTGATATACCTCCTAAATATTTTTGAATTTTCGTGCTGGATGAGTGTAAGGAATGTGAAATAATGGAATATTATATGTCTGACATTATCTACTCCATTTTAGATCTAGGATTCCATTTTATATAACATAGGTCTCTGTAGAGACATTTCAATATGTATTTTTTGTTTTTGCTTTTATTCTATCATTTAAGTTTTGCGGTTTTTCATAAAATACAAATAGATTGTGTGCTAAATGGCTAGTTCCGGCACAGACATCCTGTGTGCAAGTAGCTTGTAAGAATGAAACTTGTTAAAAGAGGAACATCTGAATCTGTATAAAATACTCTGAACAATATAGACAATTTGCAATCTTTAATACAGCATATATTGTGTCTGTGTTATAATTGACCGACCGGTGTGGGGGTTAAAATATCCAACTGTCCAAGGTCCAGCCTAGGCAACAGAACCAGAACCGAACCTAACAGAACTGGTACCAGAAAGCGGGGTACTGATTGACCAGGTAAGGCCACACTTATTCTCGAATTTTACATTTGGGTGTTTTTGTGTTCTTTGCCTGGCTCAGTAGAACCTCGGATAATTTTAATTTTTAGTTTTAAAATTCTGTTGTGCGTATTGCAGAGGTTGCGGTTATAAAGGATGGGGAGAGTCCGACGGAGTGTCTGACTATAAACTATTGTAAGAATATTTCAGGGTAGCAGCAGATTGCTCCCTGAAGAAGGACGGACAGAGTGGAGCCCCAAGTACAAAAGAGCTCATTTCTTGTTTTGTATTGTCTGAAATTGATGTGATTTAATCTGTTACAACCTTTTGATTGATATAGAACACAATGTATTGTATAATATAAGATTGATGGTTGTTGTTTTTGTGACAAGTGATTGCATGTCATACTCTGTTCCAAAGACCTCCTGTAGTGAGTGCAAAACAGGTTTAACTTTCTTGGCAGACGGGTCAAAGTTATCCTTAATCTCTGTATGGCCAAGAGAACATAGAAGTCCAACACAACTAGGCAACAGGAGATTTTACCCGTTTAATCCCCAAAAAAAACAGTCCCCCTGCACTAGAGTGCACCGAGTAAATATATATACACAATCAGATACCGTTCACCCCACAGGAAGGTCTTAGAGAAGGCCTGTCCCCGGACGAAGTGAAGGAGATTGTGCAAAGGACAGGACAAACTTTAGTTGTCTGTCCCTTTTCTTTACCAGTGTCCCAAATATTTTAAGGAGGACTTGAAATACAGAGTACCGACATGGGTAATAAATTTGGGAAGGAGTGTTCAGACGGTGAGCTGAAGCAACCCTCCCCTATAGAGTTTGTTAAGAATGAAATACCAATTGTATATTGTGATCCTTTTTGGGATTTGATAATGAAACGAAGCCATCAATTGCATATGTCAGGATACAGTCCAGTGGGTCCTGTGAATAGGGTATGAGGTAGAGAAGATGTGTGGAATAGGAAAGAACATATATCCACCAGGAGATTGGGATACGGAGTATATGAAAAAAAAAATGTTGTAAGAAGTGGAGGCCTTTAGTGGAAAAATATGAAAAGAAATATGCGGAGTTGGACCAAGGTACTGCCCTTCCTAGGGAGGTTCCTCCACCTTATACCAGGCGCCCACCCCCAGTTCCAACCGCGCCAACTCCACCATCCTATGTTTTTGTTAAAGAGGAAGCTCCTCGCAGAAAATTATACCCCGTTCTTTCAAATCCTCAAGTTGCAATCATGGCCTATGGCTCTGCAACTGACCAGCAAAAACGGCAATGGGAAGGTAGAGCCAAAGAGGAGGCAGATAAGAGGGCATTTGAAGAAGACAGGAAAATAAGAATAGCCCAGACAATAGCGGATACACTAAGAGAGCTTGGGGAGTTGCAAAGGGACTTAGAGGAGATAGAAGAATCGAGACGCATCCAAGAACAGCATAGAGAAATAAGATTAAAACGTGAACAAATGAGTGAGCATAAACAAACTCTTGATGAGCAAGCCCGGGAAATGAGTAATCTTAGGAAAAAACTTAGGAGGTATGAGGAGGAAATATTAGCACTTTAGATTTCAAATGTTCGAGTCCCATAGACTTTAACAGGTCTTTTTGAGGCAAAAGGAGGATTGTTCCCAGCTTTAACGGGAGAGCCCATGCTGGAGGAAACACCCCTGTTGGCGGCACAAATGCCCTACCAACAACAGAATCAGTATCCTAGTGATAATCAGTATCCTCCACGCTCTGTGCCATACCCTCGCCAGGGCCCACAAAATGATCAAGCATGTTTCCATTGTGGTGGCTTTGGCCACTGGAGGGCTAACTGCCCACAAGGGAGACAAAGTCATTGAGGTAAAAAGGGAAACAGGGGAGCTTATAGAGGTCAAAACCCTAACTGGAATGACAATAGACAGATAGCCCAGTACCCACAGTGGAACCAACAGGCACAATCTCAGTCCCGTCCTTAGTTCTTTGCTCTTGTTCTGGCATTTGGCAGGCTTTACCTACTTGAAACCTTGTTGTAGAGGGGGAAGACACCTCCGTTCCGGTTGACACAGGGAATTAATGGGATACCAACACCACATGACATAACATCAGACTTAGAAATATGTAACCAGGATGGCAAGTTTCTATGTAAATGCAGTTTTGCTCTGTTACTTACTTGCCCAGTCTCTCTAGCTGGTAGAGACTTACTGTCCAAATTACGGATCAAAATAATTTTTGAGCCCAATGGCACCGTGTCAGTTAAATCACCAGACTGTGATGTGTCAGTGCAGAAACGGGTGGACATCAGATCTTTCTTTGTGGCTCTACCCCCACCAGTAGGTCAGCATAAAATATGGGCAGAGTCCAAAGATTCTGTGGGTTTCCTAAATTGCACACCCTACCGGCCGACAATCAGACAGGGATGTCTCCCCATTTTTCAGAAACAATATCCCCTGTCTGAGGAGAAGTTGAATGGTATAGACCCACAGATAGAATTATTTTTACAAAAAGGCATACTGACTCCAGTCATCAGTCCTTGGAACACACCCATTAACCCCGTAAGAAAGGCAAACGGAACATGGCGCTTGGTACAAGATTTAAGACCCTTGAACAAATGCATTATACCTCTACCTCCCCTTGTTGCAGATATTAGCACCATCTTTGCTCCTCTGACACCAGAACATAAATGGTATACGGTGATAGACCTTGCCAATGTATTTTTTAGTGTGCCCGTTGATGCTGCTAGTCAGCCCCTCTTTAGTTTTTCATGGAAACGCGACCGACTGACATGGACCAGGTTACTGCAGGGCTTTGTGGATAGTCCGGCCGCCTTCAGCATGGTGTTAAATCAATCCCTGACTGACTGGGTGCCTGAACATGGTTCAGTTCTGATCCAATACGTGGACGATCTTCTAATAGGAAATAGGACGGAAACTGGCTGTAGTAATGACTCTGTGCATCTGTTAGACCACCTCGCTGACAAGGGTCACTTAGCGTCTTTCAAGAAGGTGCAGTGGTGCTCGTCTCGGGTGGAATACTTGGGAGCGGTCATCTCGGAAGGTGCCAGGCTGGTATCCCCTGCCAGAGTAGAGGCCATATCGGCACTGAGCAGACCGAGCGACAAGCGCTCACTGCTGTCTTTCCTAGGCTCAATAGTGTACTGTAGGCAATGGATTCCAGACTGTTCATTTCATGACTCAGTCCTTAGGAAGGCTACACTCGCCACAGCCCCCAAACAAATTAACTGGACCCATGAGATGGTCACTGCCTATGACACACTGGTGCGTTCACTTTGTAATGCACCCGCTTTGGGGCTGATACAACATGGTAGGGCCTTTTCACTGTATTGTCTCGTTGTGGGGAATGCCATGGCTACTGTTCTGACTCAGGAGCATGGTGGTAAGCAAAGACCTGTAACGTATATTTCAAACAAAAAAAAAACTGCCTCTTCAGGTTCAGGGTATGCCCGCTTGTCTTCAAGCACTGGCCGCCTGTGCCTTAGCAGTACAGGCGGCAGAGAAACTTGTTCTGGCATCACCCATGACCCTTTTCACAACTCACAGTGTCACACAACTGATGCAAAACATGAACACGCAACATATGACAGCTCAAAGGTTAAGTGGGTACGAGATAATTCTCTTAAACACACAAAATTTAGAGATGAAAACTTGTCCATCCACTACTCCTATAGTACGGTTTCTGCACTCCCTCATTAAAACTAATGCCTGAATCAGAGCCAGTGCCCGAGCATAATTGCGAAGACCTAATTTCCCAAACAACCTCCCCAAGAGCTGATTTAAAGGAGAAACCCCTAGAAGGGGGCATTGACATATATGTGGACGGTAGCTGTACACGTCCCGATGATAAAACCTACCGTACTGGTTATGCAGTTGTCCAACTTCCTGACATTATTCATGAATCAAAACCCATAGTCGCAAAATCTGCGCAAGAGGCTGAACTTACTGCTTTAATACGTGCCTGTCAGCTGTTTGCAAACCCTTATTGAAACATTACTAGATGCCATACACCTGCCTAAAGCAATTGCAGTGATTAAAGTGAAAGCTCATACTACGAGTAGGACCACGGAAGCACTTGGCAATGCACTTGCTGACAAAGTAACCAAACAAGCAGCGGATACTATCCCTGCACATGATTTGCCCCCTCCATTAGGACCTCTTACAGACTTACAAATAGACTTTACACATATGCCAAAACAGAAAGGAAATGTAAAATATCTTTTGGTAATTGTGGAACGAATGAATAGAAACATTATCTTCCAGGTGTACTTTACCAGATAAGGGTCACTCCTAATTCTAGAGGGTATTCCCCTTTTGAGATACTCATGGGACATCCTCCAGCTGAGAATAGTGTAGGAAAGGATAATGATTTGTTTTCTCAACAGGAGACTTGGATGAAACATCTGGTGAGTACTATCCAACATACCCAAGAAGGAGTTGCTGTCACCCTTTCTCCTCTTTCCACAGATCCAACTCACCCCTTTATACCTGAGATGAGGTATTGGTTAAGCAATTGGCCGTGAGGAGAAAGACAGGCCCCATTTACCAAGGTCCATATACGGTGGAAAAGGTCCCTTGAAGATAAAGACCCCAGAAGCCCCGATGGCTCCCCCCTTGGAGCGAGGGCTCAAGAACAAGGAGAACACAAAGCTAGAAGCCCCGATGGCTCCCCTCTTGGAGCGAGGGCTCAAGAACAAGGAGGACGCAAAGCTAGAGACCCTGATGGCTCCCTCCATAGAGCAAGGGTCCGGGAAAACCAGCACTTAACTGCCAATCAGGTGTACAATAGAACGATACAAGGAGGGAAATATTGTGGACTATTGCTTATACTGTTTGTGGTGACCGCTTTTGTGGTTTGCTACTTCACCCCAGGTTGATACATAAGATAGGAAAAGGCCAAGACCCAAAATTAGTCATAGTAAGGAAAAGATTCATACCATTTAGATGGCGAACCAAATTTGGTATAGTGAGTGATCCCAAGAAAGTAAACATTCTTTGGGATCAGAGGAGGGATGTAAGGAATGTGAAATAATGGAATATTATATGTCTGACATAATCTACTCCATTTTAGATCTAGGATTCCATTTTATATAACATAGGTCTCTGTAGAGACATTTCAATATGTATTTTTTGTTTTTGCTTTTATTCTATCATTTAAGTTTTGCGGTTTTTCATAAAATACAAATAGATTGTGTGCTAAATGGCTAGTTCCGGCACAGACATCCTGTGTGCAAGTAGCTTGTAAGAATGAAACTTGTTAAAAGAGGAACATCTGAATCTGTATAAAATACTCTGAACAATATAGACAATTTGCAATCTTTAATACAGCATATATCGTGTCTGTGTT
Organism: Rana temporaria; assembly: GCF_905171775.1. NCBI lineage: Eukaryota > Metazoa > Chordata > Amphibia > Anura > Ranidae > Rana > Rana temporaria. Next base: position 175,226,435 of record NC_053490.1, read on the forward strand.
ATAATTGACCGACCGGTGTGGGGGTTAAAATATCCAACTGTCCAAGGTCCAGCCTAGGCAACAGAACCAGAACCGAACCTAAGCACCAAGAGTTAAAGCGGAGTTCCGGCCACAATTTCACTTTTTAAATATAAATACCCCTGTAATACACAAGCTTAATGTATTCTAGTAAAGTTAGTCTGTAAACTAAGGTCCGTTTTGTTAGGTTGTTACAGCATTTAGACACTTTATAAAATAGAAATTGACTGGGGCCATCTTAAGTGTGGGCATCATGAAGCCAGACTGTATGACTTCCTGGATTTCAGCCTTGCAGATCTCGCACATGCTCAGTGTTGCACAAGCAGTGTAATAGGTTACAGATCAGGTTTCAGCACCTGTACTGTCCAAGTCACATGATTCTTCGAGACTGGAAAGTTACACCCACTGCATTCCCAGGAGTCTGTGCGGTGTAGGTTAGGAAGCTTAAGCACCTAGGTGCAGGAAGAGGGAAGATTAACTATTCTTCCTAGCAACAACACTTTAAAGGCATCTAAAAAAAAAAATTCTTAAAGGACTAATGACATTTTTTTAAAACTACTGATGTAATGTTATATTTATGGGTGGAACTCCACTTTAATTCTTCATTATTTTCAAATTGCAAATACTTCATTATCAGGGAAAATTTGTACCCCGACTGCCAAATAATGGAGTGGCTAGTATTTTATTGGTTGTTGAATGCCACTTCTGCGCAACTATTTTTTCAATAACCTCATCGGTCAAAAATAGTTGGAGGTATGCCAAGGGGTTGTCATCTTCAACAACCACTTTGATACCAGGTGCTCCAGTAAATGGGAATCTTGGGGGTGCTGTGTGATCCATACCACAATCAATAGAGCACCAAGTCCGCACATCACTGAGGTCAGTCACAGGATCGTTGCTGAAATCATGCTCTGTGTCTGATGACGAATTTCCCCACAAATCGCTATCACCCAATTCTGCAAGTAATTGTGTTTCACTATTGCTGTTTTACAGCAGGTCATATACCGCTTTTGAGGTAGAGACATGCTTTTTTGATCTCCAGTTTCCAGGCAGAAAATACAGTAAAACGGAAGGATAGGATAAAGGAACATGGAGGTAACGTGTGTTGTGTTTTATACATTTTGAATTTGCACAGCGCTAGTACATCGCAGGATCCCAGGGACAATATAAGTCACCTCTTCCAGGATTCAGCGATGCAATCCCGAGTGTGTCTCGAGGTTACCAACTTACCGCTAATGGTACTTACATTTCACCCCGAGCCACACTCAGGAATACTGCCAAGGGGGTTAAAAAAGGCCTTAAAATAATGTTCTTTTGTTTTTTTCTATTTTACCTTTTTTATGCTAAATTTAAAAAATAAATGTTAAAATTAAAAATTAATGGTAAAAAAAAATTAAAAATAAAGAAGGGGAGACGATAAGGTAAAGACAGATAAAGGATAACATTAATTGGGGCTGATGATTGGGTTAACTATGTGTTAAGGGGTTGAAGAGGATTTATTTATATTGAATTGTTTTTACGGTAAGGTCACACCTTTAATCTATATATGATTGAAATGGTAACTGCAGAGTAGCAAAACACCATAATACTCAATGAAACTTGCAGACTATCTACAAATGTCCTTTAGCGCAGGGGAATCTGAATGTTGACATAGTTTCCTTCTGGGTAATAAAAAACAATTCCTGGTTGTATTCTTGAAATGAGTGAACACGATTTTGCTAGTTACTTGCTCATATGATTGGATAATTTAAGTTAATAATCACAGGATTTACAATGTGAAGATTCACAACACACTTGGTAAATTAGGCTTAACATGTATTGATGTAGGACCTGCACTGTCCCCACCCCTATTTTATATAGACCAGGTTTACACAAATTAATTTTGCATTGGGTCCTACAATTTAATGTTATATTCTAGTTTGCATGTAATCTCCCTTAGTTTTATAGGCAGGTATTAATGGAGAAAGAGAAGGGGGGGCATACCTAGCCATGCAAGTATAATAACAAAATTATACTTATGCCACGTACACACAATCAGAATTTCCGACAAGAAAAGTTTGATGTGAGCTTTTGGTCAGAAATTCTGACCGTGTGTGTGGGCCCCATCAGACTTTTTCTGTCTGAATTTCCGACAGCAAAAATTAGAGAGCTGGTTCTCAAATTTTCAGACGGGAAAAGTTCTTGTCAGAATTTCTGATCTTCTGTATGAAAAAAAACACGCATGCTCGGAATCAAGTCAACGCATGCTCGGGAGCAATGAACGTAATCTTTCTCGGCTCGTCATAGTGTTGTATGTCACTGCATTCTTTTTTTGGGGGCTTTTTACCACTTCAGCAAACTTTAGTGAGACTTATTCAGTTTTCAATTCATTATTGTCTCAATCTCCGTTTTACATCATTCAGAGAGAGATATCATCTTATTTAATTTCCTTTCATTCAAATAATTAAAATCTTATTATTGATCTCATCCTTTCCCTCTAAACTTTCCCTATTTCAAGTCCCTCCCTTCCATAATTACCCTCCGCCCACCCAGTTCTAACCTCGCCCTCTCCCCCTCCCCTACCATACCCCAAAATGGCTTGTTCTCGACCCTCTCACTCTCATTTCAAACTTTATTCAGGCCCACTCCCCTCTGTCATCCCTTCCAGGTATTTCCCTGGCTTTTCCCTATGCTATTATATTTTCCTAATTGCCCTTTGTCTCTGCTACATGTGTATTTAATCCTGAGGTAAGATTCTATTCACTCGAACCATTCCTTTACGTCTGGTCTTACTGTACTTAACCACCTCTTCGATATTAATCCTTTTGCAGCATTCAATATTATTGGGGTTAATGTTTTCCTATATTGCCTATTTGAGACATTTTTTTAGTGAAATATACATGTCTGCAAGCTATTAGCTATCTTTTCTCCAGTTATTTCTTCTGTAAAGTCCAAGATTTCTTGCCAATATTCCTTAATTTTTGTGCATTCCAACCTGATGTGTGTCATTGTGCCCTTCTGTCCACATTCTCTCCAGCATTCTGGGGATCTATGCGGTTGGTACTTGTGGATTATTTCCAGTGTCAGCAAAAAAACATGCATGCTCGGAATCAAGTCAACGCATGCTCGGAAGCATTGAACTTAATTTTTCTTGGCTCGTTGTAGTGTTGTACATCTCCGCGTTCTTGACAGTGTCTATCCCAATTCCCAGGAATTCTATCACTGAGGTTGGCAACACAGTTATTGCACTAGCTAGTGGGATACCGAAATGGTGAGCTACTGCACTAAACATCTGTAACATAAAATAAAAAATAGGAGATTGAGCTGGACCAATGAATAAGAAGTCGTCCAGATAATGTAATATACCTGTATAGCCAGCTTCAAAAGCAACCACCCATTGGAGAAAGGTTGCAATTTTTTCAAAATAGGCACAAGATATGGCACATCCCATAGGGGAAGGCACATATCAAAGTAATATTTACAAGCAGCACACCTTTCCCAAATTTCCTAATTTGCTGAATAGCATCTTCAAATTTGAAATAGGATACCGATGACATGCAAGCATCTATTTAATAGTTTAAAGAGCTACCCTTGGGGAATGACAAATGTTGAATTAAGCAAAAGGTACTTGGCTCCTTTTAGGTATGATGCCCAATGGCGATATCCTAAAAGGTATGAAAGGAGGGGAATCAAATGGACCTGCTATCCTACCTTCTTTAATCTCTTTAACTAACTTCTCCTCAACTATGCGTGCATAAGTATCAACTGACTTCAAATTTTGAACACCCTTCACCTTGAAACACTGGCAAAGGGAACTTCTGGAAAACCCTTTAATTAAGAAGTTGGCTGTCTCCTGGTCTCCTGGTCTGGATATATTTCCAACCATTGTCGCATGTTTGCTAGTTTCACCGACGTGTAAGCTTTTTGCATAATTATCTCTCTGTGAACTTTGAAAATTGGAATTCCTTTTGAAACACCTGAGCAAAGGGTGGGGTCCTGAACAATTTGAGCATTCATGCTTGTACTTGCAGGACCCCCCCCCCCCCAAAATTTACACTGGTTCTCGTTATAAGCAAAGCAGTATCCCCTTGTAACCGCTGCCGCCTAGTGAAACCAGTTTTCTGTGGGACCATCAGGTGAAGCCACAACCCGACATCCTTATTTCCCCACTTCAATGATGGGTATATTGGTAATATTTGTCTAAATTTTTCATCATATTGGAACCATTCTAGACCTCTAAAACCCTTATATGCTTCTAGCACATGCTCCATATGTTGAAACAGCCCGCTGCAATACTCCAGGCGTTTTTTACCTAGTATACTGGAGTATATAGCAAATGACTGTAGCAAATTATTAAAAGACCTCGCCACTGGTATTCTCCTATCATCCATTGCTTTCTCATCTGATTTTTTGTCAGTTCTGTTGAGAAATTATTTTGTGGATGGAAGCAGCAATAGGATATCAACAAATTGCCCTTTCCAAATTTTTTCTTTGGTCTGAGGAGAAAGGTGGAAACCTAGCGGCGAGATTTTGCATGATAATGTCTCTTTAAAACACACCTTTGGAACCAATGAGCTAGATATGTTATTCTCAGCTGGTAATAATTGTATGACGCTCCTCTCGCCCGCCCACTGGTACCTCTGGGCAACGATGGGGACCAGATCCTTATCTTCTTCTTTTCTTCTTTTCTCTCAGGCTGACACGGCTCTGCATAGTAGATACTGAGCTGCTGTCCTCTCTCTTCTGTGTGACAGGCAGCCACGGCAACGGTCCCTGGCGGCGTGTCTGGTGGGGTTGCAGGCTACTCACAGCCGCTCTGTCTCTGCTTACAGGGGGAATTATAGGCATGTCCACAGCTATCTGTACTGGCTGTTCCCCTTCTACCCCGCTCGGCTCATTATTTTCTTCAGCCAAAGCTAAGCATCTTCTAAGCCATTCTTCTCCTCCATTGTCCTCAGCTTTCTCCAGTACTTGCCTCATGAGGAATTTCATAGCCATGACTGCTGTACTTCCAGAGCTTGTTGCACCTTCACTGCCTGGAATACACCTGTGAGAGGGTCCTATATATAATAAGCCCCTTTCCAGAACATTCCACAGTGGTAACATGACCATCTTGACCATCTGGGAAATTCCCAATAGCCTTGAGACCGTTAACCCTGCCCTCAGCCTGCATTTGAAATTCTCTTAAAGGGACATTGCCTCAAATACATTAACTTGTACATATCCTTACCTATTTATTTAATTAATTCTATTTATTTCTGAGGGGAGGGGCGACCGCATGCCAATGCTGTCAGGCTCAAAGTCTTAAGCCCTCCTGGTCATTCTACCTTTCTGTACACAGTATGATATTTCACTCTGTAAATGTCATTAAGGTCATAACATCTTGGAATCAGTGTGATGTCATAATAACTTGTATTAGATCACACAGATAAATTGGTTCTTCGTGTAAAATCGAATTTTAAATGAAGGTGTGTGTTTTTTTAAGGGTACTTATGTGGTATGAGAAAAAGCTTCCAATTTGAAGGACTTGATGTTTAAATCTGACACTTTAACCACTTCCCGCCCGGCCTATAGCAGAATGACGGCCGGGTGGTGGTTCAGTTATCCTGACTAGGCGTCATATGACGTCCAGCAGGATAACCGCCACCGTGTGCCCATGGGAGCACGCATTGTGGCGTTTGGTGGTGCGGCGTGTCTGACACACCTCTACACCGATCTTAGAAAAGAGCCTGATGGAGGTTTTTTACCACTTGATCAGTCATGTCCAATCACAGCTGATCACAATGTAAACAGGAAGAGCCTTTGATCGGCTTTTCCTCATTTGCGTCTGACAGACACGAGTAGAGGAGAGCAGGGAGGTCTGTGCTGATTGTTTATCAGCGCAGCCCCCCCCGCATGCCTGCCCAGGACCACCATGGAAGGCCACCACACTGGACCACCATGTATGCCATCCTAGACCACCAGGGAAATGCCAATTAGTGCCCAGGCAGTTGCCAATCAATGTCCATCCCCAATGCCTGCCAGTGGCAGTCCCATCAGTGATGCCTATCAGTGCCCAGCAGTGCCCAGCAGTGCCTGGTGTTGAAGTGGTTAAAAAAATCACAAAAAACACAACAGGTTTTGGAGTTAGACAAGGGGTGTGGCTGAAGTTCGTAAAGCATAATCTAAGGAAATTATTTGAATCTGGCCTGTACAACGCAAACAAATAAAGGTGCAGTGAGTGTCCTAGCTGCTGACACAAAACAAGGGTTCACACCTCCACTTTATATGGCTATAGCAAACCTTCTTCTATTCAAATACACTAGCCACTATACCTTCTATAACATGATAATGCATATACAGTATGTGTATCAATCCTTATGTGCAAAGCAATGTGTCTCCATACACAGTGCAATAGTGTGCTCCAATATTGTATATGCAGTCATACACATAAAAGTAAACAAATGAAACACAATTACCTAACAAACTTCTAAAGCAATAATTAACCGTGAAATGTGTTATCTCTTTGCAGAAAAAGTTGTTTCATAAATATATATTTTCTCCAGTGCTTTCAGTTTCTAGTGTTTCATTTTATATGTGTCTTTTAATATTTTGGATACAATTATCTTCACCAGTGAGAAATCCAATTATCCATGTGCGAAGTTGCCAATGCATGTAGTGCTTCTCTCCCACCACCAACTTTACACCACTCTCACCTTGTAAGGTGGACCCAATGTTAATCAGGTCTAAACATGCATTCTCATGACATATATAATGTTTCTCTGCAGCACGGACGTGCAATGAGGTCAGTGGCTGGTGAGGCACTGGCTAGTATCAGAACCATGTAACTATGTAACCAGATACACACAGGTTACATATGTCGCAAACGTTAGAGTGAGAGCAATACTTATAGAACTGGACCTCCTCTGTAACTGTAAACATGTAACCTGTAAAAAAAATTAAAGCGTCACCTATGGACATTTGTAAGTACTGTAGTTTGGCGCCATTCCACAAGTGTGTGCAATTTTAAAGTGTAACATGTTAGATATCTACTTACTTGGTGTAACATCATCTTTCACATTATACAACAAACATTAATGTTCGTTTTTATTTTTATTTATTATTCATGAAACAGTTTCTTTTGAAAAAAGTGTGTTTGAAAAATTGCTGTGCAAATACATTTTCTATGCAAAACAATTATGATTTTTTACATGTAGGAGAGAAGTGTCAGATATGGCCTGGGTGGCAAGTGGTTAATTACCATAAGTAATTAATATACAAATATACAAATAATTAGTATATATTGTTTTTAAGATATTTGACAATATTTTCAAAAACTTAAAGCGGGGTTCCAACCACAATTAGCATTTTTTAAATGTTTGTCCTTTCATCATGCGTTTTTATAATATAAATCCGGTCACTTACTATTTTACAATCCGCCGCCGCTCTGCATAGTTATGTCCATCTCCGCATAGTTATGTCCCCACATTTTGCTTGTGGGCATTGTGAAGCCCACAAGCACTTACTTCCTGGAAGTCTTGGGTGGGGAGTGATAATTGGGTAGCGCACTGCATCCTGGGAAATGATGACACACATTTCCCAGGAGCATTAGAGGGAGATGATGTCAGAATCCTAGGGGATTCCAAAGGCAGATTTTGTGGGACTGCATAGCAACAGGCATTTCCAGATGAATAAAACATTTTTTTTTCTTTTTTTTTCTTTTTTAGGTCTAGCACAATAATGAAAAAAAAAATTGTGATGGAAACTCCACTTTAAGCAGGTGGCTTAATGGACAAATTACTGAAGTTTGAAGTTGTAACTTCAAACCAGTAATTTCACAGTAAATACAGTATCTCACAAAAGTAAGTACACCTCTCACATTTTTTGTAAATATTTTATTATATCTTTTCATGTGACAACACTGAAGAAATGACAAACCATCGGCGGTTTTACTATTAGATATTCCAATAACAATGGAAAAATATCAAAACTCGCTGTTAAGACACCTTATCATAGCTGCAAGAGCGTGTATCCCAGTCTTGTGGAAGCAGGAGATGTCTCCATCAAGAGCACAATGGCTCGCAAAAGTGGCAGAAATCCAACAAATGGAAAACCTAATTTTGACACTGAAAGATCAAGATGAGAGATATCAATCGATGTGGGCCCCATATGAGAGGTACAGGGAGGGGCTGGGGAGGGGGAGCGGGGAATAGCCAGCAGAATTATTTTATTTATTTTTTTTTTTATCCCGTTTTTTGATTTATCTATTTATTTATTTTTTTGGGAAAGGAATGGGGGTGGGAGAGGGTAGGAATGCAAGAGAAAAAAAAAAAAGGAGAGAAATGAGAAAGGAAAAAGAAGGAAAGGAGAAGAAGTATTGCCGAAAAGGGATGGAAGCGGGAGGGGGAATGGTAGGGTACTTATCTTTTCCTTACCATCTCTCCAATAATTTGATGATATAGTTTATATAAGTGGTTGAACCACAATGTATAACCCTGTAAAGCAATGCTTGAAATAAATAAAGAATTTTAAAAAAAAAAAAGAATGCAGAGGATGTATATGTGTATATATATATATATATATATATATACACACACAGTACATGTCTACACACATATACATCCTCTGCACTATATATATATATATATATATATATATATATATATATATATATATATATATATATACACACACAGGACACTGCAGGTTTATATATTAAAAAAAAAATTAATGTTTTTGCTATAATAAACATCCCAATTTAAAAAAAAAAAAAAAAAAAAAAAAAAAAAAAAAAAAGAAATGACACTTTGCTACAATGTAAAGTAATGAGTGTACAGCTTGTATAACAGTGTAAATTTGCTGTCCCCTCAAAATAACCCAACACTAAGGCCCGGATTCACAAAGCACTTATGCCGGCGTATCTCGAGACATGCCGCGTAAGTGTAACTATGCACCGTCGTATCTGAGATACGCCTAAAAATAGGCTTCCTACGACCGACGTAACTTGCCTACGCCGTCGTATCATGGGCGCATATTTACATATTGATTTTCTATGCACATATGCAAATGAGGGAGATACGCCGATTCACGAACATACTTGCGCCCGGCGCATAATATACGTGGTTTGCATAAGTCGTACGTCCGGCGTAAAGTTATTTCCCATATAGGAGGTGCAACTCATGCAAAGGTATGGACCAGGGAACACAAGCTATCGTATCTTTTGTCGTTTACGTTGTACGTGAATATGACTAGGCGTAGGTTACGTTCACGTCGTAGGCAGTGATTCAACGTATCTTAGGCAGTTGTTTTGACGTGATTCTGAGCATGCGCACTGGGATGCGGCCACAGGACGGTGCATGCGCCATTCATTTTAAGTACTTCTATGGCGCTTGGCCCATTATTTGCATGGGGTCACGCCTCATTAGCATGGATCACGCCCACTTCCACCTAAGCTGGCTTACGTCGAGGAAACCCAGCGTATCTTTAAGAGTGAGTGGGAGCGAGTGCTTTGTGAATCCAGGGCTTGCCTCTGTGCGCTGCGTCGGTGTAGTGTATATTAGATACGCTACGCCCACATAAATATGCACCAATGTATGTGAATCCGGGCCTAATTGTTGATGTCTAAACTGCTGGCAACAAAAGTGAGTACACCCCTAAGTGAAAAATGACAAAATATTGTCAATATTTTGTGTGGCCACCATTATTTTCCAGCACTGCCTTAACCCTTTTGGGCATGAAGTTCACCAGAGCTTCACAGGTTGCCACTGGAGTCCTCCTCCACTCCTCCATGATGACATCACAGAGCTGATGGATGTTAGAGACCTTGTATTGCTCCACCTTCCATTTGAGGATGCCCCACAGGGTTAGGTTTGGAGACATGCTTGGCCAGTCCATCGCCTTTACCCTCAGATTCTTTAGCAAGGCAGTGGTCATCTTGGAGGTGTGTTTGGGGTCGTTATCATGTTGGAATACTGCCCCGAGGCCCAGTCTCCAAAGGGAGGGGATCATGGCCTTCTTCATTATGTCACAATACATGTTGGCATTCATGGTTCCCTCAATGAACTTTAGCCCCCCCCCGTGCACTCATGCAGCCCCAGACCATGACACTCCCACCACCATGCTTGACTTTTGACTATTATCTTATAACATATAGCATAATAATATGTTATTTAGCTTGAATAAAACAGTACCTTTTCAATAGCAGCAGATCTTCCCTCTTAACTGTGTGAGAAAAACATGGGATTATGGATAAATCTTATACCCATAAACACATGTTTTTCCTTCTAGTTAAGAGGGCTGGGCTGGAAGGGAGCATTTGCCTTTTAGACACATGCCCCCTTCTATGACACTGCAGTGATAGGACAGCCTCCACTGCAACATTTTTATTGGACAGCATGTTCATTGAGCTAAGTGACTCTGACAAGAAGTGACTGCTCTGTATGTAGCTAATGACGGGCTGCACAAGGAGCCCTGCACCTTTGGAACCATAGATGATAGGAGCCCACATTTTGGCCAGTGGTGGGGTAGGATGTCAGCTATCTACCCACACATTTGCTACAAACTACGAGCCTGAGTGAGTGAGTGAGTGAGTGAGTGAGTGAGTGAGTGAGCGAGTGAGAAACTTGTAAAGCGCAACACATGCAAACTGAATCGCCTCTGGGCGCTGCCTCAAAGCCTCAAAGCTTTATTTTTTTTATTTTTTTTTATTTATTTTATGATCGTGGCAGGTGAGGCTTGGGTAAAAATAACCCAAATTAGTGGATATTATTTAGTCTGTGTGAAAGTTATAGAGTCTACAAGCTATGGTGCAAATCATAAAAATGTGATCACATCTGATGTACTACACCACACTACAATCCTGCGCTCATGGACAAAAGAAACACACACATCTGTGCATTTTCTCTTAAAGCGGGGGTTCACCCTATAAAAAAAAAAAAAACTTTTTTTTTTCTTCTAGCATAAAATTCGGCATAGTAGCGCGAGCTACAGTATGCCTATCTTATTTTTTTTATCCCCGTACTCACTGTTATATCGTACATAGAAGATTCCGTCTGCCCACGGGGAATGGGCGTTCCAATCCAGACGGAAGGTGATTGATGGCCGGCTCTGGTGCGTCACGCTTCTCCGGAAATAGCCGAAATAGGCTTGGCTCTTCACGGCGCCTGCGCATAGCCTGTGCGCAGGCGCCGTGAAGAGCCGAGACCTACTCCGGTTGTCTTCGGGGAGCGTGACGTGCCAGAGCCGGCCGTCAATCACCCTCCCTCTTGAAAGGAGCGCCCATTCCCCGCGGGCAGTCGGAATCTTCTATGTACGATATAACAGTGAGTACGGGGATAAAAAAATTAAGACAGGCATACTGTAGCTCGCGCTACTATGCCGAATTTTATGCTAAAAAGTTGTTCTGCAGGGTGAAACACCGCTTTAATGATGTGATAACAAAATCAATGATGCTGTAAAAAAAAAATCAATAATAGTTTATTCAACCATAATGTAAATAAAACGTCCAATCCTGGACTCCAATAGAAATAGTAATGGTGACAATTAAAACACTTGAAATCTCCCCTGTGGTGCCTAGAGCAGGGAGGAGCTAACAGTTCCCAAAGTGAATGGGAGCTGATAAAATGACCTGGATTGTGTAGCGGATTACTGCTAGTATGCGGTGGCCCTCCAACACACGAGGTGCAGGATCCAGAGCAATGTCAGTGAGAGGGGGGGGTTCCAGGAAGCTCCGTTCGAGCAGGGAGATGACGTCAGCCCAAAGGCTGGAAGAGCAGCCGCACGATGGTAAGGTGTGCAGTGGAGAGCTCCTTCTCTCCAATGTGATTAACAGTTGTGCTCTGCTGCTCTATAGTGAGAGCTGGAAAAAGCACCCACTATAGTAACTCCCAGTTGCACGTCACAAGGAAAGCCCTGCTAAGGGAGCTGTATTGAAGCAAATTGACTGCTGTTGAGTCCCCATGCGAAGGGGGGACACAGCGGGGTATCAAATGTGTGTAGAAAGGATACCCTGACAATGCGTTTCGCGCACCAATGCGCTTTTTCCTTGCTCTGGATCCTGGTTGAATAAACTATTATTGATTTTTTTATCACATCATTAAAAGACAGTCCACAGTGTGTGTTTCTTTTCCCCATGAGCGCAGGATTGTAGTGTGGTGTTGTTTGTATTCGTTACTTAAATTTTTTCCCAGCTGCTCTGGGGATACCTCCTTTCTATTTTTTTTTTCATCCCCACCCATGAGATTTTTTATACCCCTGCACATATCAGCCAATTTTAGCGCTGGTGTTTTTTGTTGTTTTTTGACATCTGATGTCCTTTTGAGGCCCTGTCATTTTGAGGCCCTGAAACCCCAGGACAGTACAAATACCCCAAAATGACCCCTTTTTGGAAAGTAAAGAGTCCAAGGTAATTAGTAAAAGGCATAGTAAGTTTTTTGAAGTTGTAAATTTTTCCCACATTTATTGGGAAAATTACGATTCTTTTTACACAGAGGGCCAGATTCTCAAAAGAGATATGACGGCGTATCTCTGAGTCTGGCTGGTCGTATCTATGCGCCTGATTCTTAGAATCAGTTACGCATAGATTTCTATTAGATCCGACCTGTGTAAGTCTCTTACGCCGTCGGATCGTAACTGCATTTTTACGCTGGCCGCTAGGGGCGTGTACGCTGATTTACGCGTCGAAATATGTAAATCAGCTAGATACACACATTCACGAACGTACGCCTGGCCAACGCAGTACAGATACGCCGTTTATGTTCCCGGCGTAAAGTGACCCCTGCTATATGGTGGCGTAAGTGCGGCGTACCAATGTTAAGTATGGCCGTCGTTCCCGCGGCAAAATTAGAAAATTTTACGTTGTTTGCGAAATTCGTCCGTGAATGGGGCTGGACGTAATTTACGTTCACATCAAAACCAATACGTCCTTGCGGCGTATTAGGAGCAATGCACACTGGGAGATTTCCCACGGACGGCGCATGCGCCGTTCGTGAAAAACGTCAATCACGTCGGGTCACAGAACATTTACATAAAAACACGCCCCCCTGTTCCAAATTTGAATTAGGCGGGCTTACGCCGGCCTATTTACGCTACGCCGCTGCAAGTTACGGAGCAAGTGCTTTGAGAATACAGCACTTGCCCGTCTAAGTTGCGGAGGCGTAACGTAAATAGGTTACGTTACGCCCGCACAAAGTTACGCCAAACTACGAGAATCCGGCCCAAAATTGTCATAATAACACGTTATTTCTAGACACGTGCTCAACAAAAAATTTAATGTTTTTCTGTTTTTGTTTCGTCTCGTTTCGTAGATTCGTAAAGATTCGTAATTTCGTAAGACGCACGTTTTCCTATTCGGACCCGTTCGTATTTCGTAAGACGTAAATCTTCCTATTCAGACCCGTTCGTATTTTTGTAACAGTTTTATTTTTCGTTTATACTGAATGATTCGTAATCCTGTCTAATTTATTTTCGTTGATTCGAAATTCGTAATTTTGTTAGATAATAATTTTCGTTTAATGGATTCGTAATTTTGTACTTTCGTAAATACATAGCAACACACGGCTAATCCATATTAAGATAGACTTTCTCTTAACCACTTCCATACCGGGCACTTACGCACCTTCCTGCCCAAGCCAATTTTCAGCGTTCAGCACTGTCGCATTTTGAATGACAATTGCGCGGTCGTGCTACACTGTACCCAAACAATTTTTTTATAATTTTGTTCCCACAAATAGAGATTTATTTTGGTGGTATTTGATCATGTCTGCGGTTTTTATTTTTTGTGCTATAAACAAAAGAAGAGCGACAATTTAAAAAAAAAACACAATATTTTTTATTTTTTTATTTAATAAATATCACAATTTAAAAAAAAAAATCCTCAGTTTAGGCCGATACGTATTCTTCTACATATTTTTGGTAAAAAAAAATCGCAATAATCATATATTGATTGCTTTGCGCAAAAGTTATAACGTCTACAAAATAGGTGATAGATTTATGGCATTTTTATTTTATTAATTTTTTTACTAGTATTGGCGGCGATTTGCGTTTTTTTACTGTCACCGTGACATTGCGGCAAACACATCGGACACTTTTGACACCTTTTTGGGACCATTCACATTTATACAGCGATTAATGCTATAAATATGCATTGATTACTGTGTAAATGTGACTGGCAGATCAGGGTTTACACACACAGATCCACACTCCTGCCGTGATTACTGACAATTGCGGGCACCTGGCGGCAATCGCGGCCGCCGGGCACTCGCGCCGGGTCACGAGCGTCGCCGCGCGCGCCCTAGATCGCCGGGAACGCAGGACGTCATATGACATCCACCCGGATAGAGGAGGGGTTCCTGCCGCCGTCATTTCACAATGACGCGGTAGGGATGTGGTAAAGCCCCGTACACACGGTCGGACTTATTGCCAACAAACTTCAAAATTAGCGTTTTCCAAAAAATCCGACCGTGTGTACGCTCCATCGGACAAACTATTTTGGTTACAAAAGTCCGGCCAACTCCCTTCGGACAAAAATCCACGGAAAAGTTTGTTTGAAGTCCGATCGTGTGTATGAGGCTTTACACTGTCCAATGTAACTCAGCACAAAAGAGATAAGCTGAACGATATGAGTACACAAATTTACGAACAGACAAAGAAACGGATTTACAAAACACACACATGAAAATACGAACATACGAATGAAAATACGAACAAACAAAAGATTTAAAATATGGAATGCAAATCGTTCGTTATAGATGTCATTTTCGTTCTTTTGCTGTTTTGGTGTTTCGTATTTTAGTAAGATTGTCCAATCGTACGTTCGTATTTTTGCTTGTTCGTTATTTTAATTATTCGTAATTCCGTAATTTTCGTATTTTGGTTAATTCAGCTTTTCGGATGTTCGAATTGATCCGAATGTACGAATACTAACAAATTTGTACGAAAATCCATTCGTGTGGGAACGCACATGTCTAGTTATTTCTCACACACAGCATATGCATACTTCCGTATACACCCCAAAATACATTCTGCTTCCCCTCCTGCAGAAAGCACCATCAGGCATTCTAGAAGCATAAATTACACATCTAATTTAATTCCTAGCTATTATACTTTTGAAGGTCCTGGAGCAACAGGACAGTGGAATTACCAACAAAATTACCCCATTTTGGAAAGAAAATACCCCAATGTATATTCTCTGAGGCTGCAGATAGGTACTCGGGTACTCTGATGAGCTGCTTTTACAATGCGCTGGTAGGGAAGTGGTTAAAATCCATACCAGACCCAAAGGGTCCCCCACACTGTTTTATGGCCTGCCTCAAAAGATCTTGAAAGCCTGGGTATCTGTTTAACCACTTAACCACCAGCCGCCGTCCAAAAACGGCGGCAAGGTGGTTGCTTAACTGGGGGTCGCCGTTCTGAAACGGCGCCCACCAGAAGCAGTGATGCGCGCCGCCTCAGGCGCGCACACAGAAAATTCTGTGCGCGCCGGGTCTATGAGACCCGGCGCTACACAGATCTCGGTAACTGACCGACAACAGCGGTCTTTTACCATGTGATCGCGCCGTCCAATGACGGCGCGATCACAGGTAAACAAACCGGCGTCATTTGATGACGCCGGTTCCTCCCTCCTCTCGCTGTACCGATCGGTACAGTGTGAGAGGAGAGCGCGGATGGCAGCAGCAGTGTGGGATGGATCTGTGACTATTGCAGTCACAGATCCATCCATCCCTGCTCAGCCATCCCTGCATTAACCCCTGCAATACTCTGCCTTCCCTGCGCAATACTCTGCAATGCTCTGCCTTCCCTGCGCAATTACTCTGCAATACCCCCTGCGCAATACTCTGCAAAACCCCCGCGCAATACTCTGCAAAACCCCCGCGCAATACTCTGCAAAACCCCCGCGCAATACTCTGCAAAACCCCCGCGCAATACTCTGCAGAACCCCCGCGCAATACTCTGCAATACCCCTGCGCAATACTCTGCAATACCCCCGCGCAATACTCTGCAATACCCCCACGCAATACTCTGCAATACCCCCGCTCAATACTCTGCAATACCTCCGCTCAATACTCTGCAATACACTGCAATACCCCCGCGCAATACTCTGCAATACCACCGCGCAATACTCTGCAATACCCCCGTGCAATACTCTGCAATACCCCCGCGCAATACTCTGCAGTACTCCTTGCGCAATACTCTGCAATACCCCCGCGCAATACTCTGCAATACCCCCGCACAATACTCTGCAATACCCCCGCGCAATACTCTGCAGTACCCCCGCGCAATACTCTGCAGTACCCCCCGCGCAAAAATTCTCTGCAGTACCCCCTGCGCAATACTCTGCAGTACCCCTTGCGCAATACTCTGCAGTACCCCCGCACAATACTCTGCAATACCCCCCGCGCAATACTCTGCAGTACCCCCGCACAATACTCTGCAATACCCCCCGCACAATACTCTGCAATACCCCCCGCACAATACTCTGCAATACCCCCCACACAATACTCTGCAATACCCCCACACAATACTCTGCAATACCCCCCACACAATACTCTGCAATACCCCCCACACAATACTCTGCAATACCCCCCACACAATACTCTGCAATACCCCCGCACCAATACTCTGCAATACCCCCGCACCAATACTCTGCAATACCCCCGCACCAATACTCTGCAATACCCCCGCACCAATACTCTGCAATACCCCCGCACCAATACTCTGCAATACCCCCGCACCAATACTCTGCAATACCCCCGCACCAATACTTTGCAATACCCCGGCCAATACTCTGCAATACCCAGAAAATACTCTGGGGAAAAAAATGCGTTTTAACCACTTCCCGCCCACGTCATATGAGGTCCTTGACTTTGTGCAGGGATATCTAAATGATGCCTGCAGCTACAGGCATCATTCAGATATCATTTTTTTCAGCCGGCGATTCTCTACACCATAAGAACGATCATGGCGGCTGTTCCGCCTCTTGATCATTCTTACGGGAGGCAAAAAGGGACGTCCCCACTCCCTTCGCCCTCCGGTGCTTCTTCTGACTCACCGCTGCGATCGAAGCCAGGATCGTTTTTTTTCTTGTTTTTTTTCAGGCTTCCCAGCCTAGAGGTGAGATGTGGGGTCTTATTGACCCCACATCTCACTGTAAAGAGGACCTGTCATGCTATATTCCTATTACAAGGGATGTTTCCATTCCTTGTAATTGGAATAAAAGTGATCAAAACATGTATTTTTGGGGAAAAACGTGTCAAACTAAAATAAATAAAGTAAAATGAACAATAAAAATTAAAAATAAATATTTAAAGCGCCCCTGTTCCCGCATGCTCGTATACAGAAGCGAATGTGTACGTAAGTCCCGCCCACATATGAAAACGGTGTTCAAACCACACATGTGGGGTATCTCTGCGAACGTTAGAGCGAGAGCAATCATTTTGGCCCCAGACCTCCTCTGTAACTAAAAACATGTAACCAGTAAAAACATTTAAAACGTCACCTATGGGGATTTTTAAGTAGCGAAGTTTGGCGCCATTCCACAAGCGTGTGCAATATTAAAGGGTGACATGTTGGGTATCTATTTACTCGGCGTAACTTCATCTTTCATATTATGCAAAAACATTGGGCTAACTTTAATGTTTTTTTTTTTAAAAAGCACAAAACTGTTTTATTTCCCAAAAAAATGCGTTCGAAAAATTGCTGTGCAAATACCATGCGCGATAAAAAGTTGCAACGACCGCCATTGTATTCTCTAGGGTCTTTGCTAAAAAAGCATATACAATGTTTTGGGGTTCTATGTAATTTTCTAACAAATAAATGATGATTTTTACATGTAGGAGAGAAATGTCAGAACTGGTCTGGGTGCTCCAGAACGCCTGATGGTGCTCCCTGCATGTCGGGCCTCTGTATGTGGCCACGCTGTGTAAAAGTCTCACACATGTGGTATCGCCATACTCGGGAGGAATAGCAGAATGTGTTTTGGGGTGTAATTTGTGGTATGCATATGCTGTGTGTGAGAAATAACCTGCTAATATGAAACTTTTGTGGAAAAAAAATAAAAATAAAAAAACCCTTGATTTTGCAAAGAATTGTGGGAAAAAATGACAACTTCAAAAAACTCACCATGCCTCTTTCTAAATACCTTGGAATGTCTTCTTTCCAAAAAGGGGTCATTTAGGGGGTATTTGTACTTTTCTGGCATGTTAGGGTCTCAAGAAATGAGAGAGGCTGTCAGTACATCAGATGTGATCAAATTGATCAATTTTCAGTAATTGGTACCATAGCTTGTAGACCTTATAACTTTCACCCAGACTAAATAATATCCAAATTTTTAATTTTTTTTAACCAAAGATATGTAGCAGTATACATTTTAGGCCAAATTTATGAAGAAAAATTCATTTTTTGCAAAATTTTATAATAGAAATGAAGAAAAATTCATTTTTTTACAAAATTTTCATTCTTTTTTCATTTATAGCGAAAAAAATAAAAACCGCAGAGGTGATCAAATACCACCAAAAGAAAGCTCTATTTGTGGGAAAAAAAGGACAAAAATTTCATTTGGCTACAGTGTTGTATGACTGAGTTATTGTCATTCAAAATGTGAGAGCACCGAAAGCTGAAAATTGGTCTGGTTATTAAGGGTGTTTAAGTGCCCAGTTGTCAAGTGGTTAAGAAATAGATGCACCACCAAATTCAAGGCGTTTACATGGAACATGTGTAAAATGTCCCTGTCGGAGGGTGTAGAGAACGTTTGTGCCATTGTTGCATACAACCATTCCTGGTTCAAGCTGCTGTGGCATAAACTACCTCTGAGCCGGCCCCTGCAGAGCTGACAGAATCTCTGCCCCAGTGTGGCTCCTGTCCCATAGACAGACCAACTGAAGTACTGCATGACATCTTTTAGCCTGGCTGCTTGCATAGCCCCTTAAACGCTTAGGGAGCACTGCTGGTTCAGAGAACAATTCAGCAGAAGAGGTCATAGAGGAAGAAGAAGAGGGGGGGTGGAGCAGACAGGTGTGGCAGAACCACCACCTGTTTTTTGAAAGTGTGGTGGCGGAACAAGCTTCAGCACTGAATCCTGTTCAGCATCCTTTCCATCTGCCAGCAGAGTTACCCAGTGCACCATGAAAGAAATGTTACATTCCTGACCATGACTGCTGGACCATGAGTCAGCAGTAATGTGAACCTTGCTGCTGACCGCCCTTTCCAAAGAGGCCAAAACATTGCCTTGCACGTGATGGTAGAGAGCTGGAATGGCCTTACGTTAACATTAATTTATTTTTGGAACCTGTCAACTGTGGTATAGCACATTTCACAAATTCACAAATAGGGGAAAGAGTCTACCAGATGAAAAGGCAGTGCTAGCAATTTGGCCAAGCTAACATTTAGATGCTGAGCATGTAGATGGCTGGGACAGTATTTTTTTATGATTCAGCAACTAGGATAGCAAAATTTGCGTGCTGAAATCAACAGGTGGTGTACTGCTAGCAGATTTGCTGCAAGTACTTGTGGCACCAATTGCTATACCATCATTCCTCTCAGTGCAGGTTTTTGAGAAGCCTTGAGGTATAGTAGGGGTAGAGATCCCAGATGAGGAACAAGGAGAAGTCTGCATTTTTTATGACGTGGGTCTTTCAGGTGCTGCCAATGGACTGCATGGCAGGTCGTTATTTTTCTTGTCAAGGATGTGGTGCCCAAGCGGGTGGTGTTCTGGTCAGGCTTGATCCGATTCAGGCAGAGATTACAAACAGCCATGCTGTGATCTACTTTACATGTGTTGAAAAAAGCCCACACCAATGAATTTTTGGAAGTCAGCAGCATCCTGTACCTGTGGATCTCTGTGGTGTGATGCAATAAGATGGCTGCACTCATGCTGGCCCCTGAAGGACATCCTGCCATGTTAGAGTTGTGCCTCCTCACTTTCCTACTCTGTTCTCTCAGGCACCCGCAGGTACTGTCAGTGACCTCATCATCTCTCCCTCCTCGTCACTGGAGCAAACTTGGCAGCACCCTACCTTTGGCCAATCATGGCTTTCACAGCACATTGCGCTGTAACTGGCTAAAGCATGCAGGTCAAGTGCATGCTTTGACCAATCATCAGCCGCCAATGCACTGCGATCTCTCATTGCATTATGAGATGCTCCTTGGTGGGCGAACAAATGAACACCCGATGTTCAAGTTGAACTTATGTTCAACTCGAACACCCTTTAAAAGTCTATGGGGGAAATCAAAAGTGCTGATTTTTTTTTTTACTGAAAAAAGCTTTATTAAAGCAACACAAAAAGACAGAGGTTTGCAGTGCAATACAACAATACATATCATAATAGTCACAATAAGGCATACGGATAACCCAAAAGAAGATACAGTCAGTGTTTAGATGACACAAGTGCTAATTTTTAAGGTTAATATGCAAGTTATTGTCATAAAATGTGTTTGGAGACCTGGGTATCAATGCAAAAAAAGTTTTAAAAACTGAATTTTTTTCAGGAGCAGTGATTTTAACCACTGACCATATTGCTGGTCAAAGACCAGAGCACTTTTTGCGATTCAGCACTGTGTCGCTTTAACTGACAATTGCGCAGTCGTGTGACGTGGCTCCCAAACAAAATTGGCGTCCTTTTTTTCACACAAATAGAGCTTTATTTTGGTGGTATTTGATCACCTCTGCATTTTTTAGTTTTTGCGCTATAAACAAAAATAGTGCGACAATTTTGAAAAAAAATAATATTTTTTACTTTTTACCATAATAAATAGCCCCCAAAAATATATAAAAAAAACTATTTTCCTCAGTTTAGGCCGATACGTATTCTTCTACATATTTTTCTTAAAAAAAAATCGCAATATGCGTTTATTCATTGGTTTGTGCAACAGTTATAGTGTTTACAAAAATGCCACTGGCAGGGAAGGGGTTAACACTAGGGGGCAGGGAATGGGTTAAGTATGTTCCCTGGGTGTGTTCTAACTGTAGGGGGGTGGACTCACTAGGGGAAATGACTGATCGCTGTTCATACATTGTATGAACAGACGGTCAGGCATTTCTCCCCTACACACGCGGGAGTCAGAAGTGAGCGGGGGGCACGCCCCTATTGGCTGCTGGGAGAGATGACGTAGATCTACGTGATCTCGCCCAGCAGAGCCGACCTGTCGCCATAAAACTGTGGCGGCTGGTTGGCAAGCAGTTAATAATGCTTAAAGTGAAACAATAATAGTGAATTATTCCTTTAAATTTTGTACCTGGGGGTGTCTATAGTATGCCTGTAAAGTAGCGCATGTTTCCCGTGTTTAAAAAAATCCCTGCACAAAATGACATTTCTAAAGGAAAAAAGTCATTTAAAACTACTAGGCCCCGGTATGAATATTAAGGGGAACCCTAAACCAAAAAAAAAATGCATGCGGTCCCCCCAAATTTCATTACCAGACCCTTCAGGTCTGGTATGAATATTAAAGGGAACCCTGTGCCAAATTAAAACAAAATGGCTAGGGGTCCCCCTCAAAATCCATAACAGACCCGGTATGAATTTTAAGGGGAACCCTGCACCAAAATAAAGAAAATGGCGTGGGGTTCCCCCAAAAATCCATACCAGACCCTTATCCAAGCACGCAACCTGGCAGGCTGCGGGAAAAGAGGGGGCTCGCCCCCTTCCTGAACTGTACCAGGCCACATGCCTTCAACATGGGCCTCATCCCCACAACTCTTGCCCGGTGGTTGTGGGGGTCTGCGGGCAGGGGGTTTATCCAAACAAAGGGGACCAGCAGATGCTGGTCCCCTATGTGAATTGGTAACAGGGTACCCCTACCATTTCACCCAAAAAGTGACAAAAAACATCACGGGAAACCCCCATTGCATCAGAGGGGGCGGGGTCCCCCTGTGATGCCACAGGGAAACTGCCGGAAACTCCTATTGCGTCAGAGGGGGCGGTGTCACCTATTCACATTACGGGTGGCCCCGCCCTTGGTTATTTAAGAGCTGTCAGACGGGTTGTGCGTCATTCGACCAGGCAGCTCCTATGGAGGCTGTATCGTTTCGTGGATTACAGCGCTAGATTTTTTTTTTTGTCCAAAGCTGTGTGTGTTTTTTTTACCTTTTTTGTCACTTTTTTGGGTGAAATGGTAGGGGTACAATGTACCCCGTTACCAATTCACATAGTGGGGGCAAAATCTGGAGGACCCCTTTGTTAACCACTTCCCGTCCAAGAACGTCATATGACGTCCTGGACTTTCAGTGGGGATATCTGAATGATGTCTGCAGCTACAGGCATCATTCAGATATCACTTTTTTTTAGCCGGCGATTCTGTGCACCATAAGAATGATCATAGTGGCAGTTCCACCGCTTAATCATTCTTATAGGTGATGGGAGGGAATGTCTCTCCTCCCGCCTCTCTAGGCTCTCACATGCCATCGGGGACCAGGAGAAACGATCGCCGAATGAGAAGCATAAAAATTTCTGTCAGAGGCCCGGACGCGATGTTATGACGTCATGACCGGGTACCCGGAAGTAAACAAAGCCACTATAGCGGCTGTCAGCATGAGATCAGTGATTTTTTTTACAATCTCATGCTTTCTCATGCTTTCCAGCCTGGAGGAGAGATGTGGGGTTTTATTGACCCCACATCTCTCCATAAAGAGGACCTGTCACAATATATTCATATTACAAGGGATGTTTACATTCCTTGTAATAGGAATAAAAGTTATCAAAAAAAATGTAAAAAAATTGCAAGAATAAAAATAAATGAATAAATATTTAAAACGCCTCTGTCCCCGGTAGCTCGCATCCAGAAGTGAACACACACGCAATTCTAGTCCACATATGTAAACGCCCTTCAAACCACACATGTGAGGTATCTCCACGTGCGTTAGAGCGGGAGCACTAATTCTAGCACTAGACCTCCTCTGTAACTCTAAACTGGTAACCTGTAAAAAAAAATAAGCGTCGCCTATGGAGATTTTTAAGTACTGAAGTTTGGCGCCATTTCATGAGTGTGCACAATTTTAAAGCATGGCATGTTAGGTATCTATTTACTCGGCGTAACTAACATAATCTTTCACATTATACAAAAAAATTGGGATAATTTTACTGTTTTATTCTTTTTTATATCATGAAACCTTTTTTTTCCCAAAAAAAGGTGTTTGAAAAATGATTGCGCAAATACCGTGCAAGATAAAAAGTTGCAATGACCGTCATTTTATTCCCTAGGGTGTCTGCAAATATATATATATATATATATATATATATATATATATATATATATATATATATTGTAAACATTGGGGGTTTAACTCAATGGTAAATGCGTTTTTCAGCGAGTCCACAGCAGTCAGATGTTAGGTTTGAGGGCATGGCAGCCCATTTTTATTTAAAAGGCAAAAATAAACAGTTCACATACAGGATTCCCATGCAGGGGTTCTTCTCCAGTAATGTTCATAGAAACAAAATACCAAGCCTCCTGGCTCCCAGGCTCACTCAGCCTTGCAGTACCTGCTATACCTGGCCCACTCCTGGCCTCAACAGGATTCTAGAGCTTACTGTCTCCCAGACTTCCGGAATTCCTCCAGCCCCCTTGGACTCGCTAGCCACCTCAGGTCTACCAGCCTTCTCAGTCCGCCAGGCACAAAGTCCCCCCACACCAGGGATGTAGTCTTCCAGGGCAGACAGCTTTCCACACACACTGGGGCTGATTTACCAAGCCTTTACTCCATGACTCATGGAGTAAAAGCAGGAGTAGCAGCCGTTTTGCCATTTACTAAAGAAATACGCTGCTAGTGCAGTGTATTTCCCTAGTTACTAATGTGCTCCGTGCGCCCAGGAGAGGGTGCATTGTGCACCAGTACAGACCTGGCGCACGGCACATTAAACTGTAAATTGCGGGGGTTTGGGCGGGAGTTTATTAGGGGGGGAGGTGGGGGGATGCAGGGGAAGTGAAGTGACATGTGTTTTGAAGTGTTTGGCGGGCCGAATTGAAAGGGAAAGTGTTTTTTGAAAACAGATCCCCGTACGCTTGCACAGTGCGCCTGAACCTCGGGAGGTTCATTTGCATACTGGGCATGCGCAGAGAGAAAAGTCAGGGATTCCCGTGCGCCTTGTCAGTACGCCGTGAAAATCTTGGTAAATACCAAGCGGCGTACCCGTGAATGCGCTGCGTGACGCGGCGCACGGGAATCTCCGAGCTGTTTTCAGCCCTGAAGGGGAACTCCGCGCCAAATTTCAAACTTGAAATCGGCGCGGGTCCCCCTCCAGGGCTACATTAGGCTCTTAGGCTTGGTCCGGAACGTGAGGGGTTAAACCCGCGCCGATTCGGCGCGGGGTCCCCCCCAGATCCAAACCAAGCCCTCATCCCAAGCATGCAGTCTGGCCCGGACAGGAATGGGGGCGGGGACGAGCGAGCGGCCCCCCCCCCTCCTGAGCCGTACCAGACCGCATGCCCTCAACATGGGGGAGTGTGTGCTGTGGGGGAGGGGGGCACTGCCCCCCCACCCCACAGCACTCTTGCCCCCATGTCGATAGGGACAAGAGCCTCTTCCCGACAACCCTTGCCATTGGTTGTCGGGGTATGCGGGCGGGGCTAATCGGAATCTGCGAGCTCCCTTTAATAAGGGGGCCCCCAGATGCCGGCCCCCCACCCTATGTGAATGAGTATGGGGTACATCGTACCTCTACCCATTCACATGGGGGAAATGTAAAGTAAAATAAAACACCACACACAATAAAATATTTTATTAATCTGCTCCGGAGCCCCCCCTTTCTTCTTTAGCTCTCTTAGAAGGGGGGGTTTCTTCTCTCCCGATCTTCTGCCGGGACCCTGGGCTTCGGTGATTTCTGCCGGGGGAGGGCGCCATCCCTCGGTCCTCTCCGGAGCCTTCCGCCGGATGCCCCCACCCCATTTAAGCTCTTTTTCATTAGGGAGGGGCATCCGGACTTCGGGGTCTTCTGCCGGGGGATGGCGCCTATCCCCCGGTCTTTCCGGTGCCTTCCGCCAGGGTTCCGGTCTTCCTGGTCTTCTGCCGGGGGTGCGCCAACTCCCCGGTCTTTTCTCTGCTCCCTCTTCTGCCTGGCTCCCCCGCGGAGCCAGGGCTTTCTTCCGTCTTCTTTCTTCCGTCTTCTTTCTTCTCTCTTCCTTCTTCTGCCTGTCTCCTCCGGGAGCACAGGGCTTGTCTGCGCTGTCCTCTCCCTTCTCTTCCATTGGATGTTGACACGACGAGGTTCCGCGCTGACATGCCGTGTCAGCGGCGGGCATGGACTTATATAGGGCAATGCCACCATGTGACCTCAACCCATGTGACATCACATTCCCTGGGCATGATGGGAATGTGATGTCACATGGGTTGAGGTCACATGGTGGCATTGCCCTATATAAGTCCATGCCCACTGCTCAGACGGCATTCCAGCGCCGGACCTCGTCGTGTCAACATCGAATGGAAGAGAAGGGAGAAGACAGCGGAGACAAGCCCTGTGCTCCGCGGAGGAGACAGGCAGAAGCGGAAGGCATCGCAGAAGCCCGGAGAGTGGCGCCCTCCGGCGGAAGACACCGTACAAGCCCGGGACCCTCCCCCAAAGGCAGGAGCCTCCCTGGTGAAGGGGGTCCCGGTGAATTACGTCGCTGAAGACGGGGGAGGGGTGCCAGTGCACCCCCCCCGCAGAAACCGTCGTGGAAGCCCGGGACCCTCCCCCAAAGGCAGGAGCCTCCCTGGTGAAGGGGGTCCCGGTGAATTACGTCGCTGAAGACGGGGGAGGGGTGCCGGTGCACCCCCCCCGCAGAAACCGTCGTGGAAGCCCGGGACCCTCCCCCAAAGGCAGGAGCCTCCCTGGTGAAGGGGGTCCCGGTGAATTACGTCGCTGAAGACGGGGGTGGGGTGCCAGTGCACCCCCCCCCCGCAGAAACCGTCGTGGAAGCCCGGGACCCTCCCCCAAAGGCAGGAGCCTCCCTGGTGAAGGGGGTCCCGGTGAATTACGTCGCTGAAGACGGGGGAGGGGTGCCAGTGCACCCCCCCCGCAGAAACCGTCGTGGAAGCCCGGGACCCTCCCCCAAAGGCAGGAGCCTCCCTGGTGAAGGGGGGTCCCGGTGAATTACGTCGCTGAAGACGGGGGTGGGGTGCCAGTGCACCCCCCCCCGCAGAAACCGTCGTGGAAGCCCGGGACCCTCCCCCAAAGGCAGGAGCCTCCCTGGTGAAGGGGGTCCCGGTGAATTACGTCGCTGAAGACGGGGGTGGGGTGCCAGTGCACCCCCCCCGCAGAAACCGTCGTGGAAGCCCGGGACCCTCCCCCAAAGGCAGGAGCCTCCCTGGTGAAGGGGGTCCCGGTGAATTACGTCGCTGAAGACGGGGGTGGGGTGCCAGTGCACCCCCCCCGCAGAAACCGTCGTGGAAGCCCGGGACCCTCCCCCAAAGGCAGGAGCCTCCCTGGTGAAGGGGGTCCCGGTGAATTACGTCGCTGAAGACGGGGGTGGGGTGCCAGTGCACCCCCCCCCGCAGAAACCGTCGTGGAAGCCCGGGACCCTCCCCCAAAGGCAGGAGCCTCCCTGGTGAAGGGGGTCCCGGTGAATTACGTCGCTGAAGACGGGGGTGGGGTGCCAGTGCACCCCCCCCGCAGAAACCGTCGTAGTAGCCCGGGACCCTCCCCCAAAGGCAGGAGCCTCACTGGTGAAGGGGGTTCCGGCAGAAGATGGCGAAGCCCGGGGCCTAATGGGGTGGTGGTGGGGGGCCCCGGCAGAAGACCCCCGGCTGACTAATAAATTAATTTATTCATGTGTGGTGTATTATTTTTTTCCATTTTTTTCCCCAGGTGAATGGGTAGGGGTACAATGTACCCCCATACTCATTCACATAGGGTGGGGGGCCGGAATCTGGGGACCCCTTTATTAAAGGGGTCTCTCAGATTCTGATAAGCCCTTCGCCCGCATACCCCGACAACCAACGGCCAGGGTTGTCGGGAAGAGGCTCTTGTCCCTATCGACATGGGGACAAGAGTGCTTTGGGTTGGGGGGGCAGTGCCCCCCTCCCCCACAGCACACACTCCCCCATGTTGAGGGCATGTGGTCTGGTATGGCTCAGTAGGGAGGGGGGCGCTCGCTCGTCCCCACCCCCATTCCTGTCTGACCAGACTGCGTGCCTGGGATAATGGCTTGGTTTGGATCTTGGGGGGGACCCCACGCTATTTTTTTTTGCGCGGGTTTAACCCCTTATGTTCTAGACCAAGCCTAAGAGCCTGGTATGCACCTGGAGGGAACCCACCTTATTTTTTTTTTCGGGGGTCTGGAGTTCCCCTTCATGAACAGCGATCTGTCATTTACACATGTCAGTCCCCCCCCCCCCTACAGTTAGAACACACCCAGGGAACATATTTAACCCCTCCCTCGCACCTAGTGTTAACCCCTTCCCTGCCAGTGGCATTTTTTGAGTAAGCAATGCATTTTTTACAGCACTGATCGCTAGAAAAATGCCAATGGTTCCAAAAAAGTGTTCGATGTGTCCGCCATAATGTCGCAGTACCGATAAAAATCGCTGATCGCCCCAATAACTAGTTAAAACAACAAAAAAAAAAAATTGTAGACGCTATAACTTTTGCAAAAACCAAACACTAAACGCTATTTGCGATTTTTTGGAACCAAAAAGATGTAGAATACGTATCGGCCTAAACTGAGGGTTTTTTTAGTTTTTTCAATATATATTTTTGGGGATATTTATTATAGCAAAAAGTAAAAATAATTTTTACATATGTGGGCGGGACTTACGCAAGTCCCGCCCACATATATAAACATCGTTCAAACCACACATGTGAGGTATTGACGCGTGCGTTAGAGCGAGAGCAATACTTTTACCACTAGACCTTCTTTGTAACTATAAACTGGTAACCTGGAAAAAAAAGAAAAAGGTTGCCTATGGGGATATTCACGGAATTCATTTTGGCCCCATTGCAGGAGTGTTTCCAATAGTAAAGCGTGACATGTAAGGTATCTATTTACTCAGTGTAACATCATCTTTCACATTATCCCCAAAAATTGGGCTCACTTTTGTGTTTTGTTAATTTTTAACCACTTGAGCCCGGACCATATTTCTGGTCAATGACCGGGCAAGTTTTTGTGATTCGGCACGGCGTCGCTTTAACTGACAATTGCGCAGTCGTGCGACGTGGCTCCCAAACAAAATTGGCAACCTTTTTTTTCCCACAAATAGATTATTAAATGTGCGTGTTTACTTCTGTCTTTAACACCTCCCCTTCAGGCTGGAAAGCATCAGATCAGGGGAAACAAAAAAAAAAAAGCTCTCATTCCATTGCAGCTTGGTTCCTACATGTGTGATGAACTGAGCATGCTCAAACACTTAGAAAAAAATTATCCTTTCTTTTTAAAAGGTGAAAAACACTCATTGGATGCTCATAGAGCGTGGTTTGGATTAATTGCAGGTGTGCCCAATTACAAGCTCACCCAAACTAGAGACTGCAATTTGGTCATGTGATTTCAATTGCTTCATTACTAGCACTGTTATAAAAAGCTTGGATCGATCAGTCCTCAGCTGCCCGCAGGCAGGCAGGCAGGCAGGCAGGCAGGCAGGCAGGCAGGCAGGCAGGCAGGCAGGCAGGCAGGCAGGCAGGCAGGCAGGCAGGCAGGCAGGCAGGCAGGCAGGCAGGCAGGCAGGCAGGCAGGCAGGCAGGCAGGCAGGCAGGCAGAAATGCTGTTGCTAAACACAAATGTGGTTTGTTGCTTTTTGCCAATGGTTTTGGTTTATTTTTAAATGATGTTCACTTTGATGTATTTGTCTATGTGGCCTTATTTTATGAAAAATGTGTAAAGCTATGGTTAATTAGAATTTTGAAATGTATTTTTGTTTGTTTGTCTTTTTTTGCTTTCCTTGTTTTGTTGACCAATAAAAATTACTTTAAAATTGTTAAGTTTGTCTTTTGTTACTTTTTCATGCTACATATGTTGACAGCTGCAGCTGAACTAGGTTTGGGCCTAACAAATTATGTGTGATTTTTGTCTAAGCTTCTTTCCTGGTGTGTAATCATGAAATGTTTGCCATGTTTATTCTCCCTGACTTTAAAGACAAAAACTGGTAAGTATTTTATTTATTCTGCAGTGGTCCTCAGCCCTCAAGTACCCCCGACAGGACATGTTTTGGGGATTTCTCTTATCAAGAATTGCTGTCCAGACTGTATTTTAAAGCACATGTGCAAGATGAAGGAAAACCTGCAAACATGGCCTGTGGGGGGGGTTTGCTATTGGTGGACAGGCTTGATGTGCTGATTTACAGCACTGTGCTTAAATCTAGCGCAAGGCAATCCTATTCAAATTGTGGGTGTTTGAGGGAAGCCAAGTGAGTGTTAGAACCCCTGCTTTGTGTTTTTTTTATTTTTGTGATGAGCTTTGTGTCCCTTTTCTTAAAATTGGCTTCACTTCCTGTCACACAGCTGAACAGGAAGTGAGGTTAAAACCCTACCAGTGTCTTTTCTTGGGGACACAGGTCAATCTTAACTAGTGTCCCCATTAAGCAAATTGCACTCCAGCACTGCTGTGTACACCCCAAATCATGGGTCTTCAAACTACGGCCCTCCAGTTGTTCAGGAACTACAATTCCCATCATGCCTAGTCATGTCTGTGAATGTCAGTGCATTACAAGGCCTCATGGGATGTGTAGTTCTAAAACAGCTGGAGGGCCGTAGTTTGAGGATCCCTGCCCCAAATGATTATTTAGTTTGGGGTTTAGTAAAGGCAAAGCCACTCTGCAGTACAAGCATAGTTGCTGAAAATCAGAGAGGAAGCACTGATGGTTTTAACATCCAATCCTGTAGAAGCAAAGTTGTTTTGTTTTCTTTCTTCCTTGCTTTGCACTTGTAGTGCAAAGTGGATTTGCCTTTAGTCAATGGACCCCAAAGTCCAAGATCCCTAATAATTTGGGGTGTACACAGCAAAATGCTAGAGTGCAATTTACATAATGGGAAACTATTTAGCTTGATCTCTGTGTCCCCAAGAAAAGATATTAGTAAGGTTTTACCCTCACTTCCTGTTTGGCTATGTGACAGGAAGTGAATGAATTAGAAAGGGTGAAGACACCTCACAAATGTTGTCACTATCAGGGGTGCAGACATCCCCAAAAAATGAGCAGATAATACTTATTTGCAAATTAATAATTTTTTAGTTAACATTGGGTGGGGTGCTCTAACGCACACATTCCTACATATTAGCAACGCTCTATCCTGGCCTATTGGCATGGTTATATTTTCTTAGGCCTCTCAATAAAACTCAATGAAATTTGTGCTTAAACTAGAACCAGGGGCGGACTGACAACTCATGTGGCCCCTGGGCAATAGAAGATTATGGGGCCCCTCTGGCTTACAGATGACCACCACGCCAGGAGGTAGTGCAGAGGCGGGCAGCTAAAATCTTGGGATATTCACATTAAAAGAATGTCATTTTCGGACATATCAGGGACAGATCTAAAAAAAACACAGATTTTTACATACTGTCCCTGGTTTTACTGAACCTGGCAACCCGGATGGGGCCCCCTAGTGGCATGGGGCCCTTGGGCAGTGCCCGAGTGACTCAATGGTCAGTCCGCCCCTGACAAGAACTATAATCAACAAGTTTTATTTTCTTTAATTTTGGATAGAGTGAGGGAGTGTTATAGGCCCTGTCAGTTTATTTTGTATTATCTGTGTCCAATTGGGGAGATTTGCCTTCACTTCCTGCCCCATAGCCAAACAGGAAGTGAGAGAAAAACTATGCAAATTAACCACTTCCCGCCCAGCCTATGGCCGATTTACGTCCGGGAAGTGGTTACACAATCCTGACAGGACGTCCTGCAGGATTTCATGCCGCACGCGCCTGTGGGGGCACGCAGTGCGGCGATCGGTGATGCGGGGTGTCAGTCTGATCTCAGTAAAGAGTCTCTCACGGAGACGGAGACTCTTTACCACGTGATCAGCCGTGTCCAATCACGGCTGATCACGATGTAAACAGGAAGAGCCATCGATGGCTCTTCCTCACTCGCGTCTGACAGACGCGAGTATAGGAGAGCCGATCGGCGGCTCTCCTGACAGGGGGCGTTCGCGCTGATTGTTTATCAGCGCAGCCCCCCCTCGGATCACCACACTGGACCACCAGGGATGCCCACCCTGGACCACCAGGGTGTGCAAAAACAAAAAAAATATAGAACAAAAAAACAAAAAGCAATAAAAAATAAGAAAAAAGATGCCAATCAGTGCCCACAAATGGGCACTGACTGGGAAAATCAGTGCCACCCCACAGTGTCCATCAGTGCCACCCCACAGTGCCCATCCATGCACAGTGCCCACCTATCAGTGCCCACCTGTGCCACCCATAAGTATCCATCAGTGCCACCCATAAGTGCCGCCCATCTGTGCCGCCCATGAGTGCCCATCAGTGCCGCCTATGAGTGCCCATCAGTGCCGCATAGCAGCGCCGCCAATCAATGCCACCTCATCTGTGCCGTCAGTACTACCTCATCGATGTCCATCAGTGCCATCTCATCGGTGCCCATCAGTGCCGCCATATCAGTGCCCGTAATTGAAAGAGAAAAACTTATTTACAAAAAAATTAACCTAAAAAAATAAAAACTTTTTTTTGTTTCAAAATTTGCAGTCTTTTTTTAGTTGTTGCGCCAAAAAAAAAAACGCAGAGGTGATCAAATAACAACAAAAGAAAGCTCTATTTGTGGGGAAAAAAGGACGCCAATTTTGTTTGGGTACAGTGTTGTATGACCGCGCAATTGCCATTCAAAGTGCGACAGTGTTGAAAGCTGAAAATTGGCTTGGCGGGAAGGTGCGTAAGTGCCTGGTATGGAAGTGGTTAAGGGAATCCAGTGCCCCCCCAGAACTAGTGTGTGGGTCCCCTGAAAATTACTGGGCGGGGTTATACAAAAACAGGGTGTGACCTTGACAGGAAGGGGTGGGTCATTTTTCTATTAGGAGGTGCAGATATGTAGTCAGGCCTAGGGCAGAACCAAACCTAAATATACTACTGCATATTAGGGCTTATTTAGACCGGAACCGATTTACAGCGTGTTTTTATATTGTGGGAGGAAACCCACGCAGGCACAGGGAGAACATGCAAACTCCATGCAGATGCTGTCACGGGCGGGATTCGAACCAACGACTCTTTTGCTGCTAGGTCAAAGTGCTATACACTACACCACTGTGGTGAACGAACATGATTGCAGCTGAAAGCATGAGAACTTTTATTTTTTTTTTCAATACCATGCTTTCCAGCCTTATTGACCCCGCCTCTCTCCATAAAGAGGACCTGTCACACACTAGTCCTATTACAAGGGATGTTTACATTCCTTGTAATAGGAAGAAAACTGATCATTTTTTCTTTATTTTTTTATTTCAGTGTAAAACATTATAAAACTAAATAAAAATAAATAAGAAAACCCCAAAAAATTTTTTTAAAGCGCCCCGTCCCGACGAGCTCGCGCACAGAAGCAAACGCATACGCGAGTAGCGCCCGCATATGAAAACGGTATTCAAACCACACAAGTGAGGTATCGCCGCGATCGTTAGAGTGAGAGCAATAATTCTAGCCCTAGACCTACTCTGCAACTCAAAAAATGCAACCTGTAGAATTTTTTAAACGTCGCCTATCGAGATTTTTAAAGGGTAAAAGTTTGATGCCATGCCACGAGCGGGCGCAATTTTTAAGCGTGACATGTTGGGTATCATTTTACTCGGCGTAACATTATCTTTCACAATATATAAAAAAATTGGGCAAAATGTATTGTTGTCTTATTTTTTAATTCAAAAAAGTGATTTTTATCCAAAAAAAGTGCGCTTGTAAGACCGCTGCGCAAATACTGTGTGACAAAAAGTATTGCAATGACTGCCATTTTATTCCCTAGGATGTCTGCTAAAAAAAATATATAATGTTTGGGGGTTCTGATTAATTTTCTAGCCAAAAAAATGTGATTTTCACATGAAGGAGAGAAGTGCCAGAATTAACCCGGTGGGCAAGTGGTTAAAGTACTCATGGCTATAAAGAATAGAGTCATTGCTCATTAAAAAAAAAAAAAAAAAAGGGGGTCCCTCCAAATTAAATTACCAGGCCCTTCAGGTCTGGAATGGATATTAAGGGGAACCCCGCCGTAAAAACCCCCCCAAAAAATGGCGTGGGGTCCCCCCAAATATCCATACCAGACCCTTCAGGTCTGGTGTGGATTTTAAGGGGAACTCCACCCCAAATTGAAAAAAAAATGGCGTGGAGTCCCCCTAAAAATCCACACCAGACCCTTATCCGAGCACGTTGACCTGGCCGGCCGCAGAAAAGAGGGGGGGACAGAGTGCGGCCCCCCCCCTCTCCTGAACCGCACCAGGCCACATGCCCTCAACATGGGGAGGATGTCCCCATGTTGATGGGGACAAGGGTCTCATCCCCACAACCCTTGCCCGGTGGTTGTGGGGGTATGCGGGCGGGGGGCTTATCAGAATCTGGAAGACCCCTTTAACAAAGGGGACCCCCAGATCCTGGCCCCCCCCTATGTGAAATGGTAATGGGGTACATTGTACCTCTACCATTTCACCCCAAAAAAAATGTCAAAGTGTTAAAAATGACAGTAGCCGGTTTTTGACAAATCTTTTAATAAAATCTTCTTTTCTTCTTTCCTTCGGGTTTCTTCCGCTGCTTCTTTCTTCTCGTTCACATCTTGCCCGACGTGTTCTTCTATCTTCTCCGTCCGTCCTTCAGCCTTCTGGTCCCGCATCTTGCCCGTTGTCTTGTCCTGTCTCCTCCTCGTCCGCATCTTGGGTCTTCTGCGGTGTTCTTCTCGTCCCGGACCCAGCGTTTGAATTTGATTTGGCCGCCGTTTTCCCGCTCCTGGGACCCGCCCCCCTCTGACGCCACAAGTAAACTCCTTAGAAGGTCATGTGCGTCAGAGGGGGGCGGGGTCGCAGAGCGTCACACAGCGGGGGAATTCAATTTCAATCGCGCCGCCCGGAGAAGAAGTTCCCGCCGTGTCACACTCATGTGACCCCGCCCCCCTCTGACGCACATGACCTTCTAAGGAGTTTACTTGTTGCGTCAGAGGGGGGCGGGGTCACATGAGTGTGACACGGCGGGAACTTCTTCTCCGGGCGGCGCGATTGAAATTGAATTCCCCCGCTGTGTGACGCTCTGCGACCCCGCCCCCCTCTGACGCACATGACCTTCTAAGGAGTTTACTTGTGGCGTCAGAGGGGGGCGGGTCCCAGGAGCGGGAAAACGGCGGCCAAATCAAATTCAAACGCTGGGTCCGGGACGAGAAGAACACCGCAGAAGACCCAAGATGCGGACGAGGAGGAGACAGGACAAGACAACGGGCAAGATGCGGGACCAGAAGGCTGAAGGACGGACGGAGAAGATAGAAGAACACGTCGGGCAAGATGTGAACGAGAAGAAAGAAGCAGCGGAAGAAACCCGAAGGAAAGAAGAAAAGAAGATTTTATTAAAAGATTTGTCAAAAACCGGCTACTGTCATTTTTAACACTTTGACATTTTTTTTGGGGTGAAATGGTAGAGGTACAATGTACCCCATTACCATTTCACACAGGGGGGGGGTCAGGATCTGGGGGTCCCCTTTGTTAAAGGGGTCTTCCAGATTCTGATAAACCTCCCGCCCGCATACCCCCACAACCACCGGGCAAGGGTTGTGGGGATGAGACCCTTGTCCCCATCAACATGGGGACATCCTCCCCATGTTGAGGGCATGTGGCCTGGTGCGGTTCAGGAGAGAGGGGGGGCCGCACTCTGTCCCCCCCTCTTTTCTGCGGCCGGCCAGGTCAACGTGCTCGGATAAGGGTCTGGTGTGGATTTTTAGGGGGACTCCACGCCATTTTTTTTTTCAATTTGGGGTGGAGTTCCCCTTAAAATCCACACCAGACCTGAAGGGTCTGGAATGGATATTTGCCGGGAACCGCACGTCTTTTTTTTTTTTGGTTTTTACGGCGGGGTTCCCCTTAATATCCATTCCAGACCTGAAGGGCCTGGTAATTTAATTTGGGGGAACCCCTACACATTTTCTTGTTTGTTTTATGAATGAATCCCTTTAGAATTGTCAGAGCCGACAATTCATTATAGCCGCGTGTGAATTTTTAAATGACTTTTTTCCTTCTGAATGTCACTTTGTGCAGGGGGAGTTCTAAGTGCGGGAAAAATGCGCTATTTCACATGCTGACATTACACCCCCCCTAGGTACGAAATTTAAAGGAATATTTCACTTTTATTGTTTCACTTTAAGAATTATTAATTTCACTGCTCCCGAAAAAACGGCCGTTTTAAAAAATAAAAAAAGCATTGATACATGTTCCCTGGGGCAGGACTGAGGTCCCCAAACACTTTTTAGGACAAAACTTGCAGATTAGCCTTTAAAATGAACACTTTTGATTTCTCCCATAGACTTCTATAGGGAGTTCGGTGCGGCTTTACATATTAGTTTCAATGCGCCGGCTGCTACGCTGGTTCATGCGCCCAATTAAGCCTCCACCCGGAGTACTAATTAAGGCATGAACCAGCGCAGCGCACAGAGCATAGTAAATCAGGCCCACTGTGTTGAACCAGCAGCCAGCTGCACACACTCCACCTTCCTCTCCACTCTGTTCTCACCAGTCCCTCATTATATTCACCTGGACACACAACCTGCTGGCTAATCACAAGATCTGGACACAGGATTGAAGATCCCATCCCGCCCAAGTCTCTGTAGGATCTCCAAACTACACAGCCCCATCCAAGCTTAGAAAAACCCGGAGAAAGCTGCCAAAACAGTTTTCTCCGTTTAAAAACTATGCTGTGTAGTCCTGCAGTCCGCTGACATGCAGATTCTGTGTCCATTTTTGCTGCGTTTTTATGGTGACGGGGACCCTGACTATTACAATATATATATATATTGTAACGGTCACCACCGTTTACGACCTTCCATCCCATCCAAGACAGCTTATAGACACTTCACAATCAGGCAAACGAACACGACCCATAAGAATTCCCCCAGAAACGAGACACACAGCTCTGTTTGAGGTTTAAAACAGGGAATGAATCTTTATTATCTGCACATGGTAACACATTTCTGTTCAAAATACATCCCTCCCACCCTTGGGAAACAGGGCGGGTTAAATTGTCCAATGACAATGGTGATACAGGTCAGGTGTGTTCAAACTTCTCCTTCAGTAAACAGTCTTAGAAGGGGGGGGGGGTTGCTGGAGTGATTCCCCCCTTTCCTCACAGCAAGACACTTAAACATCCCATAATAGGTATCCAGACTGTCTACCAAGCTCCAATCCACATAGCAGACTTAATTACCACAATAGACAATGGAATGCAATCACACCCCACCCCTTTCATCACAGCAAGCTTACTAGTATACATCAGCCAACACACAATATATATATACACTATATACAATATCTGACCGCATTAAATGTGACTAGCACAGACCATAGTGGGGTTCTCATTCACCCTGTGCGCCTAAAGTCACTCCTGTTACATGGCTCCCTCCTTGTGGAACACTCCTGCAGACCCGGCTTGATCCTTTTCGGGTCAACTTGGGGATGTCCGGAACTAGGAGGCCAGGATGACGTCTGTTTGCTGGGATACCCCATCAGCATTGCCATTTTGCTTACCAGGTCGGTAGCTGATGGTGAAGGTGAATAATGGAGTTCAGCTCTGGAACAGTCACTTGCTTTGCTCTCTCAATGGCTCCCAAAACCTGTTGCTGATGCTCTTGGGACAGATAAGGCACCACCTGGATGCAAATCCCATTTAATCTTTTGACAATATCGGCCTGTTTGTGCATTTCAATGTTCAAGCCACGGGACATCTCATAATACATGACATAGTGTCGTTGCATCTCTGATTTCTCACTGGCCAACTTGTCACATTCCCATTTTAGACTGTGATATTGTGCCGAATCTACAGAACATGTCGGGGAAGGTAGTCTTACCTGGGTCTCAGCAGCAAGTGAGTTGGTTCCAGCAACGTGGGTCTGGGGACAGGTAGTCACTGTGTGGGCTTCAGCGGGGCACATTGGGGTGTACGCAGAAACAAGGGGGGCCAAATCATTCCCCAGTAGTACATCTGCTGGCAAATCCTTCATCACCCCCACATTCACATGTCCCG
This sequence comes from Rana temporaria, assembly GCF_905171775.1. Lineage (NCBI taxonomy): Eukaryota > Metazoa > Chordata > Amphibia > Anura > Ranidae > Rana > Rana temporaria. Next base: position 175,263,494 of record NC_053490.1, read on the forward strand.
AACCAACCCCCCAATCCAGGTGAACCCAGGCAACAGGTAGCCGGAAAACGGTGCCTCCCGCTACTCTTACGGCTACAATGTCTCCGGTGTGCTGGCTCTCTGGGATGAGTTTCTTCTGTAGCAGGGTCATCGTGGCCCCAGAATCGCTTAGTCCATTGGCTACCTTTCCATTGACCCAGACAGTCTGCCTGTGTTGCTGCCTGTTGTCCTGGTTAGCTGCTTGTATCAGATCTGCCTCGTGCAGAACGCCCCAATGTTCTTCCTCCTCAATGCAGTGGGCCGCAGGCATGGATGTGCGGGGGTTACCCCTTTCTGGCTGTCTCCATGACTGTGACTGCCTGGGTGGATTCAATGGACAGTCTAGCTTTCTGCGTCCTAGCTGTTTACACCCAAAACACCTGATGGACTGTGAGTAGTCCTGGGAGTTGAACCTAGGCTTCTGAGGATAAGTGGCCGCTGGAGGTGGTGTTGTAGGACGTCCGACTGGGGTTTGTAGGCAATATCCGGCGGTGGTGCCGCTGATCGATAATCGACCCGAGCTGTGGTCTTGACCACAGAGTTATCCAGTTTGTGGGCGTCTGTGTATTCATCCGCCAGGCAAGCTGCTTTAGACAAGGAGAAAGGGTTTCTGTCCCGGACCCATTCTCTGACTTCCCGGGACAGTTTGTCAAAGAAGTGCTCCAGCAGGAACACCTGCAGCACCTCTTTCCCGGATTCTGCTTGGCATCCATCGACCCAGTGGGATGCTGTGCGGTGTAGGAGGCATGCCCACTCGGTATATGAGTCTCCAGTCTGCTTGCTCGTCTCTCGGAACCGCCTCCGGTACGCCTCTGGTGTGACGGCATACCTGGCCAAAAGTGCTTCTTTTACCAGTCCATAGTTCATAATATCCTTGTCTGGGATGGCCCTGAATGCTTCACTGGCCCGGCCGGACAATTTCCCAGACAAAATGGTAACCCATTCCTCTGTGGGCACCCGGTGTAGGGCACATTGCCGTTCAAAATCAGCAAGATACCCATCAATCTCCCCTTCAGTTTCAATGAAGTTCTTAAAAGCAGCAAAATGTATCTTTCGCCTTTCAGTTGGTGCTGCTGTGACTTCTGCTGCTGCAGAACGTCTTTGCCATAGCCAATTTGCGTCCACAGCAGCTATAAGCTGGGCTGTGGTGCTGCTGTATTATCATGCTTTCTAAATATCCGTGCCTTAGGAGCATGCTGGCTGCCTTCCCTGTGTTTTTCTGTTGGGCGGGCGTTAGGTATGGCCTGAATATAAATCTTAGAGAGCCAGAGGATTCAGTGCTGTTTGCTACAGCTAGAGAGAAGAGTTTTTCTGATAAGCCTCCTTCACAGAGAGGGAGGGGTGGCTGGGCTGTGTCAGTGTGCACTAGGCTCTCCACTAAATTATTAACCTCATTTGTTCACACCTGCTCAGATATTCTCACAAATCCACTGCCACCCTGAGAGATTCCTTTACCAATGCAAGATAAAGCTAGAAAAAAAGAAAAAAAAACTTATTGGCTATATCCCGTCTTTCATCAATACAGCATGAGCTCACCACAGCCCCAAAATGCACGAAGATCATCGGAAATGTAGGAGGGGTCCACGGGGGCCACAAAACAAAAGAGTGCGACACCAGGAGGTGTTTGTTCTTTATAGGAGCAGAAGCTCTAAAACAAGACATTTGCGGAAGAAAAAGTCCTGCCACCGTTCAAAAATCTCTGCATGCCTCTGGGTCACGCACAGTACATAGATCCCAATCAATGACCAGTCCAGGCCGCAAAACTGATCAGACTGCGATGGCGGCAGAACCAAACACGACAAGAGGCCGTCCTGACGAGGGCCACTGCTAGGCATGTTTAGCGCCATCTGCCCCTGGATAAACTCTGATGCGCAGATCCACAGATGATTATGTTTCCGGCATCACTGTCATGATGGCCTTGCAGCAGTATGAAGATCTTGCAAACTTATTTTTTTCTCTTCTGGAGATTTGGTGAACATAAAGTGGAGGAATTAAGTGGTCAACTTTGGAATTCTCCACTGTGATCTGTTAAATCTGCAGCCTGCACCTTCTGAAGTTCGGTGGGCTTGAGTGAAGGATGGCGGCTTCCTCTTACTAGTCTGTGGCCACTGCCTGGACTTTTCCTCCTGTCATTCGCTTAATTGCTTTGTTCAGTGTTTGGCAAAACAATAACCTCCCATTATAAGAAATGTCAAAGGCTTGTGTAGAGGTTCAGCCTGCCCTCCAGTGGCATAACCATAATGTTCTCATAGCAGTGACTGAGTGCGCCAGCACTTGTAACAGGTCTACCAAAAGCATCAGCCAGAAGTCAGTTGCTAGATTCAACTCTTTCTGGAAACTATGCCAAATCTTCTAGTTTCCTGTGTTGAATGCAATACCATTTCTGAAGGTTATATATAGCGAGTTTATCTCTGTTGCTGATTGGTAGGCAAAACCTGTCACTGCATAGGTTCGGTCCAAGTCTGATGACCAGATTGCCACAATTACTATGTTCCAGATGTGTTTCTGCATGAGTGTTTTTGATGCATTCTCAATGCTTTTTTGCCACTTTCCAGATGTGTTCCATACAGAAACAAGGCAACATTCTACTTTTGTTAACTGCACTGCCACTGTTTATGCGTTTCTTGATGCAGAATAAAAAAACGCACTGGACTGCATCCGGTGTGAACAAGTCCATTTTTTTATCCATAGGATCTCTGGAAGACACTTGCTGTCCCAGACACTAGAGGGCAGCATCCACCCTGGAAGTGCAATGCATAAACATACATCAGCCATCCTATTTGGATAAAGTTCAGAGAACTTGTTGCTGTAAATTGGTCTTCTAAAGAGGTCTTGGTCATCCTTCATCAATAAGCAATTTTCACTCTGCTATTGTGGGAAAACACCATCCTTCATGAACAAGCAATCTGCGCTCCGCCATTATGGGAAGAGACCATCCTTCATGAATGAGCGATTTACGCTCTGCCATTATGGGAAAGGATCATCCTTCATGAACGAGCGATTTATGCTCTGCCATTATGGGAAAATACCATCCTTCATGAACAAGCAAATTACGCTCTGCCAGTATGGGAAAAGATCATCCTTCATGAACGAGCAATTTACGCTCGATCGGTAGGGGTGTTGCTTGTTGCGTGGATATTTGGCAGTGTACGTTCTGCTATAGCTGCCTTAATAGGCCTTATAATTTTGCACAACCACATACTTGTGAGGTAACCTGTGCGATTTCATTTCTCTGCCACTGCAGACTGCATGCAGGCCCAAAACACACCCTGAGCTTGGCAAGGCATCTTCTATCATGCTGGTATAAACGCATGGGCCAATCTCCTTTACCTGGCAGGACTGCAGAGGGAGAGAAGCCTTCCCAACTGCAGACCTCCAAGATCATTTAACCCATTGCATGGTTTCTGGCGATTTAGGCTATGGGAAGACCATTTCTAATTCAAATGTCTACCCTTCAGGATCAGCACAGCACCATCAGTCTTCTCCAAGATCTTTCCAGCTATCATCGCCGTTATATGTTTGAGGGGCATAAAGATCTTCCACTACCTACATGACGTTTTGGTAGTGGTCCATGCAAGCGAGGAGTGGACAGCACAACACGAGGTGGTGCGGAAGATTCTATCCGAGTTCGACTGGATTGTCAACAAGCAGAAGAGCCAGTTGATTCCCTCCCAGAAGATGGAATACCTAGGGCTTGTTTTCGATACAAGAAAAAGGCCACTACTAAGATGCAAAACAGCCGAGCTAGTAGCCTTTGTAAACAGCTTGAGGGAGTCCTCATTGCTGTTGGCAAGGGACTGTATGACGCTTCTGGGAATGTTAACTGCAGCGATCCCAGCTGTCCCCTGGGCAAGATTCCATGCAAGGGCATTCCAGGCGACTTTTCTGAGCCAGTGGGATGGCGTATCACTTCACCAAAAAGTCTGCATACCAAGACGGATCCACCAGGGCTTAACATGGTGGACAGCACCAGAAAATCTGTCGCAGGGCATGCCCCTTAGCACCGTATACTGGATTCAGATAACCTCGGGTGCCAGTCTCCGGGGCTGGGGCGCTCACTGCCTCGGCAGACAGGTACAAGGCGTATGGGGCAAGATGGAAACCAGACACTCCAACCTCTTAGAATTGCAAGCAGCATATCTGGCCCTGCAGGCCTTTGAGGATCTGGTTCAAGGGGCCCGGGTCAAACTGATGTTAGACAACAGAACGGCGGTGCCATATATAGCCAAACAAGGTGGAACCAAGAGCTTGCCGCTATTGCAAGTGACGACCAAGATATTTGTCTGGGCCGAAGCACATTTGGAGGCCCTAACAGCAGCCTACATTCCGGGCAGCCAAAATTGCATTGCAGATCGTCTGAGTTGGGAGTTCCCCAACAAGAATGAGTGGGCGCTGAGCGAAAAAGGTCCTGGAAACAATCTTTTGCAAATGGGGGACACCCTCGTGGATCTAATGGCGACCCCAGACAATGCGAAGACACCCCAGTTTGTCTCAAGGTTCCACTGCAACGAAGCGATAGCCCAAGATGCCTTCTCTATTCCGTGGGATTTTCCCCAAGTCTACCTTTTTCCACCGGTACCGATAGTAATGAAAACCCTGTTGAAAATTGCGAGGGAGAAGGTTCATGCAATTGTAATTCTACCCTTTTTGGTCACGGAGACCGTGGTTCCCTCTGGTCCTACAGATGATGGCATCTCCCCCAATACGTCTGCCACTGAAGAGAGACCTCCTGCAGCAGGGCCAGTGGTATCTTCCCAATCTGGGCAGGTTGCAATTGATGGCCTGGTTGCTGAATCAGCCAGACTACAGGCGCAAAGCATCTCAGAAGAGGTAATCTCAACTTTACTGAAATCTAAAAAGGCCACGACCAATGTTACTTACAACAGAATTTGGAGAAAATTCACATTTGCTTTACAACAGAACTTTTCCCCGTTGGACCCAAACGCCGCACAGGTGCTGGACTTTTTACAATCAGCTTTAAAAATGGGCTTAGCCTATAACACAATAAAAGTACAAGTGTCAGCCTTAATGTGCTTCACAGGGCACAGATGGGCAGACAAACCACTAATAAGACAATTTTTAAAGGCGGCCATAAAGTTGACTCCACCAAGAAGATATCTGTTCCCAGCCTGGGACCTAGGCACGTTACTAAAAGCTCTTCTCCTACATCCATTTGTGCCGGCAGAGACATGTCCGCTTTGGTTTTTAACAGTCAAGCTGATTTTTCTCATAGCCATAACGTCAGCAAGGAGAGTCTCCGAGCTAGCAGCTCTATCCATATTGCATCATTCTCCCGAATAGAGAAATCCTAAGGCCCTCACCGGCCATAACTCCTAAGGTGGTTTCCAAGTTTCATGTGAATTGGGAGGCGGTTCTACCTAGCTTCACACAACCGCCAAGGCAAGAAGAGGAGCTAGACCTCAGACCGTTAGACATGGTCAACCTGTTTTCAATTTATCTACACCGCTTTCTACAGGTGCGCACAACGGATTCCCTTTTTGTCCTGCCATCAGGACCAAAAAGAGGACAAGCCGCCTCAACAAGAATCATATCTACCTGGATCACCTACTATTCTTTCCTTGAGAAACAGGGGCTGATGCCTCCACAGGCAATTAGAGCTCATTCTACCAGAGGGGTGGCAGCCTCATGGGCAGTGTCTTCTAAGATACCGATTGAAGACATATGCAGGACCGCTAGCTGGAGTTCCTGTGAAACCTTTACGAAATATTACAGTTTAGACGTTACAACGGCTAATGCATCGAATTTTGGAAATGCAGTGGTGTCGGCACCCTTTCAAGCAAAATAAAATATTCACTCAAGCAACATTTTCATTTGTTCGAGTCTTATATTTATTTTCCCACCCTAGATGAGCTAAATTAAATCCCATTGTGTGCTGACGTGAGGCTGGCCAGGAAAACGGAAAATTGTTATCAATACTTACTGTAATTTTCCTTTCCTGGCCTGTCCTCACGTCAGCTCTTTTCCCTCCCTATAAGCCTTTTGCCAGTTAAGTGGAACAAGGGAAAGGGAGGAGGGGCCCCCTATTTATCAGCTAATAAGGTGGTACTGGAGGACCGGAGGAAGGGGTTAACCCATTGTGTTCTGACGTGAGGACAGGCCAGGAAAGGAAAATTACAGTAAGTATTGATAACAATTTTCCATTATTCTCTCTGTTCTCATCTCTTTTTCTCCCATTCTTTCCCTCTCTTTCCTTTTCTCTTTCATTCTCTCTTTCCTTCTCTCTTGTGCTATATCTCTCTCTCTCTTCCTCTTTCTCTTTCTTCTTCTCTCTCTCTCTGTTTCTTGCTCTCTACGCCTTCTTTCTTGCTGTCTCTGTGATTCTCAAACTGTCCCTTTTATTTCATTCTCTCTTTCCAGCACTGTGATTTTTCATAATACTGATCACATGTGCCTTAGCCACTCTGATTAGCTCATTTAATATGTTCTGTAATTTAAAGGATCACTAAAGGAAAAAAAATGTAGGGCTAAAATGCACTGCTGTATCGTACAAAGTCTTAATAGTGTATTGATTTTGTTTTAAAAATAGTGACAATGGATTGATCCCTTCATATGTGTTACCTTTGTCTACCGACTTTCGTTTCTGCTTTTTACTTCCGCAATCTCTGCGCTTGTTCATGAGAGCGACGTCACCGTCATGCTGGGAACTACATTTCCCAGAATCCTTTGTGCATCGCGCATGCGCAGTTAAGAAAAAGCGGGACGAGCGCGCTGGATTGAAATTAGAATAACCCTCCCACTATACCTCCCACCAATGAATAATCAAGCTATTCAACCCACCCACACAGCCAACCTAGAGACAGCGATACACTGCACAAGACAGCAAGCAGCACCCACAGGGGAAAAAAAAGATAATGGTAAGATTTACTTTAGATTTATTAACAGCAACTGTAGCATTTTAAAATTGAATTTAATGATAAATTTAATCTTATTTTATACTAAAAAACATGGGCATTTATTGAAGTTTTCCACTTAGCAAGGGAGGGGGCGGGGTCCAGGCAGGGCAGTGGTTTCCTAAAACGAAACTTATTGCAAGAGAGGAGGTGCTGTGGTGTTACAGACACACCTAGTAATTCACACCTCCTTGCTATCTAGAAGACGTGCACAGCGTTCAGACGCAGACATGTAGTCTGCAGAGGAGGGGGCGAGCACTTTGTCCACACAGCAGGAATCCTTGCTCTGCTATGCTTTTCTCACACAGACAACCAGGAAGTGGGGAGAACAGAAACGCCATACAACAACATCTGTGCTAAAACAAACAATGAGGGCATGAAAACAGCACTGCACTAAGGTAAGGGAAGCTATTTAGCTAATACAATTTTTTCCTTTACTGACCCTTTAAGTATTCTAAAGCCTCATGTACACTAGCAGCTCATAAATTTGAGTTAAGGAACTTTTTGAATTTTGTTGCTTTTTAGCAGAGTTTAGGAGCTGCTGCGGTTAGGTGTGGTTCAACCTCCCTCAACCTCCCCCTCCTGAATGCGGAAGAATTACATCAGGATAGGAATTTTTTGATCGCTGGCCACGGGAAAATGTGGCACAGGCCGATTTTGACACATTTGTGCTTTCCCATGGTAAATTACAGCAAAGTCTACATGAAGCCTAATGATAATTTTTCACACATTTTGCAGGTGCAGCAGTCATCTGATGGTTACTTCTCCAGTGTGGTTGAAAAACTTTAGAGCTGATAGGGGTTCTTGCTATAGTTAGATTTTTTTCAGATGCTGTAAAATAATAAAAAATAAATATAAAAGAAATGTTGCTATAACAGCATAACAGATATTAGTTGGAGTTAGAGCTAATTTGTGAGTTTCTTATGTAAAGTACATCTAAATCTACTAGTTCATCTACCCTTTGCACAGGCAGACAATGCTGCTGGTGGCTATGTTTCTCCTCCATAGACTCAGTGAGCATAGCCACTCTCAGGCCTCGTACACACAACAGTTTTCCTCAACAAAATCCATCAAGAAACTCGGTGACAGAGCTTTTTTGCAGAGGAAAACGGTCGTGTGTATGTTTTACATCAAGAAAACTGTCATGGAACTCAACGAGAAAAAAAGAGAACAAGTTCTCTTTTTCCTCGTCGGGAGTCTCAATTTCCTCGCCGTGTTTCTCGTCAGGCTGGTTTACGACGAGAAACACGTTTGTGTGTATGCTTAGAAACCCACGCATGCTCAGAATAAAGTATGAGATTGGAGCGTGCCTTCAGTAAAAGTAGAGTTTGTAATGGAGATAGCACATTTGTCACGCTGTAACAGACTGAAAAGCGCAAATCGTCTCTCAACAAACTTTTACACGCAGTAACATGAGATTAGCAAAAGCAGCCCCAAGGGTGGCGCCAGTGGAATCAAACTTCCCCTTTACAGTGCCGTCGTACGTGTTGTAAGTCACCGCGTTTGAGAACGACGAGATTTTGTCTTGACAGTGTGTATGCAAAGAAAGCTTGACACGATTCTCGACAAGCCTGACAAGAACCTCATCGAGGAAAATGATGTTTCTTTTTTTACGACAAGATTCTGTGTATGAGGCCTAAGACAGTAATATAATACTCTCTTTCATGTGATGATACACTTGTAGATGTAGATTCACTTTAGGTTTTAGGGCTCAGGCAAAGTGAGGGTTAAGTGTGACTGCACACTTAAAATGGATCAACACTGAATCTGAACACCACAAACCAAAAACACTATTTAATTCATTTTTAATATTCAAAGCAAAATCCCTGAGAAATCACTTTGAAAGACGACCCTCTAGCATTTCTGGCCATGCCTATTTTGAATAAGGGCAAATGATTCATGTAGCATTTACTTCCTGGAACCCTCCTGAAGACTCCTGGGATGTATACATAGGTGTGGGCACAGGGTGTGCCAGGTGTGCCTGGGCACACACTAATCACCCTGTATGGTACAGATTTCCCCTGTTTAGACCCATGATCACCAAGCCCAACGGGACTCCTAAATAAATTGTAATAGAAATTTTTTTTTTAGAAACTTAAATAAATAAAATAATAAAAAACTATTGACACCATCCATTGCTCTACTGACACTTTCAATATGTATACACATGCACACACATGCATATGTGTTTGAGCTTTGGTGTGCCCTAATGCAATAGGCTGGGCACACCTAGGGATGTATAACATAATTTGCCTAGGCAGGAAGTAACTGAAGATTATTATTTTTTTTTTAAACAAGTACCATATTTATCGGCGTATAACACGCGCCGGCGTATAACACGCAACCCAATTTTAAGAGGGGAGTTTAAGGAAAACATTTTTTCTCAGCACCCTTTACAGTACAAGCCTCACCCATCCAGTACACATCCCCCCTCATCCATTATACACCCCCCCATCCAGTATACAGCCCCCCTCCATTATACATCCCCCATCCAGTACACAGCCCCCCATACATGATACATCCCCCCCATCCAGTATACAGCCCCCCTCCATTATACATCCCCCCATCCAGTACAAAGCCCCCCCATACATGATGCATCCCCCCCATCCAGTATACAGCCCCCCTCCATTATACATCCCCCATCCAGTACACAGCCCCCCCATATATTATACATCCCCCCATCCAGTACACAGCCCCCCCCATACATTATACATCCCCCCATCCAGTACACAGCCCCCCATACATTATACATCCCCCCATCCAGTACACAGCCCCCCCATACATTATACATCCCCCCATACATTATACAGCCCCCTTCCATTATACATCCCCCATCCAGTACACAGCCCCCCCATACATTATACATCCCCCCATACATTATACAGCCACCCTCCCGAGCATACAGCCCCCATCCATTATACATCCCCCATCCAGTACACAGCCCCCATCCATTATACAGCCCCCCTCCCCAGTATACAGCCCTCATACATTATACATCCCCCATCCAGTACACAGCCCCCCCATACATTATACATTCCCCCCTCCCCAATATACAGCCCCCATCCATTATACAATCCCCCCATCCAGTACACAGCCCCCCCTGCACTCCCAGGACACCCCAGTCTCCTGGGACAGTGCTGCCAGCATTCTCTACAGTTAAGTTAAAAAAAATCACTGTCAGCCCCTTCCACACTGCTCCTCCTGTGTCCCCTATTGCAAAAACAAAGCTTCCATTTACCTCAATAGCTCAGTTTTTTTCACTGATCTGGTCACATGACTTCTCTTCTCTGATGGGCATGTGACTGCTCTCCTCCTCCAATCAAAGCTACACTCAGAGGAGGAGGAGAGCAGCCAGAAAAAAACTGAGCTATATAGACATTTACAAGCTTAGTTTTACAATGAGGCTGACAGAGGAAAAGCGGTGTACAGGGGGCTGGCAAGTGACTTTTTTTTTTCAACTTTAGACTATTCAGAGAGCGCTGTTCCAGGGCCAGGTCCCGATCCCCGCCCCCTGCTGGTAGAACATGATATCGGCGTATAAGGCGCAGGCACTGTTTACCCTCTGTTTTCAGAGGAAAAATATGCGTGTTATACCCAGATAAATACGATAAATATGATATACTCTCATATCTAATTACTAATTCTAACAGCATGGGGATTAAAAATAATCCATTTTGATAGGGAGAGTTAAATTCCACTTTAAGCATTATGTTTCTCTCCTTTTTTCACTGATACCTGTACAAAAGGACACCATATAAACTGTATTATAGCATTACTCATATTTTAATATCCAGCTTATGCATAGTTTTCATGCTGTATGATATAATATAATATATTTATTCATACACAAATGTATTGCTTACTAATATATGCTCTAATAGCTACTGATACATATTTAATTGTAGCTGATACAGCTTAATTATAATTCACATCTGTTCTTTTTGAAAATGTTTAACTGCAAGATTCATTATTTAGTGATACATTACTGATACTACAATGAAGTGACATCTGCACAATTTCATAGAAAACATGCATAAATGTTTATGCATCTTAACATATGAGATGGACAGACAGACAGATAGACAAATATCACCACTGATTCTCAAACATCAAAAATCTGTAGTTGTAAAATTATTTATACAATTACAATAATAAAGCTTTGAAATTTTGTAGATAACCAACATAACAAATAAAAAAGGACTCTGTGTCACTCCTTTTCAGTATTTCCAGATGTATAGTAAATAATGCAAAGTTAATATATCTCTATAAAGCAGTATCAAACACACGAAAAAAAAAAAAAAATATTGCAGGAGATAGACTTGACTAATAATACTAACTAATAGCTAGATTCAGGTAGAGCGCGCAACTTTAAGGCGGCGTAGCATATCGTATTTACGCTACGCCGCCTTAAGTCGGCAACTACTGTATTCACAAAGGGCCAGATTCACGTACAATAGCGCCGGTGTAACGTAAGCCGTTTACGTTACACCGCCGCAAGTTTTCAGTTTTAGTGCCCGATCCACAAAGCACTTACCTGGAAACTTGCGGCGGGGAACGTAAAGACGTCCGGCGCAAGGCGGGCCAATTCAAATGGACGTGTGCCATTTAAATTAGGCGCGCTCCCGTGCCGGACCTATTGCGCATGCTCCGTTTCGCAATTCCCATCGTGCTTTGCGCGCAGTGACGTCATTTTTTTGAACGGCGACGCGCATAGCGTAATTCCGTATTCCCGGACGGCTTACGCAAACGACGTTCATTTTTAAATTTCGACGCGGGAACGACGGCCATACTTTATACAGCAATACGATTGCTGTGTAAAGTTAAGGCACCAAAAACGACGACTAATTTTGCGACGGGAAACTAGACTAGCGGCGACGTACCGAACGCGAAAATCCATCGTGGATCGCCGTAACTCCTAATTTGCATACCCGACGCTGGTTTTATGACGCAAACTCACCCCAGCAGCGGCCGCGGTACTGCATCCTAAGATCCGACAGTGTAAAACAATTACACCTGTTGGATCTTATGGATATCTATGCGTAACTGATTCTATGAATCAGTCGCATAGATAGAAACATAGATACGACGGCGTATCAGGAGATACACCGTCGTATCTCTTTTGTGAATCTGGCCCATAGTACCTGCCTCCTAACTTACGGCGGCGTAGCATAAATAGGGCCGGCGTAAGCGCGCCTAATTCAAATTAGGATGAGGGGGCGTGTTTTATGTTAATGGGGGTTGACCTGACGTGATTGACATTTTTTACGAACGGCGCATGCGCCGTCCGTGTACATATCCCAGTGTGCATTGCGCCAAAGTACGCTGCAAGGACGTATTGGTTTTGATGTAAATATAAATTATGTCCAGCCCTATTCATGGACGACTTACGCAAACGACGTAAATTTTTCAAATTTCGACGCGGGAACGACGGCCATACTTTTTTTTTTTTTTCTTCTCCTTTACTTCAGGTTCCGCCTCCTAGAGTTTCTTTAGAGCGCTCAGCTTTCGTTTTTGCCAGCCCACATAGCGTCACTATTTGGTTTTACATCATTAGTAAAGGGATGCTTTTAATTTGTTTTGTACTCATTTTTTTTTTTTTTTTTTTTTTATTATTTAGTTTCTTGTTTTTATTTCTTGTTTTTATTTGTTATTTTCTTGTTTTGTTTATGTAAAAATTTTTTTTTTTTTTTATTTTATTTTTTTAAATTTACTTTATTATGAATACAAACACAAAATATTTTTCTATTGAATTTCCCCTTCCCTCCCTCCCCCCCCCTATTTCCCCCCCCCTCCTCACCAGATATGGCCACTTTATAGGGTTTTATCAGGGATTTCTGTACCAGCCCTCAGATTTTCGGCATAGCTCCATGACCTCTTAAATTCTCTCCAATCATCCCATTTTTTACTTTTACTTATATCGTTCCCCTCCAGCCCATTCCTTAGATCTTCCATCCTGTATGTCTCTTCGACGGCGTCAATCCACTCCCACATCATGGGGCATTCTGTCTCTTGCCATTTTCTGGGGATTAGCCTTTTTGCCGCGTTCAATAAGTGTGGCACCAATGATTCCTTGTATCTTCTAAGGCCTATATCGCCTCCGTGGAATAAAACCGTCCAGGGATCTTTTTTTATTTTATTTTTTGTTATCTCTTCTATATACATCAAGATCTTCTCCCAAAAAGTCTTTACTTTAGGGCATTCCCACCATAGATGTGCCATGGTTCCTAGGGTCTCGCAGCCTCTCCAGCAGTTTTCGGATTGGTCCTCTTTAAATTTGCTTAATTTATTAGGGGTTATATACCATCTGGCAATACATTTATAGTTCGTTTCTGCCGTTCGGCTATCTACTGCTGAGGAGTGTGTCAGTTTCAACATTTTCTGTAGTTGGGTCCTGTCGTGCTGTGATTTAAGTTCCTTTTCCCATTTTTCAATGAATGGGGGTATCACCCTCTCGTTGGTCTGCAGTAGTATCTTATATATTTTTGATATGGTGCCTTTGGCGTTTTCCGTTATACATAATTTTTCCATTTATGTTAGCTGTTCCCCTGTTCTCAATGGGGATGGTAATTTCTGAACAAACCGACTGAGTTGTTGATATCTCCACTCATTAATTTCCATCAAGGTTTCTTTCAGTTTTAACTCTTCATATGTTATCAAGTGTCCATCTTTAATTACATCTCTTAATCGTGCTGTGTCGTTCTTTATCCAGTTCCCTCCCACTTGTGTTTTCCCTGGTGCAAAGTATTCGTTATTTTTTAGTGCTATAAGGGGTGAATTAAACTTACTATCCATTTTTTTATTTACTGTGTCCCAAATTTTTAGTGCATTTTTTGTTATTGCATGTATTTTCGTGCTAAATTTTCTGTGTCTAGGGGGATTCCATATTATCGTGTCTAATTTCACCTTAGATAGTGCGCTCTCTAAACTGACTCACCTTTTTTCTTTGTTGACTCTGGCCCACTCTACTACTCGGGATACCACTACTGCTTCATAATATTTTTTTATGTCCGGCACTGCGAGTCCCCCCTTGTTTTTTGGTTGTTTTAGAGTCTGTAGGGAGATTCTATGCTTCTTAAAATTCCATATGTAATTCATGATAAGTTTTTTTAACATATTAAGAAGCGGCTTTGGAAGGGCCATGGGAATCATTTGAAATTTGTATACGATTTTTGGCAATAGGACCATTTTACAGAAGTTTATTCTCCCAATCCATGAGATTTGTCGGTTTTTTACCCTTTTGATTTCACCCTTAATTTCATCCAATAGAGGTACATAGTTGATCTCATAGATTTTCCTGATTGTATTTGACAGCCGGATCCCTAGGTATTTGAGTTCCTTTACCCATGGAAGTCGGAGCACCATTCTTAACGACGGCCATACTTAACATTGACTAGTCCAGCTATTTGATGGAGTAACTTTACGCCTGAAAACGCCTTACATAAATGGCGTATCTTTACTGCGACGGGCGCACGTACGTTCGTGTATAGGCGTATCTAGTCATTTACATATTCTACGCCGAACTCAACGGAAGCGCCACCTAGCGGCCAGCCTAAATATTGCACCTTAAGATACGACGGCGCAGGCTGTCGTATCTTAGCTAGGTTTAAGTGTATCTCAGTTTGAGAATACACTTAAACTTAGAACAGCGCAGATTCCGAGTTAGGTCGGCGTATCTACTGATACACCGGCCTAACTCTCTCTGAATCCACCTATAAAACTTTTTATTTCTGTTTGGGATAAAGGTTTTACAGAATACAGCCACCACATGTAGGAACTCATAAGCTGCAATATCATTTAAGTGTTGTATTTAATAACTCTTTAAATGTATACATATATGGCCTCTTTACAAAAAAGTGACATACTGGACTTTATAAAGCATTTCCTTGCACACCACTTTTCTGTCCCTCCCCCCCAAGACGTATAAGACAATTAATGGACAACTGATGTATTGGAAAGTACCAAATAGAGGAGGTAAGGGTTGTATAAACCTCTTATCGTCCACCCATTAGAAGTCTTACTGCTACAGGGTGGCAGCTGTGTGCCAGACCACATATATATTGTATATGTGATTCCAGACTTTTGCTGATGTGCCAGTAGTCAATTGGGGGGAGGGGGGTCCCCAGAGGCAATACACAGAGAACTAAGATATGCCTATGTAAACAAGGCATATCTCACAGATCTGACAGGGAGGAAGGAATAGATTCTGTGTTCCTGTAGAAACTAGAATCCATTAATTCCCTTAGTATAAGCAGCACACAGTTAACACACAAACACTTTCTAGGCACACAGTTAGCCCATTGATCTCCCTAGATTGCCCAGCCATTGTCATAAGTACAGTGAATAAAACATATGGCATACCCAGGGTAAAGGGCATTGTTTCCTGTTTTCATATTTGGATGGAGCCCATTTTTTTTTTTTTACTTTTTCTTTCAATGTAATGGCATGTCAGTGCATTACTTGAGTAATTTATAAGATGAAAACAATCAGCGCCAAAAATATAGTAAATACTGTGCTACTAATTACTGTGTTAATAACCTATTATAAACGTGCACAGCTGCTAAACATTCTAAGTGATACACCACACTGGTTGAGAAATTTAAATATATAAATGTAGCGTTATGTATATAAACCAATAATAATAAACTTAAAAAATAACCAATACGATAAGGGATTTTCAATCTTAGTGGCATTCCCCTAGACAATAATGAAATCAGAGTATTGGATAAGGGACTTAAATTTGCCCCCACCAAAAACCTCAATAAATTTGATACTTATGTGAATATACAAAAGTATATGAGAAAATTAAATATTAAAAAATACTCCATTTCTAATACCTCCAATATGTCCACCCAGAATCACATAACAGGCACAGAATTACATAACAGATCCAAATTTAACCCACCTGTTCCAGATAACAAGTTCACAGAAGTTTTCAAACATTTTGTGGTGCATGATTTAGAACAACTGAAAATTCTGATGTTATATCTCCTGGCCCTGTTCTCTAATTCATCAATTCTGGTTAGGACAAAGTCAATTGTTCCTGTAATGCTTGGATATGATCCAAATCTTGATTTGTTACCGCAACAGTTTTGTCCAGTTTATGTTTAATTGTGTCTATTCTGGCACCCAGATTCTGTAAGTCAGCTTTTAATTCCCCTGTGATTTCTATCCATATTGCATCATTCTCCTGAATAGAGTAATCCTAAGGCCCTCACCGGCCATAACTCCTAAGGTGGTTTCCAAGTTTCATGTGAATTGGGAGGCGGTTCTACCTAGCTTCACACAACTGCCAAGGCAAGAAGAGGAGCTAGACCTCAGACCGTTAGACATGGTCAAACTGTTTTCAATTTTTCTACACCGCTTTCTACAGGTGCACAAAACGGATTCCCTTTTCGTCCTGCCATCAGGACCAAAAAGAGGACAAGCTGCCTCAACAAGAATCATATCTACCTGGATCACCTACCAGTCTTACCTATGAGAAACAGGGGCTAATGTCTCCACAGGCGATTAGAGCTCATTCTACGAGAGGGGTGGCAGCCTCATTGGCAGCGTCTGCTAAGATACCGATTGAAGACATTTGCAGGACTGCTAGCTGGACTTCCTGCGAAACCTTAGTGAAACATTACAGTTTAGATGTTACAACGGCTAATGCATCGAATTTTGGAAACGCAGTGGTGTCGGCACCCTTTCAAGCAAAATAAAATATTTTTTGAGCCAAGCCTCTTTCCAGGAGGTTCTATAATTTCTTAAAAAGTTCATCTACAGGGAAGGTCGAGTCCCTGGCCTGGAAGTCAGGGAGGGGAGTACCAGTTTGAAAGGCTATATTGGGCCCCTGTGGGGAGAGGGAAAAGTCTTCCATCATGTGGCCTATGAAAGACTCTGTGGAGGCCAGGGAGGGTGTGATGGCCTGTTGGCTGCCCATATGAGAGATTGGGGTGAAGTTTAGTGTCGCTGGGGCAGTCACTTGCCTGTGTTCTGGGAGACCGTCTGTGTTTGCAGCTGAGCCACGGCCACCATCTTGGATGTGCTGTGTGTGTCCGAGCAGTCTAAATGCGGCCTGAGATCCCTCCTGACGGTGGATCTGGACATAGGAGGGGTTCCCGTGTGTGAGCGGGTGTTGTTGTGCCCAAATTCACTATTCCTGGATTGCCGTGCGAGGTGATACGAGCGCTGCTGTGCTGAGGTGATGTGGAGCTCCCGGCTCAAGCAGCCATCTTCAAAGCTCTGCACATGCGCCGTTTCAAAGCATGATGTTTTATGGAAATCCATTGAAGCTGTATAATACATATATATTTTTTTAATTAACACAACTATCCTCAGTCGTCAGTTTTTTTTTTAATGGTTATGTGGGAATATCTGTATAGACTAAATATATATATACACAATGGGGGTTATTTACTAACGGCAAATCCACTTTGCACTACAAATGCAAACTACAAGTGCAAAGTGCACTTGAAATTGCACAGAGAGTGCAGTTGCTGTAAATCTGAGGGGTAGATCTGAAATGAGGGGAAGCTCTGCTGATTTTATAATCCAATCATGTGCAAGCTAAAATGCTGTTTTTTTATTTTCCTTGCATGTCCCCCTCAGATCTACAGCTACTGCACTTCCAAGTACACTTTCAGTGCAATTAAGTGCACTTTTCACTTGTAGTTTGCACTTGTAGTGCAAAGTGGATTTGCCATTAGTAAATAACCCCCAGTGTCTGCTCTTTGCTGATGTCTGCTGGATTTAATAAATCGGCGTGAATCAGCTATGCCAATAAGGAAGCAGAACAGAGGAGGCAGATGTTAGAGTAAGGGGGAAGGTGGTAAAGGCGGCAGGGGCGTAGCTAAGAGGTGGGCAGAGTGTATAAGACAATACAATACTTGGGAGTCATCACCCCCCTGGTCGTCCGATTGTGTCTGGATGTCAAGGACTAACAGAAGATGCAAGTGCATTGGTTGACAAGTACTTGCATCCTCACGTTGTCTCATTATTCTCTTATGTGAAGGATACCATTGACCTACTTCATAGCATTGACGGAAAACAAATTCCGCTGGGCACTTGGTTGGTCGCACTAGATGTGGAAAGTCTTTATAATTCTATCGACCATAAAAATGTATCGCTACCATCCAGACTCAATTGAACGAACGTGGTTCATCTTCTAGTTGTTGGATTTTGAATTGGTGCCAAGACTCCCAGAATAAAATATGGGTTCCACTAGAGAAGACAATAGCAGGTAGAAACTTAGGGCCAGATCCACGAAGCAGTTACGCTGGTGTATCTATTGATACGCCGCATAACTTCTAGGTTGCTCTGACATATCTTTGTTTTGTATCCACAAAACAAGATACACCTGAAGCTGGGCTAGATCCGACTGGCGTACGTCTTAGTATGCATATTTACGTTGGCCGCTAGGTGGCGCTTCCGTCGATTTCCGTGTTGAGTATGCAAATTATCTAGATACGCCAATCCACGAACGTACGTCTGGCCGCCACATTTTTTTACTTTGTTTCCGTAAGGCTTTTTTTGGCGTAACGTTACCCCTGCTCTATGAGGCGCACACAATGTTAAGTATGGACGTCAGGCCAGCGTAGAATTTTCCGTCGTGTATTTCGTTTGCGTGAAATGTTCGCGAATAGGGCTTTGCGTAGAATTACGTTCACTTTAAAAGCATTGGCGTGTTGCAGGTTAATTTGGAGCATGCGCACAGGGATACCCCTACGGACGGCGCATGCGCGGTTCAGAAAAAAACGACATTTACGTTGGGTCAAGACATATTAACATAAAAAACATCCACAACTTAGTGATTTGAATTGCACGCCTTTACGCCGACACATTTACACTACACCGCCGTAACTTACGGCGCAAATTCTTTGCGGATACAGAAAATACGCTGTAAGTTACGGCGGCGTAGTGTATCTCAGATACACTACGCTGGACGTAAAAATGTGCGGCGCTACGTGGATCTGGCCCACAGCGGGTGCCCCTTGGATTCCACGTACATTAAGAGGGCTCTCAAAGTGGACAAGACCACTGATCCGGAATTCCTTGGTAGTATGGGATAACATGAATGAAAATATGCTCCTCAGATGTCCCCACTGGCTCCATTGGAGGGATTCTTATGGTTCCCCCTGGGGAGGAGATGGGATATCTGGGGGCATGGGGGCAAGACGGGGACAACACGTGTGGCAAATTTTCCCCGCGTGGAGTCCTGTCAACTTTACCAGAGTTGGTGTCAGGCTTAGGGAATATACCTATAGTAGAATGGAAATACCATCAAATGGTGTTTTTTTTTTATAAAATGAAACCTTTATTACGATCCTTAACCACTTAAGACCCGGGCCATTATGCAGGTAAAGGACCTGGCCGCTTTTTGCGATTCGGCACTGTGTCGCTTTAACTGAAAATTGCGCGGTCGTGCGACGTGGCTCCCAAACAAAATTGGCGTTCTTTTTTTCCCACAAACAGAGCTTTCTTATGGTGGTATTTGATCACCTCTGCGGTTTTTATTTTTTGCGCTATAAACAAAAATAGAGCGACAATTTTGAAAAAAAATGCAATATTTTTAACTTTTTGCTATAATAAATATCCCCCAAAAATATATAAAAAAACATATTTTTCCTCAGTTTAGGCCGATACGTATTCTTTTACATATTTTTGGTAAAAAAAACGCAATAGGCGTTTATTGATTGGTTTGCGCAAAAGTCATAGCGTTTACAAAATAGGGGATAGTTTTATGGCATTTTTATTAATATTTTTTTTTTACTAGTAATGGCGGCAATCAGCGATTTTTTTCATGACTGCGATATTATGTCGGACACATCGGACATTTTTGACACATTTTCGGGACCATTGTCATTTTCACAGCGAAAAGTGCTATAACTGATTACTGTGAAAATGACAATGGCAGTGAAGGTGTTAACCACTAGGGGGCGCTAATGGGTTACGTGTGCCCTAAGGGATAGTCAAACCAATAAAATGTATGTCAGCGATCCACCCTTCCACAAACAAACAGTACTTTCAGGCAAGTGCCCGTCTCACCCAACTGGTTTAGGCCTTGTTCCTCTACGGCACACCGTCCAGTCGATCAGCAGACTCCAGTCCTCAGACAGGTCGCAGGGTTACTGGGATCTCGTCCGATGGCTCCGGTAGAAGCTCCGTCTCTTCCTCTCAAAGCCGCTCCGCCCAGGCGTATGTAGGCCCCAACTGCGGCCTACTCCCCGTGGAGACACTCCCACAGTGTCCTCCTGGGTTGAAGAGGTGGTCCCGAGACAGCGTGCCAAACACGCCCTCTCCCTTAAATTACCTCCCTCTCCAGCGGTGTGGAAGGCAAAGCATCTTGGGATTGCACAGCTGCTCTATGGGTAATGCAGTTCATTACAGGCCAGGGCAAATGGAGTGTCTTCTCCTCTTAACTAAATTCCCCAACATTCACTGCGGTACCAGAACAGAATGTAAACAACAGCCCAACTCAGCCACTGGAGGACGCTGAGATCCTTTATGATCAGGAATCGTAGTCTTTGTATCACATCGGAAGGGTAATACCCGCTACACACAGAAAAAATACATACACTATATTTCCAAAAGTATTGTGACACATGCCTTTACACACACACATGAACTTTATTGGCATCTCAGTCTTTTTTTTCGTTAATATTTCTTTATTTAAATTTTGCATAGGAATCAAAAAAATGAAGGAACTTGAAACAATAGTTATAGACAGATGTCCTCCATGGACACAGATGAACCATCATAAAAAATACACAATACAGATAATAATCAATGCCTGAGTGATACTATATATGACATGAGCTTTAAGTAAGTGAGGGAGAACCAGGCAGAAGGGGAGGGAAATGGGGGTGGGGAAGGGGGAAGGGATGAAGAAGGGTTATATGAGGTAAGAACACCAGCAACATTTGGTTGAGTGCAACAATAATCAATGGCATCTTACTCTGCAGGGTTCAATATTGCATTGGCCTACCCTTTGCAGCATACAGATTCAACTCTTCTGGGAAGGCTGTCAACAAGGTTTAGGAATGTGTCTATGAGAATGTTTTAGCATTCTTTCAGAAGCGCATTTGTGAGGTTAGGCACTGATGTGGATGAGAAGGACTGGCTCGCAGTCTCCACACTAATTCAGGACTCTGTGCTAAAGCCAAGCTTAATGCATGTAATTACACAGCTTACACTGCTAGCATTTCACAGAATTGTATTTGTTTCCATGCTCTTCAGTCTTATTCACTGTTTCTGGTGCTCTTGTCTGTTATTCAATGTAGATCTTGGAGGGCAGCCTATTCAGGTGAAAGGGCTGCCCTATGTGCGATGAGTGAAAATGCTTCAAAACACCTCCCCCTCAAAACACCCCCCCCCCCCCCAAAAAATAAAATG
Source organism: Rana temporaria (assembly GCF_905171775.1). Taxonomy (NCBI): domain Eukaryota; kingdom Metazoa; phylum Chordata; class Amphibia; order Anura; family Ranidae; genus Rana; species Rana temporaria. The sequence goes on from NC_053490.1 coordinate 175,284,796, forward strand.
CATGTGGAAATGCGAGTTCCCGGCAGAGATGTGAATGGGGCTTGACAGCTGAGTGTTTCTGTTCACTCCTGTCTATGTACTTGTATAAAGATGGCCATATACTATGCAATCTGATTGTGTATTTAGTGAGAAAAGTGATCACTGATTGATTGATTGATTGCATTTCATTTAAAAAAACAGTTGGGAGTGGGAGGGTGGATGATGTAGGGTGTGTGCTAAAGATATCAGCTGGTCAACTCCTTCCTGTGTCATGACCTACAGTCTGTAAGGATGAAAAACAGAAGCAATAAATACATTGGAAATCATTGATGTAGGATAGTAAGGTACGTGTCTGTAGATTTTATGGAAAGTTTTGATATTTTTGAAAAAAAAGTGAATGCTATATTGGTGTATAGGGGAGCTGGAATTTAGAAAAAAAAGCCTTTAATGTTTTTGCCTTACCTAATGAAGTGGAAATTTAAAATGAACAATAACTTTATTTTAAAGACCCTAGAGAGATGGATTATTGTGGCTCTGCTTTTCTTGAAGTTAGAATAGCATCAAACGTAAAAAAAAAAAATAATACCTAAAAAATTGGTTGAATGGGAGATGGATACTAATAAGCTGGCCACCCACTTGCAGAATTTAAAAAGTGTAGGGGATATCACCAGACACTAAAAGCCATAAAATGTAAATACCCTTGGAAAGACTCCAGCAGAAAAGAGATTCATTCCTCCCCATGTGGCATAAGCCGGCCTCAAAATTGAAGTTAAAATGACATTAGGGGTTAATGCTAAACAACTGGCATTAACCCCTAATGTCCTTTTCACTGCAATTTTGAGGCTGGAATATGTCACACGGGTAGGAACTAACCTCTTTTCTACTGGAGTCTTTCCTAGGGTATATATGTTTTATAGCACCAAACTATAACCTACACATTTTTCCAAACCAGTAAGGGTTGCAGTTTATATTTATGTATTACATTCCTTACTTCTTCACAGTGTATATTTATAAAATAGAATGAACTAATTATCTTGGATAAAAGAGAAAAAAAAACTGTACATACTGTAGGTTTATTGAACCGTTACATATTCCTTGTTGCAATGACCTATGTTTTTTGCAAAGGACATTTAGCCAAGTGACATTTTTAACATAAAATTAAATTGTACGCTTAACACATGTGATGAAAGAGACTTCAGATAGAAAAGTTGTATAACTAACAATTACTGCTGCAAAAGCAGGTCCAAGGAACAGAGCATAGTAATTATATGGCTGACTCAGCAAAAGTTTTACAGCCTGCAATTTAACTCAGTTGAAGGTATGTGGGAGAATACAGCAGGCAATTTAAAATTAAAATACAACCGTTAACTTTTGAAAATTAATCTGTTTTCTTCCAAAGTAATGAAAAATACATTAAAATACATTTGTTAAGAAATGTCACTGATATTAGATATTGAAATTGACACAATATAAGCATCTGAAATTCCACATGGTTTTAGGGGAAGGGACTGTCAATAAAAATATGGGAGAAGTTTCTGAATGATAGTAGCCACTTCCTCAATTTACCAAAATGGAACTACATTACTCATCTTTGTGGGCCAAGGTATGGGATTCTGTATTTATTCTCTAACAAATGTTTGTTTTTAGGTAGGTTCCTGTTATATGAATATATACTTGTCTCCTGAGGAAGTGGACTACATCCAAGCAACACGTGAGGCATTTGTTACTTAACCACTTGCCCACCGCACTATAGCCGAATGACGGCTACAGTGTGGCTTGAAAACTCTGGGAGGGCATACATTGACGTCCTCCCAGAGTCTCGCTCTGTGGGGCGCGCACACGGGAACATCCGTGCTAGCCTGGTTCACGGGACCCACGCAGCTCGGATTGCGGTAAAGGGCCAATGACAGCGGCCCTTTACCACGTGATCGCTCCATCCAATGATGGAGCAATCACAAATGTAAAAAAATCAGGGTCATCAGAGGTTCAAAGCTCTCCCCTCCTCACACCGATACAGCGTGAGAGGAGAGCATCGTGTGAGAAACCAAGTCTATATTATACAGTATATAGCAGTGCCCAATAGAGCCCAACAGTGCTACATCAGTGTCAGCTGTGCCACATCAGTGCCACCTGTGCCACCTATGTGCCAATTTGTGCCACCAGAGCCACACCAGTGCCACCTGTGCCCATCAATGCTCATGTGCGCCTCTGTACTGCCACATCAGTGCTGCCTGTGCCCACCAGTGCTGCCTGTGCCACCTCTGTGCTAATCAGTGCCACCAGAGCCACACCAGTGCAACCAGAGCCACACCAGTGCCACTACAGTGCACACCAGTGCCACATCAGTGCCACCTGTGCCCATCAGTGCCACCTGTGTCCATCGGTGCCCATCTGCGCCTCTTCAGTGCCACATCAGTGCTGTCTGGGTCCACCAGTGCCACCTGTGTCCACCAGTGTCACCTGTGCCCAACAGTGCCGCCTGTGCCCACCAGTGCCACCACAGTGCAATCAGTGTCACTACACAGTAAATCAGTGCCACTACTGTGCCAATCAGTGCCACTACCGTGCCATTAGTGCAACTTCTTAGTGCCACTACAGTGCCCCATAATGCACATCAGTACTCTGCAATGCAGCTTCACCAGCCACCAGTATGGCAAAAAAATATTTTACCAGCGAGGAGGCCTAAGCATGACCGATGAGAGCAGCGGAGAGCTCTCTAAGTCTCAGTCCGATTCGGATTCGGCCTATGAACCCATAACAAGCAGCAGGTCTAATACAGAATTAGAAGAGGAATGTGTGCCTGTGAAAAGTAGGTGTTCTGGCGTGTAGCAGCAGCCTACTACCAGCAGCGCATGGCCATCCACCTTGAGTGCAGTGCCATCCACCTCGAGCGCAGTGCCACTGCAACAAAGGCCAAGCACCAGTAGGGTGTCATCTAGGCCCCAAAGGAATAGGGGCCATGCCAGCCTTCCCTATGCCCTTTAAACCCCGCTGTGGCTCCCCCCTAATTCCGGAGCAGCAAACATTCCCCCTTTCACCACCCAGCCAGGTGTCCAGGTGAACACCAATGATTTTTCCAATGCTTGATTTTTTCCATTTGATTTTCACCGAAGACTTACTATTCTCCATTTTGGCCCAATGCAACCTCTATGCACAGCAGTACATAATAAGCAACCCTGGTTCTAGTTACGCCCGTCCCTTTGAGTGGAGAGAACTTAACGTAGAGGAATTCAACTTTTTTAGGCCTAACTTTTAATATGGGACTCACAAAAAAAAAAAAATTGTACTCTTATTGGTCTACCAACCCCATCCACCACATGCCATTCTTCTCATCAATTATGCCAAGATCAAGATACCCTATGACCCAGCTTTTGACAAATTATTTTAAATTTGTCCACACTAAATAATTTCTCTGAAAAATTCTCCCAGTTATATACCCCCAAACAGAATATCTCTGTGGATAAATCTCTCTCTCTAAAATTCTCAGGCAGGCTGGGCATCAAACAGTTTATTCCCAGAAGAAGGGCCTGATATGGGGTTAAAATTTACAAATTTGTGACCAAGAAATGGGGTACATCTAAGCCTTCCTGGTGTACAAATGGAAGGACTCCCAACTGCATCCCCTTGAATGCCCAGAGTATATTGGAGCCAGCGCAAGAGTTGTCTGGGAGTTTGTCTATCCACTCCTTGGAAAGGGATACCATCTTTATGAGGACAATTTTTATACAAGCTTGCCCCTCTTCCGCAATCTTTACCGGAGGGACACCCCAGCATGTGGTACAGTAAGAGCCAATAGAAAGGGCTTTCAGAAAAAACTCATCAATGAAAGGCTACGACGAGAGGAGATGGCATCTTTGTGGAACCAGGAGCTATTGGCTGTCAAGTGGAGACATGTGGACATGTGGAGACGAAGCGTCCACATGCTCAAATGAATCCACAATGACACCTACGTGGAAGTCCCCAGAAGAAACTGCCCAATCCAGAAACCAGCTTGTGTCTATGACTATATTTTGTTCATCAGGGAGTGGACTTCAATGATCAGATGATTAAACCCTACATTCCCACAAGAAAATCCCGCCATTGGTATAAAAAAGTGTCCATTTATTTTTCCAGTTTGGCCATGTATAACACATGTTATTTACCAAAAATCTACAGGGAACCCTGCATCCTATCTGTGCTACCAAGAACAAATTATCTCCGCCCTTTTGTACCCTGAAAGCCCACCACAATATATTTGCTCTGATTCCGTGAGTAGACTTCACAAACGCCACTTTCCTGAGAAAACAAACCCCCCCCAGTGAAACAGGCCACAGATGTCAGAAGAAATGCCGGGTGTGCTCCAGAGGGGTGTTAGAAGAGACACCGCATATTATTGTCCCCAATGTCCTTCCGAACTAGGCCTCTGTATAGGTGACTGTTTCTGCTGTTACCATACATTACATTATTAGGGAAGTATTAGGGAAGTATGGTTAATGTAATTCTCATTTCCTGTCATTATCCTCCACACCTCTTATGCCACTGCACTGAACTTTACATATCTCTGCCTTCTCCGGAAACTGACCCTGGCCTGTTATACGACCAAGCTTCTGCCTAATGCTAAACATACCTCTGTCTTCAGAAGGTGGGAGGCTCATCCACTATAGTCAGAACCAGACAGGGGTAGAGACTACAAGTAGTATAGGTCCCCCATTCCCCACACCATCACCCTCAGGGTTCCTTGACAATTTAACCCGTGGGTGCGTTCCTCTGAATTAATAGAAGCATATAGACAAAGAGAAAGAGAAAATTCCAATGAGAAATTATTCAAAGAGGAACAACCGGGTGAGACTATATTTATTTATTAAATATCCGCATATAAATCTCATTGAAAACTTTTTTACCCAAAAAATTACAAATATTACACCCACTTCCACCACAATCAATTTAAAATTAGACACTAGGGATGAGCTTCGAGTTCGACATTGCCTGTTCGCCTTTTTTTTATTAATAAAGGACTTTTTTCGACGGTGTGTGTGTGTGTGTTTTTTCCAACTATTTACACTTCCTTCGTGAAATGGTAGGGGTACAATGTACCCCATTACCAATTCATATAGGGGGGGGCAGGATCTGGGGGTCCCCTTTGTTAAAGGGGTCTTCCAGATTCTGATAAGCCCCCCGCCCGCAGACCCCCACAACCACCGGGCAAGGGTTGTGGGGATGAGGCCCTTGTCCCCATCAACATGGGGACATCCTCCCCATGTTGAGGGCATGTGGCCTGGTACGGTTCAGGAGAGGGGGGGCCGCACTCTTTCCCCCCTCTTTTCTGCGGCCGGCCAGGTTAACATGCTCGGATAAAGGGTCTGGTGTGGATTTTTGGGGGAACTCCACGCCATTTTTTTTTAAATTTGGGGTGGAGTTCCCCTTAAAATCCAGGGTCTGAAATGGATATTTGGGGGGAACCCCGTGTCATTTTTTTTTATTTGACGCCGGGGTTCCCCTTAATATCCATTCCAGACCTGAAGGGCCTGGTAATTGAATTTGGGGGGACCCCCGCGCTATATATATTTTTTTTTTATGAATGAATTCGCTCTGAATTGCCAGAGCCGACAATTCATTATAGCCGCAAGTCAGTTTTAAATGTCTTTTTTTCTTTCAGAAATTACACTTTGTGCAGGGACAGTTCTAAGTGCGGGAAAATGTGCCATTTCACATGCTAACTTTACACCCCCCCTAGGCATGAAATTTAATGGAATATTTCACTTTTATTGTTTCACTTTTAGCATTATTAAAATCACTGCTCCCGAAAAAACTGCAGTTTTTAAAACTTTTTTTTTGCATTGATACCTGTCCCCTGGGACAGGACCCAGGTCCCCAAACACTTTTTAGGACAATAACTTGCATATTAGCCTTTAAAATTAGCACTTTAGATTTCAAACGTTCGAGTCCCATAGACTTTAATAGGGTTCTAAAGTTCACACAAATGTTTGGTGTGTTTGCAAGTTCTGGTGCGAACCGAACAGGGGGGTGTTCGGCTCATCCCTAGTATTAATCACTGAAAGTTAAGATTTCGTATTGAGTCTCCAAAATGATACAAATCAGGTATCACCAACTGTCCAAACACAAAGAGGAAACCACAATATTGCACATTGCTAGCACAATTTTCATTGCAGGCCGGATACACACTGGGCCAGATTCAGGTAGATCCACGCAATATTTGCGTGGGCAAAGGGCAACGATTTTTGCTCTGCGCCCACACAAATATTTTGATATGCCCGCGATTCACGGAGCAGTAGCTCCGTAAATTGCGCGGGCGCTATGCTAAATAGCCGGGCGTTAGGGCGCCTAATGTAAATGATCCCGCCGGGGGCGGGAATCATTTAAATTAGGCACGCTCCCACACCGAGCGAACAGCGCATGCTCCGTCGGGAAACTTTCCCGACGTGCATTGCGGCAAATGACGTCGCAAGGACGTCATTTGCTTCTAAGTGAATGTGAATGGCGTCCAGCGCCATTCACGATTCACTTACGTAAACGACGTGAAATTTAAATTTCACGAGCGGGAAGGGCGGCTATACTTTAGCATTGGCTGCCCCTGCTACAGCAGGAGCAACCTTGCGCTAAAGTCGCCGTACGGAAACTCCGTACCTTGCGTGCGCAGGGCCCGCGCAACTTTTGTGAATCGGTGGTAGTATGCAATTTGCATACTATACACCGATCACAATGGCCGCGCCCCCTAGCGGACAACGCAAGAATGCAGCCTGAGATATGAAGGCATAAGGAGGCTTATGCCTGTCATATCCTAGGATGTTCCTGAATCAGGGGCATTCGCTACGCGGGAGCAAAACAGCTATTGCGCCGCGCAACCTATGGTTGCGCGGGCGCAATAGCTTCTTGAATCTGGCCCACTGAATTCATCTTATGAAATGCTCGTCACAGAGCGGTTGGATACCATGAATGGTTAATTAGGAAGCAGACGGACATGAATAGACTAATAGAATAGACAATGTCATTCTGTTAGAAGTCCTCCTTAATCTAGTATCTAATTTTTGCTCATTAACCATAATAATATGTGTGACTGAGTGGATAAAAAAATAATAATTGAGTTGTTATATTTTTATATGTTCTAGATTGGGAAAAGTAAAATAAATACAGACTTTATAGAAGCGTAAAAAGTGCTCTGGTCAGGAAGGGGGAAAAATCTTCTAGGGCTGAAGCATTTAAAAAATGACCACATTTTGGAAAGCTATTTTCTAATAGGTATAAGGAGTCTTTGGAAAATGTCATTTTTTAAGTTGTCAATTAATAAGATTTTAGTAACACACAGAATTGGCATACTTAAAGCGGAGGTCCACACAAAAAGTGAACCTCCGCTTTTCGGAAACCTCCCCCCCCCCCGGATGTCACATTTCGCACCTTTCAGGGGGAGGGGGTGCAGATACCTGTATAATGCAGGTATTTGCACCCACTTCCGCAGGAGTCACGCCCCTTCCTGCCCCCCCCTGCTGTCTTCTGGGAAACACACTGGTCCCAGGAGACAGCGGGGACCAGTGACGACGGGCTGCGCCACTCGCGCATGCACAGTAGGGAACCGGGCAGTGAAGCCGCAATGCATCACTTCTTGATTCCCTCACCGAGGATGGCGGCGGGGGCAACTGAAAGATGAGTGATTGCTCGGCTTCGGCTGCCGACATAGCGGGCACGCTGGACAGGTAAGTGACCATTTATTAAAAGCTGCAGCTGCAGAATTTGTAGCTGCTGGCTTTTAACCACTTAAGGACCGCCTAACGCCGATATATGTTGGCAGAATGGCACGGCTGGGCACATCAACGTATATGTACGTTGATCTTTAAGCCCAGCCGTGGGTCGTGGGCGCGCTCCCGCGACCCGGTCCAAAGCTCCGGGATCGCGGGACCCGCGGACCCGATCGCCGATGGAGTCCCGCGATCGGTCCCCGGAGCTGAAGAACGGGGAGAGCTGTGTGTAAACACGGCTTCCCCGTTCTTCATTGTGGTGGTGTCTCTTAAATACACCCTTCCTGAAAAAATTTGATTGAATACCTCTAAATGGGTGGGATTTTCAGGGCAACAGAAATTGTAAATGACAACTAAGGTCATAAAAAATACAAAATGTATTCCTGTAATAAATTTTGTATTTTTTATGACCTTAGTTGTCATTTACAATTTCTGTTGCCCTGAAAATCCCACCCATTTAGAGGTATTCAATCAATTTTTTCATTGATCAAGGGATGATGGCAACCTCATGCCTCTACACATGAGCCAACTCTTTCCTAAATACACCCTTCCTTACCAGACCAATTTTTAGCTTTCAGCGCTCTCACACTTTGAATGACAATTACTGAGTCATGCTACGCTGTACCCAAACCAAATTTTTATCATTTTTTTCTCACAAACAGAGCTTTCTTTTGGTGGTATTTAATCACTGCTGGGTTTTCTATTTTTTGCAATATAAGTGAAAAAATAGAATAAAAAAAAAAAAAAAAACTTTTTTAGTTTGTATTGTAAAATTTGGAAAATAAGTCCCTTTTGTCTTCATAAAATTGGGCCAAAATGTATACTACTACATATCTTTAGTAAAAAATAACCAAAACAAGTGTATATTATTTGGTCTCTGTGAAAGTTATAGAGTCTACAAGCTATGGTGCAAATCATTGAAAAATGATCACATCTGATCACGCATGTACTGAAGGCCCATCTCATTTCTTGAGACCCTAACAAGCCAGGAAAGTACAATTACCCCCCAAATTACCCCTTTTTGGAAAGCAGAAATTCCAATGTATTTAGTAAGAGGCATGGTGAGTTTTTTGAAGTTGTATTTTTTCCCATAATTTTTTATTTTTTGCACACAATTGTCATAACTAGTTATTTCTCTCAGGCCCCGTACACACAACCGAGTTTCTCGGCAGAATTCAGCCAGAAACTCGGTCGGAGCTGGATTCTGCCGAGAAACTCGGTCGTGTGTACACTTTTCAGCGAGGAACCCGTCGAGGAACTCGTCGGGCCGAAAAGAGAACATGTTCTCTATTTTCTCGTTAGTCAATGGGAAAAGTCGGCCTGCCGAGTTCCTCGGCGGCTTCCACACTGAACTCGACGAGGAACTCGATGTGTTTGGCACGTCGAAATCCTTGGTCGTGTGTACGGGGCCTCACACAGCACATGCATACTTGCAATGACACCCCAAAATACATTCTGCTACTCCTCCTGAGTATAGTGATACCACATGTGTGAGACTTTTACACAGCCTGGCCACATAGAGGCCCAACATTGAAGTAGCACCGTCAGGCGTTATAATCTAATTTCTCAACCACCTATTACAGTTTTGAAAATGGGTTCTATGGTGGCTGGTACTCCTGATGGACAGGTACTCCTGATGTACTGGTGGCGGGTACTCTGGTGGCGGGTACTCCTGATGGACTGGTGGTGGGTACTCCTGATGGACAGGTACTCTGGTGAGGTGGCGGGTACTCTGGTGGAAGGTACTCTGGTGAGGTGGCGGGTACTCTGGTGAGGTGGCGGGTACTCTGGTGGCAGGTACTCCTGATGGACTGGTGGCGAGTACTCCTGATGGACAGGTACTCTGGTGAGGTGGCGTGTACTCTGGTGAGGTGGCGTGTACTCTGGTAAAGTGGAGTGTACTCTGGTGAGGTGGCGTGTACTCTAGTGAGGTGGCGTGTACTGTCGTGGCGGGTACTCCTGATGGACAGGTACTCCTTATGGACTGGTGGCGGGTACTCTGGTGGCGGGTACTCCTGATGGACAGGTGGCGGGTACTCTGGTGAGGTGGCGGGTACTCCTGATGGACAGGTATTCCTGATGGACTGGTGGTGGGTACTCTGGTGGCGGGTACTCTGGTGAGGTGGTGGGTACTCTTGGTTAGGTAGCAGGTATTTTGGTGAGGTGGCAGGTACTCTGGTGCGGTGGCGGGTACTCTGGTGAGGTGGGGGGTACTCTGGTGGCGTGACGGGTACTCTGGTGAGGTGGGGGGTACTCTGGTGAGGTGGCGGGTACTCTGGTGGTGGGTACTCTGGTGGCGTGGCGGGTACTCTGGTGGCGTGGTGGGTACTCCTGATGACAGGTACTCTTTATTTTGGGGGGGCAATCTGGGCACAGTGGTACTTATGTAGTGTATTACGGATGTGTAACTCACTGTTGCTGATCTCCTCCTCACTCTGGATCTGTGTTTGAAGAGGAGCACAGCAACAGTAAGTTACACACAGAGTGTTGTGTTTACATTTAGTGACCGTCTGTGATTGGATACAGCCGGTCACGTGGTATAGAACCAATTTCATTGGCTCTTTACCCTGATCTGGGCTGGGCTGTATCCATGTGAACAGCCTCAGCCCAGATCGCCGCACTGCGCGCCCCCAGGGGAGCGTGTGGGCACCGTGCACGCCGCTGCGCTGCTCTGCATTACTGGTAACTTACCGGAAACACTGCCACCCACCGCTACAATTCCCCCAGGGGCGCGCGGGCATTGTGCACGCCACTGCTGCAGCTCTGCATTAGGAATCCGGTATTCCACACCGGAAGCTCCGCCGCCCGCCGCTGCCGCTCCGCCGCCACTCCATTACCCCCATCAGGGAATAGCTGTGTCCCGAGGGACACACCGGATGCCCGATCGCCACTCTGCGGGCCCCTGGGGGCCGGCAGTAGCGGTGGAAATCCGAGGACGTCTTATGACGTCCACCCAGGATGGGAAATCCCACCTGTGGACATCATATGACTATGGCTGGGTATTGAAGTGGTTAAATATCGTACCTGCTGGTTATCTATAGTATGCATGTGAAGTGGCATGTGTTTAGAACTGTCCCTGCACAAAATTAGATTACTATAAGAAAAAAGTAATTTAAAACTGCTTGCGGCTTTAATGTAATGTCTGCTCCCTGCAATATGGATGAAAATCATTGAGAAAAATAGCATGGGTTTCCCAGCCCCCCTCCCCCAGGTCATTACCAGCCCCTTTGGCCCTATATACTTTGAACAGCAGTATACAGGCAGTGCAAACAAGACAGAGACTGTAGGTTTGTTGTTAAGTAGAATTTGTTTGTAATTTTGAACTGATACTTTTTTAAAGTGTAGCTCCAGCCATAAAATCAATTTTTAAGCTTTTCTGAAAACAGAGAAGGGTTATCACCCCTGTAACATTTGTTTTGCTGTCTGTGTACATCTGTTTAGAAGATTGCACCTCACTTTCTGTCCCAATGACAAATTATTTTTTTTTTTTTTTTTTTTAGTGAAACAAGGATTGGTGATAAAGCATCAGTGGACAGGAGACACCTCTTACAGAAGATAATTTCCCTCCCTAGGGGTAGATTTCCTCTCACTTCCTGTTGTCTCCTTTCCGTTTGCAAGTAGGATTCGTTTGTAAGTTGTATGTTTGAAAGTAGGGGCCTGCCATATATACTCTGCAGAAATTTGGGCCCTAGGTGTTGGTGTTGAAACAACACTGTAAGCCCTCACAGTTAGTCATGGTGGGCGCTGGAACACCCTGCTGTGTGAAATATTATATCAATAATTGTAATTACATGCCATTGTTGAACAGTGGTAGAAAAATTGGGCCTTTGGTGCTGGCGCTGGTGCCACAACACTGTAAGTCCTCACAGTTACTCTTGGTGGGTGCAGGAATGGGCCCTGCTGTAAATTATTAGATCAAGAATTGCAATTACATGCCCCTGTTGAATAGGGGCAGACAAATTGGGCCTTTGTTGGTGGTGGTGGTGGTGGTGCTGGTGCTACAACTTTGTAAGCCCTCAAAGTTACTCTTGGTGGGCTCAGGAATGGGCCCTGCTGTGAAATATTAGATCAATAATGGTAATTACATGCCCCTGTTGAATAGGGGCAGACAAATTGGGCCTTTGTTGGTGGTGGTGGTGCTGGTGCCACAACACTGTAAGCCCTCACAGTTACTCTTGGTGGGTGCAAGAATGGGCCCTGCTGTGAAATATTAGATCAAGAATTGTAATTACACGCCCCTGTTAAACCGGGGCAGAAAAATTGGGCCTTAGGCACTTGTGCTGGTGCCACAACACTGCAACCCCTCACAGATACTCTAGTTGGAGCGCAGGAATGAGCCCGCTGCAAAGTATTGCATCAAAAATTGTAATTACACGCTCCTGTTAAACAGGGGCAGAAAAATTGGGCCTTAGCCACTGGTGGTGGTGCCCAGAACCAAAAATGTTCTTACAAGCTATCAGCATGATCATTGAGGAGGAAAAGGATAGTCACTCAGCATAACAGGATAGTCACTCAGTATCAGCATAGGCAGTCTTGAAGGGATCTGACATTTAAAAAACAAATATTCAGGTACATCAGCATCAGGTGCTTGGTAGCTGGTGGTGATCCAAGCCTGATTAATTTTTATGAAGGTCAGTTGATCGACCGAGTCGGTGGAGAGACACACCCTGTGATCGGTTACAAAGCCTCCAGCAGCACTGAATGTGAGTTCTGAAAGAACGCTGGATGCAGGACAGGCCAGTAGCTCAATTGCGTACTGTGCAAGCTCTGGCCAGTGATCCATCTTCAAAACCCAGTAAGCCAGAGGATTTTCGGTGGGGAAGGTGTCCAAGTCTGATCTTGCCCCTAGGTATTGCCGCACCATGTAAAACAGACGCTGGTGATGGTTGCTGGAACCGGTCATACCTTGGGGCTGCGGACTAAAAAATTGTCTGAACACATCGGTCAGACGGCTACCTTCTCCACCGCTCTTTCTGTGACTGACCGAAGCCTCAGCAACACGTTGTCCAGGACCAGGATTTTGTAACCTCCCAGTCTCTGGGAACGCGTTGCACAGACCTTTCTGCAAGGCCTCCCGAAGATGTTTCATCTTCTGCTCCCTCTGCGTGGGCAAGATAAGGTCCGCAATTTTACTCTTGTAATATGGATCAAGGAGGTTTGCCAGCCAGTAATGATCCCTCTCCTTGATAGCACAAATACGTGGATCCTTCCGCAGGCTTGCAGGATCAGGGAGGCCATACAGCGTAGGTTTGCTGAGGCATTCGGTGCAGAGTCCTCTGGGTCACTGAGGACGACAGGATCGGCAGCCACCTCGTCCCAGCCACGCACAAGTCCATGGGTTTCTTGGGACTGTAATTGATCCCTTGAAGACTGCTACTGATGTTGAGTGCTAGGCTCTACCTCCATGCTGATACAATCCTCCTCCTCATCCTCTTCCTGTGTGATAGGCGGGCAAGCAGGAACACTGTCTGGATAAAGGGGGCTTTGAGAGGTAAGGAAGTCCTCCTTTTCCTCCCTCTGTTCTGCCTCACGGGCCATGTCCATAATTCCATGCATCGTGTGCTCCAACAGGTGAATAAGAGGGACAGTGTCACTGATGCATGCACTGTCACTGCTCACCATCCTCGTGGCCTCCTCAAATGGTGACAGGACAGTGCATGCATCCCTGATCATGGCCCACTGGCGTGGGGAAAAAAACAAGCTCCCCTGACCCTGTCCTGCTGCCATATTGGCACAGATTCTCATTGATGGCCCTCTGCTGTGTGTGCAGCCGCTGCAGCATGGCCAACGTAGAGTTCACCCTGGTGGGCATGTCACAGATTAGGCGGTTCTTGGGCAGGTTGTATTCCTTCTAGAGGTCTGTCAGCCGAGCACTGGCATTATATGACCATCGGAAATGCACACAGAGTTTCCTGGCCTACTTCAGGACATGCTGTAAGCATGGGTACCTGCCCAAGAACCACTACACCAAGTTAAGGACATGAGCAAAACAGGGCACATAGGTCAGTTGTCCCTGTTGCAGGGCGGAAAGGGAGGTTGGTGCCATTGTCGCAAACCACCATTCCTGGCTTAAGCTGGTGTGGCATCAACCACCTCTGAGCCTGCCCCTGCAGAGCTGACAGAACCTTTGGCCCATGTTAGCTCCTGTCCCCCAAGTACACCAGCTCAAGCATCGCATGGCATCTCTTTGCCTGCATTCCTGCGTAGCCCCTTGAACGCCTACAGAGCACCGCTGGTTCTGAGGACACATCAGCACAGGAAGAGGCCACAGAGGAAGAAGAAGAGGAGGGGTGGAGGAGATAGGTGTGTCACAACCAGTAGTAGCATTTTGGAGGCATGGTGGCGGAATAACCTCCAACACTACTGTACCTTGTCCTGCGTCCTTCCCAGCTGCCAGCAGAGTCACCCAATGCGCCGCGAAAGATAGGTAACGTCCCTGTCCATGCCTGCTGGACCATGAGTCAGTGGTAATATGCACCTTACCATTTGGGAACTTGCCACTGAGGTACCGCACATTCCACAAACTCACGGAAGGGGGCAGAATCTACCAACTGAAAAGGCAGCAGTTGAAGCGCTAGCAATTTAGCTAAGCTAGCATTCAACAGCTGGGCATGTGGATGGCTCAGAGAGAACTTCTTTTGGCGCTGCAGCAGCTGGGGCAGGGAAATTTGCCTGGTACAATCTGCCGTCGGTGTACCGATAGTAGATTGCCCGCAAGTACTTGGCAGTGACACACCTAATTCTACACCTTCAGTCCTATCAGTGCAGGCTTCAGAGAGGACTGAGGGTATAGTGGGGTTGGAGATCCCAGCTGATGAGGAGCAAGGAGAGGTCCGCTTTGTTCTTTGGTGTGGGTCTTTGAGGTACGCTTGCCAATGAACTGCATGGCAGGTCGACATATGTCTGGTCAAGCATGTGGTGCCCAAGCGGGTGATGTTTTGGCCACATGAGATACGCTTGAGACATATGTTGCCAATAGCAGCAGTGCGATCTGATGCACTTGTCTCAAAAAAGGCCCACACCAAAGAACTTTTGGAATAACGCTGAGACACAGCAGCGCCCTGCACATGCAGAGCTCTGTGTTGTGATGCAGTCGGTGTGCTGCCCTTAAGCTGCCCCCCTGGAGGGCATCCTGCCTCAATGGAGATGTGCCTCCTCCTCCTCCTCCTCTCTCCTATCAGGCACCCACGTGGAGTCAGTGACCTCCTCATCCCCTCCCTCCACATCACTGTAGAAAACCTGGCAGTATGCTGCAGCTGGGGGAACATGACTGCCAGATTGCTGTCCTTCTTGGGCACCCCCTCTCTGGGCTCACGTTACTGCCTTCCTCTTGCTGTGTACCATCATCGGAGCCTTCAAAACGCTGCTCATCCTCCTGCAGCATGCACCCAACACTATAGATCAAATAAAGTAATATAAAGTAATTGCGCAAAACATTCATATATAAGCAATATGAAGACACATAAACATCAAAAAGTGAAAATAAAGGTGCTGAGTGATCAAATCTTAACTAAGAAGATGACGCTGGAAAAAATAGTGTCAAAGTCCAAATGTGAAAGTGACAGATAGGCTGCTGTGAATGGGTGTCCACTAATCCCAGAGGAAATGGAAACTCCACCAAAGACACCAGTCTGGTCTCCCAGAACTCTCACCTCAATGTACCCAACGCTGTGGTCAAACAGTTCGAGGGACTTCTCAGGATGACATGGTGGGGCTAGGGAAGGAGTAAGTGATGCCATTGAGCAGAGGGAAGAGGCCGCGTTGGCAGCTGCTTTGCCAGACAAAGTACCCTGAGCGTGGGTGAGAGAGGATGAGGAGGATGAGGATGGCTTGTTCATCCACTCTACCAAGTTTTCGGCATGTTGCGGCTCAACACAGCCAGCTGCCGAAAAAAAGGACGAGCGTGTCCCACGGCCACGTGCTGATGAGGATGCACCGTGTCCATGACCAGCACTGTTGCCTCTAGACGCAGAGCCTGCTTGCCCTCTTTTATCGGCTCGTGACTCTCTGCGTCTCCTTGTTGTCCTTCCAGACATACTAATGGCCTGCAGAGGACACAGATGGACACAGTACACCATGTGAAAGTACTTGCATAAATATCCCCTGCCTGTGGTATTAATATGAGCAGATCCCTGCCTCTAGGAATAAATATGAGAAACACCAGCTTTACATAGTTTTAGGTGCACAATGTGCAGAGGACACAGACAGTACACACACCACGTAGCTTTAGGTGCACACTGCAGAAGACACAGACAGTACACCACGTGAGAATACTGCAGCTAGCACAATCACCTGCCTGCCTGTCAGTATATTAGGAAGAGCAGATCTAGCTAAACTCAATACAGTGTATAAATATATATACAACACCTCGGATGCATATATATCCTCTACACACTATAACTCTAACTGACTAGCCTGCCTGCCTGCCTGCTCTATCTACCTTCAAAAAATGACACTTTCTCTGTGTGTCTCTCTCTGTCCTCTCTTAACCACCACAACACACTACACAAGGCCGACTTCCAGGCGGCCTTTTATAGTGTGGGACATGTACTAAACCCCCTGAGCCTTAATTGGCCAAAGCCACCCTGGCTTTGGCCAATTATGGCTCTCCGTTTTTTGCAAGCTGTGATTGGCCAAGCATGCGGGTCATAGTGCATGCTTGGCCAATCATCAGCCAGCAATGCACTGCGATGCCACAGTAAATTATGGGCCGTGACACGCCACTCGAATTTGGCGCGAACGGACCGTAACGTTCGTATTTCGACAAACGGCCGAACATACGATGTTTGAGTCGAACGTGAGTTTGACTCAAACACAAAGCTCATCCCTACTCCAGAACATATGAAGACAGCCTTTCAACTCTTCACACCTAGAAAACTCAAACTCAATATTTTACCTGGTCTCATGGATTTTGACAGGGCTCACTATGCCCAGGGAGACCTAACTTTTGCCACTCTTCTCTGTTACTATGATCTGATTTCTCACCTTTTCTTTTTCTCCTCTTCTTTAATGTTACTAGTTAATAACAGCAAAATAATCTGATTATCGGGACCTGTATAGAATAGAACCACATCATAGTCCCACTCCCACGGGATTGCTGCGCCTACACGACTCAATAATTTAACAGATTAGATGATTGTGTTTAGGATTATTATCTGACTATGATGATTTATGTCAAAAGTTACAGCTATAGATGGATTATTATTATAAATAGGTTCACATATCTATATACTATATACAAGCAGTTGCATCTGCAAAAAAAAAAAACTGTTATTCAAATTTGACTTTAATAAACTTGAAATGTTAAAAAACAAATCTGTATGCTTGGGCATAAAAGGCTATCACTGACTACCAATTTAAAGGGAATATTATTTGGGTTTGCAGTATAGGCAGCTGGTCATCACAGAAAAATTAAGGGTACTGTAGAGAGAAGATATTGTGCATAATGGTGAGTCAGGAGAAGATACTTCAAATTTCTCTTATACAGTTGTATGATTTGTAGTTATTAGGGATGAGCTTCGAGTTTGAGTCGAACTCATGTTCGACTCGAACATTGCCTGTTCGCCTGTTCGGCAAACAACGAACAATTAGGGGTGTTCGCTGCAAATTCGAAAAGCCACAGAACACCCTGTTAAAGTCTATGGGAGAAATCTAAAGTGCTAATTTTAAAGGCTAATATGCAAGTTATTGTCCTAAAAAGTGTTTGGGGACCTGGGTCCTGTCCCAGGGAACATGTATCAATGCAAAAAAAAGTTTTAAAAACTGCATTTTTTTCGAGAGCAGTGAATTTAATAATGCTAAAAGTGAAACAATAAAAGTGAAATATTCCTTTAAATTTTGTACCTAGGGGGGGTGTAAATTAGCATGTGAAATAGCGCATGTTTCCAGTACTTAGAACTGTCCCTGCACAAAGTGTAATTTCTGAAAGGAAAAAAAAGTCTTTTAAAACCGGCTTTGCGGCTATAATGAATTGTCGGCTCTGGCAATTCAGAGCGAATTCATTCATAAAAAAAAAGAAAAAAAATAGCGTGGGGGTCCCCCCAAATTCCATTACCAGGCCCTTCAGGTCTGGAATGGATATTAAGGGGAACTCCGCCGTCAATTTAAAAAAAAATGACGTGGGGTTCTCCCCAAATATCCATTCCAGACCCTTCAGGTCTGGTGTGGATTTTAAGGGGAACTCCACCCCAAATAAAAAAAAAATGGCGTGGAGTTCCCCCAAAAATTCACACCAGACCCCTTATCCGAGCACCTTAACCTGGCCGGCCGCAGAAAAGAGGGGAGGACAGAGTGCGGTCCCCCTCTCCTGAACGTACCAGGCCACATGCCCTCAACATGGGGAGGATGTCCCCATGTTGATGGGGACAAGGGCCTCATCCCCACAACCCTTGCCCGGTGGTTGTGGTGGTCTGCGGGCGGGGGGCTTATCAGAATCTGGAAAACCCCTTTAATAAAGGGGACCCCCAGATCCTGGCCCCCCCAGGATCTGCAAGGGGGAAGACTGGGCTTCCCCAGTGACGTAGCAGAGGGTGCGTCAGAGGCTGCAGGGTCACGTGACAGGTGGCCCCGCCTCCCCTATATAAGAAATGTCACCGCTTCAGCCTCTCATTCGCTGGGCTGTGTCCAGCGGTAAGAGGAGGTCAGCGATGCTGCGATCTGGATGGATGGATCTTCTCATCGCTGGACCGGAGATGACCCACACCCGTCGCTGGATACAGACAACGTTGGAGAAGGAAGCCAGGAGCAAGTGTCACCGCTGGATTTTTTTTAAAATTATTAATAAAGGACTTTTTTCTACGGCGTGTGTGTTTTTTTTAACCATTTACACTTGCTTCGTGAAATGGTAGGGGTACAATGTACCCCATTACCAATTCAAATAGGGGAGGCAGGATCTGGGGGTCCCCTTTGTTAAAGGGGTCTTCCAGATTCTGATAAGCCCCCCGCCCGCAGACCCCCACAACCACCGGGCAAGGGTTGTGGGGATGAGGCCCTTGTCCCCATCAACATGGGGACTTCCTCCCCATGTTGAGGGCATGTGGCCTGGTACGTTCAGGAGAGGGGAGGCGCACTCTGTCCCCCCCTGCTTCTGCGGCCGGCCAGGTTAACGTGCTCGGATAAGGGGTCTGGTGTGAATTTTTGGGGGAATTCCACGCCATTTTTTTTTTAAATTTAGGGTGGAGTTCCCCTTAAAATCCACACCAGACCTAAAGGGTCTGGAATGGATATTTGGGGGAACCCCACGTCATTTTTTTTTTAATTGACGGCAGGGTTCCACTTAATATCCATTCCAGACCTGAAGGGCCTGGTAATGGAATTTGGGGGGACCCCCACGCTATTTTTTATAAATGAATTTGCTCTGAATTGCCAGAGCCGACAATTCATTATAGCCACAAAGCCGGTTTTAAAATACTTTTTTTCCTTTCAGAAATGACACTTTGTGCAGGGACAGTTCTATTTACGGGAAACATGCGCTATTTCACATGCTAACTTTACACCCCCCTAGGTACGAAATTTAAAGTAATATTTCACTTTTATTGTTTCACTTTTAGCATTATTAAATTCACTGCTCCCGAAAAAAACGGACGTTTTTAAAACTTTTTTTTGCATTGATACATGTCCCCTGGGACAGGAACTCAAACACTTTTTAGGACAATAAATTGCATATTAGCCTTTAAAAATAGCACTTTAGATTTCAAATGTTCGAGTCCCATAGACTTTAACGGGGTTCTAAAGTTCACACGAACATTTGGTGTGTTCGCAAGTTCTGGTGCGAACCGAACAGGGGGGTGTTCGGCTCATCCCTAGTAGTTATGTCTCTGCATGGGATGTCACTTAAAGAGTATCTGTCAATTTTCAGATTACATTAATATTCACATATTGCATGCTCCCTCACTGCTTTTTTAGCACCCTTAATACATTGTAAATGCCTAGTGCTTCTGGGTATAATGGAGAATGCAATCTCCTTCCAGGATGTTGTACTTAAACCTTAATGGCTTCTTATCTTGATTGCTCACACAAATACTGTTGACCAGTAAATGTCTTGGATCAAACAATTAACTTCCCTACATTGATTCACACAGGAAAGCCCTATTTTTAGTCTATCCAAGGCTCTTATTTTACCTGAAGCCCGATGAAGGGGGAATTCGGACCCCTTAAATGTGTCAGCATTGTTAGTGTATATCAATAAATTAATCTGGATTATTTTATTCTTTGGTTTGGAGAGTCTTCCATTGGTTCATCTTTTTTTCTAATCTTCTAACCCAAACAATATGACTTTGTAAAGAGGATACATTAAAACGTTCAATATCATATCAGAGTTTACTCATGGTTAGGTCCCCAAGCTCCAGCAGAGGAAAATAATAGTAGGGGATCATGGGAAAGTAGGGTTGAGCATTCGGTACGGACTTTGGGTTTTTCCCTAACCCGGACCCGAACCCGAATAATTGGAAAAAGTTTGGGTCCGGGATCGGAGTTCGGGAAAAAAAATGTGCGGAGGTCCCCGCAAATTCAATAACCAGACCCTTTAGGTCTGGTATGGATATTAAGGGGAACCCCGCCATCAATTAAAAAAAAAAATTACGTACGGTTCCCCCTAAATATCCATAACCAGACCCGTTATCCGAGCATGTTGACCTGGCCGGCCGCAGAAAAGAGGGGGGGACAGAGTGCTGCCCCCCTCTCCTGAACCGCACCAGGCCACATGCCCTCAACATGGGGAGGATGTCCCCATGTTGATGGGGACAAGGGTCTCATCCCCACAACCCTTGCCCGGTGGTTGTGGGGGTATGCGGGCGGGAGGCTTATCAGAATCTGTAAGACCCCTTTAACAAAGGGGACCCCCAGATCCTGACCCCCCCCTGTGTTAAATGGTAATGGGGTACACTGTACCCCTACCATTTCACGAAGGAAGTGTAAAGTCTTGTAAAAAAAACACACACACACACACAACGTAGAATAAAGTCCTTTATTAATAAAAAGAAAAAACTCCAGCGGTGATAATCCACTCGTTCCCGGCTTCCTGCTTCAACGTTGTCCTGATCCAGCGATGGCTGCGGGTGATCTCCAGCGATGCGAAGATCCAGCGACGGGTGATCTCCGCTCCAGCGATGAGAAGATCCATTCATCCGGAGCGCAGCATCCCCGACCTCCTCTCACCGCTGGACACAGCCCAGCGAATGACGGGCTGAAGCTGTGACATTACTTATATAGAGGAGGCAGGGCCACCCGTCACGTGACCCCACACCCTCTGACGTACCCTCTGCTACGTCACTGGGTAAGCCCTGTCTTCCCTCTTCCTGGGCTTCCCCAGTGACGTAGCAGAGGGTACGTCAGAGGGTGCGGAGTCACGTGACAGGTGGCCCTGCCTCTTCTATATAAGTAATGTCACAGCTTCAGCGCTGGATCAGGACAATGTTGAAGCAGGAAGCCGGGAACGAGTGGATTATCACCACTGGAGTTTTTTTCTTTTTTTTTTATTAATAAAGGACTTTATTCTACGGTGTGTGTGTGTGTGTGTGTGTGTTTTTTACAAGACTTTACACTTCCTTTGTGAAATGGTAGGGGTACAGTGTACCCCATTACCATTTCACACAGGGGGGGGTCAGGATCTGGGGGTCCCCTTTGTTAAAGGGGTCTTACAGATTCTGATAAGCCTCCCGCCCGCATACCCCCACAACCACCGGGCAAGGGTTGTGGGTATGAGACCCTTGTCCCCATCAACATGGGGACATCCTCCCCATGTTGAGGGCATGTGGCCTGGTGCGGTTCAGGAGAGGGGGGCCGCACTCTGTCCCCCCTCTTTTATGCGGCCGGCCAGGTCAACGTGCTCGGATAACGGGTCTGGTTATGGATATTTAGGGGGAACCGCACGTAATTTTTTTTTAATTGATGGCGGGGTTCCCCTTAATATCCATACCAGACCTGAAGGGTCTGGTTATGGATATTAAGGGGGAACCGCACGTCATTTTTTTTTTAAATTGACGGCGGGGTTCCCCTTAATATCCATACCAGACCTAAAGGGTCTGGTAATTGAATTTGCGGGGACCTCCACGCATTTTTTTTTCTAAAAGTCCGTGTCCCATTGACTACAATGGGGTTCGGAGTTCGGGTTCGGGTTCCCGAACCCAAACTTTTTTTTTAAAGTTCGGGGGCGGACCCGAACCCGAACATCCAGGTGTCCGCTCAACTCTATGGGAAAGATGATTATGGGTGGGGGATTTCTTACAAATAATGGTGTTGATTTACTAAAGACAAATCCACTTTGAACTACAAGTGCACTGCAAATGTACTTGGAAGTGCAGTCACTGTAGATCTGAGGGCAAGATCTGAAATGAGGAGAAGCTCTGCTGATTGCTATCATCCAATCATGTACAAGCAAAAATGCTTATTTTACTTGCATGTCCCCCTCATATCTACAGCTACTGCACTTCCAAATGCACTTCCAAGTGCACTTGCAATGCACTTATAGTGCATTTGCCTTTAGTAAATCAACCCCAATGCATCAATTGTCCTTCATGGACAATGTAACAGAGTTTTATTAATTATACTGTATATTTTTCTAAGAAAGGATTTATTTTTTATTTTTTTAACCAGTGGGTTGAATAAAAAAAAAATGATCCAATTCCCCCTATCCACATATTCAATGTGGATGGGGGAATCTTACCTCTGTTGTAATGTATTACCCCACCAGGAAGATATCCCTGCCTTCAGAATTCACAGGACAACACTGCAATGGTCTATATTCTGGGAATGATGTATAAAAGGTTTTCTATCTATCTAGATAGATATACTGGGGCAGATCCACATACAAATAGATGGGCGCAACGTATGTGAGATACGCTACGCCGCTGTAACTTACTTTAGGCCGGTTCAAATCCCCAAAGAATTTGCGCCGTAAGTTACGGCGGCGTAGTCTATCTCTGGCAGCGTAAGGGTGCGGAATTCAAATCGGCGATTAGGGGGCATGTTTTATTTAAATGAAGCGCGTCCCCGC
Source organism: Rana temporaria (assembly GCF_905171775.1). Classification (NCBI taxonomy): domain Eukaryota; kingdom Metazoa; phylum Chordata; class Amphibia; order Anura; family Ranidae; genus Rana; species Rana temporaria. The sequence goes on from NC_053490.1 coordinate 175,307,497, forward strand.
GCCAAATGAATTGCGCATGCGCCGTCCCTAAATTTCCCGCCGTGCATTGCGCTAAATGACGTCGCAAGGACGTCATTTTTTTTTAACATGGACGTGACTTACGTACATTCCGATTCACGGACGACTTACGCAAACAAAAAAAAAATTCAAATTAAATGCGGGAACGACGGCCATACTTAACATAGCAAGTCTAACTATACCCGACGAAATACCAGCTTTAACTATATGCCAGAAAAAGCCGACTAGAGACGCCGTAAAAAAATGCGACGGACACTCGTACGTTCGTGGATCGTCGGAAATAGCTAATTTTCATACCCAACGCAGAAAACGACGTGAACGCTACCCAGCGGACGCCAAAGAATTGCATCTTAGATCCGAAGGTGTACGAAGACGTACACCGGTCAGATCTAACCCAGAAGCCGTCGTATCTTGTTTTGAGGATTCAAAACAACGATACGACGCAGGAAATTTGAAAGTACGCCGGTGTATCAGTAGATACACCGGCGTACACGCTCTGTGGATCTGCCCCACTGTATGTATGTATGTGTGTATATATATATATATATAGTGACACGTCAGGGCTTTTCTGCCCACATTTAGTAAAAAAGACAAAATTCACACAGGCATATCTTCCCACGCAGGGCTTCTCACCATAACTATGAATCAAACATAACATTCCTGATCATGAAACACGTTCCAGTGTTTTTTTTGTTTTGTTTTTCAAATATTGTTTATTTTTATTTTTTTTAGTTTTGACAAGGAGTAGATTATATACAATGTTGTCAGAGAAAGTATACAAGCTTGGCAATGATAATAACAACAATTACTATGGAAAAGGAGAGGGGGAAAGAGATTTAGAAGAGAAGATAGCTAGGGGTGAGTAGAAGAAGAGGAAGGAGGGAGGGAGAAGAATATGTTGTGGAAGTTAAGGAGATGAGGGGAGAGGGGAAACCAAATAGGGACATCTGGAGATTGTCCCCCTTCGGTGACCCCAGGGGAAATCCTGAAAGAATAGTAATAATATTAATAATAATCCATATGTAAACCTGTTAGTTGTATAGGTCCTAGCAAATAACGATCTTAGGTATAATGAAGACATTCAAACAGTATCAGAAAGAGAGCTCTTTGTGAGATGGGTCTTATGAAATGGATAGGTATGGTTAACCATTAGGGATGAACCGAACACCCCCCGTTCGGTTCGCACAAGAACCTTCGAACAGACCGAACGTTCGCGCAATAATTTAGAACCCCATTGACGTCTATGGGACTCGAACGTTCAAGTTCTAATTTTAAAGCCTAATATGCAAGTTATTGTCGTAAAACGTCTTTGAGAACCCGGGTCTTGCCCCAGGGAACATGTATCAATGGAAAAAAGTTTTAAAAACAGTATTTTTTTCAGGGGCAGTGATTTTAATGATGCTTAAATAAAAAAAAAAATGAAAAATTCCTTTAAATATTGTACCTGCTGGGTGTCTATAGTATGCCTGTGAAAACTTCTTTGAGAACCCGGGTCTTGCCCGAGGGAACATGTATCAATGGAAAAAATGTTTTAAAAACGGTCGTTTTTTTCAGGATTCCTGAGAAAACGACCATTTTTAAAACTTTTTTTCCATTGATACATGTTCCCTTGGGCAAGACCCGGGTTCTCAAAGACGTTTTCACAGGCATACTACAGACACCCAGCAGGTACAATATTTAAAGGAATTTTTCATTTTTTTTTTTTATTTAAGCATCATTAAAATCACTGCTCCTGCATCAGTTCCTTTAAATATTGTACCTGCTGGGTGTGTATAGTATGCCTGTGATAACGTCTTTAAATAGCACAATCACCTGCCTGCCAGTAAATTAGGAAGAACTGATTTAGCTAAACTATACAGTGTATAAATATATGTACAACACCTGGGATGTATATATCCTCTACACACTGTAACATTAACTGACTAGCCTGCCTGCCTGCTCTATCTACCTGCAAAAAATGACACTCTCTCTGTCTCTCTCTGCAGGCGGCCTTTTATAGTGTGTGGCGTGTACTAAACCCCCTGAGCCATAATTGGCCAAAGCCACCCTGGCTTTGGCCAATTATGGCTCTCCGTTTTTTGCGCGCTGTGATTGGCCAAGCATGCAGGTCATAGTGCATGCTTGGCCAATCATCAGCCAGCGATGCCGCAGTGAATTATGGTCTGTAAAACGTAACTCGAATTTGGCGCAAACGACCCATTTTGTTCATATTTCGACGAACGATCGAACATACGATGTTCGAGTCGAACATGAGTTCGACTCGAATACGAAGCTCATCCCTATTAACCATGGAAAGGTTTTGTGGTTGAAATGCGTCCCTTTTCGGTAAATGTGAATAATGTTGAATTTAAGAGAGTTTTTTTTCTGAAGATGTCAGACAGCATTCAATAAAGGATGACCATCTTTTTTTGAATTTGTTATTTGACCATATGTGTTGGATCATGGCATCAATCTTTTCTTGACAAAGCAGGGTTTTGAGATTTCTTATCGTTTTGGATACATTCAGAGGTGTGGGAGAGATCCAATGATTGAAAATGTTCCTGCGGGCTATGAGTAATGTTAGGAGGATCCATTGAAGATTGTCTTGGGGTATTATGTTAGAGGTGATGGGGTAATTTTTTTGGTGTTGGCTATCTGAACGAGAGAAGCATAGGGTCTTTCTCGGGTTGGCAATTAGTCACTTATTGTATGAATTTAAGAATTGTGGACCAGTAGATGTTGATCCTTGGGTAATATAGAGATGGTTTATGGAATGAACACCATGGACAGGTAGCTCCTGTGGTGGAGGGGTGCTTTGATGAAAATGGGTAGTAGGCTCTATGCATCAATTTGAATTGAGTTTCCCTCCAGGATTTGTTTGGTATAATGCTTCTGGTCTGCTATCCAGGATTTGATCGAGGTGTAGTGTATGGGCTTTGTAAATTTCCCGTTTAGAGGGTGATATATGTCTGTGATAGAGTATCGATGTTCCTCAAGTAACTTATCCAAGAAAGAGGGTTGGAATCTGATGTTTTTCTTTGGGCAGGTTTTGCTGATAAAGTCTGAGTATTGTGAAACCTGTAAGAAGTGGTGGGTAGGTTTAAGGGCACCATTTTCACAGTGATATAGAGAATGAGCTTTGGTTAATCCTTTGTCTCTCCATTTAGAGAATGGTGCATACTGAAGACCATGGGATTGCCTTGGATTGGGAGGAACTTGGAGACAAAGGTAGAGAGACCCAATTTTTCCTCACCTCCCTCTAGGTTATTATCGTGTCTCTGAAAAGCAGGTTTTGTTTAATATGGTTTGGGATTTGTTGCAGCGAGCTATATAGGAGAGCTGATAAATCTATTGGATGAACCATGTCAGATTCCAAACCATAGTTGGAGTATTTTGACGATTGTAAAATCCATTCCTTTTCTCAGTAAACACGCTAGATTGTATGCTCTTATGTTCAGAAGTCTGCCTCCCCTCACACTTTGGGAGAACAAGTTTGGTTAGAGCTATTCACGGTTTACCCTTTTTCCACAGAAAAATTATAATTGCCTTTTTTAAATTCTGTATATCTTTATGTTTCAGTAATAATGGTAAAGTTTAGAGGGGTATAAAAGGCGAGCAAAGCTGACCATTTAAAGAGTGCACACATTCCAGTGTTTATGCACAGATGCTGCATCTCAGCTCTGCATCTTCCTTACAGCTTCTGAATGGACTCACTCTCAGGCCCCATACACACGAGAGGATTTATCCGCAGATACGGTCCAGCGGACCGTATCCGCGGATAAATCCTCTCGAGGATTTCAGAAGATTTCAATGCGATGGCGTGTACACACCATCGCATTGAAATCCGCGCTGAAATCCTCTGCCGATGACGTGTCGCGCCGTCGCCGCTATTATGACGCGGCGACGGGCGCGACGCTGTCATATAAGGAATTCCACGCATGCGTCAAATCATTACGACGCGTGCGGGGAATCCCTTTGGGCGGATGGATCCGTAAGTCTGTACAGACGAGCGGATCCATCCGTTGGAATGGATTCCAGCAGATAGATATTCTGTGCATGTCGACAAATATTTATCTGCTGGAAATCCATCCCAGGGGAGATATATCTGCGGATAAATATCCGACGGAGTGTACACACCATAGGATCTATCCGCAGAAACCCATTTGATGGGATTTATCTGCGGATAGATTCTATGGTGTGTATGGGGCCTCAGGCTCGGGCATTGTCCTGTCCCAACCTGGACACCATGGTGCACACCAGCACCTCTCATGGCTCCCTTCACACACTGACCCCCTCAGGAGGGTGGGGCTCTGAGCTCTATCTATGGCTCTCATATGAAGCCAACACACATCTGTGCCATCAGTGTGCCATTTTATCTAATGGCACGGGGTCACCCTGCTACAACATATACAGTATATATATATATATATATATATATATATATATATTACAAAAACCTAACTGTCCAGTAGTGGATTCATAAATTATAGCATTTAAACAAATTTTCAGGATGAGGAAATATTACAAAGAGTGGCCCAGATTCAAGAAGCACTTGCGCGGGAGCAAGTGTGATTTGCGCGGCGCAAGTACTGATTTGCTCCCATGCAAATTTGCGGCTGATTCTGTAAACCAGTTAAGCCTGTTTTGCGGCCATTTTCCCGCGCACGCAGCCTAGCTGCTCCGGCGCAATTTGCGCGCAATTTTGCGCGGGGTGTAAGTTGCGCCTTCATGGAATTCCCTCAGCGAATATGCAAATTAGGTACTGCCGATGATTCAGAAACATGCGCGTGTGATGCGCATCTTGCGCTGGAAGCGCGCAAGCTTTTTTCCCCGGGCAAACTTGCTCCTGCTAAAAGCAGGGGCAAGTTAGCAAAAGATGGCCAAATGTCATCTGAAGGAGCGCGCAACTTCAGCAGCACCTAGACAGACGAGCTGAACAAGCAGAGCACCCACATTTTCGGGACCTCACATCTGTGCACCAACATGCCAGGGGCAGCTATGGTTCTTGATATTCTATCGACTGAGCCGACTCGTAGGAGGGCACGGGAGAGGATTTACAGAGGGCGCTACAACCTTTTTCATATGAGTGATAATGAGGTGTATCGCATGTTTCGCTTCAGCCCTGAAGTCATCCTTGAGTTGGTAACAATCCTGCAGGATGACATCAGCAGCCCGACCCATCGGGGACAGGCAGTGCAGCCACTGGTGAAGGTAGTGGCAACCCTTCATTTTTTGTCAAGTGGCTCATTTCAGCGCACAGGTGGAATGGTGGCGGGGATGTCCCAATCCAGCATGAGCAGGTGTGTGCACCAAGTGATCCCTGCAATACTCAGACGCATGGGCACACAATTTATCAAACCAACCACGGCTGACCTGCGGCAGAAGGCAATCAGTGATTTTTATGCAATAGCCAGATTTCCACGCACTGTGGGTGCAATAGATTGTACCCATGTGGCACTACGCCCCCCCCGGCTCCTCAAGCATATCTACTGCAACAGGAAGCATTGGCATTCGATAAATGTGCAGATGATTGTGGATGCACATGGCCTCATATGGCATGTCCGTGCCAAACACCCAGGGTCAAGCCATGACAGTTTTATTTACCGACACAGCCCCATCCCAACCGAGTTTGACCAGAACATGTATGGAGACAGCTGGCTGATTGGTGAGTGACATGGGTGTCAGGTATGACTGCCCCCCCCCCCATGATGCAGACATCACAAGGGGCACATGCACGACTAACATCCTCCTGTCTTTTCCCTTCCAGGTGACTCTGCATATGCCCTGGGACCTCACATGATGACCCCATTTCGTAACCCTCAAACACCAGGAGAGGAAAGATATAACGAAGCCCATGCACGTACCCGTGCGGTGGTGGAGCGCACATTTGGCATCCTTAAATCTCGATTCAGATGTCTGGATAAATCAGGGGGGACCCTGTTGTATTCACCCAACTTTGTGTGCCAAATCGTCGGGGCATGTAGTATTCTCCACAATTTTGCTCAAAGAAGGGGCATGCACATTGAGCTACGCAATGACCTTACCCCCGAACCATGCAACCCCCCCCCCCCAAGAAACACTACCGGATCTTCTGAGGGAAGAGCAATCCGGAATGGTCTTGTGGAACGTCTCTTTGCACATTAAACACACCCTGATCTTGTCACAAGTATAATGCATGTATGCACACCACTGTAGTCCCTAGCACACACCCGACACATGCACCCCAAATTGGATTAGACCCAACAATACCCCATGGTATTAGGGAGCAGCAACGCCGCGTCAAGGCTCCAATTATGTTACTGTCCATTCATACACCTTTCACATGGCAGAGGGTGACACTCCTTTTCCAGCAGGAGTGCCACCCCCCCCCATTCACACACCAGTCACACTGTAGTATACACTCCTCACCGTGTGTAGGGACTACAAATAAATATAAAAGCTCATATCCTGAGCATATCTCAAAAAAATAAATAAATCATATTCTGTGCATAAAATAAATGTAGAAATTATATTATTTTTTTGTTTTTTTCTTTGGGCCAAGGGTGCCCCGGCTCTGGCTCCTCAATCTCCGTGGTGCGGAGGAGGCATGGGGTGGGGATTGAGGGGGGGGGAGGAGCATCAACCCCTACTTCCAGACTCCGCGCAGGTGGTGGCTGCATGCCCTCCATGGCGTTGGCCAGGCGGGCGAGGATGGTGTTGGTCTGGGCCAACATCCTCATTTGGCGGGTGGTGGTATCCCGCTGATGACGGCGGGTCATTCTCCCCTCCTCCCGCACTGCAGCGGTGTTGGCCTGCACAGCAGCGGTATTGGCCTCCACCGCAGCTGCCATCCTGCTTAATAAAGCGGGTGTGGTCTCCTGAGCCACCAAGCAGGTGACTATGGCCTTGGAGTTGCCACTTATTTCCCCCAGGCTCTGTGAGACATGTTTGTCCCGGTCCGCATGCAGGGTGAGGGCATGCTGCACAGAGGTGGAGGTGGATGCCATGCTGTCCGCCAGACGACGCACCTCTCCCACCATGTCCCCTATATGGCGGGTCTGCAGGGCCTGCTCCTAAGCAGACCGTCACGGAGGCTGGAGGATATATGCCTCGTTTTGGACTGAGCCTTCCTGGGAGGAGAGGCTCGGGCACGGACAGAGGGAGAAGGGGAGGGGTCCACAATGGAGGGGCTTGCCCTGGAGGGGGATGACGTGCTGGGTGGGGGGGTGGTGGGTTGCCCAGGGATGGTGGTATCCTCCTGGAGGGAGCCAGAGTCCTCCTGGATGAGGAAAAAGGAATCCTCCTCCAAAACCACTTCCTCCACCATACTTGGCCCCGGTAGGATCTCCTCCTGGACCAGCATAGACAGAATGTCCATGGGGCCTGACTGGACCCCTGGCTCTGGTATGGATGGGCTGGGTCGACCCGCAGCCGAAGACGGCCCAGCTTCATCTTCCTCATCACCACCTGTGGATGACACCAAAACAAAATATTTTGCTGGTGCAACACACTGCTCACATGTTCATTTCTACCCCCTCCCATGATGCACAGCAGATATGAAACAAAAATAATACTTCCATCTTGACTTCTACCCACAAATATGTTCACTTCTACCCCCTCCCATGATGCACAGCAGATATGAAACAAAAATAATACTTCCATCTTGACTTCTACCCACAAATATGTTCACTTCTACCCCCTCCCATGATGCACAGCAGATATGAAACAAAAATAATACTTCCATCTTGACTTCTACCCACAAATATGTTCACTTCTACCCCCTCCCATGATGCACAGCAGATATGAAACAAAAATAACTTACCAGTCCCCAAGTTCCCAACAGTGGAGTCGTACCCTTCAAGTCCCTCCACCTGCTCCTGCACGAAAGTTTGGGCAATAAGCTCCTCCTCATGATTTAGCCGGATCTTACATTGCGGCCCACCTCCCGTGCCACCGGTATATTTTCTGATAAGAGCCAGTTTATCCCGGACCCTGCGCCTCATATCGTTGAGTTTTTTCTGGATGTCATCCCAGGTACGCTCTTCATTACCCAGGGCATTGATGTCCAGGGCTATGGCTTCATAGATAGCCCTCCTTTGGGCAACGGTGGTGTTTGCCCGCTGGGCACCATATAGAACTTCTTTATGTTGCTGGAGTGCAGCAATTAAGATGTCCATCTCCGCAGCCACAAAGTTGGCCTTCCTTTTTTTAGTCCCTTTGGGAGGTGCCATCTCTTGAAAATGGGCTGAATTTCCTTGCTCAGGGGGGGTAGGAAAAAGCAGGATGAAATTCAGCAAAGAACCTGCGCAAGTCTGCTCCTATTTATTTGCTCAGTGCAAGCAGCTGAGCAGGATTTGCCCTGAAAGTATGCTAGGCGCAGTTTGACGCATGCGCAGACGGCAGCGCTCTAACTGCGCATGCGCGCGCCCGGCGCAAACCTCTGCTGAGCCGAAAATTCCTCATTTACATAGGGGCACACCCACTTTGACTTGCACGGCCTTGCGCCCTCAGCTTTGCCTTAAACAGGAGCAAATTAACTGAACAAACGATTCCTGAATCAGGTGGCAATTTGGCAAAATTGCTCCAGCGCAGAGAAATTCAGCTGAGCAGCTCATGTGTAAGTAATGGGCAAATCTACCTGAATCTGGGCCAGTGTCTGAAATGAATGGTAAGACAGATGAATGAGCTATAGAACTAAAAACAGCAAATATGTTAGACTTAAGTAGTTAGAATCTGAACATAATGAAAAGAGCTGACTATTGTTTTGGGAAAATGTGTGAAAAATCCTCAAAAGAATCAAACATAAAATAAAACGGTTAGCCTGTAAATGGCAAAGTAATAGCTTTGTGACAGTATGGGTATTTTGAATGCAAAATCTAGCATACAAATATTTAGAGTTAAGCTATTTGGAATGGATCTTTTGTTTTAAATATTTTATTCTTTACAGTATAGGCACATTTGTAGAACCTTAAGTGAACTCATGTTTGGCAGTTTTATTAAATACACTCAATTCTGACCTTGCAAGCTGTCTGCAGAAGCTATTTTTATCTGTTCTTTTAGATTTTAGAAAATTATTACAGTTAAAGTTTCATCTCACATAGGAAAATCTTTATTTCAGAGCTGCATATCTAAAAGCAAGTTTTACTTCATTTAAATGGAGGAATACAATTGTTAGAAAATGCAATAATTATATTGTGTGGAACAAAAACAATAGTACCCAATCTGATTTACACTCTTATTTTATGGAAAAATGAAACAAGAATTCTGAATGGTTTTTTATAGAGAAGTCCAATTTGTGCTCAGTTTGTCATCTTCGGTTGTAATCCATTATCCGTTATCCAATGTTTTTTTAAATTGGAAAGAATTTTATTTCCCAAAGCTAAACACCAATTGAATAGATGCTTGGAATATACTTTTGGAAGCATATTTTTTCCTGCCAAAATGTTTTTATTTCTGTCTGTCCCATTTTTGAATATATACAACCTTACCAAACAGCCCAGCAAGGTTGTTGACCTAATTTCTCTACTGCCGTTAGAGCAATCTAACTTGGTCACTTCCTTGACTACCATCTGTGACTGGACAATGAATGAGCAGAAGCAGACTAATGGGTTATCCCAATGTCTTCTCTAATTATCAGCAGTTACTTTGTCATCCCATGTGCATGAAAGGCACCTGAATGACCCCTAGTGCTGCCCTCATTCTTTTTTTTTTATTCATATAATTTTTATTAGAAAAAATAATGACTTCCAAAAAAAAGAGAGAAATATTCATTTTCTGTTTCAGTCCCAATGTAATTTACAACAGGGCAGTTACACAGTAGAAGCAGACAGAGAACTAACAAAAACAACACAAATAAACAATAAATAAATTGTTGAAGTGTTAAATACCCTGAGCCTAGACATCCTTATAATGAATACATATATACAGATATACCATTTGCAAATTTACAGCAAGATCAGACATCTAATCCACAGGTCATTGAATCATTAAGGCATTTCATTCTAAAGCTGGCCATACATTATACAATTTTCTTATTCAATTTTCTATGCCTTCAAGTATGTAGTACAAGTGCCTGCCTGATTGCATACAAACTTTAATTGTTTAGGTTTGACCTCCATGTTATATGGTTTTGATAAATCTAAAGGGAAACTGTACAAGAAAATTGTATAATGTATAGCCAGCCTAAGAGCTACAAACGTCTAAGCGGCTCATAAATTGCAATTTGAAGCTTGCCATTTACACTGTTTTAATTCCTAAAAACATTATACAGGTATGATATATCTTATTAAACCAATACATAATAGACAGTGCTAATGGTGATTTCCATTGTGAAGACACATTGGGCCAGATTCAGGTACAAATGCGGCGGCGTAACATATCGTCTTTACGTTACACCGCCGCAAGTTTTCCTCGTAAGTGCTTGATTCACAAAGCACTTGAGTATAAACTTGCGGCGGAGTAACGTAAAGACGTCCGGCGCAAGCCCGCCTAATTCAAATGGGGCGTGTACCATTTAAACGTTCTGCGCATGCTCCGTTAGTAAATTTCCCGACGTGCTTTGCACAAAATTACGGCGCCCCGACGTGTTTGTGAATGGCGACGTGCGTAACGTACTTACGCCGAAATTTTTCTTTTTTAAATTCGACGCGGGAACGACGGCCATACTTTAACATGGCTGGTGTAAAGTTAAGCCATGAAAAAGCAGGCTTAACTTTGCGACGGTAAAAAACGACGTAACGCACGCGAGTAGCTTCGTGGATCGCCGTAAAAGCGAATTTGCATACCCGACGCTGGAAAACGACGCAAACTCCACCCAGCGGCGGCTGAAGTATTGCAGCCTAAGGCCCGGTACACACGGGCAAACATGTACGATGAAACCGTACATGTCTGCCAGAGGGCTCCTGTACGATGGCTGTACTAACCATCGTACAGAAGTCCGCACGTAAACAATACGCGGGGCGTGTCCGCGTCGTCGCCGCGGCGATGACGCGGCGACGACGCGGCGACGTGGGCGGGTCTGCCATTTAAAGGCTTCCACGCATGCGTCAAAGTCATTCGATGCATGCGAGGGACGGCGGGCGCTCGGACATGTACGGTAGGTCTGTACTGACGACCGTACATGTCCGAGCGGGCAGGATTCCAGCGGACGGTTTTAAAACACGTCCAGGAATATTTGTCTGCTGGGAAAAGGCCCGGCGGGCAAATGTTTGCTGGAATTCAGCCCGCTCGCGCCTACACACGACCGAACATGTATGCTGAAACTGGTCCGCGGACCAGTTTCAGCATACATGTTTGGTCGTGTGTACGGGACCTTAGATCCGAAGGCGTAGAAAGCCGTAAGCCTGTCGGATCTTAGCCAAATGCCGTCGTATCTTGTTTGTGAATCACAAATTAAGATACGTCGCTGCAAATTTGAAAATACGCCGGAGTATCAGTAGATACTCCGGCGTATTTCTTTTGTGAATCTGGCCCCTTGTTCTTTACTGAGTTTAATAAATGAGAAATTAAATTATTACAATAGTATTTAAATTAAACATTTGAACCAAGCAATAAATAGACTTAATGGGACCATATATGTGCTGGTAAATTTTGTATCATATCCTCTCCAACACTTTGATGGCTGAGCTATGAAGATAGAAGCCATGCATGACAGAGAAAGGTATTAACAAGTTGCCAGTGTGAGCTTCAGTTTCTCATATTTAATGCTTATAGATGAGGTATGACATAATTTTAGCATCTTAAAAGTTTGATCATTACGCAAGGTCATGCATAAATTCCTCTCCTTTTTTTTTCCAAATATCCTGGAAAAGTTGTTGTTTTTTTTTTTTAATTTTAAGATATCACAAGGTAATATGATACATTCGAGAAATAATATGACCAGGTGGGGCAGAGTCTGCTAAGTGAATCTCTATAGCAGGGGTGTCAAACTGGCGGCCCTCCAGCTGTTCCGAAACTAAAAGTCCCATCATGCCTCTGCCTGTGAGAGTCATGCTTGTAACTGTTAGCCTTGCAATGCCTCATGGGGCTTGTAGTTTTGCAACAGCTGGAGGGCCGCCAGTTTGACACTTCTGCTCTATAGGGTTTAGATTAAATATCTCCCAAAAAAGTTGAGGAAGAGAGTCTATAAATTGCTTGATCTGGCTGTACCTCCATAAATCCTGATTTGTTTCCCCTTAAAACAACCAAAGTAAGCAGCGTATGACCTTTAAATAAATCCTTAAAAACCCTTAAAAATTATGAATGTGCATCTGTGTCCATTTAAGAAAGAATTTTGTAAGCGTGAAAAAAATATACTATGGCCCCTTATGGACATTATTGGTAAATTATAGCTCATTTAAGATGCTTATGGAGAAGTTTGCATTAACATAGCACCAACTCTGAAGGTGGAAAAACATTAGGAGATACCTTGCTATAAGAAAGACGTAGTTATGAAAAATCTATTCCACTTTTTTCCACAGCAACCTATTTTTTTTTTTTTTTTGTCTATTGTCCAGTCTATAAGTCTTGACTTCAAAATAGGAATATATTATCCCAGATATTCAGGACTAGATAAGCCACCAAAAATCTTTAATATAGATTGTGTTCAGTGAGAGATTCTAGGACATTTTGAGTTCCAAAATATCCTAAAATCCTATTTTTTAGTTTGAAAAAATGTATGTGGATTGTGCATAGGTAACATGCATATCAAAAGAATTCTGAGAAAAAAATAAAGACAATTTAAAAAATAAAAATAAATATAAATTAAATAAATAATGCAAAAAAACTGTAGTTTGGCATCGTTCCACAGGCATATGCAATTTAAATTGTGACATGTTAGATATCCATTTACCTGGTGTAAAATCATCTTTTATAATGTACCAAACAATTGAGTATTATATTACATACATTTATATTGAAAAAAAATGCTGTGCAAATATTGTGTGTCATAAAAATATGCAAACCATTTTCTTCTCTAGTGTCTCTGCTTTAAAACCTCCAAGATGACCTCTTCCTTGCTAATTTTGGTCGCCAGTGGTTTAGACATTAATGGCTGTGTTGAGCTATTTTGAGGGGACAGAAAATTTACACTGTTATACAAGCTGTACACTCACTACTTTACGTTGTAGCAAAGTGTAATTTATTCAGTGGTGTCACATGAAAAGATATAATAAAATATTTTAAAAAATGTGAGGGTGTACTCACTTTTGTGAGATGGGGTGTGTATATATATATATATTTCCCACAGGCATTTTTTTGCACTAGTTATAGGCAATTTTATTTTGTACACATAGTAGCGCAGGGGATGTGGTACTCCTTTAGAATTTAAAATGTACATTTCCTAAACCCAATTGTGACTTTTTTTTATTTGCTTGTTATTTAAAATAAATTATGGAACCACCGATGAAAATCACGTTTTTGCTGAGATAAAAATAAAATAAAATAAAAAAATGAATAAAAATAACAAAGATAAAATCAGTAAAAGCAGAATCGCACACACCCTCAAGACGCCTGAATAGGCACCAAATGAGCAGGGGAGACCCTGATCCTCCAACATATTTTGAACTCATGGCACTGCGTTGTGTTCAAAGTCTTTTCTACAAGAGATGAAGGAAGGCAAATATTATGTTTAATGGCAGTATTGATCATAGGTTCTGAGGCTAGAAGCAAGAACAAGTTGCTGCTATTTTTTTTCTCTTATTTCTTCTTCCCCTTTTTTCTCCTCTCAAAAAAATAAAGGCCATTGCAAGAGGTAGACAATAAGTTATACTTGGGTATTTATTCAAGCTAAGATAAAAAATACACTCCATTATATGTTTATTAGTACATAAATGATTAAACACATAAATGTATTTACATATTTTTTTAGCTCTGTAGCTGGGGTTTACATTTTTTTTTAGTTATATCATGTTTAATTTAACGCTTTAAGTAAAATCTTGTTTCTTTCAGCTATGTACAGAACGGTATATTAAAATAAAGCAGCCTCTGTTGTTGCCAGTTTCTTAACAGGAAGAACAATGTTTATTTCTGTCTGAAGTATAGCATGCAACAAAAAAAAACTAAAATTTAAGATTTGATGCACAAAAATAAATCTTATCTTCATTGTTGCATGAAAAGTACACAGGTAAATATAATTTCATTCCATAACTGTGTCAGTATTACATTTCCTAAAATCATATCAATTCATGCAATATGTGCATTGTATTTGGGTAAAGCATCTCACATTGCAATCTTATATTTAATGAGATTAAACTGCATATTGCCAACACAAGCTACCATTTTGTCATTTTAAATTAGCATTTTTAATTTCAAAAATACAAATAGGTACTCTATAGGTATTTTTTTTTTAAATTATATTTTCCCAAAGATAAGATACAATGAACTGTATTTGTGTTGTTAGTTAAGAGCTATGGGCCAGATTCACATACACTAGCGGCGGCGTAACATATCCCGTTTACGTTACACCGCTGCAAGTTTTCAGCGTAAGTGCCTGATTCACAAAGCACTTACCTGTAAACTTGCGGCGGTGTATTGTAAACACGTCTGTCGCAAGCCCGCCCAATTCAAATGGGGCGTGTACCATTTAAAATAGGCGCGCTCCCGTGCCGGACGTACTGCGCATGCTCTGTTAGGAAATTCCCGCCGTGCTTAGCGCGAAGTGATGTCATTTTTTTGAACGGCAACGTGCGTAACGTACTTTCATATTCCCGGACGTCTTACGTAAAGAAAAACTATTTTGAAATTCGAAGCGGGAACGATGGCCATACTTTAACATGGCTCGTGTAAAGTTAAGGCATGTAAAACGAGGCTTAACTTTGCGACGGGAAAAAATTCCTAGCGACGACGTAACGAACGCGAAAACCGTTGTGGATCGCGTAAATGCTCATTAGCATACCCGACGCAGGAAAACGATGCAAACTCCACCCAGCGGCGGCCGAAGTATTGCAGCCTAAGATCCGAAGGCGTACGAAGCCGTAAGCCTGTCGGATCTTAGCCAAAAGCCGTCGTATCTTGTTTGTGAATCACAAATAACGATACGACGCGGCAAATTTGAAAATACCGTATTTTTCGCCGTATAAGACGCAGTTTTTCTACTCCAAAAAACGGAGTGAAATGTCCCTGCGTCTTATATTGTGAATGCTGACAGTCACTGCACCCCCCTCCGTCGCCGCCGTGTCAGAATCCCTCTCTCATAGGAGAGAAGACAGGACATGTGATGCATTCCTAGCAGGGGCATACCAAGAGGGAGTGGGGGAGACGTTTTGCACCCGGGTGTCAAAACATGGGGGATGTCAGTAGCAGTGCAATGGGGGTGCGCTCCGCACCTAGATCGGGTGTCACCCGCCAGAGGTGACACCATCCTGAAGGCAGTGAGATCCTTTGCTGGGGGTTTTTTTCAGCCGAACCCCCCCTCCCTTTCAGGGCCGTGGTCTAGTCCTGTCTGACTTCCTGCTCCTTCCCCCACAGCTGCTGTGCTCTGAATATGTCACCACAACGAATTCCTAGCTGCTTCCTGGGTACATCTGAGAGCCAGCCAGCCAGCCAGACAGCCAGACAGCCAGCCAGCCAGAGGGGATTATAATGGCAGTGTCTTCCACTGCCTGAGGTGAGCTGTTGATAAGGGGGTGGGAGGTGTGAGCTGGCATGGTATCCATTGCTCATCACCTGAGCTAATGTGATAGAGGCTTAAGCTGTGTTTGTGTCTGCCCTGTCACCCTGAGCTGATCTGGGAAGGGGGGGGGAGGTTGCTGTGTCCACCACCACCACCAGATATAGTGTAGCTGAGCTGATTTGATAGGTGGGGTGGTATTGCTGTGTGTTCACCACCCACCTATATTAGTAGTATAATATAAAATATTTTAGTACACCATTTGGTTCAGAATATTTTTTTTCTTGTTTTTCTCCTCTAAAACCTAGGTGCGTCTTATGGTCAGGTGCGTCTTATACGGCGAAAAATACGGTACGCCAGAGTATCAGTAGATACTCCGGCGTATCTCGTCTGAGAATCTGGCCCTATGTCTGTAACCAGTCAGATGCAAACATTTTGTTATGCATTACAGATATTATTTAAAATATGGCCACTACCATTATATCATTAAAATGATTAAAAGGAAATTATTTTCTCATATTTATTAACATATACTTTCCATTACAGTGGAATTCAAGCCAAACAGTAACTATTCTTAAAAATGTTCCCTCACACGCTCTTCCTGCCTAACCTGTGTAAAAAGGGTTTTTTGTGCCCCTGGCACAGTCACATGATCCAGAAGCTTGGTTTCCCCTGTGTCATGGCTGCACTAAATAAAAAAAATATTTATAAAAGCTTTTATAAAAAAATAACCGTGGCTGCATGGATATATAGGTAGTGACAACATGTTTTGGACCATGGTGGCCTATTTTTAATATCACAGCTTTCAGAATTCCCAGACCTTGTTGAGATCTGCATGATGCAGGTGAGCTGGACTGAAAACGGTTTGTGTACAGATTTGTTTTACATAAAGGAGGCAGGATAAGTGAGGGCATTTATAAAAATAGTTTGTTTTAGGCTTGAGTTCCACTTCAAGTGATGTAGTGAAAAGGAAATCAGTTCAAGGAGATAACAATATCCAACTCTGGCAAGGCATCATGGCAAGGGAAAGGGCCTTTTCCAAAGGTGTAAAAAATTATGTCCCACAATGTCAAAAAAAGTCCCATGATGAAAACGTCTCATGACAATCCTCTCCTGCTCATATTCCATTATAACTGATATCTCCCTGTCTATAAACAAACAAGTCAAGGTGTTGGCTGATGTCATTGGCCAAATATGGTCATGCAATGGAGTGCCAGTGATAGGGGACCCTCATGGCAGCACTCATTGTATTAAGTTTGTTGAGGCATTATTATAATTGATGACAGATCTACATCACCAGCCAGCATAAATGGCATTGACTTTATATTGTGGGATCTTTCTTGGGGGCTTTAATATATATATATATATATATATATATATATATATATATATATATATATATATATATATATATATATATATATATATATATATATATATATATATATATATATATATATATATATATATATATATATATATATATATATATATATATATATATATATATATTTATATATATATATATATATATATGTATATAAAAATATATATATATAATCTTCTGTGTCTGTTTAGTACTTTTTTTTTGAGTAACCAGGGGTATTATATGTCACTTACTTATTCACTTAGGGAAAAGGGCAAAATATCTTCCATCTCTTTTTGAGCAGTAAGTCTGCCTGCCCAGATAAGGGTCTGGTATGGATTTTGGGATGACCCTTTGATTTATTTGGATCTCCTTAGTATTTTAGTTTTATATGTTTATTAGATCTGCTCCACACTGAACCGTATTCTTTTTTTTATTTTTGCATTGGTACATGTCTCCCATGGCAATGCCAAACTACCCATGCCCTTGTTTTTAATAGGTTGCAAATTGGTCTTGAAAAAGGTCAGAGAAAATAACACAATTCAGCTCCCGTAGACTTCAGTGGGGTTTGCGCTATGTTCAGGAATCTCAGGCTGGGTTCAGCAAATATCAGGCAAACCAAACCCAGGCCACCTTGCTCATTACTACTATTGGACTTTATATGTGTTGTCATATTCAAAATAAAGCAATAAAGTCCAAAGCTTGAGATATGAACATGTGTGTTAGTAAAAAAATATAAAGAAACCCTATTATGGAAATACAAATTGTGTAATCAAATTGTGTAATCAATGTTAAAAATTCTTAATTTTTTATATATATATATGTTTTGAGCAAGTGACAAGGTAATAAAATAGTCAAACATACAATGAAGCATAGACTTTGAATATAATAGACCCACTTTACCGCTTTGTTGCTTCTACCTGGCCAGTTCCATATGCTGTAAGGATCTAACATTCCTCCTTTTACTATAAGCTCATGGCGCAGAGTGGAGAAATATGACACTCCACAACAGTACAGGGACGATATCCTTCTGTGTTTTGCTTCAGAAACAAAAGTGGTTGAGGATTCTATTTATTTCATTAATAATTTTGGCAGAAGATGGATAAAAAGAAACTGCAATGAGTTAAAACAAAAGTGCAATATGTGGGGCATTGCATATACAAAGGAATGAAACTCATCACTGAAAAGTGAAAAGAATTGATAGCGATTAGCGAACCAAAGTTTCCCTGCACTTAACTGGACACACAGATAACAAAAATGTTACACAACAAGAGATATCTAATGAAGCTCAGTCATGTTTTGTTAATATCAAATTAGCATTACTGATTGTCCTGACTTTAGGTCTTTCTGATTACACTAAACATTTTTTCTTACAGAGACCAATGGACATGTTCTCACACAGATTTAATGTGATGATAAACATCGACCAGGGAGGGTATTGCAGTTGTCCATTTGCACATGGATTACCAGACTGTTTGAAGTCAGTTGCTGCAATGACATTGCTGGGGCAAAAAACTGTTGACCCACTGTTGTTGTTTTGCCCACTTGACCCAACTTTTCCCAAATTTCCTCTATACAATGCATTTCTCTTCACAAAGGTTAACTCAATATCATCTCACATTGTTGTCAGAACCAAATCTTTCCATGCAGAAATGTAATATATTGAATCCAGCCCCGTTTTTGCCTACTACTGATAAGGTGATTACATTAGGCATACATGACTATCAAGCTTCACTAGATGGAGTAACTGTGCTCTGTCCTGATTTCACTGATACATCTTTTCCAGTATTAAATCCTTGTGCCCACCTGTTTGCGGATGGCTTTTCTATCAGAAGACCTGGTTGTTTAGTGGTTAATGGAGAAGGAAGTGTTTTGCATGCCTCTGTATTAACCCATTCCAAATCAGCACAGACTGCTGAACTCACCACTTGGTGTAAGGCTCTGGAACTTGCTGAAGATGAAAGGATTAATATATTCAGTGATTATTTCTATGCAGTGGGAGTGGTTTGCACAGCAGGGAAGCACAGTGGTGCAGTGGTTAGCACTTTCACCTAGCAGCAAAAGGGTCGCTGGTTTGAATCCCGGCCACGACACGATCTGCTTGGAATTTGCATGTTCTCCCTGTGTCTGCGTGGGTTTCCTCCGACACTCCAAAGACATGCTGGTAGGTTAATTGGATCCTATCCAAATTGGCCCAGTATATATGTGTGTACGACTGTGTGTCCCAAGTGTGTCGAGATCCTACGGGGTAAATGACCGCACCAGCCAGGAAGACACTGGATGGAAAATGTGCCTAGTGGTGATTCAGTTTGCATGTGTAGCGCTATATAAGTCATTCATTCATTTATTCAGCTGTGGAAGGAACAAGGATTTCATACTGCTTCGGGCTCCCTTATATGACACAAAGAACTTATGGTTTTAAATGCTGTGCAATGGCCAAAACAGACTGCAATTGTCAAATGAAAAGCATATACTAATGCAAATTATTTTATTTCCCAAGGTAACGCTCATGCTGATCAAACTGCTAAATACATAATTTTGGGACCAGAAATCAACCACATTCACTTGACTTTACAATCCTGACAAATGCACAGGATGCTATTTTTTCTAAACAAGAATGGATCTATAGGGGTGCAGTCCTCACCCCTGATGGAATCTTCAGAATGAATGACAAGTTGATTGTTCATCCCACCCTTTTTAAATTGCTCTTCTCTTTTAGCCACGGAGATTGGCATGTCTCAACAGAAGGGATGACTAGATTGGTCAGTCAACACTGGTGGGCACCAAGTTTTCAAAGTTTTGCAGCAAAACAGGTTAAACAATATGCAGTTTATCAGGTGCATGACATAGGTTAACTGGTAAAAACACCTGCAAAACATGCCTGTGACAAATTCACCCTTTCAAATAGTGTAAAATGATTTTTCAGCAATGCCACCTTGCAAAAAATTCAGGTACCAGTTGGTGTGTGTGTGTATCAGTTTTCTGGCTGGGTAAAAGCATACCTAATGGTGATTAATGATGCCATGGCAGCAGTTAGGTGCCTTACATGGAAATTTATACTTATATATGGTCTAGGACAAGTCATCTATTTTTTTAAAAACAAGTTAGTGTCAACCGCAGAAATAGTTAAGCTTACGACAACAGTTACACGCACCTTACAGGCCTCAAGCAAGGGGTATGGTAAATATTACTAATTTTGCCAGGCAGAGTGGAATGCCCGCTCTGCTTCTCGCTTTGGATGTGAAAAAGGCGTTTGATAAGATTCATCGGGGTTATATACATATACACTCTGCATCCAGTGTAGCCTATATCTAAAGTGCATTCTGTTGTGTACTGTTTCTAATACACTTCAGGCGGTGTATTAATAAATATAAATAAATAAATATAATTCTGCATTCAGTGTAGCATATATATATATATATATATATATATATATATATATATATATAGGGCCAGATTCTAAAAAGAGATACGCCGGCGTATCTCCTGATACACCGTCGTATCTCTGAGTCCGCCCGTCGTATCTATGGGCCTGATTCATAGAATCAGTTACGCATAGGTAAGCATTAGATCCGACAGGCGTAAGGCTCTTATGCTGTCGGATCTTAAATGCAATTTTTTTTTCCCGCTAGGTGTCGCCGACGTCGTTTTCCCCGTCAAGTGTGCAAATTTGCAAAATACGCGAATTCCCGAACGTACGCGCGGTCGACGCAGTGAAGTTACGACGTTTATGTTAGATTTGCGACGCATAAAGTTGCCCCTGGGTATATGAGGCGCAGTCAATGTTAAGTATGGCTGTCGTTCCCGCGTCGAAATTTGAAAATTTACGTCATTTGCGTAAGTCATCCGTGAATAGGGCTGGACGCCATTTACGTTCACGTCAAAACCAATGACGTCCTTGCGACGTCATTTAGCGCAATGCACGTCGGGAAATTTTAGGGACGGCGCATGTGCAGTACGTTCGGAGCGGGAACACACCTAATTTAAATGATCCACGCCCCCTACCCGGATCATTTGAATTAGGCGGGCTTGCGCCGGGGGATTTACGCTACGCCGCCGCAACTTTACAGGCAAGTGCTTTGTGAATCAAGCACTTGCCCATAAAACTTGCGGTGGCGTAACGTAAATGAGATACGTTACGCCGCCGCAGAGATGCGGCAATCTACGAGAATCTGGCCCATAGTGAATTCAGTGGTGTATAGTTTCTAATACACTTCAGGCGGTGTACACAGTATATAATACAGTGTAGTGTGGAGTTACAAACCGAAAAATACATCATGTCCGGAAGGCCATCAAGGAGAGGCATACGCTCACAGACCACTAAAAGAGGGCAAGCAGCCTCTGTGTCTACAGTCAACAGTGCTGATCGTGGACATGGTTCATCCTCTGCAGGTGGCTGAGGGGCACGCTTGTCTTTTTTTTCTGCTGCTGGCCATGTTATTGAGCCACAACATGCAAAAGAGTTGGTGGAGTGGATAACAAAGATATCCCTATCCTCCTCATCTCTGTCACCTAGGCTCAGAGTAGTTTGCCTTCAACAGCTGCCAAATCGACCTATTCCAACAGCTCCTTGTCCACAGTTACTCCTTCCGTAGCCCCACCATCATGCATAGAGGAGTCCCCAGAATTATTTGACCACAATGTTGGGTATATGCTGCTGGAGGATGTGCAGCAATTTGAAGGCTTCAATATTAGTTTACCGGTTGAGGAAGGGAGTAACGTGAGCCTAGAGAGGGGGAGGGGGTTCCACAGAAGGACAAGAAACTGGCAGTCATGTTCCCTGAGCTGCAGCATACTGCCAAGTTTGCTCAAGTGATTAGGAGGGAGGGGATTATGAGGTCACTGACTGTACCTAGGTGCCTGAGATAAGAGAGGAGGAAAGTGAGTAGGAGGAGGCACAACTCACATGAGGCAGGATGTCCTCTAGGGGGCAGCTTAAGGGCAGCCACCCT
Organism: Rana temporaria; assembly: GCF_905171775.1. NCBI lineage: Eukaryota > Metazoa > Chordata > Amphibia > Anura > Ranidae > Rana > Rana temporaria. Next base: position 175,329,377 of record NC_053490.1, read on the forward strand.
ATTGCATCACACTGCAGGGCTCTGCAGGTGTAGGGCACTGCTGACTCTCCGCTGACTTTTAAAAGTTCATTGGTGTGGGCCTTTTTCAACACGTGTGCAACAGAGCAACAAGCTATTTGATACCTGTCTGAAGCGGATCAAGCATAACCAGAACAGCAGTCGCTTGGGCACCACATGCTTTAGTAGACATATGACGACCTGCCATGCAGTCCGTTGGCAACAGCACTTGAAAGCTCCTCATCTGTGATCTCCAACCCTACTATCCTCCAGTCATCTCAAAAACCTGCACTGAGAGGAATGAAGGTATAGAAATAGGTGTCCCAAGTACTTGCAGCCAATATGCTAGCAGTACACCACCAATTGATTTTAGCAGGCAAATTTCCCTACCCCAGTTGCTGAACCGTAAAAAGAAATTTGGTCCTAGCCATCCACATACTCAGCATCTAAATGCTAGCTTGGCCGGTTCCTGCGCCCAACAAGAGTAACCGTGAGGGGTTACAGTTTTGTGGCACCACCACTAACCAAGGCCCAATTTTGCTGCCCCTGTTTAACAGGGGCATGTAATTACAATTTTTGATATAATATTTAACAGCAGGGCCCGTTCCTGCACCCAACAAGATTAACTGTGAGGGGTTACAGTGTTGTGGCACCACCGAAAACCAAAAACCCAATTTTTCTGCCCCTGATTAACAGGGCCATGTAATTAAAATGTTTGATATAATATTTCACAGCAGGGCCTGTTTCTGTGCCTAACAAGAGTAACTGTGAGGGGTTACAGTGTTCTAGCACCACCAACACCTAAGGCCCAATTTTTCTGTAGAGTATATAGGGCAGGCCGTATAGTATATATACTGCTGTTAAGAATATGTGGTGCCTGGAGGCCCCCCCATGCCATTTTTTTATTTTGTTGCATGGCTCCCCTTAATATCCATGCCAGACCTGAAGGGCCTGGTATGGATTTTGGGGGGGAAATCATGCCAATTTGTTTGGTATTTTTGGTGTGGGGTTCCCCTTAATATTCAGACCAGACCCAAAGGGCCTGGTAATGGACTGTAATGGACATTTTTATTGTTTGACTTTAAGCATTATTAAACTCACTGCTTCTGAAAAAAACATCAGTTTTCAAAACTTATGTCCTCTGGATGTGCGTTCTGAAAAAACACTATATGCAGGACAGCCCGGTAGCTCAATTGCATACTGTGCAAGCTCTGGCCAGTGATTCATCCTCAAGACCCTGTAACCCAGTGGATTTTCGGTTGAAAACGTGTCCAAGTCTGATCTTGATCAGAGCTGGCGATGTTTGCTGGAACCGATCATACCTTGGGGCTGCGGACTAAAAAAATTGTCTGAATGCATCAGTCAGATGGTGACCTTCTCCACCGCTCTTTCTGTGACTGACCGAAGCCTCAGCAACACGATGTTCAGGACCAGGAAATTGTAACCTCCCATCCTCTGCTCCCTCTGCGACAGCTGGATAAGTTCCGCAACCTTACCCTTGTAACGTGGATCAAGGAGGGTTGCCAGCCAGTAATGATCCCTTGATACCACAAATCTGAGGGTCCTTTCACAGGCTTTGCAGGATCAGGGAGGCCATGCAGCATAGGTTTGCTGAGGCATTCGGTCCAGAGTCCTCTGGGTCACTAAAGACGACATGATCCGCAAGCCACCTCTTCCCAGCCACGTACAAGTCCATGGTTTCTAGGGACTGTAAACAATCCCTTAAAGACTGCTGCTTATGCTGAGTGCTAGGCCCACCTCCATGCTGACACAATCCTCCTCCTCCCCGTCCTCTTTCTGTGTTATCGGCGGGCCCGCAGGAACACTGTCTGGGTAAAGTGGGCCTTGAAAGGTAAGAAAGTCCTCCTCTTCCTCCCTCTGTTCTGCCTCAAGTGCCCTGTCCATTATTCCACGCAGCGTGTGCTTCAACAGTTAGACAAGAGGGACAGTATCACTGATGCATGAATTGTCACTGCTCACTATCCTCGTGGCCTCCTCAAATGGTGACAGGACAGTGCATGCATCTATTATCATTAGCCACTGGCGTGGCAAAAAAAAAAACAAGCTCCCCTGCCCCTGTCCTGGTGCCATAGTCACACAGGTACTCATTGATGGTCCTCTGCTGCATGTGCAGCCACTGCAGCATGGCCAACATTGAGTTCCATCTGCTGGGCATGTCACAGATTGGGCGGTTCTTGGGCAGGTTGTATTCCCTTTGAAAGTCTGCCAGCCGAGCACTGGCATTATATAACCGTCTGAAATGCACACAGACTTTCCTGGCCTGCCTCAGGAGATCCTGTAAGCCTGGGTACCTGCACAAGAACCGCTGCACCACCAAATTAAGGACGTGAGCCAAACAGGGCACATGGGTCAGGTGTCCCTGTTGGAGGATGGAGGGGAAGTTGGTGCCATTGTCGCAAACCTCCATTCCTGGCTGAAGCTGGCGTGGCGTCAACCACCTCTGAGCCTGTCCCTGCAGAGCTGACAGAAACTCTACCCAGTGTGGCTCCTGTCCCCTAAGCATACCAGCTCAAGCACCACATGGCATCTTTTTGCCTGAGTGCTTGCGTAGCCCCTTGAGCGCCTATGGAGAACCACTGGTTCCGAGGACAAATCTATAAAGGAAGAGGCCATGGAGGAAGAAGAAGAGGAGGGGGCGGAGGTCTTATGGCGGATGCAGCAAGTGCTGACTGACCTTGATGATCCTGTTTCTGCATGGCAAGATCTTGGATGGAGGAATGTGCCTGAGAATCAGCAGTGGAAAATCTGGAGATTTCCATCCCCAAAGCTGAAGTGCTGACAGCAGGGCAGAGCTCTGCTAACCTCTGCCCAGTACCTATAGCATCTTCTGGGTTCCATGGACAGGAGATGGTGAACCTTAATCCCCAGACACCAGTTGCAGAGACAGGGGATTTAAGGTCAGTCAGCACTTGCATAAGACCTCTGTGTCCATAGCTGTGGGGGCAGGTTGGCAAAGCACACTGTTACTCTGCCACATGGCCGACTCTTCAGCCAGGATTTCAGAGTTGTCCACTGGTATTTCCTGATAGCCCCAGGCAAAGGGAGCCCTGGCACTGAGCAGAGTCTAGCAGCCGTCTGTAGGCGATCTCCAGCTCCCATTCCTGAACGGTCAGAAACTCTATATCTTCCAGTGCCCATCACTTCCGAGATGTTCAGTAGCCCTTCTCTGAAATTCATGATTTCGTACAACCGACACTCCAAATCACTCCCAAAGTTAGAGTCCCCTGTCAGCTTCACATACAACAGTCCCAGGCCGCCGTAGCTCAAGCCTTCCGTTGGGCTGTCATCCGCTATCCAGGGACATGCTTGGGATACATGCCACCGAAGAGCTCTGTAGCTCTCATCCAGCCGCATCTCTGCCCAGGCCAGCCTGTTTAATTCAGCTGTCTGTTCCATGTGCGTTTTTTTCTCCTAACAACAGCACCCCGCAATATATACTGCGACCAGTACCTTTCCCGGTTGGAGGGGAGAACTTTTCCCTGGTGTCACTGCTCACGGGCTAGTGCTTCCTTCCAGAGTTCGAAGCGGATAGAATCAAACCATCCTAGCAGAACCTGCTCTGATACTGGTCCTCTGTGCTGTATCTGCTTCTCTCGCAACCTCCTTCCAAATTTCTTTATAGGATGATTTTAGACATAAGAGGGTCAGAGGATGTCCCGGGTGAGTCTGTCACAATATACAAAGCCTTGAATGTGTATATATATATATATATATATACTAAATATACTGAATCAACTGCCTGCACAATCTAGCTAACAGCATTGCCTTCCTGCTCAATCTATCTAAATGAAATTAAATGAGACTCTCTCTGTGACACTCTTGCTCTCTCCGCTGGAACACACTACAGAAGGCCGATGTGCAGGCGGCATTATATAGTGTGAGGCGGATTCTTAATCCCCTGAGCCATGATTGGCCAAAGGCACCCTGCCTTTGGCCAATTATGGCTCTCTGTGCTGACAGCACTTTGATTGGCCAAAGCATGCGGGTCATGGTACATGCTTGGCCAATCATCAGTCAGCAATGCACTGCGATGACGCAGTGCATTATGGTCCGTGACATGCAACACAAATTTGGCGTTGGCCCATAATGTTCAAAATTCGGCGAACGCGCGAACAGCCAATGTTCGAGTCGAACTCATGTTCGACTCGAACTCGAAGCTTATCCCTAGTTCTGAACATTTTTTTTATATATAAAAGCTGAGGATTCCAAAGAATGGCACAACAGCTATGAATTTGGTACAGCAAAATGGATTGACATCTTGGTTAAACATAGATTAGTCAGATCTGAACATCTAACCCATTAGGTCATTAGGTCCAAATACTGTCATAAGAGATTATGGATCCCCCCCCCCCAGCACAATCCCCATGTTCAGGGCATGTGGCCCAGAATGGTTCAGGGAGAAGCAGCTGAAGCTGACATAAATCAGCCGTTTAAACAATATTTATTTATTTGCTAATGTCAGTTTTGCGGCTGTAGTTTTTTTTCATATTGTACAGATTTAAAAACTTTACAGGCAGATTAAGGGCATCACCCAGACATGTTATTAAACATAATTTTATTGTTTCACTTTAAGCGTTTACATTTCTGCTCCAAACGTATTTCTTTTTCTTTTTTTTGCTTTGGTTTGTGTTCCTCAGAGCTGTGCCTAGTCCCCTTTATCATTTGTTTAACAATTCCCTGTCTATTAGCCTAGGAAATTTCCATTTACGATTTTAACCAGTAAAAGTTGGTAAAACCATCTCAGTAAACAGTAAACGTAATCTAGAGACAGGCTGAGATCAGGGCAGAGCGTAATCCAGCAAGAGGCTAAGGTCAAGATATATAAACCACACTCAGAATCAAGGTTTGGTGAGCAGCACAGAGCTTTTGTAGAAAGTATTATCACAAGTCCAGAGCTCTGGGCCCTGGGATTGTGACTGGCAATAGATACTTCATCCAGAGCAGGGACCTGTGGGGAAGTGGAGACAGCTGGCAGACTAGGGAACTGTGGCAAATGAGCAGGAGCATGTCAGACATTCATAACACTTTTTTCCCTGCTTTTTGTGTTACTACCTTAGATTTCTGCAGTTGACATAGCTCTTTCTAAATACCACATTTTGTGCCCTCACTTTTTTTACACTTCTTTTGCCCAAGTTTTTTTTACTTTAGTTGTTTGCCCTCAAGCTAATGCCAGATAAACGCCAACCTGGATGTGGCACATTGAGAAAACTTTAAATGTGTAGGTGTCTAGAGACACATACTGTATCTATGTAGACTATGTAGACTATGGGCACAGAAGGCCCACAAGCACGCATGACACTTAATTCTAAAATAAAGGTACTAATAATAATATTTTTGCAAGTCTTTTAATATGTGTTATCTCCTAGGTTTTACATATGACATTCTATATTAGAAATTTGCCAAGCATACATTTTGCATTTCTAATATTTTTGTGTTAGAGCTTCAAGTTTTACTCATTTAAACTTGCATATTAAAAAAAAAAACAGTATGATGCTTATAATATTTACTTACGTATCTGTAAGAAATACAATTCCTGAGAATGGTTGTGGTTCTAAAATAAATTCAACTTGTTTTGGTTGTTTAAAAAATAAAGTGTAGTCTCCAATTATGATAAAAATAGAATGAAGGCAGGCACAGTCCAGGCTATTTTTAAGTTATTTCATGCTCAGATAAATAAACATAAGCAATTTCAGCTGTTGAAAACATGTTCAGTGATATTAATCATGTTGTGTTCCTCAAACTTGCTCATCTGTAGTCCCTCATCAGGGAATCTATTTCACAGTACATTAAATATGAATTGAAGCCCTTAAATAATAACTGAATGCACCAAACATTTAAAAATTAAAATTAACTAAAATAAAAAAAGATTTTTAAGGAACTGAAATATAAAGTTTCCATAACTACACAGCTTGAATTAAATCCATCTTTTAGGTATAAATTATTGATATGCCATTTAGCACCTCTAATTAAAACATTTGATATGTTGATTAAAATATATATTTTAGTACATTTCAGCTCATGATAGAATGGAAAAATAACAAATGTAAATAGAAATTATAGTACTCTTAAAAAATACAATAGAATGTGTAAACTCATGTCAATAGCACAAGAACCATATTTACAGAAATACAAGTTTTAAGCAATTATCTAATCTAAAGATTGTTGCCAGTGGTTTAGACATTAATGGCTGTGTGTTGAGTTATTTTGAGGGGGCACAGCAAATGTACACTGTTATACAAGCTGTACACTCACTACTTTACATTGTAGCAAAGTGTAATTTCTTCAGTGTTGTCACATGAAAAGATATAATAAAATATTTACAAAAAAGGTGAGGGGTGTACTCACTTTTGTGAGATGAGACACAGGGGCTGATTTACTAAAAGCAATGCGCTGCGCCGGTTCATGGCTTAATTGGCACGCCGGATAAATCCTTAATTAGGCGCAGCAGCCAGCGCAATGCAATTAATATGTAAAGTCACCGCCTAACTCCCTTTAGAAGTCTATGGGAGAAATCAAAAGTGTTAATTTTCAAGGTTAAAATGCTAGTTTTTGTCCTAAAAAGTGTTTGGGGACCTGAGTCCTGCCCCAGGGGACATGTATCAATGCTTTTTTTATTTTTTAAAATGGAAGTTTTTTCGGGAGCAGTGATAATAGTGATTTAATAATGCTTAAATAGTGAAATATTCCTTTAAATTTCGTACCTAGGGTGGGTTTAAAGTAAGCATGTGAAAAAGTGCATGTTTCCCGTGGTTAGAACTGTCCCTGCACAAAATGACATTCTGAAGGAAAAAAAGTCATTTAAAAAATCACTTGCGGCTATAATGAATTGTCGGCTCCTGGCAATTCTGAGCAAATTCATTCATAAAAAAAAAAAGCATGTGGTCCCCCCAAATATCCATACCAGGCCCTTCAGGTCTGGTATGGATTTTAAGGGGAACTCCACCCCAAATAAAAAAAAACATGGCGTGGAGTTCCCCCAAAAATCCACACCAGACCCCTTATCCGAGCAGGTAACCTGGCCGGCCGCAGAAAAGAGGGGGGACAGAGTGCGCCCCCTCTCCTGAATCGTACCAGGCCACATGCCCTCAACATGGGTCCCCCCAAAGCACCTTGTCCCCATGTTGATGGGGACAAGGGCCTCATCCCCACAACCCTGGCCGGTGGTTGTGGGGGTCTGTGGGCGGGGGACTTATCGGAATCTGGAAGACCCCTTTAACAAAGGGGACCCCCAGATCCCAGCCCACCCTGTGTGAAATGGTAATGGGGTACATTGTACCTCTACCATTTCACCAAAAAAAGTGTCAAAAATGTAAAAAAAGACAATAGCCGGTTTTTGACAACTCCTTTATTAATGTCTTCTTTCCGCGCTTCTTCTTCTTCCATCTTCTTCTTTTCTGCTTTCATTCAGGTTTCTTCCTCCATCTTCTTCCATCTTCTTCTCCTTCCGTCGGCCTTCTCGTCCGCATCTTGCTTCTTCTTCCCCGGACGATGCGCTTCCAATTGAAGTTCCCGCTGTGTGACGCTCCTGTGACCCCGCCCCCTCTGACCCCACGGGGAAAGCCATAAGAAATAATAAAGTCCCCATGTGCGTCAGAGGGGGGTGGGGTCACAGGAGTGTCACACATCGGGAACTTCAATTGCAACCAGATCGTCCGCATCTTGCACGGCTTCTTCTTCCCTGGACGATTCGCTTGTAATTGAAGTTCCCACTGTGTGACGCTCCTGTGATCCCGCCCCCCACTGACGCACATGTACCACACGGGGACTTTCTTATGACTTTCCCTATGGTGTCAGAGAGGGGCGGGGTCACAGGTACTCCTGATGGAGGTGACATGTACTTTGGTACTCCTGATGGAGTTGACAGGTACTCCTGATGGGGGTGATGGGTACTCAGGTACTCCTGATGGAGGTGACAGGTACTTCTGATGGGGGTGACGGGTACTCAGGTACTCCTGAAGGAGGTTACAGGTACTCCTGATGAAGGTGACAGGTACTTGGGTACTCTTGATGGAGGTGACAGGTACTCCTGATGGAGGTGACGGGTACTCAGGTACTCCTGATGAAGATGACAGGTACTCCTGATGGGGTTGACAGGTACACAGGTACTCCTGACTTGCATATTAACCTTTAAAATTAGCACTTTTGATTTCTCCAATAGACTTTTAAAGGGTGTTCCGCAGCTTTCGAATTTGCCGGGAACACCCCAAATTGTTCGCTATCCGGCGAAGGGCGAACAGCCAATGTTCGAGTCAAACTCATGTTCGACCCGAACATAAATCTCATCCCTACTTACCATGGACATCAATCCTCACCATATAGATGAGGTGAACCTTACTCATGGCAACAAAGACAACACAGAGGGGATTTTAACGGAAGAGGTTGCAGACGCCCCTCATGGAGAGGCAATATGAGAGTGAGGGGCAGGGGTCATTATCCTGGTCCCCCTTACCCTCCGCCACCACCACTTTACAGGGGACCTATTTATCAGGAGTGAAAAATGGACTACAGCCATGGCCCATATTCCCAGGGGGTCCCTATTACGAGGGGAGGAATACCAATTATCAACAGGGGCCCCCACCTCAGGGGACTCCTACTTAGGAAGGGAGGAACAATTACCATAATGGACCCTCAGAAAATGCAAAAGGAGGGGATTCCGGGGGGGGGGGGTAAAGGGAAAAAGGGAAACATAGGTAGGGGTATATTTATTCTCAGTGGGGCCACCTTCTCAGAAGATGAGATGAGGACACTTGAACTGGGATTGAAGTATTCCCCCCCCCCCCAAAAAAAAAACATTAGCAAATTTGAGGTTTACATGGATCGGCAGAAGTTTGTCAGGAAACTCAACATAAAAAAGCATTTTGCAAATAAATAGAGAAATGGATTGGAACCTGACACAATATATTTACATAGTGGATTAAGGAACAAATCCCTGTTGAACCCTAAACATGGTAACATATGTTTTTAGACTAGTGATGGAAAAGGAAATAGAAGACATGGCCATTTTCCCAGGTAAAGAGGATCCTAACATTCACCACAGAATAGAGGAATTAGAGAAGAATAAAAACATAGGGCCAGATTCAGGTACATTTGCGGCGGCGTAACGTATCGCATTTACGTTACACCGCCGCAAGTTTTACGGGCAAGTGCTTGATTCACAAAGTACTTGCCTGTAAAGTTGCGGCGGCGTAGCGTAAATCCCTCCCGCACAAGCCCGCCTAATTCAAATGTTCCGGGTAGGGGGTGTGGATCATTTAAATTAGGCACGTTCCCGCGCCGAACGTACTGCGCATGCTCCGTTTTGAAATTTCCCGCTGCGCTTTCAGCGCAATTATGTCGCACCAACGTGATTTTTTGAACGTCGACGTGAGTTACGTCCTTTCCTATTCACGGACGACTTACGCAAAAAAAAAAAAAAATTGACGCGGGAACGACGGCCATACTTTACCATGGCATGTCTATCTATACGCCACAGAATAGCAGCTTTAACTATACGCCGGGAAAAGCCGACTAGCGTCGACGTAAGAGAATGCGACGGCCGCGCGTACCTTCGTGAATCGCCGGGAAAAGCTAATTAACATACCCGACGCGGAAAACGATGCGAACTCCACCCAGCGGGCGCCGAAGTATTACACCTACGATCCAAAGGCGTACGAAGCTGTACGCCTGTCGGATCAAAGCCAAAAGCCGTCGTATTTTGGTTTGAGGATTCAAACTAAAGATACGACGCGGCAAATTTGAAAGTACGCCGGAGTATCAGTAGATACTCCGGCGTACTTCTTCTGTGAATCTGGCCCATAGTAATTAGGCAGGTAGATAAGTGGGGAGCCATAGTGATTTTGGACAAGGACGATTATTATAAAGAATTGAATGGATTCATCTCGAATGAGAACACCCATAAAAAAAAATTACCCCCACAAATAAATTCAAATCGCAACTTACAAAACTGGCAAAAAAAGCACACAAAGAACACATTTTGGATAAGAGGTAAACCAGATATCTCATTCCGTAAGCCCCAAAAATAACGGATATATATGAAATTCCAAGAATATACAAAGACAAAACCCATCCCCTCGGCCGACCCATTATCAATGGGATCAACTCTATCTTTTATAGAATGTGAAAATATTTATATAATTTCTTGCAACCCATTGCAATGAGTTTCCCATCCTATATTAAAGATAGTAAAGAACTCATTAATCTAATCAAAAAATAAATAGTTAATGATCAATGCATATTGGCTTGTGTGGACGTTAACTCATTATATACCAACATTAGGCAAAAAGATGCCATTAAAACTATAGAGTGGGCTCTTAAAAAGAAAACCAACAGGGAAAGAAAACAAAGTTCATTACAAAACCACTTGAACTTTCTATGAAAGACAATTACTTTTGGCACAGTAAGAAGTACTATGCACAGAAGAATGGAGTTGCAATGGGAGCGAGATTAGCTCCCACTGTTGCCAATATCTTCATGAGCAAGTGGGAAGAGGAGGATATATTTAGAAACCCTAAGAAACAACTCAGAATGTTTAAGAGGTACATAGATGATATCTTTATACTATGGGAAGGCACAAAAAACATTGAAACATTTTGCTGGAAAGAATCAATGTTAATAAGTATAAGATTACCTTTTTGAGCACATATAGTAAGGATATGATTCATTGTAGAGATACATATATATATTTGTGTAAGATAGCCATCTCCACACACATACACATTTTAACCACTTGACAACTGGGCACTTAAACACCCTTAATAACCAGACCAATTTTCAGCTTTTGGTGCTCTCACGTTTTGAATGACAATAACTCAGTCATACAACACTGTAACCAAATGAAATTTTTGTCCTTTTTTTCCCACAAATAGAGCTTTCTTTTGGTGGTATTTGATCACCTCTGCGGTTTTTTTTTTCCCGCTATTAATGAAAAAAGAACGAAAATTTTGTAAAAAAATGAATTTTTCTTCATTTCTATCATATCATTTTGTAAAAAAGTAATTTTCCTCATACATTTGGCCTAAAATGCATACTGCTACATATTTTTGGTAAAAAAAAAAAAAATTTGGATATTATTTAGTCTGGGTGAAAGTTATAGGGTCTACAAGCTTTGGTACCAATTTCTGAAAATTGAACAATTTGATCACACCTGAAGTACTGACAGCTTCTCTCATTTCTTGAGACCCTAACAAGCCAATAAAGTACAAATACCCCCCAAATGACCCCTTTTTGGAAAGTAGACATTCCAAGGTAGTTAGTAAGAGTCATAGTTAGTTTTTTGAAGTTGCCATTTTTTCCCACAATTCTTTGCAAAATTAAGATATTTTTTTTTTTTTTTTTCATACCAATATTGTCATTATAACAGGTTATTTCTCTCACATGGCATGTATATTCCACAAATGACACCCCAAAATATATTCTGCTGCTCCTCCTGAGTATGGCGATACCACATGTGTGAGACTTTTACACAGCGTGGCCACATACAGAGGCCCAACACCGAAGTAGCAACTTCAAGCATTCTAGGAGCATAAATTACACATCTAATCTCTCAACCACCTATTACACTTTTGAAGGCCCTGGAGCACCAGGACAATGGAAACGCCCACAAAGTGACCCCATTTTGGAAAGCTAACACCCCAACGTATAATCTATGAGGCATAATGAGTCTTTTGAACAGTTCATTTTTTTGCAGATGTTTTTGGAAAATGTGGAAAAAAAATGAAAACGCATTTTTTTTACACAAAGTTGTCCATTTATAGGATATTTCCAACACATAGCATGTACATAGCAAAAATTACACCCCAAAATATATTCTGCTGCTCCTCCTGAGTATGGCGATACCACATGTGTGAGACTTTTACACAGCGTGGCCACATACAGAGGCCCAACACCGAAGTAGCAACTTCAAGCATTCTAGGAGCATAAATTACACATCTAATCTCTCAACCACCTATTACACTTTTGAAGGCCCTGGAGCACCAGGACAATGGAAACGCCCACAAAGTGACCCCATTTTGGAAAGCTAACACCCCAACGTATAATCTATGAGGCATAATGAGTCTTTTGAACAGTTCATTTTTTTGCAGATGTTTTTGGAAAATGTGGAAAAAAAATGAAAACGCATTTTTTTTACACAAAGTTGTCCATTTATAGGATATTTCCAACACATAGCATGTACATAGCAAAAATTACACCCCAAAATGTATTCTGCTGCTCCTCCTGAGTATGGCGATACCACATGTGTGAGACTTTTACACAGCGTGGCCACATACAGAGGCCCAACACCGAAGTAGCAACTTCAAGCATTCTAGGAGCATAAATTACACATCTAATCTCTCAACCACCTATTACACTTTTGAAGGCCCTGGAGCACCAGGACAATGGAAACGCCCACAAAGTGACCCCATTTTGGAAAGCTAACACCCCAACGTATAATCTATGAGGCATAATGAGTCTTTTGAACTGTTCATTTTTTTGCAGATGTTTTTGGAAAATGTGGAAAAAAAATGAAAACGCATTTTTTTTACACAAAGTTGTCCATTTATAGGATATTTCCAACACATAGCATGTACATAGCAAAAATTACACCCCAAAATATATTCTGCTGCTCCTCCTGAGTATAGCGATACCACATGTGTGAGACTTTTACACAGCGTGGCCACATACAGAGGCCCAACACCGAAGTAGCAACTTCAAGCATTCTAGGAGCATAAATTACACATCTAATCTCTCAACCACCTATTACACTTTTGAAGGCCCTGGAGCACCAGGACAATGGAAACGCCCACAAAGTGACCCCATTTTGGAAAGCTAACACCCCAACGTATAATCTATGAGGCATAATGAGTCTTTTGAACAGTTCATTTTTTTGCAGATGTTTTTGGAAAATGTGGAAAAAAAATGAAAACGCATTTTTTTTACACAAAGTTGTCCATTTATAGGATATTTCCAACACATAGCATGTACATAGCAAAAATTACACCCCAAAATATATTCTGCTGCTCCTCCTGAGTATGGCGATACCACATGTGTGAGACTTTTACACAGCGTGGCCACATACAGAGGCCCAACACCGAAGTAGCAACTTCAAGCATTCTAGGAGCATAAATTACACATCTAATCTCTCAACCACCTATTACACTTTTGAAGGCCCTGGAGCACCAGGACAATGGAAACGCCCACAAAGTGACCCCATTTTGGAAAGCTAACACCCCAACGTATAATCTATGAGGCATAATGAGTCTTTTGAACAGTTCATTTTTTTGCAGATGTTTTTGGAAAATGTGGAAAAAAAATGAAAACGCATTTTTTTTACACAAAGTTGTCCATTTATAGGATATTTCCAACACATAGCATGTACATAGCAAAAATTACACCCCAAAATATATTCTGCTGCTCCTCCTGAGTATGGCGATACCACATGTGTGAGACTTTTACACAGCCTGGCCACATAGAGACCCAACATCCAAGAAGCACCATCAGGTGTTGTAGGGACACAAATTACACATCCAATTTCCTTACAATCTATCACATTTTTGAAGGCCCTTCATATTTCTAACACAGCATGTACATACCAAGAATTACACCCTAAAATACATTCTGCTGAGTAATGGGTACAAAAAAAAAGGATTACCTGTGTTTTTAGTAGTGCAATTGTCCACAGGAGGAGAGCCCTGATCCAGGCAGCAGGCAGGGACGTGGTCAGCGACAATGAATGGAATTGTCCAGGCAGCAATATTGTTCATAGTCGGTACATAGCCAGCAGTGCCAAAATATTGGTCCTAGTAGTAAGGCCAGGAAAGAATGGGGACAGGGGTAGAGGCTTCTCCCACCCAAATCTCTTTGAAGCCTCCGGGCAACCAGACCCTAATCTGGGAATGAGAAAACTAAAAAATTATTTTTTTCATCCAGAAAAACAATTCTGGAGCCCCTCACATGTGTGAGACCCCTGTGTTCCCACTAGCATAGCAGGGTAAAAGATCAATCCAAGGGGCAGGCAAAAAACGTGGTCAAACAGTCCAGGGTCAATTCCAGAGCAGGCAGATGTAGGTACAGTTTAGGGTTAGGCAAAAGAGTGGTCGTATAACAAGCCAGGGTCAGTTCCAGAGAAAGCAGAGGTATTTTTAGCATTAGGCAAAATCGTGGTCGTATAACAGTCCAGGGTCGGTTCCGGAGAAGGCAGAGGTATGTAGAGTGCAGTGGCATAAGGGGTGTGGAGGAAAATGACAGGGAATTTGAATTTTGTTTACCTAATAATTTTCAATAGTGTGGTAACGGCGGAAACATGCACCTAAACAGAGGCCTGGTTGGGAGGGACAATCGGGACAATAAACTGTTGTGTCTCTTCTGACTCCTCCTCTGGCGCACACCCGGCATTTCTTCTGACGGGCTGCACCTGTTCGACGGGGGGGGATTTTGTCAGGAAAGTGCCGTTCGTGAAGTCTGCTCACGCAATCAGTGCGAAGAATGTCTGGTGGCATTTCAGGGAACAAAAGGGCGGTGATAACGTCTTCTTGGTAGAGTAGATATGGAACGGGATTCTGTGTTGCTTTTTTGTAGATAACATAAGAGTTATAGAAGGCCAAACTGAAAAAGTAAATGGACACTTTTTTATACCAGTGACGGGATTTTCGGGAGGGAAGATAGGGTTCAATCATCTGGTCATTGAAGTCTACGCCACCCATAAATAAATTGTAGTCGTAGACACAAGATGGTTTCTGCACTGGGCCGCTTCTTTTGGGGACTTCCACGTAGGTGTCATTGTGGATGGTGGTGAGCATGTGGACATCTCGTCTGTCCCTCCACTTGACAGCCAATAGCTCCTGGTTCCGTAAAGACGTCGTCTCTCCTCGTCTCAGCTTCTGATTCAACAATTTTTGGGGGAAGCCCTTTCTGTTTATTCTCACTGTGCCACATGCTGGGGTGTCTCTCCGGTAAAGATTTCTAAACAGGGGCAAGCTGGTATAAAAATTGTCCACGTAAAGGTGGTATCCTTTTCCAAGTAGTGGATAGATGAGCTCCCAGACGACTTTTCCACTTGTTCCGATGTATTCGGGGCATTCGGGGGGATGTAGTTGGGAGTCCTTCCCTTCGTAAACAATGAAGGAGTAGATGTACCCCGTGTCTCGGTCACACAGTTTGTACATCTTCACCCCATATCGGGCCCTTTTGCTTGGGATGAATTGTTTGATGCCCAGCCTGCCGTGGAATTTTACAAGGGACTCATCTATTGATATATTTTGTTGAGGGGTATATAACTGGGGGAATTTTTCAGAAAAAAAATTTAGAAGTGGCCGAATTTTAAATAATTTGTCAAAAGCAGGGTCATTTCGGGGAGGGCACTGGGTGTTGTCATTATAGTGGAGGAACCGTAGAATCATGAAGTATCGGGATCTGGGCATACGGGATGAGAAGACGGGCATGTGGTGGATGGCTTTGGTAGACCAATAGGAGTACCCTTTGTTTTTTTTTGAGAGACCCATATTGAAGGTCAGGCCTAAGAATATTTTAAACTCCTCTACGGTCAGGTCTCTCCAATGAAAGGGGCGGGCATAGCTGGAATCGGGGTTGCTTAGAATAAATTGCTGAGCGTAGAGATTGCACTGGGCCACAATAGATGACAATAATTCATCTGTAAAAACTAAATGAAAAAAATCAATCATGTCAAAATTATCGGTGTTCACCTGTACACCTGGTTGGGCGGTGAAAGGGGGGATACTTGATGCTCCAGAATTCGAAGGCAGCCACAGGGGGTTTTGAAGGCCATAGGGAAGGCTGGCATGGCCCCTATCCCTTTGGGGCAGAGAGGACACCCTACTGGTGCCTGACCTTTGTTGCACTGCTTGCGGGGTGGACGGCACTGCTTGCGGGGTGGACGGCACTGCTTGCGGGGTGGACGGCACTGCTTGCGGGGTGGACGGCACTGCTTGCGAGGTGGACGGCACTGCTCGCGAGGTGGACGGCACTGCTTGCGAGGTGGACGGCACTGCACTAGTAGTAGGCTGCTCCACGCCAGAACGCCTTCTTTTAACGGGCACAGGTTCCTCCTCTGAATCAGTATCAGACCCGCTTCCTGTTACGGGCTCATAGGCCGAATCGGAATCGGACAGAGACTCCTCACAGCTGTCATCAGACGCCCATAGTTTCTGGAAGGCCTGCTCGGTGGTAAAAAATGTTTTTGCCATACTGGTGGCTAGTGAGGCTGGACTGCAGAACACTGGTGGGCACTAGTGGCACTGCAGTGGCGCAGGTGTAACTGATGGGCAAATGTGGCACTGGTGTGGCTCTGGTTGCACTGCTGTGGCTCTGGGGTCACTGATTAGCAGGCGGCACTGGTGGGCACAGGCGTCACTGCAGTGGTGCAGGTGGAACTGGTGTGGCACTGGTGGGGCACAGATGGCACTGGTGGGGCACAGATGGCACTGGTGGGGCACAGATGAGCACTGGTGGGGTGCAGATGAGCACTGGTGGGGCGCAGATGAGCACTGGTGGGGTGCAGATGAGCACTGGTGGGGTGCAGATGAGCACTGGTGGGGTGCATATGAGCACTGATGGGCACAGGTGGCACTGATGGGCACAGGTGGCACTGATGGGCACAGGCGGCACTGATGTGGCTCAGATGACACTGGTGTGGCACTGGTGTGGCTCAGATGACACTGGTGCGGCACTGGTTTGGTACAGGCGGCACTGGTTTGGTACAGGCGGCACTGGTGTGGCACAGGTGGCACTGATGGGCACAGGCGGCACTGATGGGCACAGGTGGCACTGATGGGAACAGGCGGCACTGATGTGGCAAAGATGACACTGGTGTGGCACTGGTGTGGCTCAGATGACACTGGTGCGGCACTGGTTTGGTACAGGCGGCACTGGTTTGGTACAGGCGGCACTGGTGTGGCACAGGTGGCACTGATGGGCACAGGCGGCACTGATGGGCACAGGTGGCACTGATGGTCACAGGCGGCACTGATGTGGTTCAGATGACACTGGTGTGGCTCAGATGACACTGGTGCGGCACTGGTTTGGTACAGGCGGCACTGGTGTGGCACAGGCGGCACTGGTGTGGCACAGGCAGCACTGGTGTGGCACAGGCGGCACTGGTGGGCACAGGCGGCACTCGTGGGCACAGGCGGCACTCGTGGGCACAGGCGGCACTTGTGGGCACAGGCGGCACTTGTGGGCACTTATGGGCACAGGTGGCACTTATGGGCACAGGTGGCACTTATGGGCACAGGTGGCAGTGTTGTGGGACTGATGTGGCAGTGTTGTGGTACTTTTGTGGCACTGGTGTTCACTGGTGTAGGACAGGTGGCACTGTTGGGGCACTTGTGGGGCACAGGTGGCACAGATGGCACTAGTGGGGCACAGATGGCACTAGTGGGGCACAGATGGCACTAGTGGGGCACAGATGGCACTGCCTGGGGCACAGATGGCACTGCCTGGGGGACAGATGGCACTTCCTGGGGGACAGATGGCACTGCTGGGGTAAAGATGGGGCACTGCTGGGCACTGCTGGGCACTGCTGGGCACTGCTGGGGATTGCTGGGCACTGCTGGCACTTACTATGATTTGAAAAAATCTCTCTCCTCTCCTCTCACGCTGCAACGGTGTGAGGAGAGGAGAGAGATGACCTGCATGTGACCCAGCCGCAGGGTTTGTTTACAAATGTGATCGCGCCGTCATTGGACGGCGCGATCACGTGGTAAGGAGCCGCGTCCATTGGCTCCTTACCGCGAGTGCTGTTGCTGCGGGTCCCGTAGACCCGGCGAGCACCGGCGATCGCGTGTGCGCGCCCGCTCGGGCGCGCACAACGCAGTCTCTGGGAGGACGTACATTGACGCCCTCCTAGAGTACAGGAACCGCTCTGTAGCCGTATTTTGGCTATAGGGCGGTTACCAACTGGTTAAAATTGTGATTAAATGCAGGATTTTAACACACAAACAGAATTATGGATGGATAGGTTTGAGGAAAAAGGGTACAAAAGAGAAATATTAGTTAAAGTCAAAGAGCAGTTTAAGAACATGGACATAGAGGAATTACTAGAGACAAAAAATAGGGAAGGAAATCCATACAAGATTAAAGGGGTTGCAAAGGTAAAAAATGTTTTTCTAAATAGCTTCCTTTACCTTAGTGCAGTCCTCCTTCACTTACCTCATCCTTCGATTTTGCTTTTAAATGTTCTTATTTCTTCTGAGAAATCCTCACTTCCTGTTCTTCTGTCTGTAACTACACACCGTAATGCAAGGCTTTCTCCCTGGTGTGGAGTGTCATGCTTGACCCCTCCCCTGGAATACAGGACAGTCAGGACGCTCTCTACATTGCAGATAGAGAAAGGAGCTGTGTGTTAGTGGGCATCCTGACTCTTCTGTATTCCAGGGAGGGGACGAGCACGACACGCCACACCAGGGAGAAAGCCTTGCATTACATACAGGAAGTGAGGATTTCTCAGAAGAAATAAAGACATTTAAAAGCAAAATCGAAGGATGAGGTAAGTGAAGGAGGACTGCACTAAGATAAAGGAAGCTATATGTTTTGTTTTTTTTACCTTTACAACCCCTTTAATTTCTGCACAGTATTCAATAAACAATTTAAACAAATAGAAAATGTCATGAAAAAACACTGGCCCATACTGAAAAGGTAACCAATACTATCACATTTTTTTGTGGACAAACCTAATTTTGTCTATGAGACCAGCCACTTAGGAATGAGTAGAATTATATGGGTCTGATAATGTTCAGTATATATATATATATATGAGTCTATCACATTATGAATATGTAAATACACTTTTTTTGCTGTTTTCTCTAGACACATAAGTTTTCAGTCTATGATGACCTTCAGCACCAGATAAGAAGCAGCAGCTTACTCCCTTTTTGTTCAGAGAAATGGACAGTCTTATCTAGCTGGAATTATCCAGTACCAAAATGGCGGCACCCATGTTTTCTTTAACTTTCTATCAGTCACATGTTGTAACCACCCATTTAACTGTTTCCTTGCTACTAAGAAGATATGAATGCTGATTGGACTAAAATATACTATCACACCTATATCACGCTTAGAATATACTTGACACACACCCATATCTTATGCATATTCATACATATATATTGTATAACCTGTAGATGTAAGCTCAGAAACACTCTCACTTTACTGCCTTACTTAGAACTGTGAACTGTGTTTCTCCACGGCAGTGTCTGTAATTAAAGCACCTACCTAATAATCTTAAGTTTTGTACTCACTGTCTCATCACAAAAAGGTCTTGATTGAGACCCCCAAATCGGATTTAACAGCTGGTGCCTGTGCTCGGATTCAGATTTCCGGTGAACTTCCGACCAAAGAGACGGTAAACCCATGGTGGGCAGAACCAGAGTGGCCACAGTAAGAAACTTTTATTCTTACCTGCTCTGCCTACCATGGCAAGTACCAGTCAGTGTCTGAAGTCTATTGGCTGATGTCTGATGTATTTGTTTTTTCTTTTGATGAGATGGTGAGATAAAATTGAGTTCAAACAAGAGTAATGCTGATGTTATACAGTTTGACCCAAATAACTCCTCTACTTCACTTGTTGCAGAAATAATAGAGCCGATAATAATTATCAATGTTGATGTTTTGTTTCTATGCTTGTGGTGTCAATAGATTTATGAGACTTGTGAGAAGGTCTGACCAGAGGACTGTAGTAGAGAGCCTGTGTTGTGAGTAATGCCTATGTGGCAAGTGTACAGGCCTGTGTGGCCAAGTGTATTAATGTGCCATTTGACTGTGAGTAGCCCAGAAGAAATTTTGGGTGACAACAGGTGTGGCCAGTGGTTAAGAAATTACACCAAGACTATTATAGGCTGGACCAATACAGAGCTGAAGGCGTTATGATCAACTTGGGTTTCTGTTTATGTTAATTTTTATGGCAGATTAAATGTGTACAATATTGGATTTTTGAAAGCATTGCTGAGTTGAAAAATGAGTGTAAGGAATCATTTGGGGAGATTAGAGCCTGCTCGCCTTTCCAGCTTCCCCCTTTGACTCCCCTAATTCTGCTTCTTCACAAATTCCTGTGTGAGGGACGGTGTCTGTAAAATGGAAAAGAAAAAATTGCGCTAACAAAACAATGAATCAGTTGAGTGAATAAATACGGAGGCAGCAATAGCGTGACCTAACACAAAATATTGAAGAAAAAGAGAAAATTGCGCCAACCAAGTGATAAACAATAAAGTCCTTTGTGTATCCACAAATAAATAGTGCAGTGACGTCACCGCGTTCAGGAAGGGCTTCTGCTATATGCCGGCCGGCATCTGTTTTATATGCTCGTATTTGCTCTTCGTTTGTAAGTAGTTTTTTAAACTTTTAAATAAAATTGTTGGTACCTACTACTCTATGTTCGGTCTCCTTCCCTGCATGTCTAATATCGACTGGGCTGTATGAGACGATACGAGGAGGAGTACTTCACAATAGATCTTGCTGTATCCCGCCGAGGATTTCCCATGAGTTGTGGTCTGTTTACATTCCTGTTTCATCTCAAGCTGTGTCCCCATACTCTGGAGTATCCCGTTGTGACCTAAAATAACGCTGTTATTTGGTTACCTTTTGGTAAGCCTCAGTCCATGTGGTGGCGGATCACGTTTATATTATCATCTTTACACTGGGTGTTGTTTGTGCTGGATTTCACCGTTTTTGGACTATAATATTGCATATGTGCATGCATTAAGGTGTCTGTAAAATGTTAACTCTTGACCAGCTATGCAATTACTAGTATAACATGTGATGGTAAAATCTGAGTGATATACAAGACTGGGTTGATTTAGTTTTTTAGCATGCCAGAAGTTATCAGAAGGTTATTATTATTATTATTATTATTATACAGGATTTATATAGCGCCAACAGTTTGCGCAGCGCTTTACATCAGGGAAGACAGTACAGTCACAATACAATTCAATACAGGAGGGATCAGAGGGCCCTGCTCATTAGAGCTTACAATCTAGAAGGGAGGGTCAAGTGGAACAAAGGGTAGTAGCTGTGGGGGATGATCAGATGGACTCAAATGCAAATAAAGTTGTTAGGTGTGGGTAGGATAGGCTTCTCTGAAGAGGAGGGTTTTCAGGGATCCTCTAAAAGCTAATAGAGAAGGAGATAGGCGGATAGATTGGGGTAAGGAGTTCCATAGGCTTGGAGAGGCTCTGCAGAAGTCCTGGAGACGAGCATGGGAGCAGGTGATGAGAGAGCTAGAGAGTAGGAGGTCTTGAGAAGAGCAAAGAGAATGATTAGGTTGGTATTTAGAGACTAGGTCAGTGATGTAGCTAGGGGCAGAGATGTGGATGGCTTTGTAGGTAGTAGTTAGTAGTTTGAATTTAATTCTTTGGGTGAGTGGAAGCCAAAGGAGGGATTGACAGAGAGGGGAAGCGACAGAGCGGTTGGTAAGGTGGATCAGTCTGGCAGCAGCATTCATGATGGACTGAAGGGGGGTTAGAGTATGCAGAGGTAAGCCAATGAGGAGGGAGTTGCAGTAATCAAGGCGAGAGATGACCAGGGAGTGAATTATGAGCTTTGTGGTGTCATTGGTTAGAAAGGGGCTTATTTTGGAGATGTTGCGAAGGTTGAGGCGGCAAGATTTGGACAGTGATTAGTGATTAGTTATTGATGATTTAAAGAAGTAGATAGTAAAGAAAGAAAGTGGAGAAAGGCAAGTTTCTTTAGAAGAGGAAATAAGTATATTATCGTCACAAGTAAGTGATTTACTGACAGAAAGATCTGAGCGGAACAGAGAAAGAACTGAGATTTCAGGATAGACTGTAAAGCTGGGTATACACAACAATTTTTAATGTCCTAGAAAAAACAATGTTTTTCTCGACGTGATTCTTGTCAAGCCTGCATTGCATACACTCGATCGTGAAAAAAAATGCTCGTACGACAGCACTATAAAGGGGAAGTTCCATTCAGATGGCACCACCCTTTGGGCTGTTTTTGATGATTTTGTGTTAGTAAAAGTTTGGTGAGAGACGATTCACGCTTTTCAGACTTTGTGCTTTTCAGTCTGTTACAGCGTGACGAATGTGCTATCTCCATTACAAATGCTAGTTTTACCAGTTGGACTCACTGTCTCATCACAAAAAGGTCTTGATTAAGACTCCCAAATCGGATTTAACAGGAATAAGTTTGTTAAAAATGTACTGTATCACCCAAAGAAGCTTGTCACTTTTTTGTACATAGATTTATTTTTAGTAATGGCAGATGTATGATATGCAGAACATGTTCTAACAATAGGAAAATGCAAACAACCCAACTTCAGTCTAATACCACAGGAAACATCTATGACATGTAACAGTACCCATGTCAATTATCTTTTTGAGTGTAGTTGGGGTTTACAGTATATTGGATGAACCACGAGACAACTAAAAATTAGAACACATTAACAACATCAAAAAAGATTTAATTATCACAGCCATTCACAACCATTTTAGGCTACAGCATATTAGGGACCCCAGACAACTTAAGTTTTGTGGGATAGCTAAAATAAACATACTGTACATTGGGGGGGAACAAATATGAGAAGAGTCATTTCTCAAAACGAATCGAGATGGATATACCAGACAGGTACATTGATGGCCAGGGGGCTAAATGTAGAGATGGATGTCAATTGTTTCATATACGATTACTAAATAATTTTATATGTACACAATTTTAATTTATTTATTCAATGCAATTTAATTTATTTAGACTTGTGGGGCTATTCATACTCAATAATACATTTTTTAATAACCTATGAGCCCGTTCGCATAGTTACATACAAACACATTAGGAATTACATTTACTGACTATTAGTGCCTAATTTATTAGGTTCCCTTTATAGTCATTATCCACATTTTTATGGATTCTTATGGACATTTATATACATTCAATTGAGATGAACAATTCATTTTTGCGTGTTAGAAGGGTCATTGGCAATATGTATAAACATGTAAATTCAGTTATTATTATAATTGAAGTGGGGTTATCACCTCATTTACATCCAAAATTATATAGGTTAAGATAGATTGTAACATTGGGACAATGGATCCTTTATTTGGCCACTAGTTGGTGCTAGTTGTGAATACTAGGTCCATTAAACCTCATCTACATATAATTCAATATATGCTAAAATTATGTTTAACAATTGAAAACTTTAATCTAATGCTATCATGGAGTTGTTTTGTTTAAGTGCATTTCATTGATTAATTTCCCCGAGCTAATAGGATATACATAGCCATATATTCAGCTATGTTTGGTGTTATATTATGGAGGATTTAATAGAGGTAAAATAAATTAACCACTTAAGACCCGGACCAAAATGCAGCTAAAGGACCCGGACAGGTTTTGCAATTCGGCACTGCATCGCTTTACCAGACAATTGCGCGGTCATGCGACGTGGCTCCCAAAAAACATTGGAGAGGTAGACATTAAGTCAGAACCCTTAGCCAATTAGAGTCTAAGTGGAATTTCATTCTTGATATTTTTACGCCACGGGGGTTTAAATATAGAATTTGACTTGAATTGTTTTATTAGTGATTTTTAATACCATTTACAACACAGCTTCTATCAGTAATTTTTAATACCATTTACAATACAGCTGCCTTTTTCTCTTTTTTTTTTTTTTACATTTCAAGCTTTTTATTGAAAATAAATGTAAGCCGTTTACAGCAAAAGACATGCGTACAAGAGCCCATATAGGGTATACAACAACAAATAAAGGTGAAAGTTATACACAGACCAAGTCCGTGGGCATGGTAGATTGTATACAGTTCAATTCTAAGCATTGGCATGAATCAAGCATATAAATCAACAACGTGAACATAAGTTTTTTTATGGGGCATGAATATCTAAACCTTTGGTAAATGGGGAAAATGAAGCATTCAATGAGAATAGAAGGTGAGGAGAAAAAAAAGAGCACAGTGAATTGAGGAGACAGAGGGATATTGTCTGAGATCCGTCTATCGGGAAAGGTACCAACTTCCAGCACAGTGTGTGTAATCATTTCTTGTAGGCCGTGAGCCGCAGAAACTCCTCAGAGTATTTAAATGAAAACCATGGGGACCACATCTTAAGATATTGGTCTACAGTGTCGTTGGCCTGCGCCACTGTCTCTTCCATGTCGCATAGCTCTGCCACCCTGAGTAGCCATGCCCTAATGGTGGGTACAGATGTAGACTTCCAGTACAATGGTAGGAGGGATTTGGCTGAAGTCAGTAAATGTCTGGATAGAGAGCGTTTATAACTTTTGAGTGAAAAGCTGTTTATGTTGAGGAGACAGCACGCGGCGTCTAAGGATAGGTTTATGTCTGTCATAATCTTTACCAGTCTGGTAACTTCTAGCCAGTAGTGAGTAATCAGGGGGCATTGCCACCATATGTGCTGTAATGTGCCCACGTCAGCTTTACAGCACCAACACTGGTCTGAAGAGCCGGGGTACCATCTACTCAGTTTGTCAGGAGTTGCATACCAATGGGTCAACAGTTTGTAGGATGTCTCCTGCATCCGGGTGCTGAGTGAGCATTTGTGGGCTTGTATGCAGGCCCTGTGCCACTGTCTCTCTGTGATTGGTATACCCAGGTTTCTCGCACAGCGCTCCCTGAACTTATCTGTGTTGCTTTGAGCCAGACTTTGGGTCCAGGCGTATGCCAACGACGTGACCTTCCGTATCGGCTCCCCCTTCAAGCACACCTTCTCCAAGTCAGTCAATTGTCTCGTGAAAAGTCCTCTAAGTCTGGGGGTGTTGACATAACTACGAATCTGGAAGTAAGTCCACATAGGTAGGTTCGGGTTCGGTATATCTGACTTAAGTGTGGTGAAGTCCTTTAACTGGCCATTTGAGAAGCATTGGGAGGCTAGCAGTGGAGTGGCTGTCGTCGGTTACTGAAGGAGGCTGTTCCCAATCCCCGGGGGAAAGTCGTGATTGTTTCTCAGGGGGGTAAGTGGGCCTAGTTGTGAGGAAAAGTTTGTGTTTTTTGTTAGCTTACGAAAAATCTGCAGAGTGACACTGACCAACGGGTGGTTCCTTAATGTGGCCGAGCTGCCGGCCCATGGAACCCAGGGTAGAAATTTAAGCGTAGTTGTGCTTAGGGAGTTCTCCAGAAAGACCCAATCTTTCTCGGCCCCGTGGCAGTGCCAGTCCACGATTCTGGTCACATGGGAGGCGTAATAGTATCGTCTATAGTCTGGCAAGCCCATCCCTCCTTCTGCTTTACCCCTGGTTAGGAGATTAAATCTAATGCGTGGGCGTCTGTGTGCCCATACAAAGTTGAGCTGGAGCGATTGTAGCTTTTTAAAGAAGCTGTCAGGAATACTCAAGGGAAGCGTCCTATGCAAGTATAGGAGTCTGGGAAGAACAGACATCTTACAGATGGCCGCCCTGCCAAACCATGAAAAGTATTGTGGATGCCAGCTAGCTAAGTCGGTCTCTATGGTCTTGAGTAGAGGATGGAAATTTGTTCAAACATCCGAGATATGTGTGGTGTGAGTCTAACCCCAAGGTATTTGAGGGCCGAGGATACCCATTTGAAGGGGCTGTGTTCTTGTGCTTCCCTTAGTACCGCCTGGGGGACCGAAACGTTTAATGCCTCTGATTTTGTGTAATTAATTTTCATATTGGACAGGTATCCAAAAAATGAAAATTCCTTCATGAGTCAGTGGTTGAGTAAAAAACAAACAAAAGGTCATCGGCGTAGGCCGCCAATTTGAATTCCCTATCCCCCACCCTGAATCCAACTATTGTTTGATCCATCATCACCCTCCTGATGAACGGCTCCAACGTTAGGATAAATAGGATGGGTGACAATGGGCAGCCCTGTCTTGTGCCATTCGTGATGTGGATGGTGTCTGACAACGAGCCGTTTATTCTTATTTGTGCTGATGGGTTCTGGTATAGGGCGGAGATCCATGCTAGCATGTGCTCTCCAATGCCAACAAACTTGCAGGTTTCCATCATGAAGTCCCATGCTACTCGATCGAAGGCCTTCTCCGCGTCAGTTGACAGAAGAAGACCCTCGATCTTTCGCTGACCCGTCGCATGCAGCAAGTTCAGGGATTTATTTACATTATCTTTTGCCTCCCGGCCAGGCATGAAGCTTGCTTGTTCAGGTCTTATCAAAGTAGGGAGGAGGGGTCTAAGCCTGTTTGCCATAATTTTCGCTAAAAGATTGGTGTCTAGGTTAAGCAGGGAAATCGGTCTATAACTCGTGCACTGCGCCGGGTCCTTTTCGGGCTTGGGTAGAACTGTTATGTGTGCCAGCAAGAAGGACTTCGGTACTTCCCTGTGCTTGGAGAAGGTATTTAAAGCTTTAGTGAGGGGGCTCAGTAGGATCTCTGAGAACGTTTTATAGTATATGGAGGAAAACCCGTCCTCTTTCCCGCTTTAAGGTCTCTTACTGCTGCCTCAACCTCCCCCAGGTCAATAGGTTTGTCAAGTGTGCATGCGTCAGTTTCAGTTAATCTGGGGATCTTGGACGATGCTAGGTATTTCTGAATGGTGTGCAGCCTGTCCCCCTCAGCGTTGGCTGGTCTGTGTTGGCTAGGTAGGTTATAAAGCTGTGAGTAGTAGTCATGGAAGTGTCTGGCTATGAGATCGTCCTCTACATCTATCGTCCCTGCTTTGTTTCTAATGCCTAGTATGGCATTCCGGAGCCTTGGGCCCCTCAAGGCCCTGGCCAGGAACTTGCCCGATTTGTCCCCATGCTCATAGTACACCCGTTTTTAAAAAAACAGAAAGCGTTTGGAAGTGGCTTCCAATGTCTGTTGCAGTCTTTTCCTAGCCTCTAACAAGTCCGTGGTGAGTCTCTCAGACAGGGATTGCTTGTGGGAGGTTTCTAGTTTTGATATCTGGTTCGTCAAGTCAAAGATCTCCTTTTCTCTCTCCCGTTTGCGGCGGGCTCCCAACCTAATGAGTTCGCCCCTCATTAAACATTTATGCGCCTCCCAAACTGTCAGAGGGTCAACATCTGGGGTGGAATTGAGGGCGAAGTATTCAGTAAGCTGCGAGGTCAATTTCGGAAGCAACTCGGGGTCAGAGAGAAGGGATGCATTTAGTCTCCATGAGGGGGGTGATCGCTTAGGTGTGTCTAAGTCCAAGGTCACAGAAATGGGGGCATGGTCAGATATTGACTGTATGCCTATTTGTGCCTTCTGTACCGTATGCAAGTCCCCCCTTGAGACAAAAAGGTAGTCTATCCTGGAGTACCTGTCATGCGGCACAGAATAATAGGTGAAGTCCTTACCGTCAGGGTGAAGATATCTCCATGAGTCAGATGCATGGAGTTCAAGACTGTTTTCATGCTCTTCAATATCCTGTACTGGATGCAAGTCGTCCCTGAGGAGGTGTTTGCCAATGGGTTCAAGGGAAGGTTGAAATCGCCCACCAGGACTATGCGTCCCGAGGCGAAGCCTTCAAGTTCCCTGATCAGGCGTCTACAGAAGGTTAAATGAGATGAGTTTGTCATCGGTATCCCTTTATAGTTACCCTTTAAGAATATATACCGTCCTCCTGGGTCTGTCAGTCTACCTGTTATCTCAAAGGCAGCCTCTTTACTAATCAGTATGGAGACCCCCCTGGATTTTGTTTGATCATTTGTGGCGTGGAACGCAGCAGTGAAATATGAGTCTGTAAGTTTAGGGACTTTGTCAGTCCTAAAGTGCGTCTCCTATAGGAAGGCAAAAAGAGGCTTACCCTTCCTGAGCTCGCGCAAAACCGTCGACCGTTTCTCCGGAACGTTCAGTCCCCTGACATTGTGGGAGACCACAGTGGGGTTGGGGCCCAGGGTAGAGTACGCCATGGATCAGTCCTTCCTGTTAGAGACAAAACTGGGGGAATAACAATAAACACACTGTTGTGGTGAATGTTAGTGCCTACCACGGGAACCTATCCCGGCCAGAAAATACTACTGTTGTATCTCAGACACGGAGAGAAATCAGAAAAGGGTGGGGAGAAGGATATGAAACGAGGGGAAAGAGAGACGACAAGGTATTGAGGGTGTCGTATAGAAGAGAGTAAATGGATTACACCTCTAAAATAGTTATACTATTGACAAGGTTAAGTTTGTGTGTCCCTGTAATGCCGCGTACACACCATCGCTTTCTGCGATGGAAAAATGCGACGCTTTATGTGCTTTAAAAAAACGTAATTTTTCAAACTTCAATTTGAACAACGACGTAGCATACACACCATCGCTTTTTCACAACGCTCTAGCACAGCGCAGTTCCGTCAATCACGCACGACGTCACTATAAAGGGTCGTTTCCATGCGGAAGACGGCCTCTTTTGCTGATATCGTGTTGCTGCGTGTTAGTAAAAGTTTGGTGAGATACGATTCGTGATTTTCAGTGACTGTGCTTTAAATTTCGTTTTCTGTCGTACAGTTTGTCTATTTGTTGTCGGATCTGTGATACAGTGCTTGTACTAAGGACGTATTTGTTTTGGCATTACGTTTTGTGTGCACGGTGCTGTTTAGCAGGTCGTTCTTCAAAGGCCATTCTTTACTTCAGGGCGTAATTTTTAGTCTGATCTGATTTGACGACCGTTTTCTAGCCATGTTGCGGGTACGAACTCGTCGCCGAGATCGTGCTGTGCTTGTTGTTAGGATGTGTGCTGCATCCCAGCGACGGTCCATGAACAGGGTGAGGAGGAGGTTGTGGACCAAGAACTGGTTGCTACGCAGGGACCAGTTCTCTCATATGCCTCTGCTGCGGGAGATCCGAGAAAATAACCCTGATGATTTCAGGAATTTTCTTAGGATGTCTGACCCCGTATTTCAGCAGCTTTTGGCTTTGGTGTCGCCATATATCACCAGGCAGGACACCGTTATGCGGGAAGCCATCACTGCTGAGCAGAGGCTAGTTGCTACGTTGCGCTACCTTGCAACAGGGAGAAGTCTGCAGGACTTGAAGTTCTCGACGGGCATCTCCCCCCAGGCTCTGGGCCTCATAATCCCGGAGACCTGTTCGGCCATCATTCAGGTTCTTCAGGAGGACTATGTTAAGGTAAGTGTTGTTCTTTCAATGGTCAAACTATGTCCCAAAAAAAGTAAACAAAAACCTTTTCTAATATGCTCAGAATGCTCACTTTGTCTCTATGTATGCTGTTCTACACAATTTGTAAAGCCCTACATGTTTATTTAATTTAGCCAACCTGTCCATCATTCTATGTTGTGGCCAAACCCACCTAGCATAGTCCCTATATCCCCGTTTATTTGTGGCCTCCATTGTAGTGCTGCATTTTGTGTGTCCCTATATCCCCGTTTATTTGTGGCCTCCATTGTCCAAACCCCCCCCCCCTAGATTTTTGAACTACATACTAATAATTTTTTTTCTTATTTTTTTTTTTTTTGTGGGGTTGTTTCTCATGTGAGAAACTCATCTTGAGCCCCACTCCCCCTAAATATATTTTTTGAACATCAGAGGGGGTGATTAATATGCTTAGTGTTCACATGTTATTTTTTAATACTAACCTTTTTTGTGGAATTGTTGGTGGGATCCCTTGTAATTTTAGCTATATTCTGTTCAAAATCTTTGTTTTAATGTATTTTTTATTTTCTTTCTATCCAGTTCCCCACCACGCCACAGGAATGGCAGACTGTGGCAGCGGACTTCTCCCAGCGTTGGAACTTTCCGAACTGCGGAGGAGCCATTGATGGCAAGCACATCCGCATTGTGCCCCCACCCCATAGTGGATCCCATTTCTTCAATTACAAGGGGTTCCACAGCGTTGTTTTGATGGCGGTGGTCTCTGCCAATTACGAGTTCTTGTACGTGGATGTTGGGAAAAATGGCCGGATGTCGGACGGCGGTGTCTTTGCGGAGACGGAGTTCGCCCAACGGCTTCGGTTGGAGGACCTAGGATTGCCACCTGCGGAGGAGAACGAAGAGGGTCTGCCCTTCGTGTTTGTTGCAGATGAGGCTTTTGGTTTGGGTCTCCACCTCATGAGGCCATTTCCCGTACGCACCCTCACCCATGAGAGGAGGGTTTTTAATTATCGGCTGGCCAGAGCAAGACGTGTGGTAGAGAATGCCTTTGGAATCATGGCCAGCCGATTCCGATTGTTTTTAACAGCAATAAACCTGGCGGAATACAAGTGGAATTACATCATCCTATGTTGTTGCATTTTACACAATTTTTTAAAACAAAATTCACAAACTTATCTGACGGTATTGCCTGATGAGGCTGATGTTGTGGCTCCGGAGCCGGGACATCAGGCTAGCCATAGAGGCTTGGCCCCCCAAACCGCACGTGCAGTGCGTCAATCATATGTGGACTATTTTATGGGGAGGGGGGCCATTGAAATGCCTGATCTTGACTAAAGAATAAAATTTACTTTTTGTTTGATGAAACAGTGTTTATTTTTTAGATTTTATATATTTGTAAGTTTTGGGGGGTAATGTTTCTTTTTCCTAGGTTCTCATCCAGCCATGTGTTTGGGATGTCATAAATTCCCATGAGTGTTAAATCTTAATAACTCTACAAATATGCCTGAGTAATTGAATGAGTCTGCATTGATACCAATAACTACACACAAATTGTTTGGAGTCCAAAATGTTATTTATTTTTTACTTTTTTCTTTTTGATTAGTACAAAATATAATCATTTTTTAATATTTTTTTTTTTTTTTGATTAGTACAAAATATAATTTTTTTATATATTTTTTGTCTTTTTTTTGATTAGTACAAAAAATAATTATTTTTTTTGATTAGTACAAAATCTTGTTTTTTTTTTTGGTCTTTTTTGATTAGTACAAAATATAATTTTTTTATATTTTTTTTGTCTTTTTTTTGATTAGTACAAAATTTTTTTTTTTTTTTTTTTTTTTGTTTTTCAAATTCAAGGAAAAAATAAAATACACAAACAATTAAACCCTCCCCAAAACATTAATAAAATTTTTAAGCTGCCGTTCCAGCATCTTTGCTTTGTGGCGTATTTCACGGCAGGCCAGACGTATGTCCTCGACTTGGGCCCTGCAAGTGAGAACCTCGCCGATGAGGAGCTGGGCACTATACGTGTCCAGTCCCTGACCAGCCCGATTTCCTCCTGAAATGTGGAACCAAAACATGTGTTAAAAGATTGTATGCCTATATCTATATTCACAGAAAATGTGGTAGATGTTACTTTACCGGATGTTGAGGCAGGTTCCTCTTCCTCTACATCCCTCGGGGGTGTGGCTTGATTGGCTTGTGCCTCCTGCCTTTCTGCTTCATTGTGCCCTACAAGATTGAAGAAAGGGAAAACATCAGGTTCAAACATTACGAGCGGCCTGAAATGACACCAAAAAATTACTAAATTATAAACAAAAGGGCAATATTGTTGATTTTTAAACAATTATCAAGAAAATAGACCAGTATTTAATCCATTCACAAAGTAATGTCAAATCTGTTGACCAAATTTTTATTTTGAGATATGTAAGCTAACCAAGTCTCCCCTGGATCTGCTCACCCCTGTGTGTGACCCAACATAGGTTGTGATTGTGACAAACAATTGTGCTACTGAGTACACATGTTCAATAAAAAAAGGAGTAGCAAACGCTCCTTTTTGGGAATCTCAAGGTATTTACGTTTCTTCTAAAATAAGCTGAAACACATTTCCATCAATTCCAGAATTGAATACACCTTTTTTTTAAGCCCCAAAAATGTCACAACTTTCATATTTGTGTCGACTAATTGGTCATAGGAGTCGTCGTTCATTCGCCCACAATTCATAAATTTACGAATTTAGTTCAGATACAGTGCTTCAACTCCCCTTTGCACATGCAAACTAGGCATGATGCCATTTCTCATTAATATGGTATTGGATTATTGAAAGTCAGCGAATGAACGACGACTACGACGACTGCATCATGCGTCCACATTCATAATATTCATTTTATGGTCAACCTGCAAAAAAAAATAAAATGGCACAAAGAACACACCAAAATAATTAATACACATGGAAAAAACTTACTTCTTCTTCGAATCACCCTATTAATTTTGTAAAGTTGGTGGGGTTCCCTTTTTTTTAAATCCGACCACCTTTTGCGCAGGTGCTCTCTGCTCCTGGTTTTCCCAAACTTCCGCTGGAGCCTACGGATGACCTTCTCCATAATTTGGGCTTTTGACTTTATTGGGATGCATGTAGGGGCCATGCTTGGCATCATAGTCCTCCCTCCTCAATATGGTGACCATCTCCACCATTTCCTGAAAACTCATATTGGAGGCTCTGCAGCGGAATCTGCGGCGTGGTTGGGCCTGGCCTGCCTCCTGGCTTGAGCTAGAATACACCTCCATGTTGTCCATCTTTTCTCACTCACCAAACGACAGAGAAGGGGCGTGAAAGGACGATACAGAACGTCAGGGGCGGGTGTCGTGCGGAGCGTCACGCGTGCGTAGTGTAAAAGGGATGGGACGTGTTTGTAAACGGCGTGCATAGTCTGTGGAAGAAGGCGTAAATCACGATCTTTCCTAACGACGAGACGTAAGTTTTTTATTCCGACTTTATTATAGTGAATAGGGAATGAGTTTGTGGGCTAGTTAGGGGAAGTAAGCTAGTGGCTTTAATTACATTATGTTTTGGCTTCTGTTTCATGTGCAGAAAGAATGGATCCCTTCAAGGATGGTGATTTCCTGACAGAATTCATACAAAAATGGAAGGAACATCCTGTTCTGTGGCAAACCAAAAGCACAATAAATAAAAAACAAAGATGCCAGGGAGAAAGCTAGACAGAGCATGCTTGTTTTTCTGAAAACAAGGGTCCCCAACGCCACAACAGCCACTGTGAAAAACAAAATAAATTCCATCAGGGGCACCTACAGGGCCCAACGGGTCCAAGTCCTGGCCTCAATGAGGTCTGGGGCTGCAGCTGACTCCATATACAAACCAACCATGTGGTACTATAGTCAGCTGCAGTTCCTGGACGACCACATTGAGACCAGGGCATCCATGTCTACCCTTCCCCCAAGAGGTAGCTCCCAGCTTCCCAGCAGCCAATCCTCCAGTGTTCCCTGCAGACAAGAGCAGGCAAGCTCGGAGGAAGAGGAAGAGTTCCTGGAGGACCCCAATTGTGAGCCATGGAGAATGGTATGTGTTTTTTGTATGAATTTAGTTAGTATATGACAAGTATAGTAATAATGGTAAATGTATGTTACTATTGTTCTAAATTCTATGTGAATCTCGTAAGTTTAGGGATAGGATCAATAGTCAGTAGTGGGAAAACATGATGGGGTCAAAATGGGCAAATTAATAATGTTTATGAAGGAGTGGGTGGCATTTTCAGATAGGCCAGTAGGGGGGAGTAACGCAATACACCTGCAAGGGGTCCCAGATGGAAGACACCCTTTTTGAGTACTATCTAGTTGACACTAAATTGAATAAAATAATTTTTGGGGAAAAGGCCACTTATTTGCTAAATTAGGCATGCAACAACCCACATAATTCCAGGGGGACCATGTCTGAAGGTGTTTAAGGGGCCACATAATTAGGGATGGCGACCCTGTGTGTAATATATATTGACATTCAATTTGCATCACTCATGATTGTAAAAATGTGTGTGATTAATGACAAACACAAATAACATATGTTCCTTTTTTTGATACACAGGCAGACCCAAGCCAGGAAGAGCCAGGGCCCACAGGGAGCCAGGAAGAGCCAGGGCCCACAGGGAGCCAGGAAGAGCCAGGGCCCACAGGGAGCCAGGAAGAGACAGGGCCCACAGGGAGCCAGGAGGAGCCAGGGCCAACTGCAAGGCAGGAGGTGGCAGAGCCCACTGGGAGCCAGGAGGTGGCAGGCCCCAGTGGGACCCAGGAGGCACGCCGGCGGGATACCATCTCCCGGATCCCTCCATTCCGCAATCCCAATAAACGGCTCAGGAGTATGCGACAAATGGAGGAGGAGACCCAGGGCCTGCTTCGCCAAGCTACTGCAGCCATCCGAGAGCCACCCAGTGAAGTTGAGGGGTTCGCAGCGCTCATTGCAGCCAAGCTGTACAATCTGGAGCAGAGCCAGCGTGTGCGCTGCGAACTCCTCATCTTCCAAGCATAACCATGGCATCCCTGGGGCAGCTCGATGACGACACCCACATTGTGCGGATTGCTCCTCCTGTCCTTGCTGCTCCTCCTGCTCTGCTCCTGCTCCTGCTCCTGCTCCTGCACCTGCTCCTGCTCCTCCACTTCATGAGGCTGCTCTGGCTCCTGCCACCTCATCTCCTCCAGGAACCCAGCCCCCAAGGACTCGGGCTACAGGGAAGGCTGCAGGGAAGACTGCAGGGAAGGCTGCTGGGAAGAAAAAGGCCAAGAAATAATACGGTGCCCCTGATGGAATTTTAATGTGGACTCACAGGCTGTATTTGTGGCTTCGGGACCCTTGTTTTCAGCAAAAATCAAGCATGCTCTAAAGTGCTGCCTACCTTGGCATCTTTGTTTTATTATGTTGTGTTTTTGGGTTGCCACCTTTTTTTTTTGAAATTTTTAGGAAGACTAAAATAATGTTAATTTTTCAGCCAAATTTCACCATGTTTCTTTATTGTAGATTTGAGAGATCATTATTGAGTGGGCAGACCCATTACAAAATAAATAATGCAAACATTAACAAGGTAAAAAAACATGCTTGTGGGTGAGTTAACTAAAAAATTAGGTTGTTGCAGACACTTCACACACTCCTAAATAAACACAAAATAGAGATTACTAATCAAATTGGTGACAAAAAAAAAAAAAAAAAAAAGGTGGACCAATATATATATTTAAAATGTTTAAGATGGAAGATACAACTAAATAACAGAACACAAACATAAACATTATCAAACAAGAAAGAAACTAATTAAAAGCTTGTCATAACTATGTAACAAGATCAGCCGCAACAAACGTCCATTTCTGGGTAGCAGTTAAAAGCAGGGGTTAAAGAAGCGCTTTATTTTCTTGTCTATAAGCTGAAAAACACCTTAACGAATGTGCTGATTCCATTCTGAACAGTCGTTTTTACATGAATGAGCGCTGCCGTCTCCTACTTGCTTCTGAGCATGCGCGGGCTTAAATCGACGTTTTTACGTACACACGGTCAATGTTTAGAACACAGAAAACGACGTCGGCCAAAAACGACACATAAAATTGAAGCATGCTTCAATTTTTTGCTGTCGTTTTTTAGAAGACATAAAACGACGTTTTTGCCCACACACAGTCAATTAAATTGACGTTTTTGAAAATTACGTTTTTTTCCATCGCAGAAAACGATGGTGTGTACGCGGCATAAGGCTAAACACCGTACCGGGAGACACTGTGTAGGGCGATGTGAGGCTACGGATTTGACAGCCAGCACTCAGCACTTGTAGTCTGGCAATATAGAAACACAAAAAAGAACACAAATCTACAGGCAAGAGGCATGGCCCCACAGCCTTTTTTAGTGGTATCACAAATGCTAAATGTAGTAAGTCTGCAGTAATAACATGTATCATTTAACTGAGCAATGATAAACGGTAACCTGAAACTGGGGAAGAAGGTAGGTGAACATTACTGACCACTATAGTGGGAAAAAAAAAACATAGTTCAGCATTCCGGTATGTAGGTTGCAAGGCGAACAGCATTAAGTACTTAGCCTTGTTACTGTTTGTGGCAAGGGGACGTGCCCGCGAGGGTATTGTGGCTCGGTTGTGAGCATCATAACGATAGTCAAGTAAAAGGAGGGAGCTTATGCCACAGCTGCATGCAGTCAATTCAGGCTTTTGGTGGCGAATACGGGACGGATTTGGCAGAGGAGGCCGTAACCCAGTGTGCAGTTCGGGCAGTATGAAACGGCCCGGCTTCAGTTCCAAAGTGAATCTCAGGGTCCCGGCATGGAATCGACTAGCGGGAGGGTCCGTTGTGTTACAGTTCAGGTGGCACGATCCTCTATCCTCCTCCACTCCCATCCTGTCAGTTGTTAGCAACGAAAGCCGTCCGTGTTAAAGGATTGGGGTCTGAAGCATGTTGCAACAAACGTGAGAGGTCTCTATCTCTCAGCATCCAGGGGTTAAGAGAGTGGCAGCTACAGTCGGGCAATGTGCCAATTCACTAATCCTTGGCTGTGTAGCTTCTGCAGCCCGAGGAATGAGGAGAAGGTACCATCCCCATGTTAGGAAACAAGGGGGGCTGCCCACGGCCACCCAAGTGAGGCACGCTGTATGTCCAGTATAGGAAACAGTTCAGCAATAGCGGGTTTACCCCATAACATATCGGTGGCGGATCAGCGGGCATGTGGTATCACCAGCCCCCGACAAGCAGTGGACAGGAAAACTATGTCCATTAACTTCAAGTGGGCGACGTGCAAAGACACAGGTCAAAGGTGGTGCGGCCCTCGTCTCCTTGGGAGTCACAGAGAGACAGCATCTTTATGGCAAAAAATTTAGGGGGCACATACGGTTCTCTAAACTAGGTATATAGTTCAGTCACCTGGGTTGCAGGGTATAGGAGACAGTTCAACAATAATAGGCTTATCATGGTACATACCGGCAATGAGTTAGTGGGTCAGCATCGTGGAGGAATATTCGTTACCGCGTCACGCGAAGTAAGATGTCAGTCCACCACTCTGTCCAGGGCCCTGGACGAGTGAGCTTTCCCGGTGTTCGGAGTACCTGCTATAGATCCTCCCTGGCGACCGTGTTTCATCCGTTTGGTCCGCTTTTCCCTTCTGGTGAAGCGAGTGGTGAGCATGGGGGACTTCTGTCCGGTGGAGGCAGTCGATATTCTTGGTACCAATCCAGTAGTTCCATGGGGTTAAGTTGTAGGCCCGAGCAGAAGTATTCCAAGTCATCTGGGGAACGCAGGGCAAACTGGCGGCCATTGTGTGTCACTAGCAGCGCAAATGGAAAGCGCCATGTGTATTGCATGCCTTTGTTCCGGAGCTCTTCCAACAGAGGGCGGAGAGCCCTGCGGTTTTTCAGTGTAATCTGTGATAAGTCCTGGAAGAGCATAATCGTTTCCCCGTTAAAAACAATCCGGTCATTTCTTCTTGCTTTTTGCATTATCATCCTCTTTAAGTGCGAAGCTTTGGAGACAGCAGATCACAATCCCGCGGTGGTTGATGTCGGGTCCGCGCGCATCTCAGGGCCCTATGTGCCCATTACAAACTCAATTCTGAGTCTTCTGGCTTCTCCAGCAGTCTTTGAACATGCGTTGGAGGGCCAGGGTGAGCTGATCGGGTTCGACCGATTCCGGTATCCCCCGTACGCGAATGTTGCACAACCTCCTCCTCTGTTGTCGAGGTCTTCCATGTGCCATGACATTTCTATAAAGTGGTTATAATGCGAGACGGTCACTCTCTCCAGCCTCGACCAACGCCATCTTGTCATTCAACACTAGAGGTTGGATTTAGGTCCTTGATGGCTGCCGAGAATGTGGACTTTATGTCCGCCGCGAAGAGGACATGTCAGCGTAGGTGAGGGTAGATTCGGGTTTAGCGGTCCCCTCGTGTTGTCTTCGGCCGCTGATTGGGAATCATCGCTGAAATCCTCCAGTGCACGTGTCGGCACCATCTTGCCGTGTAGGCCTCCGTTCTTGGAGAGGGCTTGTCTCTTAAAGATGTCCAGTATGCTGCCCCCTTTGTACACCGGCCGATGAACGCCTGGTCTGGACTGGGGCGAATCTGTAGCTCAACTTGCTCATTATCCGGTGCTAGACTGCAGATATACGGGCTTTAGGCTGTGGGTCTGCCAGAGCTCTTTCAGTGTGCTGCCATCTCAGCCGCTCGCCAGGCCAAGCCCCCCGCCTTTTTCTCTTTTATATGTTTTAAACATCCTCATTCCCCCTCTTACATTGAAATTAAATATGTATTTTTATCTCTAAGACATCATTCCGGAGGTCCAGGATGTCATATACTGATTTTTATTTTAATTTATAATCAGTTCAGGATTGTAATCTTTTAAAATATATTGTTTTATTCAAAAATGTTATGTAGCACTACCCCCGTAGGAGCTGCTGAATTATACACTCTGCCTGTCAACCCCAGAAATTTGGCTCTAGCCCCCACTGGCACAACTGGACAGAATATGGATGCGGAACCCAATGGCAAAGGGAACCACAGCAATACCACACTGCAATATGTAAATTATTATTACCATGGCATTGGTCACCTGGTTTTCAGATGCAACAGATAGAGTCCCACACAAGATATAACTTAACCAGTAGTAGGAAGGTTTACTTGAGACAATGGTTATACAGGTAAAGTAAACTTTACAAAGATCCCTGCATAAGTCAATGAGACACAACTGTCTCTATATCACAAACCCAATTACTATAACCTGGGTAAAATGTGAAGGAGTGTATGGTGGAGGAATCTCCCAATGCTATGATATCGGCACTGGGACACTTCCCAACCAAGTCTCACACACACTCAATAAAACAGCAGAATAACAGATAACGATATTAACAGTCACGTCAAACATTAAAACCCCTATAACTATGTGGCTCCCTCTAGTGGACAGTTTGACCTGGTGCAGTCCCTTTGTGATGAACTTTCAAAAAGGAGTAAAGAAAGGGATGACTTTTCCTTTAAGTCTCTTGGTCTGCTGCTAGCTCTGTTGGTGCAACGTGATTGTATTCCAACAACTGGTAAAGAGAAAAGGGGATTGCCTTGTAAATGTACGGTAATGACAAAAGAACCACTAGGTTTCTCAGGCCCCTATAAAGCTCTCAGGAGCAATGGGTCCCTGACTATAGCACTTCCAATGTCAAGAAGTATGAATTTGATCCTAGGAACCACTCTCCTGCTAGTCAGTTAATACTACTCGGGTAGGCAGTGCCTTCTCACCACCAGAGTCCTCGATTCCCTGGTTCCTTCATCAGGCAAGCTGTCACGGGTTCACCGTGCGGCCACTCATGAGGTACAGGTGGGTGGACAACATCAGATGCTGTAGAGCGTAGATGGATCCCTCACTGGCTCGATCAGCAGGGTTGTCCATGAGGATCCCTCTCAGGTGATCTGCTCTCCAGTCTAGGCCCCGGGCTTCTCCGGCCTAGGCACACTCACAGCAGGCCTCACAGCAGGCCTCACAGAAGGGCTCCTGCCAGCTGGAAGATGGAGTCCCGAGAGAGCAAGCTGAGGCCTTTCTTGTCCTTATATCAGACCCCCCAGTAGGCTGTGCATGGTGCACTGCAATTTGGTAGAAGGTTGGGCATTGTAGTCTCAGTCCAACCCACAGCAACAGAGTCACTTCCTCTCACACCACAATACCCACCATGCTTTGCTCTATAATGTAACTGAACTAAACAACTTCAACGGCATAGCACAAATCGTACATCAGAGGGAGCCAGATTCCCGTCCAAGAACACAATGTTTTGCAGTAACCCCTTGCTACATTTATATATTCCCTTGTTCGTTCATTTAATATTGTAATTACTCACTCTACTCTTTGGTAGGTTATACTTACATCCTCGATCGACCTGACTGAACGATCGATCAGTGTATAGCCTGTTCCCAGCCGTTTCAATCAATAGCATAATGCTAGTTATCATAAATAAACATTGACTTTTATAATAGTGTTTTTAACCTTAATGTTCCATTTACCATCTATGATGAGAAACGCTATGATTTTTTTGCACCTTTCTCTAAACAAATCCTATTAGATTTACAACTTTTACACTTTTATCACGTCACCACTTTAGCACAGCAACTACTCTGGTGTTATGTGTGCATGTTTAGAACCACAAGAAAATGACTGAATATCCTCTATAAAATGGCCGCCTCATTATACCCTATGATGGAACCATAAGAAAATGGCCAACTGCTAACCAAATATCCTCCTGTGGACGAATCCTAGTTTTATAATTTACCTGAACCTATTGTATTGACTAAATATAATGTTAAGTTGGTTTTCAGGTTGTAACTAATCAGAAGCTATCCTCTTTTCCGTTACTTACCTCAAATTTATATCTACCCGGTTCCCTTTTGTTTAGATATTATCAGCTTTCCCATGTCTTCCATGCACAGTTTTCAAAGGCTAATCCAATTATTGAACAGTCTATTTTGGAAAAGGGGCTTCAATCTGATTGTTTAGAGAAACCTACTTCCAGATTGTATTCTCACTTTATTACAGTTTCTCTCCCGGTGTTAGAGGGCCTTATGACGAGATGGCTGCGGGACATTCCTGATTTAGACAATGATGACTGGGATGAAGTGTGGGATTCTCCCTTTCGATCTTTGGTCTGGCTAAGAGACCATCCGATTCAATTTAAATTGGTGCATAGAGCTTATTTTACACCATACCATCTTCACAAGATGAACCCTACATGTTCTCCCGACTGTTGGCGGTGTGGTGTGGCTCTGGGAGATTTCACACA
This sequence comes from Rana temporaria, assembly GCF_905171775.1. Taxonomy (NCBI): domain Eukaryota; kingdom Metazoa; phylum Chordata; class Amphibia; order Anura; family Ranidae; genus Rana; species Rana temporaria. Next base: position 175,369,660 of record NC_053490.1, read on the forward strand.
CATCTTCTGGATCTGTCCATATATTTTAGCTTTTTGTATGGAGGTTGTGGCTTTGTTAAATTCTATTTTACATGCTCACGTGCCAGTCTCTATGACAGTGTGTTTACTGGGTTTGGTTAAGGATATTCTGAGGCAGAGCGGACATTCACTAATATTACCTTGTTTTATGCCAGAAAAGATATTGCCCTGTTTTGGAAGAAAGCTTTCCCACCCACATTATAGTATACTGGAAACAACTGGTTAATAACAGTTTACCATTACACTGAGATACCTGTAAACAGAGGTTGTCCTCGTAAATATGAAAAAATCTGGGCTAAGTGGTTGGAGGAGCCCTACACAGCATCCCCCAACAATATTAATTTTTAATCTGTATTATAACATTTTAGATATGATACTGATACATATTTATCACCGCTTTGAGGAAGAGGGCCCTCCCATTTGCGTTACCATCTGGTCCCCCTCAACATCTGGTCCAGGTTGCAGGTGTCTAGAGGCACGGTTCTATTTGCTGGTGTACTGACAAGCTTTTTTATCACGTTTATTTTGACTTTGCGATTGAGAGTAATGCCCTGTACACACGATCGGTTCGTCTGATGAAAACGGTCCGATGGACCATTTTCATAGGACGAACCAATCGTGTGTGGGCCCCATCGTTTTTTTTTCCCATCGGTGAAAAAAAATAGAACCTATTTAAAAAATTTCTGATGGTTAAAAAACTGATAGAAAAAAACGATCGTCTGTGAGGAAATCCATCAGTCAAAAATCTACGCATATCTCAGATACACTATGCCACCGTAAGTTAGAGCAGCAGGTCCTGTATTCACAAAGAAGTTGCGCTGTAACTTACGGTGGCGCAGTGTAACTGGGCCGGCATAAGCCCGCCTAAATTCAAAATAGGCTGGTTGGGGGCGTGTTCTTTGCAAAATACTAGTGACCCCACGTATTTGACGTTTCTAACGAACGGCGCATGTGCCATCCGTGGTCGTATCCCAGTGCGCATGCTCCAAATGACGTCGGCAAATCGTCAATGCTTTCGACGTGAACGTAAATTACGGCCAGCCCCATTCACGGACGAGTTACGCAAACGACGTAAAATTTGAAAAATTTGACACGGTTCCAACGTCCATACTTATCATTGGCTGCGCCATCTTTTGGTGGTTTATCTTTACGCCTGAAAAACCCCTTACGTAAACGGCGTACCTTTATTGCGACGGCCGGGCGTACATTCGTGAATGGGCGTATCTAGCTGATTTACATATTCTAGGCGTAAATCAGCGTACACGCCCCTAGCGGCCAGCGTAAATATTCAGTTAAGATACGATGGTGTAGGAGACTTACGCCGGTCGTATCTTAGCAACATTTAAGCATATCTCAGTTTGAGCATACGCTTAAAGTTGCGACGGTGCGGATTTGGACTTACGACGGTGTAATCTACTGATACGCCCCGTCGTAAGTCTTTATGAATCTGGCCCAAAGTGTTTTATTGAATAAGGAGAAGAGGAGCATTGAATTTAGAGAATACCTTCTTTGAAATGAAAGATGTTCTCTGAATGCTGGAGGTGTCTAGTGAGTGACCCCCTGTGTTCAATATACAAATGGTAAATAATTTGGCTCTCCAGATGTAATATAAGAATTAGGGTGGAGAAACTCTTTAAAATGTATGCTTTGAACCAAAAAAATCATTTGTCAACACAAATACACAATAAAAGTTGTTAATTTCATCACATATCATGAAAAATATAAATAAAAGTACAAATAATGTGATAAAAAATATTGAAGTGCAAATACCACAATAAACAATAAAAATATTGAGAATATTCCAACAGAGAAGTGATTGGTGTATTATATAAATCAGTCCATATAACACATGCAACAGTGTATGATCCCCATACATAAACCCCACCAGCAAATGTGCACCTCCACCACATAAGGGGCCTGATTTACTATGCTCTGTGCGCTGCGCTGGTTCATGCGTTAATTAGTACTCCGGGTGGAGGCTTAATTGGGTGCATGAACCAGCGTAGGAGCCGGCACATTGAAAGTAATATGTAAAGCCGCGCCGAACTCCCTATAGAAGTCTATGGGAGAAATCAAAAGTGTTCATTTTAAAGGCTAATCTGCAAGTTTTGTCCTAAAAAGTGTTTGGGGACCTCAGTCCTGTCCAGGGAACATGTATCAATGATTTTTTATTTTTTAAAAACGGCCGTTTTTTCGGGAGCAGTGAAATTAATAATTCTTAAAGTGAAACAATAACAGTGAAATATTCCTTTAAATTCGTACCTAGGGGGGTGTAATGTCAGCATGTGAAATAGCGCATTTTTCCCGCACTTAGAACTGCCCCTGCACAAAGTGACATCAGAAGGAAAAAAGTCATTTAAAACTTCACACGCGGCTATAATGAATTGTCGGCTCTGACAATTCTAAAGGGATTCATTCATAAAACAAAAAAAAAATGTGTAGGGGTTCCCCCAAATTAAATTACCAGGCCCTTCAGGTCTGGAATGGATATTAAGGGGAACCCCGCCGTAAAAAAACAAAAAAAAAAGACGTGCGGTTCCCGGCAAATATCCATTCCAGGCCCTTCAGGTCTGGTGTGGATTTTAAGGGGAACTCCACCCCAAATTGAAAAAAAAAATGGCGTGGAGTCCCCCTAAAAATCCACACAGACCCTTATCCGAGCACGTTGACCTGGCCGCCGCATAAAAGAGGGGGGGACAGAGTGCGCCCCCCCCCCCCCTCTCCTGAACCCGCACCAGGCCACATGCCCTCAACATGGGGAGGATGTCCCCATGTTGATGGGGACAAGGGCCTCATCCCCACAACCCTTGCCCGGTGGTTGTGGGGGTCTGCGGGCGGGGGGCTTATCAGAATCTGGAAGACCCCTTTAACAAAGGGACCCCCAGATCTGGCCCCCCCCCTATGTGAAATGGTAATGGGGTACATTGTAACCTCTACCATTTCACCCCAAAAAAAATGTCAAAAGTGTTAAAAATGACAGTAGCCGGCTTTTGACAAATCTTTTAATAAAATCTTCTTTTCTTCTTTCCTTCGGGGTTTCTTCCGCTGCTTCTTTTTTGGGTCTTCTCGTCCACATCTTGCCCGACGTGTTCTTCTATCTTCTCCGTCCGTCCTTCAGCCTTCTGTCCCGCATCTTGCCCGGTGTCTTCTCCTGTTTTCTTCTCTGTCCGTCCGCCAGCCTCCTCGTCCGCATCTTGTGTCCTTCTCCGGACCCAGCGTGTTGAATTTGATTTGGCCGCCGTGTTCCCGCTCCTGGGACCCGCCCCCCTCTGACGCCACAAGTAAACTCCTTAGAAGGTCATGTGCGTCAGAGGGGGGCGGGTCACATGCGTGTGACACGGCGGGAACTTCAATTGGAAGCGGCGGCATCTTCTTCTCCGGGGGCGCTTTGTGTGACGCTCTGTGACACCGCCCCCCTCTGACGCACTTGACCTTCTAAGGAGTTTTACTTGTGGCGTCAGAGGGGGGCGGGTCCCAGGAGCGGGAACACGGCGGCCAAATCAAATTCAAACGCTGGAGTCCGGAGAAGACACAAGTGCGGACGAGGAGGCTGGCGGACGGACGGAGAAGATAGAAGAACACGTCGGGCAAGATGTGGACGAGAAGACCCAAGAAAGAAGCAGCGGAAGAAACCCGAAGGAAAGAAGAAAAGAAGATTTTATTAAAAGATTTGTCAAAAACCGGCTACTGTCATTTTTAACACTTTTGACATTTTTTTTTGGGGTGAAAATGGTAGAGGTACAATGTACCCCATTACCATTGTCACATAGGGGGGGGGGCAGGATATGGGGGTCCCCTTTGTTAAAGGGGTCTTCAGATTCTGATAAGCCCCCGCCCGCAGACCCCCACAACCACCGGGCAAGGGTTGTGGGGATGAGGCCCTTGTCCCCATCAACATGGGACATCCTCCCCATGTTCAGGGCATGTGGCCTGGTGCGGTTCAGGAGAGGGGGGGGCCGCACTCTGTCCCCCCCTCTTTTCTGCGGCCGGCCAGGTCAACGTGCTCGATAAGGGTCTGTGTGGATTTTTAGGGGGACTCCACGCCATTTTTATTTCAATTTGGGGTGGAGTTCCCCTTAAAATCCACACCAGACCTGAAGGGTCTGGTATGGATATTTGGGGGACCCCACGCTATTTTTTTGGGGGGTTTTTACGGCGGGGTTCCCCTAATATCCATTCCAGACCTGAAGGGCCTGGTAATTTAATTTGGAGGGACCCCCATTTTATTTTTATTTTTTTTATTATTTTTAATGAGCAATGACTGTATTCTTTATAGCCATGAGTACTTTAAACTTCCTTTTTTTTGTTTCACTTCAGAAATGACATCTTGTACAGGGACAGTTCTAAGCACGGGAAACATGCGTGTACCCCCCCTCCCCCCCCTGTCTGAAATTTAAAGGAATATTTCACTTTTATTATTTCACTTTAACCACTTCCATACCGCGCCTATTCTGGCACTTCTCTCCTTCATGTAAAAATTATATTTTGTTCCTGGGAAATTAATCAGGACCCCCAAACATTATATCTAAATTTTTTAGCAGACACCCTAGGGAATAAAGTGGCGGTCATTTTTTATTTGATTTCCAACGGTATTTGCGGTCGCTGGTTCGAATCCAGCCCGTGACACCATCTGCATGGAGTTTGCATGTTCTCCCTGTGCCTGCGTGGGTTTCCTCCCACAATATAAAAACACGCTGTAAATCGGATCCGGTCTAAATAAGCCCTAATATGCAGTAGTATATTTAGGTTTTGTTCTGCCCTAGGCCTGACTACATATCTGCACCTCCTAAAAGAAAAATGACCCACCCCTTCCTGTCAAGGTCACACCCTGTTTTTGTATGACCCGCCCAGTAATTTTCAGGGGACCCACACACTAGTTCTGGGGGGGCACTGGATTTCCTTAACCACTTCCATACCAGGCACTTACGCACCTTCCCGCCCAAGCCAATTTTCAGCTTTCAGCACTGTCGCACTTTGAATGGCAATTGCGCGGTCATACAACACTGTACCCCAAACAAAATTGGCGTCCTTTTTCCCCCAAAATAGAGCTTTCTTTTGTTGGTATTTGATCACCTCTTTTTTTTTGCGCAACAACTAAAAAAAGACAGCAAATTTTGAAAAAAAAAACCTTTTTTTTTGTCTGTTAATTTTTTTGTAAATACGTTTTTCTCTTTCAATTACGGGCACTGATATGGCGGCACTGTTGGGCACGATGAGATGGCACTGATGGACATCGATGAGGTAGTACTGACTGGGCACAGATGAGGTGGCATTGATTGGCGGCGCTGGTAATGCGGCACTGATGGGCACTCATGGGCGGCACAGATGGCACTCTTGGGCGGCACTTATGGGTGGCACTGATGGATACTTATGGTGGCACAGGTGGGCACTGATAGGTGGCACTGTGCATGGATGGGCACTGTGGGGTGGCACTGATGGACACTGTGGGGTGGCCCTGATGGACACTGTGGGGTGGCACTGATTTTCCCAGGTTGCCAGTCAGTGCCCATTTGTGGGCACTGATTGGCATCTTTTTTTTTTTTTTTTTTGCTTTTTGTTTTTTTTTTTTCCTTTTTTTTTTTTTTTTTTTGCCCACCCTGGTGGTCCAGGGTGGGCATCCCTGGTGGTCCAGTGTGGTCATCCGAGGGGGGGCTGCGCTGATAAACAATCAGCGCGAACGCCCCCTGTCAGGAGAGCTACCGATCGGCTCTCCTATACTCGCGTCTGTCAGACGCGAGTGAGGAAGAGCCATCGATTGCTCTTCCTGTTTACATCGTGATCAGCCGTGATTGGACACGGCTGATCACGTGGTAAAGAGTCTCCGTCTCCGTGAGAGACTCTTTACCGAGATCGGAGATGCAGGGTGTCAGACTGACACCCCGCATCACCGATCGCCGCGCTGCGTGCCCCCACAGGCGCGCGCGGCATGAAATCCTGCAGGACGTCCTGTCAGGATTGTGTAACCACTTCCCGGACGTAAATCGGCCATAGGCTGGGCGGGAAGTGGTTAATTTGCATAGTTTTTCTCTCACTTCCTGTTTGGCTATGGGGCAGGAAGTGAAGGCAAATCTCCCCAATTGGACACAGATAATACAAAATAAACTGACAGGGCCTATAACCCTCCCTCACTCTATCCAAAATTAAAGAAAATAAAAAGTGTTGATTATAGTTCTAGTCAGGGGCGGACTGACCATTGAGTCACTCGGGCACTGCCCGAGGGCCCCATGCCACTAGGGGGCCCCATCCAGGTTGCCAGGCTCAGTAAAACCAGGGACAGTATGTAAAAATCTGTGTTTTTTTTTAGATCTGTCCCCGATATGTCCGAAAATGACATGCTTTTAATGTGAATATCCCAAGATTTTAGCTGCCCGCCTCTGCACTACCTCCTGGCGTGGTGGCCATCTCTAAGCCAGAGGGGCCCCATACTCTTCTATTGCCCGGGGGCCCCATGAGTTGTCAGTCCGCCCCTGGTTCTAGTTTAAGCACAAATTTCATTGAGTTTTATTGAGAGGCCTAAGAAAATATAACCATGCCAATAGGCCAGGATACAGCGTGGCTAATATGTATGAATGTGTGTGTTAGAGCACCCCACCCAATGTTAACTAAAAAATTATTAATTTGCAAATAAGTATTATCTGCTTATTTTTTGGGGATGTCTGCACCCCTGATAGTGAGAACATTTGTGAGGTGTCTTCACCCTTTCTAATTCAAATTCATTCACTTCCTGTCACATAGCCAAACAGGAAGTGAGGGTAAAACCTTACTAATATCTTTTCTTGGGGACACAGAGATCAATCTAAATAGTTTCCCATTATGTAAATTGCACTCTAGTATTTTGCTGTGTACACCCCAAATTATTAGGGATCTTGGACTTTGGGGTCCATTTACTAAAGGCAAATCCACTTTGCACTACAAGTGCAAAGCAAGGAAGAAAACAAAACAACTTTGCTTCTACAGGATTGGATGTTAAAACCATCAGTGCTTCCTCTCTGATTTTCAGCAACTATGCTTGTACTGCAGAGTGGCTTTGCCTTTACTAAACCCCAAACTAAATAATCATTTGGGGCAGGGATCCTCAAACTACGGCCCTCCAGCTGTTGTAGAACTACACATCCCATGATGCCTTGTAATGCACTGACATTCACAGACATGACTAGGCATGATGGGAATTGTAGTTCCTGAACAACTGGAGGGCCGTAGTTTGAAGACCCATGATTTGGGGTGTACACAGCAGTGCTGGAGTGCAATTTGCTTAATGGGGACACTAGTTAGATTGACCTGTGTCCCCAAGAAAAGACACTGGTAGGGTTTTAACCTCACTTCCTGTTCAGCTGTGTGACAGGAAGTGAAGCCAATTTTAAGAAAAGGGACACAAAGCTCAACACCAAAAAAAAAAAACACAAGCAGGGGTTCTAACACTCACTTGGCTTCCCTCAAACACCCACAATTAGAATAGGATTGCCTTGCGCTAGATTTAAGCACAGTGCTGTAAATCAGCACTTCAAGCCTGTCCACCAATAGCAACCCCCCCCCCCCCAGGCCATGTTTGCAGTTTTCCTTCATCTTGCACATGTGCTTAAAAGACTGTCTGGACAGCAATTCTTAAGAGAAATCCACAAAACATGTCCTGTCGGGGGTACTTGAGGGCTGAGGACCACTACAGTTAAAAGAAAATACTTACCAGTTTTTGTCTTTAAAGTCATGGGGAATAAACATGGCAAACATTTCATGATTACACACCAGGAAAGAAGCTTAGACAAAAATCACACCTAATTTGTTAGGCCCTAACCTAGTTCAGCTGCAGCTGTCAAAATATGTTGCATGAAAAAGTAACAAAAAACAAACTTCAAAATTTTAAAGTCATTTTTATTGGTCAACAAAACAAGGAAAGAAAAAAACAAACAAACAACACAAACAAAAATACATTTCAAACTCAAAATAAACAGATTTAAAGTCGCACATCTTCACAATTTTTTCATAAAATAAGGCAGCAGAGACAAATACATCAAAGTGAACATCATTTAAAAATAAACAAAAACCATTGGCAAAATAAAAACCCATGCAACAAACCACATTTGTGTTCCACAACAGCATTTCTGCCTGCCCCTATGAGGGCAGCTGAGGACTGATCGATGCACGGTTTTTATAACATGTGCTAGTAATGAAGCAATTGAAATCACATGAACAAATTGCAGTCTCTAGTGTGGGTGAGCTTACACCTGGTTAATTAACCCAACCCACGCTCTATGACCATCCAAGAGATTTTCACCTTTTAAAAAGAAAGGATTTTTTCTAAGTGTTTGAGCATGCTCAGTTCATCACACATGTAGGAACCAAGCTGCAATGGCATGAGTTTTTTTTTTTTTCCCCCTGATCTCATGCTTTCCAGCCTGGCCTGGTCATTGACCAGCAATATGGTCCAGGGCTCAAGTGGTTAAAAATTAACAAAACACAAAAGTTAGCCCAATTTTTGGGGATAATGTGAAAGATGATGTTAGACCGAGTAAATAGATACCTTACATGTCACGCTTTACTATTGGAAACACTCCTGCAATGGGGCCAAAATTAATTCCGTGAATATCCCCATAGGCGACCTTTTTCTTTTTTTCCAGGTTACCAGTTTATAGTTACAAAGAAGGTCTAGTGGTAAAAGTATTGCTCTCGCTCTAACGCACGCGTCAATACCTCACATGTGTGGTTTGAACGATGTTTATATATGTGGGCGGGACTTGCGTAAGTCCCGCCCACATATGTAAAAAAAAAAAATACTTTTTGCTATAATAAATACCCCCAAAAATATATATTCTAAAAAAGAAAAAAACCCTCAGTTTAGGCCGATACGTATTCTACATCTTTTTGGTTCCAAAAAAATCGCAAATAGCGTTTAGTTGTTTGGTTTTTGGCAAAAGTTATAGCGTCTACAAAATATTTTTTTTTTTGTTTTAACTAGTTATTGCAGCGATCAGCGATTTTTATCGGTACTTGCGACATTATGGGCGGACACATCGAACACTTTTTTGGAACCATTGGCATTTTTTCTAGCGATCAGTGCTGTAAAAATGCATTGCTTACTCTAAAAATGCCACTGGCAGGGAAGGGGTTAACACTAGGTGCGAGGGAGGGGTTAAATATGTTCCCTGGGTGTGTTCTAACTGTAGGGGGGGGGTGGGACTGACATGTGTAAATGACAGATCGCTGTTCATGAAGGGGAACTCCAGACCCCCCAAAAAAAAATAAGGTGGGTTCCCTCCAGGTGCATACCAGGCTCTTAGGCTTGGTCTGGAACATAAGGGGTTAAACCCGCGCAAGATCCAAACCAAGCCCTTATCCCAGGCACGCAGTCTGGTCAGACAGGAATGGGGGTGGGGACGAGCGAGCGCCCCCCTCCCTCCTGAGCCATACCAGACCACATGCCCTCAACATGGGGGAGTGTGTGCTGTGGGGGAGGGGGGCACTGCCCCCCCACCCCAAAGCACTCTTGTCCCCATGTCGATAGGGACAAGAGCCTCTTCCCGACAACCCTGGCCGTTGGTTGTCGGGGTATGCGGGCGGGGGGCTTATCAGAATCTGAGAGGCCCCTTTAATAAGGTGGCCCCCAGATTCCGGCCCCCCCACCCTATGTGAAGGAGTATGGGGGTACATCGTACCCCTACCCATTCACCTGGGGAAAAAAATGTAAAGAAATAAAACACCACACATGAATAAATTAATTTATTAGTCTGCCGGGGGTCTTCTGCCGGGGCCCCCCACCACCACCCCATTAGGCCCCGGGCTTCGCCGTCTTTCACCGGGACCCCCTTCACCAGTGAGGCTCCTGCCTTTGGGGGAGGGTCCCGGGCTTCCACAACGGTTTCTGTGGGGGGGGTGCACTGGCACCCCACCCCCGTCTTCAGCGACATAATTCACCGGGACCCCCTTCACCAGTGAGGCTCCTGCCTTTAAGGGAGGGTCCCAGGCTTCCACGACGGTTTCTGCGGGGGGGTGCACTGGCACCCCACCCCCGTCTTCAGCGACGTAATTCACCGGGACCCCCTTCACCAGTGAGGCTCCTGCCTTTGGGGGGGGTCCCGGGCTTCCACGACGGTTTCTGCGGGGGGGGGGTGCACTGGCACCCCACCCCCGTCTTCAGCGACGTAATTCACCGGGACCCCCTTCACCAGTGAGGCTCCTGCCTTTGGGGGAGGGTCCCGGGCTTCCACGACGGTTTCTGCGGGGGGGGGGGGTGCACTGGCACCCCACCCCCGTCTTCAGCGACGTAATTCACCAGGACCCCCTTCACCAGTGAGGCTCCTGCCTTTGGGGGAGGGTCCCGGGCTTGTACGGTGTCTTCCGCCGGGGGGCGACACCCGCAGGCTTCTGCGATGCCTTCCGCTTCTGCCTGTCTCCTCCGCGGAGCACAGGGCTTGTCTCCGCTGTCTTCTCCCTTCTCTTCCATTCGATGTTGACACGACGAGGTCCGGCGCTGGAATGCCGTCTGAGCAGCGGGCATGGACTTATATAGGGCAATGCCACCATGTGACCTCAACCCATGTGACATCACATTCCCATCATGCCCAGGGAATGTGATGTCACATGGGTTGAGGTCACATGGTGGCATTACCCTATATAAGTCCATGCCCGCCGCTGACACGGCATGTCAGCGCGGAACCTCGTCGTGTCAACATCCAATGGAAGAGAAGGAAGAAGACAGCGGAGACAAGCCCTGTGCTCCCCGAGGAGACAGGCAGAAGAAGGAAAAGAGAAGAAAGAAGACGGAAGAAAGCCCTGGCTCCGCGGGGGAGCCAGGCAGAAGAGGGAGCAGAGAAAAGACCGGGGAGTTGGCGCACCCCCGGCAGAAGACCAGGAAGACCGGAACCCTGGCGGAAGGCACCGGAAAGACCGGGGGATAGGCGCCATCCCCCGGCAGAAGACCCCAAAGTCCGGATGCCCCTCCCTAATGAAAAAGAGCTTAAATGGGGTGGGGGCATCCGGCGGAAGGCTCCGGAGAGGACCGAGGGATGGCGCCCTCCCCCGGCAGAAATCACCGAAGCCCAGGGTCCCGGCGGAAGATCGGGAGAGAAGAAACCCCCCCTTGTAAGAGAGCTAAAGAAGAAAGGGGGGGCTCCGGAGCAGATCAATAAAATATTTTATTCTCTGTGGTGTTTTATTTTACTTTACACTTTCCCCCATGTGAATGGGTAGAGGTACGATGTACCCCATACTCATTCACATAGGGTGGGGGGACGGCATCTGGGGGCCCACTTATTGAAGGGAGCTCGCAGATTCCGATTACTCCCGCCCGCATACCCCGACAACCAATGGCAAGGGTTGTCGGGAAGAGGCTCTTGTCCCTAACGACATGGGGGCAAGAGTGCTGTGGGGTGGGGGGGGCAGTGCCCCCTCCCCCACAGCACACACTCCCCCATGTTGAGGGCATGCGGTCTGGTACGGCTCAGGAGGGGGGGGGCGCTCGCTCGTCCCCGCCCCCATTCCTGTCCGTGCCAGACTGCGTGCTTGGGATGAGGGCTTGGTTTGGATCTGGGGGGGACCCCCACGCCGAATCGGCGCGGGTTTAACCCCTCACGTTCCGGACCAAGCCTAAGAGCCTAATGTAGCCCTGGAGGGGGACCCGCGCCGATTTCAAGTTTGAAATTTGGCGCGGAGTTCCCCTTCATGGCTGAAAACAGCTCGGAGATTCCCGTGCCCCGCGTCACGCAGCGCATTCACGGGTACGCCGCTTGGTATTTACCAAGATTTTCACGGCGTACTGACAAGGCGCACGGGAAGCGCCAAAATTTCTCTCTGCGCATGCCCAGTATGCAAATGAACATCCGAGGTTCAGGCGCACTGTGCAAGCGTACGGGGATCTGTTTTCAAAAAACACTTTCCCTTTCAATTCGGCCCGCCAAACACTTCAAAACACATGTCACTTCACTTCCCCTGCATCCCCCCACCTCCCCCCTAATAAACTCCCGCCCGAATCCCCGATATTTACATTTCAATGTGCCGTGCGCCAGGTCTGTACTGGTGCACAATGCACCCTCTCCTGGGCGCACGGAGCACATTAGTAACTAGGGAAATACACTGCACTAGCAGCGTATTTCTTTAGTAAATGGCAAAACGGCTGCTACTCCTGCTTTTACTCCATGAGTCATGGAGTAAAGGCTTGGTAAATCAGCCCCAAAGTGTGCTTACCAGAAGGCAAGCTTTCATAAGCCTGCAGCTATTAACCCAGCCAGGGCCTTTGGCCAGAGGTACTGGAATAACAACTCACGAAGATTGGATATAGCAGACAACCAGGGAGACTCGATCATCAGACAATTTAGGAATATATACCAAGCGTTACCCAACATTAGAGAAACTCACCATAGTGTAAATCGTACTATAAAAGGTTTATTAAAGCTTAAAATGACACTTACAAAAATAAATGGTAAAATCGTCAAATAGATTGCCATTTTTTCCAATTACTTATTAGCATTAACATAAATGCTTGATAATACATTTAAAAAAAATTAAGCATGCACTTCAGTTACAATAAAAGTTCTTTGTTTACATTTTGTCATATATATATATATATATATATATATATATATATATATATATATATATATATATATATATATATATATATATACGTGTGTGTGTGTGTTGCAGAAGATGTTGTTCCCAGTGCCAGATATATAAGTGGACAAAAGGGAAACTTCCCTGGGGCCCCTGACAGAAGCCCCCCCATACAAAAATAACACAAAAAATATAAAATAAGTGCATAAAATAATAAAAAAATGATCAATAGAAAAATAATATAGAATAACAAAAAATTGCTTTCTTTCTTAAAACGTATCTTGGGAAGTAATATTTTGCTGGCCATCATCTGTTAAAGTTTTTACTCTGGATTGGTATATTGTATTATTTTTAAAAATGTATTTTGGCAGCTCAAATGAGTGACACATAGGGGTTGATTTACTAAAGACGAATAGACTGTGGACTTTGAAAAGTGCACTTGCACTCTGCAAGAGCAGTTGCTCCAAAGCTTAGTAAATGAGCAGAAGCTCTGATGACTTCCATCATCCAATCATGTGCAAGCAAAAATGCTGTTTTTTTATTTTCCTTGGACGTGATTGGGTATTCTTTGCAAAGTGAAGTTCTACCTCATTTACTAAGTCCTGGAGTAACTGCCCTTGCAGAGTACAATTGCACTTTGCAAAGTGCACAGTCTATTTGCCATTAGTAAATCAATCCCATAGAGTCCTATGACTTGCAGGCCCCTAAAGGTCCAAATCTGGCCCTAGCAGTTCCATGTATGTAATATAGGTTATGATGGAAGCACATACTATTTTATTGTATGATAAAATATTTGCAAATTGAATAGCTTTGAACCACTCTTTTTTCTTTGTTTTGTTTTATATCATTAACTTACTTTAAAGACCAATAGATAATTATAAAAATTATATCCAGTAAAAATAGCTTGTGAGTGGATTGACGTTTTCTGTCTGTATATAATTCCCAAGCTGTTTTAGAAGCACTAATGAGGATATAAATTCCTCTGTATACATTCTTATTGGGACTTGACCTCTGTAAAATTTATAGAGGTGTGAAACGATCATATATTTCAACAAAGACACTTTGACTGTTCATTAGAATGTATTTTAACAATGCATTGTTTATAATGAATACTGGAGAACAATAGAGACAAATCCAATCCACCAATTTGCTTATGCTATCCAGGTTGCAGCATGTATTTTTTTCCCATAATTTGAAACATTCTAACTATGTTCTTATCTAAAGATTTTTTTTTGTTTTTTTTTTTACAGTTTTTCCACGTCTTGTTTTACTCAAAGATGGATCAAAATACTGTGTAGATACATTTACTAAGAACATTATATTTCAGGGTAGATTACACATTTTTGGTCAGCTAGCCACAACAAAATCATCAGAATCATGGACTTACCGGTGCCAGGAGCCTGACTATAGAGATTTTTTTGATATTTTTCCCTGGTATCGCAGGTAAACACTAAATCATTAGTGATTGCCAACCTTGTTCCAGGATAGGATGCAAAAACATCCAGTTTGTTTTAAATATACTCAGTTCAAACTGTAAAGCAATAAGATGCAACTCTAGTGGACCACAAACTATGAATATGTTCTCTTTTCAAAAAGTCCAGTGCAATATTCTGTGCACCGCTGAGTCAATGAGACTGGTTTACTAAAAGAGTTGAGAATGTTTGCTTTTCTATGATTGGATAATTTAAGTGAATATTAATTTTAAATTCACAGCTCTTTTAAGAAAAAAGCTCTAATGTTAAACCTCGATATCATTAAAATGTGAATAAAAGAGAAAAAAAATCATGTGAGCCATTAGTGAAATTAACTGAGATAACACAGATTGATAGATTGTTATCTCACAATTATTCCATAATGTAATTGCTCAGTAAGGTAACAAGGGAAACAGCCATCAGGCACAGGACAGATACAAAAACCTTGTGTTGCATTGTGCCAGATGACTATTTCCCTTAGTTCTTTTGTTGAGAAATTGTATTATAGATTGATTGTGAGTGCAAGATCCTTATTTTTTATATTTTCAATACTAACTCAGTTAATGTACTAGTAGTGCACCTGGTATCTATTTTTATTTTGTTTTTATACAGTTGTTGATTCTTCCTGCCACTGTGACATTGGTATAGCTATACTACTGCTTTACTTTCACAGACCACCTATGGCTATTAATTAAGTTGTCTGGGACCTGAGTTAGACCCATAGGACTTTGGAGTGTTAAATGCACATTGGTACACATTATTTTTTGTATTAATAAAATAATACGCAGCTTTAAAGGGGGTGTAAAGGAAATTTTTTTTTTCCCTAAATAGCTTCCTTTACCTTAGTGCAGTCCTCCTTCACTTACCTCATCCTTCAATTTTGCTTTTAAATGTCCTTATTTCTTCTGAGAAATGCTCACTTCCTGTTCTTCTGTCTGTAACTCACCACCGTAATGCAAGGCTTTCTTCCTGGTTAGTGTTGAGCAGAATATGCCATATTCGATTTCGCGATATATCTCGAATATATATTCGAATATTCGAGATATATTCGCTAAATTCGAATATTCGTGATATTTTATCGAAATTAATTGATTGCGATTTTTCGCTATTGTGAATGCGA
The DNA here is from genome assembly GCF_905171775.1 of Rana temporaria. Lineage (NCBI taxonomy): Eukaryota > Metazoa > Chordata > Amphibia > Anura > Ranidae > Rana > Rana temporaria. The sequence continues at coordinate 175,384,810 of NC_053490.1, forward strand.
AAATAATTGCGATTTTTTAATAACTGCGGTAGGAGCGCTCTGATTGGCTTAGAATATTCGTGATATTTTATCGAAATATCGCAACATGCGAATGCGATATTTATTGCGGAATTTCGAGATATGCTGGAGGAGCGCTCTGATTGGCTCAGAATATTCGTGATATTTTATCGAAATATCGCAACATGCGAATGCGATATTTATTGCGGAATTTCGAGATATGCTGGAGGAGCGCTCTGATTGGCTCAGAATATTCGTGATATTTTATCGAAATATCGCAACATGCGAATGCGATATTTATTGCGCAATTTCGAGATATGCTGGAGGAGCGCTCTGATTGGCTCAGAATATTCCTGATATTTTATCGAAATATCGCAACATGCGAATGCGAAATTGATTGCAGATATTTCGAAAACTGCTGTAGCAGCACTCTGAAATCGAATATGTATGATATTTTAACCAAAATACATATTGCGATTGCGATTTTTCGATCGCGCATGCGCAATTGCGCGAACAACACGTGACCATTTCCTGGAGCCTTGCCAGTTTCCAACTTATGATCGCAGCGCAATCACACAGCAACATGGTTGGAAGCAATTTCACTAAGTCTGAGGAAAAGTTGCTGATTTGTGTAAGTATTTTGACCACTGTTATTTCATCATCTTCAACTGCATTTTAGTCTAGTTTAAAAGTTAGTATATATGATCAGATATTAGTATTTCACAAAAAATGTGTCTCCTGCTTTTACAAAACTACAAGTCCCAGCATGCCTGGACAGCTGCAGACACCCTGGTTGGCAAATGTGTATTTAGGCACTTTTCCTTGTTATTTAGCATAATGAATTTAACATTTTTTTGGACATAGGACGTATGCGAACGTCCTGACTTCAGTGTCCTCAAGGCCCAAGGACGTTCGAATACATATTGCCCTTTAGATGTTGCAGAACTACAACTTCCAGCATGCCTGGGAATGCTGGCACTTCTAGTATTGTAAGTTCTGCAGGCCCCCGTTTTTCAGGCCTTTATGCACGGGTCTCTAAACTGTGGCACCCTAGATGCAGCAAAAGTAAAATTCTTAGCATGCACTGACAGACCGTGGCTGATGGGAGTAGTAGTTTTGCAACAGCTGGAGGTGGACTGGTCTTGAAACCCAGAGTTAGGTAACAAACCCGTAGTGTTTTGCAACCATCCTGCCTCCAGCTGTTTTTTTCCTGTTGAAAAGCCTGTGGCGTGCAAAACACAACCCAAAAACTCCACCCGTGCAAGGAAAAATTTGCACACACCTAAAGACTGACATCACAAAAAACTGCGGCGGTTGCATACGTCAGTGGTCCTCCGAAAAGGTCCCGTCTCTGACCCCCCGGGGCGTTAGGCTCCTGACAGGGAAAAGAGTTACTGTGGTCCATACAGCCGAAGCCATATGGACCCATCTCGGTCCAAGCAGCGCAATCAACACGCGAACAACACGCGACCATTTCCTGGACCCTTGCCAGTTTCCAACTTTTTGATCGCAACGCAATCGCAGAGCAAGATGGTTGGAAGTAATTTCACTGTATCTGAGGAAAATTTGCTGATTTGTGTAAGTATTTCGACCACTGTTATTTCATTATCTTCAACTGCATTTTAGTCTAGTTTAAAAGTTAGTATATATGATCAGATATTAGTATTTCACAAAAAATGTGTCTCCTGCTTTTCCAAAACTACAAGTCCCAGCATGCCTGGACAGCTGCAGACACCCTGGTTGGCAATGTGTATTTAGGCACTTTTCCTTGTTATTTAGCATAATGAATTTAAAAATTTTTTGGACATAGGACGTATGCGAACGTCCTGACTTCAGTGTCCTCAAGGCCCAAGGACGTTCGAATACATATTGCCCTTTAGATGTTGCAGAACTACAACTTCCAGCATGCCTGGGAATGCTGGCACTTCTAGTATTGTAAGTTCTGCAGGCCCCCATTTTTCAGGCCTTTATGCACGGGTCTCTAAACTGTGGCACCCTAGATGCAGCAAAAGTAAAATTCTTAGCATGCACTGACAGACCGTGGCTGATGGGAGTAGTAGTTTTGCAACAGCTGGAGGTGGACTGGTCTTGAAACCCAGAGTTAGGTAACAAACCCGTAGTGTTTTGCAACCATTCTGCCTCCAGCTGTTTTTTTCCTGTTGAAAAGCCTGTGGCGTGCAAAACACAACCCAAAAACTCCACCCGGATGCAGTGAAAAATGTGCACACACCTAAAGAGTGACATCACAAAAAACTGCGACGGGTACATACGTCAGTGGCCCTCCGAAAAGGTCCCGTCTCTGACCCCCGGGGCGTTAGGCTCCTGACAGGGAAAAGAGTTAGCAACGCATATCTCCCCTATACGTGTATCCTGTGTTGTTAATAATATATTCATAATTATGCAAATGATAATGGCTGCTATATTTATGCAAAAAAGGTGGCGACCGAAATGGCAGGATATAAAATCTGTCATGTTACCCCTGTCATTGATTAATAAGGCGAGAATGCTTCCAATTGTTGAATAGCATACATTTACGTCATATATCCATAAGGCTGTCAACAGAAGTATTACAATATACTTTGTTCTTCATCTTGCAGAAGTTCCTGGAAACAGGATACGATAAGCTGCGGAGGCAGCCAGAGAAAAGGGCTGTGGTCAGCGCCCTAATCGCTGACTTTGGCGGCCAACACGACCACAATGCAATTGTGAAGAAGTGGTCTGACCTGAAGAGGCGCCAAATGGATCAGGTCAGATGTCTTCGGGCTAAATATCATCCAGGTAAGTTATTGTTGACAGTTATGTTTTTTTTTTAAAAAGTGTATTTTGTGCGTGAACTCGAAAGAGAGAGGAGCCGGCCTGCAGGAGTTGGGAGGCCTCCCCCAGAGGCAATCTGCCACCTTTCTCCATGCCCCGGTTGGCAATGGCGGGGTCCTCCCAACCCAACCTCGCATAGCACACCCACCAGGGGCGGGGCTGAGACCACCAAACTCAATTCACAGGTAGCCGAGAGCGGGATCCGAACCCCTAGCTGCAGAGGTGAATCACTTGTCAGTGCAGTGGCAATCGCGTGGAGCCACCGCAGCTCCTTTGGTGACAGTTATGTAAGGTCATATGTAATTCATGTAAGGTCAGATGTTGTTAACCAAGATGCCATGTTGTGCTAACATATATCACCACCAGCCAAGGTATTCATAGTACTGTTGAAAAAAGACATGGGACAGCAGACAGGAACACAGAAGTTATGTGGGAACATAATTTTCCCATTGCTTTGCATGGGACTTTAAAGAAAAACCCCGACCATGGCAAGTGGGGGTGGGTAAGGTTTTAAACCACCTATCCTATGTTTGTGGCTGACATATAAGTAACCTGTGTGCCAAGTTTCATATAAATATCTTTAGCCGTTTGTACGTGATGCTGGAACATACATACATACATACATACATACATACATACATTTATGCACACACACACGTTGAGTTTTATATATATAGATTACCACTAAATTCCTGTGTTAGGAGTGGGGTTGTTATAGTAATCCCGTGTGCTCCATCAGGCCCTTTTTTTAACATGAGATGGTCTGAACAAAACAAAGGAGACAAAAACAGCTCATTTTAACATGGTTGCATCCCAGCTCACGCTCAGTCCCCTGTAGTGCCCACAAGACCCTTTAATATAACATTGTCCCATTGGTTAACTGTCTATATAAATCAATTTGTATTCATATACAATACAGCAGAGTACACAGAATTTGCATACGTCATTAGAAAACATTTATATAATATATGAACATTGTGTTATTATAGGAGCTCCAATGCCAGTTGTCCGCGCCAAGCGCAGAAGGCGCCAGGCCGATGAGGAGGAGGAGGAGGATGCGGCAGAGGAGGATGCGGCAGAGGAGGAGATGCATGAGGAGGAGCAGCCAGGGCCCTCCCACTCCCCAACCCCAGCTCCTGTTGAGGAGCAAGCTGAGGAGCTTCCCCCCCCCACCACCCCAACTTCTCAAGCAGAAGAGCAGGAGGAAGAGAGCGGTCCTGTGAGCCTCATTCAGGAAGGTAAATATGTGCACAATGATTAATAACATTTCAACAACAAAATGTAGATATAAAAATGGACAACATATAAAGCGCACCTGTCAGATTGTAGAACCATAATATGGTATTGATGCTAGAAGTATACAGGTAGTGCATAATTATTAGGCAAGTTGTATTTTTTGAGGATTCATTTTATTATTGAACAACAACCATGTTCTCAATGAACCCCAAAAACTCATTAATATCAAAGCTGAATTTTTTTGGAAGTAGTTTTTAGTTTGTTTTTAGTGTTAGTTATTTTCGGGGGATATCTGTGTGTGCAGGTGACTACTATTACTGTGCAGAATTATTAGGCAACTTAACCAAAAAATAAATAGATAGCCATTTCAATGATTTATTTTTAACAGTGAAACCAATATAACATCTCAACATTCACAAATACACATTTCTGACATTTAAAAACAAAACAAAAACAAATCAGTGACCAATATAGCCACCTTTCTTTGCAAGGACACTCAAAAGCCTGACATCCATGGATTCTGTCAGTGTTTTGATCTGTTCACCATCAACATTGCGTGCAGCAGTAACCACAGCCTCCCAGACACTGTTCAGAGAGGTGTACTGTTTTCCCTCCTTGTAAATCCCACATTTGATGATGGACCACAGGTTCTCAATGGGGTTCAGATCAGGTGAACAAGGAGGCCATGTCATTACTTTTTTTTATTTAATACCCTTTCTTGCCAGCCACGCTGTGGAGTACTTTGACACGTGTGATGGAGCATTGTCCTGCATGAAAATCATGTTTTTCTTGAAGGATGGTGACTTTTTCCTGTACCACTGCTTGAAGAAGGTCTCTTCCATAATCTGGCAGTAGGACTGGGAGTTGAGCTTGACTCCATCCTCAATCCGAAAAGGCCCCACAAGCTCATCTTTGATGATACCAGCCCAAACCAGTACTCCACCACCACCTTGCTGGCGTCTGAGTTGGACTGGAGCTCCCTGCCCTTTACCAATCCAGCCACGGGCTCTTCCATCTGGCCCATCAAGACTCACTCTCATTTCAGCAGTCCATAAAACCTTAGAAAAATCTTTCTTGAGATATTTATTGGCACAGTCTTGACGTTGCAGCTTGTGTGTCTTGTTCAGTGGTCATCGTCTTTCAGCCTTTCTTACCTTGGCCATGTCTCTGGGTATTGCACACCTTGTGCTTTTGGGCACCCCAGTGATGTTGCAGCTCTGAAATATGGCCAATCTTGTGGCAAGTGGCATCTTGGCAGCTGCACGCTTAACTTTTCTCAGTTCATGGGCAGTTATTTTGCACCTTTGTTTTTCCACACGCTTCTTTTGTTTGATGATCACGCTTCAGAAGCTTTGCAGCTTTAAGAGTGCTGCATCCCTCTGCTAGATATCTCTCTATTTTGGACTTTTCAGAGTCTGTCAAATCCTTCTTTTGGCCCATTTTGCCAAAGAAAAGGAAATTGACTAATAATTATGCACACCTGATATAGAGTGTTGATGTCATTAGACCACACACCTTCTCATTACAGAGATGTACATTACCTAATATGCCTAATCTGTAGTAGGCTTTCGAGCCTATACAGCTTGGAGTAAGACAACATGCATAAAGAGGATGATGTGGTCCAAATACTCATTTGCCTAATAATTCTGCACTCCCGGGATGTGTTAGACACATAACAAGTGTATACACATGATAATGATTGATTAATAAGCAAAAAAAAATATTTATTTATTTGGTTAACGTTATTTGAAATCCAAATGTTTTTTTATTATATCCTAAAAGCATCAAGAGATATGAGGAGGCAGAACAGACTCATCGAAAAGACCCACCAGAGGATCCTGCAAAACCAGCGGAAGATGAGCTACCTCACCCAACAAAATGCTCTGCTAGAGCAGCAGCTATCGGGTCAGATTGCGGAAATGCACCGCATTCAGAAACGCATTGAGAGCTATATTTAAATTTATTTTTGTATTAAAAAAACTTATTTTTTGGAAATGTTTCATTTCTTTTTGAGATAGAGTTGTAGGTTTTTCAACACATCTAACTTCACATCAAACAAATCAACATCAACACATTTAACTTCATAATAAGCAAAAACATTTTATACTATTATTTTATTTAACATTAACCTAGGACAAACTAAAGCACACGACACAGACACGACGAACACAAAATAAACTGTTGAAAAATGAACATAACAAAAGCAACAATATATATATATATACAAAGAGAGAGAGAGGGAGAGCAAGAAAGAGAGAGAATGCAGATGAGCTCTTGCAGACAGCCCAATGGTTGCAGTATAAATGCCGCAAAACAGGGTTTAACATAAGGTTCATTGTTATAGTTACACTTGCTGTTTAGATCTGGTCTGGTAGTCCGGTCTGGTAGCTTGTAGCGGAGGCTGTTGGTGGATCCGCTGTGCCAGAGAGGTCATGAAGCTTTACTCAGCATGGAGGCAGCAGCAGGAGTATTAAAATATAATATAACTAGACAATGCATTTCCTGAGGAAAATGCGAGTGGGAATGCTGAATAGCTTAATTGGTGAGCCCCTTGCCAAAGACATTCACCATAACCACTACACTATCTTTAGGACACACAGCTTCTTTCTCTATCTGCAAAGTATAGAGTATGCTGACTTCCTGGTCGCCCCTCCCCCCTCAATAGGTTTCCCCTCCCCCCCAGGTCAGTGAGGAGGAATATTGCACTGAGGTCAGGAAAGTTATTTATGGAAAGAAATAACATTACAAACACTTTTAATTCACAGATCTAATACATGATTTAAGCCTCCAAACAAAGCTTAATAAATCCTCAAACGTACATGCAATTGATACAACGACTACACCGTTTGAAATACACGGCCCTTGTAAACGCATCGATATGAAATTTATGTAGATAAACTTAAAAATGTGGCCATGTCTGCGATTTAGAAAAGAGCGTCTTTGTGAGTTCTGCAGCAACATTTTTTAGATAATTTCACATGAGAGTCTATGAGACATAATTTCTGGCTGTTGCTCCAATAACTAAAACTAAAATACGTATCGCAGAATTGGTCACATTGCCTTAAACCAGACAAGCATAGCTACGTTTTGATATAAAAATTGTGTATGAAAAGTAGATCTTGTGGGCGTGAGACCAATTTGTTTCCCCTTTTTGTAAAGATATTTTTAATTACAAAGATCTCCAATGTTAAGGTCACATGACAGACTCTAAATCCCCTCCATAGGATTACATTATAACCTATTGCATTTTTGTGAAAAATTCGCAAAACGAAAATTGCGTTTTCACCAAAAAATTGTAAACGATAACGATCTGAAAAGTCATAGCCGGATAGCTAAATATTTTGTGACCGCTTTAAAGTTTTTTCAGTGTCTGTAAGTGAAAGTATGAAGTAGCTGAAACTTTTGGCATGGCATGTGAATTCAAAGGGGAAAAGGATGTTCTCATTGACTTCAATGTTAAAAAAAAGGGTCTAAAAGCTTAAAATGTATAAAAGTGTAAAAAGTAGAAAAAAACTTGAAGAAGTCCCATCATTAGCTGAACGAGACGAACATTTTTACAGTTGAATGGTCTCAATAGCTGAAAGTATGCCGAAGTTACGCAAAACCAAAAACGTAAGGAATAATAAGATTACTAAATTTACGGATATCAATACTGGAAATGTTTATTAAAGCATTCACACTAATTAAGATTAATACATTTACGGGTATCCCCACTAAGTATCACACAGGCATGATTTACAAGCAGTAGTGGTAATAGTAATACATAGCATAAAAACACTTGGGGAATACTTTACAGCATCAGTAGTGGTCATAGTAGTCAATAGTGTACCAAAAAATTGGGACACAGGTGTCTTGACTGAGCTGTAATAGTAGTAGTAGACATTGACAATACAGTGTCAAATCACTCGGGCAAGAGGTGCCATGATGAACAGCAGTCTTAATAAGAGTATATAGGGTGTGAAATAACTGCTGACATAGGTGTCTTGACTGGGCAGCAGAAGCAGCAGTAGTAGTATTAACAGTAGTAGTTGATACAGAGTCATATCACATGGGCAGGAGGTGCCATGATGAACAGCAGTAGGAATAGGAGTATATAGAGTGTCAAATAACTGCTGACATAGGTGTCTTGACTGGGCAGCAGCAGCAGAAGCAGCAGTAGTATTAACAGTAGTAGTTGATACAGAGTCATATCACATGGGCAGGAGGTGCCATGATGAACAGCAGTAGGAATAGGAGTATATAGAGTGTCAAATAACTGCTGACATAGGTGTCTTGACTGGGCAGCAGCAGCAGCAGAAGCAGCAGCAGTAGTATTAACAGTAGTAGTTGATACAGAGTCATATCACATGGGCAGGAGGTGCCATGATGAACAGCAGTAGGAATAGGAGTATATAGAGTGTCAAATAACTGCTGACATAGGTGTCTTGACTGGGCAGCAGCAGCAGCAGAAGCAGCAGCAGTAGTATTAACAGTAGTAGTTGATACAGAGTCATATCACATGGGCAGGAGGTGCCATCATGAACAGCAGTAGGAATAGGAGTATATAGAGTGTCAAATAACTGCTGACATAGGTGTCTTGACTGGGCAGCAGCAGCAGAAGCAGCAGTAGTATTAACAGTAGTAGTTGATACAGAGTCATATCACATGGGCAGGAGGTGCCATGATGAACAGCAGTAGGAATAGGAGTATATAGAGTGTCAAATAACTGCTGACATAGGTGTCTTGACTGGGCAGCAGCAGCAGAAGCAGCAGTAGTATTAACAGTAGTAGTTGATACAGAGTCATATCACATGGGCAGGAGGTGCCATGATGAACAGCAGTAGGAATAGGAGTATATAGAGTGTCAAATAACTGCTGACATAGGTGTCTTGACTGGGCAGCAGCAGCAGAAGCAGCAGTAGTATTAACAGTAGTAGTTGATACAGAGTCATATCACATGGGCAGGAGGTGCCATGATGAACAGCAGTAGGAATAGGAGTATATAGAGTGTCAAATAACTGCTGACATAGGTGTCTTGACTGGGCAGCAGCAGCAGCAGAAGCAGCAGCAGTAGTATTAACAGTAGTAGTTGATACAGAGTCATATCACATGGGCAGGAGGTGCCATCATGAACAGCAGTAGGAATAGGAGTATATAGAGTGTCAAATAACTGCTGACATAGGTGTCTTGACTGGGCAGCAGCAGCAGAAGCAGCAGTAGTATTAACAGTAGTAGTTGATACAGAGTCATATCACATGGGCAGGAGGTGCCATGATGAACAGCAGTAGGAATAGGAGTATATAGAGTGTCAAATAACTGCTGACATAGGTGTCTTGACTGGGCAGCAGCAGCAGCAGAAGCAGCAGCAGTAGTATTAACAGTAGTAGTTGATACAGAGTCATATCACATGGGCAGGAGGTGCCATGATGAACAGCAGTAGGAATAGGAGTATATAGAGTGTCAAATAACTGCTGACATAGGTGTCTTGACTGGGCAGCAGCAGCAGAAGCAGCAGTAGTATTAACAGTAGTAGTTGATACAGAGTCATATCACATGGGCAGGAGGTGCCATGATGAACAGCAGTAGGAATAGGAGTATATAGAGTGTCAAATAACTGCTGACATAGGTGTCTTGACTGGGCAGCAGCAGCAGCAGAAGCAGCAGCAGTAGTATTAACAGTAGTAGTTGATACAGAGTCATATCACATGGGCAGGAGGTGCCATCATGAACAGCAGTAGGAATAGGAGTATATAGAGTGTCAAATAACTGCTGACATAGGTGTCTTGACTGGGCAGCAGCAGCAGAAGCAGCAGTAGTATTAACAGTAGTAGTTGATACAGAGTCATATCACATGGGCAGGAGGTGCCATGATGAACAGCAGTCTTAATAAGAGTATATAGAGTGTCAAATAACTGCTGACATAGGTGTCTTGACTGGGCAGCAGCAGCAGAAGCAGCAGTAGTATTAACAGTAGTAGTTGATACAGAGTCATATCACATGGGCAGGAGGTGCCATCATGAACAGCAGTAGGAATAGGAGTATATAGAGTGTCAAATAACTGCTGACATAGGTGTCTTGACTGGGCAGCAGCAGCAGCAGAAGCAGCAGTAGTAGTATTAACAGTAGTAGTTGATACAGAGTCATATCACATGGGCAGGAGTTGCCATGATGTACAGCAGTCTTAATAAGAGTATATAGAGTGTGAAATAACTGCTGACATAGGTGTATTGACTGGGCGGCAGCAGCAGCAGCAGAAGCAGCAGTAGTAGTATTAACAGTAGTAGTTGATACAGAGTCATATCACATGGACAGGAGGTGCCATCATGAACAGCAGTAGGAATAGGAGTATATAGAGTGTCAAATAACTGCTGACATAGGTGTCTTGACTGGGCAGCAGCAGCAGCAGAAGCAGCAGTAGTAGTATTAACAGTAGTAGTTGATACAGAGTCATATCACATGGGCAGGAGTTGCCATGATGTACAGCAGTCTTAATAAGAGTATATAGAGTGTGAAATAACTGCTGACATAGGTGTATTGACTGGGCGGCAGCAGCAGCAGAAGCAGCAGTAGTAGTATTAACAGTAGTAGTTGATACAGAGTCATATCACATGGGCAGGAGGTGCCATGATGAACAGCAGTATTAATAAGAGTATATAGGGTGTGAAATAACTGCTGACATAGGTGTCTTGACTGATCCAGAGGAGTCATGGGAGAAAATCATGTGGTCAGATGAGACTATAATATAACTTTTTGATCATAATTTCACTAACCGTGTTCGGAGGAAGAATAATGATGAGTACCATGCCAAGAACGCCATCCCTAATGTGAAGCATGGGGGTGGTAGCATCATGCTTTGGTGGTGTTTTTCTGCACATGGGACAGGGTGACTGCACTGTATTAAGGAGAGGATGACCGTGGCCATGTATTGCGAGATTTTGGGCAACAACCTCCTTCCCTGAGTTAGAGCTTTGAAGATGGGTCGAGGCTGGGTCTTCCAACATGACAATGACCCAAAGCACACAGCCAGGATAACCAAGGATTGGCTCTGTAAGGAGCATATCAAGGTTCTGGCGTGGCCTAGCCAGTCTCCAGACCTAAACCCAATAGAGAATCTTTGGAGGGAGCTCAAACTCCGTGTTTCTCAGCGAGAGCCCAGAAACATGACTGATGTAGAGAAGATCTGTGTGGAGGAGTGGGCCAAAATCCCTCCTCCAGTGTGTGCAAAGCTGGTGTAAAACTACAAGAAAGGTTTGACCGCTGTAATTGCAAAGAAAGCCTACTGTACCAAATATTAACATTGATTTTCTCTGATGTTAAAATAGTTATATTCAGCACTGTAAATACATCAGGTCCGGGGCTTTATCAGGGAATGCATGACAAGGGACCCTTCAGCGCCCTGAACCGACGACGGGTGCCAGAAAGTCACCGCCGATCCAGGACTCATTCATCTTTATGAATGTGAGTCTGTCCACGGAGTCTGTGGACAGACGGGTCCTCTTGTCCGTGACCACCCCACCTGCCGCGCTGAATGTCCGCTCAGATAGTACGCTGGAGGGGGGGCAAGACAATAACTCCAGCGCATACTGAGCGAGCTCGCGGCAGGTGTCCAATCTGGCAACCCAGTACTCCATGGGGTCGTCGGTGCTCATACTGTCAGAAGCACCGACGGACGCCATGTAGTCTGCCACCATGTGGGCCAGCCGCTGGTGGTGACTGCTGCTGCTGCTGGTGCTGGTACTGGGTCGCTCGGTTTGGAAGAACATCCTCATCTCTTCCATTAGGTCCCCTGCTCGGCTGCAGCTGGGTGCAGCCACCTGCTGGGTGAGATGAGGGGGGACAACTGGAGGCCGGGGAGTTGCCTGCTCCAACCGTCTGACAATGGCTGCCTGCAGTTCCTCCATCCGGTGCTGCCTCCGGCTGGCTGGGATGAACTGCTCCAGTTTCCCCTTGCACCTGGGATCCAAAAGGGTGGCCATCCAGAAATCATCCCTCGTCTTGATGGTCTTAACCCGGGGGTCCCTCCTGAGGCATCTCAGCATGTGGGCAGCCATGGGGAAGAGCACAGCCCGCTGTGACTCCTCAATGCTGGCCAGGTGAATGAGGTGCGACTCTTCATCCCTGAGGCGCTGCTGGTCAAACTCAGACATGCCCAACCCCCGGACTATCGGTGCCCCCAACACCGGCTCTCCCTCCTGACCAGGCCCTGACTCCGGGACGACACCAGCAACCACCTCCTCCTCCTCTTCATCATCATCCTCCTCCTCCTCCTCCTCGTCCTGGCCCTGGTCTCGGTGGAGCATTGCTGACTCCTCCTGCTCCACCAAGGCACTCTCCCCAGCCTCGAGCAGGCGATCTAGTGTCCTCTCCAGCATGAACACTATTGGCAGCACGCTATTGAGGCCGATTTGCTCACTGCTGACCATCTTGGTCGCCTGCTCGAAGGAGGACAACACTTGGCAGACCTGGTTTATCTGCCCCCACTGCGCACAGGCGATGAAAGGGAGTTGTGGTGAAGCCCTCTCAGTGCCTAGTTCCATCAGGTACTCCCTCACCGCCCTTTGCTGCTCCCACAACCTCTTCAGCATGTGGAGGGTGGAGTTCCACCGCGTCACACTGTCCACAATCAGCCTGTGAAGGGGCAGATTGTACTTCCGCTGCAACTTGGACAGGGACGCGGTAGCGGTTGGGGAGCGCCTGAAGTGGCTGGCAATCCTACGCTCCTTTGCCACAATGTCACTCAACCCTGGATAAGTGCGCAGGAACTTCTGCACCACCAGGTTGAGGACATGTGCCAGACAGGGCACGTGGGTCAGACTGCCAGCACTAAGGGCGGCGAGTAGGTTGCTGCCGTTATCGCAGACAACCATACCTGCCTGGAGCCTTCGGGGTGTCAGCCACTTCTGGACCTGAGCCTGAAGTGCTTTCAGCACTTCTTCTCCAGTGTGTCTCCGGTCCCCTAAACTAACAAGCTGGAGCACGGCCTGACAGCGCACGTGCCCCACACTTGAGTAGCTACGGGGGCGCTTGCTGGGAGGCTCAGCAGCTGCGGAGACAGTGGCTTGAGGGAGACCAGCAGTTCTCCCCTGGACACCCCGGGGCGGCACCACAAGATCGGTTGCCGCCGATCCCTCACCGACGCCTCGGAGGGAAACCCAATGGGCCGTGAAGCTGATGTAGCGCCCCTGCCCATGCCTGCTGGTCCAGCCATCCATTGTCAGATGAACCCTGTCGCTGACAGCGTGATCCAGCGACAGGGTTACATTCTGCACAATGTGCTGGTGTAGGGCAGGGACACCAGTCCTGGCAAAGAAATGGCAGCTGGGGACACGCCATTGGGGTTGGGCCTGCTCCAACATCTGCCTGAAGGGGTTGCTGTCAACTATGTTGAAGGGCAGCAGATGTTGGGCAATAACCCTTGCCAGGAGCCCATTGAGGGAACGCACACGTCGGTCTCCAGGGGGGAAGGGAGTGGTGCGGTCAAAGGCGTCTGAAATCGACGCCTGGCGCCGGACGGCAGTGCGGGACACAGACGTGGAGGGTTCTGTGGAAGTAGAGGTCTGGCTGCCGGTACCAGTACCTCTACTAGAGGGAGCGGGGGGGCATGACCTGCTGGAAAGAGATGAAGATGTGGCAGGGGCTGCTGTACCCTGCTCACTTGTGGTGGTGGCGCTGCTACCACCACCACGCTTCATCTCGTCATACACCGCCCAGTGGTTTATCCTCAGGTGCTGGTTCAGGGCTGTGGTACCCACCCGAGCCAAACACTTCCCTCTCTTCACCCTCACTTTACAAATCCGGCAGATGGCCACGGTAGGGTTGTCTGCCACCAGGGTAAAGTAATTCCAGACAGGTGACTTCAGCACCGCCCTCCTGTCAGATGGGGTGACGCTTACTTGCACCTGCTGGGACTCGGTGCGCACAGGTGGAGCTGCCTGCTGCTGCTGCTGCTGCTGCTCCTCCTCCTGACACCTCCTGCTGCCATCACCAGTGGAGACCCTGACGATGGTCTCCCTGGTGGTGACCTGGCGCACCGTTTCACCAGGGTGCCTACCTTCCCCGTCGTCACTGACGTAGTGAGCCGACGCTTCAGATGGCAACCATGATGGGTCACCCTCTTCGCCCCCAGAGATGTCAGACCAAGGGCTGAAATGTGTTGGTCTGAGGGAACCACCTGACATGGAGCCTCTAGCCTGGCTCCGCTGTCCCCTCACCCACGCCTGGGTCTGACTAGGTGCTGCTGTTTCCTGCACCAAAACAGCAGCACCAGTTTGAAGGGATGTCTCTGGGATACTGCCAGCAGGTATCCCATCCTCCTCATCCATCCCTTCAAAAAGGTCCTGACCATCAGGACAGAGCTGGAGGTCTGCCTGATGCATGGCCTCCCCCAAGAGATCCCTCTCACTGTCGCTGTCGAACAGTAAGATGCTGGACTCTTGGGGGCTGGGGGGGGGTACTACAGGCACCGGTGTAATGGTGGTACTACTGTGAGTCGGGACCGACGACTCAGTGGCACTGCTGTGCCCCATGTAGTCCACCACTACTTGAGCCTGAGATGGCAATATCGGGCGGCTGCCCGATGGGAAGAACTCCCGGATCAGGCGTACTCCCCTTGCACCCGATCCTCTACCACTAGTAGGGGCACGAGAGGTACCCCGTGCTGGCAGCGATCCAGCACTGGGAGTAACTCCCCTACCCCTGCTGCCACGGCCACGGATGCCGCTCATTATTGCTGATATGTGTGTGGGGGGGGTAAACTTTATTGGGGGGGGAAAATGTGAACAAAATGTGTTTTTGTGTATTTTTTACAAGACAGGCACGCAGACAAAGACGTACACAGACAGCTACTAAACTATAAGAAAAGTAGTACACCAGACAAGGACTACAAAATTAAAGAAAAAAAAAAAGCACTAAACAAACACTAACTTTTTTTTTTTTTTTTTTTTTAAACACAAAACACAGACACTAAACACACACTAAGCTAAGCTAGATGAAATAAATGTACACTAACAGTGTGTACACTTACTACACAAAATTTAACTAAACTGAACACAAAACTTAGCTTTTAGAAAAGCTCTTTAGGAAAAACTAAACAAAATGTGAACTGAGAATGCCTAGCAAATATCACTGAACAGCGAACCTGCAAGATCTAACAGTAACACAAGATGAACAAAACTTAGCTTTTAGAAAAGCTCTTTTAGAAAGCTCAGCAAAATGTGTTCTGAAATCTCTAGCAAATATCACTGAACAGCGAGGATTGCAGGATCAAACAGTAACACAAATGAACAAAACAGCACAAAACAGCACAAAACGTAGCTTTGAAAAAAGCTCTTGGGTCTATTGCTTTGAAAAAAGCAGTTGATATACTGGAAAAGATCCACTGGAATCACTAAATAGCAATGCTGGTGATGATCTAAATCAATCAGGAACAAAGACACAGGAAAACAGGAACACAGAAACAGCCTCCACACTCTATAGCCAGCTTCTGAATCTGCAATGAAATGGTGCTGGGAGTGAGCTTATATAATGTCCATGCAGGCAGGTTCCTATTGGTTGCTAACCTCTGACGAGTGTGGAAGGAGAACTCTGATTGGCTCTGATGCAAAAGGGCGGAGCAAATAATCGCGCAATATTCCTATTGCCGAATATTCGCATTGCGAATATTCGGCAATATAAAATGATCGCTTCAGCTAATCGGCCCAATGGCTCTAATCATACCAGCAATGCTTTTAGACGTCTATGGAGATCACTAGGATGTGATCTGTTTTAAAAATGAAACTGTAAAAATCGCTCTGATGCGGAAGATCGGGGCGAGGAAAGTAATCGCGCGATATTGCGTTTGCCGAATAATCGCATTGCGATCTTTCTGGAAAATTCAATGAACGCTTCAGCTACTCGGCCCAGGGTCTCTAATGATACCAGCAATGCTTTTAGACGTCGATGGAGATATCTAGGATGTGATCTGTTTTAAAAAAAAAATTGTAAAAAATCGAATATTCGGAATTGTGAATATTCACCGCGAATTTCGAAATATAGCGCGATTTCTCGAATATGCTATATTCGAGTCGAATATTCGCAATGCGAATATTCGTGAGCAACACTATTCCTGGTGTGGAGAAAGCCTCTTGAGGGGGAGGGAGGGGGCGAGCAGGCAAGTCATGACACTCTCTACTTTGCAGATAGAGAGAGGAGCTGTGTGTTAGTGGGCGTCCTGACACTCCTGCTCGCCCCCTCCCCCTTCATGAGGCTTTCTCCACACCAGGAAGAAAGCCCTGCATTATGGTGGTGAGTTACAGACAGAAGAACAGGAAGTGAGCATTTCTCAGAAGAAATAAGGACATTTAAAAGCAAAATCGAAGGATGAGGTAAGTGAAGGAGGACTACACTAAGGTAAAGGAAGCTATTTAGGGAAACATTTTGTTTTCCTTTACAAACCCTTTAAGCCATAAACAGTTGCTTTTTTTTGTATGAACTACATGAGTTTCAGTAACTTTTCCAATAATAGCTTTTTCATAAAACCTATCTATTAGTTTAACTGCACGGGTTTAGCTGTGCTGTGAGCCACTTTGAACAAGACCACTAATATTGATGTGTTTTGCATTATTGTGCCTAGTTTTGCTGGTTTTAGCTCAACAACTAGTTCATATACATAATAATGTTTTTTCTGGCATTCACCAACCAAATCAGTCCCACTATATAGCAATGCAAGCTATATATTTTAAGAAGTCTTTTTATAACTTTATACTCCAACATTTCCATTTTTAAGGGAATGCTCATTTTTGAAAATGTCCCATGCATGTTATAAATCCTTCTAAAAAAGACACAGGGGGTGTTATTTCTTAGAGATAGCTGTTTATTAACTAAATTAATACTTACTGTAGCTACCATGATTTAATCCCTTGGTTTAGCTCTCAATGTAATTGTAAAATTTTCAGAATGTCTTTTCAGATTGCACATTTCCACATTTGTATTTTATGACTGATGAACACTATTGGAAATGTGTGAAATGATTTTGCAATGTGCCCATAAGGCCAGGAAGCAGTGCATATACAAATGAGTTTAGCCCAAGATGATGAAAAGAAGTGAGTATGTATTTAACATGAACAAAAAAAACACAATTAAAAGTAAGAAATTGAACTGCATATATAAAAAAGTTGTTACATCAATTCAGTAATGTAGAACAAAAAAAGAATCTGTAAAAAGTAATTTTTTTTGCATCCAGACTTGCTGCTCATTGCCAGTGTGGGTGATTGCATGCATGTTGCAAGCAAAGCTCCATACATGGATACTATTTAATACTGGATATATACAGTACTTAAGGGCAGATTATTATTTACATTTTTGCTATTATGAGGATTTGTAGCACACTCTATACACTGTCTTTCTTACCAACTTCACGCTTATAATCAATTGTGAGAAAAATGCAATTTTCCTGTTCACGTTGATTTGTGGGATAAGTTTGTGGTCACGGTGATTGCTGTGAAACAAATAAATCACAATTGCTATATGGATTTATGCTTTAAAATCTCCTGACTATCTTAACCCTCTTGTTTTGAATTGGATTGTAACTGTGATGTCTCCTTATATTTTGTAAAGTACTGCACAAACTGTTGAAGCTATATAATGTATATCCTGAATAATAATAATATTAATTACTATCCAACCAGGTGGAGAATCTGGACATTGACATGTCTGCATTTAGGAGAAATGCTTGATTCTTTCCAGCTTTATGGATGTGTGATGTTGCACTGTATGTTTCCTATTAAAGCTTGTTGCAAATCATATCAAGATATATTTGGTAATATTTTTGCAATTAATTAATCAACAACAATGGAAGCCATCTTCTTAAAATAATTGCATTTTATGGAATTCCACTATCTAATAAATAGAAATCGAAGAGCTTCATTTTTTGAAATCATTGGGATATATGTATACACACTATATGCAATACTTTTGCTGTACTGTACATACTATTAAAAAGACAGAACTATTCCTGTCACAGCAGTAGAAGTAGTAACTTTTAGTGAAAGATCTGTTTGGGTTTAGTTTGGCTGCTCAAGCTCTGGAGTAGGCGAAGTATCCTGTACAAGTGGGGTAAGTTTAGTGTTATAAAGGTATGTTAATGCCCTGTACACACGATTGGTTCGTCTGATGAAAACGGACCGATGGATTTTTTCATCAGATATCTGATGAAGCTGACTTTCATCAGTCTTGCCTACACACCATCGGTTAAAAATCCGATCGTGTCCAACGCGGTGACGTAAAACACAACGACGTGCTGAGAAAAATTAAGTTTAATGCTTCCGAGCATGCGTCGACTTGATTCTGAGCATGCATGGATTTTTAATGGATTTCCCCACAGACGATCGTTTTTTTCTATCGGTTTTTAACCATAAGAAAAATTTAAAACAGGTTCTATTTTTTTTCACCGATGGAAAACAAACAGATGGGGCCCACACACGATCGGTTCGTCCGATGAAAACGGTCCATTTTCATCAGACGAACCGATCGTGTGTACAGGGCATAGGAGTTAAGTAGGGCTGCTTGATATTTTGGAATTGCCTAAATTTAATTGGTATTAAACCCCAAAACAAAAATAACAAAAACTATTTAGCAACTTGCCAATTCCTGTATGTATTTCCTTTTTGATGTTCTCATTTTAAGGCTTTTTTCACCATTATTGTTTACTGTTTTTTACCCTAATAGAAATTAATAAAGTATTAATATATCAAATAAAGAACCCTCCCCCCCAAAAAAAACTAAAAATAAAAACTCCAAGGGGGAGGGGGATTGGGGTGTGGGGGGGAACTTAGGCTGCTGCTGGCCCACACAAAATGGTAGTCCTAGAAATAAATGTTGGGTCTATTTGAGGTGACCAATGGGGAGGGGAGTGCACAATAATATGTATCCCATCAATGCAGCACAATCCAGTGCTATATAGTACTGTATTTAACACTGTATAGCAGAAAAATATTGTCAGCTTTCCTATCCACTCTAACACACACTGCAAATACTTGCTGGAAACCACACCTTTAAGTTGGGTGCAGAGATATAACAACGCCTCCATGAAGGCCATTTAAAGCCCCCTGACCTAAGTTCTAAGGCTATAGGGGTAGATTCACATACATTTAGATCGGCGCAGCGTATGTGAGATACGCTACGCCGCTGTAACTTACTTTTTGATGGTTCGAATCCCCAAAGAATTTGCGCCATAAGTTACGGCGGCGTAGTGTATCTCAAGCGGCGTAACGGCGCAGAATTCAAATCGGCGATTAGGGGGAATGTTTCATTTAATGAATGAATGAACTGCACATGCTCCGTTTCTAAATTTCCCGCCGTGCATTGCGCTAAATGACGTCGCAACAACGTAATTTTTTTAACTTAGACATGAATTACGTCCATCCCAATTCACGGACGACTTACGAAAAAAAAAAAAAAATCAAATTTCGACGCGGGAACGACGGCCATACTTAACATGGCAATTCTAACTATACGTCGCAAAATACCAGCTTTAACTATACGCTGGAAAAAGCCGACTAGAGACGACGTAAGAGAATGCGACGGCCACGCGTACGTTCGTGGATCGTTGGAAATAGCTAATTTGCATACCCGACGCGGAAAACGATGAGAACTCCACCCAGCGGATGCCAAAGTATTGCATCTAAGATCTGAAGGCATACGAAGCTGTACGCCTGTCGGATCTAACCCAGATGCCATCGTATCTTGGTTTTAGGATTCAAACTAAAGATACGACGCAGGTAATTTGAAAGTACGCCAGCGTATCAGTAGATACGCCGTCGTACTCTGTCTGTGGATCTGCCCCAAAGAGTGCAATATTGGTAGTAGGTTGCTATAAAGGAAACAGACACATTCCTCCATTTTTTTCCCAAATTGCAAATGAGATTTGTTCTTTTTTAATCCATGCTCAACCTCAATTCTGGATGCAGTAAATTGGTAAAATGTGAATCCTGTTCATTGTTATGTGTTTCTGCAATTTGCACTTGATTTATTTATTTATTTTCATTTGCTATTAAAAGTTTTTCTTGCATATATGATCCTTAATACCCAGATGTGCTTGATATTTTTTTCTTTTGCTCCCAGCAGCCAATCAGAATGATGCAAAAGAAAGTTGAATACGCTCTGCAGGGAGGTGGGAATTAAATACAACTTTTTTTTGTCCTGCATAGATACAATACTGGTTTGATTCAAGGTGTTCTTTCTCTTCCCATGTGTCGTGCAAATACATTGGGGCTGATTAACTAAAACTGGAGAGTGTAACATCTGGTGCAGCTGTGCATGTTAGCCAGTCAGATTCTAACTTCAGCTTGTTCAATTTTATTTACATTTTTTTCCTACATTTTAAATGTATTTTTCCTTGTAGGGAATTCCTGCCCTAGTCAAGCAAACACAGACATGGATGACAATGCAACCTGTATAAAAATTAAGGCAGCTAGGAAGGATGGTGAGGGGTATTCAATTGCGTAGGTCCCACATTAACATATTTCCAACAGCCAACATTATTTTTATATGTTAAACATTATTTATCAATTTATTTCCTAAACTTTTTCCTCAAAAGGCCTTTTCTACAAACAGAGGCAGAGACAGCAAATCCGTTAATTAAAAAAAAAATGGACTACTTGAGGATGGAGACACCAGATCGTAGAAATAAAGTAGTCAAGGTTTTAACAGTTGAAGAGATAGCAACAAATCAATTGTTGTAAACAGATATTGGTCCTTAAAATGATTTTTTTGAGTACAGATCTGTGTATGTAGACAGCAGCACTGCAATTTAAAGGACTTAATCATAGTTTTTTTTTAAAGTAGATGTAAACTAAACCACAAAATTTAATTGAAGCTTAAAAACCAGTTCCAGACATTAATATGTTATACATAGTTACATTAGTCCAGCGTGGACCAATATATGATGTATGTTATATATACCTATATAACATACCTGGCCAATGCCCCTTGGTAGCCAGAAATGACTGAAGTAGACACCACCACTTCAGTGGCGATAAAAACATGTAGGTAGATTCACACACATCTGCCTAACTTTAGGGCGGCCTAGCCTAGCCTTTTTAGGCTACACTGCCGTAGATTAGTTAGGCTAGTAGTGATTCACAATCTACTTACCTGCTAATCTGCGGTGGTGTAGCCTAAAACGAGCGAGCGTAAGGGCGCCTAATTCAAATGACTTGGAGGGGGGCGTGTTGTATGGAAATGAGGCTTGACCTCACGTTTTTTGAAATTTTTGGACACTGCGCATGCGCCGGGCGACTACATTTCCCAGTGCGCATTGCGGCTAAGTAGGCCGTACGGGCCTATTGATTTTGACGCGGACGTAAACGACGTAACTCCCGATTCGCGGACGACTTAAACAAACAACGTAAAAAAATTGAACCTCGCGGTGGGAACGGCGGCCATACTTTAACATTGTTATTCCACCTCATAGGTGGAATAACTTTAGGCCGCCTAAGGCCTTACGGAAACGATGTTAATCGACGGCGTAGGCCTGGCGTACGTTCGTGAATCGGCGTATTCCCTCATTTACATAATCTACCCCGGCCGCAATGGAAGCGCCATCTAGCGGCCAACAGAAACATTGCAAGCTAAGATAGAACGGCGCAAGTCGGCCTATCTTAGCTTTGTTTAAGTGTATCTCTGTTAGAGAATACACTTAAACAAACGCCGGCGTAGATTCAGAGTTAGGTCGGCTTATCTACTGATAAGCCGGCCTAACTCTTTGTGAATCTACCTAATGGAATCTAATTGGTCTCTATGCAGAGCTGCAGCAGATTATGCACTATCCAGTATTAGTGCAAACAGAGACACGTGTCTCTGTGTTGGTTCTACCTGCTGAGCTCAGTGAAAGATCAGTGTGCGGAAGGGGTAAGAGGGGAATGCTGCAGCCTGTCACATTCTCTGTATAGCTGATCATTGGTCAGTCGGTGTCTGCCGGTGGACGATCAACATCTGTCATAGTGTACAAGTGCACAAAAACATCTGTCACATTGTACCAGTGTCCCACGATAAATAAATAATTTAAACGCGCCCCCCAACCCCCATTGCTCGCATGTAAAGGTGAATGCACATGTTGGTCTTATACCATACGTAATAGTGATCGCACCACACATATGAGGCATTGCTGCAAATGTCATAGTGAGAGCAATAATTCTAGCACTAGACCTAGAAAGGGTTATAAATCACCGCCTATGGAGATTTTTAATTACCGAAGTTTGGCGCCATTTCACAAGTGTACAACATTTTAAAACGTGATATATTTGGTATCTATTTACTCGGCGTACAACAAATTTTATATGTTAAGAAAAAAAATGGTATTATATTAAGTTTGTGTTCATTAAAATTCATTAAAGTGCAATTTTGCCTTAGTATGTGAAATTGTGTTAGAAAAACTGCTGCGCAAATACCGTGTGAAATAAAAATTTGCAAAACCCACCATTTAATTTTCTAGAGCCTTTGCTAAAAAAAATACAATGTTTGGGAGTTCTAAATAGTTTTATAGCCAAAATATAGATTTTTACTTAAAAACAAAAAGTGTCAGGAGAAGGCCTGGTCTTAAAGTGGATAATGCCTGAAGGTGCTACTTGGATGTTGGGTCTCTCTATGTGGTTATGCTGTAAAAAAGACTTGCAAATGTGGTATCGCTATAATCAGGAGGAGTAGCAGAATATGTTTTAGGGTGTAGTTGCAAGTATGCCTATGTCGTGTGTGAGAAATTACGTTAATATGATATTTTTGTGAATAAAAACACATTAAATTTCTTAATTTTCCCCAAAATTTGGGGAAAAAATTACAACTTCAAAAAACTCACTATGCCTCTTACTAAATACCTTGGACTGTCTACTTTCAAAAAAGGTGTCATTTTGTGGGGGGGGGGTATTTGTACTGTCTTGGCATGTTAGGACTTCAAGAAATTTGATAGAAACATAATAAGTAAACATAATGCACTGATATGGGAGTGATTTGTGAACTAATTGTTAAATGGGGAACTACTACTACCACCAAAAAACTGCTCACTCACTTGAAAAAACAAAATAATGAAAAGGGGGTGGTGCACTATTCCAAATAAATTCAATTGCATTAAATATATCCTTAATAAATTACAACACTCATTAAAAACAATCTCCTTAAATGTTGCAATAATCCTAGTATTTAGTGCAACAAATTAAAAAGTATGGTGAAGATAATTCATGCCAATTAAAAATGATCAGAACATTTGTGACAAAGTGCTTATTGCAAAACCATCCAAACCCTTATAAATTGTGGCACTATAAACTTTTTGCACACCAATAATTTTTAATACTGGCACTGTGTATTTACCTTTTTTTATGTCTCTTGATGTGGGAAGTGCAGGGGTCTTCCATTTACTAGCAAGAGACATCCTAGCTGCAAATAAAATGTGAGCATTACTGTCCTGACTGTAACATGGTATGTTTCTAAGCTTATATCAACAGGGCTAGTTCCAGAGTCAATGGTTTATAATGACCTGTGAGTTTGCTAATTATTATAGCTATGTTTTTCCAGAATGGTGTTATGCAAGGGCAGTTCCATTAACCATGGTGCAGGTTACCTATTTGATTACACAATCTCCAGCATCTGTGTGTGGAGTCTTTTAATATATTGGACAACCTGTATGGTGTCATGTACCACCTAGGGATGAGCTTTGTGTTCAAGTTGAACCCATGTTCGACTCGAACATCGTATGTTCAATCGTTTGTCATAAGACGAATGTTACGGGCCATTCGCGCCAAATTCGAGTGACGCGTCACGACCCATAATTCACTGCGGCATTGCTGGCTGTTAATTGGCCAAGCATGCACTATGACCCGCATGCTTGGCCAATCACAGCGCCGTCAGTACAGAGAGCCGTAATTGGCCAAAACCAGGGTGGCTTTGGCCAATTATGGCTCAGGGCTTTAGTACACGCCCCACAATATAAAAGGCCGCCTGCAGGGCGGCCTTGTGTAGTGTGTTGCGGCGCTGGTTAGAGATCAGTCCTAGAGAGAGAGAGAGAGTGTCTTTTTTTCTAGGTAGATAGAGCAGGCAGGCTAGTCAGTTTAAGTTACAGTGTGTAGAGGATATATATACATCCCAGGTGTTGTACATATATTTATACACTGTATAGTTTAGCTATATCAGTTCTTCCTAATTTACTGTCAGGCAGTTGATTGTGCTAGCTGCAGTATTCTCACGTGGTGTATTGCCTGTGTGCTCTGTAGTTTACACCTAAAGTTACTTGGTGTGTACTGCACGTGTGCTCTGTAGTTTGCACCTAAAGCTACTTGGTGTGTACTGCACTTGTGCTCTGTAGTTTGCACCTAAACCTACTTAGTGTATACTGCAAGTGTGCTCTGTAGTTTGCACCTAAACCTACTTCGTGTTTACTGCACTTGTGCTCTGTAGTTTGCACCTAAACCTACTTGGTGTGTACTGCACTTGTGCCCTGTAGTTTGCACCTAAAGCTACTTGGTGTGTACTGCACTTGTGCTCTGTAGTTTGCACCTAAACCTACTTGGTGTTTACTGCACTTGTGCGCTGTAGTTTGCACCTAAACATACTTGGTGTGTACTGCACTTGTGCTCTGTAGTTTGCACCTAAACCTACTTAGTGTACACTGCAAGTGTGCTCTGTAGTTTGCACCTAAAGCTACTTGGTGTGTACTGCACTTGTGCTCTATAGTTTGCACCTAAAGCTACTTGGTGTGTACTGCACTTGTGCTCTGTAGTTTGCACCTAAAGCTACTTGGTGTGTACTGCACTTGTGCTCTGTAGTTTGCACCTAAACCTACTTAGTGTATACTGCAAGTGTTCTCTGTAGTTTGCACCTAAAGTTACCTAAAAAGCGGAAGTCAAGTGCTCCATATGTTGGATATCCTTTACCCTGGTGAAACATTGAGAGATGATAAACATTCATCTAAATAGTAAAACAAGTCCCAAGGAGCCATAGTGTGTTATGCTTCTCATTTGTTTCTAAGAGCAGAAGTCAAGTGCTCCATGTGTTGGATATCCTTTACCCTGGTGAACCTTTTAGGAATAGGTGGAGGTTGGCTTTTACACATACTGGGGAAGAAGGCCCAAGCAGCATTCAGTACATGCTTTAGTAGTGACTTGCAATATCTATTACTGGACATATGGATTAAGTTAAGAAGCACCACCACAGGGTTGTCAAAAAGGGAGACAGATTTTCTGTTTAGTAAAATAATTATTGCACTACAGAGGTCTAAGCTTCCTTAGCTTTTACCACAAGAACCTTTATTAGACACCAAGTAAAACACTAAAAAGTCCCTTAATGTACACAACTATGCTGTCCCCAACCAGCCACATATTATTAAATTGAATTTATTTGTGAAATTCATTGTAACATAGTAGAATGTATGCATTTTACTGCTGGAAAATATACAATGTATAAATGATTCTTCAGTGTTCTGCATTTTTCATTCCAGTATTCCAACAGGATTGATTGGGTAAGGAATGGACAGTTCTCAAACATTTTTCTTCCTGTGTGGTTGACTCATGATCATGAACATAAAAAGATAGATAGATAGACCACTTCAATACCAGGCACTTATACACCTTCCTGCCCAAGCCAATTTTCAGCTTTCAGTGCTGTCACAATTTGAATGACAATTGCGCGGACAATCACCAATCACCATGCCATTAAATTCAAAATCACCAAAAACACCAGCCCAAAAAAAAAGACAAAACCGGTGACAAATCACTGGACTAGATCTCAAAAGAAGCTCCACTCGGAACTCTTCAAAACAACATTAGGGAACAAAATAAAAACAATCTAACAAAAACAAACAGCCACAGAAACACTTGACGCCATCAACAAGGCGCTGCTACAGTCAGCAGACTTGGTGGCACCAAAACGCAAAACTTGCATCCAGAAAAACAACTCCAGCTGATTTAACGACCAGCTGACGTTGCTAAAGCAAGAATGCAGAAGAGCAGAAGCGGCTTGGAAAAGGAACTCTTCTGATAAAAACCACATCATTTACAAGACAATAACAAAGAAATACCACAAAGAAATCTTTATGGCAAAAAAAATCACTTCTCCAACATCATCGCAAATGCCCTAAACCGGCCCCGCGAACTCTTCAAGCTGGTTTCGCAGACTATGAATCCAGCTTGTTTAGAGGCCCCCAATTCTGATTCACAATAATTTTGCAATGAATTGTTGGATTATTTTATTAATAAAATTGAAAAAATCGGTGAAAGTGTTCAGCAAAATGGAATCGTCATTAACCCTTCCGCCAATCCCAAACCAAATACCAACTTAAATCCACCGCAACCACCAAAATTCACTCTAAAACCCATCTCCATCAATGCCACCAAAAACATCATCGGCACTCTGCGTAACAGCACAGAGCCCAATGACATCTTTCCCACTAAACTGCTGAAAGAAAGTGCCGATATACTGGCACCAGCTATCACGCAGCTCATCAATCAATCATTCAAGGAGGGCACGGTGCCCACCTGGCTGAAACAAGGGACAATAAAACCTATCCTAAAAAAAAAACACCCTTGACCCCAAAGACCCAAATAACCTGAGGCCCATAACAGGTCTAAATGTTTTCTCCAAGGTAATGGAGAAAGAAGTTGTACAACAGCTACAACTGCATTTAGACATCCATAAATTACTCGACACGTTTCAATCAGGCTTCCGTCCGGGGCACGGAACAGAAACGGCGCTGCTCAAAATATGGGATGACGTTCTAGAGGCCGCAGATGAAGGAGAATCTTGTCTCCTAATCCTGTTGGACCTAAGCGTGGCTTTCGACACTGTAGACCACAGACTACTGCTAGCTAGGCTAGCTGAAGTGGCCAAAGTCGCGGAAGGTGATTTACCCTGGTTCTCCTCCTTCTTGGAAAACCGATCACAAACAGTGAAACTGGGATCTTTCACCTCTGAAAAACGTATGGTATCATGCGGAGTCCCTCAGGGATCTCCCTTGTCACCCGTATTGTTCAATATCTATCTCCACCCCCTCTTTGAAATCATCAGGAACCAGAAGCTACTTTACCACACCTATGCAGACGACACTCAACTGTATTTCCACATCTGCAACGAAAAAGATCATTCTCTTGGACTAGAGAAATCCCTCTCGCTAATAGATAGCTGGATGACATCCAGTTATCTTAAACTCAATGGTTCAAAAACAGAACTTCTCCTGTTTCACGCAAACCTAAAAAGTCAACCCACGTCAACTTGGACTCCCCCGCCCATTCTGGGTAAAACTATCACCCCTAGCACCAAAGTCAAAAGTCTCGGAGTTATGTTCAACTCCTACATGACAATGGATGCACAAATAGGGTCTGTAGTCAGCGGTTCCCATCATCTGCTGTGCCTACCACACCGTCTCACCCCTTTTATCCCGAAAAAGGACATTACAGTCGTGGTGGGAACAATCATCAATTCCAGACTAGACTACGCAAATGCCCTCTATCTAGGACTCCCCAAATACCAAATCACTCGTCTGCAAGTCGTTCAAAACACGGCCGCTCGATTAGTGACTGGCAAAAAAACATGGGAATCAATCTCACCTTCGCTGAGATCCCTTCATTGGTTGCCAGTAAAAGACAGAATCACCTTCAAGGCACTCTGCCTAATGCATAAGTGTATACACTGAAACGCCCCCCAATATCTATGCAAAAAAATTAAAGCCCATAACCCAAATTGCATGCTGCAATCCACAAATCAAAACCTACTGCAAATACCCAAAGCCAGATACAAGTCCAAAGGAGATCGAAGATTTGCAGTCCAAGGACCAAGGAATGTGCTACCAACTACCATCCGACTGGAGTCGGACCACTTGGCCTTCAGGAGAAAGATTAAAACCCATCTCTTCTGAGGTCAAGGGGTTGCCTTACCCATGGAATGGAAACAGCGCCCAGAGGCGATTCAGTTTGCATGTGTTGCGCTTTACAAGTTTTTCACTCACTCATGCTACACTGTAGCCAAACCAATTTTTTATCATTTTGTTCCGACAAATAGAGCTTTCTTTTAGTGGTATTTGATAACCTCTGTGATTTTTATTTTTTGCGCAACAAATAAAAAAATAAGAACATTTTTAAATAAATAAGTTTTGCTTGGTTTCTGTTTTTTATGTAAATGAGTATGTTTTATTCTTCAATAACGGGCACTGATATGGCTGCACTTACGGGCACTGATAAGGCAGCACTGATGGGCACCGATGAGGTGGCACCAATGAAATAGCACTGATGAGCACTGATAATGGGCACTGATAGGTGGCACTGACAGGCAGCACTGATGAGCACCGATAGGTGGCACTGCTATGCAGCACTGATGGGCATTCATAGGTGGCACTGGTGGGCACTCATAGATGGCACTTATGGGCACTCATATGGGTGGCACTTATAGGTGGCATGGATGGGCACTGATAGACACTGATAGGTGGGTACCAATAGGCATGGATGGGCACTGAGGGGTAGCACTGATGACTCTGATGGGTGGCATTGCTGGGCATCACTTGTTTGATCTGATCCATAATTTGCCAGTCAGAGCCCATTTGTGGGCACTAATTGGCATCTATTGTGCATATTTTTTGCATATGTTGATGGCCATGGTATACATACCTGGCCATTGACATGTTGGGGGCTTCCCTGGTGGTCCTGGTGGCTTCCCTCGTGGTCTAGTGTGAGCATCCGCGAGGGGGGGGGGGCTGCACTGATAAACAATCAACGCAGACCTCCCCATCAGGAGAGAAGCCGATTGGCTCTCCTCTACTAGCGTCTGTCAGACGCGAGTGAGGAAAAGCCGATCAATGGCTTTTCCTGTTTACATTGTGATTGGACACGGCTGATCACATGTAAAGAGCCTCTGATGGGCGCCTGGTGGCTTTTATCCTGCTGTCATATGACATCCAGTCAGGATAACTAAACCACCGCCCGGACGTCATTTTGCTATAAGCCGGGCGTGAAGTGGTTAAAGAAAAAAAATATATTCAAATTCATTTTTCTCATTTTTTTTAACCGTGATCCGGGATCATTTTTCCCATCGCATATAAGGAGCAATTTGTCTAACATTTGCTTTTCTTTTCTACATTACTAGAGCCATAATCTATAAATTATAAATCAAGCCTTATTGATATCCCCATTTTAAAATAATTAATCTATCCACAGGTTCTACTGTACATAATTTCAATATTACTTAAAAAATGAGGTATGAATAACAAGTGCTTTGGACATTTTTATTTTATTATTTAATCATGGCAATTTATTTACCACCAATCTACAAATAATGTTGGCATGCTTTTAGACTTATTTGCATATTGTAAGAGAATGAGCATGTCTAACTAATTTGTGAAGATTGTTGTGACAAGGGTGTGACAGGAACTTGTTCACATAAATGTATAATATGCATTTAGTGAATGTAAGGGGCTGTTTGGTATCCACGATTGTAAATCCAGTTTGCTGTCTCTTTATCATTTTAGGCTTAAAAGCATGTACCAATACTTCATAGTGATACTTCATGGTTTGAGATTATTGTATAGTTTATTATAGGAATGTTATAAGTAGTGTATATTATATGCTCCATAATTAGTAGTTTAGCAGAGAATGTTTCCAAGGAAAAGTAATCCTGAAAATGACATTTTTTTCATAACACTAATTTGTTCCCAGTTATAATTAATATTAAATGTATAAATTGCACAGTGATAACATTTAAAAAGTTACAGTTCATCTTTTTAATATTTGTTTGGCAAATTCTTATATATTTTGCAGCGTTAATTTACCCATATTTCCCTAAAACCACTAACAGTGCAAGTTTCCAGATGTCCTCTCACAAGCCAAGGTGGATTAGTGAATTAATCATTTTGACAGCTCTTCTTGTACTAATCTTAGAACCACCTGTGCTCTTTAGAGGATATTCTGAAATACCAAAACGTACTACCGTCCATCTGAAATACAGACAAAATGTAATTATTCATGTAGATATATTGACTATCTATCTATCTATCTATCTATCTATCTATCTATCTATCTATCTATCTATCTATCTATCTATCTATCTATCTATCTATCTATCTATCTATCTATCTACCTATCTATCTATCTATCTATCTACTCATCTGTCCACCTATTTCTCTATCTATACAACAGCCTGTCTTTTTGATCATCCATTCATATGTTTTCTTAAGCAGTTTCCTTGTTTTCTTAACACAAAGCAGTGTAAAACTGTAAAAGAAGGTGACCAGCAGACAAAGTAAGTGGCTGTTTTGCTGCAGCTTGCTATGCAAATATATATTACTATGTCTGGAATCAGCTTGTACATGACAGAATATATAAATATGACAAATGAAGCTTAACCCTGAAGAATTTATAATATCATTTTACACTGATATCCTGCTGTTCACCTTTTCTTGGCTGTCTAGTTTGATTTTAAGAGCAATCTATGATACTACAACTTATTAAAATATGTGGTGTGGAGTCCACATTAGTGATTTATCTGGGTGAATATATATTCAGAAATTGCTGTGATGTATATTTTTAATGATTTCTGGAGTAGGCAGCAAAGCTTAATTTAATGCTTGTAATATACAAAAATGCTTCAGAGCATATGTTACAAAGTTTAGAGTATGTACAGCTATATAAACAGTGATATAAAACATTTAATTGTTGTCACTATTTTTATGGCCATTTATCAGAGCAAAAAAGCCACCAGAAATGAAAAAGCATATTAAGCACCAACTAATCATTTTATTTAAATCAGCTAAATCCCATCTGAATCCTCAAAACAAAAAGGTATGCAAAATCTCATATTTTTTTTTCCCAAAAGCAGCCCCACATAAAATGTAGAAACATGCTACAGAAAAGGACCCTTGCTCTACGTGTAGAAGAAGTGGCATCTCTGCAGAAGTTACACACACTGGGCCAGATTCTCGTAGAAGAGCGTATCTTTGTTCCGGCGTAGCGTATCCTGTTTACGCTACGCCTCCGCAACTTAGACGGGCAAGTGCAGTATTCTCAAAGCACTTGCTCCGTAAGTTGCGGCGGCGTAGCGTAAATAGGCCGGCGTAAGCCCGCCTAATTCAAATGTGGAACAGGGGGGCGTGTTTTATGTAAATAACTTGTGATTGACGTTTTTCACGAACGGCGCATGCGCCATCTGTGGAATATCCCAGTGTGCATTGCTCCAAAGTACGCCACAAGGACGTATTGGTTTCGATGTGAACGTAAATTATGTCCAGCCCCATTCACGGACGACTTACGCAAACGACGTAAAATATTAAAAATTTGACGCGGGAACGACGCCCATACTTAACATTGGTACGCCGCATGTACGCCTCATATAGCAGGGCTAACTTTACGCCGGGAAAAGCCTAATGTAAACGGCGTATCTGTACTGCGTCAGCCGGCGTACGTTCGTGAATTCGCGTATCTAGCTGATTTACATATTTCTAGGTGTAAATCAGCGTACACGCCCCTAGCGGCCAGCGTAAATATGCAGTTAAGATCCGACGGCATAAGAGACTTACGCCGGTCGGATCTAATACAAATCTATGCGTAACTGATTCTATGAATCAGGCGCATAGATACGACGGCTCAGACTCAGAGATACGACGGCGTATCTGGAGATAAGCCGTTGTATCTCCTTTGAGAATCTGGGCCACTGTCTACTGAATCATAGTTTGAGCTCTTTATACAGCAGGGTGCACAATCTTTTCTGATTGCAGTGCTATAGGTCTAATTCAGCAGGGAGTGTATAACTCTGCAAAGAGACCACTGCTTCCACACCAAGACCAAGGAACCTTCTCTACAGGATTTTGGCAAGGGACAGGCTTTTCTACTTAGGTTGTAGCTGATTTCTCAAGAAAATTAACTGTAAGACATGTTTTGCTTTCATGTTTTACCTTTATATTTCAGTATTCAGTTAAAATGAAAATTTGTTTGCGATTTAAAATATTAATGAAGAGAATATGTAGATTGCCAAGGCTGACCTCATTTTTAGCAAGAGGAAACCTCACCCAAGCTCTACCTCTATATAGTATAGTTGGTGTGTAGAGTAGTCGGTGCTCTGGCTAATTAAGCTCACAAGTGATCCATAGAAAGTACAGACCAGCAACTTGACAGCTTTTCCATAGAAAATATTTATTAAAGCATTACAGCAGTAACATCATCCAAAAATACTCACACATTTCGGCCTTAGGCCTTCATCAAAGCAAGCAAATGTTTTATATGGAGAAGCTGTCAAGTTGCCAGCCTGACCTAATTTTTAAACTGCTAGTTGTTTAGCTGGCTTGCCTATTCTATGACTTTATTGCTTAATTTTTTACTAACCTGTAACAAGCATGCAGCAAATGAAATCAGACTAATCTAAGTTATTGTTTCAGCAAATTAGGAAGCAAAAGATATTTAGAATAACTTACTAAAGAAGTTTTTAAAGATGATAATTTTCACCTAATAAATTGAATGCTCCATTAAAAAAGGGAATGTTTACTTATAGTAAAACAGTGAAGATAGTAAAGATATGTTCATTTGAATACCCAAGTTGTGAGCAGGGGAATAAAAAAAAAAAAGCAGATCTTGAGTATAGGTCCAGACGTAATAATGTCAATGTTAGAGTGGATTTTTTAGATTTGTTTGTGACATGCTCATTACTTTGCTACAAAATCTGGCTACTTCCAAACTGAAGTAAAGTTATTTTTTTAAATTTTGCCCTTTTTCTCAATGTGACACGTGTAAATATATGTAAAAGGTGTAAAAACATTAATGAACAAAGCAAACAAAAACTGTTTTTTTTTAATAATATAGAAAAACAAATTACAAGTGATTTTTTTTTTTTACTTGTTGGGTTGCTTTAACTTTCTACATCTGCAGATCAATGTTCATCCATTTGATCAGCAGATAAAAAACACAGAAAGTTGTTGACAGCTCCTGCTGCAGACCTTCTTTGTGTACTCAGGAATGCAGCTGTGATTAACCACTTGCCTACTAGGCCAATTCTGACCATTTGTTTGCTAGAAAATTACAAAGAACCCCCAAATATTATATATGTTTTTTTTAGCAGAGACCCTAGAGAATAAAACGTTGGTCATTGCATCTTTTTATCTTGCACGGTATTTGCGCAGCAACTTTTCAAACGCTTTTTTGGGAAAAAAAAACAGCTTCAAGCATTAAAAAAAAACGTAAAGTTAGCCCATTTTTTTTACATAATGTGAATGTGAAAGATGATGTTACGCTGACTAAATAGATACCTAACATGTCACGCTTTTTTTTTTTACATGCTATATGTTTTGAGTTACAGAAGAGGTCTAGTACAAAAAAAATGTTCTCGCTCTAACGTTCATGCCGATACCTCACATGTGTGGTTTGAATGTCGGTTACATATGTGGGTGTGACTTACATATGTATTTTTTTATTGCTAATTTTACTTTTATTTTTCTTGTTTGATGCTTTCTTTTTAAATATTTTTAAATCACTTTTATTCCTATTACAAGGAATGTAAACATCCCTTGTAATAGAAATAGTGGGTGACAGGTCCTTTTTACAGTGAGATCTTGGGTCAATTAGTCCCCAGATCTCACTTCTAGACTGGGAAGCTTGAAATAAAAAAAAGATCCTGGCTTCCCAGCCAAGGTAGCAGCATTTTTTTTAAATGCAGAGGCTGGACGTGACATCATAAAATTGTTCATGGCCTCCGAACAATCATAGAGACTTCGGGGACCATCTGGCCCATCGGAAATCTCTATGGTCAACATCCGGCGCCAGTCAGTTCCTTCTCTGGTTCACAGGGGTGAGCTGGAAGTAGCCCTGAAGGGCGACGCGAGGGAGGACGGGAGGGAGGATGATCAAGTGGCTAAACAGCCACTATGATTGTTCTTATGGTGAAGGGAATTGCCGGCTCTAAAAGAAGATATCATAATGAATGAATGAATGAATGAAAGACTTATATAGCGCGGCACATGCGAACTAAATCGCCTCTGGGGGCTTGTTGTTTCTGTCTCTTGACATCAGAAGAGCAGAGTTTTGATCCGTCCTCTGAAGGCCAGGTGGTTTTCCTCCAACCGAATGCTGGTTGGTAAAGCATTACATAGTCTAGGACCTTGGAAAGCAAACCTTCTTTCTCCTTTGGACTTGTATCTTGCTTTGGGTACCTTGACCAGATTTTGGTCGGTGGATTGCAGAACGCGATTGGAATTGTGAGGTTCCATCTTGTCGCAAAGATATTGCGGAGCCTTCCCGTGGATGCACTTATGCATCAGACAGAGTGCTTTAAATGCAATTAATGATGCCTGTAACTGTGTCATATGACCTTGTTGGGTGGGAAGTGGTTAATCAGAGCTGAATTGTCGGGTACTGGGACAGGAAGGGATCCTGGCAGCAGGGCAGAAGGACTGGATGTACTAGACACATATTCTATACATTCTACACTTTACAGGCAGATTAAGGGGACCCCCAGGCATGATATTTAAAGGAATATCTATTTTTTATTGTTTCACTTTAAGCATCATTAAAATCACGGCCTAGGGCAGTACCTGGGTCCCCATACACGTTTTATGGCAATATAAGAGGAGTTGAAAAAAAATATTTTTTTTTTTTTTTTTTGTGTTTTGTTTGTCCTTCCCAAGGGCAAACACATTGGAGAGTGGATCAAGGTCATTGGAAGAAAAGGGAGAATTGGATATTACAATATATATTAATATCACCCCTTTTTTCATATATATATATATATATAACAAGGCCTCCAGGTGTGTTATTCACCTATTGATACATTAAAGCAAAATGGGCTAGATAGTTAAAAAAAAATCTAAACAGGTACCAACATCCCCAAAACTTGTACATGAAGAAGACATTTTTTATTTTATGGTACCGACACAGACATTACATGTAGAAAGTTAAAAACAAATATGTTTTTATTACTGTACAAAATACATTATTAAACATAGCTTAAAACCTTTTTACAAACAAATACTAATAACTCCCTCACAGCTAGGCTAATGTTTCCAGCAA
The DNA here is from genome assembly GCF_905171775.1 of Rana temporaria. Lineage (NCBI taxonomy): Eukaryota > Metazoa > Chordata > Amphibia > Anura > Ranidae > Rana > Rana temporaria. Next base: position 175,419,828 of record NC_053490.1, read on the forward strand.
TGGCAGCATGGCAGCATGGATCCAGTGAAGGCATAAGCTAGGTAGTGATAGGGGCCCAGCGAGGCATGGTCTGCAGCTTGGGGATTGATGGTATTAGTGGTTTGTAGCGTGGCCAGCTACGGCTGACAATAATAGAACAGCGTGTGTATTACACGCTGTTCTGTTTATAGGTGAGAGGCATGTGTGACGAATGGAGCGCTGATTGCGCTCGGCACTTCCGCGTTCCAAGATGGAATGCATGCGGCGCCGGATGATGACGTCATCGCGTGGTCGCCATATGCGCTCCAGCGTGGAACGCAATACGGCGACGGAGACGCCGATTACATGTTGATTCTTGCAATATAAGAGTGTTGGGATGGTGGCGCTGCAGATTGAATCACCCTAAGGTGTTCACAGTCCCTGTATAGACACAGGTGTTGGGTAATCTGTTTATGGGAAAAGTCCAATACAGTGAACCTCCCTGTTGGAAAAACACAAATCCTTCAGATTACCCTGTTTAATGGTGCCAATTGTGTGGCTACCACATGTTGATTCTTACCAATAGGGGATGTCCACTTTGTCGATAGATGTATATATGGATAAGCATTAGACAATCCCAGGCTGCTGTAAAAGACACTTGGAGTAATGACTATAGATGGGCTGAACTACCCCGGTTCGGTTTTGCACCAGAACTCCCGAACATAGTGGAAGTCTATGGGACGTTCCCATTTTGAAGGCTTATATGCAAGTTATTGGCCATAAAAAAAGTGTATGAGGGACTGGGTATTGCCCTGGGGACATGTACCAATGCAAAATAAAAATGTTTAAACACGTTTTAATAATGCTACAATAAACAAACAATAAAAATGAAATATTCCTTTAAATAGTGCCTGGGAGGTCCCTTTTAGTCTGCCTGTAAAGTGGCACATCTGGACCGTGTATAGAACCTACTGCAACAAAACTGAAATTTCTAAAGAAAAAAATTACATTTAAGTTGCCATCAATACAATACCATTCCCGGCAATACAAAAATGTGAAAAAATTATTTTGGGCCCCCGGATTCATATCAGGCCTTGAACTTGACCCCCCCCCCAAATCCATTCCAGACCCTTATCCAAACACCCAGCGAGGGATGAGCGAGAGCCCCCCTCCTGAACCATAGCAGGCCACATGCCCGTAACATGGGGGCTGGGTACTTTGGGGCAAAAACAAAGACAATAACAGAAAAATAACACTAGTGATTATCAAAGGTTTTTGAGGCAAATACATATTGAACACTAACCATATGATCTTTCCCCAAACACTTGCTTACAGGTGTTACAGCAGTTTTTGCTGTTATAGCAGTATACAAAAAAGGGGACAAAATCTGTAAATACTGAATAAAGCATTTATAACTTAAAAACAAAGTCATTACAACTATGGTGACTTAATTATAGATATATGCACATGTACAAAAATGTGCACATTTATATCTACTGTACATGCACAACCTACTTCCACAGAATTCACAGACTACACACAACTGAACATTATACATTTGACCCCTGTTCAGTTAACTCCCCCACAAATATCTGTACTTTGACTAGGGCTAGGTTTTTGCCCTTCACAATTAATAGATATCATGGAAACTATAAAATATCAGCAGGTCAAACATTTTGCTATGAATGATTTTAGAACCCTTCAGGACCTTTTGCTTCTGTATGATGCAGGGGCTATTGATTTTGACCTTCCAATTGAGACAATGCAGGACAGTACTGCAAGTTTGACCAATAAGGGCACTTGCTTCAACCCGATTTTTTTTTACATGTTCCTGACCTTTTTGTCTGTCTACTGGCTATCTAAGTATGTATGGCCTTATCCAGAATTGATTTTTAGATGGGTAACCTCTCTACAAGACCACCTTATGTCTAGCCATTATTGTGGGTATGTAAATAGTTATTCTCTACTCCTGTGGCAGTTGTCAATATTGCCCATGGATGACTGAGGGCCCAGACATCTATTTATCTAATGGTCAGTGGCATAAAATATTGTACATTTGCAGACGGTACAAAACAGGGGGTCATCTATCTAATGTTATGTCATTGCCAAGTGTTTTACATTGGGAAAACGATACATCAATTTGGATAGAGAATTGGAAACCACTCTGATTATTTCAGGAATGGTAAAATAGTTACCCCGTTTACAAGACATTTATATCATGTTTATTTCACAAATATGACAAACAGTACCGTAGTCTCAGGGGAGGGAACTGGAATAAATGCATTTTACAATCTGAGGTTCCCTGGATAGAGCAATTAAATGCTGTGGTCCACCCTGGAATAAATGAAATGATTACATCTAAGCCCTTATTATACATTTTTCTAAAGGATGTGCTGCTGCATGTGAATTAAGACATTGTGGGTCATTGTGCTCTGTGTTTTTTCCTTCTTTGTTTTTTTTTTCTTTTTTTCTTTTTCTCTGCTGTTTTTTATTATGTTTATTCTAATGTTTTTCCCTGCTGGAAGTACCATGCTTGGAAATCCAAATGTATGATATATGTATTTACTGTTTCTATACCAATTTCTGTTGTAATTATTTGTTAAACATACATTGTCATGCGCAGTAATTTCCTTGCTGTCAATTGTGATATGCTGGGATTTGGTGAAATTGTGGCCTGCTTTGTTTTTGTTTACTGGTAGGCTGGGGGGGGAGGGTTCAGGCTCTGGGTGGTGCTGGGTATTTTACTCCTCTGGCAGGTATGCAATCCCTGGGGTGGTGAGTATGCCTGCAGTACAACCTTCATGCTCTGGGTGGCTCTTCCCACTGGCCTATTGGCCTACGAGGAGTCAAATTCTTCCCTGCCTTGAAACAGCTTTTTTTGGCAATGCGCACATAACGATTTTTCAGCGTGTGGGCAGTTTAGATTTTTGGCCCAGGGAAGTCATTCGTTGGCCATGTCAGCTTGGCAGGACACACCAGGTTGGAGCATATACAGTGGAAGGGTGTGCATCCAATGGGTATGTGTGTGTATTGCTCCACAGCGGTGGACAGATGCTGTATAGTATTCATCCAAAAGTGAGCTGGAGTTCTATATTAGAGTACTTGAGCCATAGGGATTATGTAACATCTTGGTGTCTTGTATCTTGACCTTTGTCTAGGAATGAGATTGATTTTTATCTTGCGATTTACCTTTCTAAGATATATGTACATCTCATTAATAACCTCTTATGGAAGCTGGGTATATGGCAGGAATGATTTTGAGTGGTGAGATTTAAATATTTGCTTGATACCTTACATTGGTTGATAGTGGTACAAGTTATGTTTCCTTATGTTGCTTTTATATCTACAGGCACTAGTTCCTTTTAGCTTTTCACTTTTTTGGTTATAAAAATCTTTGGGACACCGGTTTGGTTTATCACTGTCCACCTGCCTGCTTTACATTTTGAGATTTTCTCTTGAGTGGTATGTATGTACATAAGATATAAAAAGTATATGCACATTTGTGTACAGGTGTATATTTTTATAATTGAGTCACCATGGTTGTAATGTCTCATTTTGTAAGTTATATATGCTTTATCCATTCATATATGCATATACCATCCCCCTTTTGTATACTGCTCCCATACTCGCTGGGTGAAGATTGGCCCCCAGTTGTCTGTGTGTGCTGTTCCCCCTGTGCCCACCTGGTTTCTCTGGGTAAGCCCATCTTTCCCCTCATCTCAGTTATATTGTATTGTACCTTGGCAAGAACAAAGCTAGTTTATTCTACATAGCATTATTGTCTATTGTATTTTTGTTATGTTATTTGTATCTTCCTAAGGTCATGGTCATGGTAGTATGGGATTTTCTAGGTGTCATATTACAGTCTAAACATACCTTGGGAGGACGATTAAAATTACATAGTTTATTGGAATACAAGGTTAAAATTCAATAAAGAAAAATAAGTGTCCTTCAATTCTCAACAGGTGCAATACCCAGTGCTCCCCAAGGGATAGACAAAGCAAATATCTCCTCTTACCAGATAATTAGACCTGTCAAGGTCTGTAAGCGCTTCAGTGAGTAATCTCACTTCAGGTATAAGTCACCTCTCCTGTTCAACCTGCTTACTGGATGCCAATGATACAAGCCACTGCATGTACCAATCCTTCAGGGAACCTCAAACCCGGTCATATGATATGCCAATAGAAGAGGAAAAGACTAATTGTGCAATGTTCAATAAAAGCACATGGGTTTACCTACAGCAGAAAATAGTCACAGGCATTTGGAATCAAACAATCATCCTAAACCCTCCATGGGCATCACAACGTCACCGCTATTCCTTGCCTTGCCTTATGTACATTTTGTCTAATGAGACATCTTCTGTGAGGCAGAAGATGTTTCATTAGACAAAACATCTTATGGCATTTACACAGCAAATTGCATGGTACAGATAGGCTGTGATTGACCCTGTCTGTACCATGTGATCACTGTAACAACTCACAGCTAACAACACAATTGTACACAATTGATGGCATGAAAAGAAGCCATTCATTGTTCGCAATTGCTAAATAATTTGCTGTGATTGGTTATAGTGATCCCTTGGTACCGTCGGTACACTGATTAGTCATCGGGTGCATCAGGTGGACACAGCCACATGTGATGTCCTCCCGAAACGATTAATGTCCATTAATTGACAATAGGCTGGGTGGAAAGTGGTGATGCCTGAACACATTTTTGCAACTTTTACATGTGTTATTAAATCTGTACATATCATCACAACAGTGTTGTGTATTTAGGTGGATTATGCCTCTTTTTTTTCAAGACAATTTGGGCTTTCATTTAGTGATCAATGGTAATGGATATCTATTTTTTATTATGAAAGAAAAACTGGCCCAAAATAGCAAAAAAATTATTTAAAACAGCTGTATATTTCTTGCTATTACCATAATTTACCACCACAAAATAACCCAAAATAAATTCTCCTGCTCCTGACGATCACAGCAATACCACATATGTGTATGTTATTTGTTGTTTGTAGCAGGGCCCAAAAGCAATGTTGCTCACATACCTTTTTTTCATTCTACCTAAAACACACTGACCCTAAATGACACTAATACTAATTTAAATAATGTTTAAAAAGAATTCCTAACCTAGTTCTAACTTTTTTTGTATCTTTTTTTTTACACTGTATTTTTATTTACATCTTCATCTCCTCTCTTCTCATTCAGAAGAGGAAGTAAACACAGGGGCGGGCTGATCACTGGATCCTTATCAATATTGCAAGACTTGGGGCTCTCCGCGGGAACCTGGTCTCTCTGCTGGGAGCGTGCTGTATGGCACACTCCCATCACAATATACAGAAAATATACAGCCCCGTGGGAAAAAAGCCTAGTCCAGTGAGGCTGCATATGTGTGTACTGTTGGTGGGAAGATGTTAAAGTGAACACAACTTCCACTTACAAGTCCTCAAGCATTCTCCAAATACCTTGTTATCACTACAAGTGGTTCTATTGTTCCTACAAATGCAAAGGAGGCAGAGGTTAATCTTGCCTTGCATCATGGGATATTCTGGTATAATCTAAAGGCAGGAGTTATTCATTTGAATTTTAAAGGTGAAACTATATAGGATTTGTACCAATTTATTTTTTTCATCCAGAAACAAGAATAGTTGGCATTCCTTAATATAAATGTCATGAATATGCATCAAGCCTGTCTGCCTACCTGATCTCCATGTGTTCATTAGAGGCAGATCCTGCTCTGGTTCCCCTTTTTATCACTTCCTCTTCCTGTATGGCTCCACCCTAGTCCATCCCAGGAAGCCTATATTAACCGTTGCTCTACAGGTCTGCAGTGTTCCTATGCTTACTTCCTGTCTGCAGTGTATTGCTAGTTCCTGGTTGCAGAGTGCTACGATCATCTTCCGTGTACCGTTTTGGCTTGTCCCCGACTTCCCTGTCTGCCTGTGCCCCTGACTATTTGCATGTTCCACGGTTATCCTTGTCTGCCTGTTGCCCTGACCTCGGCCTGTCCATCACCACTGTTTGTCCTGCTGGCTGCCTCCCCCTTCTCCCTGCGGAGTGTGACTTGAGGAATCCCGGGAACGCGACCTGGACCCAGTTGCGGCCAAGACCATCCCTACCACCAAGGGCTCTGGTGAATACAAAACTGGGTCTTAGACTCCGCGCCCTGGGTGACCTTAGGTTCACGCTTCGTCTCTGCTAGCAGCAGTCGGCCATAGGATTCACCACCCTGTGGTGCATCCCTGACCCCTACGGGGTGCACTTGTCATCTGGCTACGGGTGACCTGACAGTTTGAACAGCCATGAATCCGGCCGACATGCCGCTTCCCGCAGATGATCCATTACAGTGCATTGTTCGCAGACTCGAGACGCATGAAGCTAATCAGGATCAGGTGATGCGTTTCCTTCAGGATCTGGCTTCCCGCTTTGATCAGCTTCAGACCTCGCTGGGAACCCCGAATCCGCAACCCCAAGTACAACCAGCAGCTGCACCTGTTGCACCAGTCGCAGAGTCGCATTCACTGAAGTTATCACCTCCAATCCGTTTTTCTGGAGACTCCAAAGCACTATTCATTTTGAGCTCCTGCCCCAGTACTTCTTGTCTGATCGGGCCAAGATAGCCTATATCATTTCTCTCCTCTCCGGGGAGGCCTTAGCCTGGGCTGCCCCTCTGTGGGAATTGAATGATCCAGTGGTTTCTAGCCTGCCTGTTTTCTTGAAACTTTTTCGGAATATCTTTGAAGAACCGGCTCGTGTCTCTTCAGCAGCCAGCGCCCTTTTACGTCTCCGCCAAGAATCCCGTTCAGTGGGACAATATTCTCTGCAGTTCCGTATCCACTCAGCTGAACTGAGCTGGAACAATGAGGCCTTAGTCGCAACCTTTTTGCATGGCCTATCTGATAGAGTGAAGGATGAACTAGCAGGAAGAACCATCCCCACTGATCTGGACGGAGTGGATATCCTTCCTTGTTCTACCTAAGACCTCAGCTCCTATCGTTTTGGGTCTTCCTTGGTTAAGACTCCATTCTCCTCACATTGACTGGACTGCCGGACAGATCCTGGCTTGGGGCCCCTCCTGTTCCACGTCTTGCCTACCCAAGGTTGCCCCAAAAGAGAAACTTCCTGTTGCCACCATTCCAGAATCTTTTGCTCGTCCCACCACATGTAGTGATGTCCGGAATGTGTCCTGCAATAGTCAGGCTGATGCACTTTCTAGCCAATGTAGCACTCTGGATGAGGAGCCCGTCTGTGAACCTGAGCCGATCATTCACTCCAGTTTACCGTTGACTGTCCCTAAAACGCACAGCCAGGCTAACTTGTCTGCGAGTTCTGCAGTCACTACGCCTTGTGATGCGATTCGGGTAATCGCTACACCTGAATATGCTATTCAATCGGCCTCTGCATCAGCTATGCCAGGTCAGCCCATGCCCAGTGAGCCTCCTACCTTTTCTTGTTCAGGCCCTCCTGCAACCTGTCTAAGGGGCTCAATCCATCCTTTGGATAGATTGCCATCGTCGGCCAAATGGGGTTTTCTACCTTGTTTTCAGGGCTCTCTGCATTCTGCTGGTTTCCCTGCTATCCAGCTTGACTCCTGTGCCCTGTCACCTTCTAACCAACCTGACTTCAGGGTTCCTCTGACCTCTGCCCAGTCTGATGGTCCTGTGCTTAATCCCCAGTTCATCTTTAAGGGTCTGCTTGATCCTCCTCGGATTCCTGTTGACCCTCTCATGCCCTTACTTATTCCTAAAAGGCCTTTGGTCCTCAATAAATCCTCTCCTCCTGTCCCTACTTCGGTTCTGGTCAATGAGGATACTCAAGTTCTGGATTCTCGTCTCCGCAGAGGCGTTCTTCAGTACCTTGTGCTTTGGAAAAGATTTGGTCCTGAGGAGGCGTCTTGGATTTCTGCATCTGAGATCTTTGCACCCCATTTGTCGAAGAGGTTTCTTCTGGGATTCCCCTTTAGCCCTGGCTCCAGGCTGGGGAGGGGGAGGGGCCTTAAGAGGGAGGGTACTGTCATGAATATGCATCAAGCCTGTCTGCCTACCTGATCTCCATGTGTTCATTAGAGGCAGATCCTGCTCTGGTTCCCCTTTTTATCACTTCCTCTTCCTGTATGGCTCCACCCTAGTCCATCCCAGGAAGCCTATATTAACCGTTGCTCTACAGGTCTGCAGTGTTCCTATGCTTACTTCCTGTCTGCAGTGTATTGCTAGTTCCTGGTTGCAGAGTGCTACGATCATCTTCCGTGTACCGTTTTGGCTTGTCCCCGACTTCCCTGTCTGCCTGTGCCCCTGACTATTTGCATGTTCCACGGTTATCCTTGTCTGCCTGTTGCCCTGACCTCGGCCTGTCCATCACCACTGTTTGTCCTGCTGGCTGCCTCCCCCTTCTCCCTGCGGAGTGTGACTTGAGGAATCCCGGGAACGCGACCTGGACCCAGTTGCGGCCAAGACCATCCCTACCACCAAGGGCTCTGGTGAATACAAAACTGGGTCTTAGACTCCGCGCCCTGGGTGACCTTAGGTTCACGCTTCGTCTCTGCTAGCAGCAGTCGGCCATAGGATTCACCACCCTGTGGTGCATCCCTGACCCCTACGGGGTGCACTTGTCATCTGGCTACGGGTGACCTGACAATAAAATCTCATAAAGATTCTAATAATTACCAGTCAGAGGGTTATTAAACACTATTTTTAAGAATGAACTAAAACAGTAGCCACAAAATCAAGGAGAAAGAGTAGAGAATTATTTTATTTTATTTTTTAACATAAAGGAGAACATTGTTAAAGCAGAAATTCAAGTCTGTTATAGTAAGTTTGGAATGTGTTTTGCAGAAATAGAACATTGTTACTCTATAAGATGAAATAGTCTCTAAATATTGCAAAGCTATGTCCCGATTTAGTCTACCAAATGAAGTGATGTAATATAATAGTTATCATCATTGCTTTGACTTCAAAATGTACAGTATGTAAAATTGAATTTATATTATTATATTACCCCACTGCAATAACTAAAATAGGTCATCTGTTCACCAAATTTAACAAGTTGTTTTAAGACACCCCAGAAATAGGGAGACAAGATGCAAATATCAGTAATTACATACTGGCAGTTGTACTGAATAGAAATATATCCCTATAAATTTACCAACCTAAGCCTGTATAGCGGAATTACTTACAGAGTTGAATAAAAATGCAGACACTCTTAGATTATATTGAGTAACAGAAGTAATAAGCTGTAATTCCTGGCATGTTCATTTTTTAGAGAGTGTGCAACTTTCGAGTAGGCAAACTGTAGTGTATTTTTTAATCTTCACAATAGTTAAACATACAGTAGTTTTATTTTATTTTTTTACTGGATCTCTTATTTTCCTAAAAATTCAAGATATAGCAGATGCACTACATAGGAACTGTGTATAACTAATCAGGTAGGTGACAAAGTGTGTGCATTACCGACTTGTGAACAAAGTGAATTAACTAAGTGGAGTTAAAAAACAGGGCTTTAAAACAAAGGGATTTCAAAGCCTGTAATGTTTTTATTTTCTAGTACGCAATATAAATAGCGTGCCACTTGCATGCATAAATAAAGCAGCAGGATTAGGGTGAATACCTTTGCAGCAGTTGTGAGCATTTTTTTATTTTTTTATTCTCTATCTAAAATATTATATATATATATATATATATATATATATATATATATATATATATATATATATATATATATATATATATATATATATATATATATATATATATATATATATCAGTATATATATTAAACACAATAATAATTCCAAATGTATTACTCAACATATAATAATAATTCAAAAATATCAAATATAATACATCATAATATTAATAATAGAGATATGTGGTAAAAAAATATATATACAGCACACACTATCCTTACACCAAAACTTTTCTAAAATGCTTTTCCTTAAAACATAATTTCACACAACAGCACTCTCTCTCCACCACTGTCCCTCAATCATTGCACTGCACAAAAAAAAGACAAAGTTAGGCAGCCCATAAATAAAAAAAAATCCTTTTACCACTGGTTGTAGGAAAGAATATTGCTTTTTTTCCCCATCAACACATTTAGTGTTGATGGGGCAATGCCTTCCACAGTGCTTTTGTATTCTACCAGCATGGGGGATCGCAAAGAGCCTTCCCAGCCAGCAGAACACAAAAAGGGTCTGTTAGATCTATATATTCAAACGACATGGAGGTTATTACTGATGTTCAAATTAGTGATAACTTGGGTAACAATGTTTACAGTGTAATTTCATTTACTGTAAGATAAAGGAAAGAAAGGAAAGAAAGACATGTTGGTATGTTGGAATTTCCGATGGAATTTTCCGTCAGAATTCCGATGAAGCTGACTTCCATCAGTCTTGCAAAAAGACCCCCCCGGGGGGAAAAACAAGAGATAAAGATGCCAAATGTGGGACGTGCCGCATAGAAAAAGTGGATTTTTGACACCCATCACCAACACGGGATGCATGCATGCTAATTTGCTCAGACTTGCATGCACAATGTCAGACTAAAACACTACAGCCGAGAAAAATTAATTTCAATGCTCCCAAGCATGCGTCGACTTGACTCTGAGCATGCGTGGGTTTTTTCTCTGTCCAAGTTGCACACAGACGAAAGGAATTTCCTATTGTTTTTTTCCATCGGAAACATGTTCTATTTCTAAACACCAACAGAAAAAGTCACACACACGATCGGAATTTCCGATGAAAAAAGTCCATTGGAATTTTTTCATCAGAAATTCCGATCGTGTATACGCGGCATAAATAAAAAAATCTTGAATAAGTTGCTCGCCATACTGTATGATTTGTAAGAATGAATGCCCCAGGGATTATATGGGCAAGGGTAAAATGTACCAGGTTTTTAAGAGATAACAAAGTATAAAAAAATAGAGATTGGCATAATTTTTTTTACAAATTTACACACCTAAAAACAATAGGATCAGACACATAATTAATATACAGCTGCTAAATTTTAGAGCACACAAATGATCTCAACGAAAAGTCGGGTGAGATGTCTGATCACAAAAAAAGGGGGGGGGGGGTTGTAATCACTTCCTTCCTCAGGGGTTAAGCTGAAGAAAGCTGTTATCTTTCTATTGAAAAAAAAGTATATATAGGATAAAAAAGAGACAGTCGCGCTGGCGCGGGATGAAAATACAAACGTCCAGTGGCGGTGTGGTGTACTGCAGCCCAAATAGGAATATGCCCCAAGATACAGTGAAGTATCAAGGGGCTTCTGTGTGCTGGGGAGACTTGATGCATCATAAACAAAGGGGACCACATAATTCAATGCCAAAATACATCAAATAAATTAAAAGCTGAATTGTATGCAATAGAGCAGGAATATTGAGACTGAAGTCAAGGCCTGTACATCTTAAATAGTTTGTAGCACCGTGACACTAGAAGGAGAGGGCAAAAAACATGACAAAATTAATTAAAAAAAAGAGTCAATTGTTAAAATTAAATTGAAGCCATATATAGCCAACAAGAAAGAAGGAGAGGGGAGAGGGAGGGGCGCTGGCATAGTAAGGCATATCAGTTGGAACATAGACAGAAGGAGGGATACAATTGAAGGGAATCCATACTCATCTATTACTATGATGAGAAGCAGTGTAGTTAGATGAAACCTAGACGATCTATATAGAGTAAACAGGGAAGGAAAGGGGAGGGCAGCATTATAAATCTCTATTGAAGCCTCCAGAGGAGAAGTCAGGTAAAAACCACTTCAGATTGTCGGCTTCATTTAGGCCTGGCGGAGATGTAGCATTCAAATTAGATATCCACCTCAGCTTGTGCTGTAGGAGGAGCGTGTTAAAGTCCCCTCCATGGGGGGGTGTATTCGATCCAGTACAAGGATAGACACCTTAGAAAAAATGTCACTGTGGGCCTGCAGAACATGCCTCCCCAAGAGGAAATCAGGGTTGCTGGTCTGCATGGCTCTAATGTGGTGGTAAATTCTTTGTCATGGTTTTTGTATAGTTTTTCCCTATGTAGAAGCAATTACAACTACATAGTAAAAGGTACACTACTCCCATGGTCTGACAGTTAGAAAAGTGTCTAGGGGTGAAAAGACTGCCTTTGGGTAAATGTATATTTTTTCTAGAGTCCATGTATTTACAGTATGTACAAGATCCACACGGAAATGTACCAAACAGTTGACATGGATCACCCCAAGCAGAACTTCAAAATACACTTCTAACCATGAGGTCTCCCACAGATGTCGCCGTATGTAGGTGGCCGCAGGGACAAAGGGTCCCACTGTGGGGTCTGAGGTTAAGAGATGCCAGTATTTTTTACAAATTTGTTTTATTTTACCATGATCATTGGTGTAGTTGGTAATAATCCTATGACCCTCATTGAAGGGTTTAACCTTCTTCGATAATATCAGATAGTGTCTATTGTTGGCATCCACATGATTATATGCGTAGCCAGGGGTACAATAAGTGCCCATGGCCACTCCCCTGTACCTGGAGGAAAAATTGTCTGTCAAAGGAAAAAAACTTATGTTTAAGTATGTGTTCCAAAGAGAGAAATATAAACTCAATGAAGGATTCATCATGGTGACTGATCTGGGATAATAATTTACGAATGCATGTGAGCCCTCTAGAGGGTGGTATCAAACTATTGAGGACATTTACATCTACGGTGGCCAGAATGCATCCTTCAGACACCTGTACACTTTCAATGATTTGTAAAAGGTGAATGGTGCCATAAAAACATAGTAGGGTAACGCAAGGACAAAAGGTTTTAAGGTGCTCATCTACCAATCTCGACAGGTTCTCAGTAATGGCACCATTACCAGAAAGTATTGGTCTACCTGGAGGGTCTATGGCATTTTTATGAATTTTAGGAAGTGAATAAAAAGTAGCCATTCTCGGATAGGGGATGTGAACAAAGTTCCATGTTTGTTTAGAAATAACCTTATTCTAAAATGCATTGTTGACAAACGAGTAGACATGTGCACACTGAAATGTTTTGTTTCGGATTTTCGTTTTCGTCCGAAAAATACATTTATTTAGTTACTCCCGATATTCATTTTTATTTATTTTGTTTTTCGTTGGAAATTGCATTCATCTGAAAATTTGAACGAATCAAGGTTGACTCTGTCTTTGAAGGCTTATGGTGTCTGACTATCTGTCGAATGTTCAAAGAAGATTCGACGGAGCAGCGAAACTTTACGACGCTGCAATAATACTTTTCCGGTCGAATGTTCCGCCTACAAGCTTTACTAGAATTCTAATGTTGTATGACTAGTAATAATTATATTTATTAATTATTATTACTAGTCAACTAGTTAGTCGGCCCATAATTTTTCTATAGCCTATGGGCCGAGCATTTGACCGGAAATGTATGATTGCAGCGGCGTACAGTTTAGCTGCTCCATCAAATCTTCTTATGTCGCATACATACGATCGGTTCGTCTGATGAAAACGGTCTGATGGACCGTTTTTATCAGACGAACTGATCGTGTGTGGGCCCCATCATTTTTTTTCCCATCGGTGAAAAAACTTAGAACCTGTTTTAAAATTATCTGATGGATCATCCACTTGTTTAACCTCCCTGGTGGTATGATTCTTTCAGAAAAAAGGTGCTGAAAGCGGTACCATTATTTGCAAGGAAATTTGGCGTTTTATATTGTAGGCCTGTAATTTTTAGAAATAACTCACTTAAATCTGACCAAACAAGAAACTAGTAGGCATCCCGGGTATGACATTTTTTTAAAAACAAAATTATAAATTATAATATAATAAATAATTATAAATAATTATAACAAATAATAATATAATTATAATAAAAATTATTCAATAATGTAATCAAATCAAAATCCCTGAATTTTGCTCAGTTGCAGAATTGTTGCTGTCATTTTTTTTTTTTTATGACGAATTTCCCCACAAATCGCTATCGCACAATTCTGCAAGTGATTATAATTTATTATCGCTGTTTTTTAGCTGCTCTAAAACTATTTTTGACATAAAGGGACACTTTTGGTTGCTATGGACAATCTACAGTTTGCAGGCAGAAAGAAAGGTTTTTATTATATAAAATGACATGTAGGGCACTGGGCAGACCACTAGGGACAAGGGGTGTGTGTATTTTTTACATACAGTACTGTAATCTATAAGATTACAGTATACTGTATGTAATGTGTTTGTTTACGTTTTTGAATTTGGCACCGTTCTCCGCTCCCGTGCGTCGTAACGTCGCAGGGAACGGAGATCGGCGGCACAGGAGGACGCTGTGTGAATCGAGCGAGGTCCCGCTCGCTCACACAGCGCGGTGGCATCGCTGGATCCAGGGACAAGGTAAGTAAACACTCCCTGTGGATCCAGCGAGGCGAGCCCGAGTCTGACTCGGGGTTACCGCTCGCAGCATGAAAATCTAACCCCGAGTCAGACTCGGGAATATCGCCAGGCAGGTTAAGAAGAGATTCTAAGTTGATCTATCATATCTCTAGAATCACTTTACTCTAGTAAGGATTTAAGATTATTATACATTTTTTTTCTAACACCCTAGAGAATAAAATTGCGGTCTTACAAGCACACTTTTTTTGTAAAAAAAAACACTTTTTTTAATTAAAAAATAAGACAATGGTAAAGTTAGCCATTTTTTTATATTGTGAATGATAATGTTACGCTTCAAAATTGTGCCCGCTCGTGGAATGGTATCAAACTTTTACCCTTATGCTTTTACTCCATAGGCGACACTTAAACAATTCTACAGGTTGCATGTTTTGAGTTACAGAGGAGGTCTAGGGCTAGAATTATTGCTCTTGCTCTCTAACGATCAGGGCAATACCTCACATATATGGTTTCAATACCGTTTTCATATGTGGGTGCTGCTCATGTATGCATTTTTTTCTAATTTATTTTACTTTATTTTATTTATTTTTAACTGTTTAAATTGGTTTTTTTTTTTTTTAACACAAGGAACCCACTAGGGCAGGAGTCTCAAACTCAAATTACCTGAGGGCCACGAGACGAGTTTTCATATCCCATGGGGGGCCGCATGCAAACTTTCAAACTTCAAAAACAACAGCACTGGTGTCAGCGGACGCATTATTACCACCAGCACTGGTGTCAGTGGATGCATTATTAACCCTGACCACTACACTGCACACCGACCACTACACTGCACATCGACCACTACACTGAACACTGACCACTACACTGCACACCGACCACTACACTGCACACCGACCACTACACTGCACACTGACCACTACACTGCACACCGACCACTACACTGCACACCGACCACTACACTGCACACTACACTGACCACTACACTGCACACTACACACTGACCACTACACACTGACCACTGAACACTAAACACTGAACACTACACACTGACCACTACACTACACTACACGATGACCACTACACTGCACGATGACCACTACACTGCACACTGACCACTACACACCCCACTGACCACTACACACTGACCACTCACCATCAGGGCACAGCACATCAGGTCACAGAGCCAAGCACATCAGGGTACAGGGCACAGCGCACATCAGGGTACAGAGCCCAGCACATCAGGGTACAGGGCACAGCACATCAGGGTACAGAGCCCAGCATATCAGAGCACAGCACAACAGGCCACATCAGGGTACGGGGCATGGCAAGGCACATCAGGACAAGGCACATGGCACATCAGGGCACAACACATCAGGACAGGGCACATGGCACATCAGGGTACAGAGCCCAGCACATCAGGGTACATGGGGCACATCAGGGTACATGGGGCACATCAGAGCACATGGGGCACATGGACCACATCAGGGTAGATGGGGCACATCAGGGCACATGGAGCACAATCAGGGTACATGGGGCACATTAAGGCACATGAGGGCACACTCAGGGTACATTGGGCACATCAGGGTACATGGGGCACATCAGGGCACATGGGGCACATCAGAGCACATGGGGCACATCAGAGCACATGGGGCACATCAGGGCACATAGAGCACAATCAGAACACATGGAGCACAATCAGGGCACATGGGGCACAATCAGGGCACATGAGGGCACAATCATGGTACATGGGGCACATCAGGGTACATGGGGCACATCAGGGTACATGGGGAACATGAGGGCACACTCAGGGTACATGGGGCACATCAGGGTACATGGGGAACATGAGGGCACAATCAGGGTACATGGGGCACATGACAGCACAAGCAGGGTACATGGGGCACATCAGAGCACATGGGGCACATGGGCCACATCAGGGTACATGGGGCACATCAGGGTACATGGGGCACATCAGGGTACACGGGGCACAATCAGGGCACACCAGGGTACATGGGGGACATGAGGGCACATTTGGGGTACATGGGGCACATCAGGGTACATGGGGGACATGAGGGCACAATCGGGATACATGGGGCACACTCAGGGTACATGGGGCACACTCAGGGTACATGGGGCACATGACGTCACAATCAGGGTACATGGGGCACATGAGGGCACAATCAGGGCACATGAGGGTACATGGGGCACAATCAGGGTACATGGGCACATGAGGGCACAATCAGGGTACATGGGGCACATGAGGGCACAATCAGGGTACATGGGGCACAGGTCAGTGTTTACTTGTGTTGTGGTTTTCTTCACATGCAGAGTAAAGCAGGAAGCGTCTGTCATAAGTTCACTTCTCTCTCATGTCACGCTGTGGCTGCTCCCAGCCCCCCCCCCCGGCGGCCCCCCCTCTCTTCTCGTCCATCCCAGGTGATATCACAAGCAAATAGGGATGGACGAGAAGAGAGGGGGGGCCGCCGGGGGGGGCGGGGAGCAGCCTCAGCGTGACATGACAGACAAGTGAACTTATTACAGACGCTTCCTGCGCTACTCTGCATGTAAAGATAATCTACTCCCCCCCACTACCGCGACACCCCCCGCCCTGCCTGCGGGCCATTTATAACCGGTCTGCGGGCCACAAATGGCCCGCGGGCTGGTACTTTGAGACCCCTGCACTAGGGGATGAAAAAAAAAGGAACATTTTGGTCCCCTTAAATTTTTTGTATATAGAGGTCACAATATTGAGTTATAAGGTAGGAGGAATGAGCACAATGCACTTTTAAATAACACAATATAGGTAGGGAGGTGGGGGGTATTCCCCCCTCCCCCTTTTTTTCCTCCTTCCCTAGCCCACGGAGATGAGGGGGAGAAGAGAGGGCCTAGGTAGAAGAGAGAGAAAATCTAGGAGGTTGCAGGATAGAACCATAATGTTGTCATTGGTTGTTACTTGTTGATTTTCTTTTATGTTAATGTAATTTGTATGTATTTTTGAATGTGATTCTTTTTGTATGTTATATGTTATACTTGGGTATGAAAAATAAAATAAATTCAAAATTGATAAATGCGAGAAAAAAAAATGGGTCACTTTTATTCCTACTACAAAGAATGTAAACATCCCTTGTAATAGACATGAAATGACAGGTCCTCTTAAATATGAGATATGGGGTCAAAAAGACCTCAGATCTCATATTTGGACTAAAATGCAAAAACTATTTTGTCATTTTAAAAAATTACAAAAAAAAATGCCCTTTAAGAGCTTTGGGCGGAAGTGACGTTTTGACATTGCTTCCGCCCTTATATGGTATAGAGATGGATGGGGCCATCTTGCCCTCACTCATATCCATACCCAGCAGGAGATAGGACCCAATCGCCAGAGGGCACGGGAGAGCGGCTGTGATCTAGCTGCGAATCTGCTGCAGAGACCACAATTATCGTAAATTGGACCGCCGCCTGAAGAGATGTATACCTGGGTTATGGCAGCTGCTGCCATAACAGAGATATCCCTCTTCAAAGTGCCAATGTATATAGTCGTGTGACGGCCCGGAAATGGTTAATCACCTCAAATTTGTCCAGTTTGTTATTTGGACAAAAAGTGAGACCTTTGGACAAAACTGAAATTTCATCTGTCGTGAGAGGAAAGATTAATTATGTTTACTGAAGAAAAAGGTTGTGTGTTCAAGGTGGTGTTTGTGTCAGGGGGGCAGAAGAGTTCCCCTGTTTTTTTGGAAAGAATATGGTGAATAGGTGTGACAAATAGTGAAGAAGCATTAGCAGTTGCTGCTGATGCTCGAGAACCGGCAGTGTCTGATGGTAGCCGAAGGATTGACACCATCACGCTGCCTCTTCGGTCCTCTGGTGCACTTGGACTGTTTAGAGGAAAGATGAGACACATTGGATGACATGGAGGGGGTGTCCGACATGTCCGATTGCACAGGATATTGTGTCGGACCACGTTGAAAACTACATATACTGTATGATACTCAGGGGGATAAAATGTTTTTTAATGAAGAGCACAGAAGACAAATAGGAGTGTTTCGGGATATAATGAGCAATAGCATTTACCAGTAACAAATATAAAAAGTTAAAACCATGTGACAAAATTCTAGTGTAACAAAAGCAATTAATAAGGAATGCAACATGATATTCAAGAGTGCAATCAGATCAAATAACATACCAAAACACATATTACTACACTCTAAAACATGGTTTGTTGGATTTACTTTAAAAAGGCAGCAATTTGCATTAATTTTTTTTTATTAAATTTGCAAATATAAAACCTACATGTGCAAAACATAAACTTTTCTTACATTTCAGTTGAAAAATTAACACCAACAATGTATTTATTGTAAGCTATTCTAACGTAACATTCTGTGTTTTCCCATTTTTCCAACTTTTCCTTAGCTTATTTATTTTTCACTTATAGCTTTCATAGTTTGTAAAAGACCCCCCAAACCATACATTTTCTGAAAGCACATGATCAGTAGAATGAAAAGAAGGTGCTACTGATTTTCTTTCCCCTTGCACAAATGTTTATGAAACCAATATATTTTCAAACAATACACCATACAAAAAAACATTATTAGCAGATAAAAAAACCATACATTTTACAAAATTCCCACCAAATATAAAAGCTTAATCTATATTGAGTTAAAAAATAACAAATGTTTTTAACTTTTAAATTGCACCTTTTTGCGAAGTGGTGAAAATGATACATAGTAACACTCGCGTTTACTATGATCAGCTGTCAGTGGGCATATAGGAGGGATCAGTAGTGATCTCTGCATGCACCCTTTTTACTACAGTGGGAGCCTAGTAAAAAAAAATGTGAAATAAGAAAACACAAATTAATGTGCAAATGAATGTCCATCAATAAATAAAACACTGAAGAACATGTGGCCACATCGATCATCATGGACAGGACATTCTTCCCAACTATATGAAGTAGATGAAATACTCTTACCGGATCCAGAGGATCTGCCTGTCAGTGACAGCAGATCTTGAAAGTGTGGACTGTCCCAGGGAGGATAAACTCGACTTGTCCAAAGGCTGGATGATAGGAACCGTACGTTTGACCTGGATGTAGCTCGATGGTCCTGGACCGGAACCTCTCAGTGGAAGTGAATCAATCTGGATCAAACGGATGAACCACAAAAGAAGGAGGAAGAAAAACCCCCTACTTCAAGCCAAGGTTGCGTAGTAAAACAAAATATCCCACAAAGGGACATAAAGGATGATGGTGGAGCTTGGAACTTTATCCAGCAGGTCATGCAAGGAAAAAGAAAATCAATGCTCCGGATGGTGCAGATCAAAAGGATAAGGTTTTGTTGTAATAAAACCAAACAAAATGCTGACATAAAAGTGATCACAAAAATATAAAAGAGAATAAAAGCAATATGGGGAGTAGGCGTACCAAACCCTATGCGTTTCATTCTAAAGGAGATGCCCCAGTTGAAGTCCTTTAGGACGAAACGTGTAGGGCGCATACACACGGACAGTTTTCCTGTCCTGTGTATAAGGCATTAGCCTTTTGTCCGTCAGTTATTGGGCAAACATCTATGATCACTTGAATTTATCCAAATTTGAAAATTGAGCTAACAGGAGTACTATTTTATGTTCTATGCCATAACTTGTTGTAATGTTTTTTGTAAGAATTGCATAAATACCATGTAAGACCAATGTATGTATGTGTTTATTTTATTTTTTTGTTTTTTGGTTTGTCCCTGTTTTTGTTTGTTTACTGCTTTTGTAATTGTAAATTGTTTTTGTCTGTGTTTTGAAAAAATGAATAAAAGCTTATATTTAAACAATCACAAGAATAAATTCCAAATATATATATATATATATATATATATATATATATATATATATATATATATATATATATATATATATGTATTAAACAAACAGTGAACAGCTATCAATTAAGAAGGGTAAACCAAAGAATAGAAGAAGGATACGGCTGTTCCCTCTCCTCCCCCGTCCCCCGTCCCTTGGAAGAGAGAAAACAACCGCACCTTCCACCTCTAAAGGAACATAAAAAACATAAAAAATAAGAAAACTACCCCCCCAGGGATGTTAGCATTTAGTTTTGTTCTTAACCACTTGCCCACCGGGCCTATTTTGGCACTTCTCTCCTTCATGTAAAAATCTAAAATTTTTTTTGCTATAAAATTAATCAGAACCCCCCAAACATTATATATAAATATATATATTTAGCAGACACCCTAGGGAATAAAATGGCAGTCATTGCTACTTTTTTTCTCGCAAAACAGTAAAGTTAGCACATTTTTTTTGTATAATGTGAAAGATGATGTTACGCCGAGTAAATAGGTACCTAACATGTCACACTTTTTAAAATTGCGCACACTCATGAGAATGGCGCCAAACTTCTGTACTTTAAAATCTCCATAGGCGATGCTTTAATTTTTTTTACAGGTTACTATTTTCGAGTTACAGAGGAGGTCTAGTGCTAGAATTGTTGCACTAGCTCTAACACACGCGACGATACATCACATGTGGGGTTTGAACAGTGTTTACATATGTGGGCGAGCTACCGGGGACAGGGGCTTTTTAAAAGTGTTTTTTTTTTTTTACTTTTATTCCTATTACAAGGAATGTAAACATCCCTTGTAATAGGAATAACTGTGACAGGTCCTCTTTATGAAGAGAGGTGGGGTCAATAAGACCTCACATCTCTCCTCCAGGCTTAAAAGCATGAGATTATGAAAAAAATTCACTAATCTCATTCTGACAGCCGCAATTGCGACTTTGTTCACTTCCGGGTACCCGGGCGTGATGTCATAACGTTGCGCCCGGGCCTCTGACTGTCATAGAGAGGACTGGTGACCATCTGGTCACCAGTCATCTCTATGCTTCCCAGCCAGTGCCGGCCGATTCGTTCTCTGGGCCCCCAATGGCACGGGAGAGCCCGGAGAAGCACGGAATGGCAGCGGGAGGGGGGGAGTCTATAAGAACTGCTGCTTTGATCATTCTTATCGTGCAGAGAATCTCCGGCTGAAGACGGAGATATCTGAATGATGCCTGTAGCTGCAGGCATAATTCAGATATCACCGGTTAAAAGAACGAGGACAACCGAGCCCTTCTTTATTGTGCATAGTGTGCCCACTACCCTCCTCCCTGACTGGGAACCATGCATTTGAAAGTGAAACAATTCTCTTAGTCACATCCATACATATTTCTTTTCTTTTTTGATGTCTACCTATATTATCAATTTTTATTCATTCACTCATATCTCTGCACATCGATTTATCTAAGAGCACACCATACAATCACATATGTTAGTTTTTGCATGTGTTCACAGCATTTTTTGAGACTTCAGGTGATCTATTAACCACTTACCCCCCGGACCATATTGCTGCCCAAAGACCAGAGTACTTTTTGAGATTCGGGACTCTGTCGCTTTAACAGACAATTGCGCAGTCGTGCGACGTGGCTCCCAAACAAAATTGGCGTCCTTTTTTTCCCACAAATAGAGCTTTCTTTTGGTGGTATTTGATCACCTCTGCGGTTTTTAGTTTTTGCGCTATAAACAAAAATAGAGCGACAATTTTGAAAAAAATGAATATTTTTTACATTTTGCTATAATAAATATCCCCCAAAAATATATAAAAAACATTTTTTTTCCTCAGTTTAGGCCGATACATTTTCTTCTACATATTTTTCGTAAAAAAAAATCGCAATAAGCGTTTATTGATTGGTTTGCGCAAAAGTTATAGCGTTTACAAAATAGGGGGTAGTTTTATGTCATTTTTATTATATTTTTTTACTAGTAATGGCGGCGATCAGCGATTTTTTTTTTTCGGTACTGCGACATTATGGCAGACACTTCGGACACTTTTGACACATTTTTGGGACCATTGGCATTTTTATAGCGATCAGTGCTATAAAAATGCATTGGATTACTATAAAAATGCCACTGGCAGTGAAGGGGTTAACACTAGGGGGCGGGGAAGGGGTTAAGTATGCCTGGGTGTGTTCTTACTGTGGGGGGGTGGCCTCACTAGGGGAAACACTGATCCTCGGTTCATACATTGTATGAACCGAAGATCAGCATTTCCCCTGCTGACAGGACCGGGAGCTGTGTGTTTACACACACAGCTCCCGGTCCCCGCTCTGTACCGAGCGATCGTGTGTGCCCGGCGGCGATCGTGCCCACCAGGCACACGCACGGGAGTCGGGGGCGAGCGGGGGGCGCGCGCTGGGAGAGAGGACGTCATATTACGTGCTCTCGCCCAGCAGAGCCACCTTGTGGACGTATTTCGACGGTGCGCCGTCGGCAAGTGGTTAAATTGAATTGGTTTATTAATTAATTAAGAAATCATCTAGTCACATGTCAACAAGAAGTATTTATTTGGAATTCATTCTTGTGATTGTTAGCTATGATTAAGCACTGCTTGAAAGTGTGAAACGCGTCAGCTCTTCTGTCCGTTCTGCTGTGGCATGTTTTTTCTATCCCATTTTTTTTAATAAAAGGCAATTTTTGGAGTTTGGCTGTCCAGAACTTCTTTCTATCTCATCGCACAATGTATTGCCCAGACAGAACAGCAGCTCCCAAGCACCATATCTAAACAGAGGAACGACAGCTGCCTAAAAATTCACTGCCTTCTTCTCCTCGTCAGGCCTGGCGAGTGGCCAAGTTGGTGCCAGCAGCGGCCGGGAAATCCCAGCACAGCTCTCCTCTCCTCCCTCAAGACAGAGCCTCAGGCAGCACACAGGGACCCCTCAATATACTGAGAAGACTGGTGAGTTTTCTCCCCCTAACTCACCCACTACATCCAGTCCTGCCAAGTCTAGGCTCAGAACCGAAGAGCCTGAGCACACACAGCCTGTCACAGCTCCCTGCCTGTTCTCTCTCCCTCCTCCACAGCATCATCAGCACTAGATTCTTTTCCAGCCACTGTCTGAAAATACAATGAAAATCATGCTGCTTTCACTGAGACAGACACTCTACACTGACTTATCCAGTGCAGCGTCATCTCTATCTACCACTGTACAACAGAATGAGCAAAGCATTACCTTTATAGAAACAAAAATTGGAGACTAAGGCCGCGTACACATGGTCGGTTCAAACCTATGAAAACGGACTGAAGTTCAGTTCAGTGTTGTCCGTCGGACCATTCTCATTGGATGGATCGACCGTGTGTACACGGCCCTATTCTATGCCCATAATGATCTAGTGGATGGCTTTGCAAACCTCGAGGATCGCTCCAGGTGGAACAATATAAAGTTCTGCAATGTCCTGGAAACGGTCTAAAATTCAGACCTGGTGCAATGCTTGCAGTCTTTTATGCGCACATTGCTACCTGACCTAATTGACCGTGATATGGGGATTGACAGGGTGCACAGACTTCCAAAACCCCCTCACCTTCCAGCTTCCACACCCAGGGATGTATTGGCCCGGCACTAAAAGCACGGTGAGACCTCCCGATCCTTACACTACAATCACTCTCTATGCTGATCTTTCCAAGGCGACTATGGAAAATTCGCAGACAGCTGGTGACCATAACTAAGGCTCTCCAAAATCATAAAATATATAAATAGGGCATCCTTGCCAAACTCCTGATAACTCATCAAAACAAAACCCATGCTAAAAGAACACTTCCTGTGGGCCTTAAACTCCTGAGGAATTGGCGTAAAATTCCAGAAGAAGAGTCGGACCCTTCTGACCACCTTGCAATACACATGGAAACCAGGTGGCATGCCAAGACATCTGGCAATGGAACAAATACCCTTTCCTGCACTCACCCTATTACATAGTTACATAGTTAGTCAGGTTGAAAAAAGACACAAGTCCATCCAGTTCAACCACAAAAAAATAAACAAACAAAATAAAAAAACACAATACAATCCCATACACCCAACTCCATACCCACAGTTGATCCAGAGGAAGGCAAACAACCCCAGCAGAGCATGATCCAATTTGCTACAGCAGGGGAAAAAATTCCCTCCTGATCCCCCGAGAGGCAATCGGATTTACCCTGGATCAACTTTACCTACAAATCTTAGTACTCAGTTATTTTATGTACATTTAGGAAAGAATCCAGGCCTTTCTTAAAGCAATCTACTGAGCTGGCCAGAACCACCTCTGGAAGGAGTCTGTTCCACATTTTCACAGCTCTTACTGTGAAAAAACCTTTCCGTATTTGGAGGTGAAATCTCTTTTCCTCTAGACGTAAAGAGTGCCCCCTTGTCCTCAGTGTTGACCGTAAAGTGAATAACTCAACACCAAGTACACTGTATGGACCTCTTATATATTTGTACATGTTGATCATATCCCCCCTAATTCTCCTCTTCTCAAGAGTGAATAGATTTAGTTCTTCTAATCTTTCCTCATAGCTGAGCTCCTCCATGCCTCTTATCAGTTTGGTTGCTCTTCTCTGCACTTTCTCCAGTTCTCCGATATCCTTTTTGAGAACTGGTGCCCAAAACTGAACTGCATATTCCAGATGAGGTCTTACTAATGATTTGTACAGGGGCAAAATTATATCTCTGTCTCTGGAGTCCATACCTCTCTTAATACAAGAAAGGACTTTGCTCGCTTTGGAAACCGCAGCTTGGCATTTCATGTTATTATTGAGCTTATGATCTACCAAGACCCCCAGATCCTTCTCCACTACAGATCCCCCCAGTTGTACTCCCCCTAGTATGTATGATGCATGCATATTCTTAGTCCCTAAGTGCATAACTTTACATTTATCAACATTAAACCTCATCTGCCACTCAGTCGCCCAATTAGACAGAGCATTGAGGTCGGCTTGTAAATTGGCGACATCCTGCAAGGACGTTATTCCACTGCATAGCTTGGTGTCATCTGCAAAGACAGAAATGTTACTTTTGATCTCAGACCCAATATCATTTATAAATATATTGAAAAGTAAGGGTCCCAGCACTGAACCTTGGGGTACACCACTGATAACATTGGACCATTCCCAGACTATTGAATGGCTGGGAACCTGCAGCACTGTTCACTATAACCTGCCTACCTTGCGAGTGGTCCCTGACCCACCTGTTAACCAGTGGACCATCTCCCCCATCGATTGTTTGCAGTACATTGAGCCCACGGTTTATTCAGGACTCTCCCTTTTTACGTAAAGAACTACCCACCTAAACTCCACACCAGCAAACTTTCAACCACCCTTCAAACAAATTAGTCCCTGATCTCTCCTGTACTGGAAAATTGGTAGCCTATATAGTAGACATGTGCACACTGAAATATTTTGTTTCGGAATTTCGTTTTAGTCCGAAAAATACATTTATTTAGTTACTCCCGAAATTATTTTTTATTTATTTTGTTTTGTTAAAAAAATGCATTTGTCCGAAAATCCGAATTAATTAAGGTCAAATCTGTCATTGAAGGCTCATGGTGTCTGTTGGATGTTCTAAGACGGTTCGACTGAGTAGCTAAACTGTACGATGCCACAATCGTACATTTCTGGTCGAATGTTCCGCCTACAAGCAATAGAAGAATTCTAATGTTGTATGACACTAGTAATAATTATATTTATAAATTATTATTACTAGTCAAACAACATTAAAATTCTTTTATAGCCTATGGGCGGAGCATTTGACTGGGAATGTATGATTGCGGCGTTGTACAGCTTAGCTGCTTGTCAAATCATCTTAGAACTTTCGACAGAAGCCTCCAATGACAGATTCAACATTTGTATGTTTTTCGCTGCTTCGTTGAACCCAAAAAATGTATTGAATCTGTTGGAATAAGTACTTTAGACCTATTTTCCATAGCTTTAGTTTTAGAAAGGATGTGCTTCCAAGCTAATAGTGAAGATTTGATTCTAAGTAGATTAGGTATATTAGCCTTGGGAAGTATGGAGTTAGCCATTGCTAGAGCATAAGGATCATATCTTTTGGTGGCCTCTTTTTCTATATTTAGACATAATTTGTCTTCTAAAGTAGAGAACCCAAATTTCATCTGGTCTAATAGTAATGCATAGTAATAGCTTTTGATGTCTGGTAGGTTCATTCCTCCTAAAGATTTTGTGGTGGTTAGAATGGAGAATGCCACTCTAGGTTTTATCCAGTTCCATATGAAAAAAATCAGTTTTGTATTGTTTTGGGCAGAGTTTGCATTTTGAATACAGACTATTGTTCCCGACCCATGAGAGTTGGGTTTTTTGCATATTTTGCAGGTCTTTGTTGACTTGTTCTAAAAGGAAGGGGAAATTAGACTCATATATTTTCAATGGTGGGAAGGAGAGTTGTATCCCTAAATAGGTTATGGAGGAGTTGTCCCAATTGAAACTGTGTTTTATATGTAGCATATTGATTAATGTCGTAGGACGATTCATAGGGAGGGCATAGAATTTGTTTTGGTTAATTTTGTAATATGACTTCACCAAATCTTTCTATTATTGTTTTTGGACTTCTGATAGAGATCAATTAGGATTGGTTAATGTAAGTATGATATCATCTGCAAATAAACCAAATGTATGCTCATATCGACCTATTGTTATGCCTTTGATGTTAGGGGTTGATCTATATACTCTGCTAGTAGTTCTATTGCTAATGAAAAAAAAAATAATGTGGACAATGGGTATCCTTGTCTGGTTCAATTTGTTAAGGTGACATTTGTAGATATTATACCTCATGTAAAGACTATTTGTAATCATAGGCGTGCGCAGGGGGTGTGCTAAGTGTGCCTCATCGCTGCATGTGGTGCCAATTTTTCCTATTGCCTGGGCTTCCCCCGGTGTTACGCTCACAGAATAATAGGTGGGTGAAGGAGACTGCAAATATGTAATTTACCGACCCCTTCCTTTTCTAAATGAACAGTGAATATACTCACTCACTGTGTTCATTCATAACTGAAGACTAGTCAACTGTGTTGACTAGGCTTACGTTTTGTGAATGAACAGGAAGTTGCTCAGCACAGAGCACTTCCTATTCATTCACTGTGCAGTGCAGCTGAGGCTACAGAGAAAGGCATGTGTGTTTAAGCTTTGGGGTGCACACCCTAATGCAATAGGCTGTGCACACCTATGTTTGTAATCTTTATACTGATAGCATTAGTAAATAAATAGGAAGGTATATTATATTTAATTGTTTTAAACTTTTTTTTACATATCTTCAGTTACTTCCTGGTTTCAATGCCTAAATAGATTATGTCATACATCCCAGCAGTCTATAGGAAGGGGGAGGGATTTTCAGCTAAGCACACCTGCATGCCTGAGCTAAGGGCAGATGGAATCCATGAAGGAAATGCTACATGAATCATATGCCCTTACACACGATGACCATGGCCAAAAGCTTCCAATTTGATAATGTTTATAGCATGCAGTAGTAGATTGTAGATGTGCTTTATTCATCGTTAGCATATCATATTAAGTCATCTGTTCTGGTCTGCAAGTTCATTATCTGGTTATAGTTATGAGTAACCTTCTCCTGCAGTGCTTGCTGTTAGTGTGCTATTGTTTTTTTTTAATAGTTGCTTAGAAGT
Organism: Rana temporaria; assembly: GCF_905171775.1. NCBI lineage: Eukaryota > Metazoa > Chordata > Amphibia > Anura > Ranidae > Rana > Rana temporaria. The sequence continues at coordinate 175,447,593 of NC_053490.1, forward strand.
TGCTTTGTTGCTTAGAAGTTTGGTAACTTAATTTGCCAAGTCTTACATTCCAGTGTTATTTGAAAGATAAGAGTCTCCTCCTCCCAATCCGAATCAACCTTGCCACTGGTAGTAGCAGAGTCTCCATCCACATCTTGAGCTGTCAACACTTGCAGTCCTACACTGTTATGCCCTGTACACACGATCGGTTCGTCTGATGAAAACGGACCGATGGAGAGTTTTCATTGGACGAACCGATCGTGTGTGGGCGCCATCAGTTTTTTTCCCATTGGTAAAAAAAAATAAAACATGTTTTTAAATTTTCGTATGGTTAAAAAACCGATAGAAAAAAAACGATTGTCTGTGGGGAAATCCATCGGTCAAAAATCCATGCATGCTCAGAAGCATTGAACTTCATTTTTCTCTGCACGTTGTTGTGTTTTACGTCACCGCGTTGGACACGATCAGATTTTTAACCGATGCTGTGTAGGCAAGACTGATGAAAATAAGCTTCATCGGATATCTGATGAAAAAATCCAACGGTTCGTTTTCTTTAGACGAACCGATCGTGTGTACAGGGCATAAGAGGTGTTTTTGTGAGGCATATCTCCATTAGGGAGACAAGAATAGTTCCTGGATATCCGGGGAGTAGATAGGTTACTGGATGTCCCTTATAGAGTAGAGTGATCAGGTGATAGCAAGATCAGTCAAGTAGTGTAGATGATCTCACTGAATGACAGAACTGCAAATTTCACCTTAGTTCTTAATACAGGCTTCCAACCATATATACAAATTAAATTATTATAAGCATGTGAAGCAAGCATTGTCCATATCTCTGTATGATTATTGTAGTTAAATAAAGCATGGCTGTGTGGGATATTTTTGGTCACCAATGTCATTACATGTTGAACTTAGTTACTAGGATCAGTGTCTGCTTAACTAATGCAATCTCCATATACATGTACAGTACATAAACATGGGCACTTGAGAAATCCAGTTATGCACAGTATGTGTATATGAAAAAAAAATGTATTTGCCCGACAGATGCAGCTTCCATCTAATTTCTTTTGTCTGTTCGTGAGCCACCAAACACCCATAGTGAGTCATTGAACTCAATTCATTCTATACAGTGAGTGTATTATCCTGTAATTGATTTTTATCTCTTCTGCTTTTTACCAGTGATGCTGCATATTCTGATATATAATAGCCACTTAAACAAGCATATGTATAGATCTGCATTTCAATTTCATTATGAAAGTATGGTAAAACAGGCGGTAAAATGTACTGTGAAAAAAAAATACTGATAACTTTACAAAAGAAATGAAAATTTACACCTATTGAAATTAGGTGACAATGTCTCCTATAATATATAATGTATATTTCAGATTTTTTATGTTTTTTGTTACAGCTAATCCTTATGAACTCAGTGTCAAGAGAGATCGTTTAAAGGAGAGCAACCACTGCAGTTTTTATATGTTGTTCTTCAAAAAAATTATAAAAAAATAAAAAAACCTTGCTTCTTATATATTCCAGATGGTCTCTTCTAATTAAATAATTCATGTGGGCCTCATTTCTACTGCAGGCAAAGTGAGATATCTGTCTTACTGCAGTAGAAGAATATGGATCATTGTGAATATGTTTCTACTGCAAACGAATTGCTTGATTAACCTGGGGAAATGTAAGCTTAAAAAGTAGTAGGCATTTTTAATATTTAACACTAAGCTCCAGAAAAAAAACTCACTAGATGGTGAAATGTTATATTTCTTCTTGAAATCTTTTCTATAAGCAGCAGATATATCCTAAATTGATTTCATGTAATGCTAATTATTTACAATAAGTAATACAGTATAATTGATATTTTCTTTCTCTGGGTATATAAAATGTCTTATCATGATGAATTTTAACTGTTTAATAAGAAATGTATAAAAAAAGATGAAGTCTATATTTAGTAGAGTGAATAAATAAGCTAAGCACTTGGAATGAATACAATGAAAAATAAGTTATTTTCACAGTTTTCTTTGCAAAATGTGTTAGGTTTTGTGTCAAATAAAACTATGATGTATCCTTATTAAACTATATGAAAATGTCCCAAACAATACCACACTAGTTTCATTTCTTGGTCATTCCAATAGTATAAAAAAATTACAATTGCAATAGGCATAGAATAGGGGTGTTTAAATGCTGCTGTCCCGGTGCATCGCTTCCTGCCTGCACCAAAGTTTACCTATCATAAACACTGCATATTCAAGTAATTGGGGAAATGCCATAAATGCCCTGCAACCATGTGCAGCGCATCTTGTTGTAAAAAATGGGGTTAAAATAGGCGGTTAGGAGGCGTTGCATTGCTTCTTCACCACCTGTCCGTAGCCTCTGATTTGCAATCCAAATGCAGATCAGCATTCAGAGGAAAGAGAAATTTAGACATTGATAAACTATATAATACTTCATGCTATGCACATGCACAGGAGCACTTTTTTATGCATCAGTGGGTCACTGATAATCTATACAGGATCATAAAAGTGGGAATTGCACTTGTTTGGACAGTAACATTTTATATTAATTATCATCATTGTTTAAGTTTTTATGTACATATCTTTTTTTATTTATTTTTGATATTTAATATATGTGTTCATCTATTGCACTATTGTCACTTTCCACTGTTAGGAAAGATGTTTTTTTTTTTTTCACTATTGGAGGTTTTTATATGATTTTTTTTTATATTTGTATAGTGTATGACTTTGGAAAGCATATATATTTATTTATCCACATTTGCATGATATATGAGGCATCTTTAACACTTGCAGCTGATTTTTGATAATTAAGGGAATTTGGATTGGCGGAGTGTCACATGACTCTATATTTTAGCTCTTATCAAACCCATATACCTGTTAGTAGCCCCATGGATCTATTTGCATTCATTGACAACAGAGAATTCGATTTGGAAGAGTTTTTTTTCAAAGTAACCAAAAAGGATAATGACATCTTACATTGGTTTAGATAATTGGGGCATTGTATGGACAAGAAAAGTAATATCTGGTGGGATTTGTTTACCATGGAAAAAGATTGGAAGGACAATATGGTACCTAGGAAACTTAGATGGGACGTACCCATAAATGATGGTCTGTTAGGTGAGGATGATATCGAGGAATGGTATGCATTTTTTAATGATAAAGGTAGGGAGGTCATGGACTTTTTAACTAAAAGGAAACAACAAAAAATTAGGCTAATAGAAAGCCAGATTAAGGAAATTTGTGATAAGATTGAACCATTTAAAGACACTACTGAACATGCTAAGCCTATGGGGGATCTTCAGAGAAACATGCAGAAGAAGGATCTGGAGAATAAGAGCACTAAGAAAAATAAATATCTCCGGGATTTAGGAGATTACCAGAAAAAAACAAGTGTTTAGATGGCAGTCAACTGTGAGTGCCAACGGAAATGGGGCTCCTCAAAAATCATCCATGAATGACGGTAACACAGCAACAGTACAGAGGTCCACCACAGGGTTATCACCAGTACCAAGGAGGACCACCCCCCAAGAGGGGTCCCACTCAAGGGGAGAGTTATTATTATTCTCCCAAACCACAAAGAGTGAGGTATAACAAACCACCACCCAACCAGTATGAGGTTCCCATTCATAACAGCTATCAACCCCTGTATGACACAATTAATCAGCAATACGAAAATTATTTTTTAGAGAAGGGTCGGGTGGATCCCACCCAGGATGGAAGAAACACAGGAAAAGAGGAGGACGAGCAGGAAGTAGGATACAACAAAAAAGAAGGCAGAAAGATTAGGGGAAGATATCTACAATTTTAGTGGTACCACCCTAACCAGGGAAGAAACTTTAACCTTAGATAAAGGTATATCATTTGCCTCTAAAAAAGGCCTTACCAAGTTTGAAATGTACATAGGGATTCAAAAATTAATCCGCAAATTTTTTTTTTTTTTTAATAATCAAAATTTGTATTATTATTAACAATATTCCATACAACATTATACATTCTTATGTTCCATCATTTACTTACTATACACAATTTAACATTGCAGGGAAAATCTAAGATTGTCATATCAAAAAACCTATCAATTATTCTGCCCCCCTGCCAAAAAAATAAAAAATTAATCCGCAAACTTAATGTGAAGAAATATTATACTCAGAATCCTGTAAAAAAAGCAGCAATGGAGAGCAACTATACGCAATTAAGAAACAACTCTGTGTTTAATCCTCATATAATTAATAACAAATTTGTGGACCTTTTTAAAAGATTGGTGACAACTGACCTAGAACGGCTCACAATTAAAAGGTGTATGAACAGAGGGACATACGAAAAGGCCTTAAAACCTTGGAAAGTTGAAAAGATATTGTGATCCACCCAGTTGATAAAAAGGGGGGGGCATTTGCACCACTGGCTCACATCTACAAAGACCCAAGGATTTTTTCTTTCTCTCGATGCTGAAAAGGCGTTCGACAGAGTGGCCTGGGACTACATGCAGGAGGTACTAGTAGCTTTGGGCCTGGGGCCCCGTTTTCTGTCGCACATCCTGGCCCTGTACGCGGGTCCTTCGGCCGCGGTTAAAGTCAATGGCCACCTGTCGAGCGTCTTTCCCATTAGCAACGGGACGCGACAGGGCTGTCCTCTGTCGCCTCTGATATACATTCTTACACTAGAGCCCCTTCTTAACAGGCTGAGAGACAACCCAGACATCTTAGGGATCAATGTGGGGGGGAGGGAGTTCAAGGTGGCTGCCTTTGCAGACGATGTTCTTCTGTCCTTGCGCTCCCCCAGGATCTCCCTTCCCAATCTTCTTAAAGACCTGGATCATTTTGGCTTTCTCTCAAACCTAAAAATTAATCACACGAAATCTCAAGCGCTTAATATCTCCCTTCCCTCCATGGAAGTGTCGCACTGTCGGGAATCTTTCCCCTTTAGATGGACGCAAGATTCTCTCACTTATCTTGGTATCCGAATACCCCCCAATTTGGCGGACCTGTATGCAAAGAACTTTCACCCAGCCCTGCTTAAAGCCCAATCGTGCCTTGGAGAGTGGATGGGTATGAATGTCTCTTGGTTCGGTCGCGCGGCCTTGATTAAAATGATAATTCTGCCACGCTTACTCTACCTGCTACAATCGGTGCCCATCTCCTTGCCATCGGGATTCTTCACATCATACAGGAAGGCATGCTCAACTTTCCTTTGGAGGGGGTCTCAACCCTGAATAAAATACTCCAGACTTACTTTACTTAAATCTAGAGGAGGCATTGGCCTCCCAGACCTCCAGAAGTACTATAGTGCATGTCACCTCACGAGGATAGCAGACTGGAATATCCACGCCTCAGGGAAGCTTTGGGTCCTTCTAGAGAGGAGCTCCTCGCCAAGCCCCCTACATTTACTCCCATGGCTGCCGCCCAGGAATTGGCCTCAATCCTTGCGGACTCATCCACTCATTTACCCTTCACTCCTAGTCTTCAAGAAAGCCTCAATGTTGGGTCCCCCGTCCTCCCAACCGAATCCCCTGACGTCCCTGCGGGGAAACCTAGATTTTCCACCTGGCATGTCGGATGACTTTCTGAGCCAGGAATGGCCCTTTGAGGACGTACTAGCCCTTCAACTTTTTTCCGCTGTGAAGCCTTTGTCATTTGAAGCCTTGAAAACTGGCTCTAAGACATCTTCTTTCTCCTTCTGGACATACAGACAGATTCGTCATTTCCTCGCGTCCGTGGCGTACCAATCGCTATGGACGCGACAACTTACGCCCTTCGAGTCTTTGTGCCATCGCAAAACGCCGCAAAGACACCTGATCTCTCTTCTATATACCCTCTTAATGGAAGGCCAGTCGCAAACGCCTTCCTCGCCACAGCTCGCTTGGAACAAAGACATTCAAGCCTCCCTGTCAGCGGAAGATTGGCACACTATCTATGAATTTGCCCATAAAGGCTCTGCGAACATGGCGGTTCAAGAGAACGGTTAAAAAGTGATCAAGTGGTACAGAACCCCGTCGCGCCTCCATAAATTCTCCCCTGATATCCCTGACACTTGCTGGAGATGTGGTGCGGGAGTGGGGACTATGCTTCATGTGTGGTGGGACTGTGACGCCCTCCAACCTTTTTGGAGGGGGGTCCGTGACCTCATCTCACATGTCACTACCTACACCCTGGACTACACTCCCTCTCAATTCCTCTTGCATCATTCCTCGATCCCCAAAAGAGAATATTTCAAGTCCCTGGCCATGCACATGGTTAATGCTGCCAGGGTTTGCATCCCCAGGCATTGGCGCTCTACCGATGTCCCGACGATAAGAGAATGGCTGGCACGGATCTCTCTGATAAAAGAAATGGAGGAGCTGATCCACATCTCCCAGGATAGAGTGCAGAAGTTCTCCTTTACTTGGGCTTGCTGGAATCATTTTGTCACCACTGACCGCTACCGACAATGCGTTTCCTGAGTCGACAGCGACGAAGGAGGCCCCCCTCCCCGATCACGGGGGGGAGGGCAGGCACTGACCCACTCTCCCCATTCCCTCTTTTCCTGTTCTTTCCCTTCTTCACTTCTGCTTTGGCTTTTGTCACCCCCTTTTCACTTCTCTCCTCTCCCTTCCCCCCCCCGTCCCCTCCCTACCGTTCTTTACTCTTCCTCTACACAGACACTTGTTCCCTTCATTTTCATGATACGACACACTTTAATTACTGACCGAGAATGAGGCCTTACTTCACCTCCCCCTCTTGCATTTGGCATGAGGGGTGTGGGGGGAGGGGAAGATTGTGAGTTAAGATCCTCCGCCCTTTTCCGCTTATTTAGCCTTATGTGCCTCATGCAGGGTCTAAAAACGTTGATTGATGCCTATCTGTAGTGCATCTTCATGGTGTCTGTTGTGTGTTAATTATCTTGTCATGTATCTCATGGTATATTTTGCATAAATAAAAATCTTTTATGGAAAAAAAAAAAAAGGGGGGGGGCATCGTCGTGTTGTCCCTAGAACAATATAAAAATGAAATGGATAGGATTCTAGAGGATAGAAGTATCTACTACCAGATACTAAAGTCTGATCCCTCTAAGGTTTTTAAGCATGAATTGGAATCCATCATACAATATGGCACAGAGAGAAATTTACTAAATAAACATGAAGAAAAATACTTGGTACCCACCGCTAGTAGAATTACAGTTATCTATTATATACCAAAATCATGATCATCAAGAAACCTTGAGGGCAGTAAAATGAGCCCTTAAAAATAATAGTGATGTGAAAAAGAATCAATGGAGATTTAAATGTTTACAGTTCTGTTTGGAACATAACTTCTTTTGGTATCAGAATACATTTTACCTGCAAGTCAAGGGCGTGGCTATGGGTGCCAAGTTTGCCCCTAGTGTAGCAAATTTATATATGGCCAAGTGGGAGTCCGAGGGTGTCCTACATAATAGGGACCTAAGTATGATGCTATACAGGCGATTTATCGATGACCTCTTGATTATAAGGAAAGGAAGTATGGAGACCTTGGAAGATCAGCTCCAGACAATGAACAGCAATGACCAGAACATTAGCCTTACCTGGGATGTCAGCAAAGACATGATACATTTCTTAGACCTAGAGAATCGAAACACACCATGTGGTATAGAGACTAAAACTTACTTTAAGGTGACCGATCACAACTCTTATATTCCCACAATGAGCTGCCACTTTAGACCTTGGTTGAACAATATCCCTCGAGGACAATATATGGGGATAAGAAAGAACTGTATACAAGAAGCTGACTTTGAAATGCAATCTGAGATGTTAAGTAAAATGTTCAGAGATAAAGGATACCGTGATGACTTCTTGGAAAAAGAAAAGAAAATATGGATCGAGAAGATTTACTAAAAGACAGTGCAAGAAATGATGGAAGCAACAATGATATGGGAACATGTATTGTTTTGGATTTCAATTTACAACATAGAGAAGTTTAAAAGATTATCCACAAATACTGGGACGTTTTAAAGCAGGATGTTCACCTTAAAGGATGTTTATCGGATACACCTAAAACTGTATACAAAAGAGCACCCAATCTACATGACAGATTGGTACAAAATGTTGTGGAACCACCCTCTCCTAGACCCAAGATGTTTTGGGACGTCAAGGGCTTTCATGGATGTGGACGATGTTACCACTGTGTAAGGGTCCCCACTAATGTTAGAGGAGTACAATAATTTTCTAACCCTTTATCCAAACAGACGTATACAGTTGTATTCAAAATTATTCAACCCCCACTGAAATTGATTGTGTTGGCCAGTTTGACATTGATTTTGATCATTCAGTCATCCTGCTTACAATTAAATCAAAGAGGCACGTGTAGGTCAGACAAATATAACATAACATTTATAATGAAATAACCACAAATGTCTTTTCTGTGCTCACATCATTATCAGTTTTATTCAACCCCGAAGTGACATTCAATCTCAGTACTTAGTACAACATCCTTTTACAGTTATAACAGCTTTTAAACGTGAAGCATAGCTTGACACAAGTGTCTTGCAGCGATCTACGGGTATCTTCACCCATTCGTCATGGGCAAAAGCCTCCAGTTCAGTCACATTCTTAGGTTTGCGCACTGCAACTGCTTTCTTTAAGTCCCACCAGAGGTTCTCAATCGGATTTAAGTCTGGTGACTGCAATGCCCACTCCAAAATGTTCCAGCCTTTAATCTGCAACCATGCTCTAGTGGACTTGGAGGTATGCTTGGGATCATTGTCCTGTTGAAAGGTCCAACGTCTCCCAAGCCTCAGGTTTGTGATGGACTGCATCACATTGTCATCCAATATCTCCTGGTACTGAAGAGAATTCATGGTACCTTGCACACGCTGAAGCTTCCCTGTACCTGCAGAAGCAAAACAGCCCCAAAGCATGATTGACCCCCCGCCATGCTTCACAGTAGGCAAGGTGTTCTTTTCATCATAGGCCTTGTTCTTCCTCCTCCAAACATAGCATTCATCCATGGGCCCAAACAGTTCTAATTTTGTTTCATCAGTCCACAGAACACAATCCCAAAACTTGTGTGGTTTGTCCACATGACTTTTGGCATACTGCAGTCGACTCTTCTTATTCTTTTGAGACAGCAAGGGGGTGCGCCTGGGAGTTCTGGCATGGAGGCCTTCATTATGCAGTGTGCGCCGTATTGTCTGAGCAGAAACTTCAGTACCCACATCTGACAAATCTTTTCTCAGTTCCTCAGCAGTCACACAGGGACTTTTCTCCACTCTACGCTTCAGGTAGCGCACAGCAGTCGAAGTCAGCATCTTCTTTCTGCCACGACCAGGTAGCGTTTCAACAGTGCCCTTTGCCTTGAATTTGCGAATGATGCTTCCTATGGTCTCTCTTGGTATGTTTAACATCTTTGCAATCTTCTTATAGCCATTGCCCTTCCCGTGAATAGTAATCACCTCTTCTCTTGTCTTCCTGGACCATTCTCTTGACTTCACCATGTTTGTAACCACACCAGTAAATGTCTAGAAGGAGCTGAGTATCACAGTCATTTTAAAGCTGCCTAATTGGTGCTTATTAGGCTTTATTGCTGCTCCCTGACATCCACAGGTGTTTTCAATACCTGTTTGAAAACACTTCAATGAACCTCTGTTCTTCAGAGTGGTAGTCTTTAAGGGGTTGAATAATTGTGTAAATGAAGAATTCACAAAATAAACATTTACTACTGTATTACAAAACCAATTGATGTCATTTTAGTTGCATATGGTTCTTTAAGAAGTCCTTGTAGGATTTCATTCTGAATACAATTACAAATGTACACTAAATTCCCTAAAACCCTTTACAGCATTGGGGGGTTGAATAATTTTGAACAAAACTGTACTATTAGGGATTTTATTTCATGCGATAAGGTGGGTTTAGTTTAAGCAGTCAAATACCCATGCAACTTTATCTATGTTGGCGGGAACCATAAGGGCATTGAAGGCATGGAGGAACATGTAAGAAACATTAGGAAGGGATTCGACAAACATTTTTTCTCGGTACATTTTAGGGATGTGCACAATAAAAGTACAGTTTGAAATTTTGGGGTATCGGAGAGGCTCCAACTAAGTGAGGGAAATTAGTAAGGGTGAATCCTGGTGTATACACCAGTTAGGTTCTTTGGCACCAGGGAGGGTTAAATAAAGAATTTGATCTTAAATATTTTTAAGCAATTATTAGGTATCCTAGTCTGCTATTAACTTTCATAGTTTTGTGAGTTCATAAGGGGGGTTTGCTACTTTGTTTATTAGCAGTCCCAATTAGGTTCTATAATTAATAAGTATTGTAATTTTTAAAGATTTTTATGTTTTAATAATGATTACACACATATATATATATATATATATATATATATATATATATATATATATATATATATATATATATATATATATACAATTTTATATACTGTGTATATATATATATATATATATATATATATATATATATATATATATATATATATATATATATATATATATATATCACTCCACCTATATTAATTAGCCTAGTAGGGACTGGGAACTGCTATTCAGTATTCGTTATCCAGTTCACATAGGGGGTAGCACAGTTTTGGTATATCATTACGATAAGATTATTATGGGGGTTCATTCTCTGTGGTACAAATAAATTATAAATATAAATAAAATATAGAGATTAAATATTTTATCAATTTTATGTATTTATAAATGTACAATGTGTGGTATAAATTTGTATCTATTTTTAGATTTTATTTAAAAATGTTTTAACTTTTAATATTTTACTATTCCCCATATGTCCATATATAATGATGCTGATTGCCAGACGGTATGGTATGAAAATTCCTCCACGTCGGTCCTGTTTACTTTGTTGCTCAAACTACCAAATTTGTGATGACTCTGAGGGACCAACTGGGACACCATAGGGCTCAGGCATATTGGAGTAGATAGGAGATATAGATGTTGTGCCAGTACCAGCAGTTGTATCTCGGAAATAGAGTTATATGTGCTGTTTCCATTGAACTATAGTGATGTAACACTAGAGCGTCCTAAGGCTACATTAAAATGGCCACAGGAGCTCTATATAGATTGACAAGTTGACCGTCCAATTAGATTTCCCCCTTAAGAAGATACGGGAACCCCTGTATTGAGACATGTAGGGGAAGGGGACAGGACAGCATGTTTGCACAGGTGATCTGTCAGAGAGTAACAACATATTATCCCGGTATTTACCATTGTTTTACCTGATATAGAGCGGTGCACTGGTGCACCTAATCTATGTGAATATCCCAGTTGTTTTATTTTTTGCTTTCTGTTTATTAAACTGTTAATCAAGTCTTTATTTCATACACTTACCGAGGTACCATACTGACGATGTCCAGGATTCCGGTTTAACTACAAGAGCCCAAAGGTGGTTCATATGCGTGTTTTGACTGTGTTTAATTGCAAAGTCACATGCGCTGAGGTAAGCATTAAATACCTAAGGGGAGCACACGAGTGAGGAACACCACGGAATGTTCTGGATCACCTAACAGTTTTATAATCGCAGGAAGTTTATTACACCTAGCAGTTTTATAATCGCATGAACTTTATAATCGCATGAACTTTATTACACCTGGATAGACTTTTTTTGGATACCATACACGTGCACAGGGACATTTCCTTGAACAACCCAGAAATGCAATATTGATAAACTATATAATACTGGATGCTATGCACATGCACAGGAGCACTTTTTTATGCATCAGTGAGTCACTGATCTATACAGGATCATAAAAGTGGGGATTGCACTTGTTTGCACAGTAGCACTTTATATTAATTATCATCATTGTTTATGATTTTATATACACATCTTTTATATATTTATTTTTTATATTTAATATATGTTCTCATTTATTGCACTATTGTCACTTTCCACTGTTAGAAAATATGTTTTTTTTTGTCACTATTGGAGGTTTTTATGTTTCTTTTTACACTGGTATAGTGTATGACTTTGGAAAGCGCAGTGTATATATGTATTTATGAAATTTAGACATGCATCTAAATCTGCCCTAAAGCCTCGTACACATAATACGATTGTTGGCCAATCGAGCGTCTACTGCAAACGTAGTGATGTACTACGAGGAATTTCAGCTCTTGACCGCCACTCTTTGGGCCCCTTCTGCCAATTTCGTGAGCATTGATTCTGAGCATGCGTGTTTGTACTTTCGACTTTTGTGTACTCACCATATGAAAATCTGACGTCAAACCATTGTCTGCCGAAAATTTAATGGCGTGTCATCCAACATTTGCCAGCCCTGTGATTGCCCCACATATATTGGAACCAGTGGGAAAATGACCTGGGAGTTGGCATACCCCCTGTTCGAAAAAGGATACCACTTATACAGTATGTCAACAACTATTATACCTTGAACACAGGTGGAAGACACCTATTGCCCTTTTGGTCTGTTTGCTATGCTCGTGGTCATACCTAGTTTAACTATTTTCCATTACACCTCCCCATATGGCCCGGTACACACGAGCAAACATGTACGGTGAAAGCGGTCCGTCGGACCGTTTTCACCGTACATGCCTGCCAGAGGGCTTCTGTACGATGGTTGTACTAACCATCGTACAGAAGTCCGCGCGTAAACAATACGCGGGGCGTGTCCGCGTCGTCGCCGTGACGATGACGCGGCGATGACGCGGAGACGTGGGCGGGCCTGCCATTTAAAGGCTTCCAAGCATGCATCGAAGTCATTCGACGCATGCGAGGGACGGCGGGCGCTCGGACATGTACGTTAGGTCTGTACTGACGACCGTACATGTCTGAGCGGGCAGGATTCCAGCGGACGGTTTTAAAACACGTCCAGGAATATTTGCCCGCTGGGAAAAGGCCCGGCGGGCAAATGTTTGCTGGAATTCGGCCCGCTCGCGCCTACACACGACCAAACATGTATGCTGAAACTGGCCCGCGGACCAGTTTCAGCATACATGTTTGGTCGTGTGTACGGGGCCTATGAGTATAGGCTTATTTACAATTGAAATTTTAGTTTATGGTTTGGTCTCCATTTCACGGGTTCTGCTGGTGGTCGCGGTCTTTCTTGTGTGAATGGGAGGTATCTCCTATGCTGTGCCCTCCCCTCTGCCTGGTGGATAGGTGGGGCCACCTATACATCGGCACCATGCTTCTGCACCCATTGTGAGACGTCCGCTATGCAGCGTCTTCACGGTTGGTGTGCAGTGTGTAATCACGCTGGCTGGGGGAGCCTGCGCTTGCGCAATCCCGCATGTCAGCGGGCGCAGCACAGGCTTGCACCATAGCCACGTCACGTATGGCTTTAGGAGCATGGCCTGACTCTCCCGCTTGGGGATTTAAGTTGGGGGGGTTGACCTGGCAAACGCTCCTCTCTTCATTTTATTTGCTTTGACCTATATTTGAGAGGTCTTACACAGGGGTAAGCTCAGCACGATACTTATCACGTTTATCTTACTTTGCACACATAATCACGATTGATACAGTTCTCAACACTTTGACAAACCAGCTAGATATCCTTGATAACACATTCTCCTATTCTCTCCCTCTTTTCCTCACTCCCCTTTTCCCTCACCTTCTTTACATGTGCCCCTGCCTGTGCTCTTGTTCCACCACAGCTTACAACAGGGATACAACAATGATATATATACTACTATTACTATTATACTCTTTTACCATGATGATGACTAATAATAGATCTTCTATTTTTCTTCTGCTTGAATCCATGTCCATATTCTCATTGACTCCACTACACAACAGCAATACTTTACCTATACTCGCAGGTCATTTTATTACCGTTTGATTCAGATACACATATATCTTTATTACAGTTGTCATGACACATATGACCAATGGGGCTATTCAGAACACACACTCTGTCACTTTTTAATTTCTCCATGGTCACCCTCCACTGGGCCTTTGACTGGTGGTGGTGAGTCATGCCCCTTCAGCTCCCGGTTGGAGCATTTTCCGTTGTCGCCATTTGGAATCAGTCCTTTGGATTAATCAACCATAATGTAAGTATGGAGTGCCGCACAGAGGTCACATGCTTTTTTCTAACCCCAAACATCATTGAATATTAAATCTTACTGATATTTACAATTTTTTTGATATTTTGTATATGCATCAACTACTGAGGAAGCGAGCAGAGCTTGCGAAACGCATCGAGTACAAAAGATGTATATATTTATCATGTATCTTCAAAGACTGTATTGAACATATTTATGATTATTAACTATATGCGTCATGATGTTTGTATGCTCATTTATGATAATGTTCTTGGAATTTCATTAAATTCCAATGAATTTATTCCACTTACTTGTTTTGGCCTCAATGATCAACTCATTTAAAGTCCCATGGGCTAACCTTCTCTTTGTATAACAACTATAATACCAGCCTGCCCCTTTTCCATCACCTTTATAGTAAGCAAACCCCAGCCTGCGGTACCTTTAAAAAAAAATGCAACATATTTCCACAAAATCTGTTGACAAAAAAATTGCAAAATGGAGAATTGCCATTCATGGGGAACGAGGAGGTGTTGGCCATGAAGTGGAGGGACAAGAAAGATGTCCACATCCTCTCTACCATCCACAATAACACCATGGTGGAGGTCCAGAGAAGACACGGCCCCATTATAAAGCCTGAATGCGTCCACGACTACAAAATGTACATGTGGGGTGGATACCCGTTATTGGTACAAGAAAGTTGTATTTCACCTGTTTCATATGGCCTTGTTTAATTTGTTTGTCTGCTACAAAAAAAGCAACTCAAAACCAACAAATAACCTACCTCAAGTATATCGAAGATTTTGTCACTGCCCTCATTTACCAACAAGGTCCCGCCCCCAGAAGCATTCATTCTGATAGTGTGAGTCGACTTCACTAGCAACACTTTCCCTATAACATTCTCCCCACAGAATCTGGAAGAAGACGGCAAAAGAAAAGCCATGTATGCAGCAGAGGAGTAAAAAGAGATACCAGCTATTATTGTCCCCCCAATGTCCCTCCCAACCTGGCCTGTGCATCAAAGATTGCTTCAAAAAAATTCATCCATCCATCATATATTAGTTCCCCTTATTATTAACAGACTGACATTTGCCTGCTACCATGTTACCACCTTACATGTTAATTAACTGACCCTGGCCTTTTTACCGACAATGTCTTTGCCTGACGATTTAAACCATGTTTCTGACTTCCACTTGCTCCAACCTCAGCCTAATTACCGATGATGCCTCTGCCTGACAATCTAAACAATGTTTCTGACTTCCATGTGCACCGACCTTTGCCTGTTAATCGACCATGTTTTTTCCTGCCACTTGGATGGATCTTTGGCCCTTCTACTTTAGTACACAGGGGTCTCACATAAGTGAGGGGCTTCAGAATACCGTTCTGAGTATAGAAAACCACTTTTTTTTTTCTGTGCTCCCAGAACAGGGTCTGGTTGCCCGGAGGCTTCAAAGTGATTTGGGTGGGAGAAGCCTCTACCTTTGTCCCCCTGGCCCTAAGCTTGATGGTCCTTCCTGCTGCCTGGACCAATACTTTGGCTGTGCTGACCATATTGCTGCCTGTAATGACTAATTTGCCCACATGTACTGTTTAAAAGAGAATTTTGGGAAAAACAAAAATTTACATACTCACTTAGATGGCTGCAGCATTCTCTGCCAGAGCTATACTGAGAACTGAGCAATCTAGGGCCATGTACACACGATTAGTCCATCCGATGAGAATGGTCTGAAGGACCGTTGTTATCGGTTAACCGATGAAGCTGACTGATGGTCTGATGTGCCTACACACCATCAGTTAAAAAAACGATAGTATCAGAATGCGGTGACGTAAAACACAACGACGTGCTGAAAAAAATGAAGTTCAATGCTTCCAAGCATGCGTCAACTTGATTCTGAGCATATCCCCCACGTTTCCTATCCCCCACGTGGTGAACAACAACTGGTGATTGGAGCACATCTTTTCAACCTCTACACTGCATAGGATCACAACAAACGTAGAGTTTGCAGCGCTGCTGCAGGACTGCATTGGACTCATTGGGAGTCATTTTCATTTCTGCCTTATTTACTTTTGGACTGTTTTTTTAGCAGCAGCTTTTTGATTCATGGTATTGGGTCATTGACGTTGGACAATTTGAGTGTGTTTATCCTAAAGCGCAGAGCTGTACATAGATAAGCTGCGCCTGATATTTCTGTACATTTTCTTATTGATTCTGAGCATGCGCGGGTTTTTAACCAATGCTTTTGCATACTAACGATCGTTTTTGACCATCGGTTAGGCGTCCATCGGTTAAATTTTAAAGCAAGTTCCTATTTTTTTGACCGAAGGATAACTGACCGATGGGGCCCACACATATTTGCATTTTAATTCGCATTTAGCCGCTTGCCTGGAGCTTTAAAGAAGATGTATTATCTTTTAAATATTTTTAAAGGACAACTGCACCACCCAAAATGTTTTAAAGGCTAAGTTCACCTTTTGGAACATGTTACACATTTGTTCGATATTTAGGATGGAACAGTTCTAGCTCCTGCCACCAGTTGCACCGATCCCACTCCGCCCACGCAGCCGCTTCATTCATTCACAGTTTTCTTTGAATGAATGAACTACAATTAAAATGAAGAAGAAATCTTTTGCACTACCACGTGTAGGGTGTGTAAAAGTGAAAATTACATAGGTGCAAAAGTCCACACTAGAACTAATTCCAAAAGGAAGGTCTTCACAATCCTAGGAACCCAATTGAACAATGAAAGTTCTTCTAAATAATATGTAGTGGGTGTCACCATTCACATATCAGATTAATCTTCTATGGGTTGTCTTCTTAATATTAAATGCTCACAGAGCGCTTACCTCACACCAGAGTATATGGAGCCTTTAAGATATCCGAAGCGTCTGAAGCAACAACAGCTGTCAGTCTGCACTCGTAGCCCACGTCTCTGATGGTGTATTTAGGACTCTCTGGATGTAGTACGGATATCCAAAATTCCCGAAAGCCAGTAGATTTTTCTTGTCCTAATCCACGTTTCCATAGGTTTTAGGTAGTCACTCTGATCACTATTTTTCCTATAATGAACTACAATTATTATCAGCCACAGCGGCTGATGGCTTGTAGTGATGGCTTGTAGTTCTAAATGAACTGCGAGGGCACTGGTGAGCACTCTCATGGTTCATTCACAAGCCCTGCAGATTTCAAACACACAGCCTGTATGAAGGTACAAGCAGAAATCTGCAGGGCTTGTCTTTTGTGACCCTGATCTACTGATCACAGGTCCACTGCTTTCCAGGTACCTGCAGAAAAAAATAATAAATGCACTTTTTTTTTTTTGCAAAAATATGTGTATTTATTATTTTTCTCAAAAGGTGAACTGATCCTTTAATGTGTTATGTGATACAGCTGCTAATAACATATAGAATTATGAAATTAAAGGTAGCCACAAATATAAAGAGATGGAAATGTTTTACATTTCCATCTCTGTTGCACAGCTTTTTGTCTTCTGTAAACTGCCTAATTACTAGTTTATTGTTTAAATTTGGGTTTTGCCGGTTTAATCAGGAAATGGCTGAAAATGCATACCTACAGATAAATGTGTGGTGGTGCACAAGATTTCAGTATGAAAGAAACATTTTGTGTTTTTTCATAATAGGTTAATCAAACCCATTCTAACATGTATACATATATTAAATACCTAAACTTATTTTTATGTCACACAACTGTGTGTAGAGTCAATAGTACTTGGAGGGAAATTTGCTGAAACTATTATTTATGTGTTTTTTGTTTTTTTTTGTGTAAGCTTCCAGTGATTGCAAGCCAAATTAGTTACCATCTGTTTGTTATGTATGCAATGTTTTGTTTTCATTTTAGTCAAAAGCAACATCTGCAGGCTTCTAAATATTTGCTAGAACATCTGAGTTGGTGGTAGAAATCCTTAAGAATATAAAATGTTTAATATACACTATAATGTTTTCACGTCTGCAAACAATACAGGGCTCAAAGTTATGCCAAAAAAGGTTGGGAATTAGAAATATAGAATTTAGATTATCCTGATATTCATGCATATTAGCTTTGACAAATTAATTTCTGCAACAGCAAATGTGTTTGCTAATTTTGATGCACCTGCTGTTAAGATATGACTTTCCTGAAGTTACCAGTTGGTAACCAAATAAAATATTTAAGATTAATAAAACAATACATTATTCTACTCCATTATATAAGTCAGTTATGGTATTGCAATTAGGAGGAGTCACTGATAAAGGCTAATAAGGCTAGTAAAACTGGACCAAATGTATTTTTTTTTACAGTAAGCCTTTACTACTCAATCCAAGACAAAGTGAACAGTTAGGCCTCGCACACACGATATGTTAACCAGAGGACAACGGTCTGAAGGATAATTTTCATCGGTCAAAATCGATTGTGTGTGGGCCCCATAGGTTATTTAACCATAGGTTAAAAAAAAGCCAACTTGCTTTAAAATTAACCTATGGATTCCTAACCGATAGGTCAAAACCGATCGTTAGTAGGCATGACCATCGGTTCAAAATCCATGCATGCTCAGAATCAAGTCGATTGAAGGCTTGGAAGCATTGAACTTTGTTTTTTTCAGCACGTCATTGTGTTTTACGTCACCGCCTTCTGACACGATTGGCTATTTAACCTATGGTTTGTAGGCGTGACGGACCATCAGTCAGCTTCATCAGTTAACCTATGACAACGGTCCTTCAGACCGTTGTCCTCTGGTTAACCTATCGTGTGTACAAGGCTTTAGACTCCTTTCACACTGGAGGTGTTTTTCAGTCACTTCAGCACTAAAAATAGCGCCTGTAAAGCGCCTAAAAAAAAGCCTCATCTGAAATCCCAGTGTGAAAGCCTGAGTGCTTTAATACTGGGGCGCTGTGCTGGCAGGACATCAAAAAAGTTGAGGCCTTTTAGGAGTGGTGTATACACTGCTCCTAAAGCGCCCCTACCCATTGAAATCAATGGCCAGCACCACCAAAGTGCCTGCAAAGCACCTCGGCAGCGACGATATGCGGGCACTTTTAACCCTTTATATGGCCGCAAGCAGGGGTTAAAAGCACCCTGCTAGTGGCTGAAAAGTGTTGCAAAAACAAGGGTAAAGTGCCGCTAAAATGTTACCACCGACGCCCGGGCGCTGGCAGTGTGAAAGGGCTCTTAAAGCATTATTTTACACATCTATTTATTCACCCTTTTTTTAACAGATAGATAGACAGTTTACAGGTCACACAGACATCTTTTGAATGCAGACTTTGACTTTGTACTCTATTATCTCATGATAATGCAAACATTTTTAGATTTGAAGCCAAAGATATTTAGGCTTATGACAACCCCCCCCCCCCTCCCCCCAAAGTAAGAAGCAGCAGCCAATTTTGCAGTTGCCCACATGTCATTATTGAATCCCAAACATAGAAGCAACTGTGCCAAATATAAGAAGTAAGCAGATACTTTTATATACGAGCTGACATATAAATATGTCAATATACAGAGGCACTAAGACTACCAGGTTTTATTATTGTTCTAGCTTTAATAGCCATTTGATTATTTGTGATACCTAATGCTGGGTTCTCAGTTTTGCTAATGTAATGTAGCAATTAAGAGATGAATCTCAATCAACATTGTATCTTTCATGATTTTTTTTTATTTTAGTCACACAGAACACTGTGTAAATGTTAATACTTTTAATGACACCGTAGGACACATAAGGGTTTATGAAAGAAGTGGTGAATGAAGTGGTGGAGATGTAATGCTCTTAACTAGATGTAATAATCTAGTTTTGAGCATTACAGTTGGATCAAGAGACCCAGAGATTGAATTTCATAGTAGGAAGAACACACATAGAACTGGTGGTTGTGAATCATGAGGTGTACATGGAGCACAAGCAGAAAAGTTTAAAAAGAAGACTCCTCCTTATGGAGATATAGATAGTGATTCACAATATGATGACATAGTGGCAGACCAGGGTGATGGGGTGTTGGATTTGACATACCAAGATACACACATGGTAGCATCACATAATCGTGGCATAATTACAAAATCAGGGATACATTTTTTTGGGTCAAGACCAAACACCAGAGCAGTGGAGGTATGGACACTCAACCCAGAAGGGAAAGCCAGAATCATTATGTAACACGCACAACTTGATTTTGAAATTAATAATTTGACTTCAGTTTTCTTTTCTCATTGGGAATTGAAGTTTTAGAAATTGGGTTTAAACATTTGCTCAGTAAGGAACATAGATAATTTTGATTTTGTGTAGCACTCGTAGGGGGTCTCTTGACCAACTTCCAGCCCTAACAAATGCTCAAGTGGGGTTATTCATGAAATTATTAACAAGAGATATTTAAATATCTATGTATATTTATGTAGGAACAATCACTGTATTTATCAAATATGCAGTTACAAGGTTTGAAAACATTATAGCAGAGAAAATTTTGTATATTGTATTGTATATTAATATGTGTGAAACGATTCTGAAGAAGCCCCATTGGTTCTGTAAGTTAGTAACTAACAGTACTCTGGATTTACAATGAAAATTCTTTGCTATCATAGAAAAGCATACGAATAAGAGCTAATTACTAAGCATACTAGAAACTTGCTAAATGTTAAACATCTGGTTACTACAACCTTTTATGCCCTCCCAAAAATGCAAAAGGAGACCAATTGTCTCAGGAATAGATTGCTTAGGGTATAAGGAAAGTCAATTAGTCAATGATTATTTACGCCCTCCATGTGGAAAGTCTTCCTTCTTATTTGAAGGATACCTGTAATTTATTAACACTTCTTGACAAATTATGAGTGAGGACATTAGTCTAGCTTTGATCAATATGGAGGCACTCTATTTGAGCATCCCACATTGGAAGGGCTTGAATATGATCATGCCTTTCCTACAGCAGGGGAGTATAAACTTTAATGACTATAATATGTTTATTATCCAACTGTAAGGCCCCGTACACACGACCAGTTTCCTCGGCAGAATTCAGCTTCCGACCGAGTTTCTGGCTGAATTCTGCCGAGGAAACTGGTCGTGTGTACACTTTCGGCCGAGGAAGCCGACGAGGACCTCGGCGAGGAAATAGAGAACATGTTCTCTATTTCCTCGTTGTTCTATGGGAGCTCTCGTCCCGCCGAGGTCCTCGGCGGCTTCAGGGCTGAACTGGCCGAGGAACTCGATGTGTTTGGCACGTCGAGTTCCTCGGCCGTGTGTACGAGGCTTCAGAGTTTATCCTCACAGATGATGTTCAGTAGCTCCCACTACATTTAGGTGTAGGTAGTGGTGACAGGGATAATCTGTGCCCCATTGTACACAAATCTGTACCTGGGGAGGAGGGAGTGACCCATGTTTTCCTCTAAGCATGTGTCTAAGTACCTCCACCAAAATTTACTCTGGTGGAGGTACATCGATTTTTTTTTTTGATCTTCTGGAGTATTGATTTATTAAATTACACTTACCGTATTTATCGGCATATAACACACACAGGCGTAAAATATGCACCTTAACTTTAAGAGGGAAGTTTCAGGAAAAAAACTTTACACAGCCCCCCGGCATAATACACGAACCACCAGCGTAGTACATGGACCCCCTGCATCGTACATGTGCCCCCTTCATATTACACGGACTCCCTGCATAGAACATGGACCCCCTGCATAGAACACGGACCCCCTGCATAGTACACGGACCCCCTGCATAGAAAACGGACCCCCTGCATAGAAAATGGACCCCCTTCATAGTACACGGACCCCCTGCATAGAACACGGACCCCCTGCATAGTACACCCTTGTACAACACACAGCGCCCTGCACAACAACACAGCCTCCTGTATAACAACACAGCCTCCTTTCATTATAAAGACCCCCCCTGCACTCCCAGCACTGGGACAGGGACAGGGCTGCCAGCATACTCTAAAGGTTGAGAAAACTTCACACTGTCAGCCTATCAGCCCCTTCTCATACACTGCTCCTCCTGTGTCAATCTCATTGTAAAGCAAAGCTTCTAAATACCTCCATTAATGCCACTCTATCTGGTTGACCCGGTCATGTGACTTCTCTCCTCTTTTTCATTAATGGTCACGTGACCGCTGTCCTCTTCCAATCAAAAGCTACACATGAGGAGGAGGCTTAGATTTACATTGAGAGTTACACAGGAGGAGCTGTATATGACAAAGGGCTGGCATAATGTTTTCTGAACTTTAAAGTCCCACGGTCAGGAGAGGCGGGGTGGCCAGCCTGACACCCTCCCAATAGGTAGCACTAGGCGGACCACCCGATCCCCACCCCCTGTTGGTAATAAAAGCAGATATAACACACAGGCATGGTTTACCCTCTATTTTCAGGGTAAAAGAAGTGCATGTTATATGCCGATAAATACAGTATTTCAATTTGCCTTTTACTTTAAATCGGGACCATCATTATCTTGCATTCTTATATTTAACCATTTCGAGAAATTTCATTACATTTTTCTAGGGAAAGTTCCCTAGATCTATGCCTATTCTGCCCAAAGGTACATATATATGTGGAAACTGTTCTTACTGCCAATATATTGATATTTCAGGCCCTAACCAATGACCACATTCGGTTACTTTCAAACCTGGAATGTCCCATTGTCAGACATTTTTCAATAAATAATAATTACAGCACTAAAAATGAAAGTTTACTTTTTTTTTTTTTACTTTTTCGGGACAGTTTTCTATTCATAATCAAACAAACTAGGATATATCCATTACCATTTAGCACCAAATGAAAGCCTAAGGCGTCCTAAAAAACAAAACAAAAAAAAAAACAAGAAAAGGTATAGTCCACCTTGATAAACAAAGGAGTTGCGATGATATGTACAGTTTTACTAACACATGTCAAATCTGCAAATTTGTGTTTGGATGTTAAGGATTGTTTTCACCCTGGTCACAAGGGGGTTAGTATCTAAATATGTTAGATTTTAATATGATTTGCAATACAAATATCTATTGATTTTATGGATGGATTCTATGTTGATTTAATAACTTCACGACATTCACACTTTAAAGTCTTATCTCCACTGGTTGTACAATTACTGTTTCATTCAGGGTGATGCCCTTATGAATTTATTTATATATGATCCTGAGACTCCACAAGGTCATTGTTTACCCCCTCTAAACTAGATTATAAATATCTTACTTATGGATGGATAAAATAGGCTATAGAATATATTTAACAGCACAAACTCATAAATGTAATATCCCTTCTGGGTTTACTTACAATATAAAATATACAAAACTTACTCCTATTCTCCTTTATCATTCATATCTTATGCCCCCATGGTTACCATGGTAATGGTAGATTGTGTGTGTGTGTGTGTGTGTGCGTGTGTGTACAGTATGTATGTGTGTTTGTAGTTCTTTTTTCTTAAATCATCTTCATTTCAAAAGAGAAGACTTTAGTTCAGCACTTACTTTTGTTTTCTGTAGTGATGCAGGCCACAAATCATGTAAGAAAACTCAATTGGGACATACACATGTTGGTTACATCAATATTCATATAATAAGAGTGTAAACAAAAAAAGGTGCAGTTTTCGAAGGTGATATCATTCACATGTCAAGGGCTGCTTCAATTCTAAATACCTTGTTTTTTTCACTAATATCATTTATTTTTTACTTTGCAATTGAGTTAACTACAGGATAACTCACTAGGTAATTTTATCCTGGTCAAATAACCATCTAGGAGTTTGTGTTTCCGCCCTCCTAGAAGAGTACTGTGGGTATTTAACCACCTCAATATAGTGCATTTTCACCCCATTCCTGCCAGGCTATTTTTCAGATTTCTGCTCTGTCGCACTTTGAATAACAATTGCACGGTCATGCAACACTGTACCCAAATGTAATTTTTATTCATTTTCTTTACAGGGCACTGATGATCAGTGCCCTGATTACTTTCCCTGGGGATGGCGCTGATCGGCTCTCCTCACCACACACTCTGTCAGTGTGATAAGAGGAGAGATGATTTACGGTACTTCTGTGCTTACATGTGACCGGCTGTGATTGTACACACCCGATCACATGGTTAAACAGACGCGTCACCCTAGAACAACAGCCGCAAACCCCCTGTCATTTGACTGTGGGCAGGTGGCAAGTGGTTAAACAATTAATTAAGTGTAACTAATAGTTACAGATAACAGGGTAAACATTAATTTAAAGTGGAGTTCCACCCAACAATGGAACTTCCACTTTTTGGAATCCCCTCTCCGGTGTCACATTTGCCACCTTAAGGGGGGAGGAGAGAGCAGATACCTGTATAATACAGGTATTTGCTCCCACTTCCTGGCATGAATCACTGCGGTGATTGTGGTGACCTACGCCACTTCCTGTGCCTACACTGTCCTCCCCCAATGTCTTCTGGGAGACACATAGGTCCCAGAAGACAGCAGGGACCAGTGAGGACGCGCAGCACAACTCGTGCATGCACAGTAGGGAACCAAGAAGTAAAGCTGCAAGGCTTCACTTCCTGATTCATTTACTGAGGATTGTGGCGGCAGCAACCGAGAGCCGAGTGACTGATCAGCTTCAGCTGCTGACATTGCGGGCGCCCTGGACAGGTAAATGTCCATACATTAAGAGTCAGCAGCTGCAGTATTTGTAGCTGCTGGCTTTTAATATTTTTTTTTTAGGCGGACCTCCACTTTAAACTGTTTTTAGACTGTAGATTAATTCTAAAGGTTAACCATCTGGACTTTTGTCTTAAATAAATTAAAATAACTATTTGTCTTTTAATGTTATCCTAGTATTATTAACTTTTTGGAAACTGAAACATTAGAACACCTCCCAGGTGGTGGGGGCTCTCTCTGGCAGGTGGTGACTTCTACATTCACTCTCTTTAGGAGAGAGTCAAAAAACTTTAGCATCCTACACAATTCTGAGTGTCTGATGCTTTGCCCCTTCTGCATATTGTGAATGCACCCACCAGCCGTCACTACAAGACACAGTACTGATGAAATAGAAATCAAGAGGAAGCACAGAGCTGAGTGGAGGACCAGATTTCTGCCAAACTAGAAGTACTGGTAGTTTTCTATTGCAGGGGCATCTTTCAAATATCTTTTCAGGCAACAGACTCTCCTTAAGGTCAAAAAGGTTCACTTTCATGTCAAAATACAAATTTAAAGAGCCACTAAAACACATGGATTTGCAGTAAAGCTTTACTGGTTATAATTGTTGGGATAGTAAATAATATTTTCCTAAAGTATTCCCATTAAATATATTTGAACATCTTTCATGTTTAATTAAGTCTCAAAGCAGCTGCAGTGATATTGCAACCCAAATGCCTCTGAGCAACAGCAAAATGACCTTGTTCTGTAATTATGGATTTTATTCATAGGCATTATTAAGAAATATTTTGACGTGCATCTCTGAGGGTAAGATGTTTCTTTCAAATGTTAAACAATTTTAAAGGAATTCTTCCTGTAAATAGAAAGCTATGGAAAACCATAAGGATTTAATAATGTATACTTTCAAATATCTCTGTCTTGTTAGCTGCACAATAGAAACAAATAAGTATAACACCGAACATAAGCCGAACACCCCCCGGTTCGGTTCGCACCAGAACTTGCGAATAGGCGAAAAAATTGTTTGAACGCGCATACACTATTACAGTCTATAAGAAACAAACATGAAAAATTAAAAATGCTAATTTTAAAGGCTTATATGCAAGTTATTGTCATAAAAAGTGTTTGGGGACCTGGATCCTGTCCCAGGGGACATGTATCAATGCAAAAAAAAGTTTTAAAACTGCATTTTTTTCAGGAGCAGTGATTTTAATGATGCTTAAAGTGAAACAATAAAAGGGAAATATTCCTTTACATTTTGTACCTATAGTATGCCTGTAAAGTGGCACATTTTCCTGTGTTTAGAACAGTCCCTGCAGCAAAATGACATTTCTAAAGGAAAAAAGGTAGTTTAAAACTATTGAATTGTCAGGTCCCGGCAATACAGATAAAAGTCATAAAAAAACGACATGGGTCCCCCCCCAGTCCATTACCAGGCCCTTCAGGTCTGGTATGAATATTAAGGAGAACCCCGCTCTAAAATAAAAAAAAATGGCGAAGGGGTCTCTCCAAAAAATCCAGACCCTTATCTGAGCATGCAACCTGGCAGGCCGCATGAAAAGAGGGGGGATGAGAGAGTGCCCCCCTCCTGAACCGTACCAAGCCACATGCCCTTGGGGTCTGGACTGCAAAGCACCATGTCCCCATGTTGATGGGGACAAGGGCCTTATTCCCACAACCCTTGCCCGGTGGTTGTGGAGGTCTGCGGGCGGGGGGCTTATCGGAATCTGGAAGCCCCTTTTAACAAGGGGACCCCCAGATCCTGTCCCCTTTGTGAATTGGTAATTGGATATATTGTACTCCTACCATTTCACCCAAAAAGTGTCAAGAATTTAAAAAAACAAGAGCCAGCTTGGGAAAAGTCCTTGATTAAAAAAGAAAAAAGGGGGGCGTGGCTGGCCGCGGACCGAGATGACAGCGTGAGAGCTGAGCTCCGCTTTCCAGGGACAGACAGCGGCACACAGCGTAAGATGGCGCCGGCACAACATCCACTCCGGCCAATAGAATACACTTCCCTGCCTTATCCTTATCCATCAGCAGAAATAGTGTGTCCCCCAACAGCTCGCAGTCATACCTTAACACTCCCTAGTCAGCTAGTCCGGCCAAAGCAAAATTCCAGATGGATGGATCCGGATGCAGCCCAGCAGCCAGCCCTGACACTGATTCTGGGGAGGACACTAGAGAACTACCTGATAGCATTGAGGTATTCCCCACTAATCAGCCTGTCATGGACACAGTCTTAAAGGACATGCTTCTATCATTAAGACGCTCACTCCAAACGGACATGATGTCCTGCATGCAGAAATTCAATAAGGAAATACAGGTGGTTGAATCCAAAGTGGATCATATTGAAAACAAGATGGGGGAGTTTGCAGGAACTATAAATGATCTGGTAGATGCCCATGATGAGCAAGGGGAGGAAATAGAAGGGCTAAAAATTAAAATGGCAGACATGGAAGATAGAGCAAGAAGGAATCATTTAAAAATCAGAGGGATTCCTGAAACTGTCCAACAAGGAAACCTGCGGGCTTATGTTATCACCCTATTCAAAGATAGCTTTCCTGAGCTCACAGAGCTGGATGTTACTATTGACAGGATCCATCGCCTACCCACACTCTCATACCTCCCTGATCAGGTCCCAAGATACATTATACTGCATTTGCACTTTTATTATACTAAAGAGAAATTAATGACAGCAATGTGCAACAAGAGAAAAGTAAATGTCTTTCGCGCTACTGGTGAAATTAGAAGAAGCTGGAGCTAAAAAGCTGCTAGATCTGATAGTGTTCCCTGTACACAAAAATGAATAATGGTAAATAGTGATCTTGCGCTTAAAGGGTCACTAAAGGATTTTTTTTTAGCTAAATAGCTTCCTTTACCTTACTGCAGTCCTGGTTTCGTGTCCTCATTGTTCGTTTTTGCTTTGATGTTGCTGTAATTCCTCTCTGTTCTGGACACTTCCTGGTTGTCTGTTTCCTGATCACCACAGTACTGGGAGATTTCTCACTGTGGTGACT
Source organism: Rana temporaria (assembly GCF_905171775.1). Lineage (NCBI taxonomy): Eukaryota > Metazoa > Chordata > Amphibia > Anura > Ranidae > Rana > Rana temporaria. The sequence goes on from NC_053490.1 coordinate 175,475,148, forward strand.
AATCAAGCAGGTGTGATTACTGTTTGTAAAACGAAACTGGATTGGTGCTGAGGGGTTTTAGACAAAGCATCACTGCCCTCTATTGGCTCTCTGGCTCTGTACATCAGAGAACCAGGAAACAACAGCAAAAACAAAACTAAACTGTAGGTACATTATATGATTGTTTTTTATGTATTTTTAATCATTTTTAAAAGGAATCAGTTAACTAGTATGTCTCTATACCCTGTAAACAGTCATTTCAGCAAACAAATTTTTTTCCTTTAGTGACCCTTTAAGAATACAAATACGTGACTAAGTGCTGTGCCTGATTACAATAAAGACATAAATAGTGTAAATATATAAACCAATAACTAATCGGCAATGAAATATACAGCAAAAGTGTACAACATAATTATATGACCAATAGTCCCAAAGTGCACAAAGTCGCAACAAAGTGCAAAATGCAAAACGTGCAAAATTGCAAGACGTGCAAAAATATATGGAAAAGCCAAAAATGGATTAAGCTAAGTGTGAAGAATGATTCAATATAACAATGAACAATAGTGGAATGCAGGATGTAATACAATTCTGTTTAAAATGGATGATGAGAACAAACAGGGTGAATCTTCCAATATATCAATGGTCTTGATGGATATGTTTCCTAAATTGCAGTATTGAACCATACTCTGTGTCCTCCACCAGTCTCTCAGAACTCTCACCTCACTGCCAAAGGATCTAGAGCACATCAACTTATTCCTTTATCGTCAGTCTTCTCTGCTGCTAGTGTCATGGCCACTGAGATATATTCACTATTAGGTTCCTCTATTCCTTATAGTCGCTCTATATCAGCCAAAAGAGGGGGGGTGAGGGAGAAGACTCCAGCCCATACCCAGGGTATAAAGCAAGGAGGAGAGGGAGCTCCAATGGTGTAGTATAAAATAGTACCTTTAATAGTTACACACACATAAAAATGGACTCTTACAATATATAAAGAAAACAAGAGCTTGTAGGGTTTAAATGTAGCAAATTGTGCTGTCTTACTAAGGACCCAATTTGCTGGCTAGAAGCTGGACATCAAATGTAAACAGATATATGGGGCAATAGGAATCTGGTAATAAGGCATCCTTCCCAGGTTATAATAATACTACAATGATTGCCTTATTCCTTGAGGGGCTAAGCTACCATTTTGGAAGGCTGTATTGTATACCTTAAGAATAAGTGGTACCAACTGTGGCACATATCTTTTATAAACCTCAGCTGGGAAGCCATCCGCCCTAGGTGCCCTCCCACATGGTGTTTGTGCTAAGGCCGTGAGGATCTTGTCCTAAATATGTTATTGTTAAATTATTTACAGTATATTTCAGTTTTCTTCTGCATTGTTGTTTTCATTTTTAACCATACACGTAATTAATAAATATAACAGGATAGGTATTGATTACATGTATTGTGTTATCAACAAAGAAAATATTATAAGGAACAAACCAAGTGGGAAATAATATCTTGATTGGAGCACAAATACTGCACTGTAAGACTATAAAGATATCAAATATTTATTAAGCAAATTTAAAGGATATTTGTTTTTCAGAACAATGTATTTATCTCATATAGCCACAGTGAAACAAAAAAGAAAAATAAATAATAAATAAAGTTAAAATATTTACCATTGCATCAAAAAGGAAAAGCTACAAATGCCCAAAAAATATAAAGTTAAATATTGTAGCAACCTTTAGACACAACAGCCCAGTACGAAACTATGCTTGTCATTTGTGGTGCCAATTTATAACTAGGACATCAGCCAATGTAAATTACATTTGCTGACATTCTGCAACATCTGTTTTTTAATGCAAACATTTCTTTATTGTGACATTCGCCTTATGTAAGAAAAGGGTGAATGTTACCTTTCCAACATACTCATCTTCAAATCCATGTAAATATTCACCTGACATTCTCTAAAAAGCTAAATTTAACCTGTCTACATTTTGCCATTTGTGGTTCCTCCTGTCCCCCTCAACAACCTGCTACTGACATTGTTAAATATGTCTTTTCCATTTTCATTACTTTTATTACTTGTTTTAGATCCAGTGACATCATCACTGAGCTTTTAAGTTTCTTTGCAATGTAGGCAGAACATGGCTGGTGGGACCAGGATTCTGTAGAAAACTTTCTGAAAACCGCTCCCTGCCCTAGTACCTCTCTAAGTAGCACACAGTCGTGATGCAAGCAGTTGGCTGGTGCTTGGGATGAGTTGTGCAAATACTAAAAAGCATTTATGAATGGATGTCCATTTTGAGGAGTGGGGTTCCAAGACAGACAATAAATGAAAGTGGCAGGCCAGGGACAGTAAAGGCTAGATGATTCTACATGTCCTCTAACCAGGAAATGATAAGCTCACAATGTGTATTAAAATCAGACTAAGCAAATTCAATACAGGATAGAATCCTGCACAACTGTGCACGATTAAAGCTACAGCTTCAAAGTAAAAAAATCCAGGTAAAAGCACAGAAAGATTAAGTATTTGAAATGCTTACTTAACCACTTGCCAACTGCGCTATAGCTGAATGAGAGCTACAGTGCAGCCGACCAGTTCTGGGATGGTATCATATGACATTGTCCCATGATGGTGCCCAATGTGACATCAGTGTGGTACACTCTGTGATTGTTGTGTCCTCTGTTACCACAAAACAAACCTGCTACTTCTAAAATTCTTAGTCTAACCACCTCTTTTGACCTGAAGCTATGGGTACAGGCTTCTACTCACTCTGATAGCAACACCCTCAACCTTGTATTCTCCTACCTATGCAACCTCTCCAACAATCCTTTTCCTGTCTCTGATCACCACCTTATTCGTTTCTCTCTCTCTCTCCCTGTCTTCCACCACCTTTCCCTCTAATCAGCTAACAATAACTCCTAGAAACCTTCGCCACTTCAACCCTTTTCATCTCTATTCTGCTACTGACCACCTATATGACAAAATCTCCCCAAAGCATCCTCCCCATGTTGAGGACATGTGGCCTGATATAGTTCAGGAGGGGGGCGCTCTCTTGTCCTGAAGGACCTGGTATGGATTTTGGGGGGACCCCACACCATTTTTTTTATTTTGGCGCGGGGCTTCCCTTAATTTTTATACCAGACCCGAAGGACCTGTTAAGGACCGGGGGGGGGGGGTACCCACAACATTTTTTTCAAACATTTTTATCTATGTTGCCAGGATCCGACAATACATTACAGCCGCAAGCAATGTTTAATTAAATGTTTTCCTTTAGAAATGTCATTTTGCTGTGGTACTGTTATGAACATGGGAAATATGCAGTACCTTACAGACAGACTTAGGAGACACCCAGGCACAATATTTAAATGAATATTACATTTTTATTGTTTCACTTTAAGCATTATTAAAATCACTGCTCCTGAAAAAAATGCAGTTTTTAAAACCTTTTTTTGCATTGATACATATCCCCTGGGGCAGTACCCCCAAACACTTTTTTTATGGCAATAACTCTCATATAAGCCTTTAAAAGTAGCACTTTTTTCATGTTTGTGTCCCATAGACTTTAACAGTGTTCGCGTGTTTTTGCGCATATTATTTGCCTGTTCGCAAGTTCTGCTGCAAACCGGGGGGGGGGGGGGGTTTGCAGAATTTGATTTTTTTTTTTATTATAATAAATACTCTTACACTATAAAGGTGCGCCTCTTTTATTGAATTACATGTGGAACCCCTGATGCTAGCAACGGATGAATTAGGATATTCCAAGCAGTCCATTACATATGCAGTCTACTACATATCCCAGGAGGGACCAATAATTGTTTTGGATTGTAACAGTCACTTTTTGGAAAATTGCTTTTTTTGACGTGCAATAACTCACTTTAATATTTGTATGCTGGATTTACATACATTGTTGGACTCAATTGCACTTTCAAGCATTTTTTTGCACATATGTATTATTTCATTTACCGTATTTATTCGAGTATAACGCGCAAAATTTTATACCCAAAAAAAAGTTCAAAGTTTGGGTGCGCGTTATACTCGAGGACTTTTTCCCCCCCGCCGCTACCGCCGCCACACACGCCGCTGCTACCGCCGCCGCACACGCCGCTTTTACCGCCGCCGCCACCGAAGCCACAAACGCCGCTACAACGTTAACCACTTGCCCACGGGTTAATTCTGGCACTTCTCTCCTTCATGTGAAAATCACAATTTTTTTGCTAGAAAATTAATCAGAACCCCCAAACATTATATATTTTTTTTTAGCAGACATCCTAGGGAATAAAATGGCAGTTATTGCAATACTTTTTGTCACACCGTATTTGCGCAGCGGTCTTACAAGCGCACTTTTTTTGGATAAAAATCACTTTTTTGAATTAAAAAATAAGACAACAATACATTTTGCCCAATTTTTTTATATATTGTGAAAGATAATGTTACGCCGAGTAAAATGATCTCGATAGGCGACGTTTAAAAAATTCTACAGGTTGCATTTTTTGAGTTGCAGAGTAGGTCTAGGGCTAGAATTATTGCTCTCACTCTAATGATCGCGGCGATACCTCACTTGTGTGGTTTGAATACCGTTTTCATATGCGGGCGCTACTCGCGTATGCGTTTGCTTCTGCGCGCGAGCTTGTCGGGATGGGGCGCTTTAAAAAATATTTTTTTGGTTTTATTATTTATTTTTATTTAGTTTTATAATTTTTTACACTGAAATAAAAAAAAAAAAAATTGATCACTTTTATTCCTATTACAAGGAATGTAAACATCCCTTGTAATAGAAAAAAGCATGACAGGTCCTCTTAAATATGAGATCTGGGGTCAAAAAGACCTCAGATCTCATAATTAGACTTAAATGCAAAAAAAATAAAAAAAAAATAAAAATGTCATTTTTTCAAATGACAAAAAAAAAAATGTTTCTTTAAGAGGCTGGGCGGGACTGACGTTTTGACGTCACTTCCGCCCAGCAGAGCTATGAGGACGGGTGAAGGAGATTTCTCCTTCAGTCCTGTCCCCGCTCAGCTGCCGGACACATCCGATCCCCTCCGCCGCTACCGACGGCTCCGGTAAGCGGCGGAGGGCGCGGGAGAGCGGCGGGAGGGGGGGGGGCCCTCTCCCGCCACCGATAACGGCGATCTTGCGGCGAATCCACCGCGGAGACTGCCGTTATCGTGTACACCACCGCCCCCTGAAAATATGAATATCTCGGTTGTGGCAGCAGCTGCTGCCGTTATCGAGATATTCAACTTTAAAAACAGGACGTCTTTTTGACATGGGGCGGTGGTCAAGTGGTTAATCACGCGGCGCGGGGGAACATTAGACAGCTTTCGTTTGAATAGCTGTTTTCCCTGCCGCGCGTAGACACTCCCCCTTGGACGGATCTGTCCAATCGCGAATGAGGGGGAGTGTCTATGCGTGGCAGGGAAAACAGCTGTTCAAACGAACGCTGTCTGTAATGTTCCCGCGCGCCGCGTGATTAAAGGTAAGGGGGCATGGCTGGACATACGGGGGCACGGCTGGACATACAGGGGGCACGGCTGGACATACAGGGGGCACGGCTGGACATACAGGGGGCACGGCTGGACATACAGGGGGCACGGCTGGACATACAGGGAGCACGGCTGGACATACAGGGGGCACGGCTGGACATACAGGGGGCACGGCTGGACATACGGGGGCACGGCTGGACATACAGGGGGCACGGCTGGACATACAGGGGGCACGGCTGGACATACAGGGGGCATGGCTGGACATACAGGGGGCATGGCTGGACATAAATGATTTTTGGCAATTACAATGATTTTATACCGATTTTTAATTGAAAATTAGGGGTGCGCGTTATACACGGGTGCGCGTTATACTCGAATAAATACGGTATGTATTTTATTAGTATTTTTTTGCTGGATGTTTCACGTTTTATAAATTTAGTTGCCCAGTTTAAGGCATTCATCACCTTTATTACCTACACATTGTTTATACTATTAGACTGAAGTGCCTACTAATCCAGGGATGGTCCTTCGCTACCTTATCTACAGAAGGAAGCTGAACCAGTGGGATTCAATTGATGGACATACCCTGGCGCATTTGCCTCGCTGTGCTGCCGATCCGGCTGAAAGATTCTTGGCGACGTGAGTTGTGTAACTTTTGTTGAAACTATACCAAGTGTGCAGTTGTTTACATGACCTTGTGGCAAAAGATCGTGGGATGGCCTGACAACACTTATCAAGTCTGTGGCAGAGACTTTGACAAGCTTCACACCAGCTGCTAGGTGGGTGAGAGTAGGCCTATCTGGTGGTTGCTGAAATCCAGTGTGGAGCTGAGTTAATCCTCTAAGTTGTACCGGTGATCCACAAAGCAAAAGTACCTGAGTCTTTCCATATCCCTCTACCCCTCTGTTGGAGAACTTTGTTTAATAAAATCCTTGAAAGAGACTTTGTGTTTGGTGCAGACATTCTTATGGACAACTCTTCAAGGAGAACCCCTGAAATGAGCATATGGAACAGTAAGGTAATGGCAGTCCCAAATCTAAACCAGCAGCTCCTTTGGGGGTAGTGCTACACTAGTAAAAAAAAAATGATTAATAAAAATGCCGTAAAACTATTCCCTATTTTGTAGACGCTATAACTTTTGCGCAAACCAATCAATAAATGCTTATTGCAATTTTTTTTACCAAAAATATGTAGAAAACTGAGGATTTTTTTTTTATATATTTTTGGGGGATATTATAGCAAAAAGTAAAAAATATAGCATTATTTTCAAAATTGTCGCTCTATTTTTGTTTTGTTTATAAAAATAAACCCGTAGAGGTGATCAAATACCACCAAAAGAAAGCTCTATTTGTGGGAAAAAAAGGACGTCAATTTAGTTTGGGAGCCACATCGCACGGCCGCGCAGTTGTCAGTTAAAGCGACTCAGTGCCGAATCGCAAAAAGTGGCCCGGTCTTTGACCAGCAAAATGGTTCGGGGCTTAAGTGGTTAAAAGGAATATTTCACTTTTATTTTTAAAACTTTTTTGCATTGATACATGTCCCCTGGGGCAGGACCCAGGTCCCCAAACACTTTTTTATAAAAATACCATGCATATAAGCCTTTAAAATTAGCATTTTGATTCGATTTGATTCCTCCTATAGACTTTTAGAGGGTGTTCTGCGTCTTTCGAATTTGCTGCGAACACCCCAAATTGTTCGCTATTTGGTGAACAGGTAAACACCCGATGTTCGAGAACTTGCATTCGACTCTAAAATTGGGCTCATCCCTACAGTGTACCATACCTTTCATTAATGTTAGAGGCCTAAATAGCACTTTTAAACATGCAGCTCTATACAAAGAGGTTCACTTCCAAAAGGAGGATATTTTCAAATCTCCATATTTGAAACGTAAAAAAGGGTTTCGCAAAAATGTTCAGGCTTCCACCACTAATAAAAAAAAATTCTAATTGCTGTTAAAAACACACTTGCATTTAAATTGTTGCACTAAGTATGTGACCCATCTGGGCGATTTATTATTCATGTTTGCGAAATTAATAATCACACAACAATTTTGTTTCCTTGATTAATTATTTAGGTCCGTTGACAGTATCAGACAAGGATGTCTAATTATAGAAGACTTCAATACAGTGGGTGATCTCATCTTTTGACTAATTCCAGACCTCCATCTCAATCCTTGAATAAACCTCTACATAAATATGATGTCTGGCGCTGCTACCAATAGCACAGAGAGAGACTATTACTTCTTCTCACCTACCCACACCTCCTATTCGAGGATTGATTTTTTTTTATCACCAATAAATGGACCCTGCAAACCATTAGGGCCCCTAATTTTCGAGTTTTAGAGTGATCAGACCACACCCCTGTTTCAATCCAAGTTGAGGACAACCTTCATGGATCCCCTCCCTCCATCCCTATGGAGACTCAATACCCCACTTCTAATCACAAATTCACCAACAAATTGCTGAAGCAAATTTTATTTATTTCAATGATTCTCTAGTTGTATACCATCTTACATGGAATTCATATAAGACACATATGAAAGGTATACTGACAAAAAGAACCCTACTCTTTTGCAGTCCTCTTCCTTGTTGGAAGACAGGCAGAAACGATGTAACCTATTACTCTTTTGTTATGAAAATAATCTGAAACATACCAAAGCAAATTGTTATAGTCTTAGCAACAAGGCAGAAGTGATTCTAATTAGACAAGTTAAATCTCAATGGCTTAAACAGTAAAATGTATCCATCCACCGCTCATCTACTAAACATATCCTTGTTAACCCCCCCAAGTTATAATGTAGATAATGCCTTTAGCAACTATCTACAGAATTCCATATTAAAAATTGATTTTGACAAGGGTGCCCTCTCTCCCCCATAATATTCTTGCATCAAGAATTAGGAACAACTCCACTATAGCAAGCATAAACCTTCTATGACATTAAAACAAAATTAATTAGTTAATGATGTTATCTTCTTGCTCCCAGACCCTATCCACTCCCTCTTACCTCGGCAGAAAGGAATCTCCCTTTTTACAACCTATCGAATGACAATTTTAGCACTTTTCACACTACAATGATGATTAAATAGGAGACCGAATTGGGAGAAAATTATACTGAACACATGGACTAAGGCATTTACTTATATTCAGCATCCAACTGTATGAATCACTGGGAACTATATAAAAAAATCTTACATTGTTGGTACCTAACCCCTTGCAGATTTCTAAGCTATACCCCACCTATTATTCAAAACGTTGGCGACTGTGCAAAGAAACACGCTCCCTCTTGCATTTATTGTGGGAATGCAAGTCTGTTAGTTCATACTGGAATAAAATTTACTCCCAAGTCTCTGACATTTTCTCCATATTGATAAGCTACCTCCCAATTCTCACACTGTTGCTAATCACTTATTTCTTCCTGCTATCGGATATATGGCAGTTATGTGACCTCTAATGTTATCATAGTGACTGCAAAAGTATTCCATGGGGGTCGAGCCTGCTAAATCACCCTTACGGGCTAAAGTTTACTCAAAGTGTTAAATCTGGGCATACCTATAGTGTTCTGTAGGGGGCATTTGGTATTTGTCGATCATGGACCACTCAGATAGCATTCCCTTACTATCACAAATATCTGCTATATGCAGTAAACCCTTATTGGTCCACCAAGCAAATGCGAGGGGAAAGAGGCCCGAGGTGAACACCCTATTTTACAATAGGTGCCAATGGGGTATTGGGTGATTTAAATTGATGCGTCCTCGAGAGCCTGTCCTATATCTCTAGCGAGAAAGACAAAGTAGGGCAGAGTATTGTCGGTCTCTCTTTAACGGGAAACCACATTATATGAGAAATTGAGTTTGGACAACAGGAACAAAATTCCATACCCATCCATATTGCTTGCGGTATTTGGGAATGATACCTAGTGAGTTGAGCCACCTGGGCTGCATAGAAGTATTTCTGCAGGTCGAGCAAACCAAGGCCCCCTCTCCATTTTGAGGTATACATTGTACTTTTGTTCACCCTAGGCCTCTTGTCTCCCCAAATAAATTGGAGGACTTTCCTTTGGAACATTTGGAGATCCTGTCAAACCAAAAACACAGGTATAGTGCGAAAAAAAGAAAGTAGTCTCGGCAAGACATTCATTTTTATTGAGTAAAGTATGCCAAACCACGATGTGGGATGGATCTGCCATTTAGCCAAATCTTCAGTTAACCTCTTAAAAAGGGCTGGGTAATTTCTCTTGTATAGTGTATGGATGGATGAATACAGATGTATGCCTAAATATGAAAGAGCCGCAAGCTCCCATAGGAACTGATGGAACTGTTCCAATGTTTTCTGAGTAGAGATTGGCAGCAAAAGGTTCAGTGCCCTAGATTTGCAATGGTTTATGTATTATCCAGAGATATCAGAGAATGGTTGTAGAATGGCGTGTAAGTTAGGGAGGGAAGTGACCGGTGAAGTTAGGGTCAGCAGAAAGTCGTCAGCAAAAAGCAGGCATTTGTGTTCATAATCACCGCAGACGATCCCCCGAATATCCTGACAGGGCAAATAATAGCGGTGACAGTGGGCACCCTGCCTAATGCCTCTTCTGGCAAAGTAGGGGGCATGGTCATTCTGTCACAATCTGAACTAGCGTGAACTATTCAGACGTGTGGCGTTTTTGAGCTTGCTGTGGACCCAGGAAGGAGCTTTTGAATACCATAAGCGATCCGAGGGCTGTGAGTACTTCTATGCTGATTGAGGGTCCGCCGTGACCACTGGCTCACCTGCAAGGAATATTGGATTACATCTTTTTGATTTGAAGTGATTATTGCCTGGTTAAAGAGTTTGTTTGTGAGTGTATAATTTGAAGATTTTCTGCATGGTGTTTTATTAAAACTGGTTTACAGTATTACACTATTGTGAATTTTTTTCATTATTTATGTGGATACATTTTTGGATTGCACTATTTCGGAACGGATCTCTTATGAATACATCTGAGTGGTCCTGGTTAAGCTTTTATGCCAAACACGTGAGTGTGAGGCCTATCGTTCTGGTGAGTGCGTATTTCTGAAGGGTGGAGGATTCACTGAACACTGTGGTGTGGTGGAAGAATCTGAGGAAGAAATCGACACTTATGAACTTTATTTTTTGTCACCTTTAAACACTTGTTTTATTCACAGGTTTTTGATATTTATTTATCCGTCCGATCATTTGTGTGTTTTTGTTTCACACTCAAGAGTGTTGTGCTCACTACTACACTTTATATGAATATTCAATTCATTCTTTATATACTTTTGTCACGTTTTAGTTATTGAAGCGCTGCCTAATATATTCAGTCACTTATTTCCTATAAGCAGGTGTTAGTGCACTTTCATATATATATTTTGTCACAAAGTTTGGGAGGAGTAGCCTCGGATCATTAATGAGGCGACGGTGTGTCATACAGTGTACGGAGGAGGGCCAGAAAGCGCTCACCAAATCTAAAAGGGCTCAGTACATCAAACAAATAGTCCCAAGAGAGGGAATCAAATGCTTTCTGGACGTCCAGCAAGAGCAGCATCCCACCCCTGGGGTCCCTTCCGTCCCAGTCTGATTGAACCGCTGAGATCAGATTTATTATCCGACGGGTTTGATCCTATGCCTGTCTGTTTGGAAGAAAAAACCTGCCTTGTCAGGGTGAATGTATATGGGGAGGAAAGTATTCAGTCATAGTGCCAGGACTTTAGTTAAGATCTTTAGATCAGTGTTGATCAACGAGATCGGTCGATAATTGGCACAGTCCACATGGTCCCTTCCCGGCTTCGGTATTACATTAAGGAAGGCTGTATTTTCATGATTAGGGAGTTTATTACTCCACATTAGGTGCTTTGAACAAAATGCTTCTCTCTTGAGCCCTTGAATGTCCATTAAGAGATATAACTGTAGACATGTTTTGTACCGTTACTAATTGTAAACTGTGTGTTGCCACCAATGGTATCATTAACATGTGCTAATATCCATCATCAATTGTCCCATACCATCAGATTTTCAGGGATCAGTTGAACTTCGATCAGTGTATGTGGACATCAAATCCAGGGCCATGTTGGAAGATTTCTAGAACAATCAGTAGCTAACTTTCAGGATGAGAGTGGGTGAGATGGGGTGTATCTGGGTTAGTGAGGGAAAATTAGATGGGGGGTAGTTAGAGGGGTAAGGAACAGGAATGCATGCGGTATATCCCTGCATGGGTGTTTGGAGATTTATATATACCCCCAAATATTCTGATACTGAGGTGGCTGTTCTGAATTTAAGCTTCTAAAAGAACCACCAGTTGCTAGGAATCTCAGTGTTGCAACACTTCTTTGTTCTGCTTAGATTGAGTTGCCCATTACAGTGTAATTTTTGACAAGTTATGTTCTGATGACTTCAGAAATGCTTTTCCAAGTGTTATTTTTTTTTTTTTTTTAATCTTCTGGATTGTTATCACATATTTCATAAAATAAATGCTTGTGCAAGAGAAGTCCTCACATTGTTTGCTTTTCTTTGTCCACAATTTTATTTTTTTCTACTATTTTCAGGCATAGTTCATGGGAACTCCTGTGCTTTAGTGCCATTGTTACATTAACATTTTTCCACGCTCCTTACGCAGACTCTGTTTTATATATGAATTTACTTTTGTGAATGTGTTTTTAGTAGAAAACTTCAGGTTGCAACAAAGTGAATACATTGTAGGCTGACAATTAATATAACCTCAAAGTAGATGCTGGTTCTAGCACTAAGGCTTTGTGTACACTTGAACTACTTTGACCACCAGCCATGGGAAACCGCAAAATTGCACCACAATTTTACCACTATTTTGCATGTTTTGCGACCAGCAGTCATGACGTTCCTATCCTGAATGTGGTTCTTCTGCATTCAGGAGAGGGAGGTTAGGAGAGGTTGAACCTCCTCTAACCTCAGCAGCTCCTAAACAATCCTAAAAGCCTATGTGTACAAAAAAAATGCCAAAAGCTCCTAAACTCAAGTTTAGGAGCTGCTAGTGTACATGGAGCCTTAGTGTGTACATCTCCAACATATTCCACAACTTATCCAGCCTGCTTCATCAAGAAGCTGTGGAACCAATCTCTATTACAACAAGACACTGAAATAAAACAATATGGGGGCATGCAGCCTGACTGCCCAGGAAAGGGAGAGGCCGCAAGCATGTGTTCTCCCATCCTGAACCATACAAGGCCATCTGCCCTCAACTTGGTACTTGGCCAGGGAAGGTGGTGAAATCTGTGCTATTATTGTGCCACCTTGTGTCCACGTTGATGACCCAGTGCATGTGGGGGTCTGAGGGGGGTACTTAACTGAATCTATAAGCTCCCTTTAAAATAAGAGGGAACCCAGGTACCCCCCCCCCCCCCCACACACACACACACACACAAATTAATGAGTACAGGATACCTAATATGATACCCCATGTTATATATCCTTAAAAAAAATATTAAGAACAATCATCATTTATGACAAACTACACCTGATGGCCACCTTCATAATGATTCTCTCCCAATGGACTTCCATTGCAAATGACAGCTCCCTGGCTATCTAACGTCATTAACCAAATATATTTGTGACAATATTTGATTATTGATGACACCCTTAATGACCACCACTTGTTTACAATTTGAAACAAGCTGGTGAGAGGCTGGAAGGCACCACTTAATAAATGACTTCCAGCTGCAGCAGCCGGATGTTCAAAATCATCTTTACACTTTTTTTTCAGCATACAGTATACATTAACTACCTCAATACAGGGCACTTTCACCCCTTCCCTGCCCAGGCCATTTTTCAGCTTTTATCGCTGTCACACTTTGACTGACAATTGAGTGGTCATGCTACACTGTACCCATATACATTTTTTTATAATTTTCTTCACACAATTAGAGCTTTCGTTTGGTAGTATTTAATCACTGCTAGGTATTTTATAAAAAAAAAAAAAAATTGAAAAAAAAGTTTTTCTTCGTTTCTGTCAGTAAATTTTGGAAAACAGTATTTTTTCTCATCCACTGATGTGTGCTTATGAGGCTGCACTGATGGGCACTGATGAGGTGGCACTTGTAGGCACCGAATAGGTGTTACTGATGAGGAGGCACTAATATGTCACACTTATGGGCACTGACAGGTGGCACAGATATGTGGGACTAATAAGCACTGATAGGCAGCACTGATGGGTGGCACTGGTGGGCACAGATAGGTGGCACTGATAGGCGTCACCGAAGGGCACTGATAGGCATCACAGATAGGCAGCACTGATGGACATTGATGGTCAGCACTGATGGGCATTGATGGGAAGCACTGATGGGCATTGATGGGAAGCACTGATAGGCGGCACAGATGGGCACTGAAAGCCAATACTGACTGGCATAATTAATGGGCACTAATTGGTGGCACAGGTAGGCATTGATTGCTGGGACTGGTTGGCACTAATTGTGATCAGGGCACTGATGATCAGTGCCCTAATTACCTGTCTTTCTGTCCCCTGTGAGAAGATTCTGCTGATCGGCCCTTTCACCATACAATCTATTAGTGTGAGGTGATGAAAGCCGATTACTGGCACTTCCGTGTTTACCTGTGACCGCTGTGATTGGACAGATTGGCAAGAGGGGCCATTCTGGGAGGATGTCATATGATATCCTCCCAGAACGAGAGCCGTACCACCCAGCCTTCATTTGACAGTGGGCGAGCGCCAAGTGGTTAAGGTTTAGTTTGGTATTTAAAGCGGAGGTTCACCCAAAAATCAACTTTCTGCCATTAGATCCAGCATACTGCTGACATCTGCAGTATGCTGTTTTTTTTTTTGTACTTATCGTTTTATCAGTCGTTGTTATCCGGCTCCGAGCGGGGATTTCTGCGGGGAATAGGCGTTCCTAAGCCAAGCGGATTTGACGGGCTGCTAAAGCGCGTCACGCCTTCTGAAAATACCCGAAGTGACACTCGGGTGTTTACGGCGCTATACGGTGCTTGCGCCGACTGTGTAGAGCTGACTGCGCAGGCGCCGTAAACACCCGAGTGTCACTTCGGGTATTTTCGGAAGGCGTGACGCGCTTTAGCAGCCCGTCAATCAACTCCGCTTGGCTTAGAAACTCCTATACCCGGAAGGAATCCCCGCTCGGAGCCAGATAACAACGGCTGATAAAACGATAAGTACAAAAAAAAAAACAGCATACTGCAGAAAGTTGATTTTGGGTGAACCTCCGCTTTAATAAAAAAAATGTGCATACTTTTTTTAAAGAAATATATAAAAAGGCAATGGATGATAGTGCAAACTTGTATATCTTATTTAACTTTAAAATATAAAGTTAATTATTTGATTTAAAGGATTTATACATTTATTTTTCTAATAATGAGAGATACTTTGCCATGAAAAAGTATTCATACCTCTTGAAATTTTTCACATTTTGTCATGTTACAATCAAAAATGTTAATGTATTTTATTGGGATTTAATGTGATAGACCAACACAAAGTGACACATACTTGTGAAGTGAAAGGAAAATGATAAATGGTTTTCAACATTTTTTACAAATAAATATGTGAAAAGTGTGGCATGCATTTGTATTCAGCCCCCCTGAGTCAATACTTTTTAGAATCACTTTTCGCTGCAATTTCAGGTATGCAGTTTTGGGTATGTCTCTATCAGCTTTGCACATCCAGAGAGTGACTGTGAACAGAATTTTTCAAGTCTTGTCCTGAGGACAGATTCTCCCACCTGTGCTGTGGATCTCTGCAGCTTCTCCATAATTACTATAGGCCTCTTGGCTGCTTCTCTGATTAATGTTCTCCTTGTCCGTCCTGTCAGTTTAGGTGGACATACATGTCTTGGTAGGTTTGCAATTGTGTCATACTCTTTCCAATTTTCGGATGATGGATTGAACAGTAGACATGTGCACAGAATTTTTTTGTTTTTTTTTGTTCTGTTTCGTATCGTTCCGTAGGTTCGTTTCCGTTCGTTTTTCGTAAGACGCCCGTTTTCCTGTTCGTTCACGTTCGTTTTTCGTACGACGAGATTTTTTCATATTCCGATCGTTTCGTATTTTCGTTACCGTTTTATTTTCGTACATGCGGGATGGTTCGTTATTCTGTTTAATTCATGTTCGTTACTTGTTAGACAATAATATTCGTGAATTTTCGTCAATGATTTGCATTCTGTGTTTTGGATTCCTTTTTCTGTTCGTGTTTTCGGTCGTGTGTTCGTGTGACATCTATGACAATTTGTTGTGGATGTCATGTGGGCATGCGACTGAAGATACAAACAGAAAAAGGATTTTCGTAATTTTGTACTTTCGTAAATATATCGCGGGATTCGCGGCACTTTCAACACGCGGCTCATCCATATTAACAATTGTTAAGCCCCATACACTTGGTCAGACTTTTTTAACAACAAACATAAAAACGATCGTTTTCCGTTCGTTCTCAGAAAATTTGTTCGTTTTTAAACTCCATCTGAAAACCATTTTTTTGTTCAAAAGTCTGGCCAACTGATCTCCCTTCAGATGAAAATCCACAGAAAAGTTTATTTGGCTTTACTGTACTACTCAGCACAAAATAAAAGATGCTTTACTAACTACACTCACTGCCCATTCAAAAAAACGAAAATTACATCTGTGGCAAGGGATTTGCATTCTGTGTTTTGGGTCCTTTTTCTTTTGGTGTTTTCGGTCGTGTGTTTGTGTGACATCTGTGGCAAAAGATTTGCATTCTGTTGAATCCAAAATACGAACAGAAAAAAGGAATTCAAAATACAGGGTGCGGGTCTTTTGTTGTGGATGTTGTGTGAGCATACGACTGAGGGTGCGAACAGAGAAGGGATTCAAACAAGATACAGAGTGCAAATCTTTTGTTGTGGATGTCGTGTGAACATACGGCTGAGGATACGAACAGAGAGGGGATTCAAACAAAATACAGAATGCAAATCTTTTGTTGTAGGTGTCATGTGGACATGCGGCTGAGGATACGAGCAGAGAGGGGATTCAAACAGGATACAGAATGCAAATCTTTTGTTACAGATGTAATTTTCGTTCTTTTGCCGTTTTCGTTTTGTCGTATTTTCGTCAGATCGTTCGTTCGTATTTGCGGTTGTTCGTTATGCGGATCATTCGTAATCCCGTCGTTTTCGTATTTTGATGCTTTAATTTTTTCGTATGTACACATTATTCTGCGGGTACGAAAATGAACATTTTCGTACGAAAATAACATTTGTACGAACGGGAATGCACATATCTATGCTCCATGAGATATTCAAAGCTTGGGATACTATTGTATAACCTAACCCTGCTTTAAACTTCTCCAGAACCTGACCTGTCTGGTGTGTTCCTTGGCCTTCATGATGCTGTTTGTTCACTAAAGTTATCTAAAAAACCTCTGAGAGCTTCACAGAACAGCTGTATTTATACTGAGATTTAGCCCTGGTTCACACTGGTGTGATTTGACATGCGATTTGACATATCAAATTGCATGTCAAATCGGTACCATTTTCTGGCAATTGCTGGCAATGATACCGTCTTAATCGGTGCAATGCCACATCTGCAGCGCTGCATTGATTTAAAAAAGTAGCTTCTATACTACTTTTTGTGATTTCGGCCTGCGATTTACATTAACATCTGTGCAAAAACCTGCACAGATGTCTCTGCAATCATGACTGTAATCGGGACTGACCAGCGGGAGTAAAATTGTGCGAGTTCAGCTGAACTCACACGGCTTCACTCCCTCAGTCCAGGGTGAACCTGGTCTAAATTACACACAGGAGGACTCAATTTATTAATTAGGTGACGTCTGAAGGAAATTGGTTCCACTAGATTTTAGTTAGAGGTATCAGAGTAAAGGGGGCTGAATACAAATGCACACTTTTCACATATTTATTTGTAAAAAAAAAAATGTTCCTTCAACTTCACAATTTATGTGGCACTTTGTGCTGGTCTATCACACACAATCCCAATAAAATACATTGATGAAATGCAGAAAATTTCAAGGGCTATGGAAACTTTTTTTTAAAGCACTGTAGCTCATGTGTTAACATGTGCAGACCTTATGCCGCGTACACACGACCGTTTTTCGGGTTCTAAAAAATAAAATTTTTAAGGGTCTAGAAAAAACTACGTTTTTTTCAACCCGATCATTAAAACAGCCTTGCCTACACACTATCGTGAAAACAAAAATGCTCTAGCAAAGCGCGGTGACGTACAACACGTACAATGGCACTATAAAGGGGAAGTTCCATGCGGATGGCACCACCCTTTGGGCTGCTTTTGCTGATTTTGTGTTAGTAAAAGACGATTTGCGCTTTTCAGTCTGTTACAGCGTGATGAATGTGCTTACTCCATTACGAACGGTAGTTTTACCAGAACGAGCGCTCCCATCTCATAACTTGCTTCTGAGCATGCACGTTTTTTTCATGTCGTTAAAGCCCACACATGACCATTTTTTACGACGTAAAAAATGACAAAGTTAAAAACGACGTGAAAAATTAGAGCATGTTCTAAATTTTTAATGGCCATTTTTTACATCGTGAAAAATGCCCTGGAGCCCACACACGATTGTTTTTAATGACATAAAAAACGTCATTTTTTAGAACCCGAAAAATGATCATGTGTACGGGGCATTAGAGTGGCAATTTGAATTTTCAGGTTGAATTACTTTCATGGTTTGTATTCTGACTTACTACTAAGTTTGAGATGAACATCAAGCTTACTCTCTTAAGACAACACTGAGAAAAGCGCCACACCCAAAGTAATTTATTAGGTATTGCCTGTGGAGAAAAAAAGCAGCGGGCAAAGCAAGGACATGCTGATCATATGACTTTTGTTGTATACAAACCCATGTGAACAGCATATATTTCCTTAACCTGCTGATCAAGAGGCTTTCGTTTTTTTTAAATAGTATAAACACTTGTTGGCAAAATCAATACCTATGATGCAATATCAATTCTGTCAAAACTCTCATCTCTCTCCCAGTAATGGCAAGCAGTACTTTACATTTCCATCATGCCGATGAGGAAAAACACCACATTATTCATGCTGCTCTTCTAGCTACTTATGTAAACACGCAACATGGGTGCTTTATTTGCTGCCTGGAAATTAGGCATTGATTTTATGGTTTACATTTTAGATTGCAACTTTTTACGGGTTCATTTTTTGGATTATGAACACAATATTGTCATGTATGCCTAAGCCTCACTTACAGTATATAATTTGAATCAAATCAATTAAAAAAAAATCCATCTGTTCATTAATTTATCAAATATACCCAATGAATCTAAAACTGTCTTATTATTTAACACTCAAAGGCACTGCTTACAACTATCTGGCTGGGATTATGCCATGTAGGGAGTGATAATGAGGACTTCCAACCATTTAAATACTCATTATCACTCACAGAGATTGTTCCAACTTGTTAAGGCATAGAATGCATTCATATTTATTGTTATGTTGATCTTTCACTTCCATGAAAATGTGGATTTGCTTTAAGATCTCTGCTTTAAATTGACTTTAATTAGTACTTTTTTAGTTTATGTGGAAAATTAATAAGAACCTTGAGATAATATACAATTATTTTATTATAGTCCAACTAAAAGTAAAATTTGAGGTGGTTTAGTGCAGTGTTATACATTCATTTTATCTGATTTATTATAGTCAACTTTAAAAATACTGAGACCAGTCAAAGGTTCTTTTTTTTTACACTGGTAGTAATATTCTAATGGAAGATACATACAGACGTAAATCATCAGTAGATATTGGCATTTAAGAATGGTTGTGTGACTTTAATGCTGATGATGGATCTTCTGATATGCTACTGCAAGATGTTCTGATTTATTACAACTGGAAATGTTTACCCTTTGTGGAAAAAAAATAAAATGTTTAATTTTTTAGCCAGAGGGGTGAGAATTTTGGGCCAAGATTTTAGGAAAGTAGATGAATCTGACAAGCCTATAGGTTTTAGAGTAATAAAAATAATAAAAATAGATATCAACTGACCCTGTCAAATGCCTTTTCTCCATCTGTCAATTGTAAGTGGATAATCCACATTTGGTGAGCGTGAGCCAAGATTCAACCCTTGTGGAAATCAGTACATGGCACTTTTGTGAAAATAATTTCTGACAATATTGCTTACTCTCCTGCCCAATACCTCCTACATCATACTTCTATACCAAAACATTTTTTATCAGCAGTCATTATCAATGTCCATGATTAATGCAGCAAGGCAATGCATTCCCTCACACTGGCACTCAACCTATACACCCAAGATTGGAGAATGGTTCCATAGACTAAATAAAATGTAAGAGATAGAGGAACTTGTTAGCATCTCTCAGGAAAGATTATCAAAGTTCAATAAAACACAGTATGCTTGGCTACACTACAAAACAACCAAAGACTATACAGATATAAGTTAGATAGAAAATATCTGTAACCTTAAACCAAACATAATCCACAATTGGAGACACTCTTCTCAGTATCAGAACTTGGTAACCTATGTGGTGTTGCTTCTGAAACCTCCTCCTTGACTTTGGGAGGGAGGGGGGCGAGAGGCAACTTCACGTCCCTACCAACTCTGGTCTTATCCCATCCCCTTTCTCTAGAATATCTCATCCCAGTTTCCCTCCACCTCACCGTCTCCTTACTCTTCAATCCCCCATGTTTAGGGGAAGGGAGAGAGGGCAAATTAACTTCTTGCTTATCTATTCTCCCCCCCCTTAATCTTCTCACTTACACGTCCCTCACAACACCACTCATAAAAAGACATAAAATGAAACTCACTACACTTTTCTCAACAATATCAATGTCTGCCCAGATACATTACTTAAATACTTTTCCCTGATACAATATCTAAAAAAAAGTTCCTGTTTATAGGGCTAACACAATCCTTAGGACTGAATTTACTTTCATCTCTTGACTACAATTTAGTAACTCAATCACAGGAACTAGAATTCTTACTGTTTTACTATGGAGTTTAAAATCAAAAGGAAGTTAGGAATAGACATGTACAACATTGTTCTCATATGTCTATGCCGAGTTCAATATCCATCAATGTTCATGTATCTTGTTAATTTGTGGACTCAATAAAACTGTATGAAAAAAAATAGTAAGAGATACTGGCTTTTGCTTTGGAACTATTAGCAAATCCCATACTATTGATAATTTGCAAAATAGAATAATGTGGTATAGTATATAAAGAATATAAGGTTTACCTAAAACAAAAAATAATCACAAGGGAGATTACCTTCAGTGAGATGTGTTCCTTGTACCTAGTGTGTCCTTTTTTCACCTAAATCTTCCTACTTTATTGCCCACCCCACCCCTGTCAAGGACATTTATAGTAACATATTCTATGAATGGAAGGGATGGGTGTAAAGAGCAGGCATAGTCAGGCACATTTTTTATGTGAATTGTTGCCCTTCCATGTGCAACTTACATCAAAGGCTAGTAATGGGTTGGGGTGGTTGCCACTTTTTTGTATAGTCAGACACTTTAGTCTGTCACAACCCCTTAGTTCTCATAACCCCCACCACACCATAGGATGTTAGTGGAGGAGGGGAAAGACATAGGAGGAGAAAGATTTCAGCAAAAGGAAGATACAGCAGTACAAAGGACACATCCAATGTAAGGTAAGTAATGTCCCCTGTGCTCATTTAAAAATGTTTGTTCTTTGTTTTGGGCAAACAATTTTGGTTTAGGTAGGCTTTAACTACTTGCCGACCAGCCGCCATCGTTATATGGCGGCAGGTTGGCACGATCCCTGTATAGATGCCAATGGTCGCCGCTATTACTAATAAAACAATTATTATAATAAAAATGCTATAAATCTATCCCCTATTGCGCAAACCAATCAATATACGCTTATTGCGATTTTTATTACCAAAAATATGTAGAAGAATACATGTGGGCCTGAGAAAAAAAAATATTTTTAAAAAAAAATTGGGGATATTTATTATAGCAAAAAGTACAAAATATATATATTTTTTTTAAATTGTCACATTTTTTTGTTTATAGCACACAAAATAAAAATTGCAGAGGTGATCAAATACCACCAAAAGAAAGCTCTATTTGTGGGAAAAATGGACATTAATTTTGTTTGGGTGCAGCGTTGCATGACTGCGCAATTGTCAGTTAAAGCGACGCAGTGCTGAGTCGCAAAAAATGGCCTGGTCATCGGGCAGCCAATTCTTCCTGGGCTGAAGTGGTTAATAGAGAGATGGTCAATAAATTTAACATTTGATAACATCTTTTCCTGTCTTTGAATTAAAAATTATAAGGACCATTTTTTTGTTTGTTTGTTTTTTTCTAAATAATTGTTGAGTTTACAATCACAAAGAGGACTGTAGCTGGACGTCTGGAGCAGTGAGTCTTTGGATGACATTAATGGAGAAGGGCAAGCTATTCTTTAATGTTTATGTTTAACTCGGAATATACAGTATTTTAAATGATGCATTCTAAAAATAGAAAAGTCTAAATAGTGTATAAAATAAGTTTTCCATGATCCAAAATATTGTGTTTTTAGATGTGGTAATATTTTTCTTTAATGCCATTTTATAACATACTGTATATAATTTAGGCATTTTATGTTAAAGATCAGTGAAAGCATGTTGGGATTTAATCAAAATTTTGGCATGGATATAAGCTTTTTACTTAATGCATGGTTTCCAAAGGCTATAAGTAAAGATGAAAGGATATTTTTTTTTGCACTTTATATTCTTGTTCCAAGTTTTCTTTTTTTGCAACTGGTTTCAGGGGAAATGCATAATTGAAATCAACTTAAAGGAAAACTCTATATATAACATTAATATATTATGGAAATAAGGCTGTAGAACTGAAGAATGTTTGTCTTTATACTTAATAACATATATGGCTTGGGTTACATTTATTGTGTGGTCTCACTCTCCATATTTTATTTCCTCATTTTTAGAGTGCCAACATATTTCACAGTATTTTACAGATTGCATAAAACATGTAATTTTCTGTAGCTATGAGGCTTTGGGTTGCTTTACAAAATTGGTAGAAAATGTACACTTAGTAAGGGGAATGGTCACTTAGCTTAGTAAACAAAGTGAAGCTATGTACACCTTGATCATCTAACCATGTGCAAAGCAGGATCCTTTTTTTATTTTCCTTCAAACATAGTTGTGTGTAAGAGCAAATGTAGCTCCACTTTATTAATTAAGTTTGGTGAACAGTATTTACTTATACTTTAGACTCCAGAAGTAAGTGAGGATTCTGAAAATGCAGTAACCAAGTCAAACAAGTGGCTAATTACAATTAAATTATCATGCTCTATTCAATAGACAATTCTGTTCTGTTTTTGGCCATTGATTGATATTATGTTATTTGGTTTGAAATATGAGGGGACTGTCTGTCTGTCTTTATGCATGTGGTGGTCCAGTGCCAAGAAGTAATCCCCTTTCCCTTCCCCATCTGAGGTTATGTTGCTATGTGAGCATGCTCACTGTTGCTGGAGATGCATATATATCTGTTTAGTCACCTTAAAGTGGGGGTTCCGCGGGTTTACATTTTTTTTTTTTTACAGGCTACTGCCGCTCTTACCTTGTGTAGGTAATCCCTCATCTGTCCCAGTCTTGTAGCCCGCTGCAGCGAAAATCGTGAGAAAAGGATATTTTATAAAATTCTAAGATGGACGTTACCATCTTTACTATGGGCACTGTGAAGCCCAGCTCCTTGTTCTTCCGGGATGCGGCGAATGACCGGCCTAACTAGTCACGTGACCTGCGAGATATCGCGGGATTTCAAACACAGCGCGTCTCCTGGGATTCTCAGGACTCAATCCCAGTAGACATAGCGCTGATCGGGGAATTTGAAACCACGCCCACTCCCGCGGGGAAAAGTGAGTGACAGCTCACAAAAGGCCCTCGTTCAAAGGTAAGGAGGCCGATAAAAAAAACAAAAAAAAAAACGGATACATACCTTACTATGGCTGCTGGTTTTAAACAGCAAAAGTTGTCAATTAGGGTGAACCCCCGCTTTAAGTAAATATTTCTTCTCTTTTTTTGGCCACTAGATGTCTCCCATATGTCGCGCACACGCTGATGTAATGACACTGTTTACGATGATCATACACACTCTCAATGAGTGATGTCATCCACGAGCGATGGCCGCGATGATGCAGTCTGGGCCCGAAGGCACTGCCCGGCTGCAATGGCAGCGGCCCAATCTACTGGTCTACACTGCTAGTAATTAACCAGTCGGCAGTAAGCCGACTGAACGGTGCAGGTATATGCAATCCTAAATCATGCAGATCTATATTTAAAGCTAGGTTGTCCTACTGATCAGTCTCTGTTGTGCTGACTGACAATAGGAGCCACGCTAAGCCAGGCCAGGAGTAAGGTGGATGAATTTTTTTAAATATATATCTTGTTCTCCATGCCAGCGTTTGTTTGCTGGTATTAGAGTCGGTCTGTCCCCATATCTGGCCCAGTATCAATGAATGTCGCAGATAGGATTTTGCTTTTCTGTCTGATCCACAGATCATCACAGATCCATGAGTTGAGGTTATGCCCTTTCCTCAACTTGGTCCTGTCCAACTATCAGACAAAATTAGGATATGGACATTAGATCATGCTGATTTTGGCTGATCTTCCACGGATCCGCTGTTCACTATCAAACTTCTGAGAATGTAAGTGTGTATGCAATAGAGAGATTCATGTTCTCGCTTTTTTTTCTCATTCAGTGTTCCTTTTAAATGACAGAATTAGGATAATGAAAAGTTCTTTATGTCTGTTGTTTTCATTTAGATTAATTTTGAAACACTTCCAGCGACCAGGAATCCTCATTGCTCACTACAGCATCCCTCTAGGGGATTCTTTCTCCCCCATTAGTGCATGGTGATCTGACCAACACATGCAAATGGAGGATGGATACTGTCCTCTTATCTTTTACCCTCGATTGAACTATCACATTTTGTGAAACGCTCTTAGCGGCGGCCAGTATGTAAACCTGTTGCAAGTTATGTTATTTTAAATGACTGTATATTATCATTATGTACATGTTTGTGATGACATTCATTTTATTATCATAGATCCAACTTTCAGCTTTGAAAACAATGGGCCAGATTCACAAAAGAGATACGACGGCATATCTCCTGATACACCGTCGTATCTCTGTTTCTATCTATGCGACTGATTCATAGAATCAGTTACGCATAGATATCCCTAAGATCCGACAGGTGTAATTGTTTTACACTGTCGGATCTTAGGATGCAGTACCGCGGCCGCCGCTGGGGGGAGTTTGCGTCGTAAACCAGAGTCGGGTATGCAAATTAGGAGTTACGGCGATCCACGACGGTTTTTCGTGTTCACTACGTCGCCGCTAGTCTAGTTTCCCGTCGCAAGTTAGTGGTTTTTTTTGGTGCCCTAACTTTAGTCAGCAAACGTATTGCTGTCTAAAGTATGGCCGTCGTTCCCGCGTCGAAATGTAAAAATTAACGTTGTTTGCGTAAGCCGTCCGGGAATACGGAATTACGCTACGTGCGTCACCGTTCGAAAAACTGACGTCACGGCGCGCAAAGCACGATGGGAATTGCGCAACTGAGCATGCGCAGTAGGTCCGGTGCGGGAGCGCGCCTAATTTAAATGGCACACGCCCATTTAAATTGGCCCGCCTTGTGCCGGAGGCCGACGGCGTAGGTTTTCATTGCAAGTGCTTGGTGAATCAGGCACTTGCGATGAAAAATTGCGGCGGCGTAACGTATCTACGATACGTTACGCCGCCGCTCACCTACGTGAATCTGGCCCAATGAGCCTGGTTCAGTCCCTGAAGAAAATAAAAAACATGTGTGTTTTTCGAAACACGTTGGAGTCTGTCATTTTTACAGCTTCTGGCCTTTGGTTCTTTTAATTCTGTATTCTCTTTTGTATGTTTTGGTTTTATCCAATGTGTTGTATCATGTGTTTCACCATGAGTTGTTTATCCATGTAATAAAATTTTAATATTTTTTTTTCTACATTGTTTTTGTCTGTGATCCATTTAAAGTCCCATCTTTCTGAGGAAAATTTCTTTTACTATATTCAATAGACAAATACTTGTAGCCTCGCAGAAATACAGTGCCTTGAAAAAGTATTCACACCCCTTGAAATTTTCCACATTTTGTCATTTTACAACAAAAAACGTAAATGTATTTTATTGGCATTTTATCTGATAGACAAACACATAGGCATATTTATTCATTTTCCTTCGACTTCACACTTATATGCTACTTTGTGTTGGCATATCTCATAAAATCTCAAACACACACATATACATTTTTGGTTGTAACATGACAAAATGTGGACAATTTCAAGGGGTATGCATACTTTTTTCAAGGCACTGTAGATAAGAATTCAAGAAAGAACTAGACATTATGTATGTAAACTTATATTAAGTGCCTTATGGAGTTTCTAAATGTTGAATCCAATTCTGTAGCATTGAGAAATATGGTAGAACATATATTGCTAGCTGCTAAGCCCCAAAACATTTCATGTTAAATCCTAAAGGTATTAAGTATGAAATATGATATTGTGACATCTAATGTAAAAAAAAGAATACTGTAAAGAAGTTTTTCTGGGAACCAAATACGCAAATATTTATATTACTGTACTTCCCAAGAGAAAAAGAGGTGACAGAGAACATATTCTGCAATTTTAACTTGTAAATTGTTTTGTTAAGTTGTCAGAAAAATGTAAAGATATAAAATACAGTACTGTATTTGAATATTACTTGAGAATTAATATCTTGCCAAAGAGTTCTCCAGTGATGTCATCAACTACTGACTCTCATCAACAATGACCTTAAAATCATAACAAAAATACTTGCTATGAGATTATCTTGATTCAAATCAGGAGAGCCACAGATATAATATTGCTTCTACACTCCCATTGGGATGCAGTCAAACCACAAGAAAGCTTCTTATTATCCATAGATCTCCAGAAAGCCGTTGACACGGTTTCCTGGCCTTACTTCTTTGAGATCCTAGAAAGATTGGGCTTTGGCCCCAAATTCCTGGGGATCATGTACTCTCTCTATGCCAGCCCTAGTGCTCAGGTGCAATTGTTGGGTTGATATTCTGACCCATTTCCCATTGAGAAAGGAACCAGATGGGGATGCCCCCTTTCCCCCATATTTTCTCTACTGGGGGTCCCAGTAGATAGGCTCAGAAATGCCAAGCTGCTGCTAACAAAGCAAACAGAATATTGGCATGCATTAAAAAGGGGATCAACTCCAGAGATAAAACAATAATTTTCCCGCTCTACAAAATTCTGGTCCGGCCACACCTTGAGTATGCTGCCCAGTTCTGGGGACCAGTCTTCAGGAAGGTTGTACTAGAAATGGAGCGAGTACAAAGAAGGGCAACAAAGCTCATAAAGGGTCTGGAGGATATTAGTTATGAGGAAAGGTTGCAAGCACTGAACTTATTCTCTCTGGAGAGAATAAGATGGAATTGAGAGAGGCTGTGATTTCAATTTACAAATACCATACTGGTTACCCCACAATAGGGATAAAACATTTTTTTTTGTGGAAGGGAGCTTAACAAGACACGTGGTCACATTAGAAGAAAAGAGGTTTAACCTAAACTACGTAGAGGGTTATTTATTGTAAGAGCAGCAAGGATGTGGAATTCCCTTCCACAGGTGTTGGTCTCAGCAGGGAGCATCGATAGCTTAACTGCTTTCTGCCCGCCTGCTGTCAAAAGATAGCGGAGCGGTGCTGCTCTCGTTCTGGGACAACGTCATATGACATCGCTCCAGAACAGCCGCTCTGGCGTGCCCGCTCTGCTGCTCTGTAAAGAGCCACGTCTGCGACTCTTTTACCATGTGATTGGCTGTGTTCAATCACAGCCAGTCACATGTAAATACGGAGATGCCGATTTCCTCGCCTCACACTGACAGATAAGCGGCATTTCCTCACAGGGGGACATGTAGGAATGTAATAAGTGCCCTGATTACAGTATGTCAATTTAAGTGTCACAAATCAATGCCTGCCATTGCCCACCAATGCCAGAAATCAGTGCCCACCAGTGGCACCAATCAGTGCCCATCACTGCCCACAAGTACCACCAATCAGTGCTAATTAACAATGCCAGTCAGTGCTGCTGTGTTACATGGCCGTGCAATTGTCATTCAAAGTGCGACAGCGCTGAAAGCTGAAAAATGGCTTGGGCAGGAGCCCATGCAAAGAAGGCTTTTCCCTACTGTTCTTTGGTCTTTAAGCAGGGGAACAGTAAGAAGTTTGTAGATATAAGAGATACCTTACTATTTGGGAGTTTACGTGTCAAAGAATTTTTTAAGATGCCAAAAAAAAAAGGTTCTTTGGCCCTGCGCAAGTAAGTACTAAATGCAGTCTGAGGTACTTGAAAAATCTTTGGAGGTGGTATTATAGTTGGCCTGCAAGTGGTTGAAAAGAGAGAAGTAGGGAGTTTTGGTACAGATCTCCAACCATTTGAAGACCAGCGGAGAGCCAATCCGATAGTGAGATGTCAGGAATGATGATTTGCAAAGTGGTTAGAGATATGAGAGATAATAATGGGTGAGGTAGACTGCTCGCCACATCTTGATGGAAGCATTCAAAGTCCTAAGGTAGCAATGTGTTCCATGGTATTGCAAAAATAAGGCACTGAGAGTCATCTTGGGGCAGGCTGATAAGAACAATTTCTCAATTTGAAGCCAAGTGTATTTTTAAGCTGATTTCCACCAGATTTTGGCTTGATACAAAATGGTAACTGTGAAGTAGGCTGATATGTTTAGTGCTCCCATCCCACCAGCAGATGAAGATGAGCACACCATGGCACATTTAATTGCAGGATGCTTCCCATTCCAGATAAAATAAGCTATAATAGCTTGTATTTTGTTAAGGTGAGACTGCAAAAAGGAATAGGGGTAGTTTGATAGGTATACATCATGTGTGGCAAGAGGTACATCTTGGATATGGCAGATACCAGCCCACAAGACCTGGACATGCTGGAGATCCCTTGTTGCTTTTTGGAGTTTGGAAATAAGATGAGACAAGTAGGAGTAACCAGTTGGACACCTATATAAGAAAGGGTAGAGTTTGGGGCCCACAAGAAGGAGGCATTATCAGTAATTATATGTTTAGCAGTTGGGTCAATGTTTGCACCTAGCACGCAGGATTTGGAGTAATTGACCGTGTTGAGGGAAGCTTTGCTAAACAGATCTAGGTTGTGATAAATGTGAGGGAGAGATTGGGCATGTTTAGTTAGATAAATATTCACATTATTAGCGTAGAGGCTGATTTTGTGGATGAGATTGCCAACCTCGATACCGGAGACAAGAGGGGAAATTATATTAAAGGATGAGGTGTTAGTGATATTCAGTGAATCAAAAATGCAAATATAAATAAATTGCAAGCTGAAAGTCCATATGTGATAAATCCCAACACCAAATTGTGATGCTCAAAATCAAATTCCTAGTTCTTTACCATAAGTGTTCAAGAGATGGGTGGCCACTCACCAGAGAATTAGTATTACAGGAAGATCAGACAGTGCTTCTGGAATACCAGTTGATTCCACTGACAGCACAGTTCCTCTCCACTGGCCCCTTGAGATGAAACTAGGATGTGAAAAATGACTCCACATGTATTTTTAATAGATAAAAGAAAATGTCAACAACAAATTGTTTCACCCCCCCCCCCACATGATCATTAGAATTGATTATCAGAGAATCAAGACTTGATTATATCTAGTCTGTGGACTTTAATTCAGGGACTGCACCGGTGGGAGTGATATGGGGCGCCCTGAAGGTCTTCCTCAGGGGTTTATTGATCCAACAGGTGGCCAATATTAATGGAATTTTTCAGGGAATGGGAAGAGAAGATTGGGAAAGAGTTGTCGGAGGCAGAAAAAATATATGTGGATGATCCAACCCTGAAAAAGGAGATGGCTCGAGAAACATAAATGGTGGTTATAAGGAAAGTTGAGAATAAGCGCCTCTTCCAAAGACAGAGTACCTTTGCGGAAGGGGAGAGTGTAGGCCATACGCTGGCTCTCTTGGCCAAAACCAATTCAGCTCCTTGTATGGTGAGGTGCTGCTCTCAGAACTATTGAAGGTGCTAAAGTGGGAGGCAGAAGGGGGAGGCTGCCTGCCTCGATGTCAGAAGCCACCATATTAGTGCTCTAGAAAGAGGGGAAAGATCAATTAGACACATCGTCCTACAGACCGATATCATTGTTATGTTCAGAAGTTTAAATATTGGCTAAAGTGTTGGCGGCCAGGATGAATAAATACATTCAGAAACTCATACACCCGGATCAATCCAGGTTCATCCCCAATAGATCCACTAGCACCAACATCAGAAGGGTGTATCTGAACCTACAGACGCCAACTGAGAACATACGTGGTAGAGCCATTCTTTTCCTGGATGCCACTAACACTTTTGATAGCCTAGAGTGGTACTATCTCTGGCATGTATGTACTAGGTGAAACTCCTGCGCTGTATGGGATATAGGTGAGGGGGAGTGGGCCGGAAAAGGGGGCAGGGGGGTGAGTGAACGTGAATACTGCAGCAAACAGCAAGGATATTTTCCTCTCAAGACAAGGAATGATAATGTAAAAAATGTGAGAGTGTCTGCGCTGTAAAAACCTGAAATGGGGGAGGGGGAAAGGGAGGGGTGAGTGGACAAAGATCCGTGGACCAGTGGGGTGGTGGGGTGTACAAACACAAATGGAAGTGACCTTCAATTGGAAATAAAGTGAGTGCAGTCTAACCTAAACTGTATAGCAGGGAACACACAGAGAATCTTCCAATGTAAATAATTTGTAAACTACAGTTCAAAAGAGAAAACACCTTGGATTGAAGATGGAAGTCAGAAAAAATTAAATGAACAAGACTAAGTAAAAAGTGAAATCTTACAAACAATATTGGAGTGCAGTCCAAAATTCAGACAAATTCAAAGTGAAAAATGGGTAAAATAAGTGGTTAAGTGTAAGAGGTATCAGGCTCAGGTGAGTGAAGGTATGTAATCAGGTAAAGTCCACACACCGTGGACCCTTCACCAATGGTGAATCAAACAGCTTACCTCCCTACTGACATACAGACCCAGATGAATCACTATACCAGCTTTCTGTTAGGTGGATGTCTACTTGTCAGATCTCAATCGTTGATCATACATGTAAAAACAATGGTAAAGGTATTGTAGCTTTATCCTCTTTGAGGCAAGGAGGAGACAAAATGCGCAAAAAAGGGTGACCAGATGTCCACTTACACAACTTACAAAAGTGTGTAGGGAGCGTGTGCCTATCTCCACGAGCGCCGAGCTCGTATCCTTGTCTTCTTCCTGCTACCAATTTCTCCCCTTAGCATCCATAGAGCCGTCCGCTCATAACGAGATATGAAAGGCAGGGGTGGAAGAAGAGAAGGGGGCACATCGCATAAACCGTGCAGCAAAGTAAATTTATTAAAACATAAAATAGTCGGTAAAAAACTCACATGGGGCAGTCTAAAGGCGGTCACGTAGCCACGAACACCGCGCTCGTCCACCGTCCGTCAGGTACTGCTCCTAGTGTATACTCTGTTGTATCTCTGGCATGTGTTAGAGAAATTTGGGTTAGGCCCCGCTTTCATTAAATGGGTAAAAACACTTTATAACTCCCCAAGCGCTAAAATAAAAATTACCAACAAATACTCAAAGATGTTCAGGCTAGAGGGGAGACGAGGCAGGGATGCCCCATTTCTCCCCTTCTCTTTGATTTGGCTATAGAGCCATTAGCAATTGTGATTAGAACTACACAGGGTATACAAGGGTTTCAGAGGAAGGCAGGGGAGGAAAAAAACACACTTTTAGGTAGATTCAGTAAGAGTTAGGCCGGCTTATCAGTAGATAAGCCGACCAAACTCAGAATCTACGCCGACTTATGTTTACATGTATTCTCAATCAGAGATACGCTTAAACATATCTAAGATACGACGGCTTGCGCCGTCCTATCTTAGGTTGCAATATTGAGGCTGGCCGCTAGGTGGCGCTTCCATTGCGGTCAGCGTAGAATATGCAAATTAGTAGATACGCCGATTCACGAATGTACGCCCGGCCGCCGCAGTACATTTACGCCGTTTCCATAAGGCATTATCATGCCTAAAGTTATTCCATCTATTATATGGAATAGTAATGTTAAAGTATGGCCGCCGTTCCCGCTTCGAGATTCGAAATTTTTACGTTGTTTGCGTAAGTCGTCCGCGAATAGCAATTTACGCCATTTACGTCCACGTCAAAATCAATAGGCCCGTGCGGCGGACGTAGCCGCAATGCACACTGGGAAATGTGGGCGCCCCGGCGCATGCGCAGTTAACATAAAACGTGAAAAACGTAAGGTCAAGCCCCATTAACATAAAACACACCCCCTTACACACATTTGAATGAGGTGCCCTTACGCCCGCCCGCTTTAGGCTACACCGCCGTATCTTAGTAGGCAAGTACATTGTGAATCATGTACTTGCCTAGCTAACTTACGGCGGCGTAGCCTAAACACGCTAAGCTACGCCGCCGTAAGTTTAAGCCAAGCTACCTGAATCAACCAATTTATGCGGACAATTTCCTGCTTTTCTTGGGGGATTTTACAACCTCTCTAAAAATGGCAGAGGAGACAGTGGAGGCGTTTGGGTGATTCTCGGGCCTGGTGATAAACTGGGAAAAGTTTTCACTTCTGCCGGTGGACCCAGTAGGCAACCCCGTTTTTGCAGGAATCCCCCAATTAAAAATAGTGGAGAAAATGGATTATCTGGGGATAGTGGTAACACGAGACCCAGAACACTACATTAGAAACAATTTAGGGCCACTCTTAGTTAATTTTAAGCAAAAAGCCGATATTTGGGGATGACTCCTCTTATCGGTGGCTGAACGAAGTAACCTCATCAAGATGATCTGGATGCCACAACTACTTTACGTGCTCCATAACTCTCCAGTATGTATAGGAAAAGTATGGTTTAAAAAAATATAGACCCTTTTCAGGGAACTAATTTGGAAGAAGGGTAAAATCAAGGATTAGTATGCAAACATTACAACTGCCAACAAATAAGGTAGGGCTGTCCGTCCCACACCCTCACAGCTATTTCTTAGCGGCACAGCTACAACACCTGGGGGGTGCATCACAGAAGGAGGAGGGAATGCCAGTGAGAAAATTATGCTAATGGAGGCCCCACATAACACCATAATAGAAACCTTGGAGGCAAATTCCTTCCCTGTTAAGAATCCAACATTAAAGATGGTTACAAGAATATGGCAGGCAGGAAAGCTAGCCTTGGGGTACAAGGGGTTAATAGAATACTTTCTCCTTTGGGATAATAAATACCTGCGAGAAATCCAAGCCATGGGGAAGTTTAAGGAATGGGAAAAGCTGGGCATAACTAGATTGGCTCAACTCTCCTGCCGTCCTGTCCCCTGCCCTACGTGTGTCGATACAGGGGACGTCGTATCTTCTTCAGGGGTAGATTACATGTCGATACAATGCCCCCTGTATCGACACGCATAGGGGAGGGGACAGGACGGCAGGAGAGTCTGATTGTGGCTGCGGAGAACCTTCACTATATCCTGATCTCTGTATATCATTACGGGCCTGTTTTATAGTGGTGCACTATTGCACCTGTGCTGTGTGAGTTCCCCTGCAGAGGATTTCTTTTACTTATAAAATACTTGAAAAACGTTATTTGCACCATCCAGTTTTTCTTATTTTTATATGATCTGGAGACACCTACTAAGGAGACCAGGAACCCAGGATTGTCCAATAGAACCCAGGTGTGGGTCATAAGCGTGCTTAGACCAAGCTTAGTTGCAAGGTCGCACGCTCTAACGCGAGCGTCCACTACCATAGGGGAGCACCTGTGTGATTGCACCTTGGCATGATATTTGGATCACTCACTGGGCCGTGTGTTACTGTATGAACTGTACTGAACATCATTCCCTGGAACGCTGCTATTTACTACATGCACTGAAGCACTTATGATTATGTATATATCAACTTTATTATCATTAATGATTGTACCGTTTCTTACCTATTATTTAATACGTTTATGCATGGTTATGCACTTTTTGCACTATAACGGGTTGTGGATTTAATTGTACTGTTCTATTTACTTGTTTGCATCATTGGTTTGCACATATCCACATTACTTATTGGTTATATATTTTTTACCAGTTTCTCTCATTTTTTCTATAGTGGTGTGTGCACCACTATTTCATTAGCGCCGCGTTTGTTTATTTTTTTGGCACGATTTATAAAAAGTGTTTCATGCTATCAGCTTTTATTATTTTTTATTTTAATTTTCATATTTAAGCCTTTAGGGGTGGTTGCTCGCAGGATTGTTGCATTTTTATATTACAAATCTTACTCTGTTATACTTGCCAAACCCTTTATGCGTGCATTTAACACACCTTCGACACCGGACCCGCCACATAATGCCCTGCTAGAAGCACATATCTCTGTCACACCTAAAACTGGAAAAGATCCCACATCTGTGACCAATTTCACTATTGATATTAAAATGGCTAAGATTTTAGCAAACCGAATACTCCATATGATTAACTCCCTTATTGCCAAAGACCAAGTCAGGTTTGTTCCAGGCAGAGAGGCCCATGACAATACCCTAAAATACTCACCATCTTCTTGAGGCAATTACGGGCACATAGAGACATTCACGGTGCTACAGTGACAGATCGCCAGTACAAACTGGCAGCGTATGTGGATGATATCCTACTTTTCCATGGTTATCTAGTCGTAATACTCCCAAACATGTGAAAAATCATCCACTGATTGAGCCAACATTATCCTGCTTTCTAGCTGCATGTAAAAATCTTGATATATCCTAGATTCTAGGTCTAATGACACCCATTTGGAAAAATCCTATCTTCCAACCAGGGATGGCTTACACCTTTCTAACTTGAGTGAACACTGATAGAAAGCTATGTGTCTACCACTTTTTCAATAGGGGTACTACACTCAAACACTCAATTAGGCACCCACTGGCCAGAAGCCCGTCCGCCCTTATGGGAATACTTTCAGCTGCATCATTTTCTTCACTCTGCATCTCAAACCCATGAGTTTTCTGGTCCCCTTACTCTCTTTAACCTCTTCCCCACCGCGCCATAGACAAAAGACGTCTACAGCGCGGTGGAGTTATTCTGGGAGGACGTCCCTGGGACGTCCTCCCAGAATCCTTCACTCGCACGCCCCCTGGGAATCATCTGTGAGCTGATAGCGGCGGTTTACCACGTGATCGCTCCGTCAAATGACGGAGCGATCACTTGTAAACAAACCGGCATCATGTAATGATGCCGGTTCCTCCCTCTCCTCTCTGTACCGATCGGTACAGTGTGAGAGGAGAGGGGGAGAGCGGAGGCAGCAGCAGCTGCTGTGGCTGGATCTGTGACAAATGCAGTCACAGATCCAGCCATCCTTCCCTGCGCAATACTCTGCAATAAAATCAATACTCTGCAATAACCCCCCATACTCTGCAATACCCCCATACCCCCCATACTCTGCAATAACCCCCCCATACTCTGCAATAACCCCCCCATACACTGCAATAACCCCCCCATACTCTGCAATAACCCCCCCATACTCTGCAATAACCCCCCCATACTCTGCAATAACCCCCCCCAAATGCTGCAATAATCCCCCCCATACACTGCAATAACCCCCCCATACTCTGCAATAACCCCCCCATACTCTGCAATACCGCCAATACTCCGCAATACCCCCAATACTCTGCAATACCCGCTAATATGACAGAAACAAGATTTTTTTTTTTTTTTACAGAATTGTCAGTGTTTTTTCTTTTATAGCTCAAAAAATAAATAACCCAGAGGCGATCAAATACCACCAAAAGAAAGCTCTATTTGTGGGGAAAAAAGGACAAAAATTTCAGATGGGCACAATGTTGTATGACTGAGTAATTGTCATTCAAATTGTGAAAGCACCGAAAGCTGAAAATTGGTCTGGTTAGGAAGGGGGTTTAAGTGCCCAGTGGTCAAGAGGTTAAGAAGCTCTGTTCCACAACTTCCACCCAAACACATGTAATCTCTATGATTTACAACCTCCTCTGTGTAAAAAATACCTCAGAATCCATGAAAGCTTGCAGAGCTTGGGTTCCTGACCTTAATTTGGATCTTTCACATTAGGATTAAAAACTCATATACTGTAACACCCACAAAGGCTCATAGAATCTATATATATAAAACTCAACGTGTCTGTGTGTGTATGTATGTATGTATGTATGTATGTTCCAGCATCACGTCCAAACGGCTAAAGATATTAACATGAAACTTGGCACACATGTTACTTATATGTCAGCAACAAACATAGGATAGGTGGTTTAACCCTTACCCACCCCCATTTGCCATGGTCGGGGTTTTCCTTTAAAGTCCCATTCAACTCTATGGGAAATACATGTTACTGCATAACTTCCAAACGGCTGTACATATTTTGATAACACTTGGTCACATGTTACTTATATGTCCACTTAAACTATAGGATAGTTAATTCATCCCTTAACTACCCCCATTTGTGAGGGTCTGGGTTTTTGTTTAAAGTCCCATGCAAATCAATGGGAAATGTATGTTCCCACATAACTTCTGTACGCCTGGAGATATTTCAATAATACCTGGTACACATATTACTTATATGCCAAATAAAAATATATGACAGTTAAATTAACCCTTACCTACACCCTTATATAAAAGATGGGTATATTTATATTACTATGATTTTCCTCCCCAAAAGGTTAAGATAGGAAGACCGGGCAACGCCGGGTATTCAGCTAGTGTTTACATACAGGAATACACCAAAAAGGAAAACTCTGCGCTCCTGAAAGTTCACCAATTATAAATCCACTTAATGTTTGTGAAGAAAAAAACATACATTAACACTTTAATTTTCGGAAGATCCAGTCCTTTATATGGTTAAAAAAGGGAAAGTTTCCACAATGTGCACAATATGATAAAAAAAGTATAAAAAAAAAAAAACTTTCCAAATGTCTGCATCAGACCAGCACCCTCTTCAGACTTCAAATGGTTAAAGCTTGCGGTTTTAGTTTGTGGGCTGTCTAGCAAGACATCATTAGTGCAAATGGTGAGCACAGTACATTACCCAGCCAGATGTAAACATCGATCGAATGTCCTTCTCCTGGCTGATGTAACAATGTCCGGGATCCTAAGCTCTCTCCTATGCGGGTCTGGAAGCTTCACAGACCCGATAAATGTGACTGCTGGAGACACAGGGTGGATCAGCCTATCAGAAAGGACGCTCTCCCTGGGTGAACATACGCGTTTCGCCCTTACAAGAGCTTTGTCACAGTCCAAGGACTGTGACAAAGCTCTTGTAAGGGCGAAACGCGTCGTCTAGGACCCCTCTTAATATCCCCCTTTTATGATGGAAGATCCTATTCATGCATAAGAACTTTTATATCCGATTATTTTAATCGCCATGCAACGCTGTTGATTTTTCAACAAGCGCATACTGCAATTTGCCCACTGGAGGGCGCCTAAACTTCTCCCTGCAGTACAGCTGGTTTACTGAAACAGTGTCTCAGACGTGGGACGCTTGTATGTTCACCCAGGGAGAGCGTCCTTTCTGATAGGCTGATCCACCCTGTGTCTCCAGCAGTCACATTTATCGGGTCTGTGAAGCTTCCAGACCCGCATAGGAGAGAGCTTAGGATCCCGGACATTGTTACATCAGCCAGGAGAAGGACATTCGATCGATGTTTACATCTGGCTGGGTAATGTACTGTGCTCACCATTTGCACTAATGATGTCTTGCTAGACAGCCCACAAACTAAAACCGCAAGCTTTAACCATTTGAAGTCTGAAGAGGGTGCTGGTCTGATGCAGACATTTGGAAAGTTTTTTTTTTATACTTTTTTTATCATATTGTGCACATTGTGGAAACTTTCCCTTTTTTAACCATATAAAGGACTGGATCTTCCGAAAATTAAAGTGTTAATGTATGTTTTTTTCTTCACAAACATTAAGTGGATTTATAATTGGTGAACTTTCAGGAGCGCAGAGTTTTCCTTTTTGGTGTATTTGTGTATTTGTGGTACTTCAGGGTATCCGGATCTCTGCAGCACGGACTGTTCTCAGCCCATACGAGGGTTTCAAGTATTTCATGGGATATTAGTTATTTCCCATTGAGCGCCAGTGATTTTTTTGTATCAATTTTACATACAGGAGAACAACTACAATCCGCTATCTAATTGGTACAGGACTCCTGTTTAATTACACAAATTCAATCACTCAATCCCTGACTTTTGCTGAAGTTGCCATTGAGCAGCGGGTATCATCCTACACATTTGATGAGAATGCCTACTACTCCAACCATATTGGGTTGCAGAACATAACACGATGTACACATGATCGTTTTTTCAGACTAAAAAAGTCAGATGGACTTTTTTCAGTGGAAAAAACAATCGTGCATGGGCCCCATCAAACTTTTTCCCATCGCTGTAAAAAAATAGAACATGTTTTAAATTTTTCCGATGAAAAAAAACGATAGGAAATTCCGATTGTCTGTGTGGAACTCCTTCGGAGAAAAATCCATGCATGCTCAGAATTAGACATGTGCAATTCGTTTTGTTTCTAATTCGTTTTTTTACAAAAATTAGAAAATTCGTTAATTACAAATTTTCGTATTTACAATTTTTTTTTATTTACGAATTTTCGGACTTCCGAAAATTTTACATTTACGAATTTACGAATTTTCGTATTTCCGAAAATTCGAATTTACGAATTTTTGTATTTCCGAAAATTCATATTTACGAAATTTACTAATCTACGAATTTTTGTATTTACGTTTTTTTTTTATTTTCAAATTTTCGTATTTACGAATTTCGGATTTTCAGAAATTCGGAAATCCGAAAAATTTTGGTATTTTAGAATTTTCGAAATTCCGAATTTTCAAATTTTTCAATTTTCTAATTTTCTAATTTTTCAAATTTCGAATTTTTCAATTTTCGAATTTTCGAATTTTTCATTTTTCCAATTTCAAATTTCTCAGATTTGGAATTTTTCCATCAAATTTCGAATTTTCACATTTCGAATTTTTCAAATTTCGAATTTTCGTATTTACGAATTTCGAAAATTCGAAATTTCGAAAATTGAAAAATTAAAATTTTCGAAATTTCGAATTTCGAATTTTTAAATTCATTTTTCGTTTTTTTTTTCAAATTTCGAATTTTTCAATTTCCGAATTTTCGAATTTTCGTATTTACGAATTTTAGTATTTACGAATTTTAGTATTTACGTATTTTAGTATTTACGAATTTTAGTATTTACGAATTTTTAAATTTTCGACTTTTCGAATTTTTCAATTTTCGAATTCCGAATTTTTGACATTTCGAATTTTTCAATTTTCGAAATTTCGAATTTCGAATTTTTCAATTTTCGAATTTTCGAAATTTCGTATTTTCGAAAATTAAATTTTCTAAATTTCGAATTTCGAATTTTTGACATTTCGAATTTTTCAATTTTCGAAATTTCCAATTTTTCAATTTTTGACATTTCCAATTTCG
The DNA here is from genome assembly GCF_905171775.1 of Rana temporaria. Lineage (NCBI taxonomy): Eukaryota > Metazoa > Chordata > Amphibia > Anura > Ranidae > Rana > Rana temporaria. The sequence goes on from NC_053490.1 coordinate 175,514,085, forward strand.
AATTTTTGACATTTTAGAAATTTCGTATTTTCAAATTTCGAATTTTTAAATTTTTGAAATTTCGAATTTTTGATATTTTGAATTTTTCAATTTTCGAATGTTCGAATGTTCGAATTTTCTAAATTTCGTATTTTCGAATTTTGAAATTTCGCATTTTCGAATTTTGAAATTTCGTATTTTCGAATTTCGAATTTTTCAATTTCCGAATTTTCATATTTTCGAATATTTTCGTATTTCCGAATTTTCGTATTTCGAAATTTCGAAAATTGCAAAATTCGAAAATCGAAATTTCAAAAATTCAAAAATTCGAAAATTCGAAAATCAAAATATTTTTTTTTCGTTTCATTCGTTTTTTTCCGAAATTCTGAAAATTTTCGTTTTTTTGCTTTTTCGGAAATCCGAAAATTTCCCGAATTTACGAAAAAAGCTAAAAAACGAATAAAATGATTTTTTTTTTCGAAATTTCAGAATTTTCGAAAAAATAAAAAAAACTAATTTTTCGAATTTCCCGAATTTACGAATTTACGAAAAAATAAGAAAAACGAAAATAACATAAACTAAAAAAACTATATTTTTGGCAGTGCACATGTCTACTCAGAATCAAGTCGACGCATGCTCGGAAGCATTGAACTTAATTTTTCTCGGCCCATAGTAGTGTTTTACATCACTACGTTTTGGACGGTCGGAATTTAGTCTGACAGTGTGTAGGCAAGACTGATAAAAGTCAGCTTCATCAGAATTCCGACGGAAATTTCCATCGGATTTTATTCCATCAGAAATCCGATCGTCTGTATGCGGCATTACTGTTGAATTTACTCCAGCACAATTCCTTCTCCACCACTCTGCCACCCTCCCCTGGAATTACCTTAAATCACTTGCAATGCATATGGTAAATGTGGCCAAAATGTGCATCCTAGTACACAGGGGGATGACATAGGTTCCCTCTCTTCAAAAATGGTTCTGACAAATCAACAAGATTTCAGAAATGGAAGAACTCACATCCACGACACACAACATCCCTTTTAAATGTATCTCTGCTTGGGCGGCATTGCTTCACTTCCAAATGACTGTTGATTTTCTCCATACAGTCAACACCCCATAAAAATATTATTATATCCTCAACTAGAAAAGATACAATTTCTGGGGAAATTGTGCGGCGTGGTCTTGCCTCCACCAATTCTCCTGACTGGAGACGGTGCCCCTGGAGATGTAAATGTGATCCAACAGTGTGTCGAGCCAGTTCGGTCCATTGCCCCATCAAAAACTGCTCCATTAAAAACTACCCCATCAAAACTGCACCATCCTATTTGCCCCATCAAAAACTGGTTGCTATGGAGGGTTGCTATGGACTGGTTGCTATGGGCTGGTTGCTATGGACTGGTTGCTATGGAGTGGTTGCTACGGAGTGGTTGCTACGGAGTGGTTGCTACGGAGTGGTTGCTATGGACTGGTTGCTAGAGACTGGTTGCTATGGACGGTTGCTATGGTCGGGTTCCTATGGACGGTTGCTATGGACCGGTTGCTATGGATGGGTTGCTATGGAGTGGTTGCTATGGACTGGTTGCTATGGACTGGTTGCTATGGACGGTTGCTATGGACTGGTTGCTATGGACTGGTTGCTATGGACTGGTTGCTATGGACCGGTTGCTATGGAGGGTTGCTATGGACTGGTTTCTATGGACTGATGGCTATGGACGGGTTGCTATGGACTGGTTGCTATGGACAGTTGATATGGACTGGTTGCTATGGACTGGTTGCTATGGACTGGTTGCTATGGACGGTTGCTCTGGATTGATTGCTATGGACTGGTTGCTATGGACTGGTTGCTATGGACTGGTTGGTATTGACGGTTGCTCTGGATTGGTTGCTATGGACTGGTTGCTATGGACTGGTTGCTATAGACGGTTGCTATGGAGTGGTTGCTATGGAGTGGTTGCTATGGAGTGGTTGCTATGGAGTGGTTGCTATGGACTGGTTGCTATGGACTGGTTGCTATAGACGGTTGCTATGGAATGGTTGCTATGGACAGTTGCTATGGAGTGGTTGCTATGGAGTGGTTGCTAGAGACTGGTTGCTATGGACGGTTGCTATGGACTGGTTGCTATGGAGGGTTGCTATGGTCTGGTTGCTATGGACGGGTTCCTATGGACGGTTGCTATGGACTGGTTGCTATGGACCGGTTGCTATGGATGGGTTGCTATGGAGTGGTTGCTATGGACTGGTTGCTATGGACTGGTTTCTATGGACTGGTTGCTATGGACTGGTTGCTATGGACTGGTTGCTATGGACGGTTGCTATGGACTGGTTGCTATGGACCGGTTGCTATGGACTGGTTGCTATGGACTGGTTGCTATGGACTGGTTGCTATGGACAGTTGCTATGGACTGGTTGCTATGGACTGGTTGCTATGGACTGGTTGCTATGGATTGATTGCTATGGACTGGTTGCTATGGACTGGTTGCTATGGACTTGTTGGTAATGACGGTTGCTCTGGATTGGTTGCTATGGACTGGTTGCTATAGACGGTTGCTATGGACTGGTTGCTATGGACTGGTTGCTATGGACTGGTTGCTATGGACTGGTTGCTATGGAGGGTTGCTATGGACTGGTTGCTATGGTCTGGTTGCTATGGACTGGTTTCTATGGACTGGTTGCTATGTATGGTTGCTATATGCAGAGCATGCAGAAGTTACGCAGAGCCAAAAAAAACTGAGCCATATCACCTCACAGTGTGTGGGAGGAGCTATAGAAAGCCCTCACAGATGTGTGTATGAAGGATTTTACCTCAGCGTCTCCTAGGAAACCAATGTAAACATATGCAAACACACTCGAGTCTCAAACTGGCGGCCCTCCAGCTGTTGCAAAACTACAAGTCCAATGAGGCATTGCAAGAATGACAGTTACCAGCATGACTCCCACAGGCAGAGGCATGATGGGACTTGTAGTTTTACAACAGCTGGAGGGCCACCAGTTTGAGACCCTTGCAAGCAGAGGAAAGTTCCCTCAGCCTTGTGTGGGAGGAGCCAACTCACCTCACAGCTGTTTGTGAGGTGTTATTAACTCCTCAGCGTCTCCTAGGAAACCAATTGTTTGGTTTGCAGGCTCTCTGCAAACAAAGCAGAAATTGAGGATTTGTTTTTTAATACTTGTCCTTCAAATTAAGGTATTTACCTCACAGAAAACACCTCACAGCTACCTCACAACTGTGTGTATGAAGGTATTTACCTCACAGAAAACGCCTCACAACTACCTCACAACTGTGTGTATGAAGGTATTTACCTCACAGAAAACACCTCACAACTGCCTCACAACTGTGTGGGAGGAGCTATAGAATCCCCTTACAGCTGTGCGTGAGGAGTTTTTATTACCTCAGCGTCTCCTAGGAAACCAATGTAAACATAAGCATGCAGCCTCTAAGCAGACTCAGATCCTGGATTTTTCTTAAATACTTGTCCTATTCAAATGGTTGTATTTTAAAAACTATGAATCGTACAGCGAATATCTTTATATTTTACGAATCACAAGACCCAGACCTACATTTTGATGTATAGTATGTCTCTGAAATAATAAAATTGAAGGCACAGTCGCAGTTTACAAATTCCAAAGATGATTTTAGTTTTCTAAACTTTGACCTCCATTGACTTCCATTGAAATAATGGATGGCGTAGGTTGCAAACAAATTATCATATTGTGAAAACGGTTTGATCAATCACTTAGCCGTGAACACGTGTGGAGGCAGCAGGGATAGCTGAACGTTTTGATATAAGATTTGTGTAGGTCGGCTTGAAAATGAGGGTGTGGTCGCAGTTTGCAAATCATGTAATGATTTTTCATTTTTAGAAATCCCACACTCTACCGCTCCCCATTCATTCCTATGGGAAAATTTTGCCGCAAAAATTACAATATTTCGCGAACGATTCGGCAAAATTTTCCACACAGTAATAGCCCACCGATCGGGAACAATCCGCACGATTCGATATATTACTCGTCTATGTAGTGTAAAAACTGTGGGAGGAGTTAGGGGGGCAAATTTGGCTATAAGAATAATAATAATATATATGTGAGATAACAATAAGTGCTCTTGCTATGCAAGACCACTTAAAGCGGTTGTAAACCCATCGATGTAACACTTAAAAAAAACTGTTAACATTCCCGGCATGCATTCCCGACTGCACATTGGTTGAGCTCTCAACCAAACTGTCAAACCATCCAATGGCTGGTGTCATAACTGATCACATGTGCAGCTTCATGGCATTTGAAGATTGAACAAAAGCCAAGATGGCAGCTTCCTTGGCTGAAAAAGATAGGAGGGTTTACAACCGCTTTAATTATTGACCTTCCAAAAGACTTATCATTAGGTGGCTTCAATCTGATATACCCTCGCACCCCAATCCCTTCCACGGTCAGGGTCAATATGACTCCTGCTGGAGGACCTTCCAGAACCCCCACTTTATCCTCTTTTCTTATTCATTTTGCCTACCTTATCTTAAAAATGTTCCTTTCAAATGTTAACCCTGCTCAAACCATCATAACCTTACCATCATTACAGTTTTGGTTTATCTCCTGAACCCTCACAGAAGCTGCAGGAACTCATTGGCCAGTATGCAAGACTCTCACTTCGACACCTATGAAATTCTGCACATTCCTCTAAATACAAAACATGCCTTTATACTCTTCTGGAGTGAACCAAATCCAGTCCTTCTTATTATAAGTTACACCTCCTATTGTAGTTACCCTACGGCACTTTATACTAGGAAGCTGCTTTGTGATGATGGACACACCGTAATATACTTTAGTGCACTTGGGCACATGCTATGTTTAAGGTGTTTCAGTACTTTTTGTTGTGTCATTTGTTGTCTTATCTATAATAATTTACAGTCGTTTGTTATAATATAAGGTTTGCATTTGCCGACTATACCTATTCTTTTCTTACTCATATTTTACTTTGCTCATTTGTAAACATGTATTTTTCTTTCCACTAAAAACGGTTTGGAACAAAAAATAAATAAATTCAGCACTTTTAATGGATGTAGAGAAGCAAAGACAGATGCAACGTATGCAGGAGAATGTATTTCATCTCTTTTTATCACCTGAGGATAGGCCTGGGTATTTGTAAGGAATTACATCCACCAATGAATTAGTGAAGATACTGATAATTAAAAGTACAAGATAGAGATTAAAAAATGTAGTTTGGCAGCAGCATTTAAAAATATCTGATTGGTAAGTCACAATGTTCTGCTTTTAAACATTGTCTCATATAAAACAAGATGCATGCTTAGAGTGTATAACGAAAATGCTAAACCTATGCTTTAATTTTGATCTGAAAGTTAAATCTATCTATCTATCTATCTATCTATCTATCTATCTATCTATCTATCTATCTATCTATCTATCTATCTATCTATCTATCCTTCTGTTTTGATTAACCTAGCCTGCCTCGTCTGCTTGTGAGAAAAGTGAACTGTCCAGAAAATGATGTATAGCCCTCACACTAGGTTGCTCCTAAGGCACAGTTTGATTTATGAGAAGTACAAAGTCATTGAGTCCACATAATGCTTCATAATCCCTTAGCCTGTTCCATCAGTACAAAAATAAAGACATCCTTTTTCAACTATAAAGAGAAATAAAGAGAAGTGCCTATTCTGAAAACCGTTTTTTTAACTCTAAACTCTCTTGTGTTTTACTGTAAATCCACAAGCAAAATTAAATTCACTGTATTTGAAAGTATATGTAGCTTTATACCTTTTATAATAACACAAATTTCATCCAAACAGAAGCTGTAGAAGTTAAAATCATTTATTTTTTCTGCTAGAAAATTACTTAGAACCCCCAAACATTATATATATATTTTTTCTAACACCCTAGAAAATAAAATGGCGGTGGTTGCAATACTTTTTGTCACAACATATTTAGAAGGGCACTTTTTTGGGAAAAAATATACTTTTTTGAATTAAACATAAGACAACAGTAGAGTTAGCCCAATTTTTTTTATATTGTGAAAGATGATGATACCCAACATGTAACACATGGATAGGCAGCACTGATGGACACTGATTGGTGGTGCTGATGGGCACTGATGGGCACTAATAGGCAGCACTGATGGAAGGCACTGATGGGCATTGATGGGCAGCACTGATGAGTACTGATGGGAGGCACTGACTGGCATCACTTATGGGCACTGATCGGTGGCACTGATTCCTGTAATTAGGGCACTGATGATCAGTTCCCTGATTACCTGCCCAGGTCTCCTCTGTGAGGAGATGCCGCTGATCAGCACTCCTCGCCACACAATCTATCAGTGTGAGGCGAGGAGAGCCAATTCATGGTACTTCCTTGTTTACATGTGATCGGCTGTGATTGGACACAGCCAATCACATGGTTAAAAAGCAGCGGCCACGACTCTTTACAAAGATTGGGGTTGCGCCATGTCCTTGCAACACGGCATGGCCACAATCGCCATTATGCGCATGTCAGTGGGCGTGCCTCTGTGGTCGCGCAATAGCGGCCAGTCTTGGGTGCCGTCATATGACATCATCCCAGAATGATAGCAGCACCACCCCTCCGTCATTTGACTGTTGAATGGGCAGCAAGTGGTTAAAGAGTGAATTAGTTAGAAAGCTCAATATATTTATTGCATAATCAATGTGTTTGAAAACATGAACATCTCTGCTATTCCCTAGTTTTAAATAGTGTCTGCATCTTTCTCACATTAGTAGAAAAGTAAAAAGCAAAAGTATAGCCAAAGATATTTTGGATATACTTGTCATATGGATCACAGAAGTGCAGTTTGTTCTGCACTCCTGTGCCTCTTTTTCAACCTTAAGTCAAAAGTTTTTTCAGCTAAAGCCTTTTGTCAGCTGGTCCAGGCTCGGGAAAGATCCTAACTTTACAGTTGAGATTCACGCAGAAGCCTGGACCAGCAGCTGGCTCAGTCTTTCAGTATGCTGCTGGGAGACTAAGCCAGCCCCTCCTGTCTCCTCCACATCCCATCATTCCAGTAAGCACCGGAGAGGAAGAGCAGAGAACCATTGATTGATAGTCACCGCTCTAACTGCTCAGTTCTCAAGGTAGAGCTGGCAGGAGACAGCTGCAGCTGGGATCGGAGCTGCAGCCATCTAGGTGAGTATTATTTTATTTTTTTGCTAATCCTATACTTCTCTTTTAAAGTGATATTAGAGCTTTGATTTTTTTAAATAATAAACATGTTATTTTTGAATATGAAAAAGTGTAGCGCTTATTTTTGTTAGAAAGTCAGTTAACAACACATATCAAATGTTGCAAACATACATATATATATGAAATCTTAATTTCAGGGAAACAAAGTGACTGAGTGTGATCCGTGAAAAAAAACGAAGCAGTCCTCTATTGTAACCACACACAAATAACAGTCCAAAAGTGTAGAAAAAACTGCAAGGTTGAAATGAAGAGTCCTACATGGATGTGACTCTCTCTGTGAAAAGATAGAGACACCACCACCGATGTAAGGGGGAGGCTTACCAGATGGTGTTGACATGTTGAGGTTTATACCACCAAAGTCAAAACAGGCTTAAATAATCAGTCAGCAACAGGGCTCAATTCCTGCGGGAACGCGTGGGAATGGAGTTCCTGCACTTTTTTCACAGCAGGAACTCAGTTCCCTTTGCAGGACTAGAGCAGCCGAGCCGCACGAGATAATCCTTCTCTAAGCGGCGATGCCCAGCTCGAGTCACTGTCAGGGGCAGGCGAACCTTAGTAATTCTTTATGTTACTGGTACTCATCGGGTATTCCATCACTTCCTCGATGCCGCAATGTCTCCTGGGAGATTTTGTCATTGTTCCCAGGAGACATTGCGGAGGTCTGCCGCGAGTTATCACGGGATTTAGAAAGAACATAAAGGATTACTAAGGTACAGTGGATCGAAAAGGAAAAAAAAAAAAACATGCGGTTTAGTAATTATGCATATGAGCGTATCATTTTTTTTTTGGTGGGGAAGTGGATCTTGGGTGGGAGTTCCCACTCTTTTTTCCCCAGGACTTGACCCCTGGTCAGCAAGATGTATCACAGGTATGTGACAGAGACAAACAATTATATATGGGTCAAAACAAGTCAAAACAGGCTTATATAATCAGTCAGCAAGATGTATCACAGGTATGTGACAGAGACAAACAATTATATATGGGTCAAAACAAGTCAAAACAGGCTTATATAATCAGTCAGCAAGATGTATTCAGCTGGTCCTGAATCCACATATCAGTCGGCACCTAAAATTCCAGTAAACACCAGGAAGTGTAAATACATGTAGTCTTGTTGGAGCCAGAGATACTGTAACCACATAACATGCGTATTGAAAAAAAATATTAAAAAGATTAAAAAATGAACGCTCACGTTTGGAAGAACATCATTGGCATATCACAAAGAGCAAGAGTGATGTGTGTGAATGGGTCACCCAAAGCGTTTCAACTAAACAGTCATCATCTGGGGTAAAGGGTGATGTTATGTGGTTACCGTATCTCTGGCTCCAACAAGACTACATGTATTTACACTTCCTGGTGTTTACTGGAATTTGCGGTGCCGACTGATATGTGGATTCAGGACCAGCTGGATACATCTTGCTGACTGATTATATAAGCCTGTTTTGACTTGTTTTGACCCATATATAATTTGTTGTCTCTGTCACATACCTGGTAGAAGAGCCTGATATGCAGAGGAAGGCCCCTCTTACACCTCAGACTCGAGCCCCCTAGCACGAGTGTCTCATGGTCTTGCTAGCTGCAGGGTTGAACTGGATCTCCCGGAGCACAGTGGAAGGTCATCAGCAAGCAGAGACGCCAGAGAACAAAAGGGAAAACTGTAGCCAGAAACAGACTGGACAAGAAAATAGCAGGTGGCTAAAAATGCACAGGTGCTAGCAGTGTGGAAGTTCCGTAATGACTGTAACACAAGCAAAGTCAGAAAGGCCGGGTCATTTTTTTCTTAGGTTGATCTTCTGATAATTCCCTCCTTTACATCCTGAATAATGCTACACTAAGCTGAGTAATGCTACACCCAACCATGAAAAAGTTGGACCTATAATTAGAACACCTTCAGACTGTCAGGAAAGGTTCCACTCGCTGGTGATACCATCTGATATTTGGCTTGCAGTACTGATGTCCACCAGCAGGTGTCTCTTGGCAGTTTGGAACTGTCAGGAGAGCCTTTCCCTGCTGGTGTTATGTGATCTTTGGGCCGCAGTACTGGCGTCCACCAGCGGGTGGATCCTGGCAGGATGGAGCAGATATCTCCTCCTGCAATTAGGAATGACCTGAACCTGATAGCAAGTAATGGTATAAAAACCCTCCAAGTTCAACATACTTTGCCTTGGCTTCGTCTTGTGCCCTGATTTGAACCTTGAGCCTGAACCTGTTGCCTGAACCTGTTGCCTGAACCTGATCCTGACTCTGAGCCTGACTCTGATGCCGATCCCAAAACCTATTTGTACCTGTTCCTGTCAGTCCTGTATCCCTGGATCCCTGCCCTGCTATCTGATCCCTTCCACCCTCTCCCTGTCCATTACTTGTCCCCCATTTGCTGACCTCCTGTTATGACCCTGGCTTAGCTAGACTACGATTCCAGTATTCCCTTTTGGCTAGAATTATTTGTCTGATTATTGTTATTTTGGGGTCTTGTCTACTATTGGTTTGTTGTGCACTGTGTATTATTGGAGGTGGTTGTGTTACATATTATTCACATTTCATTAATAAATTATTACTTTCTTCACCTATATACGTCTGGTTCACTTGTGCAGTCCACACAGTTCTGATCACATCTGATTCATGACACAGACTTTATTGTTACTGTATTAGGAGTCAATTTTTACTTCAGTGGGGAATTATTTTCTTTAATTGTTTACTGAAGCTGGTCAAAGATGGATTGCAATTCCATGCTGAACTGTCTGAATTCCAATCCATGTCTGTCTGGTTGTACACAAGTTGATCTATTGACTTGTGTACAACCAGCCTGCCAGGTTTTTCCCAAAGATCAGTGCCACCGACTGGCACTGATCATTGTATTCTGACATCAGGACACTACTATACTACAGCAGGAAGGATTTCCCCCATCCCCTATCCACATTCAATATGTGGATAGGGGAATTGGCTCATTTTTTTCCGTTCAACCAGCAGGGTTGCGTGACAAATGTGATTGAATAGCATTCATCGGGAATTTCACAGTCACATACATGCTATTTATTATAAGATCAATGTGCAGCAGGTGAAATATCGCAGTTGGTGACCAGCCATGAAATCTCACTTGTGCAGTAAATGTAAACAAGGCCATATAACTTGAAGTTTAATCTGCCCTCAGTTGCTCTGCACAGTGCAAACTGTGGTTATAGACTGTTTCAACAGTAGGAATGCTAAATATTACCTGTTAAAATGTTAACACACTTTTTAAACAAATAAAAAAAACTGTAGGGCAGATTCTGGTAGAATCGCGCAAAACTGTGCGGGCGTAACGTATCTCCTTTACGTTACACCGCCGCAAGTTTTCCAGGCAAGTGCTTTATTCACAAAGCACTTGCCTGTAAAGTAGGCGGGTAGGGGGCGTATAGCATTTAAATGAAGCACGTTCCCGAGCCGAACGTACTGCGCATGTGCCATCTGAAAAATATCCCAGGGTGCATTGCTCCAAATGACGTCGCAAGGACGTCATTGGTTTCGACGTAAATGGCGTCCAGCCCCATTCACGGACGACTTACGCAAACAACGTAAATTTTTAAATTTCGACTCGGGAACGCCGGCCATACTAAACATTGATTGCGCCTCATATACCCAGGGGCAACTTTACGCCGGGACAAGCCTAACGTAAACGTCGTAAATTTACTGCGTCGGCCGCACGTACGTTCGGGAATTCGCGTATCTAGCTAATTTGCATACTCGACAGGGAAAACGACGGAGGCGACACCTAGCGGACAAAAAAAAAATTGCATTTTAGATCCGACGGCGTAAGAGCCTTAATCCTCTAATATCCTCTAATGGATATCTATGCGTAACTGATTCTAAGAATCAGTCGCATAGATATGATGGCCCAGATTAGGACTTACGACAGCGTACATTGCGTTGCGCCGTGGTAAGCCCTTTGAGAATCTGGGCCTGTATGTCCCCCACCCCCTCCAAGAGATAGCTCCCAAAGCACCAATGCCAAATATGGGCAGAGTTGCTCTAAGAACCCCCTTCTTATAAAACCATAGCAGTGATGGGAAATTCCTCTGTGCTTAATTAAACACTTCAGCCCTGGAAGGATTTGTCCCCTTAATGACCAGGCCATTTTTTGTGATACGGCACTTTGTCGGTTTAACTGACAATTGCGCAGTCATGCAAAGTTGTACCCAAATAAAATTGATGTCCTTTTTTACCCACAAATAGAGCTTTCTTTTGGTGGTAATTGATCACCTCTGTGGTTTTTATTTGTTGCGCTATAAACAGAAAAAGACCAACAATATATATATATATATATATATATATATATATATATATATATATATATATATATATATATATATATATATATATTACTTTCTGCTATAATACATATCCAAAAATATATTTAAAAAAAAATGTATTTATTTCAAAATATTAGTTTAGGCCGATATATCTTCTTCTACATATTTTTGGTAAAAGAAATCGCAATAGGCGCATATTGGTTGGTTTGCGCAAAGGTTATCGCTTCTGCAAACTATAGGATAGCTTTAGAGACTTTTATTTATTTTGTATTGTCTTTACTACTAATGGTGGTGATCTGCTATTTTTAGCGGGACTGCAAAATTGGGGTGGACAAATCTGACCCCAAATGACACTTTTTGGGAACCAGTGACATTATTACATTGATCAGTGCTATAAAAATGCCACAGTATATCTGCGTGAGATGGACGGCAAGTGGTTAAATGAAGTTTGAGCAGTGAGAAAAAGGGTAACCCGTGATTCTGCTTTGTAAATTGGTATTTCTTGGGATTTACTGTTTAATAGGCTGTTTTTTAACATTACTGATGTGTTTGTTTACTTTTAACTTTACATTTAAATGCACAGCGTACTGGTTAGAAATCTGGAGGGGGGGGGGGGGGTTGACCGGCTGTAAAAAATGCACACTCACCAAAGGAATTTGATTTCAAACTAAAGGAGGTCCAACAGCACTTTTTTATCTCCAGATTGCATTGATGTCTTCTCCCACTTTCTAATGTTCTGTTTTACTCCACAACCATTTATCAATAACTGGGAAGATTAAATTATATCATAGTGTAGTATTATTGTTTAGGAGGATTCCGTTAAAAGTGTTCTACTCACATTTAAAAGTGCCTATTGGACCGGCATGAAACTGGAAGTCAAGGGTCGGATGTGCTCTAATTTAGGATCCAGAAATGATGGCAACACGCTACCAATGCATTTCACAAAGTATGGTATCTTCAGGAAGTCCTGTGCTGCCATATTCCTGAAGCTTAACTAGTGCCAACCTTTTCCCTATTGGTAAGTGTCTTACAGCTCCAATTTACAATACCATATTCTAAAACCATTATTAAAACCAATTCATAATACTCCCAATAAATATAAATATTCCCATTGCGAATTACTATCACAATGTGCTTTGTTGACTTCCTTAAATAAAAACACCAGTTTAACCACCTAAGCACCGGACCATTTCGCTGGCCAAAGACCAGAGCATTTTTTGTGATTCGGCACTGCGTCACTTTAACTGACAATTGCACGGCCGTGCGATGTGGCTCCCAAACAAAATTGATGTTCTTTTTCCCCACAAATAGAGCATTCTTTTGGTGGTATTTTATCACCTCTGTGGTGTTTATTTTTTGCGCTATAAACAAAAATAGAGCGACAATTTTGAAAAAAAATCAATATTTTTTACTTTTTGCTTTAATAAATATCCCCAAAAAATCTATAAAAAAACAAATTTTTTCCTCAGTTTAGGCCGATATGTATTCTTCTACATATTATTGTTAAAAAAAATCACAATAAGTGTATATCGATTGGTTTACGTAAAAAAGTTATAACATCTACAAAATAGGGGATAGTTTTATGGCATTTTTATTATTTATTTATTTTTACTAGTAATGACAGCGATCAGCGATTTTTATTGTGACTGCGACTTTATGGTGTACACATCGGACACTTTTGACACATTTTTGGGACCATTGTAATTTTTACAGCGATCGGTGCTATAAAAATGCACTGATTGCCGTGAAAATGACACTGGCAGTGAAGGGGTTAACCACAAGGTGGCGCTGAAGGGGTTAAGTGTGTCCTAGGGAGTGATTCTTACTGCTATGGGGCGTGGCTACAAGTGACACGTCACTGATCGCTGTTCCCGATGAGAGGGAACAGATAATCAGTGACAGTGTCACTAGGCAGAACAGGGAGATGCATGTTTACACTTGCCTCTCCCTGTTCTGCCTCTCTGTGACCCGATCGCGGGACACCGGCGGTCATAGAGTTCTGCCGACGTAAATGTACAGGAGCCGGTCGGGAACTGGTTAATCTAAATCCTATTAAATATTTAAAAAAAAATACTTCATACACTAATTCTTTGCTTCTTTTATAAAAAAATGAAACTGATATAACCAATTCAGGTCTCAGGCCGCATACACACGGTCGATCCAAACTGATGAAAACGGCCTGAATTCAAGCTTCATCGGTCCAAACCGACCATGTGTACGGCCCATTGGTCTGTTGTCCTTCCAACAAAAATTATAGAACTTGCTTTAAAATCGAACCGATGGACGGCTGACCATCGGTCAAAACCGATGGTTAGTACACAAAAACATTGGTTCAAAACCTGCACATGCTCAGAATCAAGTCGACGCATGCTTGGAAGCATTGAACTTCCGTTTTTTTCAGCACATCGTGTGTTTTACGTCACCGCGTTCTGACCCGATCGGTTTTTGAACTGATGGTGTGTACGCACATCAGACCATCAGGCCACTTCAGCGATAAACAGATGAAAGCGGTCCGTCGGACCATTCTCATCGGATGGATCAACCGTGTGTACGCAGCCAAAAAGGTTGTACCTCCCTTATGACCAGGCCATGTTTTACTATTTAGCACTGTGCTATTTTAACTGGCAATTGGGCAGCCATGCAACACTTTACCCAAACAAAATTTATATTATTTTTTTTACACAAATAGTGCTTTCTTTTGGTGGTATTTGATCACCAGTTTTTTCTTTTTATTGCCATATAAATGAAAAACGTGTGAACATTTTGAAAAAAAAAAAAAAAATATATATATATATATATATATATATATATATATATATATATATATATATATATATTGTGACAGGAAGCCAGGTAAATCTGGGGATGTTGTTACAGACGGGAGATACATTTCTGCCTTGTTTAGAAAATTCACCAATTACTATCAGGCGTTGGCTGCCAGAAAGGTTTAAGGACGTTGGATAGCTTCAGCTGTTCAGAATGAGGAAATTAAGGCCTCTATAAGTTGTCCAGAGGATTACTGCTCAATGCTGCATCCTGAGGCTTGTTGAGTTAAGGAGAGCAGTGAGCTGAGGAAGACTTCTGAAGGTGAAGTGGTTGTTGATATTTTTGCAGTGTGATAAGAAAATCAAAAAAGACTATTCTTTTCTGCTGGACGACCAGCAGTGTCTGCCCAGCAGTAGGCTGTGCCAGACTCCATAGGTAGGTCCCTGTGTTGTGAAGGTAGACAGCCCAAGTGGCCAGGGTTTATTTTATGTTTTGTTTTGTTTATGCTGTTTGGATGCTTGCACTTGTTTCCAGCAATATGGAAGAATAAACCATAACCCTTGTATTTCAACCACCCATGGCTGCCTCTCTGTATAATTCAGTGTGTAGTGAACCCACTCAGGAGGTCACACACCCCCGCTACCGAGCGAACCCCTTACAATATATATATATATATATATATATATATATATATATATATATATATATATATATATATATATATATTTCTGCTATAAAACATATCCAATAAAAAAAAATCAGATTTTGGTCAATATATATATTTACTACTAATGGCGATGATCAAAGACTTATAATGGGACTGTGATAGTGTGGCAATCTGACACTAATGCCGCGTACACACGACCGTTTTTCGGGTTCTAAAAAATGACGTTGTTAAGGGTCTAGAAAACGTGCCTACACACAATCATGAAAAAAATGCTCTAGCAAAGTGCGGTGACGTACAACACGTACAACGGCACTATAAAGGGGAAGTTCCATTCGGATGGCGCCACCCTTTGGGCTGCTTTAGCTGATTTCATGTTAGTAAAAGACGATTCACGTTTTTCAGTCTGTTACAGCGTGATGAATGTGCTATCTCCATTACGAACGGTAGTTTTACCAGAACGAGCGCTCCCATCTCATAACTTGCTTCTGAGCATGCACGTTTTTTTCACGTCGATTTAGCCCCCATACGACCTCTTTTTACAACCTTAAAAACGACAATGTTAACATCGTCGTAAAAAAATAAAGCATGTTCAATATTTTTAATGCCCATTTTTTAGATTGTGAAAAATGCTCTGAAGCCCACACACGATCGTTTTTAATGACATTAAAAAAAAGTAATTTTTTAGAACCCGAAAAACGGTTGTGTGTACGTAGCATAACTGACACTGGGGGGAACTGATTAACTGCCATTGACATCACCAATGACACTAATACAGTGATCGGTGCTAATAATATACTTTTGTATTAATGACACTGGCTAGGAAGGTGTTAACATCTAGGGCGATCAAGGGGTTTAATGTGTACCTAACAATGTGTAATGTGTGCTGATTTTTACTGAATGTCTCTTTGTTTCTTAACTCTGCTTTGCAGGGATAAGAAACAGAGAGATTTTTTCCTCTGTACAGAGCTCTGTGTTGATTGTCGACACAGGGCTCTGGGCTGTGATTGTACACAGCCGATCAGTAAGTCCCAGCCATGAATCATTGGCTGGGACTTGCTCAGAGACTCCCACTGTGTACAATCACAGCAGGTGTCGACAGGGGTCGTGCATACATAGGGGCAGATCCACAGAGAGAGTACGCCGGCGTATCTACTGATACGCCGGTGTACTTTCAAATTTCCTGCGTCGTATCTTTGTTTTGAATCCTCAAAACAAGATATGACGGCATCTGGGTTAGATCCGACAGGCGTACGGCTGTGTACGCCTTCGGATCTAAGATGCAATTTTTTGGTGTCCGCTGGGTGGCGTTCACATTGTTTTCTGCGTCGAGTATGCAAATTAGCTATTTCCGACGATCCACGAATGTACGAGCGGCCGTCGCATTCTTTTACGTCGTCTATAGTCGGCTTTATCCGGCGTATAGTTAAAGCTGCTGTTTTGTGGCATATAGTTAGACCTGCCATGTTAAGTATGGCCGTCGTTCCCGCGTTTATTTTGAATTTTTTTTTGTTTGCATAAGTCGTCCGTGAATCGGGATGGACGTAATTCATGTCTATGTTAAAAAAAATGATGTCCTTGCGATGTCATTTTGCGCAATGCACGGCGGAAAATTTAGGGACGGCGCATGCGCAGTTCATTCGGCGCGGGGACGCGCTTCATTTAAATGAAACACGCCCCCTAATCGCCGATTTGAATTATGCGCCGTTACGCCGCCAGAGATAGACTATGCCGCTGTAACTTACGGCGCGAAATCTTTATGGATTCGAACCAAGGACAAGTAAGTTACGGCGGCGTAGCGTATCTCTGATACGCTGCGCGGGTGCATATCTCTGTGGATCTGCCCCATAAGCTCTAAATCAGGGAGCAGGCAGCGACATATGGGTATGCCACTTTGCTTGCACAGGATTCCCGTCTGTAGTACATTGTGGGCAGGCGGTCTACAAATGGTAAACAATAGTAATAATATAAGCAATTATACTAAATTTGTGTAATTTACTAAATAGAGCGCTTAATCTTTTCTACCCTTCATGTAATCTTTATTTATTTTACCTGCAAAATGGTTACAAGACCTTTCTCTGATGCCCAACTAACCAATTGCCCCCTGGATCCTGTTCCCTTACAACTACTATGGCCACCCTCTTATTCTATCCTATGCTCCCTCACTCACATCTTTAATCTCTCCCTCTCTACTAGCACCTTCCCCTCCCCTATAAATGCACAGATCACTTAAAAAGCCCTCACTGGAACCCACCAACCTGAAACAACTGTATTTGAGTATAATAGCGAGAAAGGTTTCAGAAAACTGACACCTGTACCCCAAAGTATAAATGTAGCAAATGTTTTAACACATGTTGTATATGGTTTATTAATATTTTTTGACCTTTTTAAAAAATCTTCCTGTGGTCATGTTAGAATGCAGTGCTCAACATGTGAAAGTTGCTAGACAAAACCGAAGATAGCGTGTGCCATGATAGCACAAATACATCATTAATCAAGTATATGCATTAAGATGTTTACTAATGCCGCGTACAGACAAGTCGTTTTTTGTGATAGAAAAAAACGACGTTTTATGTGATGAAAAAAAAAACGTTTTCAGATAGCGTTTTCTTGGGAGGGAGTTGAAGTGTAAGAGATATCGCTATCTGAAATCGCTCCCAATGTTTGTGATCAATGCTGCACGACAATGTATCCCCGCTCATTGGCGCACAAATATTACTCCTTCCAAAACAGAATGGTTTAGAAGAATAAACAACATAGAAAAAATAGAAGAACTCATAAGTATTTCCCTGAGAGAATAACGAATTTCTGGACAACATGGTATATTTGGATGGTTTTCAAAGAATCACAGACATATAAAACAATCATTCAGTAAAATATAATAGCACCCTCTGCAATGCTATTAAACATTTCGATAAAGTGGATGGAATATACTGGTAAATTATCCTAAGTCAGACAACTCTCAATAAGCTCCCCCTCCCCGCTTTTTTTTCCCTCTTCTCCTCCCCTTCCCCCCACTCCCCAAACCCTTCTCCACCTATCTTGACCACGAAAGAAATATACAACTGAATAACCTGTTTACTGGTCGAGATGGGTACAACAAAAAATTCTCTTTGGTGAATTTTTTTATTTTCTTTTTTTTATTCTTTTATGCTATTTAAAGTTCTCTCATTCACGACTCTCTCTCTCTCTTCAATTATTTTTTCCGATTGATGACTATATTTTGGCATAATATTGTAATCTGTGACATCACGCTTTCGGTTATTTATTACTACTGTTAAAACACGCAGTTATATAATGTATCTATACGATGCTATGTTTGATTTCATATTCACCTAATAAAACTTTATGAAAAAAAAAAAAAAAAAGACGTTTTTGAAACTTCATTTTAAAAAAAACACGTAGCATACACACCATCGTTTTTTCAAAATGCTCTAGCAAAGCGTGGTTACGTTCAGCACGTACGACGGCACTCTGTTCCATTCAAGCTCGCTTCATAACTTGCTTCTGAGCATGTGCAGGTTTAAAAACGTTGTTTTAAACATCGTTTTGTCCACACACTATCATTTTAAATGATACAAAAACGTTTAAAAAACGACACAAAAAATTGAAGCATGTTCAAATTTTTTTTTGTCGTTTTTCATAAGACATAAAAAAGGAAAATTTATTATCATACTTACCGTAATTTTCCTTTCCTGATGGACTCCATGGCAGCCTACGTGTGGGTTAATCCCGCCTCCTCTCCAATGTGATAGGACCCCATACCCATAAAAGTTAACTCACCAATAGTCTCAGTGTTCCGTAACTATCCCGACTCCATAATTTCAGGGTGGGAACTCCGTCTGCCATGGAGTCCATCAGGAAAGGAAAATTACGGTAAGTATGATAATAAATTTTCCTTTTTCCTGACTGACTCCATGGCAGCCTACATGTGGGAAATAACTAGCCAAACACACGGGTGGGTATGCTGAACAGAAATATATTTAATTTGTCCCGTCAGCCGACAAGACTGATAAACCAAAATTCACAGAAGACAGTGCTGCAGGTTCAACACAGTAATGGGACATAAAGGTGTTTATAGAAGACCAAGAGGCCGCTCTACAAATGACGTCTGGCGCCACATGACGGGCTGCTGCCCAGGAAGCTGCCATCCCTCTCGTGGAGTGAGCTGTTACCACCTGCGGAGGAGCCAAGCCCTTTGCACAATATGCCTGTTGTATCGTCTGGACGATCCAGGATGCGATTGTTCTTGAAGATGCCTTTTTCCCTTTGTTCTTGCCTGAATGCAGGATGAACAGGTGATCAGAACGTCTGAATGTAGATGTAACTTGAAGATATTCAGTGAGTATCTTGCCCATATCCAGAGGGTGAGTCTCGTCAGAATCTGGGTTTTTAAAGGTAGGGAGAACTACTTCCTGATTCTCATGGAAAACCGACGAGACCTTTGGTTTGGAGCCCAGCATAGGTATCAGAACCACTCTGTCTGGAAAAAAGGTGAGAAATGGCTCCTTGTGACCCAGAAAACCGATCTCGGACACTCTCTTGGCCGAGGTGATGGCGACCAGAAAGGCTACTTTGGCTGAAAAGTTCTTCAACGAGGACGGGGAGGGCCCCGACATACTAAGTCCATTCAAAAAGTCAAGTACTAACGGGAGATCCCATTTGGGGAATCTTGGCTTTCTCAGAGGTCTCAATCTTGAGGCTCCACGAAAAAACTGTTTGATTAGTGGATGGGTTGCCCAAGGAATTCCAGAAAAGGCTGAAAGTGCTGAGATTTGAACTCTTAGTGAGCTTACAGACAGGGGAAGGTCTAGCCCTGATTTAAGAAAGCTTAGGATGTTTTGGATTTCTGGGTTCTTGAAAGAACTGCCCGCGGTTAAAGAAAATTCCACAAACTTAGACCATATTCTACCGTACACTTTATTTGTGTTTACTTTCCTTGAGCTCATAAGGGTAGAGATCACCCGAGAGGCGCAGCCAAGGGATTCTAGCCTTTCCCTTTCAAGAACCAGACCGCTAGTTTCATTTGAGCCGGACAGGGATGGAGGAGCGTCCCCTGGGAGAGAAGGTCTGATCTGCATGGTATTAGAATTGGGTCCTGAAGACTCAGTTGAACTAGAAGAGGGAACCATGGCCTGTTCGGCCAGTATGGAGCCACCATTGTAATTTCTACTTCTTCCGCAAGAAGTCTCTTCAGGAATTTCAGAATTATTGGGATCGGGGGAAAGGCGTACGCCCTCTGAAACCACCACCGATCCGTTAGGGCATCTGTCCCGATTGCCTGGCTGTAGTAACCCCTCGTGTAGAATTTTTTCAATTTGGCATTGTTCGGGGAAGCAAATAGATCCACTTGGGGATTGACTCCCAGGGACAAGATCCAACGGAAGGACTGATCGTGGAGAGACCATTCGTTGACGTCCACTTGAGTTTGTGACAGGAAATCCGCTTGGGAGTTCTGAATGCCTGGAATGAAAACAGCCGTCAGGTTGACCAGGTTCATTTGGGCCCATTTCATAATGGGCTCGACTTCCTGGAGAAGGGAGGAGCTCCGAGTCCCGCCTTGTCTCTTGACATATGATACTGCTGTGGTGTTGTCCATCCTTAGTATTACTGACCTTCCTTTCAGCAGTTGTGAAAAGGACTGTAGGGCATACCAGGCCGCTCGAAGCTCCAGGGTGTTCGAGCCTGGATTGTGGAGGCGAGCGTCCCACCTGCCTTGCGCCATGCTTGTGCCGCACAGGGCCCCCCAACCGGAGCCACTGGCATCTGTCGTCACTGTGACCCAAGTAACTGGAGCGATGGAGTGACAATTCAGCAGATTCTTCGGTTGAAGCCACCAGAAGAGGCTGCCCCTCATTGACGTTGAAATGTGGATCCGCTGACTCATGCTCCCTGATTTCCACTGCCTGAGAAAGCCGGATTGGAAGGGACGTAGCCTCCATAGTGCCCATTTCACCATTGGTGTTGTGGATACCATTGTCCCAATGATCTTCAAGCATTGATGAGCTCTTAGATGGCGAGTACTCAAGGCCCGGGAAATCCTCTTCTGAATTACCGGAATCTTCTCTACTGGTAGAGAGATGGTCTTCCTTACCGTGTCGAATTGAGCCCCTAGATAGGTTAGACACTGAGTTGGTTCTAGATGGCTTTTTGCCAGGTTCAGGAGCCACCCGAATTCGGACAAGGTCGAGATGACCTGATCCCTCTGTGCCAAGAGAAGGGTTTTGTCTTGGGACAGGACCAGGAGATCGTCCAGATAATGATACAAACGAATCTTCTTCAGCCTGATGAGAGCTACCAGTGCCAAAAGAACTTTGGTGAAGACCCGTGGGGATGTTGTTAGGCCGAAGGGTAGACATACGAACTGAAGATGTTCCTGGTTGACATAGAACCTGAGGAACTTGTGCAGCTCTGCTGCTACTGGGACGTGGAAATAGGCATCCTTTAGGTCCACAGAAATCATCCAGTCGCCCGGCTGTATTGCTTGTTGGATGGTTGATAAAGTTTCCATTTTGAACTTTTTGTGTGTTATAAATTTGTTCAAGTACGTTAAGTCTATGACTGGACGCCAGGTACCGTTCTTCTTCTGTACTAAGAAGAGAGGGGAGTACACCCCAAGAAACTGTTCGTCTTTTGGAACGTGTACCACTGCCCCTTGAATCTTCAGGAGGTGAATGTAGTCTAGAAGGACCTGTCTCTGCTCCAGTGACCCTGGAAGAAGGGTGGAGATGAACTTTGGACAGGGAGGACTGGAAAAGGACCATGTGTGTCCTGAGGTCACGGTCTTGATGACCCAAAAGTCCTTGATTGAGGCTGCCCAGACGTGCCGATAAAGGAGTAGACAAGCTCCAACACGATCCGCTTGGGCGGGCGTTGTCTCAAAAAGATTTCCCCTTGTCACGTCCAGTTGACGCTTGAGTAGTTGGAGTAGGTTTGCGGTAGGAGCCTCTACCTCTGCTCCAATTCCTTCTGTAGTTTCCGCCAGGTCTGTAAGCGCGAGCTTCCCTAGCGCGATCCGGGCTGTATCGCCGAAATTGGGGTATTTTTCTTCCTGTTTGGCGCTTGTCCTGAGGAAGGAAACCAGACTTGCCACCCGTGGCTTTGGAGATGGCATCATCCAGCTTGTTACCAAACAGGGTTGACCCTTCGAAGGGAATCTTGCACCAGTTCTGCTTCGATGATGGGTCAGCCACCCAGGGACGTAGCCAGAGGGCCCGTTTCGCGGTCACAGAAGAAAGCATAATCCTAGCTAACAGGCGGATTAAGTCAACGGAGGCTTCACCCAGGAATGCGACCGCCAGTTTTAGCTCTGCCGTGGCTGAGTTCTTGGCTAGTTCTTCAGAGACGCCTTTGAGGAAAGAATCAACGTTTTCCGTCCAGGCTTCCATGGCCTTTGATAATGCCGCTAAAGCTAGAGCCGGTTTGCACGCTGTGCCCGCTAGGCCATAAATTCCTCTGAGGTCCTGGTCCATTCTTCTGTCCAGGCCATCTTTGAAAGAGACGGAGTCAGCAATAGGTAAAGTGACGTGTTTAGCAAGTCTCGTTACTGCCGCATCTACTAGAGGAACATTCTCCAAATGTTTGACCTCCTCTTGTTTGAAGGGATAGAGCCTTGAGGCTTTGTTAGCCATGGAAGATTTCTTGTCCACCTTGCTCCATTCCTCTTCAAAGATACCCTTCAGTTCAGACAGAAACGGGAACGTAGGGCGTTCTTTTCCCAAGCGCTTAAAATATTTTTTCTGCTTGGCTGGAGAAGCAGGTTGTTCCTCCCATAAGAGAGCCTCCTTAATCGCTTTGACGAGTGGCGTCACTTGCGCGAAGTCAAATTCTAAGCCTTCTTCATCACTCTCTAGGTCACCCTCAGAAAAAACGGAGTGGAGGCTTGAGGCCGGGAAGGACCTGGATCCTCTAGGATCTCCAAGTTTGGAGAAACAAACCCGTCAGTGTTGGTCTGAATCTGCGTGTGGGGCATGTTCTCTCTTAGAGTTCGTTGAACCACACGTTCCACCAGAGACTCGATACGATGACCTTCAGTCTCTTTTTCCCTGACCGCATGGGCGTAGCATCGGTCGCACAATGACTTGCCCTCCGGGACACGAGTGTCACATCCCCAGCAGGCTCTGCGATCAGAGCGACTATCATGGCGGTGGGAGCGGTGTCTTGAGGAGGAATGTGAGCTTCTCCTCCGGTGGGAAGAAATAGATGGAGATCTATGTTTGGATCTCGACTTGGAAGAAGAGTGTTGCGGTCTGGCAAGGTCTGCGACATTCGGCTCTGGATTGGAAGGGCTAGAAAGACATTAGGGAAAAATTTGTCAACACCCATGGATTGTGACTAGCAACCCCTAGCCCTGATCCCTTTCCTGCACATACCTTGTGCGTGAGGGCTGGCCGCTGGAAGACGGTGACTGGTCCATCATTTTTCTGGACCTGCGTACAGTGGATGACAATTCGGAACCAACAAGGAACCTATGGTGCCGAACAAAAAGTATAAGAAATAAAGTGTGCTGTCCCCTTAAGAAGAAATTCTCTGCTCATTACTGCTCTTTTTTTTTTTTTTTTTTTTTTTTTTTAAAACATAAATAAATAAATAAATAAATAAAACTATTTAGAAGAGAGTTCTTTTAGACAAATCAATTGAAAATAATTAAATAAATGCAGATAAAACATAAGTCAAATATCAGAGCATGGTAAAATCAATATTAGCCAGAAGCAAAGAAACCACTCACTGACCTGGCAACCAGAAGGGAGACACCCAGACACTCAGCTGCTCGCCTGAAGGGAAACCCAATGAACACAGGCGAGCAGCTGATTTTAAATCACCCGCCGGTGACGTCACGCGTCCTCCACGAACGCGCCTGCGCAGTGGATCGCGATCCTACGGCGCCTGCGCGGCCGCCGCGGGAACCAACGGACTGCGCATGCGCGACCAAGCCTTGCTCTGAGGGTGGATACAGCGCATGCGCGGGGCACTAGCGATGGGGAATCAGGAAGTCAGAGGCGTGCTGGAACGCAGAAGCGCTCCAGCCGCCATACACACACAGACAGACAACATAGAGGCACAAATAAACGACTGCCATGGAGAAATATGTAGAAAGGGACCTTGCCAGCCGATCCTAGATGTCTTCAGCACACGCCACAGCCTCAACCAAGTGTGCTGGGAAGCTCTCCACCCGCCCATGGCTGGGATCCGAGCTGCACCGCTTAAAGTGTGCCCTTTTCCATTCCTTGAAGAAAACTATTTTGATCCATGGAGGAGGAAAAAAAAGGAACACTGAGACTATTGGTGAGTTAACTTTTATGGGTATGGGGTCCTATCACATTGGAGAGGAGGCGGGATTAACCCACACGTAGGCTGCCATGGAGTCAGTCAGGAAACGCAGTTTTCCCCACACACAGTCATTTTAAATGACGTTTTTAATAATGTTGTTTTTTTTCATCACAAAAAGTGATGTTGTGTACGCGGCATAAGGAAAATCATTGGAAGACTGGCTTCTTTAATCATATAAAGATAAATTATTGTTTTTCATTGCTAGATTCCGGAGTTGTTTTTATAATTATGTAAAAAATGCCTAATACAGATCATGACTGCATGTCTACTTTCAAGATTAAATCAAGTACTGGAATAAAACCAGACTGCTAAATTTCTATCTTTTAGTCATTTTGTTAAAAGCTTGGCTTTGCCTTCTGTCACTGAGTTATCTTTGGCTGCAGTCTTTTCTGGTACACTCTAAATTTGCCAGTGCGGCACTGATCATAAGAACTCTTTTTCCTATGTTATGCATAATTTTGTTATGTGCGACTTGAGGACTTTTAGAGAACAAGAAAACATTTTTAATCATAGTTTTGCCAACAACAGAAGAAATTCATTATGTCTACTAACCTGATTATATATATATATGTTTAAAAAAAAACTATTTTATCATTCTTCACAAAGTAGTCACTACATGTCTTCCTACTTCTGTTCTAATGTTTATTCTGCAATGACATGTGACAAGCTTTCTTCTCACCTTTATGAAATGTTTACTTTTATATCCTGACAGAAATGTAATGATAAATGTTAAATACTAGACAAGCTGGTTTAAGTCTGTTTTCTTTTAAGGTTGGAGTTTAATCAAATTGTCTAATAACATTTTTAAACATCACAACACCTTGCCTCAGTACTCCTGTGGGCAGGGCACACAGAGGCAGGGAGTTTTCCCCCTGGACGGGGCAGGTTGGATTATTGTGTATTGGATTCAGGTTGCATCATAACCCCAAATTACAGAAAGTCACTGCTTTGTAATTCAACAAGTCTTTACTCTCATGACCATCCAGGCTAGGTCCCTAGGCTGACCCTGTGCCACAGCAGGTTCCTATATGAGCTTGGAAATGAGGGACATACGTGCACCAGCACCTGTACTCCCACTGAACATGGTTGCCATCAGAGTCACCCATTTCAACTTCAGACTTATGTCCTTCATAATGAGGTGAGGGACAAAAGTGCACCTATCCTCCCACCAAACAGGGGTGCTGTTACCCTTCACAGTCACTCGTTTCAACTTCAGACTAGCTGCCATCCCTGGTAGTGTGCTCCAACTTTGAAGGATAAAGTGTGCATATATTCAAATGTACTTGTCTCACAGAATTCCTCGCTACAACTGTTCTTTTGCAGCCCAATTCTACTCAACCTGAAGGGTTGTAGGGCATGACTCCCAATTTGAAGTAAATACACCAAGGTTTGACTTAAGGTGATCAGAAGCACTTCTATTAGTACATTAAAAGGGACAGTTGCTCATCCCAGTCCTTGGGGTCACTGCAGAATCCTGGGCTTCTAACATAGAGTTAACCCTGGAATCTACAATAGGAGATTTTTCATTGGAGGAAGATGTAGGAGCCACCAGTAAGCAGAGCTTTCCAACCACCAGTAAGCAGAGGTTTTTAATGCCAGAAATAAAACTTAGACCCATCAGAGGCAAAGAAGATTAAACTGGGACCACAACACTCCGTAGGGACGACTGAAGAAGCTGCTCTGGAAGTAGAAGCAAGGACAGAACTGGAGTCATATTTTGATATAGCAGTAATGTCCTGGGAACTCAGGAGGCCTGAAGGCTAACGGACTCACCGACTGAGCAAGACCCAGCAGCAGAGAAGACTGTAGAGTGGGTCCCCTGGAGTTTGATTCAACCTAAGTAGCAATGGACTAATCTGTGCTCTGTCCTCGGCCACTCTGATTCAGGCAGATTAGGGTCAGGGGAGCTGCTTTGATGTGACAGGCAGGGCATAGAACATACCCAAATCCTCACCAGTCCTCTGTGTTTCACCCTGTACACTAAAGGCATGCATTCCTGGGTTATTGTGTACTGTATACAGTTTGCCTCATAACCTTACATTTCAGGAAACTACCATTTTGTACTTCTCACTAAGGCTTACTCTCGTGACCATTTAGGGTATTCATACACATCTCAGGTCATACTTCATACATATGTACAACACAGATAAATTGCTGAGATCTCTGGCTGAGCATTAACTATGCTCCTGCCTTGAGCAGTGCAAAAAATAACTTAGATGCAACCTGGCAAAGAAGGCATATTGCATGAACCAGGTATCACCATCTCGACCTGCCTAGGTTGCACTCCACTCCGGTTTATTTTGAAGCTGACCACCGTACGTCGCCAGGTTGTTCCCTGCATTACTTGCACCATGTTGTGGCTCCTCCCCCTTATCTTCTAATTCACAGCCCCTCCCTCCACTCCTTAATGGCCCTACTTTTTCACAACATCAGGAATCAGGAACATTTGTGTTCCCCACCTTTTCTGTGAACCTCAAACCCTGGATAAGTCTCCATGATGTGCCCTAGCCTTGTAGGCATCATACGACCTACCAATAGCCTGAAGCCTACTGCTCAATAATCCCTACAGGGTGCTTACAGATACTCCCTTGTTTTGGCTGAGCTTGGCCTCTTGTCTAAATCTTGACACACAAACATGGCGTCCTCCCGCCAAGGAGACTCGCAAGGCCCAGCCCTGCTTTCTTCCCCGGCATCATCCGATATAGTTCTGACACCGCTGCAAGCCGTGCTCTTACCTCCGCTAGCCCCGGGTCAGGGTGGAACGGACTCTTCATCATTGCCTCAGCTGAACATCTTAGATCCGAGAGCCATCGCGATGGATATCAAGGACACTCTCTCAGCGGCCATCGCAGAGCTGAGGATAGTTATCTGTGCCCTGTCTGACAGGGTCTCAACCACTGAGTGAGCAGTAGAAGACCATGATCTCGTCCTCCGGCGCTCCACCAGAAAAATAGATGACCATACGCCCCAGCTTCCTTAATGTGAATCGTCACCTGGAGGATTTGGATAATAGGGGTCACCGCCACAACCTGAGGGTGCGGGGCCTGCCTGAGTCCGTTGAAGGGGACCTTATCCCGCAGGAGGTGACGGCCATCTTTAATAACATCCTTGGTATGACCCCACAATCTCGAATTGCAATGGACAGAATTCATCACGCCCTTCGTACGAGAGGCAGAGACACTGACGCCCCCCCAGGGATATTGTGTGCTGTCTTGTGGATTTTACACTGAAAGAAGAGATCCTAAAACAGGCTAGAGGCCGGAGGCTTTTGCATGGTGATTCCACTATCCAAATATATCAGGATCTTTTGGGGATCACTCTACAGCACCGACGCGACCTTAAGCCCTTGCTGGATGCCCTCAGATCGAGGGAAATTCGTTACAAGTGGAAGTTTCCCTTCTGTCTGACCGCCTTTCATCAAGGCCGCAACACTATGCTCAGGGCCCCGGAGGACCTGCCTCGCTTTTGTGAAACCCTGGGCCTGCCGCGCATATCGGTGCCTCATTGGTATGAGCCCTACCGTCGTTCGGTCGGCAGATGGGGCAAACCGCAGGAGGTACCCATGGAGACCCAAACCACCAGGCTTCGCAGGAGGACAACAGGCGTGGCCCAGGAGGTGAGTGCACTGACCCAGGCTGTGCAGGACAATACCAGGTCTGGCCAGGCCAATGTGGCTGCCCTCACTCTCTGTCTCACAAGGATAGCAGTGGCCTTGGAGGGCAGGCCAGCAGGAGGACAGTCACCAGGGGAGGCTCCTCCTTCCCCTGCTCACACCTCCCCCCATGAAGATACTCCCTTACCTGCTCACACCCCCCCCCATGAAGATCCTCCGGTTGACCGTGCCCATGCCCGTGGCCAGCCCAGGAGTAGCACTCGCCGCCGCAACTAAATTTGCAGGGGTACTTTTGTTTTTTTATTTTTATGATTTTTTTTTTTATTATTATTTATTTTGGTATACTGTACTTATGATTTGTTTTATGTGTGTGAATGATGTGTGAATGTGGGGGGGGGTGGCATTCCTGATAAAATAAGGGTGTCACCCTCAGTTTTGGTGGAGAAGGGATCCCCAGGACCAGGGAGAAGTGATCCCAGGTTCCTGAATGGTGTATGAATGCACAGTGACATAATTGGAGCCGTGGCGGGGCGTTACTGCTCCCAAGTACCAAAGGGGGGGGGGGTACTTGGATCTAATCCAATTCGATGTGCATGTGATGTGTCTGTGCTAGGGACCACAGTGGTGTGCATTCATGCATTCTCATTGTGACATAATTAATGTGTGTGTTTACTGTGATAAAAAACATTCTCATTGTGACATAATTAATGTGCGTTTACTGTGAAAAAATGCCTTCTGCGAGGCATCTCCTGGCTGCTGTTCCCCTAGCAGACCGGGTAGAGTTGGTTGGGGGGGATTGTCTGGGTCGGGGGTCAGGTCAGCACATATGTCAATCTCCAGGCCCCTTCTCACTGCAAAGTTGTGCAGAATACAACATGCACCGATGATCTGGCACACAAAGTCTGGGGAATACAACAGGGTACCCCCAGACTTATCCAGGCATCTGAAGCGGGACTTCAGGAGCCCAAATGTGCGTTCCACAACTGCGCGGGTACGAATGTGAGCCTCATTATAACTTTGCTCTCCTGGGGTTTGGGGGTTCCGGTATGGGGTCATCATATGGGGTCCCAGTGCATATCCAGAGTCACCTGGAAGGGAAAAGACAGGAGGATGTTAGTCATGCATGTGCCCCTCGTGATGTCTGCATCATGGGTGGGGGGCAGTCATACCTGACACCCATGTCACTCACCAACCAGCCAGCTGTCCCCATACACGTTCAGCTCCAAATCTCTTGAGATGTTACTCTGACGGAAGATGTAGCTGTCATGGCAGGATCCAGGGAATTTCGCACAGACGTGCCATATGAGGGATTGTGCATCCACTATGACCTGGACATTTATGGAATGCCAGTGCTTCCTATTACGGAACATGTGCTCTGTCTCATGGGGGGGCTGTAGTGCCACATGGGTACAATCAATGGCCCCGATGGTGCGTGGGAATCTGGCTATTTGGTAAAAATCCGTCATTGTCTTTATTCGCTGGTCCTCCTAGGTGGGTTTTTGGAATTGATTGCCCATGCGTCTCAGTATTGCAGGGACTACTTGGTGCACACACCTGCTCATGGAGGATTGTGCCATCCCAGCCACACCTCCACTTCTGCGTTGAAAAGAGCCAGTGGCAAGGAAATGCAGTGTTGTCAGTACTTTGATGAGAGGCTGCAGTGCATGTGAGCGTTGTGTTGGGGTGGTGAGGTCATCCCGCAGGATTCTGGTTAATTCCAGGATGGCTTCACGGTTGAAACTGAAGTTGCGGAATACCTCAGAAGCAGTCATGTCAAAGACATCTCGGCGTGTGCGGTATACCCTCTCCTGTGCCCTCCTCCTCCTCTGTTCCCTCCTCCTTCTTTGCGCGTCTAAAGTAACTAGTGCAGTTATGATCATGGATGGCCCTGGCATGTTGGCAGACAGTTTGTAGTCCAGCAAATGTGTGTGCTCAGCTCTTCCTCAATGGTGTTGCTTCAGCAGACATTTACACGGCAGGTGTAAAATTAGGGCTGCTTTTATAAAGTGTAACTTCCCGCCGGGTAGCTAACAGGTGCGCACAGGGCGTAATCTACGGCGCACACACTTAATTTTGTGGATCGCCCCATCTCCCTCATTTGCATCTTTGCCTATCAAAAACAGCGGCGTGTCTAGCGTAATTTGCGCCCGAAGAAGCGCCGGTGTAATTATTTTAGGTAGGATGGAAATACCGGAATTTCAGGCGTATCTTGTTTTGAGGATCAGGCGCAAAGATACGCGCTGTGTAAATTTAGAAATCTCGAGTTAAGTCGGCGTATCTCTTTTGAGGATCTGGCCCTATGATTGCAATTTTACAGTGGTGTATCATGCCCCTAACAAAGCTGCTAAATCTAAAGGGGTGTCTATCTTAATCTCGAGGCATTGCCCCTTTCAGGTCACGGACATCCAACGGGATTCACAGGGTAGATACATCTTCCTCAAGGGCACATTACACAACTTGCCATTCACGATAGCGAACATCTACGCCCCGAATTCACAGCAAGTGCCTTTCTTCTGCAGAATACTTTATCAACTGACTGTCACGAAATTGATTATTGGGATCCATGGCATACCCACGACTCAGAGATGCTGGTGGACCTTGTTGCCATCTGCATCCACGTGATCTAACTAAGTCTGGGTTACCCTGTTGATATTGGCCACGTCCTTGAGGGCGAGATGAAGGGGGAGGGGCACCCTGATGGTTCGCACTGCCCCTATTTATGTTGCCATGATTCGACATGAACGGGCGATTCACTGAGCTCCTCTGGCCATGGAGCGTCTTTGTGCACCACCAGGTGGGGAATAATTAATTGCTGCACCTGATGGTCCAACAGTACCTGAGCTCATAGTCTGTGGGGTGGTATCCATGACAGAATTGGTCACACCCATTTGTTCTTCCAGCTGTTTTTTCTGTTTGGTATTAAGCATGGGATATAGTGATAGAAAATGTACAGCCAACATGCAGAGGAATAGACGTATATAAGGAATTTACGTCAAGGAACAGCCAAGAATAGCTGTCAAGCCATGTATAGGGAGATAAGTGTTTTGGGCTAGGGGTTGCAAAAATAAATCAATATATATGGAAACACACTAGTCACGCTATTCATAGAGGCCACAATAGGTCTACTGGGGGGGGGGGGTGCAAAAGATCTTTATGCACCTTAGGTAAATTATAAAAATAAGGTGGACTGTAAAAGTCTTTGGGCAGAAAAGCAGCCTCTCTTTTATGGATAGCTTTATTCGAGGTGGCCTTTTGGATGAGTGACTCTGCCTCTATTCTGAAAGAGGGCAAGGGATCTGTGGGGAGTTTTTTTTATGTCTTTTGGTCTGAGAGCAGTTTCGAAGCTTTAGAAACATAAGTAATTCTGTCTTGAATAACAATCCCTCCCCTTTGTCTTCTGGTTTGATGAGTAAGTCCAGATTGTTAGTAAAGAATTTTAAAGAAGCCTTTTCACCGTGATTGCGATTGTGGTATCGGTATTTACCAGTGGTACCAAACTGCTGGCATAGTTTTTTAAACTCAGATACAACCATTCTATAAAAGGCTTCCAGGTAAGGTCTCTTGGCATTAGTGGGATAGAAAACTGATTTGGGTTGTAGTTGTGTATGTATAACAGGGGGATATGTTGCATGAATGGTTCCAGGTCTAGATCAAAATCTGTCTCGCCTGAACCTAGGCAGGTATCATAGATGCGAATGAGACTCTCTGGAGATTTTTCTAAAATACCTTCCAGAGGAACTACAGTTGGTGAAGTGGTATTTCCATCCACAAGTGTATTTTTGGTTGATTGGATATTGAAAAACCTTTTGAGGGTAAGGTTTGCGTATGAATTTATTGAAGTCCTTAAAAAGAAGGAATTAGTTAGGTTGTGTAGTAGGGGACAACGTGTGGGAGGATAAATTAAACAGCTTTATAGTTTCTGTTGTTTTGCACTTGTTTCTGGGTTTTTTACATCCTCCCCTACATCCTCGTGAATGAATGAATGAAAAACTTGTATAGCGCTACATATGCGAACTGAATCGCCTCAAGGCGCTTGGTATCCATTTTCCTTCTAATTTTTGGCCTTCATAATAGGTGGGTCTTGAGTTTTTTCTGAAGTCCGGGTGATTCATTTCCATTCAGATATTGGTTGGTAATGCATTCCACAGTCGGGGTCCTTGGACTGCAAATCTCCGTTCTCCTTTTGTCTTATAACGGGCCTTTGGGATTTGAAGTAGATTTTGGTTAGTTGACCTGAGAACACGATTGGGGTTGTGGTATTTTATTTTCTCACATAGATATTGGGGAGCGATTCCTTGAACACATTTGTGCGTCAGGCAGAGGACCTTAAATGTGATCCGGTCCTTCACGGGCAACCAGTGAAGGGACCTGAGGGAGGGAGAGATTGATTCCCAGGGTTTTTTCCCTGTTATCAGTCGTGCCGCCGTGTTCTGGACGATTTGTAGACGAGCAACTTGGTATTTTGGAAGACCTAGATACAGGGCGTTTGCATAGTCGTGTCTGGAGTTGATTATTGTTCCCACAACAACAGATGTGTCCTCTTTTGGGATGAAGGGGATAAGTCTACGTAGCAGGTGCAGCAGATGGTGAGATCCGCTGACTACTGAGCCATTTTATGCATCCATTGTCATGTCGGAGTCAAAGGTGACTCCAAGGCTTTTGACTTTGGTCCTAGGGGTAATGATTTATCCCAAAATGGGCAGGGGGCTTCCATGACGCCGTCACTGGTCTCTTGCGGTTAGCGTGGAACAGCTCAAGTTCTGTTTTTGCTCCATTGAGTTTAAGGTAACTCTCTGTCATCCAATTTTCTATCAAAGTAAGGCATTTCTCTAGTCCAAGATAATGATCCTTTTTACCGCTGATGCGAAAATAAAGCTGTGTGTCGTCTATGTGTTTTCTTTTTAAGCGTTGTTTTTGGTGTGGGACCATTTCTAAAAAAGAAAAGGTCAATGATGTGGAGTATTTCACCACTATGGAAGTCACCAAGGAGAAGATCAGTGGTGAAGGAAAGATTGTTTGCTTCATGGCTCATAGTGGTTGGTGTACAATCAACCACCACAGGAGGGGAAACTACAGTGGATGAGGGTGAAGGGATAGTAGATATAAGACACACAATTGTTGTTCAGAAAGGATATCTATTTATCTATCTGAATAGAACCCCTTCTCCTCCCCTCAGGACTGGCCCTAACTCCCTCCTTGCCTTACTAGTTCCTCCCTTTCTCCCCTCATATCCTCTGTTTCCTGCTACTCTCGCTCTTTTACAACTCCCCTATTCCCACTAGTTTTTAATTGCTAGTGACCTATTTCTCTAGCATGAGTTTACTAGTAGGATTATGTTTGACCGGACATCATCAGTGACAATTTATGGTCCAATCCTAAAATGGTGATAATTCCCTTGATTCTCCAGTTTTATTCAACAGAGACCCTAGTATCCTAAATGTTGTTTCACATTAAGCTGTAACTTGTAAGAGGTTACACAGCATTCCAGCCTCCCTACTCATCTGAGACTATGACACTGCTACTTATAGCCTTTTACATCTGTAAGAATTATGATGAATATTTTGAATATATTCTCTTAACCTACTATTATCCTATTGTAATACAATACATCCTGCCCTATTTTTCCTGCAGTTGGGAATAATCCTTATTGTTTTTTATTTATGTATAATCATATTATTCTTCAATAAAATGTTTGAAAAAAAAAGCTTGGAAGCAAATAGATGATATCATAGTATTAAGTTCTTGTAAAAAAGTCTAAAGCTCCTGAACCCATAAAAAAATAATTGAAGGGAAAAACAGCAAGCAAAAGCATGCATCACATCTCTTACAGGTCCTATCAGAAACACTTCACACAATGGACTCTCCTACTGCTGAGACCGAGGTTTTCTATATATGTAGCCACAGATAAACAGGTTTACACACAAGGCAAGACATGACAAACTATGGACCAGCCACAGATTTAAAGTTACAGAGCTAAAACATAACAAAATGACAAACATATACCACAAACCCATTCAATAACTTGGGAACCTACCTACACTCTTCTGAAGAGTCCTCAGCCCAGATGCAAGCAGTGGGATAGCCCCTGAAGGGAGTTATGCATATATTAAAATTCCTTAATGGCTGGATGTCAGTCTGGAAGAAACAGGTTTTTAGGCAGACTGCATTTTCATGCTGACCATCCTAAGTAATGCCCACATGTGATGACAGGCCTCCATGAATAAAAGAACTGAAATTCATAAAATGAAATAAGCAATCCCAGGACAGGCAGTTTGGGGATGTAAGAGCTAGTAGATGCCAAATATATATAAGTCAGGAAATGAGACAGATTCCGTTTGACCTGCTGCAGCTTCTTACACAGTGTCAGTGACTCACAGTGGGCACTAAAGAGAAAGAGAAAGCTATTTAGTAGAGGAGAAAAGCCTAAAAGCAAGGCTGGAATTCAGCTTTAAAGCAACTGTCACTACAAAAAGTAACTGAAGCAGTGCTCCAGTGCTGAGAACTCTTTTGCTAAGGTCTCTGCAGGAAAAACAACATTTCCAGTAATGTTGATCCCCTGCAGCCCTTTTTGGTCCCTCCTGCTGCCCTCCACATCATTATAGGACTCTACGGGCAGAAGATTTCTCAAGATCGGGAGCAGTGGCATGCTCCTACATTTGTAGGGTTGCTTTAAATACTAGAGTAATGCTATGAGCTATATTATAGATATTACAGGCAGTAAAGGATTGTGTTATATATGGGGATATTTTTATTTAACAGTGAGTATTTTTGTAAATATTTTATTATATCTTTTCATGTGACAACACTGAAGAAATTACACTTTGCTACAATGTAAAGTAGTGAGTGTACAGCTTGTATAACAGTGTACATTTTCTGTCCCCTCAAAATAACTCAACACACAGCCATTAATGTCTGAACTGCTGGCAACAAAAGTGAGCACACCCCTAAGTGAAAATGTCCACATTGGGTCCAAAATGTCAATATTTTGTGGTCTCCATGTCAGCACCATTTGATCAAATGTCCTAGATGTACTGCCTGATAGAACTTATACACAAAAGCTCTTTACCTTCTTTCGGTATTAGTGGTATTAATGATATGTTCTGTGTAGTGCAATAGTGTTGATATTGTATACGGACATCTGTGCATGTGGTGATCTAGTAAAAATCACAGGTTTGCTGCCAATATCTGTACTATGGCCAGCTAGAGCCCGATATACTATAGGGAACACACCATATCCGGAACACTAAGGTTTAACCTTTTCTTGTGGTCATTATGGATATTCTACATTGTTATATTTTTTATTTTTTATAAGGGCAGGTTATTTTATGTTTCAAGATGCATCCATTGTTGCAGATTCTAGATATGGTTACACATGGGCTACGGCTCCTATCAAGATTATATAGAGGTATTTTAACATATACAGGTGTTCTCATGCATTTTCTTATATGTGCGTTACATGCATTGTTTTGAGGAGTTAATTTTGAGGGAGGCTTTACCCCTTCCAGCTGGTTTTGATTTATGTTTAATTGTTTAATTGATTTTGTACCGCCATAGGTGGACCTTTTTTCACATGATAGTGTGTTTTAGTATATATGTCATTATAGTGTGAACCTTCTCTAGCCATGACTAAGCACTGACTGTAAGTGCGAAACGCGTCGGCCATACTGTATCTTGTTGGTTTGCAGTGACTGTTTGTGCAGTTGAAAAATAAAAAGACAACTTTTTTAAGTGATTTTGGAGTGCGGCTGTCCAGTTCTCGTCCATTTATTTGCTATCATTAGCATTGCCAGCACCTTGGTGGTTCAACAACCCTTGATTGCTTACGGGGCTCACCTGGAGCGGTGAGATATTTGCCAGGGCTTCAAAGTAGCCATTAGTTGTTTATAATAATACACAGTGAAGCCACCTGGGTCCAGTGCTTTACCAGGCTTTGATGATTTCACTGCTTCCTGTAATGGCTAAATCCATTTTTTTTCTGTGTCATATTTGTTAAGCTGGGCATATCAGATGATATTAAATATTCATCTATTGTTGACTGATCGGACATGTCCTGTTGCAAATTCTACAGTGAAGAGTAGAATTCTGCAAATTTCAGAGCTATTTGTTTAGGTAGGGTAAGTTTTCTTCCCTCCACTCCCATAATCTCTGGGACATAAGTCATTAATTGTTGCTCTCATAGGGCCAGATCCACAAATAAGTTACGGCGGCGTATCTATTGATACGCCACGTAACTTCTAGGCTGCTCCAGGGTATCTTTGTTTTGTATCCACAAAACAAGATACGCCTGAATGGGGGCTAGATCCGACTGATGTACGTCTTAGTACGCCGTCGGATCTTAGGTGCATATTTACGCTGGCCGCTAGGTGGCACTTCCGTTGATTTCCGCGTAGAGTATGCAAATTAGGTAGATACGCCGATTATCAGAACGTGAGAGTCCGGCCGCCGCATTTTTTTACGTCGTTTACGTAAGGCTTTTCTCGGCGTAACGTTACCCCTGCTCTATGAGGCGTACGCAATGTTAAATATGTACGTCGGCCCAGCGTCAAATTTTCCGTTGTGTACGTCATTTGCGTAAAACGTTCACGAATAGGGCTTTGCGTAAATTACGTTCACGCCGAAAGCATTGACTATTTGCGACGTGATTTCGAGCATGCGCACTGGGATACCCCCACGGACGGCGCATGCGCCGTTAAAAAAAACGTCATTTATGTGGGGTCAAGTTGAATTAACATAAAATACGCCCACATCTTTGTCATTTGAATTCCGCGCCCTTACGCCGACACATTTACGCTACGCCGCCGTAACTTTAGACGCAAATGCTTTGCGAATACAGCACTTGCCTCTCAAAGTAGCGGCGGCATAGCATAACTACGATACGCTACGCCTGCCTAAAATTACGCCGAGCTACGAGGATCTGGCCCTAAATGTTCGAGCCAAAAGTTTACCATATTTAATGCGGATTCATAGGATTGCTTTCATCCTATCTGTATTTGATTTTTGAGCTTTATAAAGCAGCAGATCTGTGACCTGTCTACATGTCTTTAGGAGATCTTTTTCTATCTCTGAGGTAGGGGTATATTTATGGTTTATTTCTAATATATGTGTTTCCGCTAAAGTAGATATTAGTTTAATCCTAGCTCCGTGTTTAATCAAAACCCCCCGAATCACTGCTTTATGAGCCTCCCATATCATCCCTGGGGTTACATTCCGGGGTGTCATTAGTCTGAAAAAAAAAACATTTCACTTCCCTTCTGATATCCTTCATAACCTCCTGGTCTTGTAAAAGGCATTAAGTTTCCATGTTGTCTCATAACGTTGGCTAGAGTAAAAGATATTATATTTCATAAATATCGGTGTGTGATCAGACCAAGTAATGGGCCCGATCGTGGTATCAACTACTGAGTGCAGTTGACACGTGTCTGTACTGTTTTCAGTTTCGATGAAATCTTTATTGTGGAAAAAAAAATGCTGCTCTGCTTATGTGTGAATGCAGGTTTAAGAATATTCATCTACATGTAAGTATTATATTAAAAATTGTGAATATTATTTTAGATTAGGTATATAATTGTGAATATATTTTAGATTAGTTAAAGTACATTGATGCTTCTTTCTTCTAATTTTCAGATTTTATATATATATATATATATATATATATATATATATATATATATGTATATTGTAAACATTGGGGGTTGTTTAGCTCTTCTGGCAGATGCGTTTTGGTGTAGTGAGTCCACAG
Source organism: Rana temporaria (assembly GCF_905171775.1). Taxonomy (NCBI): domain Eukaryota; kingdom Metazoa; phylum Chordata; class Amphibia; order Anura; family Ranidae; genus Rana; species Rana temporaria. The sequence continues at coordinate 175,551,656 of NC_053490.1, forward strand.
CAAACAGGCAATTAGTGTTAAGGGCCTGGTAGCCCACGTTTATTCAATGGGGATAAACAAAACAAAAAGTCCATTCATAGGAATCCCACGTAGGGGTTTAAACGTTATGCAGAAACCAATGAAAATAACAGCCCACCTGGCTAGTCTTTAACAGCACTGCTGCTACAGGTAATGGTTCCTCAAACCATCAGCTCCTCCAGACCCACAGTCCTGGATGCACAAGGCCCCAAAGTCCTTCAACGCATACAGCGTCTGTCCCAACACAGAGACACAGCGACAGTCACAGCCACTGCTCCACCTTCCTCCCTCTCCTCTGTTCTGACCAGTCCCTGATTATATGAGCTGTCTGCAGCTGGGCAGACAGCTCGCAGGCTGTCTCTAAAACCCGGACACAGGGTTGGAGAGATTGAAAAATCTGAGAAAACTGCCAGAGCAGTTTTCTCTGTTTTTAAATGCAAGCTCTGCAGCTCTGCATTCACCCAATATGCAGACTCTGTGTCCACTTTAACGTGACAGTAGCTCCTACTGTTACAATATATATATATAAATATATATATACAATATATATATATATATATATATATATATATACACACACACATTCAGTATACTAGTTTAACTGGAATGCTGTCATAGAAGTAGATACCTTTGTTATAAGATCTAATGAAAGCAGGCATTGTCCGGCCAACTGATCAAATACAATATTAAGAGCAGTGATGCTGAATACTTCTGACTCCCCTACCTGCAAGTCAGTGATTAGAGCTAAAATTATTCAGCTTCAATGCCCCAGACCTGGAATGCACTCAGTATACTAAGTTAAATTCACCTTTTTTAATTTGCATAATCCAAAAATATGCGATTTGCAAAGAGCCAATATGTGTGTCTTGTAGACATTTTTTGTATTTAAGTCATTAAACAATAAGACATTATAATGTGAGTAAACTAAACACAACCTTCCCAGTTTAACATTTAGTTGAATTGCATATTTTTGTGTCCAATGTATATTTATACATTCTTTTTCATTGCTTTAACTTGAAGTCAAGCAATCTAAAGCAGTGTAACATGTCAATTTATCGTACAAATTATGTGGACAGATGCCTGTAGAGAACTTCCCATTGACAAAAGAAAATTCTAATAAGCAGGTGTGCTGGAATTCATGCAAAGTACATTTACAATTTCTCGAAATGTTTTCTGCTCTTAGATATTAAATATTAGACATGCTTCACAATTTTCCCTACGGCTAATCAGAGACAGGATTTGCTGTGTCATAAGTGAGTATTGTCAAGCATTGGTTAAAAGACATGTTTGTTTTTTAAATCCTCAATTTAAATATTTAAAGATAAAATTACAGTGGAATCCAAACTGATCTAAAGGTAAAAGCCAATTTAAGATATGTAGCGTGCTGGGAAAAATCATTTAATAGTCATATTCCATTTATGAATTCAAAACTATTTTGGTGCATCAAAATACTGTGCTATCAATTTACTGTTTGTATAACCAATTTTTTTGAGAAAAAAAGCAAAAGTGTAATGATTAAAGGAACCATATCACTTTTATTACCTTAAGGGTGCGTACACACGATCGGTCAAAACGGACTGAAGGACCTTTTCATCGGTCCAAACCTATCGTGTGTGGGCCCCATCGGTCAGTTAACCTTCGGTCAAAAAATGTTGAACTTGCTTTAAAATTTAACCGATGGACTGATAACCGATAGGTCAAAACCGATGGTTAGTATGCAAAAGCATCGGTTAAAAATCCATGCATGCACAGAATCAAGTCGACGCATGCTTGGAAGCATTGAACTTTGCTTCAGCATGTCGTTGTGTTTTACGTCACCACGTTCTGACACGATCGTTTTTTAACCGATGGTGTGTAGGCACATCAGACCATTAGTCAGCTTCATCGGTCCATTGTCATTGGATGGACCGATCGTGTGTATGCGGCCTTACTCTATTTTCTACTACAATTCAAAAATGGAATACACAATGGGTATGAAATCATTGCTGTAACCATATAAGCATATTCCACTTCCAATAAAATCATTCTATTAACTTGTTCATGTTGTTAAAATTGCTTGAATAATTTATCCAATAAAGGTAGATCAAATAGTATGGAGGATTATGGTATATCCAAAGTGGCTAATGCCAGAAAAAAGAAAATAATGCAAACAATGTATAAGAAAGTGTTGATATGCATATTGCATATAAAGATGTGGCATTCAATATTCTAATGTGTACAACTTAACAGTCATTTTTTGGATTAAAATGTCCACCATAATAAACACATTTTGCTCCATGTCTACAAAAGCGAAAATGAAGATGATCAAATTAGAAAAAAGCTGTATTTACTAAAAATATCATTCCTTCATTCACTATGGTTGGGGGATCCCCCAATCTCCTACTATAACTTTTTTGATCATCTCCAAATAGACTAATGCCCTGTACACACGATAGGTTAGTCTGATGAAAATGGTCTGATGGATTTTTCCAACAGTTATCCGATGAAGCTGACTGATGATCAGTCGTGCCTACACACCATCAGTTAAAAAAACAATCGTGTCAGAACGCGGAGACATAAAACACAATGACGCGCTGAAAAAAATGAAGTTCAATGCTTCCAAGCATGCGTTGACTTGATTCTGAGCATGCGTGGATTTTTAACCGATGGACGTACCTACGGACGATCATTTTTTTCTATAGGTTTTTTATCCATCAGATAATTTTAAAACAAGTTCCTATTTTTTTAACCTATGGATAAATAACCGATGGGGCCCACACAGGATCGGTTTGGTCTGATGAAAACGGTCCATCAGACCGTTTTCTTCAGACTAACCTATCGTGTGTACGCAGCATTATACTTTCAAAAGAAAAAAAGTCAGTTAAGCATATGAACACCAACAAATAGGAAAATGTACAAAACAAAATTTAGGATTATATATATACAGTTGTGTTCAAAATTATTCAACCCCCCAATGCTGTAAAGGGTTTTAGGGAATTTAGTGTACATTTGTAATTGTATTCAGAATGAAATCGTACAAGGACTTCTTAAAGAACCATATGCAACTAAAATGACATCAATCGGTTTTGTAATGCAGTAGTAAATGTTTCTTTTGTGAATTCTTCATTTACACAATTATTCAACCCCTTAAAGACTACCACTCTGAAGAACAGAGGTTCATTGAAGTGTATTCAATCAGGTATTGAAAACACCTGTGGATGTCAGGGAGCAGCAATAAAGCCTAATAAGCATTAATTAAGCAGCTTTAAAATGACTGTGATACTCAGCTCCTTCTAGACATTTAATATAAATAAATGGTGATTCTGCGCAACATATCACACTAATGGAATAGTGATATCACATAAACAAGATAAATGTAAGAGCTGACAAATAATCAGCATATAGTATTAAATGCAAAGAGAATAGTGAGTCCAAATATAAATATATATATACTCAAATAGTGAATAGTGAGTCCAAAATATATAATACTCATAAGGCGAATGTGCAAAAATATATAAAGAATATTGTGCAAAAAAAAAAAAAAAAAAAACGGAATGGAAGTTCAATCCCAATAGTAAACACAAATCAGCTGTCAGGGCAGATATTCTGAATGCACTGGATGAAGGTGAGCACCAGCTCTATGGTGTGAGTGCACGGCCGTGCGATAGAAGATAAACCAGATCCCTGGCTGAGCTCCCGGGACTCTTACCTCTCAGCCCTCCTAAATGGGCATTGATGTACAGGTCACTCGCAGCCTTCTATGGGTGGTCCCTGATGTTTCCTCTCTTGATCTGATGGATCCTTCCTTAATTGGGACAGATGCTCCTCGAAACCAGATGGATGATGTGGGTTATAAGAGAGAGAGAGAGGGGACTCCCATAGTGAGGTAACGTTTGGTGCAGGTAAAATATGTTTATTGAGGAAAAACCTGCACTTACATTAAAAGAAAAATAAAAGTGCAACGAGGAAACAAACAAGCGGCGTTTGAATCGCCAGCTTACGTCACTCCGGGTGTACGTCCTCCAATTCCTACGCGTTACGACACCACGTGTCTTCGTCTGGTTTCGAGGAGCATCTGTCCCAATTAAGGAAGGATCCATCAGATCAAGAGAGGAAACATCAGGGACCACCCATAGAAGGCTGCGAGTGACCTGTACATCAATGCCCATTTAGGAGGGCTGAGAGGTAAGAGTCCCGGGAGCTCAGCCAGGGATCTGGTTTATCTTCTATCGCACGGCCGTGCACTCACACCATAGAGCTGGTGCTCACCTTCATCCAGTGCATTCAGAATATCTGCCCTGACAGCTGATTTGTGTTTACTATTGGGATTGAACTTCCATTCCGTTTTTTTTTTTTTTTTGCACAATATTCTTTATATATTTTTGCACATTCGCCTTATGAGTATTATATATTTTGGACTCACTATTCACTATTTGAGTATATATATATTTATATTTGGACTCACTATTCTCTTTGCATTTAATACTATATGCTGATTATTTGTCAGCTCTTACATTTATCTTGTTTATGTGATATCACTATTCCATTAGTGTGATATGTTGCGCAGAATCACCATTTATTTATATTCCTGTTTTATGTCATGTAAACATAATTAGGTTTTGCTGCACTATATATTTTTGGTGGATTCACTCATTTAGGATCCATTTTAGCGCAAAAGCACTTTTCACTTTATCCTTCTAGACATTTACTGGTGTGGTTACAACATGGTGAAGTCAAGAGAATGGTCCGGGAAGACAAGAGAAGAGGTGATTACTCTTCACAGGAAGGGCAATGGCTATAAGAAGATTGCAAAGATGTTAAACATACCGAAAGACACCATAGGAAGCATCATTCGCAAATTCAAGGCAAAGGGCACTGTTGAAACGCTACCTGGTCGTGGCAGAAAGAAGATGCTGACTTCGACTGCTGTGCGCTACCTGAAACGTAGAGTGGAGAAAAGTCCCCGTGTGACTGCTGAGGAACTGAGAAAAGATTTGTCAGATGTGGGTACTGAAGTTTCTGCTCAGACAATACGGCGCACACTGCATAATGAAGGCCTCCATGCCAGAACTCCCAGGCGCACCCCCTTGCTGTCTCCAAAGAATAAGAAGAGTCGACTGCAGTATGCCAGTTGGACCTTTCAACAGGACAATGATCCCAAGCATACCTCCAAGTCCACTAGAGCATGGTTGAAGATTAAAGGCTGGAACATTTTGGAGTGGCCATCGCAGTCACCAGACTTAAATCCGATTGAGAACCTCTGGTGGGACTTAAAGAAAGCAGTTGCAGTGCGCAAGCCTAAGAATGTGACTGAACTGGAGGCTTTTGCCCATGACGAATGGGCGAAGATACCCTTGGATCGCTGCAAGACACTTGTGTCAAGCTATGCTTCAAGTTTAAAAGCTGTTCTAACTGTAAAAGGATGTTGTACTAAGTACTAAGATTGAATGTCACTTGGGGGTTGAATAAAACTGATAATGATGTGAGCACAGAAAATACATTTGTGGTTACTTCATTAAAAATGTTATGTTATATTTGTCTGACCTACACGTGCCTCTTTGATTTAATTGTAAGCAGGATGACTGAATGATCAAAATCAATGTCAAACTGGCCAAAACAATCAATTTCAGTGGGGGTTGAATAATTTTGAATACAACTGTATATATATATATATATATATACATACAGTATAATGTATTTTACAAAAATTAGTACTCTTCTCACATTTTTGAAAATATTTTATTATATCTTTTCATGTGACAACACTAAACAAATTATGCCGCGTACACACCATCGTTTTTCCTGATGTTCAAAAGCCCGTCGTTTTTCACAACGTGATTCCTCTCCAGCCTGACTTGCATACACACGTTCATGCAAAAAAACGTCCGACCAAAGCGCAGTGACGTACAACACGTACGACAGGACTATAAAGGGGAAGTTCCTTTCAAATGGCGCCACCCTTTGAGCTGCTTTTGGGCTGCATACTTGATTCTGAGCATGCACGCTTTTTTTACCCTCGGAAAAGCATACACACGACTGTTTTTTGCGACAAGTAAAAGACTGACGGGAAACACGACGAGAAAAAAGAGAGCTGGTTTCAATTTTTTTGCGGGCAGTTTTTTCGTCGGGAAAACTGCTAGGGTGCATACACACGACCGGTTTTCTCGACCAATATAAAAAATGGCAGTTTTTTTGTTGTGAAAACCGGTCCTGTGTAAGAGGCATTACACTTTGCTACAATGTAAAGTAGTACAGCTTGTCAGCTTGTGTAACAGTGTGGATTTGCTGTCCCCTCAAAATAACTCAACACACAGCCATTAATGTCTAAACCGCTGGAAACAAAAGTGAGTACACCCCTACGTGAAAATTGGGCTCAAAGTGTCAATATTTTGTGTGGCTAATAATATTTTCCAGCACTGCCTTAACCCTCTTGGACATGGAGTTTACCAGAGCTTTGCAGGTTGCCACTGGAGTCCTCTTCCACCCCTCCATGACAACATAATGGAGCTGGTGGATGTTAGAGACCTTGTGCTCCTCCACATTCCATTTGAGGATGCCCCACAGATGCTTAAAGCGGATCTCCCGCAGCCCCCCCTTTTTTTGGCATTATATTATTGAAAGCATATCAAATGGTTACTCACTTCTCTGCCATTTCTAATCATCTGCACGGTGATTTTGTCTGGAATCATATCTTTTATTTTGTCAGGAAAGCCGTTTCCATTTTGCATGTGGGCATGAGCAACCCACAAGCACTTACCTCCTGACCCATGCCCAAATAGCCCACATCAGTAGCAGCAGCTGATACCTCTCGATTGGAGAGGCACTCTGAACGGCCTAGATCCATATACAGTATGCATGGCGGCAGAGCATCTGATCCATACCAGCCCTGTGACTGCTGCACACATCCCAATCGGCCTGTAGCAGCTGATACCTCTCGATCGGAGAGGTGCCCTGAACGGCCTGGATCTGATTACAAAAGCTATAGAGCTAAACAGCTGTATAGTATATGGACCATAGCAAGGGGAGCCTTTTGGTTTATCTGGGCTATCAGCGTGGAGGAGAGCCATTCATTTATTTTCAATCCGGCGGCTGGATTCCAGAGAAAGCATGCTAAAGGCATATCAGCGTTGAGCCGGGAGCTTCTGCAGCAGCATTAAAGACGGTGAGGAGCAGCATACGACATTCACGGCGGAGGGTGAGCCAGATCTCTGACAGCCCGAGGGTGACAGGAGAGGCCCCTGCTCTCTGAATATAGTCAACGTATGGGGGGGAACCCCATTTGAATGCCAGATACCCTATCTTACCTGTAAGCAGGGAAATAAAGTGTGGATATGGCCAGCTGTACAAGCATGAGTGCTTCCTCTTGGCACAGCTAACATTTTTGTATTCTCTTCAGCTACTGCAAACACGAAAGTAGAAGACAGCACGATATAAGGTTAATAGACTGTCTTGCTGTTTTTCTTTTACCTTTATCTCCTTCTTGATGTATTACTGAGGATATGGAGACTGTGCACTTTTTAATGAATGAGAGCACAATTTAAATGGCATTTGAATAAATGGAATTCGTTAGACTCTTGCTATCTTTTATCTGTCTCTCCTTGAGAACCCCAGTAATACTCTAAGAATTTCCTAGAAATACCCTTGAATACCTTGGAAATAATCTAGTAACATCCCAGTAGTAGTAAGGTTAGTAATACGTGTACGCTCACATTCACGGATTAAACTACCATATCACCCCCCTGCTAGCACGAGTAATTATCTGGGTAAACAGGGGTGGGAGGGGTATTCAGTCTCTTAAGCAACAGGAAATAAAAAGCATCCTGAAAAGCAGCTAAAACGGGGGAGTCACAAGCTGAGATTCCTTGCCTGAGAGGAAACGGACTAGGTCCCTCTCTAGTAAGGGCTTTTAGGGTCTATCTTAAGGCTACGGCCCAGATTAGGAAGACGGACACCTTGTTCATTCTGCCAGATGGGCCCAAAAAGGGTCAGGCAGCATCGAAGGCCACTATAGCTAGATGGATTCGGCAGGTAATCGCTCAAGCTTATGGCCTGAAGGGTAAGGACTCTCCGGCTTCAATTAAGGCTCATTCTTCTAGAGCCTTGGGTGCTTCTTGGGCAGCACAGCACCAGGTCTCCATGGCCCAAGTATGGTAACCTGATCATCAGTCCACACATTTACAACATTTTACCAGTTGGACGTTAGGAGGCGCGCGGACCTGGCCTTCGGCCAGGCAGTCCTGCAGGCCGCCATATAGACCCTTGCGTCTGGTGGCACCTGTTAGTCCTTCTTTGGAGATCTCTCTCCCCTCTTTTGGCATTGCTTTAGGACATCCCACATAGTAATGACTATGCCGCTCTGTGTCCCGTGATGTACGAAAAGAAAAGGGGATTTTCATAAACAGCTTACCTGTAAAATCCTTTTCTTGGAGTACATCATGGGACACAGAGCCCCCACCCCTCTTTTGGGGAATATTGGGAATGATATTGCTTGCTACAAAACTGAGGTACTCCCGGTAGGGGAGGGGGTTATATGGGGAGGGACTTCCTGTCTGAGAGTGCGAGTGTCCATCACCTGAAGGTAGGCTCTATAACCCACATAGTAATGACTATGCCGCTCTGTGTCCCGTGATGTACTCCAAGAAAAGGATTTTACAGGTAAGCTGTTTATAAAAATCTCCTTTTTTCCTGAAACTTCCCTCTTAAAATTAGGGTGTGTGTTATATGCCAGCGCACGGTATACGCTGATAAATATGGTATATAAAGGCAAATCCAACTTTTAGTGCAGACAAAACACCATTAAGTCAACATACATATAAAATCAAGGGTCTCACTACTAGTACAGGTAATTAGTAACAATGAGGATTATAATGGGATTGTAACATCAAATAAGAACAATAATTTGAAAATATAGTAATGGAGTAGGGGGATGGGGGAATATGGCCTAACCTGAGGGATAATTCTATGGACTATTCAGTTATAGTAATACTGAACCTAAAAAAACTATTCAAAAAAGTTCATTATAGGTGGAGGAAGGATGTTATGTTTTTTTATTATGTGATAATCGTAATTCTCTGAAAACCAGATAAAGAATGGGGGCTTTTTGCTTACGGGTTGTGCTATTAGCTTGAAACGTTAACCTGTAAGCGCTTTAAATAAGTACCACACTCTCCAAGACTTAGGGAAGCTTGTGGTGGTTTCTCTTTTCATAGCCAGAGTTTCTTCCATATTGTAGATGGTTCTTACTTTTGCTAACCAATCTTTAGTCGTTGGTACATAAGAGGAATTCCAGTGGTATGGAATGATTGATTTTGCTACGTTAAGCAGGTGTCTTGTCAGGGATTTTTTATATTTTGTGTATTAGTACAAATTTATATGTAGTAGACATTTTGCAGGGTTTAATTCAAATTTTGTCCCAGTTATGTGTACATCATCTTTTAACCCGATACCAGAATCGTGAGATTGATAGGCATGACCACCACATGTGTAGAAAAGTGTCTTTCTCTAATTGGCATTGCCACTTTGCCAGCATATGTCAGAGGCAGAGGGAGACCAACTCCTAATTTTGGTTGACATTATGTATCATTGTGTAAGGATTTTTTAAGATATTTCTTGATGCTCATGCTAAGAGAACATTTGTGAGTAAATACACAGGTTTTTTGCCACTGGGCCTCAGCGATTTGTGTTTGTAACTCATGTTTCCATAACTATTTGTACTTGTCACTTATCTCATTACTGAGATGTGTAAGCCATGAATATGACATAGATGTGATAGTTTCAAAAGAAGTAAGCTGATGTATTTAAGGGATTGATTTGTTCTGTATACAGGATGAGTGGTGGGGGGGGGGGGAGTCTGGGTTGTTTGCTGTTAGTGATAAAGTGGTTGGAAAGTTTATGGGTGGTGGCTATTTTGTGGAAAATATCAAGTGCTGTCTTGATTATAGGGTGCTGTTTTACTGCCAATGGGTAATTTGAGGGTCTTGTTCACGGTAGGTATTGGAGTGGTATGGTGGTCTAAGAACGTTCCAGATTTACCCAGTCTTTGTTTTTATGATGGCAATGCCAGTGTAATAATCTGGTTAGGTGTTGGCTAGAAATGTTGCTAGAAGTTTTACATCTATATTTAGTAGCGAAATGGGTCTATGGTATAGGGAAGTGGTCATCAACCCTGTACTCAGGGCACACTAACAGGTCAGGTTTGCAAGATAACTGAAATACATCACAGGTGATATAATTTGTCTAGTTTTGGGATCACCATAATGTACAACAAAAGAAAGATGTTTGAGATATCTTTATTTTTTGACAGGGAGTTAAATGTGTTTAAAAGTGGTTTAGTAAATATTTTATAATATTGTGATGTAAAATCATCTGGACCTGGACTTTTCTCGAGTTTTAGATTATTAATGGTCGAGGAGAGCTCTTCAGTCATGATTGATTTTTCTAGTCCCTCAATATCTATTGCTAATAGGGTAGGTTGTGTGCTTTGAACAATGTATTCTCTGGTAATTTGTTCCCTATCTTCATTGTGTAAATTATGGCTCAGCCATTTGTGAGCTTCCCAAAGGGTCAATGGAGAGGTGTCTGGAGATAAATTTGTCATAAAAAGATTCAAAATGTATTTATTTATGTCTGCTTGAATACAGTTGCAAGAAAAAGTATGTGAACCCCTTTGGAATGATATGGATTTCTGCACAAATTGGTCATAAACTGTGATCTAATCTTAATCTAAGTCACAACAATAGACAATTACAGTTTGCTTAACCACCTAAGGACCGCCGCACGACAATATACGTTGGCAGAATGGCAAGCTCCGTGACCGCGCCCGTGGAGCTGAAGAACGGGGAGAGGTGAGTGTAAACAAACCTTCCCTGTTCTTCTCTGTGGCAATGTCAGTGATCGTCTGTTCCCTGATATAGGGAAAGACGATCATTGATGTCACACATCCAGCCCCGCCCCCTACAGTTAGAAACACACACAAGGTCACACTTAAGCCATACAGCACCCCCTAGTGGTTAACCCCTTCACTACCATTGTCATTTTCACAGTTATCAGTGCATTTTTATAGCACTTTTTGCTGTGAAAAAAAAATCGCTGATCGCCGCCATTAGTAGTAAAAAATGAGTAGTAAAAAATTATTAATAGAAATGCCATAAAACTATCCCCTAGTTTGTAAACGCTATACATTTTGCGCAAACCAATCGATAAACGCTTATTGCGATTTTTTTTTAACAAAAATAGGTAGAAGAATACGTATTGCCCTAAACTGAGGAAAACAAAATTATAAATATTTTTGGGATATTTATTATAACAACAAGTAAAAAATATTGAATTTTTTTCAAAATTGTCGCTCTATTTTTGTTTATAGCGCAACAAATAAAAACTGCAGAGGTGATCAAATACCACCGAAAGAAAGCTCTATTTATCTCGACTCATGACATCTCCAAGAACTAATTGGAGTGAGGTGTCAGCCAACTGGGGTCCAATCAATGAGATGAGATTGGAGGTGTTGGTTACAGCTGCCCTGCCCTAAAAAAAAACACACACCAGTTCTGGGTTTGCTTTTCAAAAGAAGCATTGCCTGATGTGAATGATGCCTCACACAAAAGAGCTCTAAGAATTGTTGACTTGCATAAAGCTGGAAAGGGTTATAAAAGTATCTCCAAAAGCCTTGTTGTTCATCGGTCCACGGTAAGACAAATTGTCTATAAATGGAGAAAGTTCAGCACTGCTGCTACTCTCCCTAGGAGTGGCTGTCCTGTAAAGATGACTGCAAGAGCATTGAGCCGACAACTCAATGAGGTAAAGAAGAATCCTAGAGTGTGAGCTAAAGACTTACAAAAGTCTCTGGCATATGCTAACATCCCTGTTAGCGAATCTATGATATGTAAAACACTAAAAAAGAATGGATTTCATGGGAGGATACCACAGAGGAAGCCACGGCTGTCCAAAAAAAAACATTGCTGCACGTTTACAGTGTGCACAAGAGCACCTGGATGTTCCACAGCAGTACTGTCAAAATATTCTGTGGACAGATGAAACCAAAGTTGAGTTGTTTGGAAGAAACACACAACACTGTGTGTGGTGAAAAATAGGCACAGCACGCCAACATCAAAACCTCATCCCAACTGTGAAGTATGGTGGTGGGGCATCATGGTTTGGGGCTGCTTTGCTGCATCAGGGCCTGGATGGATTGCTATCATCAAAGGAAAAAAAAAAATCCAAGTTTATCAAGGCATTTTGCAGGAGAACTTAAAGGGGTTGTAAAGGTTTTTTTTTTCTTTTTTTTTTTTCTAAATAGGTTTCTTTAAGCTAGTGCATTGTTGGTTCACTTACCTTTTTCTTCGATTTCCTTCTAAATGTCTGAATTTCTCACTTCCTGTTTCTCCTCAGTAAGCTGTTCAGTAAGCTGTTCTGGCTGACAAACCACCGCTCAGATGATGGTTGCAAGGTTACTGAGGAGAAACAGGAAGTGAGAAATTCAGACAAAGATATAAAAAACATTTAGAAGGGAAATCGAAGGAAAAGGTAAGTGAACCAACAATGCTCTAGCTTAAAGGAACCAATTTAGTAAATAAAAACAAATCTTTACAACCCCTTTAAGGCCATCTGTCCACCAGCTGAAGCTCAACAGAAGATGGGCGTTGCAACAGGACAACGACCCAAAGCATAGAAGTAAATCAACAACAGAATGGCTTAAACAGAAGAAAATGGAGTGGCCCAGCCAGAGTCCTGACCTCAACCCGATTGAGATGCTGTGGCATGACCTCAAGAAAGCGATTCACACCAGACATCCTAAGAATATTGCTGAACTGAAACAGTTCTGTAAAGAGGAATGGTCAAGAATTACTCCTGACAGTTGTGCATTTCTGATCTGCAACTACAGTAAACGTTTGGTTGAAGTTATTGCTGCCAAAGGAGGTTCAACCAGTTATTAAATCTAAGGGTTCACATACTTTTTCCACCTGCACTGTGAATGCTTACATGGTGTGTTCAATAAAAACATGGTCTTGGTCGGCCCGCTCTTGGTCGGCCCGCTCTTGGTCGGCCCGATCTTGGTCGGCCCGCTCTTGGTCAAACCGCTCTTGGTCAAACCGCTCTTGGTCGGCCCGCTCTTGGTCGGCCCGCTCTTGGTCGGCCCGATCTTGGTCGGCCCGTTCTTTGTCGGCCCGCTCTTGGTCAAACCGCTCTTGGTCAAACCGCTCTTGGTCAAACCTCTCTTGGTCGACCCACTCTTGGTCGGCCCGCTCTTTGTCGGCCCGCTCTTTGTCGGCCCGCTCTTTGTTGGGCCGTTCTCTGCTCTCTCCGCCTCTTCCCTGGCTATCTTTTCTCTCTCCCTGTCTTCTTTTGCCCTCTTTTCGCTCTCCTCTCTCAATCTGTCTTTTTTTGACTTCCATAACTTTACCACCATTGTCTTCCCTGGTGCGCCCATCACAACCTCAGTCTCTGGACAAATTTTCTTATTGTGAATCCTCTGGAAGAAAAACAAAACAAAAAACAAAAAGGTAAGTGGAAGGACAGATTCTAAAGTGGAACTCTACACGTTTTATTACATTTAGATGGAGTGAGGGAGGGGTTCAAACTTTTCCAAGAATTTTTAACGTTCTCTGTGTCCCGACTGGGAAAGCTTCCCTTTACTTCATCCCAGGAGGAGAAAAGGAAAGCGGAATCCTCCCATCAGGATTGCAGACAGCAATACAAATCCAACTGAGGTTCTAACCCCTTCCCCCCATCCCATCTAAAATCCACTTAGGGTCTCATCTATACTAGCTATACATAGGGCCAGATTCACAGAAGAGATACGACGGCGTATCTCCTGATACGCCGTCGTATCTCTGTGATCCGCCCGTCCTAACTATGCGACTGATTCATAGAATCAGTTACGCATAGATAGCCATAAGATCCGACAGGTGTAATTGACTTACACCATCGGATCTTAGGATGCAATTCTAGGCCAGCCGCTAGGTGGCGATTCCATAGCGGTCGGCATAGAATATGCAAATGACTAGTTACGGCGATCCACGAAGATCCGCGCATTCGTCGCAATCCCGTACGTCGTCGTTTTTACCCGTCGCAAAGTTGCACCTGCTTTAACATGGCTTATCTTTAGATCAGCCATGTTAAAGAATGGGCGTCGTTCCCACGTCGAATTTCGATTTTTTTTTTTGCGTAAGACGTCTGGAAATACGAAACGCCGTAACGCACGTCACATTTTAAAAAAACGTCGGGGCGCCGTAATTTTGCGCAATGCACGTCGGGAAATTTCCTAACGGAGCATGCGCAGAACGTTCGGTGCGGGAATGCGCCAAATTTAAATGGTGCCTGCCCCATTTGAATTAGGCGGGCTTGCGCCGAGCGCATTTACGTTACAACGCCGCAAGTTTACAGGTAAGAGCTTTGTGAATCAGGCACTTATGCTGTAAACCTGCGGCGGTGTAACGTAAATGGGATACGTTACAAAGTCGCCGCGGAGTAACGTAAGTGTCTGTGAATCTGGCCCATAGTACATTAAAGTTTGTGCTGAGGAAGTAGGTAGGTGGATGGGGCCCATGTCCTAATCACTATTCATCCCCCTGGAATAAGTGCTAGCACCAGATTCTGCCATCACCATTCATCCCCAATTCTTCAGGAAAGGAACAATTACTAAAGACCTGTAGGTTACCAATGGGCAAGTTCATGTTAGATGGAATTCCCCCCCCCCCACCTCCAATTCCCCAATGAGGAACCATGGCTTCCAGCTATTCAGAGGGTTTTCTTCTTCCTTCCTTCCTCTACTGTAGTTTGTGAAAGCCTGACAGACATGGGGCTTCCTCAACCTAGTTATCTATAAGTAGTTAATCAGTATAATATTAGAGTATACTTACATAGGTGTCTGTTGTGATATGCTTATTGAAGAGAAGTTTTAAGACTGTTCTGGTTGATGGTGATGCAGCACAAGATGTCTCCTCTCTCTCCTTTCTTTCCCTCTCTTCTCTCTCCCTCTCCCTCTCTTGGTCGGCCCGCTCTCCCTCTTCCTCTCCCTCTCTTGGTCGGCCCGCTCTTTGACGGCCCGCTCTTTGTCGGCCCGCTCTTTGTCGGCCTGCTCTTTGTCGGCCCGCTCTTTGTCGGCCCGCTCTTGGTCGGCCCGCTCTTGGTCGGCCCGCTCTTTTTCGGCCCGCTCTTGGTCGGCCCACTCTTTGTTGGCCCGCTCTTTGTCGGCCTGCTCTTGGTCGGCCCGCTCTTGGTCGGCCCGCTCTTGGTCGGCCCGCTCTTTTTCGGCCCGCTCTTGGTCGGCCCACTCTTTGTTGGCCCGCTCTTTGTCGGCCTGCTCTTGGTTGGCCCGCTCTTAGTCGGCCCGCTCTTTGTCGGCCCGCTCTTGGTCGGCCCGCTCTTGGTCGGCCCGCTCTTGGTCGGCCCGCTCTTTTTCGGCCCACTCTTGGTCAAACCACTCTTGGTCAAACCGCTCTTGGTCAAACCGCTCTTGGTCGGCCCGCTCTTTGTCGGCCCGTTCTCTGCTTTCTCCGCCTCTTCCCTGGCTATCTTTTCTCTCTCCCTGTCTTCTTTTGCCCTCTTTTCGCTCTCTTTTGCCCTCTTTTCGCATACAAACATTAGCAAAGGTTATTTTCTGATTTTCTACATAGCCTTTAATGAAGAGGCATCATCCTTCATTGTCCTTGTATATAGCTATGTGTGTCAAAGAGACTGCATGGGCTAAAATAATGCTCATGCCTCTATACTTTTTCAGGAGAACGTGCACAGAAGGAGGTGGGAATGTGGCAGTCCTTCATCATTGGTAGGGATGAGCCGAACACCCCCTGTTCGGTTCGCAGCAAAACATGTAAACAGGCAAAAAGTGTGTTCGAACACTGTTGAAGTCTATGGGACACAAACATGAAAAAAAGTGCTCATTTTAAAGGCTAATATGCAAGTTATTGTCATAAAATGTGTTAGGGGACCTGGGTCCTGTCCCAGGGGACATGTATCAATGAAAAAAAAAAGTTTTAAAAATAGCATTTTTTTTCGGGAGCAGTGATTTTAATAATGCTTAAAGTGAAACAATAAAAGTGAATTATTCCTTTAAATTTTGTACCTGGGGGGTGTCTATGGTATTCCTGTAAAGTAGCGCATGTTTCCCGTGCTTAGAAAAGTCCCTGCACAAAATGACATTCCTAAAGGAAAAAAAGTCATTTAAAACTGATTGCGGCTATAATGAATTGTCGGCTCCCGGCAGATCCCAGGAAAAGAGGGGGAGACGAGAGAGCGCCCCCCTCCTGAACCGTACCAGGCCACATGCCCTCAACATAGGGAGGATGACAAGGGCCTCATCCCCACAACCCTTGTCCGGTGATTGTTGGGATTTGCGGGGGGGACTTTTCAGAATCTGGAAGCCCCTGTTAACAAAGGGGACCCCAGATCCTGCCCCCCATGTGAATTGGTAAGGGGTACATTGGACTCCTACCATTTCACAAAGAAAAAGTGTGAAAATGTTAAAAATGACAAAAGACGGCTTGGGACAAGTCCTTTATTAAAAAAAAAACAAAAAAAAAAAACATTCCAGTGATGTAATCCAGTCTGTCCAGCGTTGTAATCTATTCTCGATGTCCCATGGTGATCCCTTCTCCAGCTATGCTCTCCAGCGAGGAACGAAGCACGATCTTGCCTGCACCGAAGGCACCCCCCCTAATGACGCGCAAGCTGTTTGACAGTTCTTTTATAACCCGAGGGCGGGGCCACCTGTGATGTGTGACCCCGCCTCCTCTGATGCATAACGGGGGGTTTCCCTCCCTCGGTTATAAAACAACTGTCAAACAGCTAGCGCGTCATTAGGCGGGTTCACATGGGGGGTGGGATCTGGGGTTCCCTTTGTTAAAGGGAGCTTCCAGATTCCGATAAGCCCCCTGCCCGCAGAGCCCACAACCACCAGGCAATGGTTGTGGGCATGAGGCCCTTGTCCCCATCAACATGGGGACATCTTCCCCATGTTGAGAGCATGTGGCCTGGTACAGTTCAGGAGGGGGGGCGCTCTCTCTTCCCCCTCTTTTCCTGTGGCCTGCCAGGTTGCGTGCTCGGATAAGGGTCTGGTATGGATTTTTGGGGGGAACCCCACGCCATTTAAAAATTAGGCGGGTTCACATGGGGGGTGGGATCTGGGGTTCCCTTTGTTAAAGGGGGCTTCCAGATTCCGATAAGCCCCTGCCCGCAGAGCCCACAACCACCGGGCAAGGGTTGTGGGGATGAGGCCCTTGTCCCCATCAACATGGGGACATCTTCCCCATGTTGAGAGCATGTGGCCTGGTACAGTTCAGGAGGGGGGGCGCTCTCTCTTCCCCCTCTTTTCCTGCGGCCTGCCAGGTTGCGTGCTCGGATAAGGGTCTGGTATGGATTTTTGGGGGGAACCCCACGCCATTTAAAAAAAAATGGCGCAGGGTTCCCCTTAACCGTTTAAGGACCGCCCCAGAACTATTTACGTTGGCAGAATGGCACGTGTGGGCACATGGGTGTACAGGTACGTCCCCTTTAAGATGCCCAGCCGTGGGTCGCGAGCCAGTCCTGTTCTCCGTGACCACGCGTGCAGGAACCGCAGAGCCAATCGCTGCCGGTGTGCCGCGATCAGGTCACAGAGAGGAAGAACGGGGAGAGGTGAGTGTAAACAAACCTTCTCCGTTCTTCCTAGTGTGGCTGTCAGTGATCGTCCGTTCCATGTGTTAGGGAACAACTATCAGTGATGTCACGCGCACAGCCATGCCCTCCACAGTAAGAATACTCCCTTACAACACACTTAACCCCTACAGCACCCCCTCCTGATTAACCCCTTCACTGCCAGTGTCATTTTCACAGTAATGAGTGCATTTTTATAGCACTTTTCGCTGTGAAAATGACAATGGTCCCAAAAATGTGTCAAAAGTGTCCGATGTGTCCGCCATAATGTCGCAGTCATGAAAAACATCGCTGATCACCGCCATTAGTAGTAAAAAAATAAAAAAATTAAAAATGCCAGAAATCTATCCCCTATTTTGTAAACGCTATACATTTGCACAAACCAATCAATAAACGCTTATTGGTTTTATATATATATATTTATTGGGGATATTTCCTTTAGCAAAAAGTTTAAAATGTAGAATTCTTTTTAAATTGGCGCTCTAAATTGTTCGCTGTTCGGCGAACGGGCGAACAGGCAATGTTCGAGTCGAACTCACGTTCGACTCAAATAAATAGCCCATCCCTAATCATTGGTAATTTGTGAGCAGGAAAAACAGGTCTCCTGGAGAAAGACCACTAGAGTTTTTTTGTTTCTGAAGGTAAGTGCGTATCATCCTACTTTTTTCTTGGGTACCTAGGCCATGAACATTGAGAGAGATTATGTGGATTGATGCCATATTAGTACAAACGATTGTTGTAGTTGCAAGTGAGATGAGTAGGCACTATTGCTAGTATTTAAAAGAGTAAACAGAGCAGAGATATGTGATGAAATTAGGAGGGGGAGAGTAGGGATTTAGGGGCCATCCACCACTGCCTGGTGTATGGAGAGATGGGATGGGTGTGGGATGTGGTGTTCCAACCCAGTAAGAAATCTCATCTATGGAAGGCAATGAACAAAACAAATACTGTACAGATATTAAATTGGTACTAGCATGGAGCTGAGTAGAGCTAATGATGAGTTAGAAATTCTCATTGTTCCTTCTCCATGCCTGCCTGTAACCAGGTAAAGCCTAGGTGATGGAGGTGGCAGATCATAGGGTGAGGAGCTTCTGATGTCTATTCTTATAGTAGTTCAAAGTGTGTGCATATCAATTGCTGGAATAAAACCCTAAGAACTGTATGCAGGGGAGAAAAGAAAGGAGGTGGGAATGGGAGTACATGCCTGGTTCATGAGGAAGAACAGAGGGGAAAACTCTTCTCCATGCGTAATAGAATAATAACGCTTTAATAATATAATGTCATATAAAATTCAACTAAACAGGATGAGCCAGTTGCTTAAAGTAGATCTATAGGCAAAACTTTTTTTTTTCATTTTGGATAGAGCAAGGAAGGATTATAACCCCTGTCAGATTTTTCTTTTGCATTTGTGTCCCATTGCAGAGCTTTCCCTTCACTCCCTGTCCCATAGCCAAAAAAAAAGTGAGAGGAAATCCATGAAAATTAGGTGAAATCCTTGGGGACCCCAGTTCACCAGGTTTTGGGCCGGGCTATCTCAGAGAAAAATTTGTCAGACATGTACCTACCAGATCGTTGCGGTCTGAGAATTTGGCTTTATTGAACATCCCCAAATTTGCTAAAAATAAATGCGGTGGGAGGACCCTGGAAGTTCAAGGAGCTCAGTTTTGGAACTCCTTGCCCCCTTCACATAAGACTTGAGAATGATCTCCTGAAGTTTAGGAGATTTTTAAAAACATGGCTATATATCCAGGCTTTTGGGGTGACTTAAACATTTTGATAGTTCTAAATATTTAATATTTTTAACTTCACATGTTTTAAATATCTTTTATTGTTCGCTGATCATCACTGTTTTATTGTTACTTGTCTGATCGATGCAGTTTCTGCTTCTTTTTTGTACTGTTTCTATCCCGCCAGCGCATCGAGGCACGTGTGAAAGACTGCACTGTTTTTTTTTTATAAGCATTTTAATAAAAAAAATAAAAAAAATAACTAGATTTCCGCTCTGTTACTTTTCTGGGGACAACTCAAAATGCGGGTTTTCTTTTACTTTCACTTTTAATGATAATGGTAAACAGGACAAATAGACAATGCAAATCTATTTAACTGGGGCACAGGTGTTCTAATCCCTCTCCTCTCTATCCAAAAATAAATAAAAAGTTTTGCCTATAGTTATACTTTAATGGGAAATGAATATGGTAGTTTTTAAATATGGGGAGCTGATAAGGTCACCAGCAGTTTATCTAAACCACAAGGGAAACTCCAGTGTCACATCTGTAGGGGTATATTTGCTGGAGTACTCTGCATAAGCAAGGAGATCACAGTAAGTATGAATGTTTCAACCCACTATGGGAGAAAATCTATCACGCATGGTGGAGTGGGTTTGATATACTGTACAGTATGCTGTACTGGTGATAATACATTAAAAGGATTAGAAAGCCATGTTGGCCCTAGGTGTTTCCCAGCGGTGTGACATACCCCCACTAAGGGGTATCATTATGGCATAACTTGTGACTAATAAGTGATACATCTCCTTTGCACTAACTTAAACATAAACATAAATAGCAAAAGAGAGAGTTACACACAATACTATCTGCCAGCTCCACCTGATACAGGGTTTGGCATAGAAATCAAGAACCATATTCTAAATTTAGCAACGTATTTGTTAAGTGTCATAGGGTATTTAGCTATGAGGCTGTATGAAAAGGCACAGTAGATATAATCAGATAATAATTCCAAGAACAAACTGTAGATGGTCTCAAAGAACTTGAAATAATAAAAGGCCATCAAATCATAAGACACAGAATTTCCTTTTATATTGGATTACAGCCAGTCAGGTGAGCTAAGGGGTAGACTCAGGAAATCCCCTAATGTGCACATTATTCCTCCAATTTATGTCCTCTAAATGTTCTAATTTTAACTGGATGTGGCTTAGGAAAGGCATCCCCATGTCCTGGTGTGATTCCAGGGTATGCACTCTCAACAGGATTCTTCCTGTGCTGTTATCTGTGTATAAAGGAGGGCAAAGGATTGCTGGAGAAAGTTTATGTACTCCCTAAAAATGTTTCTATGCAGACAGCCAAAGTATTTTTTATGTAGTCATCTTAAGAGCGGTTCAACAGCAGCTGACAGGGGAGTCTGTACTAAACTCCCATCTTCTAAAAGACTCTCCTGGTAGCTGAATGGGTCTGGTAAAGGTGTCCCCAGGGATTTGAAAACACGTGGTGATCTTTTAATTTCCAGAGCCAAATGGACTCCTGAGCCAGCTGGTAAGTTATGAGTAGAGATGTATTGAACACACCCCCTGTTAGCACCAGAACCAAAAGTTCTGATTCAAACGCCGAACCCTATTAAAGTCTATGGCTCCTAAACTTGAAAAAGTCCCCATGTTGATGGTTTATATGCAAGTAATTGGCTAAAGAAATGGTATGGGGGTCCGGGTACTGCCTGCAAATTGGCACATCTGTAGCATGTATAGAATATGCTACAGCAAAAATGAAATTTCTAAAGAAAAAAAATGCATGAAATGACATTTAAATTGCCGGCAATAGATTTTTTTTTTACCAAAAATGGCATGGGGTCCCCCGGCACCAGTCCATACAAGGTCTTTTGGGTCTGGTATTGATTTTAGGGGGCGCCCCACACCAAAATAAAAAAAAATGGTATGGGGTACCCCCCAAAATCCATACCAGACCCTTATTTAAGGCACACAGCCTGGCAGGCCAGGAAAGGGGTGGAGCAAGTGAGCACCCCCCTTCTGAACCATGTCAGGCCGCATGCCCTCAACATAGGTGGTGGGTGATTTTGGGCAGGTGGGCTCTGTTGAATCCCATCAACCCTGGCTCGTGGTTGTGGGGGTCTGCGGGCAGAGGGCTTATAAGAATCTGGAGGCCCCCTTTAAGAAGGGTCACACAGATACTGGCCCATATATATATATATATATATATATATATATATATATATACTGGGGGTATGAGTATGGGGTGCATAGTACCTCTACACATTCATCAAAAAAATGTAAAAAGTTCTAAAAACACAGAGACAGTTTTTGACAATTCCTTTATAAAAAAAAAAAAACCTGTGTCCCCGATGTAAATCCATCATCAATCACGATGCCCGCCGCATCACCGAACCTGAAGGAGAAAATATAAAATCACTCTGCCGTCAACTAAGGCAAACCACCGAATGCCTGGCTTTCCATTTGACAGTTCTTATATAGGTAAGGGCCACCTAGCGACATCACCTGGTAGCACCAAGCCTTATGATGTCACTGACTCAGCATGCATCGGTCGATCAAACAGCAAGCCAGGCATTTGCCAGTTTGCCTTAGTTGACAGGGGAACAATTTGATGATGGATCTACATTGGGGGACACTGTTTTTTTATTTTTTGATAAAGGAATTGTTAAAAACTGTCTCATGTTTTTATTACTTTTTGACACTTTTTTGGAAAATGGGTAGGGGTATTCCGATAAGCCCCCTGCCGGCAGGCCCCCACAACCCTGGGTGGTGGTTGTGGGGGCCTTCTGGCAGGAAGCACCCCCCCATGTTGAGGGCATGTGGCCTGGTATGTTTCAGAAGGGGAGGGTGCGCGCTCATTCCCCCCCTTTCCTAACCTGCTGGGTTGCATGCCTGAAACAGGGCCTGGTATGGATTTTGGGGGGGACCCAACGCCTTTCTTTTTTTAAATTTGAATTGCCTGCAAAGTTTTTTTATTCAGCTGTAAGGAGTAAAGCCCATTGACAGCTGACGACTCATCGACGCAGTGGCTAGCTTCCTGGACTGCTCCTTAACAAACAGCTATTTACTGTGCCCTGATTGGGCAAAGCTTTGCCCAATCAGAGTTCAAAATGCACTGTGCAGTATTTACAGACAAGGCACACAAACTCTGATAAACTGATCCTCGTGTGGCCATGCTCCAGACATACCTACCATAAGAGAGATGTTTCAACAATATTGTTACTATTCTTGCAATCTGTAATAAAATATGTACATGGGGCAGCTAAATTTGTTAATTTATATGCAGCCCCTTATACGTCATATGTATTTATACACAGTTTATATGCTTTAATGCTCCCACCTATAGGCCTGTAGTTAGACCTATAGTTAGGCAATGTTATTGTGGTAGTTAATCTGCAAATAACTTTGCTCAATATAATAAAAAAAAAAAATACATGCAAACATGTAAAGTTATGAAAGTCACAAAAGGATACCCTTAGGCCGCATACACACGGTCGGTCCAAACCGATAAAAACAGCCTGAAGTCCAGTTTCATCGGTCCAAACTGACCGTGTGTACGGCCCATCGGTCTGTTGTCCTTCGGACAAAAATTTGAGAACATGCTTTAAAATCGAACCTGTGCATGCTCAGAATCAAGTCGACGCATGCTTGGAAGCATTGAACTTCGTGTTTTTCAGCACGTCGTGTGTTTTACGTCACCGCATTCTGACCCGATCGGTTTTTGAACTGATGGTGTGTACGCACATCAGACCATCGGTCTGCTTCAGCGGTAAACCGATGAAAACAACGGTCCGTCGGACCATTCTTATCGGATGGACCGGTCGTCTCTACGCGGCCTTACTGTGAGCACTAAATAAATTATTAAACAAAAACAAAAAACTAAGTTAATTTGCTCATTGAAAATACACCATGCTGGGGGGCGGAGCTAGCCGGAGACCAGGATGGACGCAGTGTAGCAGACCTCCGGCTCCAGCGGCGACACAACGGCTCATAACAGCCCATCCAGCGAGCATTCTGACCCAGAACGCGGACGCATCTCTGCCTGAGGACCCGGATAAGCGGCGGTGACAATGACGAGGCGCAAAAAGGACGGGAGTCGCCCTACCAAACTGACAGAGTTTTTCTCCCTCGAGGCCAAACAAGATGGCGCCGGCGCCTCTTCCACGCCACAACCCAGGGCCTTCAAGCCTCCACCTCAGCACTCACACCAGCCGGGGAAGGGAGCAAAACGGAGCAGCCCTCCTAAACACCTCCACTCTCCTCCCGTCACTCCATCATCAGGCAGCCCTGAGAAGGCTAGATTTCGATCGGACGCCACAGGATCAGCAACGGAGGTAAGCTCCCCCACAGACTCAGGGGATGACACCAGAGACTTGCCAGACTCCATTGACCTATTCCCTACTACAAACAAGCCAGTGCTAGATACTGTCCTAAAGGAGATGCTGGTGTCTCTCAGGAGTTCTCTACACTCGGACATGGTCTCATGTGTCCATAGATTTAGCACAGACCTGAACAATGTAGCTGACAGAGTCTCCCACGTAGAGAACAAAATGGGGGAATATGCATCAACCATAAATGCCCTAGTTGATGCAAATGAATCTGCTGAGGATGACATTGAAATTCTTAAAGCCAAAATGGCAGAAATTGAAGACAGATCACGGAGTAACAATCTTAAGGTCAGGGGGATCCCTGAATCTGTTAAACAACCAGAGCTACGCGG
Organism: Rana temporaria; assembly: GCF_905171775.1. Taxonomy (NCBI): domain Eukaryota; kingdom Metazoa; phylum Chordata; class Amphibia; order Anura; family Ranidae; genus Rana; species Rana temporaria. The sequence goes on from NC_053490.1 coordinate 175,575,739, forward strand.
CTATATGGCCCAGCTACTTACAGTTTTACTACCTGATCTGTCCGAACTTGATTTCACGGTGGATAGAATCCACAGGCTCCCTAAACCTACCTATCTACCTGACTCCATCCCAAGAGATGTCATACTTCGTCTCCACTTTTACCACACTAAAGAAAGACTCATGACAGTCTCCCGGCAAAAAGATGAAGTACCAGCCCCATACTCCAGCCTGCAATTCTACGCTGACCTGTCACAATATACATTACAGAAACGTAGAAACCTTGTCACGATCACTAAAGCATTGAGAAACCACAAACTGAGCTATAAATGGGGCTTCCCGACAAAATTAATTGTCACAAAAGAAGACAAGGATTATGTGATAGATTCCATGGCAAAGGGCTTGGCCCTGCTGCAGTCCTGGGGGATCGTTCCTGAACCACAACCACTGCCACACCATAAAAACAACGCTGGGGGTATGGAGCAAGAATGGCGCACGGTTGACCGCAGAAACGCTCGATCTCACAATTGAGCTGGATAGGGCCTTTTCTAGGCAACACGTTCCGCTGGAGAGAACCATCTCTCTGCTCCAAGTTCTTTTTTTTTTACACCCCACTTACCTATTGAGCGATTGATTATCGCACTCTTTCATCTTGTATTGCTAATCCTCTCCATGGCCAGAAGCCACTGTTTTAATGTTTTGTTTTTCTTGTTTAAACTGTTTTGTTTTGCCCTTCTGATCGCCCTTGCAGCGATGCCTGCCTCCGCACAGCCCCCGCCAGGAGGACAACCCGCGATTCCTACGGAGTCCGAAGGGAGACCGACGGCCTTGCATCGGGGAGCCAGGATACCCTCTCATGTGAGTGTTGCCATGCATCCCCTCTTTTATAAGCACACACTAGAAATGCACATATGGCGATATCCTTTCTCACTGTGAATGCTAAAGGCCTCAATCACCCGGCTAAGCGGAGGTCCCTCTGGAGGGAAGCCTTGCAGCAAAAATCTGATATCCTGTGCGTACAAGAAACGCACTTCATCCAGCACCTGCACCCTAAATGCTCACACCCCCAATTCCCAAACGTTTACTTTGCCAATGCCGACGCCAAGAAGAAAGGGGTGATGATAGCGGTTAAGGACTCCGTGACATTTCGCCTACACGACCACATTTCTGATCCCCAGGGACGATACATCATTCTGGTGTGCGACATCAACTCAATCACATACACTGTGGTGAATCTGTACGCTCCAAATGTCAGACAACTTAATTTTTTCCACAGACTTATGAAGAAAATAAAAGCAATACAAAGAGGCCTGCTAGTGGTGTGCGGCGACTTCAACATCACACCAGACCCTTCAGTGGACATGACCTCCACTCCTAAGAGACTCCCACCTTTTTTGAAATCTTCCCTTCAGGCTTATGAATTGTATGACTCGTGGAAATGCCTAAACGCCAACGAAAGGGACTATACGTTCTTTTCTAACCCGCATGGTTCTTACAGTAGAATCGATCTTTTTCTGGTTGATAGGCCATTATTATTTAAATGTACCTCTGTATCAATTAACGGTATCACCTGGTCAGATCACGCCTCAGTTAAACTCATTGTGGGACATCCTTCCCTTCATAGGCCCACTTACTTGTGGAGGGCTAATCCTTATCTGCTCAGGGAGGGTCCGTCCAGGTCTTACCTTAAACAGAAATTGACAGAATTTCTTGAACTGAATCAGGGGTCGGTGGAAGATGCATTTGTCTTGTGGAACGCCCATAAGGCGTATGTAAGGGGTATAATGATACAGATGGGTGCGAGACTCAAGAGGGAAAGGCAGCAGCAGACCACAAAACTCATTTCCCAAATTGAGGCCTTAGACAAACAAAATATGATCAAACCGTCCAATACATTATCCAACCAGTTAGCCTGTCTCCGCACGGAACTTAGGCTTAGGTTCCTTGAGGATTTTGAGAGGGCCTCTAGGAGGCTGAAATTAGCCTATTACACAAGTGGCAATAAAGCAGGGAAACTCTTGGCCAGTAAACTTAAAGGCCATAGAATCAAATCTCAAATTCCACACATTTACCACCCCAAATCTGGGGAAAAACAAATTCACCCCCAGGCGATAGCAGACGCCTTTAGTAACTACTACAGCTCGCTGTATAACCTTAAAGAAGATAGTACTACTCCGCAGCCTACGGAGGAAACGATCAATGCGTTTCTCGACAGCATTGCACTTCCCAGACTCACACAGGCCCACCTGGATCGTCTTAATTCTCCCATCTCCGAATGTGAGGTGCAAAAAATTATCTAATCACTGCCGCATAACAAATCTCCGGGGCCCGACGGCTTCACCGGAGAATACTACAGAACATTTCAGGATGTTCTTTGCCCATTTCTTACTACAGTGTTCGGCTCTGCTGCTGCGTCTTCCTCATTTCCTAGGGAAATGCTCAAAGCTACTATCATAGCCCTGCCCAAACCAGGGAAATCTCCTGATGTCCCGCAGAATTTTAGGCCGATATCACTGTTAAACAGTGATGTGAAAATATATGCCAAACTACTGGCCACAAGAATGGTGGACATATTACCAGATATTATCGACATGGATCAATCCGGCTTTACTAGGGGGAGACAAACTGCTGACGCCACTAGGAGGCTAGTCAACTTAATTCACATAGCCAAACGTAGGGGAACGCCTTCTCTGCTCCTGTCTTTGGATGCAGAGAAGGCGTTTGACAGGGTCCACTGGGGTTTCTTGGGGGAGGTCTTGCGTAGGTTCGGTTTTGAGGGTTTGGTCTTCTCAGCCATCATGGCTTTGTACACGCAACCGACGGCCCAAGTGTACGTGGCGGGTGCTCTATCAACTCCGTTTGAGATATCTAATGGGACGCGCCAGGGGTGTCCTCTTTCCCCACTGATCTTTAATTTGGTGTTGGAGCCTCTCGCTACGTACATTAGGTCACACCCCCATATTGAAGGTCTCCGTGTAGGCACCAAAAATCATGTCATAAGCCTTTTCGCTGATGACATCATTTTGTTCTTGACAAAAACTGACAAATCCTTAGCGACAGTCCACACAGCGTTGCGTTCCTTTTCAGCAATCTCCAATTATAAGGTTAATGAGACAAAATCTCACATATTGAATTTAGGGGTGGAGGATGAGGTGAAATCTCGACTACAGGAGAAGTTCCCCTATATTTGGCGAGAGGAGGGCATAACCTACCTAGGTATTACTTTAACTTCTAACCCTGACGATTTAATTGCCGCAAATTACACCCCCTTCCTAAGCTCCTTTAGATCCAGATTACAAAAAATTGCCGTTTCCGAACTCTCCTGGTTGGGAAGGTTGGCGGCCTTTAAAATGCAAATTCTACCGCAACTTCTTTATATTTTTAGGACCCTTCCCATACCGCTGCCAAGTGTCTACTTTAAGTCCCTACAGTCCATCTTAAATAGCTTTCTGTGGCAGGGGAAAAAAGCCAGGTGTGCCTTTGGGGGAATTGTTAAACATAGAAAGGCGGGTGGAATAGGCCACGTGCACTTGCAGGACTACTATTTTGCCTCAATTCTAGGACAGCTTAACCACTGGATTGATCCCACATCCAGAACATTATGGAAAGACTTAGAGGGGACGCAGGTACCGAGGGGTAATCTCAAAGACTTTTTGCTGACGGCTCGTACGAGAGGGTCACTGGGTAGGAACTTCGCTCCGCCTATCCTGGCTTCTTTGAGAGCCTGGTCTCACCTTTGCACAGCCAGTGGTTGGACAGGTCCTACCCTCCCGTTAAACTTACCCATAACTGCAGTTCAAAATCGAATCCCTGATTTAAAACTCAAACTTTGGGAGGAAAAGGGTATATGCTGCCTGGAAGATATAATTACTGACTCTTGCATAGAAGACTTCGAGGTAGTTCAACAGAGGTTTGACATACCAGCTATTGAAAAGTTCAACTATATTCGGGTATCCCAGTGGTTTAAAAAGTCAACCAACGTCATCACCTTTCTACCGACAAAAATAGCCCAATTTTACCAGAGACCAGCTAGCGAGTCCAAGGGTATATCAGTTATCTATAGGGGACTTCAGGAAAAGGACATTCTAGTCAAATCTCACAACATCCTGGCATGGGAGAGGGACCTTGGAATGGACTATTCCGTTAAACAATGGGAGAGAGCAATAAACACCCAACTGGCTTCCACTAAAAGCACCAATCTGATAGAGATGCAGCAGAAACTGCTTCTCCGCTGGTACCTCACCCCACATCGCCTGTCCAAGATGTTCCAGAGTGCTTCACCGGGGTGTTGGAGGCAATGTGGGGAAAGGGGGACATTGATCCACATTTTGTGGGGTTGTCCAAAAATCAAACCCATTTGGTCACAAGTGGGAGACTTACTAGTTAACTTACTACCTACTTGCTCTCCACTCTGCCCTGGCTTAGCTATCTTATCCATAGGGGCAGACTCACTCCCTGCTTCACACAAGACAGTGATACTACAGGTTCTAATGGCCACGAGACTGGTTATTCTTCGACATTGGAAGGACATTGCTCCTCCATCATTTGCAGAAATCATAGGCACTGTACAAACCCATGCCACTTATGAACTCCTACACGCATCAGCAACGGACAAACACACGAGGGTGACGAAACTATGGAGGCCTTGGCAAATTTGGTATCCTGATAAAGGGACTAGTTAACTCTAAAAATAAAATAAAAATGACTGCATAAGGTAAACGAAATGGCGAGAAAAGGGCATAGTTCACCTGTTTATTTTGGTATAACGTTCTATACCTGCTTTCTCTTATTGTTTTCTAATCTGACCTTTCCATTCTCTTCTTTTTCTCTTACTTCCTGCTTTCTTTGCTACCACTACTGGTTACACACTCTACCACTATGCCTCAGGTAGAATACTAAACGTATTTGAAACTGGAGGGCGCATACTGATTGAAGCATTCCTGATGCTGGCTGCCACGACCATGTATGGAGAGCGTGGGTGGCTGGCTATAGCCATTTCCCTAGGAAAGGATATGCTCAAACCCTCTGTTTATGTGATGGTTATACATTCTTAAATTGTTGTCACAACGCTATTGGAATCTGCATGTACTGACCGCTTCAAATTTACTGCTACCCATTTCATGAATATACTTGTTCCTGTTGCCTTTATTGGTATTGTGTACCTTCTTTGTTAAAACTGAAAACTCTCAATAAAAAACTATTGAAACTAAAAAAAAAAAAGAAAAAAGAAAATACACCATGCTTTCCCTTTAATTCCATCCCAGCAATCAATCTTAAGGGAGTGTCCCATTTCCTTTTTTTAATGCTCCAGAAACAAATTTAAAACAGTTACAGGCTTGTTGATATTGTTAATTCACTATTAAGTCCTTTATAGGTTTTCATTTTAGAACATATATTTAAAAAAATGTTACCAAAAAATATTTTGGATATTAAAAGATACCATGAAGAATCCCTAGAAGCATGATATACAGTGCCTTGAAAAGGTATTCATACCCCTTGAAATTTTCCACATTTTGTCATATTACAACCAAAAACGTAAATCGTAGACCAGCACAAAGTGGCACATAATTGTGAAGTTTTACAAATAAATATCTGAAAAGCGTGGAGTGCAATTGTATTCACCCCCCTTTATTCTGATACCCCTTACAAAAAATCTAGTGGAACCAATTGCCGTCAGAAGTCACCTAATTAGTAAATAGAGTTCACCTGTGTGTAATTGAATCTCAGTATAAATACTGCTGCTCTGTGAAGCCCTCCGAGGTTTGTTAGAGAACCTTAGTGAACAAAAATCATCATGAAGGCCAAGGAAGACACCAGACAGGTCAGGGATAAAGTGTGGAGAAGTCTAAAGGAAGATAAGGTTCTAAAAATTATCCCAAGCTTTGAACACATCATGGAGCACTGTTCAATCCATCATCCAAAAATGGAAAGAGTATATTACAACTTCAAACCTACCAAGACATAACTGTCCACCTAAACTTACAGGCTAAGCAAAGAGAACATAAATCAGAGAAGCAGCCAAGAGGCCCATGTTAACTCTGGAGGAGCTGTAGAGATCCTCAGCTCAGATGGGAGAATCTGTCCACAGGACAACTATTAGTCGTGTACTTCACAACTCTGGCTGGTATGGAAGTGTGGTATGAAGAAAGCCATTATGGCTGTATTATCTGTCAGCCAGACTTACTCAACTTGCACAGTGGTATGCCCCAGCCTCCCAAATACCATGGCTCCAGTTCGAAGAGCAATCCGTCCTCCCTTACCACCTACAAGGACTACTCTGGTCCAAATCCATTTTGCCTCAGAAAATTAGACCGTTAAATACAATCGTAACACATTCCCTACAACTGTGGAACAGACAGGTCACCAAATTTAACTTGTCTTCAGACATCCCTCCCTTGGCATCCTTCCTAGGAGACCCTCATTTCACTCTCCAAGATAATTACCAAAACTCATTAGCAATATGGAAACTTCACAATCTAACGAATCTAAAATCTCTCACCCATAACAATACTTTTTACTCATTCACTGAACTACAAACAAGATTTGACCTTGCACACACAGAATATGAAAATTATGAAAAGATAATGCACTTTTACCAAAAATACCACTCACTTACTCTAAATATCCCTTTCTCACTATTCGAACGGATTTGTATTTCCTCCCCTCGTGACAAGGGTTTAATATCAAAAATCTATAAAAACCTAAACGAGTTCAACATGCCTGAAAAAACACACCCTATGCTACAATGGGAATCGGACTTAAATGTTTCATTCTCCCCCGAACAATGGGATGCCATATTTGACAATCTACACAGATGTACCAAAACTACCACCATTAGAGAATCTGCCACTAAACTGCTGTACAGATGGTATCTAACCCCTGCCAAACTTAATTTGTTTTACCCATCAACTTCTCCGCTCTGTTTCAGGGGTTGTCCTACACAGGCGACTCTATTACACATATTTTGGGAATGCTCCCACATCAAACCCATCTGGCACAACGCAAGTCTTATGATTGATCGAATTTCAGGTAGAAAAATCCCAATAACACCTCAAATGTGCCTTCTATTTGCCCCTATTCAAGACATACCAATTGCAAGTTCCAGATTAATCCACACTCTTCTTAGCGCCATCCACTGGGCCATAGCTTTCAACTGGCGTTCAAACAATGTGCCATGGCCTCAAATTCTTAACCGCATGGAAAATATCAAATTATCGGAAAGAATACACCACACGCTATATGACACTATGCATCTACACCAAAAAAAATGGTCTCTGTGGTAAGCCTCACTACGGATGTAAAATCCATTACAGGTATTCTGCTTTAGCACATCCACTATTTTTTTTCCCCACGGAGATCGTATAGATCTGTAAATCAATTGTATACATTCTCTTACGTGATATATCTTTACTTGTATTTAATGTATAATGTAAATGACTCTCTCACCTGTTCATTTTTTACCACTGGTAAATGCTTATACTATGACCTTATGCTTCAATAAAATCGTTTGTAAACAGAAAGAAAGCCAAAATAAATCCTGTTTGCAGTTTGCGAGAAGCCATGTGGGGGACACAGCAAACATGTGGAAGAAGGTGCTTGGGGATTTCAACCTCTGGGCCAACTCCTCGCTGGACGCCGTCGCCTGCATAGACTATCTGGAAGGGTTAGGTCTGCAGCAATTAATATTAGGCCCCACTCATGTCTCAGGTCATACGCTAGATCTCATTTTCAAACAAGATTTGGAAATTGACGTCCTAGACAATGAGCCGCTACCATGGACCGATCACCATGCCATTAAATTCAAAATCACCAATAACACCAGCCCAAAAAAAAAAAGACAAAACCGGTGACAACTCACTGGACTAGATCTCAAAAGAAGCTCCACTCGGAACTCTTCAAAACAACATTAGGGAAAAAAATAAAAACAATCCAACAAAAACAAACAGCCACAGAAACACTTGACGCCATCAACAAGGCGCTGCTACAGTCAGCTGACTTGGTGGCACCAAAACGCAAAACTTGCATCCGGAAAAACAACTCCAGCTGGTTTAATGACCAGCTGACGTTGCTAAAGCAAGAACGCAGAAGAGCAAAAGCGGCTTGGAAAAGGAACTCTTCTGATAAAAAACACATCATTTACAAGACAATAACAAAGAAATACCACAAAGAAATCTTTATGGCCAAAAAAAATCACTTCTCCAATATCATCGCAAATGCCCTAAACTGCCCCCGCGAACTCTTCAAGCTGGTTTCACAGACTATGAATCCAGCTTGTTTAGAGGCCCCCAACTCTGATTCACAAGAATTTTGCAACGAATTGTCAGATTTTTTCATTGATAAAATTGAAAAAATCCATGAAAGTATTCAGCAAAATGGAATCGCCACTTACCCTTCCCCAAATCCCAAACCAAATACCCACTTAAATCCACCGCAACCACCAAAATTCACTCTAAAACCCATCTCCATCAATGCCACCAAAAACATCATCGGGACTCTGCGTAACAGCACCCAATGACATCATTCCCACTAAACTGCTGAAAGAAAGTGCCGATATACTGGCACCAGCTATCACGCAGCTCATCAATCAATCATTCAAGGAGGGCACGGTGCCCACCTGGCTGAAACAAGGGACAATAAAACCTATCCTAAAAAAAAGCACCCTTGACCCCAAAGACCCAAACAACCGCAGGCCCATAACAGGTCTAAATGTTTTCTCCAAGGTAATGGAGAAAGAAGTTGTACAACAGCTACAACTGCATTTAGACACCCATAAATTACTCTACACGTTTCAATCAGGCGTTGCTCAAAATATAGGATGACGTTCTAGAGGCCGCAGATGAAGGAGAATCTTGTCTCCTGATCCTGCTGGACCTAAGCGCGGCTTTCGACACTGTAGACCACGGACTACTGCTAGCTAGGCTAGCTGAAGTGGCCAAAGTCGCGGAAGGTGATTTACGCTGGTTCTCCTCCTTCTTGGAAAACCGATCACAAACAGTGAAACTGGGATCTTTCAGCTCTGAAAAATGTAAGGTATCATGCGGAGTCCCTCAGGGGTCTCCCTTGTCACCCGTATTGTTCAATATCTATCTCAGCCACCTCTTTGAAATCATCAGAAACCAGAAGCTACTTTACCACTCCTATGCAGACGACACTCAACTGTATTTCCGCATCTGCAATGAAAAAGATCAGTCTCTTGGACTAGAGAAATCCCTCTCTCTAATAGATAGCTGGATGACATCCAGTTATCTTAAACTCAATGGTTCAAAAACAGAACTTCTTCTGTCTCACGCAAACCGAAAAAGTCACCCCGCGTCAACTTGGACTCCCCCGCCCATTCTGGGTAAAACTATCACCCCTAGCACCAAAGTCAAAAGTCTCTGAGTCATTTTCGACTCCTACATGACAATGGATGCACAAATAGGGTCTGTAGTCAGCGGATCCCATCATCTGCTGTGCCTACTATGCCGACTCACCCCTTTTATCCCGAAAGAGGACAATGCAGTTGTGGTGGGAACAATCATCAATTCCAGACTAGACTACGCAAATGCCCTCTATCTAGGACTCCCCAAATACCAAATCACTCGTCTGCAAGTTGTTCAAAACACGGCCACTTGATTAGTGACTGGCAAAAAAACATGGGAATCAATCTCACCTTCGCTGAGATCCCTTCATTGGCTGCCAGTAAAAGACAGAATCACTTTCAAGGCACTCTGCCTAACGCATAAGTGTATTCACGGAAACGCCCCCCAATATCTATGCAAAAAAATAAAAGCCCATAACCCAAATCGCATTCTGCGATCCACAAATCAAAACCTCCTCCAGAGGTCCAAAGCCAGATACAAGTCCAAAGGAGATCGAAGATTTGCAGTCCAAGGACCTCGGCTGTGGAATGCGCTACCAACTACCATCCGACTGGAGTCGGACCACTTAGCCTTCAGGAGAAAGATTAAAACCCATCTCTTCTTAGGTCAAGGGGGTTCCTTTCCCATGGAATGGAAACAGCGCCCAGAGGTGATTCAGTTCGCATGTGCTGCGCTTTACAAGTTTTTCACTCACTCACTCAAGGTGCTCTGGTCAGATGAGACCAAAACGCAACATTTTGGCCTAAAAGCAAAACACTCTGGGGCTGATTTACTATGCTCTGTGCGCTGCGCTGGTTCATGCCTTAATTAGTGCGCTGGGTGGAGGCTTAATTAGGCGCATGAACCAGCGTAGCAGCCGGCGCATTGCAAGTAATATGTAAAGCCGCGCCGAACTCCCTATAGAAGTCTATGGGAGAAATCAAAAGTGTTCATTTTAAAGGCTAATCTGCAAGTTTTGTCCTAAAAAGTGTTTGGGGACCTCAGTCCTGCCCCAGGGAACATGTATCAATGTTTTTTTTATTTTTTAAAACGGACGTTTTTTCGGGAGCAGTGAAATTAATAATGCTTAAAGTGAAACAATAAAAGTGAAATATTCCTTTAAATTTCGTACCTAGGGGGGGTGTAATGTCAGCATGTGAAATAGCGCATTTTTCCCGCACTTAGAACTGCCCCTGCACAAAATGACATTCAGAAGGAAAAAAGTCATTTAAAAATTCACACGCGGCTATAATGAATTGTCGGCTCTGACAATTCTAAAGGGGTTAATTCATAAAACAAACAACAAAATGTGTAGGGGTTCCCCCAAATTAAATTACCAGGCCCTTCAGGTCTGGAATGGATCTTAAGGGGAACCCCGCCGTAAAAACCAAAAAAAAAAAGACGTGCGGTTCCCAGCAAATATCCATTCCAGGCCCTTCAGGTCTGGTGTGGATTTTAAGGGGAACTCCACCCCAAATTTAAAAAAAAATGGCGTGGAGTCCCCCTAAAAATCCACACCAGACCCTTATCCGAGCACGTTGACCTGGCCGGCCGCAGAAAAGAGGGGGGGACAGAGTGTGGCCCCCCCTCTCCTGAACCGCACCAGGCCACATGCCCTCAACATGGGGAGGATGTCCCCATGTTGATGGGGACAAGGGCCTCATCCCCACAACCCTTGCCCGGTGGTTGTGGGGGTCTGCGGGTGGGGGGCTTATCAGAATCTGGAAGACCCCTTTAACAAAGGGGACCCCCAGATCCTGGCCCCCCCTGTGTGAAATGGTAATGGGGTACATTCTACCATTTCACCCCAAAAAAAATGTCAAAAGTGTTAAAAATGACAGTAGCCGGTTTTTGACAAATCTTTTAATAAAATCTTCTTTTCTTCTTTCCTTCGGGTTTCTTCCGCTGCTTCTTTCTTGTGTCTTCTCGTCCACATCTTGCCCGACGTCTTCTTCTATCTTCTCCGTCCATCCTTCAGCCTTCTGGTCCCGCATCTTGCCCGTTGTCTTCTCCTGTCTTCTTCTCCGTCCGTCCGTCAGCCTTCTCGTCCACATCTTTTTCTTCCCCGGACCCAGCGTTTGAATTTGATTTGGCCGCTGTGTTGCGCTCCTGGGACCCGCCCCCCTCTGACGCCACAAGTAAACTCCTTAGAAGGTCATGTGCGTCAGAGGGGGGCGGGGTCACAGAGCGTCACACGGCGGGGGAATTCAATTTCAAGCGCGCCGCCCGGAGATGCCGCCGCTTCCAATTAAAGTTCCCGCCGTGTCACACTCATGTGACCCCGCCCCCCTCTGACGCACATATGCCACACGCGGACTTGCAGATGAGTTAACCTGTGGCGTCAGAGGGGGGCGGGTCCCAGGAGCGCAACACGGCGGCCAAATCAAATTCACTCGCGGCGTCCAGGGAAGAAAAAGAGGTGGACGAGAAGGGTGGCGGACGGACGGAGAAGAAGACAGGAGAAGACAACGGGCAAGATGCGGGACCAGAAGGCTGAAGGACGGACGGAGAAGATAGAAGAAGACGTCGGGCAAGATGTGGACGAGAAGACCCAAGAAAGAAGCAGCGGAAGAAACCCGAAGGAAAGAAGGAAAGAAGAAAAGAAGATTTTATTAAAAGATTTGTCAAAAACCGGCTACTGTCATTTTTAACACTTTTGACATTTTTTTGGGGGTGAAATGGTAGAGGTACAATGTACCCCATTACCATTTCACATATGGGGGGGGCCAGGATCTGGGGGTCCCCTTTGTTAAAGGGGTCTTCCAGATTCTGATAAGCCCCCCGCCCGCAGACCCCCACAACCACCGGGCAAGGGTTGTGGGGATGAGGCCCTTGTCCCCATCAACATGGGGACATCCTCCCCATGTTGAGGGCATGTGGCCTGGTGCGGTTCAGGAGAGGGGGGGCGCACTCTGTCCCCCCCTCTTTTCTGCGGCCGGCCAGGTCAACGTGCTCGGATAAGGGTCTGGTGTGGATTTTTAGGGGGACTCCACGCCGTTTTTTTTTTTCAATTTGGGGTGGAGTTCCCCTTAAAATCCACACCAGACCTGAAGGGCCTGGTATGGATATTTGGGGGGACCCCACGCCATTTTTTTGGGGGGGTTTTACGGCGGGGTTCCCCTTAATATCCATTCCAGACCTGAAGGGCCTGGTAATTTAATTTGGAGGGACCCCCATATTTTTTTTTTGATTATTTTTAATGAGCAATGACTGTATTCTTTATAGCCATGAGTACTTTAAACTTCCTTTTTTTTGTTTCACTTCAGAAATGACATCTTGTACAGGGACAGTTCTAAGCACGGGAAACATGCGTGTACCCCCCCTCCCCCCCTGTATGAAATTTAAAGGACTATTTCACTTTTATTATTTCACTTTAACCACTTCCATACCGCGCCTATTCTGGCACTTCTCTCCTTCATGTAAAAATTATATTTTGTTCCTGGAAAATTAATCAGGACCCCCAAACATTATATATAATTTTTTAGCAGACACCCTAGGGAATAAAGTGGCGGTAATTTTTTATTTGATTTCCAACGGTATTTGCGCAATAATTTTTCTAACGCCTTTTTTTTTTGGCCCAAAAAAAAAACACGGTTCATGAATTAAAAAAAAAAAAAACAGTAAAGTTAGCCCAATTTTTATGGATAATAGATACCACGCTTTAATATTGTACACACTCATGGAATGGCGCCAAACTTCGGGACATAAAAATATCCATAGGCGATGCTTGTTTGTTTTTTTACAGGTGACCAGTTCAGAGTTACAGAGGAGGTCTAGGGCTAGAATTATTGCTCTCGCTCTAACGCACGCGTCAATACCTCACATGTGTGGTTTGAATGGTGTTTACATATGTGGGCGGGACTTACATGCATATTCGCTTCTGAGTGCGAGCTTCTAGGGACAGGGGCGTTATTTTATTTTTTTGTTTGTTTTTTTTACCTCATATTTTTCTTCTTGCATTTTTTTGTCACTTTTTTTGATTTTGGATCACTTTTCTTCCTATTACAAGGAATGTAAACATCCCTTGTAATAGGACTAGTGTGTGACTGGTCCTCTTTATCGAGAGAGGCGGGGTCAATAAGGCTGGAAAGCATGGTATTGGAAAAAAAAAAAAGATCTCATGCTTTCAGCTGCAATCATGTTCGTTCAGCACAGTGGTGTAGTGTATAGCACTTTGACCTAGCAGCAAAAGGGTCGCTGGTTCGAATCCAGCCCGTGACACCATCTGCATGGAGTTTGCATGTTCTCCCTGTGCCTGCGTGGGTTTCCTCCCACAATATAAAAACACGCTGTAAATCGGATCCGGTCTAAATAAGCCCTAATATGCAGTAGTATATTTAGGTTTTGTTCTGCCCTAGGCCTGACTACATATCTGCACCTCCTAATAGAAAAATGACCCACCCCTTCCTGTCAAGGTCACACCCTGTTTTTGTATCCCGCCCAGGAATTTTCAGGGGACCCACACACTAGTTCTGGGGGGGAGGGGGGCACTGGATTCCCTTAACCACTTCCATACCAGGCACTTACGCACCTTCCCGCCCAAGCCAATTTTCTCTTTCAATTACGGGCACTGATATGGCGACACTGATGGGCACCGATGAGATGGCACTGATGGACATCGATGAGGTAGTACTGACGGGCACAGATGAGGTGGCATTGATTGGCGGCGCTGGTATGCGGCACTGATGGGCACTCATAGGCGCCACTGATGGGCACTCATGGGCGGCACAGATGGGCACTCATGGGCGGCACTTATGGGTGGCACTGATGGATACTTATGGGTGGCACAGGTGGGCACTGATAGGTGGGCACTGTGCATGGATGGGCACTGTGGGGTGGCACTGATGGACACTGTGGGGTGGCACTGATGGACACTGTGGGGTGGCACTGATTTTCCCAGGTTGCCAGTCAGTGCCCATTTGTGGGCACTGATTGGCATATTTTTTCTTTTTTTTTAATGCTTTTTGTTTTTTTTTTCCATATTTTTTATTTTTTTTTGCCCACCCTGGTGGTCCAGGGTGGGCATCCCTGGTGGTCCAGTGTGGTCATCCGAGGGGGGGGCTGCGCTGATAAACAATCAGCGCGAACGCCCCCTGTCAGGAGAGCCGCCGATCGGCTCTCCTATACTCGCGTCTATCAGACGCGAGTGAGGAAGAGCCATCGATGGCTCTTCCTGTTTACATCGTGATCAGCCGTAAATGGACACGGCTGATCACGTGGTAAAGAGTCTCCGTCTCCGTGAGAGACTCTTTACTGAGATCGGAGATTCAGGGTGTCAGACTGACACCCCGCATCACCGATCGCCGCGCTGCGTGCCCCCACAGGCACGCGCGGCATGAAATCCTGCAGGACGTCCTGTCAGGATTGTGTAACCACTTCCCGGACGTAAATCAGCCATAGGCTGGGCGGGAAGTGGTTAATTTGCATAGTTTTTCTCTCACTTCCTGTTTGGCTATGGGGCAGGAAGTGAAGGCAAATCTCCCCAATTGGACACAGATAATACAAAATAAACTGACAGGGCCTATAACCCTCCCTCACTCTATCCAAAATTAAAGAAAATAAAAAGTGTTGATTATAGTTCTAGACTAGACTTGGCATGGTTATATTTTCTTAGGCCTCTCAATAAAACTCTATGAAATTTGTGCTTAAACTAGAACTTCTAGTTTAAGCACAAATTTCATAGAGTTTTATTGAGAGGCCTAAGAAAATATAACCATGCCAATAGGCCAGGATACAGCGTGGCTAATATGTATGAATGTGTGTGTTAGAGCACCCCACCCAATGTTAACTAAAAAATTATTAATTTGCAAATAAGTATTATCTGCTCATTTTTTGGGGATGTCTGCACCCCTGATAGTGAGAACATTTGTGAGGTGTCTTCACCCTTTCTAATTCAAATTCATTCACTTCCTGTCACATAGCCAAACAGGAAGTGAGGGTAAAACCTTACTAATATCTTTTCTTGGGGACACAGAGATCAATCTAAATAGTTTCCCATTATGTAAATTGCACTCTAGCATTTTGCTGTGTACACCCCAAATTATTAGGGATCTTGGACTTTGGGGTCCATTTACTAAAGGCAAATCCACTCCTACAAGTGCAAAGCAAGGAAGAAAACAAAACAACTTTGCTTCTACAGGATTGGATGTTAAAACCATCAGTGCTTCCTCTCTGATTTTCAGCAACTATGCTTGTACTGCAGAGTGGCTTTGCCTTTACTAAACCCCAAACTAAATAATCATTTGGGGCAGGGATCCTCAAACTACGGCCCTCCAGCTGTTGTAGAACTACACATCCCATGAGGCCTTGTAATGCACTGACATTCACAGACATGACTAGGCATGATGGGAATTGTAGTTCCTGAACAACTGGAGGGCCGTAGTTTGAAGACCCATGATTTGGGGTGTACACAGCAGTGCTGGAGTGCAATTTGCTTAATGGGGACACTAGTTAGATTGACCTGTGTCCCCAAGAAAAGACACTGGTAGGGTTTTAACCTCACTTCCTGTTCATCTGTGTGACAGGAAGTGAAGCCAATTTTAAGAAAAGGGACACAAAGCTCAACCCCTAAAAAAAAACACAAGCAGGGGTTCTACTCACCTGGTTTCCCTCAAACACCCACAATTAGAATAGGATTGCCTTGCCCTAGATTTAAGCACAGTGCTGTAAATCAGCACTTCAAGCCTGTCCACCAATAGCAACCCCCCCCCCCACAGGCCATGTTTGCAGGTTTTCCTTCATCTTGCACATGTGCTTTAAAAGACAGTGCTTTAAAAGACAGTCTGCTTTAAAAGACAGTCTGGACAGTCTGGCAGTGCCCCCCTCCCCCACAGCACACACTCCCCCATGTTGAGGGCATGCGGTCTGGTACGGCTCAGGAGGGGGGGGGGCGCTCGCTCGTCCCCACCCCCATTCCTGTCCGGGCCAGACTGCGTGCTTGGGATGAGGGCTTGGTTTGGATCTGGGGGGGACCCCCGTGCTGAATCGGCGCGGGTTTAACCCCTCACGTTCCGGACCAAGCCTAAGAGCCTAATGTAGCCCTGAAGGGGGACCCGCGCCGATTTCAAGTTTGAAATTTGGCGCGGAGTTCCCCTTCATGGCTGAAAAAAGCTCGGAGATTCCCGTGCGCCGCGTCACGCAGCGCAATCACGGGTACGCCGCTTGGTATTTACCAAGATTTTCACGGCGTACTGACAAGGCGCACGGGAAGCGCCAAAATTTCTCTCTGCGCATGCCCAGTATGCAAATGAACCTCCCGAGGTTCAGGCGCACTGTGCAAGCGTACGGGGATCTGTTTTCAAAAAACACTTTCCCTTTCAATTCGGCCCGCCAAACACTTCCAAACACATGTCACTTCACTTCCCCTGCATCCCCCCACCTCCCCCCTAATAAACTCCCGCCCAAACCCCCAAAACGTACATTTCAATGTGCCGTGCACCAGGTCTGTACTGGTGCACAATGCACCCTCTCCTGGGCGCACGGAGCACATTAGTAACTAGGGAAATACACTGCACTAGCAGCGTATTTCTTTAGTAAATGACCAAACGGCTGCTACTCCTGCTTTTACTCCATGAGTCATGGAGTAAAGGCTTGGTAAATCAGCCCCTATGTGTTTGGCGAAAAACAAACACTGCACATGACCCTGAACACACCATCCCCCGTGAAACATAGTGGTGGCAGCATCATGTTGCGGGGGTGCTTTTCTACAGCAAAATACAGGGAAATCTTTTAAGAAAACTGCAAAATATGTGAAGCAGGGTGGAGGTTCATCTTCCACAGGACAGGAACCCTAAACATACAGCCAGAGCTACAATGGAATGGTTTAGATCAGGGATATGCAATTAGCGGACCTCCAGCTGCTACAGAACTACAATTCCCATGAGGCATGGCAGGACTCTGACAGCCACAAGCATGACACCCAGAAGCAAAGGCATGATGGAACTTGTAGTTTTGCAATAACTGGAGGCCTGCTAATTACATAACCCTGGTTTAGATCAAAGCATATTCATGTGTTAGAATGGCCCAGTCTAAGTTCAGACCTAAATTCAATTGAGAATATGTGGCAAGGCGTGAAAACTGCTGTTCACAGATGCTCTCCATGCAATCTGACATAACTTGAGCTATTTTGTAAAGAAGAATGGGCAAAAATGTCACTTTCTAGATGTGCAAAGCTGATAGAGACATCCCCCAAAAAGACTTGCAGCTGTAATTGAATCAAAAGGTGTTTCTACAAAGTATTGACTCAAAGGGGCTGAATACAAATGCACAACACACTTTTCAGATATTTTATTTGTAAACAAATGTTCAAAAACATTTATCATTTTCCTTCCACTTCACAATTATGTGCCACTTTGTGTTGGTCTATCACATAAAATCCCAATAAAATACATTTAAGTTTTTTGGTTGTAACATGACAAAATGTGGGCAATTTCAAGGGGTATGAATATTTTTTCAAGGCACTGTATAAGGTAGGAAATATAAAAAACAATGTATCACAATTTATCTAAAACACCTTGTGCTGCCCAGTTTCAAAATAGACATTAAATGATTATGATAAGAGCAGGGTTATCAACAGCTCCTAAATACAAGGATGGAGGTTGCTAAAAATAAATATTTGCCAAAAGATCAGAGCAGTCTGCTGACAGCCACCTGTCTATCATCTGCTGTCTAAAACTATAACTTTTTCTGAAATGCTTTTTGTCCCATAATATTGTGATAGGCTAGTTACTGTGACAGTTCCATAGTTTGTAGCCATTACTGGTTATATAAAAGGACTAGATTAGTCACCATTCTTCCATAATATCATTAACTAGAGAGAAATGCTAATTATATTTTAGCAAAAGAAGGGATCATTGGCTTTGGATGTATATGTACATTAGCAAAGCTGAGATCATATATATGAAGCAAAGATTTTAGTGGTAAATCCGTTAAAGTCAATAAAATATTTATAGTAAAGGGCCAGTTTTGCAGACAATTTTGAATGAAATTAAATAAAGCACAGCAAGCCATTGCTAAATATAATAAATAAATTATGAAATGATATAAAAGATCATAATATTTACTCCCTGCATCTACAGCAACATGTTGATTAGTATGCAAAGTGCTGTGATTGTTTTCAAGCAGCTACCATATGATATTTAATTTAACAGGGCTTTTGTTTACTATAGGACTAGTTAATATGTATAGCTATCAGTAAATTGTAAGCTGTATTGTGACAAATCATGATGGAATAAATTTACATTCAAAGAAGCTTTTGTGTTGTCTTAAAATAAATGCCAGTATAAATGCTAAGGATTATTTGATACTATTTGATAATACATACAAGTGAACAGATATTCCATTAAGATTCTAAAAAAAACAAAAAAAATGGACAAAGTGTGGATCTCATTGAATTCTTACTGTCTTACATTTTTAGCATTATTAATACGTTATTATTACTTATTAATACTATTGAGTGTTTGTGTTTTGATATTGTATTGGTGAGCATTAGCAAGCATTCTTGACAAAATTATTAAAAAATAATTGAAAAACTTAACTACAGTACATCCCATGAATGTAGTTGACAATTTCCACATAATATAACAGACAAACATATCTTCATGGAAACAGATAAAAGTGATTTACTTGAATTAAGGTACAGGTAAAATATCACCTTTTCAATTATTTATTTAACAAAAATATCAAACAATGTAATGGTGTTTCTAATGCAGTACTTCCCATGAAAGTATACATATGAAATCACCTTGTGCTAATACAAATACACATATCTCCCAGACAATATCAATTAAATATACAGAAATAAAGTAGCATGCATTTAAATAAATAAATAAATAAATATGAGCAGGGCCCTCTGATTCCTCCTGTTATGAATTGTATAGTAACTGTACTGTTTGAGCTAAGATTGTAAAGCATGGCATAACTGTTGGCACTATATAAATCCTGTATAATAATAATCCATGCTCCTTCATGTGCAGTACCAATTCAATTCACTCCATCCTGCATACACAGTCCATACTCAAATGTATCTGTGACAATTTTTGTTCCATTATCAATTACAACACTACCTTGGGCCTTGAGTGCTTCCATTCCAAATCATTCACAATGGTGCTAGGTGATGAATCACTTCAGAACCCCACTTGCCTTTTTCCCTGAACGTAAACTAATATATATATATACTCAGTTAGGACAGATTCGCTTACAAACTCTATATTCAAAACATGTCTTTAGTCTTCTATCTGGGCACTTCCACTCTGCAATAATGATGTACTGTATTAAAGACAGAATAAATCCTCATATAGTGATTTACAAACTTAACCTTTCCACCCCAAAGCTTCACAGTTGGTTTGAGGGTCTGAGGTCTTGAAATGCTGCTTAAATTTTTCCCTCAATAATTTATACGCACAATGTGTCTGAACAACCATTTCTTTGATTCGTCAGTTCACAGCATATTGTTCCAGTGTTTGTCTATATGTTTAATGGCAAATCATAGACTTGATTTAATGATATTTTAATCAGTAAAGGGGTTTTCCTGGCCCATATCACGTCAGTACACAATGGGTTAACACTTCCTCCGGAGCCCCACATGACCACCTGTATCTAGCTGAATATAAAGACAGCCCCTCCCCCAACTAGGATGTTCTTCTTTTTTGGTCGGCTCCAGGCCACCTGTTGATTGCTGTTGGGAAGCCATTTGTTTTCTACATCCCCCCTTGTTTATCTGTTTTGAAAATATCAAAGGTCACTGATCTGTGCTCATTAGCTGTGGAGACTATGTATGAGCCATTTTTTCTGGTCCTGTTTAGATCAGTGAAGTTGAGAGGTATTGCTATCATGGGTATTGTTCCTGTTTGTGAAAACACACCTAGCAGTTACCAGCGTTGCTATGGATTGCATATAATTTTAACTTTTGGATGAAAGGGTTATTTTTTCCATGTCTCAGTTCTCACAAACAACAAAAAGAAAAGGAACATTATCATTATTTTTTCAAAGCATATCATCACTTCATGATTTTCTTGCAGTGACTGGCGTGAATCAAGGTGGGCTTTCCTTCCAACTTGACAGCGGAATCAGTTGTCAAAAGCACCAAATGTGGTCCGTAAAGTTTTAGCTCTAGCGGCTTTCTGATGTGTCTCTTGACCACCATCCAGTCACCTGGTTGGATTCTGGGAATACCTGAAACAGAATCTGGGTTGGGGATAGATTTATAAACACCTTCATGTATTTTATTCAATGTTCTTTGCAAAATCTGAACATATTCTAACAGACTAGAGTGAGAAGCCTGCAACTGTTGGGGAAAATATAGCCCTGTTTTGGGTGGCCCCTCCCAATAAAATCTCATAGGGAGACAGCCCATGTGGTTGTTTAGGGGAAGTTCGTACAGAATATAGGGCTAATGGCAAAGCTTCCACCCATCTTTTTCCTGTATTTGCTTTAATTTTTGCACTCCTTTTTATTAAAATTCCATTAAGTCTCTCAACTTTACCACTACTTTGTGGATGATAAGGTGTATGGAAAGCTGGCTGTATGTGAAGGTCTTCTATTACCTATTGTATTACTTCCCCAGTAAAATGGGTTCCTCTGTCACTCTCAATAGTTTCAGGAACTCCATGTCTACAAACTATTTCATTCAAAATTTTCTTTGCTGTTGTTTTCATGGGTGACTATTTTGGGCATCTGAATGTAGTCTATTTGAATTCTTTGGAAAGGGAAATCTGGCTTAGGAGAATGCTTTTGGGGAACATGAACAGGCCTCCCTGCATTGTATGGAGCACAAGTGAGACATGAAGCACAAAACCAGGCTGCAAATGCACTAAATCCAGGTGCTATCCAATAGCAGTCAGTAAGTGCCACCATCACGCCCTTAGCAAGATGACTGACACCATGTGCCAGTTGTGCTAAAACTGGGTACAAACTCCTGGGCAGACACCACTTGTTGTCAGCGCTCCACAAGCCTTGCTGATTTTGGGTAGCATTACATTTGATCCACTTATCCTTCTCTTCATCAGGGGCCTGGTTCTGCAACTGTATTAACATTTCTACATCCCACTGCTCTTGATGGTGGGAATCTTTCCCCGCTACATGGGCAACCCCTACAGTGGGTGTGACTTCAAATGGCATAAGGGCAGCATCCTTTGCCGCTTGGTCTGCTAAAGCATTTCCTCTGGCTGTCATGTCATTTCCCCTTGCATGTCATTTTACCTTCAAGATGGCAACTCCTGCTGGTTTCTGAAAGGCTTGAAATAGCCACTCTATGAGTTTTGCATGTCTCACTGGCTTCCCTGCACTAGTCAGAAAGTGCTTTCCAAATAGGCCCAAATTTGTGCGCTATTCCAAACGCATATCTGTTGTCAGTGTAAACATTTCCCCTTTGATTCTCTAGGAGATGACATGCTTTGACTACAGCACACACCTCCGCTTCCTGTGCTGCAATCTGGGGTGTCAATGCTTCCTGATGTAAAATAGTGTCTGTAGTGGTTACAGCAAACCCTGTGTGTGGTTGACCATCATCAGTGTAAAATCTGGAACCATCTATGAATAAGTGTGTGTCACAATCTGATAAAGGCTCATCTTTTGCTGGTGTGACAGAGGCCCTTTCTACCTCTATCAGAGCCATACAATCATGAGAAAAACTCTCAGGTTCTACACCAGTACCATTTGTTGCATCTTCCTCATCAGTTATAGGAAGAAGAGTAGCCAGATTTAAAGTAACACATTGTTTGATTATTAAATTTGATGGAGAAAAAATCAAATCTACTGGCAGACACATGTATGGTATTTACTTGATTCATGATTTCCTGTACTGCATGTTGTACATACAGGATCAGAGCAGAATCTAGTACAAGCTCAGTTACTTTGTCTAGCAGCAAAATGCAGGCTGCTATGGCTCGCATACAACTGGGTGAGCCTTTGATGACAGGGTCTAATGAGGCTGATACATACATCACAGGCCTTTGTTTGTCTCCATGTAGCTGGGTGAGTACACATGCAGCAAATCTATTGACTTCATGACAAAACAATGAAAATGTCTTAGCATAGTCAGGAAGTCCAATTGCGGGAGCTTCAGACAATATTTTAATAAGCTCCTTCATCTGCAATTTATTGTCCCATGTGAGTTTGAAAGGGTTTCTAGTGGTAGCCTCATATAGAGGAGCCATAAGTTCTGATGCATTTGGAATGCAGTCCCTACAATATCCCACTAACCCCAGGAAGGCACGTAGTTGCCGTACATTTCTTGGCTTTTCACATTTTTTTCACATTTTTGTTTCAACTCGGCGTTAAGTGATGGATTCCATGTGAAATTCAGTTACCCAGGAAGACCACTTTCTCTTGGCAGTATTGTAGCTTATCTTTGCTAACTTTGTTGTTATTGATATAGAGAAATATGACAATTCTTACTTTTTCTCTGCTACAAATGTCCTTTGTATCAGAACAAATAAGCAAATTGTCTATGTACTGAAGTAAAACTGTGTTTGGGTGTGAGGGGGACCATTGGTCCAATACTTACTTTAACGCATTATTATATTCAGGGGGGCTACTCACACAACAATGGGGCAATCTTGTCCATGCTAAGTTTTGGGCATCGTGGGTAAATGAAAAAAGGCACCAGCAATCTGGGTGCAGGGGCACAGAAAATAAAGCATTTGCCAGATCAATCACTGTAAATCAGGTGCTGGAGGCAGGTTGTAAATCAGGTGCTGGAGGCAGGTATTCCACTTAGTAAAGTGCAGGGGTTGTGCACAATCAGGGTATCTGCCTCAATTATATTGTTAATGACTCTTAAATCATGCACAATGCGATATGTTACTTGCCCACCCTTCTTGTCTGGTTTCTTTGCAATTGGGAACAGGGGTGTATTGGCTTGGGACTTAATTGTTACAACAACCCGTGCTGCTTTCAGTTGAATGATCTGATCCTTTATCCCCCTCAGTCTGGGGAATACTCAGTGGGTACTGTTAAATATTTTATTTTTTTATAACCAGGGTGCAGTCCAGCAGTCCTACATCATATTTGCTGGTGTCCCATATTTCAGCGGGAATCACTTCCAATTCTGGTGGAAATGGCGGAATGGAGTCTTGAATTCAAAATACTCCACAAGCAGAATTTAAAACTTCTCCTGACAGACTACTGACCACTTGGACTCATGTAGGAGTGTAGTCTATGTTTGCTAAAAAAAAATTCTAAATGTCAGGTCCCAAAAGATTGGTAGGAACTGTGCCTGAAACTAACACTTTAGTGACAATTTCTGTTTGCTGTCCTAGCCTGAGTTTAAATGGTTTGGACTTAACCAAATCAGCAGGGGTCAAGGTTAGGCCAACACCAGAGATAACATCTGTAGATAATAATCCTGGAGGTTAGTCCTCTATATTAAAAACAGTCTGGCTTGCACCAGTATCTATTAAACAGGTTAATTATGTTTCTCCTCCAGGATAGGGGAGTTATTTTAAAAATACTTTTACTCTGGCCTCTGGACCATTGTCTCCCCTATTTAACATGATTGATACTGGCATGCCATTTTCCTATGCCTGATCAGCATGAGGTGCCTCTAAGCTCCCTTCCAGTCTACAGTCAGGAACATGGCAGAATTTGGCTATGAGTCCTTCCCCATTACAATTGTAGCATATGATTGGTCCCCGATTGCCATGATTTCTGAAATTGCCCTTGTCTCTTCCTCTTTCTCTCTGCTTCCCCATGTACATAAACTTGGGTTTGCTGTCTTTTTGGTTAATCCTGTTTTCTATGGATAACAGGATAGGCAGGAGGTCTCGAATAGACATATTTTCTGCCTCAGGCCTTTATGTGAACAACTTTTCTTTTAACTGGGGTATTAAACCATCAAGAAACCTTTGTGTCACCAGTTGTGTAGATGGACTTGCAGTTTCTCCCACCTTCACTTCCTCTATTTTAAGGCCTGCTTCCTCAGCCATATTGCTTAACCTCCTCCAATAAGCACCTGCTTAATCTTTCCCTTGCTTAGTATTCATAAATTCAGCATGTCTGGTTTGTCCATATATTTGGGGCAATTTTTCCTTAATTTTTTTTTACAAACCTCCCATCCACTAGCCATCTTTTTTATATTTTTTACATCTACATCACATTCTTTAACTATATAGCCAGACATGTTGCTTCCCACTGCTTTAATAAGAAGCTGATAAATGTCAGTAGCAGAAGCCTCATATGCTTCCTGTGCAGAACTAAGATTGTTTGCAAACCCAATTGGATTGTGTCTAGGGTCTCCCAATCCCTCTAATATGGCTCTCATTTATTGGGCACTAAAAGGTACATGCCATTCAATTTGAGACTTACTGTCAACAGTATTACCTTCAAAAACGAAGTTGGTTCTGACAGGATAAAGTGCATCAGATTGTTCGGTGACAGGGGCAGAAGGGGTGGTGTCTCCCTTCCTACTCTCTTCATCTTGCTGCCACAATTTGGAGTCAATCTCTCTGTCTCTGGCCAAAGCCTTACATTTAGAGTGATCTAGTTTTGCATATGTGCCTTTTGATTTATGCCAATCATCTGTTTTTAAGATATCATCCAAATCCCTCTTTGTAGGTTGATATGGGGCTGTTAACCCTCTGCTCTCCACTATATTGCCCAGCCCATCTTTTGTGTGTTTCATGTAATCTAATTCTCATGCTTTTGTGGATGGACCCCTTAAAGCCAAACTGGCAGCCACACAAGGTGGGGGGTCCTTCTCTGCAGAGTCTTCTGGCCAAATGTTGTAAATTTGGGCATTACTTTTATTAAAAATCTCCGTCAAGCCAGTTTGTTTTGCTACTTTAGCTTCTGTCTCCCATGTGCAAGCTATTCTCCATATTCCTCCACTGCACAGTTGTGGGCCATAATCATGCAGGAAAGTTTGCCATACTTGTAAATCCAAAGTTCCTTCAGATTTTAAATGTTTAGCTATTCCCTTTGTCCATTCTACCCATTTATCTGGGGGCTCAGTATAGGCAGAACCGTACCTTCGGTTAATATATTCTCTAGCGCTCATCTTGTGCTGGGCATTATCTGAAGGCCTTTCACCCTTCATTCCCTTATTTAAATTAATGCCCATAATGACTGGCCAGTCTCCTCAACGTGTGCCTATACCCTCTTGCCTCTAAAACAAATAGTACAGCAAAATCTGCAGATTTACAAGAATAGTCTCCACTTATCTACGTGGATAGAAGGAGTTTATGGCAATAGACAAAACACTAGACCCTCCTTGTCTCTTCTCTGGGTTTTATCTGACTCTACCATGTGCCTCTGACCCAGGTCACCCACAAGGAGTCAACATAGGGAACTGCAGAGGATTCTCCCTATCCACACACAGTCCAACCCCGTGAAGGGGGACACAAACACATTCACACACACACACATTACCCAACCAGAAAGGTCTGAGAGTGGTCTGGTTTCCTTGAGAACTGACAGATAGGATACATAGGAAAGGCAGAAATATAGCAAGCTTAAAGGAGCATTAAAGGAAATTTTTTTTTTTCTGAAATGACTGTTTACAGGGTATAGAGACATAATAGTTAACTGATTCATTTTAAAAATGATTAAAAATAGATACAAATCAATCATATAATGTGCCTACAAATCAATCATATAATGTGCCTGCAGTTTAGTTTCGTTTTTAAACTAGTTTAATGTTTCTGTGAAGTACAGAGACACACAGAACAAAAACAAACAAACACAGGGCAGTGTTTGTTTTTAAAATGAATCTGATTGGTTCTGAGGAGTTTTAGACACACCAGTAATCACACCTTCTTGATCATGGACCACAGGGAGAAGCTCGCGTGAGTTTTTTCATAAGGAGCCAGACAAGCAGGAAGTGTGGAGATCAGAGAAGGATTACAGCTACTTCAAACCAAAAACGAACAATGAGGACATGAATCCAGGACTGCGGTAAAGGAAGCTATTTAGCTAAAAAAAAAATCCTTTAGTGACCCTTTAAGGACAGCTTACCTAGCTGGCATTTAGAGGTCTGTGTTCTCGATGATTCTGATCAAAGCACTGTTCCTTCTGGAGACTCTGCCAAACTCCTGATATCTGACTTACCAAAAAACTGTTATGGAAATATTTCTGATTAGGACTCTAAAAACATAAGTTAATACTGCAGCTGCAGGAACAGATACACAGGACGCAATCACTGTGTGTAAATTGTCCGTTCAGTGTCAAAATGTATTATTACATGTTATTTTATACATAGATAAGAATGGGCTGGTGTGAGATGTTATTTAACCACTTCCATACTGGGCACTTATACACCTTCCTGCCCAGACCAATTTTCAGCTTTCAGCACTGTTGCACTTTGAATGACAATTACGCGGTCATGCTACACTATACCCAAACTAAATTTTTATCGTTTTGTTTCCACAAATAGAGCTTTCTTTTTGTGATATTTGATCACCTCTGGGATTTTAATAAAAAAAAAAAAAAAAAGACAGAAATGAAAAAAAAAATGCTTTTTTTTTGTTTCCGTTACAAAACATTGTAAATAAGTACGTTTTATCTTTCACGGTTGGGCACAGATGGGGCGTCACGGATGGGGACAGATGGGGCGGCATGGATGGGCACAGATGAAGCGGCACATATGGGTACAGATGGGGCGGCACAGATGGGCACAGATGGGCGGCACGGATGGGCACAGATGGGCGGCACGGATGGGCACAGATGGGCGGCACGGATGGGCGGCACAGATGGGCACAGATAGGTGGCATGGATGGGTGACATGGATGGGCACAGATGGGCGACACAGATGGGCGGCACGGATGCACTGTAATATTTTGTACTGATGGATGCCAATCAGTGCCAAACAATGCCTGCCAATCAGTGATGCCCATTGTGGGCACTGATTGGCATCCATTGTGGGCACTGATTGGCATCCATTGTGGTCACTGATGGCATCCCTGGTGGTCTAGGGTGGCATACCTGGTGGTGGACATCCCTGGTGGTCTGGTGAAATCCCTGGTGGTTAGGTGGCATCCCTGATGGTCTAGTGTGGGCATCCTCGAGGGCCGGGCTGATAATCGATCGGCTTCTCTTCTGACAGGGGGGGTTGTGCTGATCGGCTCTCCTCTACTCGCGTCTGACAGACGCGAGTGAGGAAAAGCCGATCACGGCTGCTCTTGTTTACATCGTGATCAGCCGTGATTGGACGCGGCTGATCACGTGGTAAAGAGTCTCCGACTAGATCGGTGTTGCGGGGTGTCAGACCGGCTCAATATGACGTCCACTCAGGATATTGAAACCACTTTGCCGCCGTCTTTTTGCAATAGGGCGGCGGCAAGTGGTTAAAACCAACAAATAGAAATATGTTATTAAAAGCTAACAAATAGGAATATATTACTAAAAGCTAGTGAATAGAACAATTGCAAAGGTAAAACCTTGAGAGGGGAGAGGGGAGTAGAGACAGAGAGAGCAGATGTGTCTGTGTGGTAGGTGAAGGTTACAGAACACATTTCAACAGCGTGAACAAGATGGAGTCTCTTGTGCTTAAATGAACAATACAGTGAATGTCCATGTCACCCATAATGGCAGAGCGTAAATCGCTCATGATGGAGGATGGTCTCTTGCCATAATGGCAGAGCGTAAGTCGCTTGTTGATGAAGGATGACCGAGACCTTGTCAGTAGACCAATTTACAGTTTCTCTGAGCTTTATCCAAATAGGATGGCTGATGTATGTTTATGCACTGCACTTCCAGGGGTGGATGCTGCCCTCTAGTGTCTGGGACAGCGAGTGTTTTTGTCTTTTTATAACTCGGTTGTCATCAGAGATCCTATGGATGAGAAAGTGGACTTGTTCACACCAGATGCAGTCCAGTGTGTTTTTATTCTGCATCAAGAACGCATTGAGAGTGTCTAACTTTGATTCCAATTCACACCAGTATAGCGCATTCTAGTGCAGTCAACAAAAGTAGAATGTTGCATTGTTTCTGTATGCAACACATCTGGAAAGTGGCAAAACGCATTGAGAATGCATCAAAAACACTTATGCAGAAACACATCTGGAAACCTAGTAATTGTGGCGATCTGGACATCAGACTTGCATACAATCTATATAGTGGCAAATTTTGCCTGCCAATCATCAACAGAGTTAAAGTCACTATATAAACTTCAGAAATGGTATTGCATTCAACACAGGAAACTACAAAATTTGGCATAGTTTCCAGAAAGAGTTGAATCTAGCAACTGACTTTTGGTTGATGCTTTTGGTAGACCTATTACAAGCGCTGGCGCACTCAGTCGCTGCTATGAGAGCATTATGGTTATGCCACTGGAGGGCAGGCGTAACTTCTACACACGCCTTTGGCATTTCCTATAATGGGAGGTTATTGTTTGGCCAAACACTGAACAATGCAATTAAGTGAATGACAGGAAGAAAAGCCTGGACAGTGGCCACAAACTAGTAAGAGGAAGCCGCCATCCTTCACTCAAGCCTACTGAACTTCAGAAGGTGCAGGAAGCCAAACCTTATAGGACAGGCTGCAGATTTAATAGATCACAGTGGAGGTGTCTCAAAGTTACTTTTTAAATTAAATCAAGTCCAAAGTAAGCTGGTAAGATGGCTGTAAAGTCTTTTGAAGATGTGTCCAACTAGTGTCTTCCATTTGGGATCTAGGGGCCTGGGTGAAATTGATGGTTGCAGCCTCCTTCTGGAGGGTCCAGAGGACAGGTGGGAGTACAATGGAGAATTCCAAAGTTGACCACTTAATTCATTTAATTTATGTTCAACAGATCTCAGAAGAGAAAAAAATGTTTGCAAGATTTTCATACTGCTACAAGGCCATCATGCCAGTGATGCCGGAAACATAGACATCTGTGGGCCTTTCTCCCTAGTTTTTATAGTACTTAAGACAGGAGCCTTCTGGCCTGTTTCAGTTTGAAGGAATCAAATGTGTTCATATATACCAAGAGGTCTAAGATGGAGTCCATGCAGACAGTTGCAGGGACAGTTCAGCAGGAGGAGTTGGTATCAATCAACCGGCCAACTCATACTTCCATGTACCAATCAATGCCGAGCATCCAGAGGCGTGTGATATTTGCGGTGGCCAGATGTCACTTCCAGTTAAAGCGGGGGTTCACCCAAAAAAAAATTCTAACATTACATTGAGCCGAGTTGTGAGAATGACATTAGGCTGGTTTTTTTTTTATTTCCTTGCCGTACATACCATTTTATCTATATTTTCACCGCGGCTTCTGGGTATGTAATCTGCGGGACTGGGCGTTCCTATTCACATGTTAATTGATTGACATGCTTCCGACCGGCACATACAGCGCGTCACGAGTTGCCGAAAGAAGCCGGACTGCGAGTCGGCTCTATATGGCGCCTGCGCACTGACGTTCGGCTTCTTTTGGCAACTCGTGACGCGCTGTATGCGCCGGTCGGAAGCATGTCAATCAATTAACATGTGAATAGGAACGCCCAGTCCCACAGATTACATACCTGGAAGCCGCTGTGAAAATCTAGATAAAACGGTATGTACGGCAAGGAAATAAAAAAAAAAACGCCTAATGTCATTCTCACAACTCGGCTCAATGTAATGTTAGATTTTTTTGGGGGGGTGAACCCCCACTTTAAGGTGTCTGCCTTTTACAGAATGGGCACAGCCCCAGGAATCTTTTTGAAGATCGTGTTGGCAGTGGTGGTACCTTGGGCCAGGTGGCACATGAAGGCCCTTTTTAAGTTGCCTTCTTTAACCTATGAGCTGAGCTGTCTATGGATCAGAAAATCTTTGTGCCTATACAAATTCAACAAGAACTGGAATTCTGAACAGAGGCACTGTGCTTCTTTCGGAGGCATGCCGCTCAGCCCAGGAGATGTGCAAGGCCATTGGAGCGTTTTTAAAAAGCAGACTCCCCAGGCATCTTGAAGGGAAGAAAGTCTTTTCTCGCATTGAAAGCCTTTCGGGATCTTCCAGGGGGCTGAGTAAGATTGACAACAAGACTGTAGTAGCCTACATTGCCTGACAAGAGGACATTAAAAGTATTTTCTTGTTACACCTTGCAAATAAGAATCACGTAGTTAAGGTTGGCCTTCTTGCCAGGGAAGCAAAATCAAATTATTCGTTCAGTTAGGTGCCAGTTAAGTGCCTTATACCAATATTGACCCTATGGGGCATTCCGGAAATAGTTCTCAGGGAGACTTCACTGAACATGCATCTTTTGATATTTGCAACAGGATACCAATGCAAAGACTTCGTTATACAAGATACATTCACAGTAGCAGGGAATTTTCTGTCTGATCTTTGTCTCTGGTCGAATGAAATCTTTCATGGCAAGGTCAGTAACAGCACTCAAACCAATGAGACTACTTTTAATAGCCTGGCTATGGAATAGGCTACACTAGAGGTGCAGGGATTCTCATCCGAGGTTTTTCAGACCTTGGTGACCAGAAGATCATCCATGAACAATACATAGGAGAGGATATGAAAGAGGTTTGTTTTGTTTGCTCAGTGAAAGCTTTCTCTCCTGCATTTCCTTCCCTAGCCAACATACTTGATGTTTTACAGTCAATTCCAGTTAAGGTACAGATCTCTACTTTATCTTTTCACAGGCTGCAGATGGGTGCAAAAGCCAGTGACCAGATGCTTCTTCCAGATGACAATCTATACACGACCTTGGGGAAAATCCTTGTTCCCTCTGTGGGACTTGGGGCTTGAATCCGAAACACCCGTAGCTCCAATAGGTTTAATTTCCATTGAAGTACCTCATGGTAAAACTAGTTCTCCTGACAGCAACTACTTCAGACAGAAGGATGCTGAAGATTGCAACACTTTCCTGCAAGGGCCCTTTGGTGTCTTTTTTCCTGTTTCTTTTACCAGAGATAGGGATACCATGTTTATCTCCAAAGTTCAATTTTAAAGTGGTATCCAGTTTCCAGAAAAACTTGGAAGTAGTCCAAGTTTCACGCGAGAGTCACTGGGTACACAGTTGGAAGACTTCAGTTTTCTTACACATGGTCAAGTTATTAATAGTGTACTTGGTCAAAAGAGGAAAGTGTACAATCTTTTCATTTAGCCATCAGGCCCTCAAGATTCATACACTCTTGGGTTACCAGCATAGCTTCCAACTGTCCCTGATCCCAAAGGACTGTCCCGGATTTGGAACAATGTCCCTCTGTCCCTCATTCCTCCTTATTTGTCCCTAATTTTGGTCTGATCCATATAGATGTCTATAAAATGCACTTGTTATCTATCAAAAAGTGTTTTCCAGCACTAAACTTTTTTTTAAAAAAAGGCACCAATCCTTGTTTTTTGTACAATTCTCCTTTTAAGGGGGTGTGGCAAGGGGTGTGTTCTATGTCTGCATACTTTTGCTCATAGGTGTCCCTCATTCCCATCTCAATGTAAGGAGGTATGGTTACCAGGGTGATTAGTTTGGCATGCAGAAAGTATTGCAAGCCTATTTGATTAGAGGGGTGGCAGTCTTTTGGGGCAGTTATGTCAGGATTGCTTGAAGGTCTGGTGCCGCCTTCATTTAACCTTACAAGCTAAATATGCCACCAGCAAGTTTCAGACAAGAGAGATCAATTCTTTCTGGCTTTAGCAGTTTTTTTTTTTTGATTGTCAGTGTCTCTTTTCGTTTGTTCTCTCCCGCCCTATATCAGCTTGGGTATATACCATTGTGTACTGACGTGAGTTGGGCCAGGAAAAGGGAAAATTGTTATCAAATACTCAAATACAATACATCCTCACGTCAGCACAGGACTCCCTCCCTAGTGGCCTGTCACAGGCTAAGTTATCGAACATCCTACTTGGGGGAGAAGCTGTCTTTATATTCAGCTAGATATAGATAGTCATGTGGGGCACCGGAGGAGGTGTTAATCCATTGTGTACTGACGTGAGGATGGGCCAGGAAAAGAAAATTACTGTAAGTATTTGATAACAATTTTCCTTTTTCCTTGCACCCCTTCCCCACTCTATTGAAAACTGAAGCCAGCGTTTACAACAGATAAAACCCTAACCATAATTCTTTGTCCTGTGGCTGTAACTACAAACTATTTTCTCTTCCTTGGGTTCACTTTTGATGTCCTACACACTAAGCATTTTCTTTACGTTTAAAATCCATCTGTTAACCAATCTCTCATAATGAGGGAGCTGTCTTGTAAATACATGTTGGAGCATCAGGAAGGATATTTGTTAATATTCAATCTTTCTATAGGATATATCAATGTTTTCTGCGAATTTTTTTCTATTCGTCTATATTGGACATTAAATGTATTCAATACGTATCTTAATTCCTTAATCCCTGGCTTAAAATATCCAAATACCTTTTTTGAACACTTTATTAAGCATTAATGGACAACACATATGGGGTTATTTACTAAAGGCAAATCCACTTTGCACTACAAGTGCAAAGTGCACTTGAAATTGCACTGAAAGTGCACTTGGAAGTGCATTCACAATAAATCTGAGGGGTTGATCTGAAATGAGGGGAAGCTCTGCTGATTTTATTAACCAATCATGTGCAAGCTAAAATGCTGTTTTTTATTTTCCTTGCATGTCCTTCTTCTATCTACAGTGACTACACTTCCAAGTGCACTTTCAGTGCAATTTCAAGTGCACTTTGTACTTGTAGTTTGAACTTGTAGTGCAAAGTGGATTTGCCTTCAGTAAATAACCCCCATAGTAAATGATTTATATACAAAACCTACAAAGCGTAACCAGCTATTATTGTACTCCAGTTTTCACCCATCTGATGTTTTCAAATTCATTCCTCGTAGTCAATTGGTCCTTGTATCCCAGATTGCCAGTGATCCAGATTTAAGGAATGTCAGATTGGATGAGCTGGAAGAGAAATTACAACAACAAGGTTATCCCCAAAAAATTATCAAAAATGAACGTAATGATCTGTTTTGTCACAGATCTGTATATAGTAACACTCAACGTCTCCCCTTCATCTCACAATTCCATCCTTATTCCACCAGGGTTTATAATGTGGTAAAGAAACACTGGCGATGTTATGACGTCAAGCCCAGCCTCTGAATTAAAAAAAAAACGTGCCGCTTCGGCTGTGAAGCAGTGATCTTTTTTTATTTTAATTTTTTATTTCAGGCTTCCCAGCCTAGAGGTGAGATGTGGCCCCATATTTCACTGTAAAGAGGACCTGTCATGCTTATTCCTATTACAAGGGATGTTTACATTCTTTGTAATAGGAATAAAGGTGATCAATTTTTTTTTTAAAGTGTCAAAGTAAAATTAACAGTAACATATATATAGTGTTTGGGGGTTCTGAGTAATTTTCTAGCAAAAAAAAATATGATTTTTACATTAAGAGAGGAGTGCCAGAATAGGCCCGGTAAGGAAGTGGTTAAAACAGCAATGTTTGTATATATATTTTTTTAATTCTGTAGCTGGTTATATACATGTATTCACTATGTGTTTTGTTCTTCCTTAGTGCATACTGAATGTAATAAGAAAAGTGATAGCACCTGATGACCCATGAATCCATATATGTCTACATGTGTTCTTCATTGGTTAATTATCCTCATTGGTACTAAATTACTGATTAATTTATCCTATATGAGATAGGAGTGCATAAATATGCTTGTAAAGATCATTATCATTGTATGTTTCCTACTCTGAAGAAGGACGCTATCTGTATAGCCTGAAAACGTCATGCATTTGACACTGAATGGAATTTTAATTTTCCTAATAAATTTTAAGTGCAGCAATCCCATTTGATCTTTAAAGATGTATATATATATATATATATATATATATATATATATATATATATATATATATATATATATATATATATATATATATATATATATATACTATGTATATAGTATATTAGACTTTAACATCTTTGCAACATTTTTAATTTTAATTACCTCAAACTACTTTGTCTTTGAAATTTGAAAAACTGCATCTGATCTTGTAGTGTTAATGATTAATAAGACAATTACAAAAAAGGAATATGTTTTTGTTTAGTGTATACATTACATTCATTCATATTTTTATTTTATTATTTAAAAATCAAAATTGAATTATGAATCATTATTTTTTTAAAAAAAAACATATAAAACTTAAAGGGATTTTTCTTGGTAAGTATGTTTTTTAGTCAGAGTACATTGTAAGAATAAATAGCAATAAATCATAGAGGGTGGCCAAAGGAAAGCACAGAATTACAGAACATTCTGATCTTTTGGGACCACGTGCAATTGCATTGAATATTTTGCTAATCAACAGTATTCAATATCACTATAGGGAAACTACTGTGTGCAGAGCAAAAGAATGAGATGGAGTCTGTGCAGGCGTTGGGAGGAAAAATATTAAAACATTTAAAACATTTGTGACAGCTTGTTGACAGGTGGTCCATTATTTCCATTAGTTGTACAATCTTTAGAGTCAGTTTGATTATAGCATAAAAGTAGCTGTGCGTAAAAGAGCATTTTCTGATTCAGTAAGAAAAAGGTTACTGTAGAAATAGTGGGAGGGTTTTGTTCTTAGCAGCAGTGTGGAAAAAAGTTGGAATGGAAAATAACTATGCAAAATGTAAATTAGGATGAGAGGCTGTTGTAAGAAAGGAAATACTTTCAATTCTTATCACATTTTAATGCAGTGCCAGCTAAATGTCATGTTGCCAGAATGGTTTTAAAGAAAATAAATGACCATGTTTATAGTTTTTATTTTTCTAAAGTTACTTTATAACTTTATGTATCAAGTTTTCATTGAAATAGACAAGTAAAACTGATAAAAGCAGGACTGGAGAACTGAAACAATATAGCCATCTACACTGAAAATGACTTCAGTACAAAATATTTATTTTACTTCTGCATTTTTGGACCTAATGCCGCGTACACACAATCTTTTTTCGAGATGAAAAAAACATAGTTTTTTAAAAACGTCATTTAAAATGATTGTGTGTGGGCTACACATCATTTTTCAGGTTCTGAAAAACGAAAAAATAAATAAAAAAATCGAACATGCTGCATTTATTAACATTGTTTTAAACAATGTCGTTTTTCGGGTTGTAATAAATGATCGTGTGTGGGCTAAAACTACGTAAAAAAACCTGCGCATGCTCAGAAGCAAGTTATGAGACAGGAGCGCTCGTTCTGGTAAAACTACCGTTCATAATGGAGTAAGCACATTCATCACGCTGTAACAGACAGAAAAGCACAAATCGTCTTTTACTAACACAGAATCAACTAAAGCAGCCCAAAGGTGAATGGAACTTCCCCTTTATAGTGCTGTCGTACATGTTGTACGTCATTGCGCTTTGCTAGATCATTTTTTTAAAACGATGGTGTGTAGGCAACGTCGTTTTAATGATGAAGTTGGGAAAACGTTGTTTTTTTTCATGCTGAAAAATGATTGTGTGTATGCAGCATTAAACAGTTTAAATGGTAAGAATATAAAGGTCTTGATATATTCAGATGTTTTAGAAAACACTCTTCTCCGTCAATGTTGTTTGTGGCTGATGTGATAAACTCCAGAAGTGAGGAATGATATTTTTTAGAATGGCATTACTCAGCTAGTCCAACATTAGATAATTGACAAACATACCCATATAGCCTTTACATTTTTTCTGCTGAAGTAAATCTAACTTATGGATGTTAAAAGACCTAGAAGAAAAGAAAAGAAAAATGTCTTAGTAAATGGAAAGGTTTCCCATTTTTTAGTGTGTTACTCAACTATCACCAAAACTGTCTACACTATTCTGAATGCAATAAAACAGGGGTCTCCAAACTGCGGCCCGAGGGCCAGATGTGTCCTTTTGCTTGCCTTTATGCGGCCCTTGAGGCATTAATCCTCCCACTGACACCAACAATGTTGGCACTATTCCTCCCACTGACACCAACAGTGACGGCACTATTCTTCCCACTGACACCAACAATGGGGCATTATTCCTCCAACTGACACCAACAATGGGGCACTATTCCTCACACTGACACCAAATATTTCTCCCCCAAATATTAAAGATTGGACATTGTTTACTACCACTGGTCCGCCCCCCCCCCCTAAATTCTGAAAGACAGAAAACTAGCACCTTGTTTAAAAAGTTTGGAGACCCCTGCAATAAAACATCTATCATAAACAATAGGTTGTCTCAAAGGGGGTCTATCATGTATGTGTAGCAGGGTATCGCCCTTTCTGATGTGATACAAAAGACTACCATTACTGATCGTGAAGGATCTCAGCTCCCTCCTGTGGCCGAGTTGGGTTAGAGCCACCTGTTGTTTACAATTCATCCTGGTACCGCAGTGAATGTTGGGGAATTGAGTTCAGAAGAAGAAGAGACTCTATTTGCCCTGGCTTGTAATGAACTACATTACCCAGAGAGCAGCTGTGCAACCCCAAGATGCTTTGCCTTTCGCACTGCCTGCAAGGGAGAGGGCGTGTTTGGCGTGCTCTCTCGGGACCGCCTCTTCAACCCAGGAGGACACTGTCCGGAGTGTCTCCGCGGGGAGTGGGCCGCAGTTGAGGCCTACATACAACCGGGCGGAGCGGCTTTGAGAAGGAAGGACGGAGTTTCTGCCGGAGTCATCGGACGAGATCCCAGTAACCCTGTGACCTGTCTGAGGACCGGAGACTGTTGACTGACCGAATGGTGTGCCGTAGAGGGTCAAGGCCTGAACCGGTTGGGTGAGACAGTACTTGCCTATTGTTTTGCGGAAGGGCGGATTGTTAATATCCATATTTATGGTTTGACTATTCAGGAAACTTTTAACAATTCATTATTACCCTCTTTGGAATATAAATTTCTCTTTGCGTGCCACCACATGTCAACGTACAAGTGCACGAACTGTTAGCAGGAGACTGTATTGAAGTTTGGCCTGGGACGCCAGGTCATCCTAATTAGCTATAGCTGTAATACCCACGGGTTATCTAGTTAGAGTTGTGTATTTACTATATGCATTGCATTGCTCGTTGACCAAGTAATCCAGTTCTATTACTTTAATCAGTTTTACTACTTTAATCAGTTCTACTCTTTTATGTGACATTGTAGCCTAGCTCACACTGAAGCTTTAGTATTGTTATTGATATTGCAGGGATCTGCAAATAGAGTATCACTGTTGCTTATGTTCATTTGTTTCTTCTTTAAGTAAAACATCACTTTGGTTATTTTGAAGTTTGTGTGCAGCTTATCTTTCATATTACTTAAATTATTACTTATATTACTGGGTCCTTTCCATTCAAGGTAACTACTTTTGTCTGGAGGGGAAAAGGGAGTAGCCACTCCAGGTGGGAACGCAGATGAATATCCTCCGTTGCGGGTAACTCCTTTTGTCTGTTGTAGTGTAACGGGATCTTGTGCTTCCCCACAAGCTACTGGGGTCCACAACTCCCATATTACCAGGTGTGTCAAGGGAGGGTTTTGAGCCACTTTAAGGGGTTAATCACAGAGCGTAGACCCAAAACAACCAGCAGCTCCTCCGGGGGTAGTGCTACACGTGGGGGCTCGTCCGGGATTTCTACGGCTTTAGCGGTTAACTCCCCCCTAAGAAAAACCCTCGCCAACACCACAATGGATCCTGTAGCCATCACCAAGTGGTGTAAGAATGAAAATGCCTCCCCTGATGCCTGTTTGGTGGTGGAGATAAAAGGGAAAGTTTGGAATGAGGAAGAGCTGACCTCTGTCCTGAAAATGCTGTCCCCAGGTAGAAAACCCTGGGTGATTGATGTAAAGACAAATCCTCAGGTCCCACACACCTATGCCTTGTGTGAATGGAAGAAAGGGATTCCCAAACAATTTAAGGGTCTGAGTGTGACAGCAGCTGATCAGACTGAACTTTTTCTTATACGTCCAGATCTATACGGAGGGGGTCCTACATCCACTAGCCAAGCCACTCCCAGTTCAAGTGTGGGATCAAAATCCCTGTCTCTAGCCTCACTTAACAAAAACATAGAATATCCAGGCTCAAACTTACCGACCAATCAGCAACCAACCAAATTCACCTGTCTAACTGTGTGCGTTAAAAACAGAAGTTTAGTTGCACGCATTTGCAAATGCATGTGTAAGCTGCATTACATTAATACCACTTGTTAATGCCCCTACATGTCAGATCTATATACACAACAAAGAAAGTTTAGCCCCAAACTCAGCAATAGACAAATTAACTGCTAAACTCAAACAAATACATCAAAATACTAGCTAAAGGGGGTGAAAACCTTAAAGTGCTGTAAAGGCTCCAGTTATTTCCTTCATGAATTCTATGTATGAAGGTAAAAAATAAAATAAAAATCTGTGTCCAGCATCCAACCCAGCCTCCCTAATACTTACCTGAGCCCCATCACAATCCAGCGATGTGCACAAGAGACCATATATCAACTTGTGTGCACCCATGGTGCCCATACTTGGATCAAACTATGGCCATTCCCTGCCTAATTGGCTTAATTGCAATCCATGTATGACCGGCCTTACAAAACAGGGAAGAACCATCTATTGTTACAGTATATTTTCCATGAGGACTGTAATCCCCTTCTGTTTTGAAGTCATTCGACGCATGCGAGGGATGGCGGCCACTCGGACATGTACGGTAGGTCTGTACAGACGACCGAACATGTCCGATGGACAGGATTCCAGCGGGCATGTTTCTAAACATAAAAGGGGTAGAGAAAGGAAGCGCCACCTAAGTGCAGTATTAAAGAGGTTCTTTTAATGACACATTGTAAAAAACACACTTACAAGAAGGTAAGGAAAGAAGGCTCATCTGTAACATCCTGTAGTCCTCGTCCCGGATCCATGGGCTGCTTTAGAAGTGAAGAAAGCAGATTGTGTGGAGTCTTCAGGCCTGTCCTGTGGCCTTCAGGATGTAGTCTGTTCCAGCCTCACAGGTCACGTGACAGGTCACGTGATTACTTTCATGCTTAGAAATATTTGCCCGCTCGAAAAAGGCCCGGCGGGCAAATGTCCGATGGAATCCTGTCCGCTCGGCTGTACAGACGACCGAACATGTCTGCTGAAACTGGTCCGCGGACCAGTTTCAGCAGACATGTTCGGTCGTCTGTACAGGGCCTTATAGAAATAAAACCTGGGTATTGATCCAGTCTGAGAAATAAGCACCAATATAATTTAGTAATAAAACATTATCCAAGGATTAAATACACTTAAAACAAGCATATTATCGAACATCTTACTTTCTAATTTTTTTTTAACAGTGCACTTTTTTCTGGTATATAATTTTTTATATCCCAAAACATTATTTACCTGGGTCAAAAATGAGTAGCTCAAAATAAACATTTTAGTATGTTACCATTTATTTACATAAATAATATATATAATTTATGAGAAATGTATACTTCACCACAATGTATAAAATGGAATACTCTTCAAAATTGTCTCAGAGAAACAGATCAAAGTAAATGCACACGTAAGAGCCGGTTCACACTAGGGCGATCCGACTTCCAGCGCGACTTCCAGAGGCGATTCCAACACGACTTGAATGTAAACCACAGGGCGATCTGGGGAGATTTACAACACGACTTGAAGTCGTCTCCAGGACAGGAGACATTCCAGTGGCCAATAAAACAACAATCAGCTCTGGGAGAGGGAGGGGGAGGGAGGGGTTGACCTGAGAAATGTATGTTATCTTCCTAGAAAGTAGCTTCAGATAAGACAGTGATCCGACTTCTGAGGCGACTTCCATTGAAATCAATGGGCACAAATCGCCTACAAGTCGGATTGAAGTCGTACAGGAACCTTTTCTGAAGTCGGATCGCCTTGAGTCGTGTGTATTAACACTGCTCCCATTCACTTCCATTGTTTTTCTCTACAGCACGACTTGGGACGACTTGAGGCGACATGAAGTCGGATCGCAAGTCGCCCCAGTGTGAACCGGCTCTCAACATACTTTTTGCAGATTTCTTCCTAAAAGTTCAATCCATTCAGCAATTTGCCTAACAATACACCTGTTTACACTTACAGGCTTTGCAACAAAACCAGTGTCAAGGAGTGGGTCAGTAACTTAAGCACCGATAAGATCGACTGTTGGCTTTACAGCATGACAATTTCACAGAAGTTGGACGTTAGGTTGGCTTTTGTTGGACAGGCTGCTGTAAACACTGTCCAAATTTTGGCTGGTTCCTGTTGAACTGGCCGATACTGGCAGATATTCTGCCCATGTACCAGCCTTTAACCACTTAAGGATCAAGCCTATTTTCCAAATTTGTTGTTTACAAATTAAAATCACATTTTTTTTTATAGAAAATTATTACTTAGAACTCCCAAACATTATTTACTTTTTTTTCTAACACCCTAAAGAATAAAATGTGCGCAGCATTCTTACAAGCACACTTTTTTTGGAAAAAATACACTTTTTTGAATAAAAAAATAAGACAACAGTAAAGTTAACCCAATGTGTTTTTATATTGTAAAAGATGATGTTACACCGAGTAAATTGATAACCAATATGTCACACTTCAAAATTGTGCCCGCTTGTGGAATGGTGACAAACCTTTACCCTTAAGCTCGGCAGGATGGGGCGCATTAAAGTTTTTTTTATTATTATTTAATTTCCGTGACGGGATCAGACCTTACAGATTTTCTTCTTATTATTGTTATACTACAGCATTCAGTTTTTCACAAGCATGCTCCTGAAGAGTGGATGAATCCACAAAGTGCATAGAGCTATGGGGCAGGACTGCAATCTTTTCCTGCACCCACAGGTGCTTTCCAGGGATTTCCTGCTGTTGTCTCTAGAGCAGATCGTTTGGATCGTATGAGTACGGAGGGAGCCTAGTATCCGGAACTTCTATCCTGTGTGAGTCCACTTCAGTTGTCAAAGGCTGGGTCATAGCCGAATGCTAATTTGAGCTTACCCTCTGGTAAGCGGCTTTTATACTCGGTGGTGGGCTTTTCACTCATGTGTGGAATATCTGTGGATTCACTACGGTGTTTAATCAAAGCTTATGGAGCCATGTTTTATGTATAGACTGTTGTGTGGCGATTCACCCTGAATGAAACCTACCTGGAATACATCTAATCCAGCTCATTATTCCTGTCACCTCTGGACTTTGTGCTAGGAATATTTTTAATTTATTTTTTGTCTGGCGCAGTTTACTTTTTCCTATTTGCTATTTGTGTTTATCCCACCCAAGCTGCTGCCTTTTTTCATTACTTCTTAGAATCAGCGCAGTTTTTTATTTACTTTTACATAGAGCTATTACATGCCATGTTTTTATGCCGACTATATGTTTTACCTATTTAATGATCACTTGTATTGTGTGATTTGTATTATTAAGTGGTAAATTGGCATTACTGTATGTTTATCCACTGAATTATATTGGTTTTCCTTGCTTACTCATGATTACCCTCATGCAATTTATCATTGACTTCCAATAAATTCAAATTGCTTACACCTGTCTGCTTCATTTAAAGTCCCAACCCTTAACCCTTTTATTGTCCTAGATTTACTTTTTTTTTAGAATAAGCAATATATTATTTTATATTTTCTTACCACATTAAATTCATTACATTCCTAAATTGGGAAGTGCAAAATGACTACACATTGCACTGATGGTTTTACAATTTTAAGTCAATAGTTACCCCCAATCATACAGTTCAATCTGTTCAAAATGTTTCTAATTTAATAATTTTAAAGTGTTACTAAGCCCAGTAATATGAACATAGTTAATCCCACCCCCACAGTGCTGACAGCTTATAAATCATAGTTTTACATTAAAATACTGCCACTATACCTCTATGGATGATCTGTGTACCATGGTCAGTGATAAAAGATTTCAGGAAGGAGGGGATTTATACTTCAGCCTGTATACACGCTCACATGTGTGATGTCAATATCATGTGACCTGGCTAGCTTTGATCAACAAGTAAATGTGCTCTCCAGCATAAAAGACACAACTGAGCATGTGCAGGTTGTCTACTCTGCCTGTGTTAGTTGGCCTTCCCCAGATAAATGGTGAATGCAGGGGGCGCTACAATACAAATAATGAATAATAAATATATTAAACAAATTATTTCATAATTAAATAATAAATTAGAAATAAAGCCAACAATATATAAATGTGTACAATCTCCAGAGGTACCACCCAATCTGGTGGATTTATACAGAGTGAAATATGCAAAAGTCTGTATATAAATAAATAAATTAAAGTGCTTGTGCTCAAATATCTTCCCCAGATAGACAGTGCAGGGAGGGAAGGATATATGCATACATGATAAAACAGCCTTTTTACACAATGCAGAGGATTAACCCCTTAAGTTCCACAGTGAGTATAACAAGCATGCTATCCTGCATATACAGATTTACTGTTGTGGGTTTAGTAACACTTTAGAGTTAAGGTTTTTTCTGCTTCTAGATGTTGCTATGACCAGCACGGCATTGGTTTGTTACCTTTATTAGTACTTGTTGCAAAGTCACATGACTTTAAAACACAAGTAACAAACACAAAACAAACTATTATTATGCAACTAATATTCAACCAGTATTGTCAAACATTTTTCTGATACATTTTACCAAAATTAGTACAGTTAACACAATATAAATTCCATGGATCTCACACACCTCTACGCAACAAACTTTCTTTCAAAATTCTCTCAAAACCACAGAGTGAATGTCTGTGAATGTCCAATGGCTGAAGGAGAGGAGTGTTTAAATGGAGTGGAGGAAATACTGCACTGGATGGAATAACACATACAGAGGTGGCTGGTGCTCAATTTTTTTTTTTGGGGGGCGCCATCAAACGCAGCTACTGTGCCCATCAATTGCCGCCACTGTGTCCATCAAACACAGCCACTGAGCCCATCAAACGCAGCCACTGTGCCCATCAATTGTCGCAACTGTGCCATCAATTGTCACCACTGTGCGATCAATAACAGCCACTGTGCCCATCAATTGTTGCCACTGTGCCATCAATTGTCCCCACTGTGCCATCAATCAAACGCAGCCACTTTACAATCAATTGTCGCCAATGTGCCCATCAATTGTCGCCACTGTGCCCATCAATTCTCGCCACTGTGCCATGCCATCAATTCTCGCCACTGTGCCAATCATTTGCTGCCAGTTTGCACCCTCAAAAACCACCAGTTTGCCCCGTAAAATGCCGCCAGATTGGCCCCTCAAATACCACCAGATTGCCCACCCTGCCCGGCACTTACCTTTCTCGG
This sequence comes from Rana temporaria, assembly GCF_905171775.1. Taxonomy (NCBI): domain Eukaryota; kingdom Metazoa; phylum Chordata; class Amphibia; order Anura; family Ranidae; genus Rana; species Rana temporaria. Next base: position 175,619,126 of record NC_053490.1, read on the forward strand.
GTCAGCCATCCTCCCTCCACGCTCCCTCAATGTCTTCTCCCACCCTCGATGTTGCTTCAGCCAATCAGGTTACCGGTAACCAGACCCGGTGAACCTGATTGGCTGAGACGCGTGTCAGTGTTAACCAGTGTTAAATAGTGGGTGGCAGTGGCAGCAGCGACAATAAATAGATTCATGCAATGCATGAATCTATGTATTGTTAACTTGAGTGATGGGTGCAGGGGAGAGAGGAGGTGGTGCTCCTGTGCCCACTATGGACGCACCACCACTGAACACATACCTTGAATGAAGTAACATATGCTAGTTTAACCTTCACTATATTGGGGTCCACAGTGGGAAGTGGGCAGAATAATTGCACTGTGGGAATAGCACGGCTATGAATGTCATTGTGAGTGCTTTTTTGGCAACTGCATGAATATATATTTTTTTACAGAGAACACTAATATTTTTATTTTGTGTTTGCATGTATCCTTATTTGTTAGTCTTGAGCTGCTGAAGGAGGAGAAAGATAATTCAACAGCAGGCTGGAGGAGACATTCCCTTAGTGTTGATGATTTAAGCTTTTATGACCTTGATATTATATTGGGGTTCACATTTGGAGGTAAGCAGATATATTGCACTGGGTGGCTGGAGACAGACCACAACAGTTTAGGAAGTTTATAGAAATCTTCACACATGTAACACCATGATGATGGAGTATTGATCATTGGAAGTTTAGACTTTTATTTATTTTTGTACTTTTTTGAAATGACTGATGAAGCTTGGCAGCATTCAAGGATTGCATTTTCTATTACATTGAATATTATATTCAAATTAGGATTAGTACTGCACTGATTGTTCATTTCTATATTCTTTCAAAGCTAGCTAGCTTAAAGAAGAACTCTGAACAATAAAGTAGGGATGAGCTTCAAGTTCGAGTCAAACTCATGTTGGACTCGAACATTGCCTGTTCGCCTGTTCGACGAACAGCAAACAATTTGGGGTGTTCGCGGCAAATTCGAAAAGCCGAGGAACACCCTGTAAAAGTCTATGGGAGAAATCTAAAGTGATAATTTTAAAGGCTTATATGCAAGTTATTGTCATAAAAAGTGCTTGGGGTCCTGGGTCCTGCCCCATGGGATATGTATCAATGCAATTTTTTTTTCGGGAGCAGTGATTTTAATAATGCTTAAAGTGAAACAATAAAAGTGAAATATTCCTTTAAATTTCGTACCTAGGGGATGTGTATAGTATGCCTGTAAAGTGGTGCTTGTTTCCCGTGCTTAGAACTGTACCTGCACAAACTGTCATTTCTGAAGGAAAAATATTAAAAACATAATGCGGGGTTCCCCCCAAATAACCATACCCGACCTGAAGGGAACCCTGCATATTTTTTTTTATATTTGACGCAGGGTTCCCCTTAATATCCATACCAGATATTATTTGTTTTATCAATGACTATCAATGACTTTTCTCTGTATTGCTGGGAGCTGACAATTCATGAATAGCCATGAGTACTTTTTTTAAGGGGAACTCCGCACCAAATTTTAAAAAAATGGCGTGGAGTTCCCCCCAAAAATCTATACCAGACCCTTTATCCGAGCACGCAACATGACAGGCAGAAGGAAAAGAGGGGGGACGAGAGAGCGCCCCCCCCCCCCAAACCGTACCAGGCCACATGCCCTCAACATGGGGAGGATGCTCAGACCCCTCAAATCACCATGCCCCTATGTTGATGGGAACAAGGGCCTCATCCCCACAACCCTTGCCCGGTGGTTGTGGGGGTCTGCGGGCGGGGACTTATCAGAATCTGGAAGACCCCTTTAATAAAGGGGACCCCCGGATCCCGGCCCCCTTTGTGAATTGGTAATGGGATACATTGTACCCCTACCATTTCACAAAGAAAGTGTAGAAAAAAAAAAAACACACAGACACCGTTGGGATAAGTCTTCACTGGGAAAGCCTGGGTTTCCCCTTGCATCAGAGGGGAACAGTGTCACGTGATGGGTGGCCCTGCCCTCAGCTATATAAGACCTGTCAGCCAGTTGCGGCAACGATATTTCCCGGGGTGTCTCTGGTGGAGACAGGATACGCTGCGCTGGACATCCCTAGAGCCTGGACCTGGATGGAGAGGAGATCATCCATCGCTGGAGCCCGGAGAGGATAGCATCCATCGCAGGATACCGACAGCGTTGGAGTGGAGATTGGGTTGTGGGGATGAGGCCCTTGTCCCCATCAACATGGGGACATGGTGCTTTAACGAATCACAGACCCCTAAAGCATCCTCCCCATATTGTGGGCATGTGGCCTGGTACGGTTCTCGTCCCCCCTCTTTTCCTGCGGCCTGCCAGGTTGCATGCTCGGATAAAGAGTCTGGTATGGATTTTTGGGGGAACTCCACCCATTTTATTTTTAAATTTGGGGTGGAGTTCCCCTTAATATCCATACCAGACCTGAAGGGTCTGGTATGGATATTTGGGGGGAACCCCACGTCATTTTTTTTTAAATTTGACGCAGGGTTCCCCTTAATATCCATACCAGACCTGAAGGGCCTGGTAATTGAATTTGGGGGGACCCCCACACATTTTTTTTTATCAATGACTTTCAATTACTTTTTTCTGTATTGCCGGGAGCCGACAATTCATTATAGCCGTGAGTACCTTTAAATTACTTTTTTTGCTTCAGAAATGACACTTTGTGCAGGGACAGGACCCGGGTCACCAAACACTTTTTATGTCAATAACTTGCATATAAGCCTTTACAATTAGCATTTTAGATTTTTCATGTTCGAGTCCCATAGACTTTAACAGTGTTCGGATGTTCGAACAAATGTATTGCCTGTTCGCATGTTCTGATGCAAACCGAACTAGGGGGTGTTTGGCTCATCCCTACAATAAAGATATTAGCACAATTTCTCTAATAAAGCTGTACTTTCTCTGGAACATAACTCAAACCTTTACAAAGTTCAAGTAGGTCTCATTTTTTCTCTCTTTTTTTTATCTATCTAGTGTTCACGTTTACAGTAGGCTCTAATCCATGCCTCACACTACCTTGGTAAATGTAGGTAAGCAGAGGTGGTATTGTAAGGTATAATAAATGTGCTCTTTCCTACAATATTGATTTTTATTTGTCCAATTTTACTTTCTTTACATACTTTCCAGAGTCTAATGTCAAATTTCCTTTCTAGAGGTGCTAATCCTGTGTTTGTTAGATTAATTCCTTGAGGGACTTGGCCACTCCTGTTCCAAAGTTATATGTCATATAGTCCAGGAGAAGCTCCCGTTGGGATCACACAGATCCCCATCTGGGGTGTACACGGTGGTACAATTCCCCATCTCACACAGTGGTGATATTTTTTCAAGAATAAGTCTAATACTAGGCCCCCACAGTGTCAACTAGACCTGTTTCCTAGCCGATATGTCACTTTTGGTGATGTCACATGCGACACTGGAACACAAGTCAGCGTCTGGTCTAGGGGGAGTAGCGGCCATCTTAAAGGGGTTGTAAAGGTAAAAAAAAAATCCCTAAATAGCTTCCTTTACCTTAGTGCAGTCCTCCTTCACTTACCTCATCCTTAGATTTTGCTTTTAAATGTCCGTATTTCTTCTGAGAAATCCTCACTTCCTGTTCTTCTGTCTGCAACTACACGCAGTAATGCAAGGCTTTCTCCCTGGTGTGGAGAAAGCCTCTTGAGGGGGGAGGGGGTGAACAGGAGTGTCAGGATGTCCACTAACACACAGCTCCTTTCTCTATCTGCAAAGTAGAGAGTGTCCTGAACCTCCTGCTCGCCCCCTCCCCCCTCAAGAGTCTTTCTCCACACCAGGGAGAAAGCCTTGCATTACTGTGTGGAGTTACAGACAGAAGAACAGGAAGTGAGGATTTCTCAGAAGAAATAAGGACATTTAAAAGCAAAATCGAAGGATGAGGTAAGTGAAGGAGGACTGCACTAAGGTAAAGGAAGCTATTTAGGGATTTTTTTTTTTTACCTTTACAACCCCTTTAACAAAAAAAACACTGTATGTACCTGATCCCAGTCCATAGCACCCATACATCTGATTGCGGTGTAATTGTAAGGCTTTACATGGTTTAATATAGTTGACTGCTTTGCGCAATTAACCTTTTCCTTGACACTGTTTTTTGAGTACTGCTTTATGGCACTAGAAGGGATTGCATCCTGGTACATGTGAATGGTCAAGTAGGTGACAAGATACACAGTGGGTCCAACCAAAAAAAGTGCAGTGAGATCTATCTAGTAATAGAAGGCCCATCCATTGTGGTGAGTGTACATCGATGTGCTGTCAGCTGGAGCACCTGAAAGTGGTCACATGTGTATCTGTTACTAATGGCACCAGAACCTGTTCACCTACCTTTTGTTTTTTTAAGCAACTGTTATTTGATATCAACTTATTGATGCATTGAACATAAGTTGTATTTTCTAGTTGTGTTTATTTATTCATTGTGTGCACTTTTTAATGTGGCAAATTGTGGTTTTAGTAAGTTTGATTCCCATTTTTTGTTAGTGCGGTCTACATATATACACATTTATAGGGTTCATTAACATGGAAGTTAGACACATTTTAAAGACTGCAGCAGCCATAATCACATTCATCTGTGTTCTCTTTTTTGGTTTTATCTTTGTCTGTGGCGCATAGTTTTCATTGTTATTTATTCACACAGACTTGTTACTTCTACCAGTTCTTCCAGAGAACAAATCTTCAAAAGACAGAGAACAATCTCCCAGCTGGAGGTGTAAATAGCATTTTAACACAAGACATACAGATGTTACACAATAGGTTTTCTAAATACAAATTGACATGCAATACATCTGCTCAATCAAAACCAAATGTCCAAAAAATAAAATGGATATTTCACTTTCCTTCTCAGATTTAATACAGCTTTAAATTTCAAGCATTAGCACTGACACTCTAACTCACTCCTTCCACTGATGTGTTCACCCTTTAATGGAGCTTAATCATAGAGCTAGAGGAAGAAGGAAAGATAGGAGCATCTATGCAAATACTAGGGCACTCCTACTTAACATTTCAAGGTACACAATCAGTAAATTCCACACACAATTTGCTAAATAAAATCAATCAGTCATAAGACTTGACATGAGCAAGTAAGCCTCATCCTTTACTATGATAGCAATCTCCATACAAAGGTATGGTATTATCAAAAATGAGAAAGTGGTTCTGGTGTAAAAGATCTACAGTAGGTCTTTTCTATTTAGTCCAGTTTACACATTATTATTTTTCATAAATAGGAGAAAAACTATAAAGTGAAGTAGGGAAGAATGTGACATTCATCTGTACTTCTTCTAATCATAGAGTGCCTTCTATTAATTTAAAGTAATGCAAAGCTTTTTATAAAGACAGGAGGCACAGAGTGAGTGACCCACAGTGATCAATTTGGTGGTGATTAGAGACTTATGCTTGAGTAAAAGTACTGCAGTAGCCAGGGAAAAATAATTTATGGCCATATTACTTCAGCTTGAAGCAGAAACAGGGAGGTGTATGTACTGCAGGTCCTCAAGTACAGCTTCCACTCAAGGGGAAAGTAGTCATATGAGGCACAAATGATGGGATATGCCTTGGATTATCTGATGGAAAAAGTATGAAACAATTAGACAACAAAACAAAAGTGCCTAGGCATAGCCACAGGCCAGAAAGTGTTTTATTATTTTTCAAGAGGAATTAAGGGCAATTTTTTTTTTTTTTTTTTATACTGATTAGGTACAATTAATATTTTTTGAGGTTCCCAAAAGATAAAAAAAACATTTACTTTTTGAGAATTGATCCATTTTAGCCCTTTTTATACACACTGACCAGACAGACTCTCTCCCAGGACCTTACCTTATCCGCATATCCTGGGGCACGCAGCGGTTCAATATATAACTGAGTCCGCTGGACACAGACAATTACCAATAATGATACTGGGCCGCTGTGAGTGTCCCTGGTACCAAGTGATCACTGTAGGGAAAAGGCCCTTGTCCTCCCTGCCCCAAAACACCCCCCATGTAAGGATTCATGTCCTGGCATGGTAAGGGAGGGGGCTGCTTGCTTGCCCACCCTTTCCTGACCTGGTGGGCTGCATGCTCGGATTAGAGTCTGGTATAGATTTTGGGGGAGACCCAATGGCATTTAAAAAAAAATACATGGGGGTTCCTTTCCTTTTTATTTCTTAACTTTTAATTTCTGGCAATTCCTATTTTTACATTCAGCTGTCAGCTGGGAACCCCACTGACAGCTGCTGACTCATTGGTTGCTAGCCGATCCTTAACAAAGCAGTATCACCAGGCGTTAATTTGCCACATATTTTCACAATGAAAATACCACACGACTTTATAAAATAACTCATGTGGTATTTTAGTAGTGTTTTTTGTGTGAATGCTGAGCAGTTTACTGCATTTTTAATGTGCTGCATATCGCTTTGTGATAGGAGCCCATTGTCTCTGATCACCACCACACCTGTCATGTTGTCCCTAATCACTGTCACACCAGTCATATTGTTCCTGATCATCACCACACCAGTTACTGTGTCCCTTATCGCTGCCACACCAGTTACTGTGCCCTGATCACCGTCAAACCAGTTAGTGTCCACAGTCACCACCACACCTGTCCCAGTGTCCATAATCGTTTCCACACCAGTCATATTGTCCCTGATCACCACCATGCCAGTCATATTGTCCCTTATCACCACCACACCAGTTACAGTGTCCTTGATCACCACCACACCAGTTACAGTGTCCCTGATCACCGCCACACCAGTTACAGCATCCCTAATCACCACCATGCCAGTGCATTGTGCCCTCTGCCTGCCACCTGTACTAACCCTGGCCTGTTTATTGACCACATTTATACCTGCCACCTGTACCAATCCTATGCCTGTTTGCTGACCATGTCTCTACCTGTGGCCTGAACTTACTCATCTGCACATCCCGCTGACTACATTCCTGCAAGACACCAGGCCAATGGACATGGCATTCCTGTGGGTGGCTTGCTTGACTTATATGAACTAGGACTGTATTAGATAATGCTATGCTAAGCTATATTCCCTGATCACTTATAAAAATAAAAAAAATCTTTCCACATATTACAAAAACTTGTGGAAATAAAATTAAATCTTCAAAATACTCACCTCTTAACCTCTTCCTGCCCATGATATAGCCAAAGTACGGCTACAGCATGGTCCTAAATTGCCAGGAGGACGTCCATATATGTCCTCCCATGCTTGAGCTGCCTGTGTGCCCCCTGCGGGGCATGCACAGTGCGCCCTGTGATCAGTGAGTCTATGAGACTCAGCTGATCATAGATCAGAGTAAGGAGCTGATCCCGACCCCTTACCATGTGATCAGCTGTCAGACAATGACAGCTGATCACCTCATGTAAACAGAGCCAGTAATCTGCTATTTAAAAAAGCTGATCACCGCCATCTGTCAGAGGGACATCGGTCCCAATCATGGAGAGCCAATGCCGCCTCATCTGTGCTCACCAGTGCCACCTGCCAGTGTCCACCAGTGCCACCTACCAGTGAAAATTAGTGCTGCTTATCAGTGCCCACCAGTGCCACTTATCAATGCCCACCAGTGCCACCTATCAGTGCTGATCAGTGCTGCCAATCAGTGCCTCATCATCAGTGCTGCCTATCAGTGACACCTACATGTGCCTATCAGTGCCCATCAGTGCCACATATCAGTTGCCATCAGTGTCACCTATCAGTGCTACCTATCAGTGCCACCTATTAGTGCCCTTCAGTGCCACCTATCAGTGCCCTTCAGTGCCGCCCATCAGTACCACCCATCAGTGCCACCTATCAATGACAAATATCAGTGCCCACCAGTTCCGCCTCATCAGTGCCCCTCAGTGTCGGCTTAACAGTACCCACCAGTGCAGCCTATCAGTGCCCATCACTGCAGCCTATCAGTGCCTATTAGTGCCCATCAGTGCAGCCTCATCAGCACACAACAATGAAGGAGAAAAATTACCTGTTTGAAAGATTTTATAGCAAACTATTAAAACAGTTTTTTTAAAAAATGTTGGTCTTTTTTTGTTTGTTTAGCAGAAATGAAGACCCCAGTAGTTATTAAATACCACTAAAAGAAAGCTCTATTTGTGTTAAAAAAAATGTCATATGGGTACAATTGTCATTCAAAGTGTGACAGCGCTAAAAGCTGAAAATTGGCCTGGGCAGGAAGGGGGTTTAAGTGCCCAGTAGACAAGTGGTTAAAAAATACTGTGGGGTGTTCACTTTCCAAAATGGTTATTTTGTGGATGTTTATCCCGGACTGATGCTCCAGGGCCTCCAAAAATGTTCTGAGTATTCAGGAAATTTGATAATTTATGTTTTTAGAATGCCTGAAGGTGCTTCCTTGTATTAACTAAATACATTGGACTTTCTAATTTCCAGAAAGGGTAATTTGGGAGGTATTTTCACTGTCCTGCCATTTTATGGCCTCATGAAATGATATACAATAGGCTGTCAATACATCAGGACTGTACAATTTACAAATTTATATAACATACAGTAGTTTGTAGACTGTAAAACGTTCACAAAGACTAAATAATACACACAGATTTGTGTTTTTTTTTCCCACCAAAGAAATATAACAGAATGTTTTGGCCTAAATTTGTGAAAAATTGTAAAACAGAAAACTGTGTTTTTGTTTTCAGCATTTTTTTGTATTTTCTTATTTTAAAAAATAATACAGCAGTGATTAAATACCACCAAAAGAAAGCTCTATCTGTCTAAAAAAAATATAAACAATTTTTTTGGGTAGTGATTGTCAATCAAAGTGTTACATCGCTAAAATCGGAAAATTGGCATGGACAGGTAGGGGGGTGAAAGTGTTCAGTATTGATGTGGTTAAATATAAACCCAGACTATTCTCTGAAGTATTAGTATATGCAAGTTTTAACATTGCATAATTTGTATGAAACATTTTGGAGAAGAATTTGAAAATTTGCAAAATCTGACCAACAAGTATGTATTTCCATATTTTTCTTTGTGACACCAATTTAGTTTGAGTGGAGAAATTTCCTAAAGCAGATTCAGCTAGACAAAACTGTTGCAATTAATACTTTCCATGAAAAAGTGGGAAATATTAAAGTAGGCATTTTATAAAATAGACATAAAATTAAAACACCAAAAAAGATTGCTGACTTTAAGCATCATCAGGCAATTTTTATTTTTTGAATACATGACTGCTATAAATTGTAACCACCAGATGGAGCTAATTCTCTTTATTGCCTTATGAATGTATTACAGTCTGTACTGACAACAGCAATTACTGAAATTAGGACCACCAGTATAGATATATACAAAATCCACCTAGTATTTCATGCTTTTATGATTGCACAGTGCATAGTATTCATCTCAAATGAATCCATGAATATTTAAACTAAAAACATAGTGGCATAACACTTAAAAAAAAGAGAGGCTGTGTTCATATTTCATGCCTATGAATTTAAGTGGTATAAGTAAACTGGTACCAGAAGTTTTTTTTTTTTTTTTTATATATACAAACATATGATTGTGTAATTCAATCCGCATTTGCAGATTGCAGATTGCCAGCATTCAGTTATGGACACCAACAGGTAGTAGTCTCTAAATAAAAAATAATATCCGCGCTTGGTAGAAAAAAACAACAAAAACAGAAGCTAAGCACTATAACCCAGATAGTGGGCACAGGGACAAAATGTGTAATACAAACTGCAGCGCTATAAATTAAAAATTAAACGATCAAATGATACAGATCAAATGATACAAATGTGTGTGTGCCAAATAAAGTGCAGATGTGCAAATATTAGCTGTGACTGCTATACAATTTTCCATGTAAAACCAACACAGTGCAAAAATAAACATATTTAAATGTAAATCCAATTTCATATAAAGTGCAAAATGGTGAAATCCAACAACTGTGCACATGTACAGAAGTTCATAGGTGGTTTGAATTCAATGAGAGAGATCACTTATGAAGTATGAAGCATGATAAATGATAAAATAATAAATAAAAACTTGACCACGTGAAACCCGTCACCACAGTAAGACAAGAGGCTTACCAGAAAGCCAGAAACCACCCTTATTCATGGGGGTCAAAAAAATGCTTGTTGGATCTGTGATCCGCTGGAGAGATGTCCTGATGTCCTAAACGTCCCCCACCAGAAGCCTCCACAGATGCTGGGCGATGTTCAAATCCAGTCTAATAGCATCAATACCAGGTAGTACAAATATGCAAAAAATAAAAAAACTCCAATAGTGCAATAATGCCTCTTAGGAGTACTTTAAAGCGGGGGTTCACACTTAGAGGGCACTTTTCCCCCTTAGATTCCTGCTCGTTTTTACTAGGGGAATCGGCTATTTATTTTAAAACATGTGCAGTACTTACCCGTTTACGAGATGCATCCTCTCCGTCACTTCCGGGTATGGGCTTCGGGAATGGGCGTTCCTTCTTGATTGACAGGCTTCCGAGAGGCTTCCGACGGTCGCATCCATCGCGTCACGATTTTCCGAAAGAAGCCGAACGTCGGTGCGCAGGCGCAGTATAGAGCCGCACCGACGTTCGGCTTCTTTCGGCTACGAGTGACGCGATGGATGCGACCGTCGGAAGCCTCTCGGAAGGCTGTCAATCAAGAAGGAACGCCCGCTCCCGAAGACCCATACCCGGAAGCGACGGAAGAAGATGCAGCTCGAAAACGGGCAAGTACTGCTCATATTTTAATACAAATAGCCGATTCCCCTAGACCGAACGAGCAGGAAGCTAAGGGGAGAAATTTTTTTTTTTTACAAATGGGTGAACTCCCGCTTTAATGGTAGGCAGTGGCGGTTCGTCCATAGAGGGCTCTGGAGCGCCGCCCCCTCTGGCTCTCACTGTCACTGAGTCTAATAACATAGATTCATGCATTGCACGAATCTATGTTATTATCGCCGCTGCCGCTGTTATATTCCGGTGGTCGGCGCTCCTGTCCGACCATCAGAATAACGGCAGCTGGCTGACTGTACGGAAGTGCCTATCAGAGCCAATGGCTCTGATAGGCTTTTGCGAGTACAGCCCTCGGGTCCCGGAAGCTTATACAAGGAATGCACTAGGGATGCGCTCCTTGGATAAGACTGACAGGCGTCTCAGCCAATCAGGTTGGCCGATTCTGGCTATCGGTAACCTGATTGGCTGAGACGCCTGTCAGTCATCGAGGGCGGTAGAAGACATCGAGGGACGTGGGTGGCTGACTCCAGTAAAGGTAAGTGTCGGGCGGGGGGGGGAAAGGGGTACTTTACAGGGCACAGCTGTGACATCAATGGGCACAGTGGGGACAATAGGCACAGTGGGGACAATGGGCACAGTGGGGACAATTAAAGGGCACAGCGGCGACAATTAAAGGGCACAGTGATGACAATTAAAGGGCACAGTGGTGACAATTGATGGCACAGTGGCTGTGTTTAATGGCATGGCACAGTGGCTGCGTTTGATGGCATGGCACAGTGGTGACAATTGATGGCACAGTGGCTGCATTTGATGGCATGGCACAGTGGCTGCATTTAATGGCATGGCACAGTGGTGCGAATTGATGGCACAGTGGCTGCGTTTGATGGCATGGCACAGTGGTGACAATTGATGGCACAGTGGCTGCGTTTGATGGCATGGCACAGTGGTGACAATTAATGGCACAGTGGCTGCGTTTGATGGCATGGCACAGTGGTGACAATTGATGGCACAGTGTCTGCATTTGATGGGCACAGTGAGGCTGCAATTTATTTTTTCGTTTGCGCCCCCCAAAAAATTTTGAGCACCAGCCGCCACTGATGGTAGGTAATGCAGTGCTGCATATAAAAAAACTGACTCACAAACAAGTAATCCAATTCAAGTAGATAAAATAGAGAATTCCATACAGGTAAAAATCACATCAACATGTGAGCCACCTCCATGAGTCACATTAATCACAATGATGACACTTTGCTAGCTACAATGTAAAGTAGTGAGTGCACAGCTTGTATAACAGTATACATTTTCTGTCCCCTCAAAATAACTTAACACAGCCATTGATGTCTAAACCTCTGGCAACTAAAGTGAATACACCCCAAAGTGAAAATGTCCAAATTGGGCCCAATTATCTATTTCCCTCCCCGGTTGTCATGTGACTCATTAGTGTTACAAGGTCTCAGGTATGAATGGGGAGCAGGTGTGTTAAATTTGGTGTTATTGCTCTCACTCTCTCATAGTGGTTACTGGAAAATTAACATGGCACCTCATGGCAAAGAACTCTCTGAGGATCTGAAAAAAAAAAGATTTATTGCTTTACATAAAGATGGCCTAGGCTATAAGAAGATTGTCAAGACCCTGAAACTGAGCTGCAGCATGGTGGCCAAAACCATACAGCGGTTTATGTAAAGCGACATCCATCGCCGATTGCGTCCCACGCTGGAACGCATTCGGCGACCACGCACTGACGTCATTGCTCAGCGCTGTATGCGTTCCATGCTGGAAAGGCGGAAGTGCCGAGCACAACAAGTGCTCCTCATTAGTGGTAATTCCTGGCACTACTGCAGTATACTACAGCGTTCCTTTATTGTCGGCTGTAGCCTGGTTAACCCTGGTCCAAGCTACCATCAAACTACTGGTTCCTATTACCCCCTACGGATCAAGCAATCCCAAACCGGATTCACACTACCATCAATACTTTACTAGCTGTGGGGGCATGCAAAAATATTTATCTGCACTGGACTCTCACTACCTGTAATCATAGCTGACAACAAAACTCTTCGATTACAAAGAAGCCTTATCCTCTGCAAACGGATAAGTACCCTTGAAACTATAATATAAATGCCAGTGAATTAGCCTGTTCTCAAACTGCATATTCCAATGGTATATATTGAAAACAGCCGTGTTTAAATTACCACCTAGCTTGGAGATAACCACTGTGGATTCATGCTACTATTGTAGAACTTGTCATACTAAATGTTCCTTGAGTACTCATGAAGATTATGGGCCAGATTCACGTACAGCCGCGTATCTTTGTGCAGGCGTAACGTATCCTATTTACGTTACGCCTCCACAACTTAGACGGGCAAGTGCTTTATTCTCAAAGCACTTGCTCCGTAAGCCGTAAGCCGGCGTAAGCCGGCCTAATTCAAATGTGGGGCAGGGGGGCGTGTTTTATGTTAATGTTATGTGACCCAACGTGATTGACGTTTTTCACGAACGGCGCATGTGCCGTCCGTGGACATATCCCAGTGTGCATTGCTCCAAATACGCCGCAAGGATGTATTGGTTTCGACTTGAACGTAAATTACGTCCAGCCCCATTTACGGACGACTTACGCAAACGAAATTTAGTCGCGGGAACGACGGCCATACTTAACATTGATACGCCGCATATGCGGCTCATATAGCAGGGGTAACTTTACGCCGGGAAAAGCCTAACGCAAACGGTGTATCTGTACTGCGTCGGCCGGGCGTACGTTTGTGAATTCGCGTATCCAGCTGATTTACATATTTCAAAGCGTAAATCAGTGTACACGCCCCTAGCGGCCAGCATAAATCTGCAGTTACGATCCGACGACGTAAGAGACTTACGCCGGTCGGATCTAATAGAAATCTATGCGTAACTGATTCTAAGAATCAGGCGCATAGATACGACCGGCCAGACTCAGAGATACGACGGCGTATCTGGAGATACGCCGTCGTATCTCTTTTGAGAATCTGGCCCTATATGTATATTACACACCTTAGTTTATATCTTAAAAGCACATAGTTCCTTAAAGCATTCATATAATTACCAAGTGCTTCTCTCCAAAACGTATTATCCTAACACAGTACCTTCTTAAGCTACGTGCATAACATCTGTTAATTGTTGAATACGTAATTCTGCCCTGTATATCAAACATGTTTGCATATGCATTTTAAACTAGTACTTGTAGGTATGCAATAATACCTCCTCGCCTACTTCCTGAAAGCATTCCTCTCTGTGTGACAGATGATGTAATGAACCCCAAACTCTTCGCCTAAGATTAAGAGTGACGCCTGGGGTCCAATACTGAATGTCATACTACACTGAGAAATGCATTGTCCCCTTTAAGATGATCCAACTCTCCACAGTTGAGGTTCACTCCCGTTCACCATAGTTTGTGACAGTTTAACAGGACAGGTTCCACGCAGAACAGGCCTCGCCATGGTTGACCAAAGAAGTTGAGTGCTCATGCTCAGCATCATATCCAAAGGTTGTCTTTGGGAAATAGATGAATGAGTGCTGCCAACCCTGCTGCTAAGGTTGAAGGGGTGGGGGGGTCAACCTGTCAGTGCTCAGACCATATACCACACACTACATAAAATTGGTCTGCATGGTTGTCATCCCAGTAGGAAACCTCTTCTAAAGATGATGCACAAGACAGCCTGCAAACAGTTTGCTGAAGACAAGCAGACTAAACACATGGATTACTGGAATCATGTCCTGTGGTCTGATGAGACCAAGATAAACTTATTTGGTTCAGATGGTGTCAACCGTGTGTGGTGGCAAACATGTGAGGAGTACAAGTGTGTTTTGCCTACAGTCAAGCATTGCTGTGGGAGTGTCATGGTCTGGTGCTGCATGAGTGCTCCCGGAACTGGGGAGCTACAGTCCATTGAGGGAACCATGAATGCCAACATGTACTGTGACATACTGAAGCAGAGCATGATTGCCTGCATTCGGAGACTGGGCCGCAGGGCAGTATTCAAACATGATAACGACCCCAAACACACCTCTAAGATGACTACTGCCTTGCTAAAGAAGCTGAGGGTAAAGATGATGGACTGGCCAAGCATGTCTCCAGACCTAAACCCTATTGAGTATCTGTGGGGCATCTTCAAACAGAAGGTGGAGGAGCACAAGGTCTCTAACATCCATCAGCTCCATGATGTTGTCATGGAGGAGTGAAAGAGGACTCCAGTGGCAACCTGTGAAGCTCAAGAGGGTTAAGACAGTGCTGGAAAATAATGGTGGCCACACAAAATATTGACACTTTGGGCCCAATTTGGAAATTTTCACTTAGGGGTGTACTCACTTTTGTTGCCAGCATTGTCATACATTAATGGCTGTGTTGAGTTATTTTGAAGGAACAGCACATTTACACGGTTATACAAGCTGTACACTCACTACTTTGCATTGTAGCAAAGTGTAATTTTTTTCAGTGTTGTCACATGAAAAGATACAATAAAATATTTACAAAAAATGTGAGGGGTGTACTCACTTTTGTGAGATCCTGTATATATAGCTGAGGTTGTATGCATGCCAACATGAAATAATGATCCAGAACAACTTTATAAATAGGCAAAGCTGTCAAAATCAATAATTCCCCTTGAATAAAATGGCAAAATATTTAATTTAAAATGGGCAAGATTGCTTGTAGCAAAGTGCAGTATTGGCAAAATATTTAACGTTTTGACATTTTGTTTAAACTAAAAATGTGGATTTACAACTTATTGCATAGCTTTTTATGGACACTGTAGAAAAATATGTAGTTATGGGTTTTATAAAATGAAAGAAATGCAGTTAGCTGCACAGCAATTATAGACATTTTACACCATCTTATGTGTCCGTTACATGTCACAATGACTACCGCAAAACATGAATTTCACATTAAATTTAATGGCGCACTGGGGTCCTCAGTTTGAATCCTGACCAGGAAACAGTCTTCATGGAGTTTGCATGTTTGCTCTGTATTTGCATAAGTTTACCCTTTGTAGTCCAGTTTCTTCCCACGATCTTAAAGGGGTTGTAAAGACAAAAATATTTTCCTCTTAAATTAAAGTCTGACAGTAGCTGATAAAGTAAAAAGTAATGTTTTGCATTATAACTAGTTTGATACCTGTTGAAATCGAGCTGTTTTATTTGCCTCCGTCACTCCTGAATCATTATTCTCACTGACTTCCTGGTTTGCGGTGCGCATTCATTCTTGCTACATCACGGCCTAATGGGAACTACAGTTCCCTTTAGGCTTAGCCTCCATGCCTGTGAGGGATAAGAGAGCATCTTCACGCAGGGCTGTTGTCATAGGGAGGGGGTGAGCACATTCTGCTTTCCACCATGCAAAACGGCTCAGATGCTGGTGGAAAGCAAGAAGAGGAGAGACAGGAAATGACATTTTCAAACCTGGATTACTGTATTTTGGAGGTCAAAAGGAAAAACGAGGTAAGTGATATTTAAATGCTCTAGTTTCAGCAATCAATTGATCTAATAAAAAACGAACCTTTAGTGTTCCTTCAAGATATGGTGATAGGATAATTGTCTTCTGTCTAAAACTGGTCCTAGTTTGTGTGTGCAAGTAAGATAGGGACTGCTTGCTTATCCACAGTTTGCTTTTCAGATTGGTGACAGGGGCTGCTATCCATCGGAATGTACCCTTATGCCGCGTACACACGATCGGTTCGTCTGATGAAAACGGTCTGATGGACCGTTTTCATCAGACAAACTGATCGTGTGGGGGCCCCATCAGTTTTTTTCCCATTGGTGAAAAAACTTAGAACCTGTTTTAAAATTATCTGATGGTTAAAAAACCAGTTCGAAAAAAACGATCGTCTGTGGGGAAATCCACCGGTTAAAAATCCACACATGCTCCGAATCAAGTCAACGCATGCTCGGAAGCATTGAACTTCATTTTCCTCAGCACGTTGTTGTGTTGTACGTCACCGCGTTCTGACACGATCGTTTTTTTAACTGATGGTGTGAAGGCAAGACTGATGAAAGTCAGCTTCATTGGATATCTGATGAAAAAATCCATCAGACCATTTTCATCGGATGAACCGATCGTGTATACAGGGCATTAGACTTACAACCTAGAGTTACAGACAATGGCCCGGATTCACAAAGCACTTGCGCCGACGTAAGTGCAAATATGCGCCGTTGTATCTGTGCGCCGTGCCCACAAACTAAGATACGCCTAAAAACAGGCTTAATCCCGCCGACGTAACTTGCCTACGCCGGCGTAGGATGGGCACACATTTACGCTGGCCGCATGGTGGCGCTGCCATTGATTAGCCATTTAAATATGCAAATGAGGAAAATACAGCGATTCAAGAACCTGCGCCCGCCCGACGCAGGCTACGAGAGGTGCGCGTAAGTTGTATGTCCAGCTTAAAGTTAAGCCCCATAAAGGAGGTGTAACTCAGCAGCAGACATGTAAAGGTCTGCATCAGGGAACAGAAGCCGGCGGTTTTTACGTAGTTTACATTGGACGTGTATCTGGATGGGCGTAGATTACGTTCATGGCGTAGGCAGTGATCCGGCGTATCTTAGGTAGTTGTTCCAACGTGGTTATGAGCATGCGCACGGGGATGCGTCCACAACACGATGCATGCGCAGTTCATTCAACGTACTTGTTTGGCTCTCAAACCATCATTTGCATGGGGTCACGCCTCATTTGCATGGCTTTGCATGGGGCAAGCCCACTTCCACCTACGCCGGCCTGCGCCTTCGAAATCTATGCCACGCCGACGCAGCGTTGGGAGCAATAGCTTGCTGAATGCAGTGCTTGCCTCTCTGCGCTGCGTCGGCATAGCATACAGGAGATACGCTACGGCGACATAAATGTGCGCCGCTGTCTGTGAATCCGGGCCATTATGGTTACTGTAAGTCCACCTTCTATAGTAAGTTGTCCAACTTATCCAATGTCCCTGTTTTCGCTTTTAAAGGAGTATGGAGTATATGAAAACAAATATCATGCTTATATCTATGCTTCAGCATGGCCCTCTAAGTGTCTTGTTAAACTCCCTTTCGCAAAAAAGTTTTATCCCTATTGTGGGGTCACCAGTATGGTATTTGTAAATTAATTGTTTGAACACTAATAAAGATTTAACATATTGTTTGATTATTATTTAGTATATATTAAGTAGCAGCAAAATTGTATGTACAGTGAAGTTCACATTTTAGTTCACATTTTATCGTGGTGGAATATCTATTGAATGTGTCAAGATAGCCTGCAAATGTGGCATTAGGTGTTACACACACACTTAGACCCCTTTCACACTGAGTACATTTTCAGGTGTTTTAGCTCTATAAATAACGCCTGTAAAGCGCTTGAAAACTGCCTCTCATGCCTCCCCAGTGTGAAACCTTGAGAACTTACACACCGGGGCTGTGTGTTTGCATAAGGGGAAAAAAGTTCTGCAAGCAGCTTCTTCGGGGCGGTGTAGGAGTGATGTATACAGCGCTCCTACACTGCCCCTGCCTATTGAAATGAATTGGCAGCCTGAAAAGCGCTTTGGAATGCGCTCATCACGGGTGCTTTTAACCCCTTGTTAACCCCTTCTTGGGATTTTAAAGCACCTACTTAAACAGCGGTAAAGCGCCCACTAAAACTAGTGTAATTTTACAGCTAATGGACCTGCCGCCCCAGCGTGAAAGGGGTCTTACCCATCATCACACCTCCGACAGGCATAACTACCACCACTTCCTCAATTGACACTTTCAATATGGCAAACAAGACAAGTTCTGTTATCCAGACTCTTCTTCTCCTGCTCATTAGTACTGCTCTCTTAAAGCCCATCATAGCTTTATAAACATTGGACACATTTACCTAACCATGGTACCTATATAGTTTTATCCTTCTTCTTAGCAAAAGCTAAAAGACAAATGCCAAAGAATAAACAATGGTAGCTGACAACCTCAACTATACAATAGTTACTTTTGACTACTTTTTCCCAGTTCACTAATATATAATGGTGTCTATCATTGGCGATGATTCATTGGAGTTTTAGTTACTTTCTTAACTCTAAAGCCCTGTACACACGATCGGTTTGTCCGTTGAAAACAGACCGATGGACCATTTTCATCGGACAAACCGATCGTGTGTGGGCCCCATCGGTTTGTTTTTCATCGGTGAAAAAATATAGAACATGTTTTACATATATCCTATGGATAATAAACCGATATAAAAAAATGATCATCTGTGTGGAAGTCCATCGGTCAAAAATCCACGCAAGCTCAGAATCAAGTCGACGCATGCTCGGAAGCATTGAACTTCATTTTTCTCAGCACGTCGTAGTGTTTTACGTCACCGCGTTGGACATGGTCGGATTTTTGACTAATGGTGTGTTGGCAAGACTGATGAAAGTCAGCTTCATCGGATATCCGTCGAAAAAATCCATCGGATTAGATTCCATCAGATATCCGATCGTGTGTACAAGGCTTTATTGTGAGTAGAGATAGCTCAATAAAAGTGAATGAAAAATGTTTTTGTTAATTTTTTTATGCTTTTTTTTTTTAATAAGATAACATAAATGTGCTAAAACAAATAACCGTAGGTCACTATTAATGACATGATGTACATTTTAATTATTTAGAGATAACTTTAGGTTTATTTCTGGATTATTTGTTAGCAAATAGTGTTTTTAAATCCAACCTTGATTATTAATAATAAAACTAAAATACATAACCCTATCTGTCTGTACTCTTTCTGTTTATCGCTTCAGATTTTCTTGTGTTCCCTTCTATTTGGATACAGATTAATAATAATTTTTCTGCCATTGTAATGCTGAACTTATTATAACTTATTCCACCTTTATTACCGGCTATACTAAGCCTGTTTTTCAGCTGTCTGGTCAGATTGTAAAGCCAAGAACTGTAGTGGATTATAATATGTAATGGTTTCTGCAATAGCTTGTTTTATTGACACAAAGGCTGTTTGCTGTGTTCCAGCCCATTCCCAGAGTGCATCAGCGTGAGTTAATTGCCTCGGTGGTTCACATATATCATATAAATGACTACAAAGTTTTGAAAGGTAATTGACTATTCTTAAGAAGCTCTGAATACAGTTAACATCCCTGGGCCCTAACTAAAGACAGTATGGAAAATATCCATTCTACAAAATGACACCTAATTTTGCTATACTTATATTTTGTAGTTTAATTTAGATATTGTTCCCTACATCTTTAAACTTTTAGATAAGGGCCCACAATAAGGGTCCTCAGTTATTTGCATATAATTGTTGTATAGTGTTTTATTTTAATATACAATTTGTTCTTTTTATTACAAATACATTAGCTTTTGTAATTTTAGCTACTTATATTCACAGTCATGATTAAATATTCCTCACTAACTTAAAAAAATGAAATAAAAAGCACACTTGTACAACATAAAAACATTTATTTCTCCCCTTAAAAATGTAAAATCTGGAGATATTGCCACACAACGCAAAAGGGTTTAGTTTAGAACTGCTGTCCCTTTGTTAGGGGTACAAAGGGTAGTGATTTAATTTGAACTGTGCTGAGAGGCTGCATTAATACGTTGTCATGTAAAGGGAAGTATAGTGTCTAGTACATGTTTATATTGGCGTAAAATGGTCACAGGAATAATACAATGACTACTGTGCATTTTTATCTCTATACCTATACTGCACCGCATCAAAATTTCCACCTATAATACCAAATATACTGTACCTCACTGATAATATATTGAAATATATTATTTCAATAATAAATAATATATTAGGCAGCTTGCACAAGGATACATACTCAGAGTAGTTACATAGTTATATAGTTACATAGTTAGTCTGGTTGAAGAAAAGACACAAGTCCACCCAGTTCAACCCACAGAGAAAAAACACACACACAGACACACATAGAAAACCTCCATTTACACCAGGGGTAGGCAACCTTGGCCCTCCAGCTGTGGTGAAACTACAAGTCCCATGAGACATTACAAGACCCTGACAATCACAGGCATGACTCCTAAAGGCAGAGACATGAGGGATTTGTAATTTCACCACATCTGGAGTGCTGAGGTTGCCTATCCCTGATGTACATAATCCTACGATCCTATATCCACAAATGATCCAAAGAAAGGCAAACAACAAAAATAAAGCATTATCTAATTTGCTCCAGCAGGGGAGAAAATTCCTTCCTGATCCCCCCAAGAGGCAATCAAACATTCCCTGGGCCAACTGGTAGAAATGATGGAAAACAATAAAACCAGCTTAACATTATTTTGGGAATTTGACTGTGTTTGGGGTAATAGATTTCTAGACAGTGTTTTGTATGATGTTATCATGGGTGCAGTAAGTGGAGAAAGGTGTGTTCTGGTTGAGTAATATGGCTTTTTTTCATATGGTGTGCATGTTTTGTATTGGTGCAAAGAAGAAATGAAAACTGGAAGGTAGTCAGTCAGTGTGGAGAACACATAGTAGAAAGCTTATTATTCCTTTAGAGCAGGGGTCCAAACTTTCTAAACAAAGGGCCAGTTTACTGTCCTTCAAACTTTGAGGGGGCCGGACTGTGGCCAGTGGAAATAGAAAATGCCCCAACATCAAATTCCCCAACATCAATGTGCGTAAACAATCCCCCACCATTGGTATCAGTAGGGGAATAGTGCCCCATCATTGGTATCAGTGGGAGAAATAGTGCCCCATTATTGGTATTGGTGGGGGAAATAGCGCCACATTATTGGTATTAGGGGAAGGAATAGTGCCCTATGACTGGTATCAGTGTAAGGATAAGTGCCCCATCATTGATATCAGTGGAATAAATAGTGCCCTATCAGTGGGAGAAATAGTGTTCCATCATTGGTATTGGTGGGAGGAATAGTGCTCAATTGTTGATATATAGGGAATAAATAGTGCCCTATCATTGGTGTCATTGAAGAAACTGTGCCCCATTTGTTGTTGTCAGTGAAAGGAATAGTGCCCCATGGCTGGTGTCAGTGTGAGGAATAGTTCCCCAAGGGCCGGATAGAGGCAAGCAAAGGGTCGCATCTGGCCCCCAGGCCACAGTTTGGAGACCACTGCTTAATGCCGCTTACACCAGATCGGAAACAGCTTCGATGTGAGCTTAGGGTTGGAAATTCTGACCGTGTGTAGGATCCATTCCTTTATCTGTTCGAACTTTGACAGAAAAGGGGACGATACGCCGGCGGACGTGATAGCTGTGTAACGTCATCGCAAGTCACTGCTCAGAGACGTACATATAGTCCATGGTCCAAGATTAAGCACAATACGGATACCGGTCTGTGCTATCAATGTTTCCCAGAACTCACCTAACGTATGTAAGCATTATATGTTAAGTCACACTAAATAACTTGAGGTGATTGACACGTGTGGATGACTTGCTCATGGGCATGTTTTTAAGTGACAACGTTGTCAGTTTTAACCTTGTGCAATTTCCTATTGTTTATGCTTTCCTTTCAATGATAAATATTTTTTTCTAATAATTGTTTTAATAAAGTTATATCAGGTTAAACCACAGTTTATCCCATTTCCTTCATTGAAAGCAAGGACACCTTGGGTCATATTCCCATTCCCTTTTATTTTGACTACTTCTGTTTTGATAAGGAACACAACCCTATTAGGTGAGTCTGTAACCTGCTACCTGAATTGACCAATGAAACTGGTCACCAGGACTCAGGCAATTGCGTTTTTATTGCGATTTGTATTATATATATATATATATATATATATATATATATATATATATATATATATATATATATATAATGTATATATTTTTTATTTATATTAAAAGATGTGTGGGTAGATAGTTTCCTCACTTAACTCAAATAAGAAATCATTGCTAAATTGTATATCCAAAGAGCGCATGCGCGGCTTCTGAATATGGCAGACGTGTGAGACTCTGGCTCCGTCCCTCACCGCCTCTCCGGGACTCCCGCTACTATTTATCTGTCGGTTTATTGACAATCCATATTCCAGGATTTCTCACTCTGGAAGATGCTAAGGGATGCCCACCTTCTCCCCCATCTTTGGACATCTCATGCTCCTCTTTCTGGTCCGAGGCTTCGGCCCTGGCTTCCTGGCGGATACCCACTCTCCAGATTTCTTTTTCATAATTTTTTTGTTTTTGTTTTTTATTGTTCTTCTTTTTTCAGGTCCTTTTTTCTGACCTGTCGATGCTATCTTTTTTGAACATAATGCATATATGTTATTGTTCTGATGCTTTTCACTCTCTTTCTGCATTGTCCCTCCCTGTTCCCTGTTTCACACCATGGAACTCCCTACCCACTTTGCTATATGCTGTATTTCAATTGCTCCTTAAATGTGTTAAGTTAACATGGTGTTGAAGTTCCTTACTTGTAATGTCAAAGGTTTCAACTCTGTTCAAAAGAGATGGTTAGCTTTGAAGGAGTTTAAATCTTTAGGGGCTGATGTGATAATGGTACAAGAGACCCATTTCTGCCCTGGGGATCCTTCAAATTTGCTAGTAAACGATTCCCAACAACTTTTTTGGCTTCTGAACCCTCTGGGAAAGCAGGTGTGGCGATTTTAATTAAACACTCTTGATCCCTGCGAATAAAATCCTCCTATCTGGACCCCCATGGCAGATATATTATTTTGGACTGCTCTTTCCTCACCCACTCTTTAACCTTGGTGAATGTTTATGCTCCCAACTCTGGCCAAATCCAATTTCTCTCTACTGTGTTTGAAGAATTAGACAAAATCTCCCAACCTTTTGCTGTCATAGGAATTTTAATATGATTTTAATATGACCATGTCCCCTGGTAAGGATAGAAATGTACCTTTCCCCTCCGCAACAGCCTCCACAGCCCATAGTTCTGAAACACGTCCCATTTTGATGACCTATTTCCTGTTTGTGGTCCATGCTGGTTGTTGTCCCCTTCTGGTGTCGTCATTTTCAGGATTCCTGCTCCAAGCTGATTCAGACGGTGCGGCTGCTTCACCTGTGTTCCCAGAGCCTGGGGCGTCCATCTGCCTGTTATCCTGGGATTTTCTGCTGCAAGCTGCAACATACTGGGACCTTCCTGATGCCGGATCACCTATCATATATACATGTACAAGTATTTTTAATCCTTTTTGGGGATATTAAAAGTTTTAATTCTGCACTTAGAGGCACCTTTATCTTTTATCTCCACAGCCCATCGCCTCTCGACGTCTTTCCACAAACCTATTAGGTCACATAATCACCTTGATGCTTGGAGACTTTCAACACCCCACACAAAAACAGCATACATTTTACTCCAACCCTCATAAGCTTTATTCCAGACTAGACCACTTCTTTGTCTCCTCTCCACTACTGACACCCACGTTCTCCTCAGAAATTGATCAAATAACCTGATCTGATCACTCAGAACATGTCATTGGCGGCTTAATGAGTCTCTGCTCCGTATTTCGGAGGCTAAAGAGCACCTATCCAACAGCTTAATGAGAACACAGTTCCGGAGACCTCCACCTTGTGGGAGGCTCACAAGGCTGTCTTTCAGGATCAATGTATTTCCATAAGCTCACTCTTGAAAAAAGATGCAGCCTTTCAGCGCTCTTCCCCTTTAAATAAACTACAGAAGGCCGAGAGGCTTCTGATATCTTCCCCCAGGGTGGTTAGGCTCCGAACCGTTATCTTTTTGCGAAATCAGCTTTGATCCATAGATATGAAAAGAATTGATAAATCCCTTCAGTGGTCCAGGCAGAAGTTTTATGAATACTCCAAAAAACCCCACAGAATGCTCATAAATAAACTGAAACCTCGCCCCTTCCACTCATCTCAAGACTTTCTTATGCAAACTAATGGTACGCCTACCTATTGTCCTCTTACCATGTCCAAAGTCTTTCAAGATTTTTATCACAAACTATACAACTGTCTAAACACAGATCCCAATAACCTCTTTACACAGGAAAAATGTGACTCCTTTTTCGAAACCCTGCTTCTACCCAAACTTTCCTCAGCCCATCTTACCTCTTTAAATTCCGCGGTCACTCTTGAAAAACTAGCTGGCATAGTCAAGAACCTCCCAATTCATAAGTCCCCTGGCCCAGATGGCTTACCTTACTCTTATTACAAAACATTTCCCCTGATTTTAAGCACACATTTACTATCCCTCTTTACCTCCTTGGGGAACTGTTCCCCATCCTTATTTTCTCCATGCCCATATCTCAGTCATCCCGAAACCCGGCAAAGACACCTCTCTCCCTGACAATTATAGACCCATAGCTTTACTCAATTCCGACTACAAGATCTTTACCAAAATATTAGCTAACAGACTCTCCCTTATAATCCCTAAACTTATACACAAGGACCAAGTGGGATTTGTCCCTACCCGACATGCCGGTGATAACACCAGACGCACCATTGACCTCATAGATCTGCTAAACAGAACGACACACCCAGCCCTAATCCTGAGTACAAAAGGCCTTTGACTGGCTAAGCTGGCCTTTCATGTTTGCCACTCTTTCCAAATATGATTTTAAAGGCCCTTTTATGGCAGCATTACATGCCTTATATGCCTTATATTCCCGACCCACTTCCCAGGTTAGGCTTTCTTTGATTCTTTCACCATCATTTCCCTTGATCAATGGCACCAGAGAGGGGTGTCCATTGTCCCCTTTACTCTATATACTATGCTTAGAACCATTGGTCGCAGCTATTCGTGCACATCCTGACATCTGTGGGGTCTCGCTGCGACGGAGAGGGTATAAACTCTCTCTGTTTGCAGATGACATTCTACTGACCCTGACTAGTCCTCATATTTCCCTCCCGAATCTTCATGATCTATTAACAAATGTGGCTCAATTTCTGGGTACAAAACCAATACGAGCAAAACAGAAGCTCTACCACTTCACATCCCCCCTTCTACAATGGCCACACTGCAACAGAATTACCCTTACCATTGGTGTCCACACGCCCTCAAATATTTAGGGATACATTTAACCTCCTCATATCACACTCTTTATCAGGCTAATTCACCCCCTCTTACGCGACATTGATCGATTCTTGTGTCAATGGAACACCCTCCCTATATCTCTCGTAGGTCAGATCAATGTCCTTAAAATGTCCATCCTACCAAGACTCCTCTATTTGTTTGAAACTTTGCCGATCGCCATTCCAATGTCACAACTCAAGGCCACACAGAGACTTTTCCTAAATTTTATCTGGCACAATAAAGTACACCATATAGCCAAGTCAGTAATATTAGCCCCTTGCTCTAGACGTTATCAAATACTACCTTGCTACCCATCTTAAACCGGGTATTGCCTGGTCCACCAGAATGGCCTCTAGCAGGTGGTCAGAGATAGAAATGAGCATAACATGACCGTTACATCCCTGTTCCATGATTTGGTCTACACGAACTACATCTATTGCCCAACTTCAGAGCCTGTGTTTACATCTGATGCTATTCACACTCTCGATATGAACAAGATGCTCTCGCCAAATTTCCCTCTCCTCCCCATGCCCACCCCTGCTGAGTATGCTCTTTAATCCTGATATCCTGGATAGTTTATCCTACTCCCGAATGTACCCCTGGACGCAAGCTGGAATTTTCCAGCTCCGTAACATAGTACGCCCTCTCACCCGTACCTTATTATCTTTAATACAACTATAGCGAAAACACCAGATCCCTAAACATCTCTTTTACTCATATCTCCAATTTAAACATTTTTTTTCCACTCTCAGTCACAAACTCTGTCCCTAGACAAACCCACCCCATTTGAACTTGTATGTGTCCAAGGCCCACCTCATTTCAGATATTTATAAGTTGCTCCACAATGCTCTTCCATTGACTACTGCACATCATTTATATATGCAGAAGTGGTCTCAGATTCTCCAACAACCTATTTCTCTCTCTCAATGGCAGAGGATCTGGGAGGCAGTCTCCAAATCATCAAGGTGCGTTGAACAGAGAGAGACAGCTTATAAAATCTTATTTTTCTGGTACAGGACTCCCAAGGTTTTATATAGATATGACCCTAAGGTCCCCCGAGTGTGCTGGAGGTGACAGGATGGTGTTGGCTCTCTCTTTCACATATTCTGGAACTCTCCCATTGTCCAGTCATTCTGGATCTCCGTCCAAGCACACCTACAAGGCCTCTTCAAGTTGAACCTACCCATAGACCCCCCCCCCTCTTCTCTTCCGCTTTTTTTTTTGTCTCTATTCCTCCTCTTTTTCACAGCACTAATTTGGATCACTAAAGAGGAGGAAATAATTAATGAATTAAGTCAACATAGGAGGATAAGTATAGAGGGCTCCCCTTAAGGAATTTTATTTGGGAGTCATAAAAATGGGAACTGGGGTTTTAAAGAAAGGTTATAGTCACAAAATAAAGGTCACTAAATTATAAAGAAAACAGAAGGACACACTAAATTTTTGTATTTTTCCTTTTTTTTTTTAGGTGGTTATGAAACTTCTCCCCTTCGCATGGTAGGGGGGTGGGATTAAGGTGATGGGAGTCAAAGAGGCACGAAACAAGAACTTTTTTTTTTTTTCTCCTCTTTCTCTCTTTTTTCTTTTTTCCCCCTGTCTCCGCCTTCTATCCAATTAAGGATTTAGGTGGAAGGGGGTTAAAAGAGGGGGAAGTGGGGTTCCAGGATTCACTAAAGTCACAAAACTAAGGACTATTAAGTTCTGCACAAAATCTCTCTTTTTTTAGGGTGGTATTGAGTTCCTCCTTTTTGTGCCGTAGGGAGGTCATAAGCTGATGGGATCTAGGGGGTCACGGGGGAGGAAGGGCAGGGGGGGGTTCTTTTTCTCTTCTTTCCTTTCCCCTCCTCCTCTTTCTCTCTCTCCCTAGCGTCCCCCCTGCCTCTTGTAGGGGGGAGCGGGATGGGGGGATTGGAGGAGAGGGAGGGGGAGGCCGATGGTGCCCATGGGGGGGGGGATAATGTAATGTATGTAGGTATTTTTATTTAAATATGTACGGACATGTCTTTTTGTATTCTTTTTTTGTCATTGCTATTTGTTTTTATGTATGTGGTGCAATTTGGAAAAAAATAAAGAAAATAAGCAATTATAAAAAAAAAAGAACCTACCCCTAGACCCGATTCACTACCCTTTGGTCTGCTATTCCTGGGTATCTCCAAGCACACTCAAAAGTTAGCCACCTAGTCAACCTATTGGTGGCTAAAGGGCTGTCCCTTTAAGATGGCTATCTACCTCCCCACCCACACTCCCTCAGGTTTTAAAGATCCTGGAACAGATTCGTAGAATAGAAAACCTTACTGCAGTGGTTCACAATTTACTTCCTCAGTTTTCATTAATTTGGGATTCATGGGATCACTCTGAGCTTAACCCAGGTGCCAATGCCATACCATCAATTCCTCCATGATCAATGTCTGCTCATATACTTTGTTAGTCTAGTCTTCATTGAATACATACTGCTGTAGTTTTCTCTCCATGGTGTCCCCCTCCTCCCCTCACCCCTCTTTTTTCTTCCGCTAAGACGCCCTATTCCTTCAGTTCTGGTACTCTAGGAATCTTGAAGATAGTTGATTTGAAGAGTAAAAATTCTTATTAGTGAGATATAATGTTATTTGTTTGTTAAGCAATTTTATACCACTTCTTATACTTCTATACCATATATTCTGTTGTCATCTGCATACAAGAGGAATTTTGTATGGCGATCATACTTTTCAAATGCATTTCCTGTTTTCTTTGTACTTTTGCATTTTTTGCATGGAAAAAAATTAATAAATAATACAATTTTTTTTTATATATCCTAATTGTTTTCACATTTAGCCGTACTGTATGTGACAACTAGTGATAGATTGAACATATCTGGTTTTGGTTCAGCCAGCCTTACTAATGTTCAGGTGTCAAATCCAAACCCCCACTGCAGGCAATGGAAACCAAATGTTTAAAAACAGTATTATCCATTTTCTAGGCAAAAAAACGGCATGGGTGCTGGCATGTATCAATTCAATAAAAGTGTTAAAATAGTGGTTTTAGTAATGCTTAAAATTAAACATTACTATGCAAACATGCATTAAATAACATGCCTTGAGGATGTCCTGACATTTTATTTTTTTAAGAGCCTGTCAAAAACTGTGTTTACTATGAACTGCTAACGCATGCACATAAGGGGTGATATCTGGGTGCCCCCTTATTGTCAAAGGAAGCTTCCAGAATCCTACAAGCCCCTTGACCACAGACCCCCACAACCACTGGCCAAAGTTGTGGGGATAAGGCTCTTGTCTTTATCAACATGAAAACAATGTGTTTTTCCATGTGGTACACCCACCATGATGAGGACATGTAACCTGGCTTTAGGGGGTGCATGCTTACCCCCACCCCTTTTATGGCCTGCCAAGCAACACACAGATAAGGGTATGGTGTGTATATTTGGGTGGACCTCACACTTTTGTTTTTCTTGATTTGCGCATGGGGTTCTCCCCTACAATCCATAGTAGACCCTGGTATAGCATTTGGAGGGGGCTCCTCTTTAATAAAATATAAGTAAACAAATAAACTATCCCAAGCTCCCTTTCTTACGTCAGTGTTTCCCAACTGCAGTCCTCAAGGCACACCAACAGGTCATGTTTTCAGGATTTCCCTCAGATGAAACGGCTGTGGTAATTACTAAGGCAGTGCAACTGATTAAATCACCTGTGCAAAATAATGGAAAGCCTGAAAACATGACCTGTTGGTGTGCCTTGAGGACTGGAGTTGGGAAACACTGTCTTACGTGACCAATAATTTCCAGCCATTTCAGTGAATGGGCCTGGTGATATCATTAGTTGTTAAGGAGTTGACAGTGCCAGCACCTGCCAGCATCCTTCAAAATCATTGACAGCGGAAAGCTGTTATGTAGAACAGCAGTATTACTACAGCATATATATATATGACTGCTGGCTCATGCTGAATTGTGAATGTTCAGAAATTCATGTTCGGTCCAACCGTTAAGCTTATCCCTAGTGATGACCCTCATAGAACAATGTTGTCAGGAATAATTTTTGGAGATATTACTCCAAAGTACCTCTTGTTAGTTTACACATAACCAAATGAACTCCATGTAATAGTCAAGGGAATTTAGTGTACATTGCTTTAATGGATGCTATTCTCAGTACACGGATGTGACAAACATGCTACAGGTCAAAGTAAATTTGCCCACACATATCCAAAATCTCCATAAAACCATGATACATATTTACTTGGTTGCTGCACATAAGACATGCAACTTACAGTATATGGGAACATACAAAAAAATGCAATAAAAAAAAATAGAAATAGAAAACTCAAAATGTATATTCCTAATGCACTAGTAGGAATTACTAACAATCTATGCATTTGTACCTCTTATCCTCACAGTAGCCGCTAGAGATAATGTGTTCTCTATTCGATGACTCTTTGAGCTGCTCAGTTCCCACTGACAGACCTGGTTATAGTCACACATGTGTAACTTAGGCCTCATACACACGATAGGTTAACCAAAGGACAACGGTCTGAAGGACCATTTTCATCGGTCAAAACCGATCGTGTGTGGGCCCCATAGGTTATTTAACCATAGGTTAAAAAAAATACAACTTGCTTTAAAATTAACCTATGGATTGGTAACCGATAGGTCAAAACCGATTGTTAGTAGGCACAACCATCGGTTAAAAATCCACGTATGCTCAGAATCAAGTCGATGCATGCTTGGAAGCATTGAACTTCGTTTTTTTCAGCACATCGTTGTGTTTTAAGTCACTGCGTTCTGACACAATCGGTTATTTAACCTATGGTGTGTAGGCGTGATGGACCATCAGTCAGCTTCATCGGTTAATCTAGGACAACGGTCCTTCAGACCGTTGTCCTCTGGTTAACCTATCATGTGTACGAGGCTTTAGGCCTTAGTAGGTTAGCGCTCTATAATAGTGCACAGAAAGTAGGCCACAAGCAGAAGGATGGAAGATAAAATAAGTACAGCATATTGTAATAAGGCAGGTCAACACAATGCCTAAACCATAATCAGGCAATTGAACATGTTTAAAGATGCTTTACTAAATAATGTGAACACTGACACATAAGGCCCATATGGCAACCAACTGAATTGTAGTAATGTCAAACCCAATTTTAAGCAATGCAAACAGGGTTAAAAGTATTAGCAGTAACTAACCAAAAAATAAAGGTTCTTGTGTGCAAAGTATGAATAAAACCATTTGGGGTGTGGATGTTTGCGTTCCTTACAAGGGGCACCCCTGGAGGTGGCTACAAAGTACCTGGCACCTAATTGTCAGTATTAACTGGCTATCATTTTGGCCCTTCTGTAAGATAGTGCACATGAATCTGCTCCTTTAAGACTTTACAAATAATTGCCAATGGGCTGCTAAATAAGCCCATCAGCCTATAGGCATTAACTGTGTGCAGTAAAGATTTAAGCTCAGTTGTCCTGCTCACCACTCCTGGCATGGAACGGATCTGGTCCAACACGCTTGGCGGTCAGTTGGCCCAGAAGGCTCAGCCCTCATGATCAGTTGTGATCAGTTTAGTTTTAAAACCTTCTGGGTGCCAAGGTTTGCCATCACTGCCCTAGAGGCTCACTGAAGGTTGCCATTGGCTGAGTCAAACATCAATTCATATGTAGCATGTGTTTGGATAACTTCACCTATTGTGGGAGGCTTGGAGTCTTTCCAGTGTCTGACTAATGTCAAGCATACTGCTAATAAGATATGTACAAGTACAGTTCTCAGATGGAAAGGGACTAGGTCTATTCCCAGAGAACACAGAGCCATACCTGATGACATTTGGATTCTGAGCCCCAGCACTTGTGTTATAAATGAGAAGATTGTTTTTCAAAAAAGGTAAGAAGGTTACATGGGCACAATATATAAATTAGGGAGCCTTCTAATCTGCAATTTCGCCAACATTCAGAGGGAGTTTTGAGGGCATTGAGTGGTAAGGTACCAATGAAGAAGGAATTTCTGGGTTTACTCCAAGAGGTTAACACCCTTAGTTGCTAAATATGTAGTAGATGGAGCCTTTTGCCAGCTAGTAGGGGTGTAGGTCTATCCAAAGTCACATTTCCAGTGGTGTTGGATAGGTGTAGATTTAATAAAGGTATCCTTCTGGTTAAGAGTAACATAGAAACGGTAAATACCATTGGCTTTAGCAGACGTTGATTTATAAAATTGGTCTATGCGCCAAGGTAAAGATAGAGTGGTTCATGCGTTGTTCTTTAGAAAATGTGATACCTGCATGTATTTAAAGTAGTCATGGGTATGAATACCATATTCTATTTGTGTGTATCTAAAGGTTTTATTGGCTGGCTCTATCCGGAGGTCATCTACTGTATGTATGCCTTGAGGTATCCAGTGTGTAATATTAAGGTCAGGTATGATGCTTGAAAGGCTAGGGATAGGGAGTGGAAAGTCTGTGAGTGGTGTTGCACCAAAAGGAGTATTCAGCATTCATTGCTACACAAACAGCGCTACTTGTAGAGTGGGGGAGATTGAAGCTGGTATAGATGCTTTAAAATGGTTGGCTAATAGGTAATTATATAAGTTGTCTCCTGAAACATGGAAGCATTCTAATTCCACCCATAATGACTGAGAATCGGTAAGAAACCAAGTTTTCAGCTGGGTAAGAATTGCTGCCAGGTAGTAATCTTTGATTTAGACCTGACTGCTCTATTTAGTAAGGGTATGGATTTTATTGCATAGTTTTAATAGGTCATACCTGAGGGACCAATGTGGAAGTTAACAATTACTGCAGTAGTCATTGCTATGGTGATTGCTGCTGTCTCCCGGATCCCGTCTTGTACAGATGCGTTTTTCTGAAGTAACAAGGGGTTGCTTTCTTAGCATGGGCTCCATTCACAAAACACCTTGCACTTTTCTAATAGAATGAAAGGTGTTTTCTGATTTAACTAGGTGGAGATTGTGACATCACTGCTCACCCTCTCCACCTCATCTAATCAGAAAATGCCTTGCATTAATTGAGAAAAATGCAAGGCATTCTGTGAATGTGGCCCCTGTCAAGTGAGCAACAACCTATGGTTACTGTGAAGCAAGGCAGCCACTCGGGATGGAACCTGGAAGACAGTAGTGATTACAGTAGAATACTAGTTAACAGTTATTCTCTGCTTCTACAGCAGTCCCACTGGTATGCTTGTGTATATATTGGCTGAGTTTACCCTTTCAAGTTGTCCCCATGATAGCGGTTTTCAATACCCAAAGTCATGGAAAACCCTAGCCACAAAAACAAGAGGTAAGAGTGAATCCACCAATGAGGACAACAGTTAAAGTGGCAGCTGTGGAAAAAAAAAGATTTCTCCTTACTTTGGAGAGTTTTCTCTTACCTGTTATGTCTCAGGGACATGACATAAGGTAAAATGTATTTGTGAATGAGAAAAAAAATGGTGTATTATCTGAAATGCATATTAACTCAAGAACAAATATTTAGGAGCCCATGTATCCAAGGATTTCACCCGTAATTTGCAAAACTTTCATACAAGATTCACACATTTTTCTAATCACATCCTATGTAAAAAAAAAAATTTGGGTGAAAGTTGTTTGAATCTTGTGTAAAACAGTAATAATCATATCCTTAAAACATATTGCAGCTTAACATGCCTTAGATGTGCTGACTGCATTCCTTTTTCAAATGTTTCCCTTTTATTTTCACCTAGTCACCCTACTTTAAACACACTTCCTGTCCTAGGGTGTACAAAAGGATCATGCACGTT
Organism: Rana temporaria; assembly: GCF_905171775.1. Classification (NCBI taxonomy): domain Eukaryota; kingdom Metazoa; phylum Chordata; class Amphibia; order Anura; family Ranidae; genus Rana; species Rana temporaria. The sequence goes on from NC_053490.1 coordinate 175,652,464, forward strand.
TTTGCCTGCAATGGGGGTGTTGGCAGCTCATTCAAAATGCAACATAGCACAAAAAAGCAAATCTAGCATGTGTGCGTGAGTGCGTGTGTGAACCTGTCCCAAGACTCTGAATACCAAATTAGTTACACATTCTGCACAGGCAGTTCAGGACACCACTTTTAAACAGAGCATAATTTACCTCTGAAGGCATTGTGGAGAAATTTGCTTTCAGATCTCACAGAAGAGGTAAATAAATTGCAGATACATTGTATAAAAAGCAGAATCTTGTTAGCCAGTCAGCCCTCTAATAAAAACATGCAGAAGATATTTATAGGATGAATGAAACCTAAATTTAGAGCCTTTGTTGTGATCTTTGAGAAAGTAATGACTTACTTCACAGTAAGAGCAGCAAGAGAGGTCAGTTAGGAATATGAGTGCTCCTAATCTCAGCTCCTTACCTGTATAGGAGACACCTAGGAGCTAGAAATCTTGCTGATTGATAGGGGATCAAATACTAATTTCAATCATTAAACTGCAAATCAATTTATAATTTGTGTTGATCATTTCTTTGTCAGTGGGCAAATATACAAAATCAACAGGGGATCAAATATTTTTTCCCCTCACTGTTGTATGTGATCTCTAGTGATGCTGAAACCCTTATGGCGGCTGCAGTAAAGGAGTTCAAGTACGGTAATTCTATTTTCCCCCCCCAAAAAATGAAAGAAAATTATTTATACTTACCTATGCTTTTGCCTATCTTTTAAATCTTATCTCTCTTGCACAGTAAAGCCACCAACATAATATTCAAGATTTGACACATGTCTGTGTGTATCAGATGTGTGGTCCTCTTCTGTGCGCTATTAATGGTCACTACAGAGCTCACTTTTCAATACAGAGATTACTAATCACTCAGAAGGAAAAGTGTCACTAATCGTATATCTATCTATCTATCTATCTATCTATCTATCTATCTATCTATCTACCTATATATATATATATATATATATATATATATATATATATATATATATATATATATATATGTGTGTGTGTGTGTTACGCATACTGTATATACAGTGTATACAGTTACAGGAGTTATGCAAAATAAAATAAAATAAAATAGAAAAACATTGTTATAAATACTGCTAACAAAATACCACAAATAAATAAAAATATTTTAGCAGTGCTTTACATTAGAGCAAAATTTAAAAAAAATAATTACACAAAGCCTGGGATTTAAAGGCACCGTTTTTAGTAGAGACATACAAGATCAATTGTTTTATTCACAAAAGCATTTAAAGTGAGACCTATGAGTAACAATAAAAGGAATCAAGCACTTCATTGTCCCCTACACTTCAAGAGGACAAGGTCAGAACTGCTATTTCTAGACAAGTTCATTATCAGGTCTTTACTATCCCAGGAGATAAGGATAGTAGTAAAACGAAAGGTTGTCACACTGCTACAATTCAAAGCTAGTCTGATGGTTTCAAAACAAAACATTAATCAATTGAGTATTTACTCACACCTCATAAAAAGTGACACATATATATTTGTATTTATTTATTTATTATTGCTTATTGCAAAATAACTATTAATGAGAGAGCCTCCAGCACTATGTAAATCACCAGATAACTAGCTTGTTTATTCTAATCTATATTTAACAAGCTAAAGATTTACAAAAGATAACATCCTAAAAACTCTACATTGATTAATTACTTACATTCAACAAGTTTTCAAATGATACGTATTATGGTTGCCACAAAAGCATCTGACATGCCCATATAATGAACTCTCTATGACATATAGACCCCTGTCTGAGTATTTGTAACCAGAATACCATAAAGACAAAGAAGAAAAAATATCTCCACTATAATGACACAAAGGGACAAATGTATCCATATTAAATTATAACGTTATGAAAAAAAATCAGTATATTAATTAATATCTTCTAATACAGCAATGCACAGGGGCTTAGGTATCCATATTCAATTATAAAGTTAGTAAAAATAATAATAAAAGGACTATCCAATTTATTAGTGCAACCATGCTGCTATAAAAAAAAAAAATTACAGGAAAGCTGTATCCATTAAAGATACATTATATACCACATTATAAACCTCTCCTTCCATCTTCACCAACAAACAATTCCTGTCACTGTCTGGAGTCAGACTCAGAGGCCAGTGGCTGTAGTAGTTGAGAGATTCATGAGTAGTCAGCTGGATTAATACACAAACAGATTTCACCAATGGATAATGCAGGTTCACCCAAGGTGTGGGGTCTAAGCACTAGTCAATCTTCACCTGAGCTCCTGATTGTGGAGATGGATTTCACTGCCTGCTAATGCAAATGGTCAGTAATGAGTAGTAGCTGGATGAGATCAGATGGAAGAGTAGGCAATAAACATGCCAAGGTTGATAACAAGTGGTAGCAAAGGTTAGGACAGCTGTAGGTATGCAAGGAGCAAGATATCAGATGTAGAGATCACAGTAATCTGGCAAACTGTAAGTTTAGGGACATGGCTTAAATCAGTAAATTCACAGGAGGAGCAAAGAGGTTTACCAGAAAAAGGTTACAAGACAAAGTTGTCCAAGGGACTAGGCAGTGAGCTGCCCAGCATTTAAGGTGGCCAAGCAAAATTAGCTACAGTTGGCCACCGCAGAGGTCCCAGGTTCAGATACAGACTCTGGCACTCAGTACTGCTTGTGAGGAAACCTCTTTGCACTCTAGATGCATGAACATTCTCCTTAAAGGGGTTGTAAAGATTAAAAAAAAAATCCCTAAATAGCTTCCTTTACCTTAGTACAGTCCTCCTTTACTTACCTCATCCTTTGAGTTTGCTTTTAAATGTCCTTATTTCTTCTGAGAAATCCTCACTTCCTGTTCTTCTGTCTGTAACTACACACAGTAATGCAAGGCTTTCTCCCTGGTGTGGAGAAAGCCTCTTGAGGGGGGAGGGGGTGAGCAGGAGTGTCAGGACGCCCACTAACACACAGCTCTTTTCTCTATCTGCAAAGTAGAGAGTGTCCTGCCATACACATCTCACATCCCTCCTGTAGGAATAATCCTCTCATAACAGTCTCACTAGAGGATTTAAAAATATATAAATGAAAATAGTAAATTCTACACTAGGTATATTAATTTTGATGGTATATATAGAGAGAGTTGGTGCTTTTGGCTCCAATAAGATAAAGTGCAAGATATTACCACAGACGTTCCACATGGAAAAAGAAAGCCATGATGTAATTTTCTGCAAGCACAGACTGCATGAATGAAACACTGGGTTACTGTGAGAGAGATCCTTTTCCCAGGACGATTGGATATAGGGATGACAATTAAGGTAACAAATGGATGTATGTGGGTATACGTCCCCTCAGTACAGATGGGTGTAAATACAGCTCACCATTTGACGTCTTGTCTTTTGTCACTTTTTTCCAAGTCCATGGATACTGGGCCAACTTTCCATTAACATGTTCCCTACCGAGTCGTTGTAAAATGACGTTGGCGGGAACCCTCCCTCCCTCAGAGTGGACGTCATATGACATCCCTGCATTTCCGGGGTGGCTAGGGGGCGCGCGCACGCCCGGCCGCATTGCATGGGACCCGGTGCGCTTGCCTGGCGGCCGCGATGTCCGCCGGGCACCCACGATTGCCCGCAATCACGGCAGGACCATGGATCTGTGTGTGTAAACGCCTACTCTGTAGCTCAAAAAATGCAACCTGTAGAATTTTTTAAACGTCGCCTATCGAGATTTTTAAGGGTAAAAGTTTGACGCCATGCCACGAGCGGGCGCAATTTTTAAGCGTGACATGTTGGGTATCATTTTACTCTGCGTAACATTATCTTTCACAATATGTAAAAATTGGGCCAAATTTATTGTTGTCTTATTTTTTAATTTAAAAAAGTGATTTTTTTCCAAAAAAAGTTCGCTTGTAAGACCGCTGCGCAAATACGGTGTGACAAAAAGTATTGCAATGACTGCCATTTTATTCTCTAGGGTGTTAGAAAAAAATATATATAATGTTTGGGGGTTTTAAGTAATTTTATAGCAAAGCATAGCAGTTTTTTTTCTGGGTCTCTGGGGTCCCAGATAAATCCTACCTCTATTCAAATTATGATAGGATGATGGTACTTTCATGTTATGCTTTTCTTTCTTTACTGAGAGGTTTCCTTATAAATCCCTGTATTGAAGTGGTTAAAGTACAGGATGGGTCCAGGCCATTCAGTATAAGGGGATATCTATCACCATTCTCAGAAGCATTAATAGCCAGATTCAGGTAGAGTTACGCCGGCGTATCAGTAGATACGCTGTCGTAACTCCGAATCTGCTCTGTCGTATATTTAAGCGTATTCTCAAATTGAGATACTTAAATGTTGCTAAGATACGACCGCCTGTGTCGTCGTATCTTAGCTGACTATTTACGTTGGCCGCTAGGGGCGTGTACGCTGATTTACGACTAGAATGCATAAATCAGCGAGATTCGCCTATTCACGAACGTACGCTTGCCCGTCGCAGTAAAGATACGCCATTTACGTAAGGCGTTTTCAGGCGTAAAGATAATGCACCAAAAAGATGGCGCAGCCATTGTTAAGTATGGACGTCGGAACCGCATCACATTTTAATTTTTTTATGTCATTTGCGTAAGTCGTCCGAGCATGCAGCCCAGCAGGTCAGGAAAGGGGGGGAGAGCGAGTGCCTCCCTTCTTGAATCTTGAACCATACCAGGCCACATGCCCTTAGAATTGGTAGTGCTTTGGGGTAGGGAGAACTCCAACCGCAAAGCACCTTGTCCCCATGTTGATGAGGACAAGGGCCTCTTCCCCACAACCCTGGCTGGTGGTTTTGGGGGTTTGTAGGGGAAGGACTTATTGGAATCTGTCCCGGAAGGTGGGAGCCTTCTTCGGTGCAGACCTTTTTTTTCCTTCAGGTCAGTGGTTCATTCTGTATGATGCTGAATGTACATCGGGACATTTGTTTTTGTTTTTAACCAGTTCCCGACCAGCCACCATTGTTATACGGTGGCAAGTTGGCTCCCCTGCGCGAATCACCGTAGCTGCAAGGCGGGCGGGCTGTTTAAGGGGTATAGGAAGCAAGCACATGGGCTGCTAAGTTCTACGCTAGCCATCCGGATCCATCTACGACAATATCACCCTATGGTCCTCTTCCTCCTTCCAATCCATATTGCTACAGAGCCTATCATATAGCTACGAGTATACGGGTACCAGAGGAGTGTCCAGTGTGTCCGCATTGGGTCTGAGGTGCATCCCATACAGTAAACAAGCTAAAGGCTGCGGCTAGGTCATTTTTGGTAAGCGGACAATTTATCTACGGTGGTGGGCACTCCAGTTTGCAAGCACTGTGGTGTTACTTGATTGGACTTCCTTGGACTTGTATAATCTATGGTCCTCTGTGACTCTGTTTTTATGTTTACTTGCACCATTATTCACCTTCGGGATTGCCTTATCTCATCAGCTACTTTTATTATATTCCTCTTTGAGTATTGATTTAAATTAATTTTTATTTGGCACAGTTCTTTCTTTATTTAAGTAGAGGTACAATGTTTCCCATATTTTGGTAAAGTGGAATTCCGATTAGCCCCCTGCCCGCAGACCCTCACAACCCCCACCAGGATTGTGGGGAAGAGGCCCTTGTCCTCATCAACGTGGGAACATTGTGCTTTGGGGGGAGCCCCCCCACCCCAAAGCACCCCTCAGACCCAAAGGGCATGGTATGAATAAGGGGGGAACTACACACTGCTTTTTCTCTCTTTATTTTTCACTGCCTGCATTCTGAAAATTTGGAATTCCTTATAAAATAAATAAACAAAGCGAAACTAAATTTCTAAACAAATTGTTTTGGATTATTATTATTAATGATTGTGACAATTAACTGCATAATGTTCAGAGTATCCACAATAAAGACATACGTTCTCCGCATGTGGTCTTTCTTCCTCCTGAGAATAAATACTATAGATCTTTTAATAGCATCCACCTGCATGGGTTTGGAATCCAGAAGGTCTTTTGGCCCTCTTAATTCATAGCAGCCCCAAAATAATTGAATTATCCAGCATAGTGCTGTCTTGCCCAACATAGGTGAGACCAAGGCCTATGCCGCGTACACACGATCATTTTTCGGGTTGTAAAAAATGACAGTTTCAGCGGACATGTTCGGTCGTGTGTACAAGGCCTTAGACACTGTCAATGCTATTTCTGATAGACAATTATACTCTACAACTATCCTTAACCTACATTGGATTAATCACTTTGTCTGACCATGCCCCTATAACCCTGGAACTTTTTATTTCAACAAAAACAGCACCCCCTCTCCACTTAACCCCTCCCTTCTCACTAATCCTAAGTACCAAAAACAGATTGACTCTGCTCTTGAAAACATATTTATTATCAACTCTGGCACAGTCCCTGACTCCACGACCCTATGGAATAGCCATAAAGCCTTTATGAGAGGCATATTTCTCAAACTCTCAGCACCTTACACCTCTGACTCAAGGCCCCTGGTAGGAAAACAGGAGGCGCAGGAGTGCAGAGTCGCATGAGAGCCTGGCAAGGTTGCTGGTTGATGAGCTGGACCGTAACTGGAGCAGGAACTGGAACAGACCCAGGAACAGCCGTCAGACTGGGGGCTGGAGCTCAGGCAGGTGCAGGCAGATGGACTGGAAGAGTAGGTACACAAGTCTAAAGCAGGAGAACACTGGAGCAGGGTCAGGTACAAACAGGTTCAGCAACAGGCTGGTGGCAAGGTAGCAGGAGGAGCAGACAGGAACGTGGTCTCAGGTACAGGCAGGTTCGGCAACAGGCTGGTAGCAGGATAGCAGGAGGAGCAAGCAGGAACGTAGTCAACACAGGCCAAGGTCAGATAAGCAGGGATGATCAGGAGCAAGACAGGTAGGGTCAGCTGGAGCAGGATACAGGCAAACGACAATCAGGGGTCCCAGGTAATGCTGTAGACCGGACAGCACCGATCCAAGGAAGTAAGGCAGTTTATATAGTCTATTAGTGCAACAACGTCAATGGGCATGCACGCCTCTGCATGTGTGTCCGTGTGTGTCGATGTTGGAATTTCATGTGGCACTAGTGTGCAAGCTTGCCCGCATAGGTGCGTGCATGTGTGCATTGGTGCGTGCAAACGTGCCCACGCAGCCCTTCTCAGTGGGACATGTAGAACAGGGGAACATCCATAATCACCATTTTGATTGCTGGCTTGCTCTTCCTGACAACCCCACCTTAACAGGACAAAACTAAACCACTGTTAAAATGGGAACAATCTCTTAACTTCTCCACTACACCTAAACAATGACAGCAAGAGAAAACCTACCTACTGAAATATTGACGGTGCATTACCCATTGGGAATCTTTCCAAAAACTATTATACCACTGGTATCTTTCTCCACAAAAATTGGCCAAAATATACCCCAACCAGTCCTCTCTGTGTTGGAGACAATGTGGAACTTTAGAATCACTCTTTCATATTTGGTGGCAATGCCCTATTATCCAACCTTTTTGGGCCCATCTGTTCCAACTAATATCTGCAACCCTCAATATGGACATACCTACAGATCCTCAACTGGCTCTACTGGGAATTTTCATGGACTCTTGGCCTTACAAATTTCATACTCTGCTCACACACTTCTTCATTGCTCCAAGACTGTCAATTGCACATAACTGGAAATCACCAACACCACCGGACAATAACAGCGTAATATACACATCCTGAACTAACGCGCTCAACATGAATACTCCTTTGCCAAAGCTCAACTATCCCAAGATTAATTCCTAAGCAACTGTAATTTTTGGCAAAATCATCCACTCTGTACTCTACAACTTTGAACTACAAAGCTTGCCTGATGAACCCTAATTGATTAAATGATATTATACTATCTCCTATGATGTATACTACATAGGCTTACATCCCCCAAAGTCGGAGGGATGAATGTAGGAAAACTTTACCAGACATACTGTATATTTATGTGAAAATTATTTTACCACCGTACCAGCTCACACCTATCTTAAGTTACCTACTTTAATCTACCTCCCCCTGTTCCTCTTCCCCCTACTTGCTTCTTTTTCTAATATAATTAGATTATCTCATTAAACCACTTGTACTATGTTCAATATTAGGACAATCTTGCAATACAGATCTATTGAAACTAAAGATGTCTTCTTGTCGTCCTTTCATCTTGATTTGTAATTCAGAATTTTTATCCTGGTAGTTAACACCAAATGCTTGCAACTCAGTGATTTGCTGCATGAGAGAAGCTGCAGCAGCTGCTAAAATGACCTTTATGTTTTAGGCCAGATTATTCTGGCATGGTCTGGAGTCAGGTTTAGAGGCCAGTAGCTGTAGCAATTGAGACATTCACAAGTAGTCAGCTGGATTATTATACAAACAGATTGCAAAGTCATCCAAAGCAAAGGTGTAAGCACTAGCATGTCCTGATGGACATGCTAGTGCTTACACTAGCATGCCCTCACGATTGCCCCAGCAGGAAGAGAGCAAAAGGAAGTCAAGTAGCAGATGAAACAGATAAGGAACAACTGGAAGTGTAGTCGATGAACAAGTCAAGGGTCAGTAATGAGTAGTAACTGGATGGGATCAGGCGGAAGAGTAGTCAATTAACAAGCTTGATAATGAATGGTAGGAAAGATAAGGACATCTTCTAGGGAGAGCACAGTAATTTGGAAAACAGGAAGAGACATGGCCTAAATCCAGAACTTCAGAGCAAAGACAAGGAGTTCCAAGGGAGAAGGCAGGGATCTGTTCAACATCTAGGATGGCACAGTGAGAATAGCTACAGCCAGACACTGCAGAGGTCCTAATTACTTAATAATGACTCTCCATTGTGACTCTCACTGGTTTGTCCTGTCCTTTTCCATGTGACCACTGTCGCTTAAAAAGATTTAAAGATCGGAAAGAGCTGTGGGACCCAAGAAATTGACAGTCCAGGAAGTGTCAGTTTTGGAAAATGTAGCAATGTAAAAACAAACTGTGGTCACAGGTCTATGGAGATTTATTTCTTGATTACTTGCATGTATGTTTCTGATGCCTGAGGGGCAATTCTATTATGGGTACCTTCTATGCTCCCCCTGTTCTGATCTTAAATTGCCTGCAGTTATTACTGTATCACATTTATGTTCCCTTTCATGTGTAAAACATTTATTTGGTGATGTTTTTACTAGGCTTATGTCAATGTATGGGCTTAACCCCTTTTTCATCTCATCAGACTGCTCTGCAGTACCTCTTCTAAACTTTATTCTGTACATTTAACTCCCTGCTATTTTCTCTTATTTTAGCCCCAAATCAACTGGGGTGGCAGTCTTGCCAGTGCTGCATGATACTTTCTTATGCATTTTTCTGGTCTCTGGCATTTGCCATATGTGCTTTAATTTAGTGTCATATTTCACGTATACTCACTTTGGGCCAGATTCAGAGACAGCAGCGTATTTTTGTGCGGGCGTACCGCATCTCATATGCGCTATGCCGACGTAACTCTGAGAGGCAAGAGCAGTATTCACAAAGCACTTGCTCCCTAAGTTACGTCGGCGTAGCTTAAATGGGCAGGCGTAAGCATGCCTAATTCAAATTAGGAAGGTAGTGGGCGTGTTGTATTTAAATTAGCCGTGATCCCATGTAAATGAATTCCCGAACGAACGGCGCATGCGCGCGCATTCTCAGAATCGCGTTGCATATACTCCCTAAGATACGTCGGCTTAATGCTTTCGACGTGAACGTAACCTACGCCCAGCCCCATTCACGTACGACTTACACAAACAATGTAAAATCCGACGGCTGTTCCGACGTCCATACCCTAACATGACTTACCCCTGCTTTATGAGGGATACCTATACGACGGACGGACGCCTTACGTAAACGGCGTAGCTTACTGCGACGGGCGCAAGTACGTTCATGAATCGGTGTATCTAGGTCATTTACATATTCAACGCGTAAATCAGTGGAAGCGCCCCTAGCGGCCAGCGTAAATATGCACCCAAGATACGACGGCGTAGGAGACTTACGTCGGTCGGATGGAGCCAGAATTCAGGCGTATCTGGTTTCAAGAATACGGCGCCTCGTAGAACTTACGCAGCGTATCAACAGATACGTCGGCGTACGTTCTCTCTGAATCTGCCCCTTTGTATATTGTACTTGAATGCTGTTCCTTTGGGCTTTCTAAATTGATCTTAACTAATACGTTGACCTGTGCACTTTATGATGTCATCACGTGTGGGTGTTAATAATAGGGGGATTTTAGGTTATACATATTTTTCAGTTGCTTTTCACTATTGTGCTGAGAAAATCGAACTTGTGCTTCATCAACACATCTTAGTAAACGTTATCGCTCTGTGTTCCTGTGTGTGCAGCTGCAACTACTGGAATATACAGTATGGGGTAGATTTGGAGAGAAGATATGATGGCGTATCTCCTGATACGCCGTCGTATCTTTGAGTCCGGCCAGTCGTATCTATGCTCCTGATTCATAGAATCCGATACGCCTAGATTTGACTAAGATCTGACCGACGTAAGTCTCTTACGCCGTCGGATCTTAACTGCATATTTACGCTGGCCTCTAGGGGCGTGGACGCTGATTTACGCCTAGAATATGTAAATCAGCTAGATACGCAAATTCACGAACGTACGCCCGGCCGACGCAGTACATTTACGATGTTTCCATAAGGCTTTTCCCTGGCGTATAGTTACCCCTGCTATATGAGGTGTATCCTATGTTAAGTATGGCCGTCGTTCCCACGTCAAATTTTAAAGAGTTACGTCGTTTGCATAAGTCGTCCGTGAATGGGGCTGGACGTTATTTACGTTCACGTCGAATCCAATGACGTCCTTGTGGAGCAATGCACACTGGGAAATTCAGAATTTGAATTAGGTGGGCTTACGCCGGGCCGGGGGGTGTAAGGCGCTCAGGCACCCTCAATGGACGGGCCGCCACTGCCTAGAGGTATGGTGGTTCTAACTGTATCCTACCAGAAACCGAAACTCTCTGGCCAGAAGAACCATGACATGACCTGTGTTATTTTTGAGCCCTCCCCTCTAATCCAGAGAGAAAAGGTTACTGCTCATAAATATTGTACCTTATGCTATGGCTAACTCAAGTGATGTCCTAATTTCATGGAATGTACTAGGCCTCTCTGAAAACGTTTTCCCCTTCGGTGATCTGTCTGCACTAAACTCATCTCCACCCATATACATTCCACTACCTGAAAAGAAATTAATACAACATACAGTACCATTCTACATATACCTCATACTCCAGAGGAGTTTAAATTCTTATAGCTAATGGGGTGGACTTTTCCTGCAGGCAGGTGCGAAAGGAGCGGTTTATATTTTTATATTGCACTCTCTTTAGAAAGCCCTATGTGATAGCAAATATCTATATTCCCCCTCCGTACTCCCCGGTTCTCCAGGAATTTTTGCATTTTGTGTCAGACAAACCAGATATCCCATGGTTAATAGTAGGGGACTTTAACAATTATTTGAAAGGTTTGTTAGATAAATATCATCCCGTTAAGAGACAAGTAGCTTCAGTTCCTACTGCGTTTGCCAGATATATACAGGAACTTGGGCTAACTGATCTCTGGAGGAATAGTAATAAGCATGGCATATCCATGTGAAATGTTAACCTTGATTCTGTATCATCATTCTGGCATGCGACAATAAAGATTCCTGTCAAGCAAACTTCTCGTTCCACTGTGCGACCACTTTCTTTCTTCTACACATTTCAGTAATGGTGGTGAGCCGGGGCCAGCACCTGGAGAGACATTGCACCTCATTGGTCTGAGCGGTGTATACTTTGTGTTGTGGACTTTAGAACAGTGACCCTACAACCCTGCAATTTTCATGCTTTTCCAGTACCCATAGGTAGGATTTTCAAAATCATGCTTATTAAATGATTAGCGATGAACAAAATTATTCACAAAACAGGTAAATCATTGGCTTTTAAATTTGTTGAATCCTTTAAACATATGTATACTGATTTTTTCAGTCTTTGAACCAAGATTGTGTGTTTTTCTGAATTACAGGGTCCTTCACTGATCATACAGATCATCAAGAAAACATTCAAGTATGAATAAATCAAAAACAGTGCCGAGCTAAAAATAAAGTGCAGAGAAAGAATTCATACAAATAAATACATAAAGTGAATAAAACTTCATAAAAATATATACATAGTGCATGAGAAAAGTTCATGGAACTACACCACTTAAAATGTATAAGACAAAATGTATATAAAGCGCATTGAAATCATACCCAACATGATATTAAAGTCTCTTTTTTTGTTTAAAAATAATAAAAATGTTATACTTACCTGCTCTGTGCAGTGGTTTTGTACAGAGAAACCCAGATTCTCTTGTTGGGTCCCCCTCAGGCGCTCCAGGCCCCTCACTCCTGCTAAGTGCCCAAACAGCAAGCATCTTGTGCTATATCACTGGATTGAGATGGGGTTCATGAGAGTATTAGGGGGCTAAGGGGGGGATAAAGAACCTTCTACCTTTAGAACCACTTTAAGTGGCCAAAACATGCATTATGCTGTAAATTATATCATCAGTCCCAAGAATGTACAGGATAACTAAAAGTTTCCAATAACAGTGCTTCCCAGTGCAGCAATGAAGAACATGATGCATCAACTTGTGCAAATCCTCCCTAATTTAGCACTCACCAGAAAGCTAAAATAAATTCGACTATTGAAGTAATCCAGCTTCACGGAGCCTCCACAGTATCCTCTTCAATTTAGATAGCATGCAGAGTCCTATATGAGAGATGCTCACCACATGGAGCCCAGAGTATGATATATAGGGCCTGATTTACTATGCTCTGTGCGCTGCGCTGGTTCATGCGTTAATTAGTACTCCGGGTGGAGGCTTAATTGGGCGCATGAACCAGCGTAGCAGCCGGCGCATTGAAACTAATATGTAAAGCCGCGCCGAACTCCCTATAGAAGTCTATGGGAGAAATCAAAAGTGTTCATTTTAAAGGCTAATCTGCAAGTTTTGTCCTAAAAAGTGTTTGGGGACCTCAGTCCTGCCCCAGGGAACATGTATCAATGCTTTTTTTATTTTTTAAAACGGCCGTTTTTTCGGGAGCAGTGAAATTAATAATTCTTAAAGTGAAACAATAAAAGTGAAATATTCCTTTAAATTTCGTACCTAGGGGGGGGTGTAATGTCAGCATGTGAAATAGCGCATTTTTCCCGCACTTAGAACTCCCCCTGCACAAAATGACATTCAGAAGGAAAAAAGTCATTTAAAAATTCACACGCGGCTATAATGAATTGTCGGCTCTGACAATTCTAAAGGGATTCATTCATAAAACAAACAAAAAAATGTGTAGGGGTTCCCCCAAATTAAATTACCAGGCCCTTCAGGTCTGGAATGGATATTAAGGGGAACCCCGCCGTAAAAAACAAAAAAAAAAAAGACGTGCGGTTCCCGGCAAATATCCATTCCAGACCCTTCAGGTCTGGTGTGGATTTTAAGGGGAACTCCACCCCAAATTGAAAAAAAAAATGGCGTGGAGTCCCCCTAAAAATCCACACCAGACCCTTATCCGAGCACGTTGACCTGGCCGGCCGCAGAAAAGAGGGGGGGACAGAGTGCGGCCCCCCCTCTCTCCTGAACCGCACCAGGCCACATGCCCTCAACATGGGGAGGATGTCCCCATGTTGATGGGGACAAGGGTCTCATCCCCACAACCCTTGCCCGGTGGTTGTGGGGGTATGCGGGCGGGAGGTTTATCAGAATCTGGAAGACCCCTTTAACAAAGGGGACCCCCAGATCCTGACCCCCCCCCTGTGTGAAATGGTAATGGGGTACATTGTACCTCTACCATTTCACCCCAAAAAAATGTCAAAGTGTTAAAAATGACAGTAGCCGGTTTTTGACAAATCTTTTAATAAAATCTTCTTTTCTTCTTTCCTTCGGGTTTCTTCCGCTGCTTCTTTCTTCTCGTTCACATCTTGCCCGACGTCTTCTTCTATCTTCTCCGTCCGTCCTTCAGCCTTCTGGTCCCGCATCTTGCCCGTTGTCTTGTCCTGTCTTCTTTTCCGTCCGCCTCCTCGTCCGCATCTTGGGTCTTCTGCGGTGTTCTTCTCGTCCCCGGACCCAGCATTTGAATTTGATTTGGCCGCCGTTTTCCCGCTCCTGGGACCCGCCCCCCTCTGACGCCACAAGTAAACTCCTTAGAAGGTCATGTGCGTCAGAGGGGGGCGGGGTCGCAGAGCGTCACACAGCGGGGGAATTCAATTTCAATCGCGCCGCCCGGAGAAGAAGTTCCCGCCGTGTCACACTCATGTGACCCCGCCCCCCTCTGACGCCACAAGTAAACTCCTTAGAAGGTCATGTGCGTCAGAGGGGGGCGGGGTCGCAGAGCGTCACACAGCGGGGGAATTCAATTTCAATCGCGCCGCCCGGAGAAGAAGTTCCCGCCGTGTCACACTCATGTGACCCCGCCCCCCTCTGACGCACATGACCTTCTAAGGAGTTTACTTGTGGCGTCAGAGGGGGGCGGGTCCCAGGAGCGGGAAAACGGCGGCCAAATCAAATTCAAACGCTGGGTCCGGGGACGAGAAGAACACCGCAGAAGACCCAAGATGCGGACGAGGAGGCGGACGGAAAAGAAGACAGGACAAGACAACGGGCAAGATGCGTGACCAGAAGGCTGAAGGACGGACGGAGAAGATAGAAGAAGACGTCGGGCAAGATGTGAACGAGAAGAAAGAAGCAGCGGAAGAAACCCGAAGGAAAGAAGAAAAGAAGATTTTATTAAAAGATTTGTCAAAAACCGGCTACTGTCATTTTTAACACTTTGACATTTTTTTTGGGGTGAAATGGTAGAGGTACAATGTACCCCATTACCATTTCACATAGGGGGGGCCAGGATCTGGGGGTCCCCTTTGTTAAAGGGGTCTTCCAGATTCTGATAAGCCCCCCGCCCGCATACCCCCACAACCACCGGGCAAGGGTTGTGGGGATGAGACCCTTGTCCCCATCAACATGGGGACATCCTCCCCATGTTGAGGGCATGTGGCCTGGTGCGGTTCAGGAGAGGGGGGGGCCGCACTCTGTCCCCCCCTCTTTTCTGCGGCCGGCCAGGTCAACGTGCTCGGATAAGGGTCTGGTGTGGATTTTTAGGGGGACTCCACGCCATTTTTTTTTCAATTTGGGGTGGAGTTCCCCTTAAAATCCACACCAGACCTGAAGGGTCTGGTATGGATATTTGGGGGGACCCCACGCCATTTTTTGGGGGTTTTTTTACGGCGGGGTTCCCCTTAATATCCATTCCAGACCTGAAGGGCCTGGTAATTTAATTTGGAGGGACCCCCTTTTTTTTTTTTTTTTTTTAATGAGCAATGACTCTATTCTTTATAGCCATGAGTACTTTAACCACTTGCCCACCGGGTTAATTCTGGCACTTCTCTCCTTCATGTGAAAATCACAATTTTTTGTCTAGAAAATTAATCAGAACCCCCAAACATTATATATTTTTTTTTAGCAGACATCCTAGGGAATAAAATGGCAGTCATTGCAATACTTTTTGTCACACCGTATTTGCGCAGCGGTCTTACAAGCGCACTTTTTTTGGATAAAAATCACTTTTTTGAATTAAAAAATAAGACAACAATACATTTTGCCCAATTTTTTTATATATTGTGAAAGATAATGTTACGCCGAGTAAAATGATACCCAACATGTCACGCTTAAAAATTGCGCCCGCTCGTGGCATGGCATCAAACCTTTACCCTTTAAAAATCTCGATAGGCGACGTTTAAAAAATTCTACAGGTTGCATTTTTTGAGTTGCAGAGTAGGTCTAGGGCTAGAATTATTGCTCTCACTCTAACGATCGCGGCGATACCTCACTTGTGTGGTTTGAATACCGTTTTCATATGCGGGCGCTACTCGCGTATGCGTTTGCTTCTGTGCGCGAGCTCGTCGGGACGGGGCGCTTTAAAAAATTTTTTGGGGGTTTTCTTATTTATTTTTATTTAGTTTTATAATGTTTTACACTGAAATAAAAAAATAAAAAAAAATGATCAGTTTTCTTCCTATTACAAGGAATGTAAACATCCCTTGTAATACGACTAGTGTGTGACAGGTCCTCTTTATGGAGAGAGGCGGGGTCAATAAGGCTGGAAAGCATGGTATTGAAAAAAAAAATAAAAGTTCTCATGCTTTCAGCTGCAATCATGTTCGTTCACCACAGTGGTGTAGTGTATAGCACTTTGACCTAGCAGCAAAAGAGTCGTTGGTTCGAATCCCGCCCGTGACAGCATCTGCATGGAGTTTGCATGTTCTCCCTGTGCCTGCGTGGGTTTCCTCCCACAATATAAAAACACGCTGTAAATCGGTTCCGGTCTAAATAAGCCCTAATATGCAGTAGTATATTTAGGTTTGGTTCTGCCCTAGGCCTGACTACATATCTGCACCTCCTAATAGAAAAATGACCCACCCCTTCCTGTCAAGGTCACACCCTGTTTTTGTATAACCCCGCCCAGTAATTTTCAGGGGACCCACACACTAGTTCTGGGGGGGCACTGGATTCCCTTAACCACTTCCATACCAGGCACTTACGCACCTTCCCGCCAAGCCAATTTTCAGCTTTCAGCACTGTCGCACTTTGAATGGCAATTGCGCGGTCATACAACACTGTACCCAAACAAAATTGGCGTCCTTTTTTCCCCACAAATAGAGCTTTCTTTTTTTGTTATTTGATCACCTCTGCGATTTTTTTTTTGCGCAACAACTAAAAAAAGACTGCAAATTTTGAAACAAAAAAAAGTTTTTATTTTTTTAGGTTAATTTTTTGGTAAATAAGTTTTTCTCTTTCAATTACGGGCACTGATATGGCGGCACTGATGGGCACCGATGAGATGGCACTGATGGACATCGATGAGGTAGTACTGACGGCACAGATGAGGTGGCATTGATTGGCGGCGCTGCTATGCGGCACTGATGGGCACTCATAGGCGGCACTGATGGGCACTCATGGGCGGCACAGATGGGCGGCACTTATGGGTGGCACTGATGGATACTTATGGGTGGCACAGGTGGGCACTGATAGGTGGGCACTGTGCATGGATGGGCACTGTGGGGTGGCACTGATGGACACTGTGGGGTGGCACTGATTTTCCCAGTCAGTGCCCATTTGTGGGCACTGATTGGCATCTTTTTTCTTATTTTTTATTGCTTTTTGTTTTTTTGTTCTATATTTTTTTTGTTTTTGCACACCCTGGTGGTCCAGGGTGGGCATCCCTGGTGGTCCAGTGTGGTGATCCGAGGGGGGGCTGCGCTGATAAACAATCAGCGCGAACGCCCCCTGTCAGGAGAGCCGCCGATCGGCTCTCCTATACTCGCGTCTGTCAGACGCGAGTGAGGAAGAGCCATCGATGGCTCTTCCTGTTTACATCGTGATCAGCCGTGATTGGACACGGCTGATCACGTGGTAAAGAGTCTCCGTCTCCGTGAGAGACTCTTTACTGAGATCAGACTGACACCCCGCATCACCGATCGCCGCACTGCGTGCCCCCACGGGCGCGTGCGGCATGAAATCCTGCAGGACGTCCTGTCAGGATTGTGTAACCACTTCCCGGACGTAAATCGGCCATAGGCTGGGCGGGAAGTGGTTAATTTGCATAGTTTTTCTCTCACTTCCTGTTTGGCTATGGGGCAGGAAGTGAAGGCAAATCTCCCCAATTGGACACAGATAATACAAAATAAACTGACAGGGCCTATAACCCTCCCTCACTCTATCCAAAATTAAAGAAAATAAAACTTGTTGATTATAGTTCTTGTCAGGGGCGGACTGACCATTGAGTCACTCGGGCACTGCCCAAGGGCCCCATGCCACTAGGGGGCCCCATCCGGGTTGCCAGGCTCAGTAAAACCAGGGACAGTATGTAAAAATCTGTGTTTTTTTTAGATCTGTCCCCGATATGTCCGAAAATGACATGCTTTTAATGTGAATATCCCAAGATTTTAGCTGCCCGCCTCTGCACTACCTCCTGGCATGGTGGTCATCTGTAAGCCAGAGGGGCCCCATAATCTTCTATTGCCCAGGGGCCCCATGAGTTGTCAGTCCGCCCCTGGTTGTAGTTTAAGCACAAATTTCATAGAGTTTTATTGAGAGCCCCAAAAAATATAACCATGCCAATAGGCCAGGATAGAGCGTTGCTAATATGTAGGAATGTGTGTGTTAGAGCACCCCACCCAATGTTAACTAAAAAATTATTAATTTGCAAATAAGTATTATCTGCTCATTTTTTGGGGATGTCTGCACCCCTGATAGTGACAACATTTGTGAGGTGTCTTCACCCTTTCTAATTCATTCACTTCCTGTCACATAGCCAAACAGGAAGTGAGGGTAAAACCTTACTAATATCTTTTCTTGGGGACACAGAGATCAAGCTAAATAGTTTCCCATTATGTAAATTGCACTCTAGCATTTTGCTGTGTACACCCCAAATTATTAGGGATCTTGGACTTTGGGGTCCATTGACTAAAGGCAAATCCACTTTGCACTACAAGTGCAAAGCAAGGAAGAAAGAAAACAAAACAACTTTGCTTCTACAGGATTGGATGTTAAAACCATCAGTGCTTCCTCTCTGATTTTCAGCAACTATGCTTGTACTGCAGAGTGGCTTTGCCTTTAATAAACCCCAAACTAAATAATCATTTGGGGCAGGGATCCTCAAACTACGGCCCTCCAGCTGTTTTAGAACTACACATCCCATGAGGCCTTGTAATGCACTGACATTCACAGACATGACTAGGCATGATGGGAATTGTAGTTCCTGAACAACTGGAGGGCCGTAGTTTGAAGACCCATGATTTGGGGTGTACACAGCAGTGCTGGAGTGCAATTTGCTTAATGGGGACACTAGTTAGATTGACCTGTGTCCCCAAGAAATGACACTGGTAGGGTTTTAACCTCACTTCCTGTTCAGCTGTGTGACAGGAAGTGAAGCCAATTTTAAGAAAAGGGACACAAAGCTCAACACAAAAATAAAAAAACACAAAGCAGGGGTTCTAACACTCACTTGGCTTCCCTCAAACACCCACAATTTGAATAGGATTGCCTTGCGCTAGATTTAAGCACAGTGCTGTAAATCAGCACGTCAAGCCTGTCCACCAATAGCAAACCCCCCCCACAGGCCATGTTTGCAGGTTTTCCTTCATCTTGCACATGTGCTTTAAAATACAGTCTGGACAGCAATTCTTGATAAGAGAAATCCCCAAAACATGTCCTGTCGGGGGTACTTGAGGGCTGAGGACCACTGCAGAATAAATAAAATACTTACCAGTTTTTGTCTTTAAAGTCAGGGAGAATAAACATGGCAAACATTTCATGATTACACACCAGGAAAGAAGCTTAGACAAAAATCACACATAATTTGTTAGGCCCAAACCTAGTTCAGCTGCAGCTGTCAACATATGTAGCATGAAAAAGTAACAAAAGACAAACTTAACAATTTTAAAGTAATTTTTATTGGTCAACAAAACAAGGAAAGCAAAAAAAGACTAACAAACAAAAATACATTTCAAAATTCTAAATAACCATAGCTTTACACATTTTTCATAAAATAAGGCCACATAGACAAATACATCAAAGTGAACATCATTTAAAAATAAACCAAAACCATTGGCAAAATAAAACAAAACCCATGCAACAAACCACATTTGTGTTTAGCACCAGCATTTCTGCCAGCCTGCCCCTTCTGAGGGCAGCTGAGGACTGATCGATCCAAGCTTTTTATAACAGTGCTAGTAATGAAGCAATTGAAATCACATGACCAAATTGCAGTCTCTAGTTTGGGTGAGCTTGTAATTGGGCACACCTGCAATTAATCCAAACCACGCTCTATGAGCATCCAATGAGTGTTTTTCACCTTTTAAAAAGAAAGGATATTTTTTTTCTAAGTGTTTGAGCATGCTCAGTTCATCACACATGTAGGAACCAAGCTGCAATGGAATGAGAGCTTTTTTTTTTTTGGTTTCCCCTGATCTGATGCTTTCCAGCCTGAAGGGGAGGTGTTAAAGACAGAAGTAAACACGCACATTTAATAATCTATTTGTGTGAAAAAAAAGGTTGCCAATTTTGTTTGGGAGCCACGTCGCACGACTGCGCAATTGTCAGTTAAAGCGACGCCGTGCCGAATCACAAAAACTTGCCCGGTCATTGACCAGAAATATGGTCCGGGCTCAAGTGGTTAAAAATTAACAAAACACAAAAGTGAGCCCAATTTTTGGGGATAATGTGAAAGATGATGTTACACTGAGTAAATAGATACCTTACATGTCACGCTTTACTATTGGAAACACTCCTGCAATGGGGCCAAAATGAATTCCGTGAATATCCCCATAGGCAACCTTTTTCTTTTTTTTCCAGGTTACCAGTTTATAGTTACAAAGAAGGTCTAGTGGTAAAAGTATTGCTCTCGCTCTAACGCACGCGTCAATACCTCACATGTGTGGTTTGAACAATGTTTATATATGTGGGCGGGACTTGCGTAAGTCCCGCCCACATATGTAAAAATTATTTTTACTTTTTGCTATAATAAATATCCCCAAAAATATATATTCAAAAAACTAAAAAACCCCTCAGTTTAGGCCGATACGTATTCTACATCTTTTTGGTTCCAAAAAATCGCAAATAGCGTTTAGTGTTTGGTTTTTGCAAAAGTTATAGCGTCTACAAATTTTTTTTTTTTTGTTGTTTTAATTAGTTATTGGGGCGATCAGCGATTTTTATCGGTACTGCGACATTATGGCGGACACATCGAACACTTTTTTGGAACCATTGGCATTTTTCTAGCAATCAGTGCTGTAAAAAATGCATTGCTTACTCAAAAAATGCCACTGGCAGGGAAGGGGTTAACACTAGGTGCGAGGGAGGGGTTAAATATGTTCCCTGGGTGTGTTCTAACTGTAGGGGGGGGGACTGACATGTGTAAATGACAGATCGCTGTTCATGAAGGGGAACTCCAGACCAAAAAAAAAGTCTGGTGCCACACCCGCGGTAATTGATTGGGGAGTGGACGTGCTGCAGGAGTGCTCTCTGACTTCCAGGAGCTATGGAGGCTGTAAGCCCAGGGGTTGGCCCTAGTCCCCAGCCTGTGCCTAGGATTATACCAGCGGTGAGGTCTGATGCAATTTCGGCAGCAGTGGAGAGTTTGAAACCTAATGATGTGGATATTCTCTTCCTGGAGGCCCAGGGGAGGACTAGTTGGCAGAGACCCGGGCCAGCAGAGAGGCCTGAACAGACTGAGGACCGTATCCTGTTTGTCCATGAAGCCATGGACAGGATCGTGACCTATCTGGAGATGGTGCATAGCGAATTGGCCCGGCTGAGGACTGCAAGGGATTTGGTCGGTCAAAGCAGACGGAGGGGGTACCGGCAGAGTATTTTGACGCTCAAGGCGACCCTCAGTGAACATGTTGCAGTGATGAACAGTGTGTCTAGTGCGGCTGATACAAGTTTCCCTGCATTGGAGGAATGGTTTCACCGTTTGGCGGTTGCTAGTCGCAAAGGTAGCCAAGCTGTTCGTCGTTCCCAACCTGGAGTGTCAACTTCTCCTCAACCAGCAGGGGGCGCACAGTCCGGAGGTCTGGCCGGAGCTCCCGCGATCGCCGCGGAACCGGAAGTAGCGGGTCCGATGGCCGCCGAGGATGCAGTGGAGTGTGCGATGGAAGTCGGAGCTACGGAGGACAATGCTATGACGGGTGGAGCCGCGAGCGGGAGCGGGACTATTGCTGTGGATACCGCAGGAGGTGAGATACCCGTTGCTGCCTTTGTTATGGACTCTCAGGGTGGAGGTGCGGTGGCTGCGGGTGAGGTGGCTGCTGGAGTGCCGCTGCCCATGATTGGACTGCCTCAGGCTGGTGATGTGTCTACTGCTGTTCCCCCCCCTGATCCACCGGCCTCTGTGTCCCCAGCCTTGACACCCCAGGCTGTGGCAATGACCCCCCAGCGGGCTGAGTGGGGTGGCTGTGAACCGGGTGTTACATCTTGCTCGGATTTCACTATAAACTCCATTAGGCTGCTGGAGGGAGAGCCAGACAGAATGGATCAGAGCGCTGTTATCCAGGACATTGTTTTGCCCCTAGGGGCCTCAGAGGGTCTAGGTCAACCCCAAATGGGTCAAATAGGTGGTGCAGGGACCCCTCTGGTGGTCAGTATTTCTACCGAGGGTACTCCTGGCAATGATGCTTCTGCTGAGCCTGCTGAACCTATGATCCCGGGGGATGACCAGAGTACAGTTATGAATATGTCAGTTATGGAAAATGTTATATTGAATGCTGGTCAACCCCAAATGGGTCAATCTGGTGGTGCAGGGACCCCTCTGGTGGTTAACACTTTTACTGAGGGTACTCCTGGCAATGATGCTCCTGCTGAGCCTGCTGAACCTGTGATCCCCGGGAATGACCAGAGTACTGTTATGTCATCAAATGCGGTTATAAGGAATGTTATAGGATGTGCTATTGGTAATAATGTGGTGAATGCTGTGGTGTCCCCTGTTTCCCCAGTTGTTCCTGTCCCCCTCCCTAGAAGAAGGAACCCCCCGGGTTCACTCTCTGGTCCCTCCCCCCCTGTTTCCCCCCCTCCTCCTGGTTCCCCCCTTGCCCCCTCCTTGTCCCCCCCTCACATCAGTGGGTCCCAGGAAGCAGGGGTGATGGCCGCTTTAAAAGCTGGCAGATCCTTTGCTGATGTCACTGGTGGTCGGGTACAGCTTGGGCGCTTTTATGATGCCCATGGCACCATGACCTTCAGGGGCTCGGTGCCAGCTGCCACTAGGGTGGCGGGTATTGAGAGGAAGAGGCGCAATGTGGTTCAGTTGCGGTGGCAGGGAGATCCTGGTCGTGCTCCGGGGAGGGATGCAGTGGTGGATATGGTGCTGGCGCTCGGTTTCGAGGCGCCGGATATTTTTGCCATTATCCACCCTGCAGGCTCCCCGGAGTATGACGTGAGCTTCACCACTCCTGTGTTAATGGAGAGTTTTATTTCCAAGCGGGAGGTGGTGAGGACTCAGGTAGCATGGAAGCCATTCAAATTGATCTCTCTGTCTAGGCAAGAGGAGATAAAGAAGGTTACGATTCTGGTCAGAAATGAATCTATACCTGTTGAAGATATTGTCACCTGGTTGGGGCGTTATGGCCAAATAGTGTCCCCACCAAAAAAGGACTTGGACTCTAAGGGTATTTGGACGGGAGGCTGGTCTGTCCCAGTGAAACTCAAACGTGCAGGCCTGTCTGTAACCCACATACCATCGTCAGGGTATATTGGGAGGGACAGGATCTTGGCTTTTTACATGGGACAGCCGAAACTCTGTTTCAAATGTAGTAGTCCTTTGCACTTAAGTGCAAGCTGTAAGATGTCTCGCTGCTCAAAGTGTAACGAGGTGGGGCACCTGGCGGATGGGTGCAATAAGATACAATGCAATCTGTGTGGGGTGTTGGGACACACTTTCAGTCGCTGCCCTGCGGCTTTTCGGACGCCTGATGCGTCTGGAGGGTCTGGTGGGCCTGTGCCTCCAACCACTGTACCAACTGTTTCCCTTCCCCCACTTCAGCTTGCCGGTGCTTTGCCAGTTCAAGCCCAGATGTTTGTGATAGGCTCCAGAGATTTGGAGTCTTCATCAGACAAGGGAGTGACTCCAAAGCCTGGTTGTTCCAGGGATTCTCTCCCTAAACAGGATCCTATTAAAAAAGTGTCCCAGAAGGGTAAAATAAGATTGGTTCAGGAGCCTGGGGAGGTGTGGCGTCCTCCACAAAATCAGGATTCGCAACCCATCCCTACTTGGACCCAAGTTGGGGTGGATGTGGACGTTGGCCAACTTTCGGAGTCTGACTCCCCAGATGCTGCCCCGATTCGTAAAGGGAGAAGGAGGAAAAAAGCAGTTAAAAAAGCTTCCCAGTCTGAAGTAAAACCATCTGCCCAACCACCTACCCAACCACCTACCCAGCCACTTGCCCAATCTCCTATCCAGCCAGATAAAATGAGCAAGGGCAATATGTGGGTGACTGTGGGTAAGAAAGGCTCTAAGCCTACTGTGTTACCAAGCTCCGGTTCTGGTCCTGGCCCAGGCGTTGTTCCCCCAAGTCCAGGGGCTGGGGTGCCTAGTGGTACTCAGGCCCATGCATCCCTTGTAATACCTGTGCAAAATATGTTTGCAGCCCTGGATCCCGTGGGGGATCCCGGTGAGGGGATGGATACTGGGGTGAGTGTTGGAAATTAATAAATAGAATTGGAAAAAAAAAAAAAAAGAGGAAAAATTTAAAAATATATAATATTTTTCTTGCATATGTTAAATGTGTTATAAGTTTGTCTTTTGAAAGTTAGTAGTATTGTGTTGGTGTTAATATATTGAGTAGTGATCAGTGTTATAATATTGTAAAGATGGATTATGTCATTTTGTGTTTATGGCCAAATGTGGCATGTTTTTGTATATCTGTTTCTTTTGGAATGTATGGTAGCAGTCTTTTAATAAAAATTTCCAGACCCCCCCAAAAAAAAATAAGGTGGGTTCCCTCCAGGTGCATACCAGGCTCTTAGGCTTGGTCTGGAACATAAGGGGTTAAACCCGCGCAAAAAAAAAAAGCGTGGGGGTCACCCCCAAGATCCAAACCAAGCACTTATCCCAGGCACGCAGTCTGGTCAGACAGGAATGGGGGTGGGGACGAGCGAGCGCCCCCCTCCCTCCTGAGACATACCAGACCACATGCCCTCAACATGGGGGAGTGTGTGCTGTGGGGGAGGGGGGCACTGCCCCCCCACCCCAAAGCACTCTTGCCCCCATGTCGATAGGGACAAGAGCCTCTTCCCGACAACCCTGGCCGTTGGTTGTCGGGGTATGCGGGCGGAGAGCTTATCAGAATCTGAGAGACCCCTTTAATAAAGGGGTCCCCAGATTCCGGCCCCCCACCCTATGTGAATGAGTATGGGGTACATCGTACCTCTACCCATTCACATGGGGGAAATGTAAAGTAAAAAAAACACCACACAGAATAAAATATTTTATTAATCTGCTCCGGAGCCCCCCCTTTCTTCTTTAGCTCTCTTAGAAGGGGGGGTTTCTTCACTCCCGATCTTCCGCCGGGACCCTGGGCTTCGGTTATTTCTGCCGGGGGAGGGCGCCATCCCTCGGTCCTCTCCGGAGCCTTCCGCCGGATGCCCCCACCCCATTTAAGCTCTTTTTCATTAGGGAGGGGCATCCGGACTTCGGGGTCTTCTGCCGGGGGATGGCGCCTATCCCCCGGTCTTTCCGGTGCCTTCCGCCAGGGTTCCGGTCTTCCTGGTCTTCTGCCGGGGGTGCGCCAACTCCCCGGTCTTTTCTCTTCTGTCTTCTCTGCTCCCTCTTCTGCCTGGCTCCCCCGCGGAGCCAGGGCTTTCTTCCGTCTTCTTTCTTCTCTCTTCCTTCTTCTGCCTGTCTCCTCCGGGAGCACAGGGCTTGTCTCCGCTGTCTTCTTCCTTCTCTTCCATTCGATGTTGACACGACGAGGTTCCGCGCTGACATGCCGTGTCAGCGGCGGGCATGGACTTATATAGGGTAATGCCACCATGTGACCTCAACCCATGTGACATCACATTCCCTGGGCATGATGGGAATGTGATGTCACATGGGTTGAGGTCACATGGTGGCATTGCCCTATATAAGTCCATGCCCACTGCTCAGACGGCATTCCAGCGCCGGACCTCGTCGTGTCAACATCCAATGGAAGAGAAGGAAGAAGACAGCGGAGACAAGCCCTGGGCTCCCGGAGGAGACAGGCAGAAGAAGGAAGAGAGAAGAAAGAAGACGGAAGAAAGCCCTGGCTCCGCGGGGGAGCCAGGCAGAAGAGGGAGCAGAGAAGACAGAAGAGAAAAGACCGGGGAGTTGGCGCACCCCCGGCAGAAGACCAGGAAGACCGGAACCCTGGCGGAAGGCACCGGAAAGACCGGGGGATAGGCGCCATCCCCCGGCAGAAGACCCCGAAGTCCGGATGCCCCTCCCTAATGAAAAAGAGCTTAAATGGGGTGGGGGCATCCGGCGGAAGGCTCCGGAGAGGACCGAGGGATGGCGCCCTCCCCCGGCAGAAATCACCGAAGCCCAGGGTCCCGGCGGAAGATCTGGAGAGAAGAAACCCCCCCTTCTAAGAGAGCTAAAGAAGAAAGGGGGGGCTCCGGAGCAGATTAATAAAATATTTTATTCTGTGTGGTGTTTTATTTTACTTTACATTTCCCCCATGTGAATGGGTAGAGGTACGATGTACCCCATACTCATTCACATAGGGTGGGGGGCCGGCATCTGGGGCCCCCCTTATTAAAGGGAGCTCGCAGATTCCGATTAGCCCCGCCCGCATACCCCGACAACCAATGGCAAGGGTTGTCGGGAAGAGGCTCTTGTCCCTATCGACATGGGGGCAAGAGTGCTGTGGGGTGGGGGGGCAGTGCCCCCCTCCCCCACAGCACACACTCCCCCATGTTGAGGGCATGCGGTCTGGTACGGCTCAGGAGGGGGGGGGGCGCTCGCTCGTCCCCTCCCCCATTCCTGTCCGGGCCAGACTGCATGCTTGGGATGAGGGCTTGGTTTGGATCTGGGGGGGACCCCCGCGCCGAATCGGCGCGGGTTTAACCCCTCACGTTCCGGACCAAGCCTAAGAGCCTAATGTAGCCCTGAAGGGGGACCCGCGCCGATTTCAAGTTTGAAATTTGGCGCCGAGTTCCCCTTCAGGGCTGAAAACAGCTCGGAGATTCCCGTGCGCCGCGTCACGCAGCGCATTCACGGGTTCGCCGCTTGGTATTTACCAAGATTTTCACGGCGTACTGACAAGGCGCACGGGAATCCCTGACTTTTCTCTCTGCACATGCCCAGTATGCAAATGAACCTCCCGAGGTTCAGGCGCACTGTGCAAGCGTACGGGGATCTGTTTTCAAAAAACACTTTCCCTTTCAATTCGGCCCGCCAAACACTTTAAAACACATGTCACTTCACTTCCCCTGCATCCCCCCACCTCCCCCCCTAATAAACTCCCGCCCAAACCCCCGCAATTTACAGTTTAATGTGCCGTGCGCCAGGTCTGTACTGGTGCACAATGCACCCTCTCCTGGGCGCACGGAGCACATTAGTAACTAGGGAAATACACTGCACTAGCAGCGTATTTCTTTAGTAAATGGCCAAACGGCTGCTACTCCTGCTTTTACTCCATGAGTCATGGAGTAAAGGCTTGGTAAATCAGGCCCATAGTGTAGTATGTATTTGGCATTAAGAGTAGCTTTAAAAACCAACATAAAATCCACATGCAATTTACAAACAAATGCGGCCAAACTTACTAAGATGGCCGCAGATCCAGGCCCACGAAACAATGGTGTGATGTCAGCATGTAAGGCTCCACCCGACACATTTTGTGTGCATGCGTGTCCTCAGGGGATATGCCAACAGGAAGCATCATTCTTGGAAACGTTTCATTTATGTCGTCCTGGACATTTATTGGACTGATGATATATTTAACAGCATAAGCACTTTTTGGGCACCTGAGAGGCACTCTATGGGCCAGATTCACAGCGGAGATACGACGGAGTATCTCAGATACTCCGTCGTATCTCTCAGAGTATCTATTCGACTGATTCATAGAATCAGTTACGCATAGATATCCCTAAGATCCGACAGGTGTAATTGTTTTACATTGTCGGATCTTAGGATGCAGTACCGCGGCCGCCGCTGGGGGGAGTTTGCGTCGTAAACCAGCGTCGGGTATGCAAATTAGGAGTTACGGTGATCCACAACGGATTTTCGCGTTCGCTACGACGCCGCTAGTCTAGTTTCCCGTCGCAAAGTTAGTTGTCGTTTTTGGTGCCTTAACTTTACACAGCAAAGGTATTGCTGTATAAAGTATGGCCGTCGTTCTGTGTCGAAATTTAAAAATTCACGTCGTTTGCGTAAGCCGTCCGGGAATACGGAATTACGCTACGCGCGTCGCCGTTCGAAAAAATGATGTCACTGCGCGCAAAGCACGGCGGGAATTTCGAAACGGAGCATGCGCAGTAGGTCCGGCGCGGGAGTGCGCCTAATTTGAATGGCACACGCCCATTTAAATTACGCGGGCTTACGCCGGAGGCCGCCGGTGTAGTTTTCATCGCAAGTGCTTTGTGAATCAGGCACTTGCGATGAAAACTTGCGGCGGTGTAACATATCTACGATACGTTACGCCGCCGCACTTCTACCTGAATCTGGCCCTATATGTTTATACATTTTTGCTTACATAAGTTTGTGATGACGCACGCTGCAATTCCTAGCTTTGGCGATCATACAACGCCCGGTTTTCAATTTTTAATTCTGAATACTTGGCGGTTGTGTAAAGCCAAGCTTTTTATTGATTGTTTTTATTTTTACTTTTATTTCTACAATACCTTTGTATACTTTGTGTGAGTACAATTAAATACAATTTTTTTACTACACCATGGAAGTCTCATTTCCTTTTCTCTGAGGACAGTGGACTCCACGTAGCTGCCCACACTGTGTGTGCACCTTTTCCCAATCGCAAATAGCTGGTTTGAGGAGCCGAGGAGCATAGAAGTCAAGTCCCGAAGATTGGAGTTACATGCTGTGTACTCCTGGAGGGGTGAGTCTTTCTGGTGAGTGGGGACCCATATGTGGGAGCACCGGAACAACTTCGGGATCGTGTATTGCAACATAGGATCACCTATCACTGTGGACCTCTGCACTTTATATGACACAGGAATTTCAAGAGTGTTATGTATATGGGACATTAATCACGCTGGGTGACGGGCTTTTCACCTTATATATATACATATATATACTGTATATTTTATATTCTTTCAGGTTTCTTTTTTCTTTTCTTCTTTTTTCATTTACCATACCACTTCTAGGTACACCTGGAGAATTTTTGGAATTTGTTTTTTGCTGGCCTAGGGCACTATATGTCAGTACATATTTATCCTACATCACATGGTTTATCCAGATTTATTTTATATTTAATTTTATATTACATTTATGTAAGATTCTTATTTAATATAGGATATTGCACTTTTTGTACACATTGTACACGTGTATCACATTGTTTTGGTGACATTTGATAATATTATATATAATACGACACAGGCACTTGAATATTGCTCACATTGCTTATGGATGTGCTTATTACATAGTTTTTTCAATGCACTGCTGAGTATATGATATTCAGTAACACACTTTGGTAATTTTAGTCACCACCACCTACTTATTTCTGTTTTTCCCTCTCTTCCCCTCCTTGTCTGTAAGGGGAGGCAGCGTCATTACCCCCATTCTCCAATTTTTTCATAATATTCAGATGTATTTTGTGGATATAGTTTTGGGTGTGTTTTTTATGCACTTTATATAAATTTTTCCTTATCTCTTTTACGCTTAAGGGTAAAACAAATCTTAATGCTCTTTTGCTTTTTTTATCCTACCTAAAACACACTGACACTGCCACTAACTGCCACTGATACTGATTAAAAAAAAATTATGTCCCATAAAATACTGACCTGACCTTTGCCAATGACGTTGACCCAAACACTAACCCTGACACTGACCTAGATGAAATCTTAATCTAGTTTATTTTTTTATTATTATTATTATTATTATTATTATTATTATTATTATTATTATTATTATTATTATTATTATATACTTTTCTTTCTCTCTCTGCAAGGAAAGAAAGAGAGATATGATGTATCTCTTTCCTCCATTTACAGAGAGAGAAAACACAGGGGTGGTTTTCACAGTGACTGATCACTGTGGTAGCCAATCAGAGGCTATCACAGCCATCAGTTCCAAGTCCCAAATATTGATACGGGGCCCATGACTCTCGTGAGACCCCCGCTCTCTGTGCTGACATGGCATGCTCCCAGCACAAAGGGAGGTAAGCAAAAAGAAAAAAGCCCAGTCTGAGGTTACCGTTAAGGGGTTATACATTTAGAGTGTGTAGTTCTATAAACTTTTTTAATGTACTTTATGTATCTATTTTTATGATTTTTTTTATGCACTTATGTATATATTTGTATGAATTCTTTCGTTACGCACTTTATTTTAAGTGCTGCACTGTTCCCCCTAATTTTTTTGCAAACATGCAGGTATATCCACTGAATGTGTAAAATGTGAAAGTGTCTGCGCTGTAGGAAAACTAAACTAGGGACAAGGCAAAGGAGCGGTGGGTGGACGGAAGTCCGTGGATCAGTGGGATAATGAACGTGTAAACACAGTAGAGGTGACCCACAATGAAAGGAAATGGGTGTGGTCTGGCTTGAAAGATGTGGCGAGAAACACATAAAAAACACTTATCACTACTAAGTGAATATTTCTTAAAAGTGAGTGTAGAAAATCAACGTATAGAATGAGCGAGCTCAAATAAAAGTGATGAAAATCTGGTGATCAATGGTGAAAAAACAATTCCAAAAACAAGCGAGGAAATAAAGATTGATGTGTGGTTGAGTATAGTAGATGCCAAACTATAGTGAGTTTATGATGTGTGAACAAGTGGGTCCACACATCGTGCACCCTTTACCAATAGTGAATCAAAAGGCTTACCTCTCTACTCACATATATACTCAGATCAGTCAGTATACCAGCTGATTTTAAAAGGATATTTGCTTGTTTCAAACGTGGTGCATACATGTAAAAGACAGCGATATAGATGTTGTTGCTTTGACTTCTTGCAGACAACAAGGAGGCAAATATTCCACAGTCGGGGGTGGTAAATTGTCCACTTACATGACTTACAATGTTGTATAGGGGGCGTGTGCCTATCTCCACGAGTGCCGGACTCGTATCCCAATCTTCCTACCGCTGCCAGTTTCCTCTCAGCATCGAATGGAGCCGAATGGAGCATCGATGTGACGCGTATTCGTCACATCACGTGACTTCATCAGGGGATCCCCTGATGAAGTCACGTGATGTGACGAATACGCGTCGGGAATACAGAGTACACACCAGGAGCAGTACCTGACGGACAGTGGACGAGCGAGGTGCTCGTAGCTACGGAACCGCCTTGAAACTGCCTTATGTGAGTCTTCACTTTTAAACTTTTGTTTTAATAAATTTATTTTGCCTGGTTCACGCAATGTGCCCCCCCCTCTCCTTTTATTCCTGCACTATTTTTCTCACCACGAGCGGACGGCTCCATTCGATGCTGAGAGGAAACTGGCAGCGGTAGGAAGATTGGGATACGAGTCCGGCACTCGTGGAGATAGGCACACGCCCCCTATACAACATTGTAAGTCGTGTAAGTGGACAATTTACCACCCCCGACTGTGGAATATTTGCCTCCTTGTTGTCTGCAAGAAGTCAAAGCAACAACATCTATATCGCTGTCTTTTACATGTATGCACCACGTTTGAAACAAGCAAATATCCTTTTAAAATCAGCTGGTATACTGACTGATCTGAGTATATATGTGAGTAGAGAGGTAAGCCTTTTGATTCACTATTGGTAAAGGGTGCACGATGTGTGGACCCACTTGTTCACACATCATAAACTCACTATAGTTTGGCATCTACTATACTCAACCACACATCAATCTTTATTTCCTCGCTTGTTTTTGGAATTGTTTTTTCACCATTGATCACCAGATTTTCATCACTTTTATTTGAGCTCGCTCATTCTATACGTTGATTTTCTACACTCACTTTTAAGAAATATTCACTTAGTAGTGATAAGTGTTTTTTATGTGTTTCTCGCCACATCTTTCAAGCCAGACCACACCCATTTCCTTTCATTGTGGGTCACCTCTACTGTGTTTACACGTTCATTATCCCACTGATCCACGGACTTCCGTCCACCCACCGCTCCTTTGCCTTGTCCCTAGTTTAGTTTTCCTACAGCGCAGACACTTTCACATTTTACACATTCAATTTATTTTTTGTCTTGAGAGGACAACACCCCTGTTGTTTGCTGCAGTATCCACGTCCATCCACCCCATTGCCACCCATTTGGCCTACCTTCCCTCACCCATATCCTACACAGCGCAGGAGTCCACCCTATACATTTATATCCACTGAATATTCTTATTCAATAAGTTCCCTAGGACTTGTTCACACAATGCACTGAAAACAATTGTGTCACCGCAATTCGCAGTGATGCAATGTGCAAGTGTTAGCTCAGTACAATTAATTTTCAATGAAACCCTGATGCCTATCCAAAAAGCAGTTGTACTCCAATGTTAGCTTCTCTTGCTGTATTTATTAAACAATCATTGCATAGAAGCATTTTTTTTTTATTGTTTAATAAAGACAGCAAGGGGAGGTAAAAATGGAGTGCGACTCCAATTTTTTAAATTTTTGAATGGTGAATGGAGACAGGCTAAAGGAGTCAGCACTTGGGTTGTCTGTGCAGCAAAAAAGGAGCCGACCTTAAGTGCTGCTGTGGAATTGGGTATGTTTCAATAAAAAGCAACTGTGTTACAATGCATCACAGTACACAACATTGAATGGCATGCATTGAGTGAGCCGGGTTCACATATGTGTGAATTGGATGCCGGTTTTCCCTCGTCCAATTCGCATGACATGCAAGTGTGACCGGCTGTCAATGGAGCCTGTTCACAGGTCAGGTCCGCATTTCAAAAGAGCCCTGTGGATGTTTGGGTTTCAAGTGTGAATTCAGGCAAAAATTCAGACTTGATTCGCACCTGAACCGGTAAACAGGAACGAAACAGACCCCATGCTGGGAACCGGGTGGCACATTTGTGAACCCGGGCTAAGGTTGCATTGCACTGCAAAAGATCAGCAGAACCATTCATTTTAATAGGCATGCTTAACACAACACACCTCAATGCCCTGTGGCACATTGCATTCTGTTGTGAATTTTTTGGGTTGCCAAAAACAAAGTTTTTTAAAAATGTCATTTCAAATGATCGTGTGTGGAGCATTTTTCGGGGGCTGGAAAAACGACAAAAAAAAATTCGAACATGCTCTATTTTCTAACGACGTTTTAAACTATTTCATTTTTCGGGTTGTAAAAAATGATCGTGTGTGGGCTTTAACGACGTGAAAAACCCGTGCATGCTCAGAAGCAAGTTATGAGATGGGAGCGCTCGTTCTGGTAAAACTACCATTCATAATGGAGTAAGCACATTCATCATGCTGTAACAGACAGAAAAGCGTGAATCGTCTTTTACAAACACAAAATCAGCAAAAGCAGCCCCAAGGGTGGCGTCATCCGCATGAAACTTCCCCTTTATTGTGCCGTTGTACGTGTTGTACGTCACCGCACTTTGCTAGAGCATTTTATTTTCACTATCGTGTGGAGGCAACGTCGCTTTAATGATGAAGTTGAAAAAAACTTTGTTTTTTCTAGAGGCTGAAAAACATTGTTTTTTACAACCCGAAAAATGATTGTGTGTACACGGCATTAGATGTATAACATTTTCATAGCCTTTTTTTTTTTTGATAAATGAACCTGTAATTTGTTTAGGAGTAAACATACAGTTCTGACTTCCACTACAACACATATTTTTTCCTTATAATCTATTGCCAAAATGTTCATGCTTTATTTAATACTTGTAGTGGTCACTCTTTTCATGCGCTCCAGCAATTGAAGCATTTGTTATATATCTATAATTAACAAACAGCCTGTTAAGAATTATCACAGGGTCACTATTATGAGAATATCATATGACATGCTGAACAGATGACTGAGGTAATTAAGCTAGATGTCTTGGCAAATGAGAAAGCACAATGAATGTGTTGGCATAATGTTTCTGTGCCTTACCTAAAATAATCTTGCATAATAAAGATGTGTGTGTGTATATATATATATATATATATATATATATATATATATATATATATATATATATATATATATATATATACATAATCTTTATGGTTGTGAGTATGGATGCAACTTAATTCTTTATTTGTTTTTTGTTAATCCACAGGCTTACTACATTCAGTAATTTATAGTTTTAGAGGGCTTAAGGAGTCATGGAAAAATCATGGACAGAGGATGGGAGATAAAAAACAAAAAAAACAGTTGCCCTAACCACTTAAGCCCTGGATCATTATGCAGCTAAAGGACTAGGCTCCTTTTTGTGATTTGGCACTGCATCTCTTTAACTGACAATTGTGCGACGTGGCTCCCAAACAAATTTGACGTACTTTTTTTCCCACAAATAGAGCTTTCTTTTGGTGGTATCGGCCATTTTTTTTTAGTTAGAAAATTGCTCTTATGATACACTTTGTGCATTTGATCAAATACAAAATACACTACATATTTAGAAAACAAATCTTTAATCCTAATTCCCCATAATATTACCTTATCTTTAACCGTGTGCCTTTTGTACATTATTTCTTATTTTCTTCCTTCCCTCCCTCCCTCCCTTTCCACACCACCTTATTTTTATTCTTTTAGATCTTCATCTTGTCTAATTTTTTCCTTTTCTCTTCTGCTTCTTCTCTTCTTCTCCTCTTCGATGTTGACTCGACGCTCCGTCCCGCTGTAATGGCCGGTGTGCGGTGCGATGCGATTTATATAGGCCTCTTATGACGTCACAGTCCCAGCATACACCGTGCCGTTTTTTTATTTAAAATTTGGCGTGGAGTTCCCCCCTCCTGGAGGCGACCTCAAGTCGTGTTGTGGTCGTGTTGTAATTCATACTCAAGTCGTGTTGAAGTTGCCTCACAAAGTCGTGCTGAAAGTCGTGTTGCCCCTGTGTGAACCGGCTCTGAACATTTTATTGTATCATTAGTTTTAGCCTCTTATTCAAAACAATTATTCTTTCTTGTAGCTTTGTGGAGAGGGAGACCTGAGTCATAACTCCAATTCTACAAGAATTAAAGTGTCAATAAACCCAGACTATAAACAAAAACTCACAATTGCATGCTATATAATAAAGAGTGCATGTTCACAAAGCTACTAAAACATTTATTTTGTGTAGAGTTAAAGTAAATGTAAACGATCACCTTGTAAAACAACCCATTCAGTTTAAAATAGAAATGAAATGCAAAACATTTCTGTATAGATATATATAAAAAAAACATTATAATTACCTTTTTTAAAGTGATAACATACCCTCTGTTCTCAGCTGCTTAAGAGATGAAGGAGGGGAAGCAGCAGCACACTGAGCTAATGTCTGTGCAGTGGGGGCATGTCAGGACAAGTCTGATCATTGGAGGAGAGCATATTGAGTTCCCAGCCTAGGTAGAAAACTGACCACAGTGTTCTATCCTGCTTAGTGTGGTCAATTTATAGGAAAACAGAGGGACTGGCAGGAACACCAGGGATTTCACACAAAGGAAGCAATACAAAGAGAACAGCATATTTTATCATACAAGTACTGTACATGTTACATGGCACATATTAGGAATATGAAGTGTTGGGGTAACAAACCACTTAAATATACTTGGTGGATCCTGCTTTCAGTTGTTCGTCCCATCTCCCAAAATGAAAGCTAGCGCCAATTACCACTGACTCTGCCTACACCATATTAATGCAAAACATACACTGTACATTTAATGTTCAATAAAGATTTAAAGGGAAGCGGTAAACCAGTGTTTTTGATATTTACAGTTTAATTAGAATTTCTCTTCTGAAACTGTGTTTTTTAAGTCATGTGACTGGCACAGCACCAATCATGGCTGTGCAGACACAAACTCATACTGCAGATTTGCTCTGCTGATGTAGAGAGCATGCATCAGCAGAGTAATAGAAGCCCCTCACAATGATCTTTCCCTGCAGATGCCAAAGAACAGAGAAATATTATGTAACCATACAACAGTGCTGCAGGAATAAGCTAATTAAAGGTTTATAAAAAAAAAAATGCAGCGGCATTATATATATATGATTTATGTGAATGAATTATGTCAATTAACACTTTTCTTTTTGGTATTGGTTTAATGCAGGGTTAAAACGCAAAAATTGCAATAAAACATTTCTCAGCAAAAAGAGAGTTACTCTCTAATGTCCAGCTAGTTGTAGGAAGATCTTTTGAATCAGAAGGTGATCATGGCAGTCGCCTCTAGGAGCTGAAAGGTCTCAAGTACAGGTCATGTCGCAAAGTTTTCTACTGGCTTTTAAAAAGAGAGATCAGATTTGACTTTAAAAAAAGAAACCTCATGTACTTACACTCCACATCCTTCTCCTAAATTCCAACAGATTGGCTTTCTACTTAATTACCACACAATGCGTGTTCTGTTAAAAATTAGAGGAACTCCCCCAAAAAAACATTGTTTAAATACTCTCTATCTATCTATCTATCTATCTATCTATCTATCTATCTATCTATCTATCTATCTATCGATCGATCGATCGATAGATAGATAGGGCCAGATCCACAGTGAGAGCACGCCGTCGTATCTACTGATACACCGGCGTACTTTCAAATTTCCCGCGTCGTATCTTTAGTTTGAATCCTCAAACCAAGAAACGACGGCTTATGGGTTTGATCCGACAGGTGTACGGCTTTGTACGCCTTCGGATCGTAGGTGCAATACTTCGGCGCCTGCTGGGTGGAGTTTGCGTTGTTTTCCACGTCGGGTATGCAAATTAGCGATTTACGACGATCCACAAACGTTTTTTTTTTTTTTTTTTTGCGTAAGTCGTCCGTGAATAGGGATGGACGTAACTAAAAAAATGACGTCCTAGCGACGTCATTTTGCACAATGCACGGTGGGAAATTTTGTGACGACGCATGCGCAGTTCATTCGGCGCGGAGACGCGCTTCATTTAAATGAAACCCGCCCAATTTGAAATACGCCGCCAGAAATACACTACGCCGCCGTAACTTATGGCGCAAACTCGCTGAGGATTCGAATATACGCCAGGTAAGGTATGGCGGCGTAGTGTATCTCTGATACGCTGCGCCTAACTAAATGTATGTGGATCTGGCCCATAGATAGATAGATAGATAGATAGATAGATAGATAGATAGATAGATAGATAGATAGATAGATAAATAGATAGATGTAGATCTATCTATCTATCTATCTATCTATCTATCTATCTATATATATATATATATATATATATATATATATATATATAGGTATAGATACTGTATATATATATAGATAGATAGATAGATAGATAGATAGATAGATAGATAGATAGATACTTCCCAAGCATTAGCTGCAGCAATTGATGTTATTAGACTACAAGCTGACAAGTAAACTGTACACTGTTAATACAATTGACAAAAAAAAGAACCTGTTCTGAAGCCAGAACACCCACATGTTCTAGCGTATTTTGTGTTTTATTAAATACCATGCAGAAAAATTAAAAATGCTTCTGGCAGGACTGCTGGGAGGGCATAATCATTATATTTCATGATTCTGTGCAGTAGAGCCTTCCTATTATGCCCTCTATAAGCACTGAATAAGCACTTTAACTACTGAATACACGGTTATACCTTTTTCAATGCTCAGATTCAAGGTCTTTCTACAAGGTAAGGATGTAAGAAACTATGAAAAAAAAATGTTGCTAACATTGAAGCCAGGTGCAGAGGAACAAAGCAAGAATGAAAACTTGGTCTATTCAGATGGTAATTTATGTCTCTTTAGACAGTTACATATTTGAAGATAAACAGTAATGGCATCCATATTTCATTCCTTATAGGGTTATCTCGATCAACCCTTTAATTTATAATTTATTGAATGCCTAAAAGTATAATAGGAAAATAATATAGGTTACATTTTAATAAAATAGCTTGCTTATTAGAGCAAACACATACTGTATATACTTGAGTATAAGCCAAGTTTTTCAGGCCTTTTTTTAGGGCTGAAAATACAATTCTTGGCTTATACTCGAGTCAGTGTACCTTGGGCGTCCATTTTTTAAAACGTGCGGCTTCCTTCTGGTCCCATCCCGTTCTGTGATAGGCGTTTGACACTGTGTTCAGTGTTCCGCCTATCATGTACGTTCTTTCATCCTCGGACTCAGTTTCCCAGCTGACACTGTGTTCAGTGTTCCACCTATCACAGACCTTCTCTTGTCTGAGGATGAAAGAACGTCCATGATTGGCGGAACACTGAACACAGTGTCTGCTGGGAAACCGAGTCCGAGGATGAAATAATGTCCGTGATAGGCGGAACACTGAACACAGTGTCAAACGCCTATCACGGAACGGGACGGGACCAGGAGGAAGCCGCGAGTTTTAAAAAATGGACACCCGCAGCGCAGCCTGTCAAGAATTTCAGGTACGTTGCAATGTGCACAGTGATGTTGTAATAGGCACAGTGAGGGTGGGCACAGTGAGGTTGCAATGGGCACAGTGAGGTTGCAATAGGCACAGTGAGGTTGCAATGGGCACAGTGAGATAATGGGCACAGTGAGGTTGCAATGGGCACAGTGAGGTTGTAATGGGCACAGAGAGGATGGGCACAGTGAGGTTGCAATGGGCACAGTGAGGTTGGGCACAGTGAGGAATGCAAATGGGAATTGTTGAACTTTTCCGCTAACAATTGCTGCTGCATTTTCACTCTAGGCTTATACTTGAGTCAATACATTTTCCCATTTTTTTGTGGAAAAATTATGTGCCTCGGCTTATACTCGGGTCAGCTTATACTCGAGTATATACGGTAAATGTTTTTTTTAAAGCATTAATGACTATTAGCCAGATTCAGAAAGACTGGCTTAACTTTGTGCAGGCGTAGCGTATCGCATTTACGCTACGCTGCTGTAAGTCAGAGAGGCAAGTGCTGTATTCACAAAGCACTTGCGTCCTAAGTTACGGCGGCGTAGCATAAATAGGCCGGCGTAAGCGCGCCTAATTCAAATTGTGAAGAGGTGGGCGTGTTTTATGTAAATAAACCATGACCCCACGTAAATGACGTTTTGAACGAATGGCACATGCGCCGTCCGTGGACGTATCCCAGTGCGCATGCTCCAAATTACACCGCAAGGACTTATTGGTTTCGACGTGAACGTAAATTATGTCCAGCCCCATTCACGGACGACTTACGCAAACGACGTAACATTTTGAAAATTTGACGCGGGACCGACGTCCATACCTAACATTGGCTAGGCCAGCTTTTTGTTGGACTAACTTTACGCCTGAAAACGCCTTACGTAAACGGCGTATCTTTACTGCGATGGGCAAGCGTACGTTCGTGAATAGGCGTATCTCGCTGATTTACGCATTCTAGGCGTATATCAGCGTTCATGCCCCTAGTGGCCGGCCTAAATAGAAAGCTAAGATACGGCGTCGCAGGCCGTCGTATCTTAGCTAGATTTAAGTGTATCTCATTTTGAGAATACACTTAAAGATACAACGGCTTAGATTCAGAGTTACGACGGCATATCTATTGATATGCCGGCTTAACTCTTTCTCAATCTAGCTATATAACTTACTTTAACTAGTATATTGTATTATGGCAATTGAACTTAATAAACTGAAATATGTTCAGCAATGTGCTGCATGTTAATACCTATAATTTTGGTATGATCAGATCAGAACACATGTACATGTCGTAACACAGCATGCTGTAAAGTACATTGACAACCCACAAATGAAAATTAATGAACCAGAAATAATTCATTATATGAGCACACATTCACATTTCTATTTTTTTACCATTAATTAACATGACAATGTTGTCCCCTGTATTTAGTTTTAAATCATATCTGACGCATGAGTTAAATATTGACTAAAATGAACGTTAAAACCAAACAGTTTAATCTCCCTCAAGAAGGGTTGAAATACAGTTTTATAGAGGTAAAATAGAAGCTTACAGGAAGAGATTTTAAATCAATAATCCTTTTAAGAAGAGTAAACCGGACAATTTTATTTGGTTTCACATGCCCTACATCATGCTTGAATGCATATAATGTTAAAGTACATGAAACTATAAATGTGGTTTCATGATTGATATTCTATAAAAATCAGAACTGTAGCATCTAAAAAGAAATGCACGTTACTTGATTAAACCTCTGTTGTTATGTATGTATTTCTTGATGAGGTTTTCCTGAACATAACTTGGTATCATTATCCTAATATGCTGGAGTCTGCTTATAAATTAGCAGAGTAGCAACCAAATGTACCCACACAATATTGCCATCCAATTAAAACATACTCATATGGCATTTTACTTGAAAAAAAAAATGTAAAATAACCTAATAAATCATCACTTTTCAATTATCAGTACTTTTTTTGTTATTAGTCAGCTGCTGTCATCTGTCATTGCTGGCTACAGTAATATGGCAGTGCCATCAGTTCAGGCAAGCTACATAATTAGCAGAAACCTTAATAGGAAAACATGTTTATTTTAGGATCTGGAAGTTATAAGGTGTCTGATTTTTTCCTAACTTGAGACATCCAGAACATTTCCCTTAGTCATGCAGTGGGCTTCTGTTAACGTTATAATTTAATTAATGGGATTTTCCAGTTAAAATTACTACAAAGTTAGAACCCTGCCTCATGTGTGAGTGGATGTGTGAGTACCATATATTGGGTTTCATGCACAATGCTGAATCTAGATGGGGCTCAGGTAAGTATTTAGGGGGGCTGGGGGAATGCTGCACAGAGAAGGTTTCTTACCTTCATGCATAGAATACATAAAGGTAAAAAAAAAACTTGCGTCTTTAGAACCACTTTAAAACCTAAATGCTGTATAGTTTGATAGAGACATGCCTGTAGAGGAGGAGGATCAGGAAGGACTTTTTTTCCCCACTGGAGCAAATTGAATCATACTTTATTGTTTTGTGTTTGTTTTTTTGCCTTCCTCTGGAACATCTGCGGGTACGGGATTGTGTATATGGAGGCTTTCTAAAAAAAAATTCTATTAGTTGAACTAAATAGACCAGTGTCTTTTTTTCAGCTTGATCAACTATTTAATTATGTAACAAATGGGTAGTCCTTATATTACAAGAACAAGAAACAGATAACCATGACAATAAGCAGGTGGTAAATTAGTAGCCATGACAACAAGCAGGCAGTTATTTTAATATGTGGGCAACAAGTAGGCAATTATTTTAATACATGGGACACAAACTGGCTGTGAAGATAATATGCCAGCAAGAAATAGGCAATGGTGACAATATTTAGATAACAATATACAGGTGTTACAAAGTGTTTAGCAGAATAGTTTGTCTCATCATCTGTAACTGTCACTTTTGCTGGGAAGCTTGGCCTGCATGTAAAAGGGAATAAATATGAAGAAAATATGAAAAAAATGATGTCTAATTTGGAGGAAAAATATAAAAAAATGAATTAATGCACTTAATGATATTATTTCACGTGTTAGCGTAATACTGTTGCCAGAATACAATATTTTTGGTATAATGACCTTAATGACCTTTTAATAAGATTGTGCAGAGTAGTGATGCACAAAATGTAATGTTAATTGAGAAATCAAAAATTTTAGTTGACCTGATTCCAGTACATTTTTATCTGATTGGTTGCTATGGATTAATGCCATTTCTACATCTCATCATATTACTCTGAACTTTTTATTGTAGAAGTTGGGAAATGTCTAAACCTGGCCATACATGGTTCAGTTTTTTCGGCAGCAGAAAAAAAACTGAACTAATTCCCATATCCACACATTTGATGTGGAAGCAAGAATCCTGTCTGCTGTGTCACTATATTCTAACATTGGAGGGACTCCCCTGTCTCCCTGCTGTCAGAATACATTGATCAGGGCTGCAGCTTATTGATTGCAGTTCCGATCGAATTTAAATTTTCCATCAATGATGTTTGTTCGAAGTTGATTAATTAAATTCTCATGAATAGGAAGGGCCCTACTTTGATCAAAATTCATCTGGTTCTTGCTAAATTTAGGCAGACTCGCATACCACATAATTGTTGATAGATACAAAGAAAGTTGTACAGTCAGACTGTATTGCATGAGATATTGTAACATTTTCTGATCAGTCAGTCGAAAAGTTTAATTTTAGTTAAATTGTAAGTTAGGCAAAGTGCTCCCAAAAAATAATTATCCTAGAAGCAGATAGTTTAAAACAATAACTAATTCATCAGGTTTATATGGGAAGAAACTATCAGGCATAACATTATAGAATGCAAAATATGTAATCAAAATAGTTCATATCATCAACATACCATGACTCCACCATAGTAATGAAAATAAATAAGATAAGGACCAGTCACATGAGGCATATTTAAAGCCAAACTCCAACCAAACATGTTTTTTGTGTCTATCATTCATTTATCGAATGCTGACAAAGACAAAAACATAAATACATTTTTAAGAGAGTAGAAAATGGATAAAAAAAGTCTGACAATTTTTTTATTCATCTCTGGGCTTTAATCATCTAGTGACAACCTCTTCTTGTACTAGGTACTAGTGTCACAGAAGTGTCATAGGAAAAATCTTTCCAGTGGGATCACAGACTACAATAAAAGAGTAATATAAATTTTAACTCTTGCCTGATTTATCAACAAGTTCTATTTATCCTTGCTCTCCCTTCAAGTGGTTGTTAACCCTTACATATACCCACTGAAGTGACTAGACACAGAGGATACAACGTGATGAAACCAATCCTCCTACATAAGCAATACCTGTTTATCTGCAGCCCTGTGCCCTGTAGAGTCTTGTAAAACTCAGAAATTACACAGAATCTGTCAGCATCTCTTAGCAGCAGAAAGCAGGGGATGGGGATCTGAATTCACACACTGCACAGCTAAGGAATTCGAGCTCTGAGTCCTGATTGGAGGTAAAGGATACATGCGGAGCTATGGCTGTCAATCACAGTCTATATGCTGGAGCTCTCACTTTTTTATTTTGGTGTTGGGAAAAGCTGTCAAAAAGTGACTCAGATAACAAAAGAACGAGGCAGCAAAGGGAAATCACACCCAGAGCTTCAATTTGAGGCAAGTACACAGTATAGAAGAATGGGCTTTGCTCAGATGTCTGAGGTTTACAACCACTTTCACATCCAACACGTATAGTGTGACAGATTCTGTGCTTATATTTAAAAGTAGTGGATGGTGTTTTTTAAGTGAACATATGAATCCAGCACTAAGTTTTGTTTTTTTAGTTAGACTCTAGACATATGATTGTTTTTTACTTTTTCACATACCGTCTCATAGCTTAATAAATGTTGCATTAAGATATCAGTCACATTTTCCAGTCATATGCAGATGAAACAAGTAAATAGGAATTTGTTTTTGACAAATTC
The DNA here is from genome assembly GCF_905171775.1 of Rana temporaria. Taxonomy (NCBI): domain Eukaryota; kingdom Metazoa; phylum Chordata; class Amphibia; order Anura; family Ranidae; genus Rana; species Rana temporaria. The sequence goes on from NC_053490.1 coordinate 175,695,543, forward strand.
AGTTAACTACAATTTGAGTGATTACCACGCTGGTACATTAAGTCTAAATTAAGTGTCCTTTTTGCAGCTGCTAACACTTTATAATTTTTTACCCCCTGTATCAGGAGTATAAATGACAAAAGAATAAAAAGTAATGTTGGTTTTGTGCTACAATACATCTCCCTCGCAAACCCTTAATATTTACTCTCTTATGACTGATGAAAGGTCATATCCCAAAAGCAAACATGTACAAAAATTATAAAAAATATGTTTATAAAAATTAAGTCAAGCTGTACCACAATATCCTGCCTCCAATAGTGTATAAACAAGTTATTCTATTGCAATATATAGAAGCATAGAAAACCTTCAGTATATAAACCATATTAAAAAATCATATAAAAAGCAAATTTGTATGATCATTCTCTGTGCTACAATGTACCTCCCTCATGTTGTGTTAAAACGTGCCTCAATTATGTACCTCTATAATTATGCATAGTGCATATATATAAAATATCATATAAAAACACGCTAAATATTTAAAGGAAATTAAAGACTGATTTGATCATGCAGTTCATAAAAAGTTTATTAACAATCTCGTGTGCAAAAATTATCTTCAAAAACGTGCTCAGGAATAAAATGCTTATTCCCACACATGTCCCCATGATAAGCTAGGACTTTCGAGTATAACTAAAGGCAAAACTTTTGCTTTTTCATTTTAGGCAGAGTGAAGAGGGATTATAATCCCTATAAGTTCTTTACTGCTGCCTGTTACCCCCGTTAGGGAGATTCATCCTCTCTAGGTGCCATATTTACCATTATCACTTAAAGTAAACAAAAATCTAAAATTTTGGGCTGTTCATGGAAAAAATATAGGGGGACACTAGCTCTGGTCACTGGTGACAGGGTTATAACCCTTGCTTACTCTGTTCAAAATGAAACAAAAGCTGTGTCTAGTGTTCTAATTTTACTATTCTCTTTTAAGTAAATTTCCCAATCATAATAGTTGAAACAAAAAGTAGCTATCCATGTTCTGATAACAGTAAAAGGCTTGAAAGTCAGATATGGATTAGGAAATACCAATATATTTACATGTAATAGTTATTTTTTGCAAGCTTTATTTAGATAAATGTGTAAAAAGAAATAAAACAACTTAAGGTCTTTTTTTAGAAAACATTAAACTGTGTTCCAACTAGTTAAGTAAGATACATGTTGCAGCTTATGCAGTGCTCTAAATTATTAGGCCCCAAAGGAAAAATATAAAACAAGGCTACCTAACCTAACAAGCACATAGAAAAACATATTCTCTTTAAGCTTGCTGAAAATGGATGATAAGAAGTTTCCAGACAAATACACATCAGTTATCTTTTCTTACCACAAGAAGTATGCACTTACTTCCAGGTAAATAGTGATATCAACATTCTGTCAGCAGGCAGAAAAATGATGTTCTGTCTTCCACAGTGATACTATATTTCCAGCCATTTATTCAAATATGGTTACACACAATTGCTAAAATAAATTGCAGCTCTGACTCAAAGTTTGGTAGCAGTGCTTTGGTGTTTGTAATACGACATTCAAAAATAAGAAGCTGGAATACATATGTTACATGCTTATATTAATGCTTAAATGCAAGGTGTGGGTTAGAGGTTTCAGCTGTGATTCATATGATCTGCACTGAAGGTTTATTAAGGCTCATGATTTGGATTAGGAATACTAATAATGACATGTTTATGCATAATAACTCTAATGTGATATCATTAGAGACTGCAACACTGTGGGCTGATTTGCAAAATATATATATATATATATATATAAAAAAAAAGGTCACATGAAGCAGCACAAATACACTTTTTACCAATCATGCATTGCACTGCATTGGGAAACACAGTGTCAGACTGTTAGAATTTTTTTACATTGACTGTATGCCACACTGTAATAATTTTAATTGATGTTCATTACATTGTACTGATTTATTTTTTCTGAAAATAAACTTAAACTTGAATGAAAAAAAAAAGAAATTCTTTACATAGCCCTACAGAACAGTCCACATGGGCTTTGCTGCTTAACTGCAGACAGGAAACAGAAAATGTATTTTACAGAGAAAAGACATAAGGTTTACAAAAGATGCAGCTAAAAACTTATATATGCAGCTAAAAATGTATATATATAAACATCTATTAGGCGCAGTTGTGTGCATTCTTGTACAATTGCGGCTCTGCCATTGTGAAGCGTAATAAATACCTGGACCTCCTTCTTTGCTGCAGATGCGCCAGTGTCAAGCTTGAGGCAAGTGCACAATGCTTTAGTAAATTAAATCCAGTGGGGATCTCAGGATGGCATCTATGAGCTGCAAAAAGAGGATAAAGGGAGCCCACGGGATGTCTTCAGTGGCAATGATAGTTGGGGAGACCTGAGGACCTAGAAATTGGAGAATGTGCAAAGAGTTTCCCTACAAAATAAAAGATCTGTCTGACTCAAAATAGTTTTTATCGCAAAGAGCTGGGCATTGAGATATATCCATGAGAGGTGTCACAAAGACAGAAAAAAAGCAGTAGGATTTAATGTCATTAGTAAATGTGTCTTATGACAGACTCTAAAGCCCTGTACACACGATCGGATATCTGATGAAATCTAATCCGATGGATTTTGTCTTCGGATATCCGATGAAGCTGGCTTTCATCAGTCTTGCATACACACTATCAGACTAAATTCAGACCGTGCCAAAACGCAGTGACGTAAAACACCATGACGAGCCGAAAAAAATTAAGTTCAATGCTTCCGAGCATGCATCGACTTGATTCTGAGCATGCATGGATTTTTCTCTGATGGAGTTCCACACAGACGATCGGATTTTTTTATCGTTTTTTTTATCCATAGGAAAAATTTAAAACATGTTCTATTGTTTAACACCGATGGAAAAAAGACCGATGGGGCCCACACACAATCGGTTTGTCCGATGAAAACAGTCCATCGGTCTGTTTTTCATTGGACAAACAAATCGTGTGTACGCGGCTTAAGAGGTGGAAGAAAAAAAGTGCACGTCATAGAAAAATGCTAAGAAGATCTAGATAGCTGGACTGGATTAAAAAACCTACAGGTATGTGGTGTTTCTGAGACTGTTAGTGATATTGACAGGTGTTTTTTAAACTATTTGTGGAAAAGATGCCAGACAGAATGAGATCTGATGGGGCACAGTAAGCTTTATTCTGATCCAACTATGTTAAAAGATGTGATTATGAATCTCCATAACAGGTGACAAAAAAAAGCTTTGTTTAACCACTTCAATATAGGTCAATTGCAGCCCTTTTTGGCAAGGTCAATTTGTATCTTTCAGTGCCAACGCAATTTTAATTTACATACTGTCACCAGTGCAGTACTGCAGTCATCATATAACTGGTTTTATCAGGGACACTGAATGGTGACAGTATGTAAAATAAAATAAAAACATTTTTTATTTGTTTTATTTTTTATTATATGTTTTTTTCGTCTTCTTTTTTTTAGGATTTTTTTTTTTACACTCTGTGACCAGAGCCATAAGGTGGTCCCAAAATAACACTATACTACTTTGGCGAAGTGGTCAGGACTTTTTTTTTTTGTACACAATGTGATTGCTTACAGAATTTTTACTGAATAAAATTGATTCATTCAGTGTATATTGTTGTGATTAACTGTGATTGGCCACAGCTAACCACATGGTACATATGGGCTGTGAGTGGCCTTGTCTGTACTATTTAATCACTTTGACCAATCATAGCTAACAACACAATTGTACACAATGAATGGCATGAAAGAAAGCCATCCAATGTTAACAATTGTCATGTGTTCTGCTGTGATTGGTTACAGCGATCACATGGTGCTGGCAGTGGGATGGTACACTAATCAGTAATCATCTGTGTCCAGTGGACACAACCAGTGACAGATAGTTCTGCAGCTCGGCCTGTGGGACATTGAATGTCCCACCCAGCCATCTTTTTACAATAGGCTAGGCAGGAAGTGGTTAAACAAACCAAGACTCAAGTAACTACCAACCTCTCCCTGAATATCCTGATAGAAAAAAAAAAAACAATTACACCAGATACAACGAGGGACAATAATAGCAGATATAAATTTGGTATCCAATTTTGCCTTAAAATGGTTAATATCTCACAAAATGTTATTGAATATTCATGGAAATGGAAGGCCAGTATTGTTTTTTTTTTAACTGTCTAAATTCACTCTTCACAGTCTTTCCAACGCTGTCAAGGTGCTAGTATCATTAAACCTGAAAAGATTAGGGCATCACAGATATGCGTCCCAATATTGACCTAAATGCTCCAGATTACTAATTACTTATTTACAAGCAGCTGGGATTTTTCCCATTAAGCTGTGTGAAGATCCTAACAAAGTTTTAGATATTTTATTTTGGTTTGACACTCCAGTCTTAGATGCTTCTTTTATATAAATCTTTTCAGTTATAGGATTCTTATGATTGCTATTTATTATTACATGAATTTGTCTGAAACAAAAAATGTTGCTGAACTCGGTTTATGGTGTAAATGACAACAGGTCATCATTTTGCCATATTTTTTTAATAACATGTCAAATGTTAATAAAATTGATTACATGTTAACATAGGGGAGTACTTGCACATTTAATACTTGAGCATTGGATAACCGTTTTGTAAGCATTTGTCAACATTCTTTGGCTAAAAGGCTCTTTGCAAAGCAGGAACAAAAATTGTCTCTGGACAGCCGCACTCTGAACAAATTTTAGCCTTTATTAAAAGAAGGACAGCACTACAAGTCACAGTAAAATAAAATAAAAACCTGACCGCTGATGCGTTTGACTAATCACTAGTTTCAGTGCGAAACGTGTCAGAAGTCAGGTTTTTATTTTATTTTGCTGTGACTTGTAAAGCTGTCCTTCTTTTAAAAAACTATCTAATAAATATTCCAATCGCACACCTTCCTGGGGAAACGGCTCATAAATACAAAAATGGGTGCTGAAGCGATCACCAGCTGGGTACTGGAACAATCAACCACATGGACATATTCGCCAGCACACTACAGATCGTATATAACATTTTAATGCACAGAAAACATCACAAGAGGTGCAACGTTTCGAGGCCACGCAGGACCTCTTCTTTTAATAAAGGCTACAATTTGTTCAGAGTGCGGCTGTCCAGAGACAATTTTTGTTCCTGCTTTGCTAAGGGCATTGCCTGCACCTGAGTTATCTGCAATGGAGGATATTCATCTGGGTTCCCACCTGGAGCGGCTACTCCCTTTTCCCTAAAAGAAAAACAAAGAATACCCCCTCAAGGGTGGGACTTTTAAAGTGACACAAACACATAATTTGTAGAAAAAATAAATAACAGTTTTATTTAAATGAGGACATCAAATGTGTCCTGAACTGGATAAAAACCACATGCAAGTGGTATACAGATCCTACTTGAATGTAACAATAAACAAACATAAGACTATATCAAATCCAACCCGACAGCCATTTCGGTATCTGTGATCCTTCTTCAAGGGGTATTTACAGATGATTATTGGGTCAAAAAGTTACATGTCTATTAAAAAAGAGATATACATATACAGTATTACAGATAAAAACAAACTTTTACATTATTTACAGTTCAAGATAGTTGCAGTTGTTTACATAAAGGGAGAGAGATACGAGACAGAGAGAGAGCAATGCATATATATTTTATATAGAGGTAAGCTGTATTACTTACAGCAAAAGGGATCTGTGGAACATCTCCCGTCTCAGCATCAAACACACCTCAAAGGAACAAAGAATTTTGTAGAGATAATAATCTCTAATGTTCACAAAAAGAAGATAGCCAACCAAACAAAGGTCCTTCCCTGAAACAAACAAACAAACAAAAAAAAGGGGGGGGGGAGAAGGGGAAAAAACAAACAAAAAGGGGAGGAGAGAGAGAGGGAAAAAAGGTTTTGCGTCAATTATGAATGAACGCTCACTTGCGAGGTAAAACGTAAGGCAACAAGAATAATTATATACATATAGATGTCTGGAAACTTACCATACATAGAAATCCCCAAGTGGGGTGTCACTGCAGGGAAACCAAACGTAGGTCAACATACAGTAGACCTCCACCAGTACTCCTCAAAGTCAGGAGAAGAAAAAATATATAAATATAAAAGGCTTTATAAAGGCCGCCAGATTCGCGGGCGGATGTGCGCGGCGGGCGTCCTGCGTCATGACGTAATCGCGTCATGACGCTAACGTGATGCAATCGCGGTAAACAGGACGCAACCCGCATTGATGTGAAAATAGCAGTCAAACGCGGTGACCACATATGGAACATTAAGGAAAACAGGAAACACCCTATAATGGAAGAAAAAACATCCTTTCAATGTAGGATGAGACAGATTGTACAATTAGTAATACTTTCCCTAAAAGGCTCTTTGCCAAGTAATTGGATTGATTACTTGGTATTAACACTGGGAAGATTTTACCCAATTGCCTATGTTTTTTTTCTTAATTCCTGTTATATAAGGAGCAAAGCAAAGGGACTTATCAGTTACTCATACAGTATGTGTTGAATAATTAAAAATAAAAAAACTCTTGGTATAAATTACAAACATGCACATCAAGTTTTCCAGAAGCCCCCTAAGGAAACCTGTAACCAAATCATAAAACCTATTGAACATATTTATTGGATCTTAATTGCAGAATATGCAAATTACAACATAATTGTATCCACAATATCATTGATGGGATGCCCATTGCTCTATGTCTCTTTTATGATATTAGCATATTAGCAAGTGAAGCAGCGATATATATATATATATATATATATATATATATATATATATATATATATATATACTGTATATACTCAAGTATAAGCTGAGTTTTTCAGCACATTGAAAATGCTCCCCTCGGCTTATACTCGAGTCACCTTTTTGCGCATAATCTCCCGGACTTTGGGGACCCGGTACCGGCCAGCCATAGGTCCCCTAGCCCCACTCTTCCTCTACAAGTGTGCAAAGTTTTTTGTCCGGAGGACCTATGGCCGGGGAGCACCGATTTTTCAAACACAGGCACCCCTTCTATAGACTCCCATGTTAAACGGTAATTTCTTTGGTGACTTTGGGAACCCGATACCGGCCAGTCCCCTGGACCCCATATGTAGCACAAATGTAGCCCCACTCTTCCTCTACAAGTGTGCAAAGTTTGTTGTCTGGGGGACCTATGGCTGGGGAGTACAGATTTTTTAAATCTGGGCACCCCTTCCATAGACTCCCATGTTAAACGTCAGTCTAGTCATGGACACAGTGAGGCATGGGCATAGTGAGGCATGGGCACAGTGAGACATGGGCACAGTGAGGCATGGACACAGTAAGGCATGGACACAGTGAGGCATGGACACAGTGAGGCATGGACACAGTGAGGCATGTACACAGTGAGGCATGCACATGGACACAGTGAGGCACAGTAAGGCATGCAGAAGTATACCCTAGGCTTATACTTGAGTCAATATGTTTTCCCATTGAAAATTTATTGAATTTATGCACCATTTAAATATATGCACTTTTTATATGTTATGATATTTTCTTTGATCATCTAGGGCCAGATTCACAAAAGAGATACTCCGTCGTATCTCTCAGAGTATCTATGCGACTGATTCATAGATATCCCTTAGATCCGACAGGTGTAATGGACTTACACTGTCGGTTCTTAGGATGCAATACCGCGGCCGCCGCTGGGGGGAGTTTGCGTCGTAAACCAGCGTCAGGTATGCAAATTAGGAGTTACGGCGATCCACAAAGGTTTTTCCCGTCGTTACGTTGTCGCAAGTGTTAGATTTCCATCGCAAAGATAGGGCACCTTTAATATGGTGTAAAAGTACTCCACCATGTTAAAGTATGCCCATCTTTCCCGCGTCGCTTTTGAATTTTTTCTGAATTTTTTCTTTTTCCCGGCGTAAGTGCGTTGATCACGTCGCGATTCTCAAAACGTCGGCGCAAATTTCGCGCAAAGCACACTGGGAAATTAGCGATGGGAGCATGCGCAGTACGTCCGGCGCGGGAGCGCGCCTAATTTAAATGGTACCCGCCCCATTTGAATTGGGCCGCCTTGCGCCGGACGTGTTTACGATACACCGCCGCAAATTTCCAGGTAAGTGCTTTGTGGATCGGGCACTAAATCTGAAATGTATATTTAATGCTGCTTCACTTTATTGCTATTATTCTATTGGTGCTGGTGACACTATAGGAGTTCAGTAGCAATAAACATATGTATTACACTTTCAATTATATTTATTCAACACTTTGAGTAGCGCACAAGTACCCCCCCCCCTTTTTCTGTATTAATTTCTCTTTCTCACAAAATGCAAGTTACTATGGGCCAGATTCAGGTACAAATACGTTCCGCTGCGGCGGTGTAACGTATCCCATTTACGTTACATCGCCGCAGGTTTACAGCGTAAGTGCCTGATTCACAAAGCTCTTACCTGTAAACTTGCGGCGGTGTAACGTAAATCCGCTTGGAGCAAGCCCGCCTAATTCAAATGGGGAGGGTACCATTTAAATTAGGCGCATTCCCGTGCCAAACGTACTGCGCATGCTCCGTCCATCAAATTACCCGACGTGCATTGCGCTAAATGACGTCTCAAGGACATCATTGGTTTCGACGTTAACGTAAATGGCATCCAGCTCCATTCACGGACGACTTACGCAAACGATAATTTTAAAATTTTGACGTGGGAACGACGGGCATACTTAACATTGGCTAGTCCACCTAGAGGGCAGCCTTAGTTTTACACAGCGTAGCTCGACGGAAACAACGTAAATTTAGAGCGACGGGTAAAGCATACGTTCGTGAATCGCCGTAACTAGTCATTTGCATATTCTACGCCGACCGCAATGGAATCGCCACCTAGCAGCCGGCCTAGAATTGCTTTCTAATTCTAAGATCCGACGGTGTAAGTCAATTACATCTGTCGGATCTTAGGGCTATCTATGCGTAACTGATTCTATGAATCAGCCGCATAGTTACGACGGGCGGATCACAGAGATACGACGGCGTATCAGGAGATACGCCGTCGTATCTCTTTTGTGAATCTGGCCCTATGAGACTTTGTTGGGATTGTTGCTATGATAAGTTAATGTGTTATTATTAAGTTGTGACATATATTTCAGAGGAATAAGGCCTTAGGCCTAGGAAACACAAAGAGAACTGGGCACCCCATCAATGATACTGTGGATGAATGATGTTGTTTTATGCATAATCTGCAATTAAGATGCAACAATAAGGGGTTTCTGGAGAACTGTGATGCACTGTTTTATAACTATTTTATTCAAAATTGTAATACAATTATTGATTTTTATTTAAATAATCTGTTGATTGATTCAAGAAATATCAGTATCCAAAAAGTAATTTTTCTTTGTCCTATGTATGGTGTTACCAATTGATTGGGCTGTTGGTGCTATACTTACCCCTAGCGTTGGTGGTCAGGCACTATAGTTGGCTCTGTTTTTCACCTATAACAGCCCCCCTTTCCTTATAAGGCAGGCAGGCCCAACAGTATGCAGTTGCCCTCAGGTCTTATACACAGTGCTATAGTGTGCTACCACCTGGGGAGGTGCAGGCAGGCAGAGTTCAGAGAGTAGTCCAACTTCCAATCCGAGGTTGATAAGGAAATCCAAACTAGTAGGCTGGGCGGGGATCATATGAAGGCAAAGGTCAAGGCAAAGGAATAAGGCAGGCAAACATTGAGCTTGAAGTATGTGTTGCAAATACTATAACAAGCATGACACTAAGGGCTTGGCAGGCTTAAAACAGGTTTAGTCTCCACTCTGTGACTGTGTCTATATCAAACACCCTGCAGGTGGACAGTTAAACAGGCTGTGAGAATTTCAACCAAAACCAGGATGCTGAAATTAGTCCAGCTGTTCCCATGAAGGCGTACCTTAGTTTCTGAGTCAGGCGAATAGATACGACAGCGCATATTTGCACTTATACGGCAATTAATATTTATTGTTCATGTATCTTTTCAATTGGCAATTGTTGGTGTTATCTATGTATGTAACAATTTTACTTTACGCATGTAAACAATTTTTCTTGAATAAATTATATACTATTAATTACTGTTATCTTTACTGGCGTAAACGTTACCCACTTCATTTAAAGTCCCGGGGCGAATCCTTTTGTTTTGACTATATGCAAATTATTGGACATAACAAGGTATGGGGGCTCGGGTACTGCCCTGGGGGACATGAATCAATGCAGAAAATGTTTTTTAATAAGATTGTTTTTAAAGGAGAATTTATTTTAATTATGCTTAAAATAAAACAATAAAAATGAAAAATTCCTGGCGACCTGGCTGCTTGATGGCCATCTGATTACAGAACTCCACTCGGCTGCCAGAGAATACAGCAACTCCCAGAGCCTCACCACATACAAATGTGACAAGTTTTACTCCCAGAGCTTTGAGCAATCACCAGCTATGCCCCGCAGGAGAAAGAAAGTGTTGCCGCTCTGCAAGCTGGAAAGCTTCCTCTATTTAGCTTCTGCCAAAATGGCACTGGTGATGGCTCCCACCAAAGGCCCAAGGCTGCCTCGGACCGGGCTGTGGAACCCCACACTCTCCCCGGGAAGCACCAGGCTCCCTGGGAGCTCCCAAGCTAGCCCAACCACCTCAGGAAGATCTGCACTCTATTCTATGCATTAATAGGGACGAGCTTTATGTTTTACACAGCGTAGCTCGACGGAAACAACGCATACGGAAACAACGCACAGCGCATATTTGCACTTATACGGCGTATCTGGAGATACGTTGGCGCAAGTGCTTTGTGAATCCGGGCCATATACTTTTTCATCCTAGGTACAGTGTTACACACCCCTGAAGAGCAAGCTGGATCTTGCGAAACTAGTCTAGTCGGGTAGTACGATGCCCGTGTACTCTGTCCAATATTATACTTGTGTATTAATATTTATTGTTCATGTATCTTTTCAATTGGCAATTGTTGGTGTTATCTATGTATGTAACAATTTTACTTTATGCATGTAAACAATTTTTCTTGAATAAATTATATACTATTAATTACTGTTATCTTTACTGGCGTAAACGTTACCCACTTCATTTAAAGTCCCGGGGCGAATCCTTTTGTTTTGACTATATGCAAATTATTGGACATAACAAGGTATGGGGGCTCGGGTACTGCCCTGGGGGACATGAATCAATGCAGAAAATGTTTTTTAATAAGATTGTTTTTAAAGGAGAATTTATTTTAATTAAGCTTAAAATAAAACAATAAAAATGAAAAATTCCTGGCGACCTGGCTGCTTGATGGCCATCTGATTACAGAGCTCCACTCGGCTGCCAGAGAATACAGCAACTCCCAGAGCCTCACCACATACAAATGTGACAAGTTTTACTCCCACAGCTTTGAGCAATCACCAGCTATGCCCCGCAGGAGAAAGAAAGTGTTGCCGCTCTGCAAGCTGGAAAGCTTCCTCTATTTAGCTTCTGCCAAAATGGCACTGGTGATGGCTCCCACCAAAGGCCCAAGGCTGCCTCGGACCGGGCTGTGGAACCCCACACTCTCCCTGGGAAGCACCAGGCTCCCTGGGAGCTCCCAAGCTAGCCCAACCACCTCAGGAAGATCTGCACTCTATTCTATGCATTAATAGGGACGAGCTTTATGTTCGGGTCGAACATGAGTTGGACTCGAACATCGGGTATTCACCCGTTCGTCGAAAAACGAACATTATGTTGCGTATGCACCAAATTTGATCGCTGTGTAATGCCCCATAATGCACTGCGTGATTGCAGTGCATTGCTGTATGATGATTGGCCAAAGCATGCACCTTACGAATCCCCAGGTCTCCCTATCCAATGCCCATAAAGTCCTCACTCACTTCAGTAATATCTCATAGTATAAGGTAAATGTTTCTAAATTGTTAACCCTGAATCTAAATGTCCCCATACACACTAGGAAGGTTTTACAAAACCAATTTCCTTACTCCTGGGCGGCAGATGGAATACCCTATGTGGGAATTATCTTATCACCAAAAGTATCGACTCTAGGACACGCTAACTATAAATACTTTATCTGTAAATTTACTAAGGAATGCCAACAGTTTTCAAAAGTCAACCTTTTGTGGTCTGGTCATCTAGACTCCTACAAAATGATGGTGTTCCCACAATTATTACTTATGGTCGTGGCCCTCTGACCGAGAGAGATGTGGATCACATAAACATGTGACAAGACTTACAACATAAATAGACCTAAAGTGTGCCTTGGTGGTCTGGTCAGTATGCCAAGAAAAGGGGGCATACCCAAGGTAAGTAATGGGTAGTTAATTGAAGAAGAATATGCTGAGAAGTGCCCTGAAAAAAGGGCAGGGCGGGAGGGTGTCGAATGCGATTGAATGCGTAGACTCACGGACATGAGGTGAGCTGGGAAGAGTTGGCCCAGTTACGTGTAGTACCGCACACTGAACCAACAAAGAGCATGTGTGAGTGGGCTGCTTAAATACCCTCCGGGCTCCTCCCATATACTCAGGCCACCATCATGGCCTTCTAATTTATGGTCGTGGCCCTCTGACCAAAAGAGATGTGGATCACATAAACACGCGACAAGACTTACAACATGAATAGACCTGAAGTGTGCCTTGGTGGTCTGGTCAGTATGCCAAGAAAAGGGGGCAAAAGACTCAGATAGGGAAATAGCGTTTATTGATTTCTTGTATTTATTGAGCCAGCTTGGTAAAGGCTTGTGCCATTTCTTCCTGAGGATTTGGGATGTATGTGGCAAAACAAGCAGACTTCCATCAGCCTAGTATCTTGATTATGTGGTCTGGTACTCCCTGTTGGGAGGCAGCTGAGGCTGCTCTAATTCGGAAAGGAATGTCCCGAGAACTGACTGGGGTTTGAAGCCCAATTTGCTTAGGAGGATTCTGACATGCTTGACAAACTGGCTGCCACTCAGGGAGCTGGTTTAGAAAGGGTAGCAATGAGCTACCATCAGATTTGCTGGGTAGATGGAGCAGTAGTAGGTCGAGCACCATCACTGGGCATCAGGCGTTGTTAGTCTGAAACAGGTTGATGTCAACCCCCGGGGCTGGTTTGTTGCTTTAGCAGACTGTGAGAGTGTAGTGGTTCGAAAGTGAGTCGGGTGATGTCGGAGCAGTGTCTGACTGCCGGAGCCGCTGACTGTAAATTCACTAGGTCGCAGAGAACCGTAGAAGGCCTGGTAGTTGGCTGTTTGGATGACTAGGCTGGGCAAAGCCCTAAAAGGGGAACGAGTAAGGATTTCAGACATGTCCCTAAAGAGGGCACTCTTGAAAGGTAGGTGCTTGCCCCTGGATACAGGTTGGTGCTTCTGTATGCCCTGTAGGAGGAACTTGACTGCGTGAGCTCTAGAATACTGACGGTTTACTGGGGTCCTGCAGGGACAGGAAATGCTGGACACCATCTAGGCATAGCGTAATAGTATTGTGAGAAAGGGTCAGCTGCGTGTTGCAATACGATATGAAGGCTAAGACGTGTCTAAAGTCGCCTATTGCTGCTCCAGGGCAAGGGGCCAAAAATTTGCGGTTAGTGTTCCAAGCAGTGCGATAGGCCTTCAGTGTGTTGCGTGCCAAAGAGTGGTTAATAAGCTGGGTTTCGTTGGCGAGATGCGACTTCAGTTCATCATCAGCAATGAGCAGGGTGGGACAGGGATAGTTGATGGGTTCACAAATGCTGTAGGGATCAGTAAAACTCGACGAGTGTTAAGCAGAGCAGGAGGATCAAGCGTCTGCCATGTACCACTGAATGCATGTGCCTCCATGCTTCAGGTTATTTTCTGTGCCAGTTTTAGAACATTAGTTCCAAAATGTTTTTAAATAACTGGATAGTAAATGGAAGTCAGTAGCATGTATGCAAACAGGTTCCTTGACATAGGTGTGCACAGCCTATTACATTAGAGTGTGCACCCCAAAGCTCAAACAAACATGCGTATATATACTATGCCCTATATGGCAGTAGGGCAATGAACAGTGGCAGTAGAACAGTTGATGGTGTCAGTGGGCAGGGACTGTTGTCAGTAGTTTATTTGTATTATTTTTATTATTATTACTTTTAAAAAAAAAATAATTATTTTTTCAAATTTGTTTTTTCATAAATTTTTTATTATTTTCTTTTAGAAAAAAACATTGGGGGGCTTTGGTGAGATATCAGGGGCCTAAACAGACCCCTGATATCTCACTTTTTAGACAGAGAAAAGGGGCTGAGACCAGAGATTCCAGAGTCCCTTTCTCTGCAGCCAAGCAGCAGGGGGAATCTGTGCAGCACAGGGTGATTAGGGTGTGCCTGGGCACACCCTGTGCGCATGCCTATGTTCCTTGATTTACATCAAGTAAATTTAATGTAAACTTAAATTTTCTGAGAATTTATCTTAAACAGTTTGAATTAACAAAATTACGGATACAATTTAATGTCATAATGCTGAAAAAATAAAGAAAATATTATACCTATAAAACTTTAAATCTGTGTTTTTTTTTAACAAGTCTACATAAAGTATATTTATACAGTATTCAGTATTCATTATGACTGTTCAAAATAATTACAATGTTATTGATTTAACAATACTTTGAAATGCTGATTTATAGACAAGGGCCCAGATTCAAGAAGCACTTGCGTCCGCGCAAGTGCTTACTTGCTCCGGTGTAACGAGTGCTCCTGATTCAGGAACCTCGTTACACCGACTGCAGCCTAAGATATGACAGGCATAAGCCTCCTTATGCCGTCATATCTTTGGCTGCATTCTTGCGTTGGCCGCTAGGGGGCGCGGCCATTATGATCTGTGTATAGTATGCAAATTGCATACTAACACCGATTCACAAAAGTTGCGCGGGCCCTGCGCACGCAAGGTACAGAGTTTCCGTACGGCGACTTTAGCATAAGGCTGCTCCTACTCATAGTAGGCGCAGCCAATGCTAAAGTATAGTCACCCTTCCCACTCGTGAAATTAGAATTTCACGTTGTTTACGTAAGTGATTCGTGAATGGCGCTGGACGCCATTCACGTTCACTTAGAAGCAAATGACGTCCTTGCGACGTCATTTGCCGCAATGCACGTCAGGAAAGTTTCCCGACGGAGCATGCGCTGTTCGCTCGGCGCGGGAGCGCACCTAATTTAAATGATTCCCGCCCCCGGCGGGATCATTTACATTAGGCGCCCTTACGCAGGGCAAATTAGCATAGCGCCTGCGCAATTTACGGAGCTACTGCTCCGTGAATCGCGGGCAAATCTAAATATTTGCGTGGGCGCAGAGCAAAAATCGTTGCCCTTTGCCCACGCAAATATTGCGCGGCTCTACCTGAATCTGGGCCAAGATGTGCTATTCCTGCAGTAATGAACCATGTATAAAAAGTGTTTGGGATGTACAGAGAGTACATTCTGAATGACAGGATTTTGACAGGTGGCAATTCTGTTTTAGGTGCCACATCTCACTGGCAAAGATTTTTCACTAGTTGTCATCCTTGAATGTGATCAAAACCTGTGTGACTCGTGTTTAATAACTTATAACAATATTATCATGTCATTCTCAGTCTGCTTGCTAAATGTTATCCACAAGAAAATGGGTACTCGTAGGTGATAGTAACTGCAAAACTTTTGCCTGCATAAAACAAATTAAAATAAATCATCTAATAAAGAAGAGATACTGATAATAATGTATGCGTAAAAATTCCATACAAACAGTATTCTGAATGGCAACCATATAGCTCAGCTCAAAAGAGCCTGAAGGGCAAAAAAAAAAAAAAACATCTGCACATGCCCACAGTAAACATATCCATCTAAATATGTCCACAATGAAAATATAGATAAAAGAATAGCCTAATTACTTTGCATACCGAGGACAACAATGACTCTTCATAATGCAAGGAAAAACAGTAGGATTGGTTCTCTTTCTGAGGATTCAAACATAGCCACAAATAAAATAGTACTTTTGGATACACATCTCAGTTCCTCGGTTAGTGAAACCTTTCTGAAAGCCAATCATTAAGATCTTCAGAGCGTTCAACCAAGACCTTTGCCTTGATCCTCGATAAACTTGACAGCCTCTTTCATAAATCAGTGGACCAAATGTTAAAGAAAGTCACAGAAAATTAAATTGTTTAGACAGTGCAACTTTGATGATGAAAGGAATGGAGAGTGGTTGGGCAAGAAATGTTTAGTGATAAGGGGGGGGGGGGGTGGTAAGAAGAGATGAGGTACTATCAGTACATCTGTATAAATGGGAGTGGCAGCACCATTTGTACCACCACTATTGTGATAAATCATGTCCAAAAGAAACCAGGCCACCTGGAGACACACTGGGGCCAGATAGACATGTCAATCATGTGCGGAGCTTGTCTTCTTAGAATATTCATGTGTTTAGAGTGGCCCCAGTATAACATTTCCTAGTGATGACACATCATCCTAACAGTGGATGTTTGTCAGTTGTAGGGATTTGGAGCAATGTATTTTTACAATACCAGGAATAATGTTGTATCTAGCACTGTCTAGCATCTTCATATATATATATATATATATATATATATATATATATTTATATATATATATATATATATATATATATATATATATATATATATATAGAGAGAGAGAGAGAGAGAGAGAGAGAGAGAGAGAGAGAGAGAGATATTTATCTATCTATCTATCTATCTATGTGTAGCGATGACATTCTTGTATATTGATGTGTGTTTGCATACTTTAATACAAAGTCTATGGACATTGCTATGTTTAAGTATTTTGAGCCACCTAGTGACCAAATACTGGTAATGCAGAGAGATGTTTTGTTTAGTATTTTGGTTGCCTTGGAGACGAGGGGACACAGGGGAAAACAATCCCGGTTGTTGGGGCAAGTGATGAGAGGGTGCCCGAGGGAC
The DNA here is from genome assembly GCF_905171775.1 of Rana temporaria. Taxonomy (NCBI): domain Eukaryota; kingdom Metazoa; phylum Chordata; class Amphibia; order Anura; family Ranidae; genus Rana; species Rana temporaria. Next base: position 175,712,409 of record NC_053490.1, read on the forward strand.
AGTGGTCGGATTGCAGAGACCGAGAGACACTCATCCGAGCATCGGAGAACCGGATCGATCCAGCGGAGCTGAACGGAGCTGACGGAGAAGCAAGTTGCAGTCACAGGACCCTGAACAAAAGTTACTACCCGGAGCTCCGATCCAGTGGGTGAGCGGGTCACGACCCACATTTTGCTAAGTTTACACGCAGTTAGACCCATATACCGGCCTCACTGGGATTTATAGTTCCACAGAGGAGCAGAGAAACTGACACTGAGAAGGCTTGAGGCCTATCTAATTTGATGTTTCAAGCGATTTTAAAATAGTTGTTGCAGTTACACTAGGAGCATTTTCACTTCAAATTTGACTCATCAAAACTGTGGATTACAAATCACAAGGAATTACTTTAGCTAGCGAAGAAAAGAAGATCCAAGACCAAGTACTTTAAGTGAGATCTCACGCATAGCTTATAAAGTGGAGGGAGCTCCCAGGTATAAACCTATGTTAATGTATACTGTTTTCAAATAGCTTATGTTTAAATCAATTGTGCTGTCGTCTTACGTTGGGATGACAGCACAATTACTGTAATCACTTATTTGCATATTTCACAGTAAAATATATCTCTGGTTAAGAATCCAGTTGTTGTGGCGTACTGTTTTTCTCACTCCAAGTGCAATCAGTGGATCCTGGGGACATAATACAGGTATTTTGTATTGTCTTACATTGTATTGTATTGCATTGCATTGCATCACAGCTGTGCCAAGGGGATTGAGCCAAAGTAGTGGGGGTTTATTGGTAGAGTGCAGGCCCAAATTAAACCAGCAGCTCCTTCAGGGGTCAGTGCTATATATATATATATATATATATATATATATATATATATATATATATATATATACTGTATTTATTGTCGTATAACACTTACTTATTTACCCTGAAAATACAGAGTAAACTGTGCCTGAGTGTTATACGCAGGGGGCTGTGAACATTTTTATTCCTGAAACTTCACTCTTAAAGTTAGGGTGCGTGTTATACGCCTTTGTGTGTTATACGCCGATAAATACGATATATATTTATATATATATATATATATATATATCTACAAATATTTTAATTATATCAGATTTTAGAATTTGATAATAAAAGCCATTGATGACATTTTAACATTTGCATTAGGTCATCTCTTAGGCCCCGTACACACGACCGAACATGTCTGCTGAAACTGGTCCGCGGACCAGTTTCAGCAGACATGTTCGGTCGTGTGTAGGCCCGAGCAGACAGGATTCCAGCATACATTTGCCCGCCGGGCCTTTTTCCAGCGGGCAAATATTTCTGGACTTGTTTTAAAACAGCCCGCTGGAATCCTGTCCGCTCGGACATGTTCGGTCGTCTGTACAGACCTACCGTACATGTCCGAGCGCCCGCCATCCCTCGCATGCGTCGAATGACTTTGACGCATGCGTGGAAGCATTGAACTGGCAGGGCCGCCCACGTCGCCGCGTCATCGTCGCGGCGACGGCGCGGCCACGCCCTGCGTATTGTTTACGCGCGGATTTCTGTATGATGGTGAGTACAGCCACCATACAGAAATCCCCAGGCAGACATGTACGGTGAAAACGGTTCGGCGGACCGGTTTCATCGTACATGTTTGGTCGTCTGTACACGGCCTTAGAGTCCCATTTCTGGGGGATTATTCACACATTTATTTGAGGAATGTTGACAACACTTTTCCTGAATATGCCTATTGCCTAAAGTGGTTCTAAAGGCTGAAGGTTTATTACCTCCATGCACTCTATGCATACAGGTTAAAAACCTTCTTTGTACAGTGCCAATCCTTACCTGGGCTCTCTCCAATCCATTTTTACAATAGGACAGTGTGGGGGGGGGGGGGCAGTGTCTCTATGTGTCTTATGTACGAATAGAGTAGTGGCTCAGGAGCAAGCATGCAGCGGTGCTCCCAGGGAAAGCAGTATTCTTTGGGGGCACTGCTCGAGGGGGAGGAGCCAGGAGAGCAGGCTGGAGACTTGAAAAAAAATGCACAGAGCAGGTAAGTAGAATATGTTTGTTATAAAAAATTAAGCTTTAAAGGGGGATAAAGAAGATGCACAGAGAATATAGAGGAGTAGGTGAAGTAAGTGAAGCTCTTGATTAACGTCTATAGGGACTTATAAGGTATTTTTTATCCTTGTAAGCTAAGTGTGGGAGATTTTCATATCCTAGCAACTGTCTACTTTGTTAGACAAAAATGTGTGTGATTAGGATTCACTCACAGTTATAGGATGTCAGGAAACATTTTGCTTGTGTTTTTGAGTCTGGCTCCAATATGCAGGGAGCAGCTGTGGAGCAGTGCTTACATGAATGAAGTGTCACTTCTTTCAAATCTCTGTGCCTGCAATAGCCTTATGTACTGAAAATCTAGGTCAGAAGATTCTGCATTTCTATACATTAGCTGAAAGGAAGGAATTGGCAGTGGAGCTGGAGAGAGCAGAGGTGTTAGGGGAGGGCAGAAGAACATGGGAAGAATAAGCAGAGGGTTCACAAAAAAGAGACACTTATGATAATAGGGAGAGGGATCAAAGCAGGCAAATAAAAAGAAAGCAGTGACATTAGGATTAAGATTTACTAGAGTACACACCAGAGAAATAAAATAGCAAAAAGAAAAAAAAATATTTAGGGAAGATTGGACACTTGGAAATTTGTGGAGAACACACCATTGGCAGATGAGAGACAGGGAGAAGAGGCCACAGTGGAGAACAGTGCACTATTGAAAATTACAATAAAGGGTGTGGAGAGGCAACCCTGTGTCAAGTAGGGATGAGCTTCGTAAAAGTGTCGAACTCATGTTCGACTCGAGCATCGTATGTTCGATCGTTCGTCGAATTACGAACGTTTTGGGCCGTTCATGCCAAATTCGAGTTACGTTTCACAGACCATAATTCACTGCGGCATCGCTGGCTGATGATTGGCCAAGCATGCACTATGACCCGCATGCTTGGCCAATCACAGCTTGCAAAAAACGGAGAGCCATAATTGGCCAAAGCCAGGGTGGCTTTGGCCAATTATGGCTCAGGGGGTTTAGTACACGCCCCACACTATAAAAGGCTGCCTGCAGGTCGGCCTTGTGTAGTGTGTTGCGGTGGTTAAGGTTTTTTTAATTGTCCTGAATGTGATTAGGTATTCCTTGTAAAGTGAAGCTTTACCTCATGTACTAAGCAAAATTGCACAGTCTATTTGCCTTAACCTCTCCAGCGGTAATCCCAAGTGTGACTTGGGTTTAATTTTCAGTACCAATAGCAGTAACCCCAAGCCACACTCAGGATTGCATCGCAGTATCCAAGTACAGTTCCATACCTTGTCCCTAGGATGCTGCAATGTCCTCCCACTGTATCCTTTGGCCAATGTATCAGTGTAAATTCAAAAAAGTACAAAAACATAACACACACAATACAGTGTAATCTGTAGATTACATTACTGTATCAAATTATTCCACCTCAGTTTTGACCCTAGTGCTTTTTCCGATGCCCTGCCTGCATTTTTATATTATATATACTCTGCTTTCTGCCTGAAAACTTGAGAACGTCCATGGTATCCAAAAAGTGTCCCTATATGTCAAAAGTGGTTTTATACCAGCTAGAAAACAGCAATAGTGAATTAGAATTCCTTGCAGAATTGAGCCATAGGGAATTTGTGTGAAAATTCATAATCAGACAATGAAAGTAATGAATCACAAATCACTATCGCTCAATTCTGCAAGTGATTCTAATTCACTATTGCTGTTTTCTAGCTGGTCTAAAACCGCTTTGGTCATAGAGGGACGCTTTTCATTGTCCTGATTGTAATGTCGGACTTTGTGCAGTGCCATATTTCAAAAAGTTTCATACCCGGGATGTTTACTAAACCAATATGTCTAGTATCACAGTGACTAGTAATATTGAACCCTTGTGTGGACAAATTTCAGTGTTTTTGAGTTGATTACATTATTGAATAACATTTATTATTATTTTTTATAATTATTTATAGTTATTTATTATATTATAATTTATGATTTCATGTTTTAAACGTTATCATACCCGGGGTGTCTACTAGACTCTTGTTTAGACAAATTTAAGTGAGTTATTCCTAAGAATTACAGGTCTACAATACAACATGCCAAATTTCCATGCAAAACATTGTACTGATTTGACATTTTAAAATCAGACATAATCATACCATCAGGGAGGTTAACCCACCTGGCGGTATCCTTGAGCGTGACTCGGGGTGGATTTTTTCTGCTATAATTGGTATCCCCGAGTCACGCTCGCGGTAGATATGCAGCGCCTGCAGCGTGCGCTGGCTTACCTTGTCCTGGATCCAGCGATGCGGGACCTCGCTCGATTCACACAGCGTCCTCCTGTGCCGCCGATCTCCGTTCCCTGCGACGTTACGACGCACGGGAGCGGAGATCGGCGCCAAATTCAAAAACGTAAACAAACACTATACATACAGTATACTGTTATCTTATAGATTACAGTACTGTATGTAAAAAATACACCCCCCCTTGTCCCTAGTGGTCTGCCCAGTGCCCTACATGTACTTTTATATAATAAAAACGGTTCTTTCTTTCTGCAAACTGTAGATTGTCCATAGCAACCAAAAGTGTCCCTTTATGTCAAAAATGGTTTTAGATCAGCTAGAAAACAGCGATAATAAATTATAATCACTTGCAGAATTGTGCGATAGCGATTTGTGGGGAAATTCGTCATAAAAAAAAAATGACAGCGAGAATTTTGCAACTGAGAAAATTTCAGTGATTTTGATTTGATTACATTATTTAATAATTTGTATTAGAATTATATTATTATTTGTTATAATTATTTATAATTATTTATTATATTATAATTTATAATTTTGTTTTTAAAAAAATGTCATACCCAGGATGCCTATTAGATTCTTGTTTGGTCAGATTTAAGTGAGTTATTCCTAAGAATTACAGGCCTACAGTATTAAATGCCAAATTTCCTTGCAAATAATTGTACCGCTTTTGGTACGTAATTCCAGACAGAATCATACCGCCAGGGAGGTTAAAGTAGAACTATGGGCACAACTTGTTTTACTCATTTTGGATGGAATAAGGGAGGGTTATATCCCATAGGAAGATTCCCCCTCTAATACTGTTCTGGGGACAATCCAAAATTTGGTATACCGGTATGCTTTTACTTTCAAAGATAATGGCAAATGGGAAAAAGTAGAGATGGTGAATCTATCTAATGGGGCCACAAACAACAATAAAAACCTGATAGGTGTTCTAATCCAACTCCACTCTATCCAAAACAAAAACAAGTTTTTTCCTTTAGTTATACTTTAAGAAAATCAACCCCAATGATTTCCATATTTAGGTTTCCATACATTACTGTTTGGAGAACTGATCCAAAAAGTCAGAGACTACTCAAAATTGGCTATTTTTACATTTCTTAAATACCACATGCCTGAACCACTACTTAATTATTGCATGAATTTAATAATTTATTTATTTCTGTAAATTGACTCTGACCCCTTTTTCATGCTGTATTTACTGACAGTTTTGAGCGTTTTACGGTAAATAGGTAAAAGGGAATATGTGCCTAGACAATGCATGCAATCTGGTTCTGTGAAAGAGGCTCATTGCCCTTTATTGACAACACATATTATTTACAATATTATTTTGCATTGGGTATGTTTTTGTTTGTACCTTTTTATTATGCAAAATGCAAATTAAAATAATATTAAACATAAAATGGCCTTTTCCTAATTCAGAAAAGCTTTACAATACTTTGAGAAAGATTTCTGACACATGCCCCAGATTCAGGTAATTATTAATGCTGACACTTTTAAAATCTGCCACAATAGCTGCAACAATTCAAAAAGAATTGCCAGCAGTTTGTAGATAAGCAAACTGATGGTAATTAAGACCAACTTAGAGTTGGTGTACACATAGATGCCAGTATGCAGAGTGGAGCATTTTGTGCTGGGAAGCTGTCATGAAGCGCCTGCATCAATGCACCTGATGACTCATATACAGTTCCTATCAGCTGTCAGCTATGAGATTGCCTGGCTGACAGCTAAAAGTGGTGAGAACGCCAGTTGATATTATTATGCAAATATGGCAATGGCTGTATTTGAACAATTAAGTTAGCCAGCATCCCTGCCCCTTTGTTTGCTGCAGGGCTAACATCCCCTAGCTAGCAAGGGTAAGCACTGGGGATGGCGTGCCTACAATATGAATATTCCAGCCTCAGTGCCCCCATCTATGGGACAGATTCATGTACCTATTTTGCCCCTCTGAACAACAAATGTACATGTGATTGATAGCAATTCTCAAGGCACTCTTTAAGAATTTTACTGATTGTGTTTGCCCTATAGACAATAAAGACCTGCAATTTCATTTTGTTCAATAATTCACTGTATGTTACGTCAAGTGTAGCACAGCATGCTTTATCTTAAAAAGAAGGTTTAACTACATATTTTGTAGATATCTACCTTTTTAACCTTCCAAAATATATACAGTATGTCTATTAAAAATGATTTTATTGTCTTCCTGACATATTGTTATGGCTGTTTTCCCCATTTCAGTATGACTGTTTCATTATGTAGTGTATGTGTCTTTGGACAGTGAGCTTTCAGAGTATATCTGCTATTTTGTACATTATGTACATTAAACTGTTTAAATTACACCAGTTGCAGAACCGCACATTTTTACCATTAAATGATATTATAAACAGATGTATCAAATCTGTACAGATATATCTGAGGAAAAAATGAAATGTCTTCTATTCTTGAGTCTCATGGCTACAAAGGTAAGGTTGGATTGCCAAGACCATTACACCGCACTGCTTTAGAAAAAATATGTCTGCACATTTCCATGCAGAGTTTCTGAAAGCACCCTTTCCTGAGGCAATGCTCCTATCCTATTACATCTTTATACCTGTGAAATACAGGACCTGGCACAAGTCATTCACAGAATACACAGCATTTTGTGAATGGCCAAGGGGAGCAGATAAATGACACTTGTGTTTTCATTTTGCAACTTTTACAGCATGCCAAAAATACATCTATAGCTGTACAAAAGTTTAAATTGTACAGTACAGAGAAGCTATCTCCACATTTAGTACACCTAACCAGACGTAACCATTTGTTTACATATAAGAAATATAAAAATATCTGTGCCTGGAGTTCTCTGATTTTTGTTTTAATTTGTAATGTTTTTTAACTATTAGGCACCTTTCACACTGAGGAACGTTTATACTGCCAGTAAAACACTGAGTACTTTTGAAGAGCTTTTCAAGCGCTTTTCGAGAGCCTGTCAGGTGCTTTTGAAGAGCTTTCCATTCATTTCAATGGAGAGGGGCGTTTTTCACAGTGCACAGTGCAAGCATTCATTGATTTTCATGGAAATAGGTTTTTCTGAGCTTTTCATGCACTTTTTTTTTGCGTGAAATCGCCTGAAAAGCACCTCACTGAGAAAGGGGTCCTAGTGTTATTAGTAGCAGTTTATGTGCACTTTGACCAAATCAAGGCAGTGTTAAGAGTAATAAAACAATGCTAAAGGAGTGTTTAGTGGGCAGTATATGCAGGAGATAAGTGTGGCTTGTATAACAGTGGACAATATCTAGTCAAAAATGGGGAGCTCCACTGATTTCCATAATCCAATCATGTGCATGGGTATTCTATGTAAAGTAAAGCTTTACCTAATTTACTAAGCTCTGGAGCAACTGTGCTTGCATAGTTCAACGGCACTCACAAAGAGCACAGCCTATATGTCTTTAGTAAATCATAAAAGCATATAAAAGCAGGACAAACTACCAGGAGGGGGATATGGAAATAAAAAAAAAAACGTAAATCAACCCTAAAGTCTTTAATCTGCATCTGAGCTGGCTCTGTGCACCAGTGCACTAAAGGTTAGACCCTGTAATAGCTCTGAAGAGTCATTAAATGCTCTCTGGCTGCTTGCTGTGCTAAGTATATGATTTATCTGTGTATTGTGATTAAGTATCCTGACTTCCATTGTTCTGTAACTGAGTATGCTGTCTGTTTTTGTTTTGTGACTGAGTATGTGGTCTGTCTGTTTTCTTTTCTGAGTATGTGGTCTGTTTGTGTTCTGTGACTGAGTTTTGTTTTCATGAATTATTTGATGACCTATGAAAGGAAGAAAAGGAAGGGAGAAGCAAACACACAGGTAAAGAATGTAACATTTCTAAGCAGAGTGTGCAGAGAGAATTGTAATGCAATACTGGGAAGGCAAGCAGACAGAGAGAGCTACTTCATGACACATGAAGGTATAAAATCGTTTGTATGCAGGAAGCTTTCCATATGACTGCCAGTGAACAGGAAGAGTGGAAAAAGCACTGGATTCAAGTCATTAGAGGATTGGTCAGAATGTAGGCACAGTGGCTCTGGTGATCTGGTGAGACAGCTCTCAACTGCCCCCCAAACAAGGCACCCAGCTTGGAAGAGACGCATGTACAGAATTCAAGGAAACCCCCTAAACACACAAATAGTCAATCCTTTAAAAATATTAAACAGGGGCTCATGGTTTTGGAATCACAGAGTGAGGACTTGTTTTAGCAAGCTCTGCCAGGCTTCACTTCTCCCGAAAGCAGCTTATGTCCTTCAGCCTTCTTTTTCACCCATTCCTGGGAAGTCTAAAACCCCCAATACCCACTCTGAATCATTTAGTGGCCCAATTCAACAATTCTTTGGGAGAACTGAAACTACCCAAAGCCTCACTGTGACCTACGTGTTGTGAGCTTCATCCCACCAAATTAGCTGCCGAAAAAGCTACACTGCCACTGTGGGGCTACAAAATGATTTGCCTGCCATTTTTTTAATATTGTCATTTTTTGTACAGGCTACTAATATTGACTCATCCTTTATATTAAAATGGGCTGAAAGAAAAGCACTATACATGCCAGTCTCACTCGAATAGCCTTCATAAAACCTTCAAGTCAGGCTAAGTAATTACAACATCAAAGTTGTTTTGGAAAAGGAAGGTCGTGTTATAACCCTCTGTCAGATTTTTTGTGTTTGCCATCTGTGTCCTATTGCAGATATTTCCTTGCTTCCATAGCCGAACAGGAAGTGAGAGGGTGCAAGGCTCAGAAGTTTGCTATGTACAGGGTGCAGAGCTCAGAAGTTCGCTATGTACAGGGTGCAAGGCTCAGGCCCCGTACACACGACCAGTTTCCTCGGCAGAATTCAGCTTCCGACCGAGTTTCTGGCTGAATTCTGCCGAGAAACCCGGCCGTGTGTACACTTTCGGCCGAGGAAGCCGACGAGGAGCTCGGCGAGGAAATACAGAACATGTTCTCTATTTCCTCGTTGTTCTATGGGAGCTCTCGCCCCGCCGAGCTCCTCGGCGGCTTCAGTGCTGAACTGGCCGAGGAACTCGATGTGTTTGGCACGTCGAGTTCCTCGGCCGTGTGTACGAGGCCTTAGAAGTTCACTATGTAAAGGACTCAGAAGGTTTCTATGTACAAGGTGCAAGGCTCAGAAGTTCACTATGTAAAGGGCTCAGAAGGTTTCTATGTACAGGGTGCAAGGCACAGGAGTTTGCTATGTACAGGGTGCAGGGCTCAGAAGTTCGCTGTGTACAGGGTGCAAGGCTCAGAAGTTCCCTATATGTAGGGTGCAGGGCTCAGAAGGTTCCTATGCAAAGGGTGCAAGGCTCAGAAGTTTGCTATGTACAGGGTGCAGGGCTCAGAAGTTCATTACATACAGGGTGCCAGACTCAGAAGTTTGCAATGTACAGGGTGCAAGGCTCAGAAGTTCCCTATGTACAGGGCTGCAAGGCTCAGAAGTTTGCTATGTAGAGGGTACAAGGCTAAGAAGTTTGCTATGTACAGAGTGCAGGGCTCAGAAGTCCACTATGTAAATAATGCAAGGCTCAGAAGCTCGCTATGTACATGGTGCAAGGATCGCTATGTACAGCCAGGTTGAAAGGGTCACTATGTACAGCCAGGGTGCAAGAGTGCAAGGATCGGTATGTACAGCCAAGGTGCAAGGGTCGCTATGTACCGGGTGCAAGGCTCAAGAGTTCTCTATGTATAATGTGCAAAGTTAAGTACTGCCTGCTTCACAGGACAGAAGAGAGGACAGAAGAGTGGACAGAGGGGCTGGAGTTGCCACCGGGATGGTGGAGCGGCCGTCGGGATGGTGGGGCTGTCGGCGGGATGGTGGAACTGCCGCCAGGCCGGGATAGTGGAGCTGCCACAAGGCCGGCATAGTGGAGCTGCTGCCGGGCCGGGATAGTGGAGCCTCCGCAGGGATGGTAGAGCTGCTGTGCACATCATCCCCTGCCCCTCCCTCTCTCATAGCGATACTGCTGGGCAGGGAGGACTGTGCACACCGCTGGGAGAGCTGGGGCGCTGTCACCTGTTCTGTGTCAAAGTGAAAACAGTGAGCACCACATAAGAGGCTATCACCGGAGTTGGTCACCGGCCAAAGAAAATCTCTGGTGTCACCCCTCTAACGGGTATCATCTGTCGCCCCCCAAGCATCTCCATAGTGACATCACTGCCCTGCAATGCACTGAGCATCGCACAGTGCATTCTGCGCCCTGATTGGGCAAAGCTTTTTCAAGCTCCGGGGATAACTCCCTTGCAGCCTATGTGCCTTGAACAGCCTTCCCAATCAGGGCACAGTGTAAGCTGGTTGTTAAAGGAGAAGTCCAGCCTGAGCTTGTTTGGCTGGACTTCTCCTATGGGTCACAGGAGTGCAATTTGTTTTGCACTCCTGAGTGGTCTGAAGTCTGCTCTCTGCTGACGTCACAGATATCAGTCCAGGCACCACGTCATCCCAGCTCTGGGAGTCTGGGTCTGCTAGGTGCCTGGACTGATGGCTGTCTCAGCCTCTCAGTCAGCTCCCTGCCCCTCTGATGATGCTGCATCCAGATAGGTAAGTATGATTATGGGAAAAAAAATTCCCATACTTCTCTTTTAACCACTTCAATACCGGGCACTTATACACCTTCCTGCCCAAGCCAATTTTCAGCTTTCAGCACTGTCGCAATTTGAATGACAATTGCGCGGTCATGCTACTCTGTACCCAAACAAATATTTTATAATTTTGTTCCCACAAATAGAGCTTTCTTTTGGTGGTATTTGATCACCTCTGGGGTTTTTATTTTTTTGCGCAAAAAAAAAAAGACAGAACATTTTGAAAAAAAAAAGGTTTTCTTTGTTTCTGTTATTTTTTTGGTAAATAAGTAAATTTTCTACTTCAATTATGGGCACTGATATGACGGCTGCACTGATAAGGTGGCACCGATGGGCACTGATGAGGTCACACCAATGAGGTGGCACTGATGAGGTGGCACTGATGGGCACTGATGACGGACACTGATAGGCGGCACTAATGGGCACTGAAAGGTGGAACTGATGGGCACTGATAGGTGGCACTGGTATGTGGCACTGATGGGCACTGATGGGCACTCATAGGCAGCACTGATGGGAACCAATAGGCAGCACTGATGGGCACCAATAGGCGGCACTAATGGGCACCAATAGGCAGCACTGATAGGTACTTATGGTGGCACTGATTTGTACTTATGGTGGCACTGATAAGTGGCATGGATGGGCACTGATGGTCACTGATAGGTGGGCACGGATGGGCACTGATAGGTGGCACTGATAGACATTGGATGGTACTTATGGGTGGCATTGCTGGGCATCATTGATTTGCGGTATTTCACAATGGTGCCAGTCAGGGCACTGATTGGCACATATTTGGCATCAATTTGCATATATGGATGGCCATGTGGGATGTAACTGGCCATCCACATGCTTGGGACTTCCCTGGTGATTCTGGTGGCTTCCCTGGTGGTCCAGTGTGGGCATCCATGGGGGGCTGCACTGATAAACAATCAGCGTAACCCCCCCCCCTGCCAGGAGAGCCACCGATCGGCTCTCCCCTACTCGCGTCTGTCAATCGCGAGTGAGGAAGAGCCGATCAACGGGTCTTCCTGTTTACATCATGATCAGCCGTGATTGGACACTGGATGGCACTCCAGTCAGGATAACAGAACCACTTCCCAGATGTCAATTGTCTATTGGCGGGAAGTGGTTAAGGAGTGGGGCCAGGAAGCGGGTTGCAGCGTCCTTAACAATCAATGAATCATCAGCTGTCAATGGCTGACTAATAAAAAAGTGACTGTTAAAAAAATAAATAAAGCCCTTCGGGTCCCCCACAAAATCTCTACCAGGCCCTTATCCAGACATGCAGCCTGGCAGGTCATGGAAAGGGGGGATGAGCGAGCGCCCCACACCTCTAGAACCATGCCAGGCCACATGCTCTCAACATGGGGGTGGGTGCTTTGGGGCAGGGGGCTTCACCCCCCGCCCTTAAAGCACCTTGTCCCCATTTTGATGGGGACAAGGGCCTCATCCCCACAACCATAGCTGGTGGTTGTGGGGGTCTGTGGGCAGGGAGATTATCAGAATTTGGAAGCCCCCTTTAACAAGGGGTCCCTCAGATCCCAGCCCCTGATGTGAATGAGTATTGGGTACATAGTACCCCTACCCATTCACCAAAGAAGTGCATATAAAGTAATAAAAACAAGAGACAAGTTTTTGACAAATCCTTTATTAAAAAAATAAAAAGAACAATGTTCCTTGATGTAGATCCATTGTCAATCAAGCTGCCTGCTGACCCGCCAACCCGAAATATATATATTTTTTTAATTCTCTGCCTTCTGGGACAGCCTTGCACTGAATGCCTTCTCTGTGTTTTGACAGTTCTTATATAGGTAAATGGTGGGGCCACCTGGCAATGTTACTTGGTGGCCCCGACCCTTGGTATATCACTGGCCCAGCATGCACCAGTCCGTGACATCAGAAGGGACTGTGCAACCAAGTGGTGTAGCTAGGTGACCCCGCCCCTTACCTATATAATAAATGTCAAAGTGAAGAGGAGGCATTTAGCAGGAAGCCATGCCAGAAGGTGGAGTGGATCTTTTGGGGGGATTTGTCAAAAATTTGTCTCTTGTTTTCTTATTACTTTTTGACACTTTCTTGGTGAATGGGTAGGGTTACAATGTACCTGATACTCATTCACACATGGGGGGTCTGGATCTGGGTCCCTCTTGTTAACCACTTGCCACCCAGGCCAATTCTGACATTTCTCTCCTACATGTACAAATCATAATTTTTTGCTTGAAAATTACATAGAACCCCCAAACAAGACCCTAGAGAATACAATGGTGGTCGTTTTTATCTCGCACTGTATTAGCACAGCAATTTTTCTGACATGTTATTTTGGGGGAAAAAACAGTTTTGTGCTTTAAAAAAAAACTGTTAACCACATTTTTTTTACATAATGTGAAAGATTATGTTACGCTGAGTAAACATATACCTAACATGTCATGCTTCAAATTTGCACACGCTCATGGAATGATGCCAAACTTCGGTACTTAAAAATCCCCATAGGCAATGCTTTACATTTTATAACTGGTTACATGTTTTCAGTTACAGAGGAGGTCTAGGGCTAAAATTATTGCTCTTGCTCTAACGCACGCGGCAATACCTCACATGTATGGTCTGAACCCCGTTTTCATATGTGGGCGGGACTTACGTATGTGTTCGCTTCTGCGTGTGAGCACATGGGGACAGGGGTGCTTTAATATATATATATATATATATATATATATATATATATATATATATATATATATATTTTCTATTGGTAATTTAACTTAAAAAAAAAATGGATCACTTTTATTCCTATTACAAGGAATGTAAACATCACTTGTAATAGGAATATGGCATGATCGGTCCTCTTCACAGTGAGATATGGGGTCAATAAGACCCCACATCTCACCTCTAGGCTGAGAAGCCTAAAATAACAAATAAATAAAAACAATCTCAACTTCCCAGCCAAGGTGGCGACGATTGTTTGAATGCAGAGGCCGGACGTGACGTCATAATATCGCGCCCGCCTCCGAACGACCATAGAGACTCCGGCGTATCCTGTCTCCGACTCACCAATGAAGCGGTGAGTCGGTAGAAGCACTGGAAGGCGGCGGGAGGGGGGTGTCCCCTCTCGCCACCCGTAAGAATGATCAAGCGGTGGAACAGCTGTTATGATCATTCTTATGGTGTAGGGAATCGCCGGCTGAAAAAGCCGATATCTGAATGATGCCTGTAGCTGTAGGCATCATTCAGCTATACCCGCACAAAGTCAAGGAGGTCATATAATGGCCGGCGGGTGGGAAGTGGTTAAAGGAGACATTCGGATTACGATAAGCCTCCTGCCTGCAGACCCCCACAACCACCAGCCACGGTTGTGGGGATGAGGGACATGGGGACAAGGTACTTTGGGGTGGGGGGGCAAGTGGAATGGTTAGGAGGGCTGGCCTGCCAGACTGAATGCCCGTATAAGGAATATAACAAAAAATAAATACTGCGCTATCTATATCTGAATTACTATTGGATTTGTGTCCTCAGAAAAACAAATCAAGAAAAAATTACGCTGCAACTTCATGTGAGACACACACAATAACTAGCAATAAAAAATGTATTTGTGCTGATGTGTGAAACGTCATCAATAGTGATAGATGGCATAAATAAGTCCATAAAGAATATACAAATAGAAATGATCCGTGCCAATATAAAGTGATGAATGGAAATGTGATAAGTTATAGCTAATAAATCTTTGACAAAAAAAGTCCAAAATAATAGTCCATATGATTCATCCATGGGGACAGTTGATCCGAACACCCCAGAAGTAGTGAGAGGATAAGATAGGATAGGAAGATGCCTCCACCTCTAGCGAACACTGTCGCTTACCAGATTTAAGTGATCCCTCGTTACAGGAGATCAACAGCGCCTGTGGCTTATTACCCAGCCTCGGGTCTCTGTGCTGTGCATCAAATCCCTTTGCCTCTTCACCAATACTTGTCCTCGTATAAGTGTTACACGATCAGTGAGTCCATGTAAAAACAAAAGGCTTGCATAGTGTAGATCCTTATTAATTTATTAAAGTAAAACAAATGATTGCACTTACAATGTAGTTGATAAAATCGACATATAAAACATTTGAGCCGGCCGGCTCTCAATAACAGCCCGTTACTTCCGGGACTTGCGTATGCACGGTGACATCAGCACGTCGCTCCTCCCTCCCCATTTTGTCACACCTGATGTAGTCTCGGGACACCATGAGCCATTTTAAATGGGATTTGACTTTTTTGTTTTTTCTTTAGAAATTGTATTTTTACTGCAGCGTGTTTTAGGCATGATACAGATGGGCCACTTTACAGGCACATTAAAAGAGAAGGATTGTTTTTTTTGTTGGCCCATTTCTACTTACCTAGGTGGATGCAGCATTGGTTTGATGCTGCATCTTTCCCCTGGCACCTCTGCAAAATGGGCACTTTTGATTTTTCCTATTTGGCTCCCATAGACTTCAATGGTGATTGCTGTTCGGGTTAGAACATTTTCCCTGTTTGGGAGTTCTGCTGTGAATCAAACAGGGGGGTGTTCGTCACATGTCTATTAGGAAATACACATTTATGTCTATCTCTCCTTGAAGATCAAAAACTTCAGTATATGTCATACCTCCTGAGATAATAGCAGCACTGCCAGAAAGAGGACACATTCCCCTGTATCAATTAATTAGCAGGATGTTAAGGCCCAACTCCACTATATTATAAGGTACTGAAGGAAACCTGGACACATTACCTCTCCTAGGTGAAGTAACCATCTGATACCCATCATGTTTGTATTCATTCAAAAAGTAATTTTATGGCTGGACAATAATATACCAATATATAAAGTTACCAGCATGTAGACATCCCAATTTATTATTATATGTAGAAAACTGATTTGAAGGCAGAATAGCTGAATGCTCGTAAAGACTGTGACATCCCATCGGTCACTCATTAGACCTTCTCATTGGTCAGCACATTTCTGTCATCACCATCCTCAGAGACCAGAAAAGCGGGACTGCATCAGACCAGAAGTATGAGAGACACCGATCCATCCACCAGCTCATTGATTGGACTTTGCCAAACTCCCAGAACCAGACTTTAAGTATTTTCATTCTTAAATCCTTTTAATTTCTCTTGTGCATTATTGTTTGTTATTTTCTTTTGTAATAACCTTTTAAATTTTTTTATATTTTGTTTGCACCTTTTCTCAATTTTTTTTATTAAACAATATTTCCAAATCAATATTGTCTATGATGCACTAAGGCAGAACTTAAAGACTCCCTGTTTCTTTTAGAGTGCTACTATATAGTAAATCTCTGGATATACCTGTCAGTGGTGACAGTGTGTGCTACAGAAATTGTTATCACTATTATTGTGAACGTTGATATGTATGATGAATATATGGTTACAGCGATTGATTTTGGGTATAAAGAGTTAACTGCATAGTTAACCATACCCAGCATCAATCTCTCTCAGTGGTTCCACCAGCTAGAAAATCTTTGTGAGGCTGAAAGTGCCATTGTCGCATATCATTGAGAGCGCGGTGTGGATTTGACCGGCCATTTTTTACAAGTTGGTGAAGCTGGTGAGGGTCTGACATTGCATCTCTCTTAAAAATTGCTTCAGCACTCACCATAGCTGCTGAATTAAACACTTTAGCTGCTGGAGTGCATGCTATTCATCTTCCCCCGGAAGTAACCCGCCCTTTTTGGTACCCAGCAGGTAATGGAGCACACGCTGCAGCCTTACTACAAAACAAGTGCTGCAGTGCGAATGTAGGACCAAGAAGGCTGGGCAGGACAAGAACAGATGGTCTCACTCACCGCTCACAGACACTGAACTAGTCAAGAGCTATTATACCTCTCCTATTTATTATCTAACCTCTGCAGCCATATTCCCTTAAATAGACTAAAGCACACGTGGAAGAAGAAAAACATTGTTGTAAATGCTAATATTAATGGTAATAAGAAAAAGTACAGATGTTTATAAAATGTATATATTCTGTATTAATACATATAAAATATTAATAAATTAATTCATAAATAAGCTGATTCGATTATTAAATTATTAAATTACTGATTTGTTAAATACATAAATGGTGCTGCAATGTTGATTCTCACAGTGCAAATTCTTGTTCCTTCATGATTGTAGAGACAATAGAATTCCTCACGGTATTAAGAAAAAAATATATACATACAAACATAAATACAATTATACACAAATGGAAAATGTATATATTGATAAAATGTAAACTTTAAAAATGTATGAATTATTAATTAGTTAATTTGTATATCTATAAATTTTCAAGAAAAATGGCAACCAAAACCACACAGGATGCTGACTCCCCATGACCAAAATTTTACCAGGTAGTTTAAGATGGCTTCAGCTCTGCTTTTCACTCACAGGACAGGTCCCTCATTTGTGTTTTACCCCCTAGTGGGCTTTATCATTAAAGCCTTAATGATTAAGCCCACAGGCCTCTTCTGCGGGTGGAGAGCAGAGCTGAAGCCATCTCACATTACCTGGTTCAGTTTTGGTCGCAGTGAGTCGGCTTCCTGAGTGCAATTGGTTGCCATTTTTCTGTAGCACATTGTAGCCTGCAAGCTGATTTGTAAAATCTACACTATGTCATTACCTGCCATGTTGGCTGATATCAGTGATAGGAGCTTTACAACAGTACTTTTTTACATATGTCTACATACAGTATATCAGATTCAACTTTTAAACACAAAATTGACATTAAAACGATCGCTCCTTGAGTAAAATAATATAGTCAATGGAAAATTAGCTTTAATCAAGCTAATATGATGTTAAAACGAAACAGACAATCAATACACAATTGCTCGTTGTTTGATATTAAATGGTGAAAATAGTAAATACAGATAGTTAATAGAAACAACAATTATCTACTCAAATAGGATGGAATGGGTATTTCACACCAAGTGTAGCTTTCAAGGTCCTCATTTACACCACCTGGATCTAGAGTGCCCAAACAATAGCGCCACAATGTCTCCCTTTTACACATGTTTTGATGTTTCTCCCTGTATTGGAATCACAGTAATAGTTTTTATGCCAAAAAAATTCAGGCTTGAAGATAGATTTTTTTTTTGGAGCTCCTTTCTGTATCTTCATACCATACACAATACCATGCCTATCATTTCCTACCACTGCAATTCCTTTTATCACATTGTAAGTATGGCAAGTATTTGCTTGCCTTTTTTTCAGTCAGCCTCTTGTTAAAAATAGGAAAAAAAATGTGAACAGGTAGGTGTCCTTCTGCAAAGAAAATCTTGGAGAAGGGAGTGAACTATGACAGCAAAAAGGAGAATTCAGTATACTCTCTGAGTGTGTAAAGCTGAATGTGTACTGGAGGAGCCATTTCACTGTTAGAGTAGATACTGGGAAGTGGGGTTTGTGTGCAGGAGGCAGAATATAAAAGAAAGGCCAACACGTGTGCTGAGAATGGGGCTGGACTGGACTAATGACAGAATTCCCCAATGTGAAAATTAAATTGGCATTGATATTATGTAGGATTATTAATTTATTTTTTATTACAATATTTTATTTCCAGAAAGAAATACAGTGGTAGCTGTCACTGAAATAGATTGATTCATAAACAGTTCCGTGTGATCACTATGTCTGCTCTGAATTGGTGACCAATGACTTTCTGATAAGTAATACCACCCCTTGCCATAGCATTAACTCTTACTCAAACCTTTTCTCTAATGGTCAGCATATATTGTATATATTTGGAATACATATTTCAATACGTTTTTGGAGTAGGACAAACCCTCTAAAAAATCTTCAATATGTAATAGTAAAATGATCAGGTCTAAGCATATAGGGCCTCTACAAGATAACTCAGATTTGGTGACTAAGGACAAAGAGAAGGAAAATGTATTAAATACCTATTTCAGCTCTGTGTATACAAAAGAAAAGGGGAGAGCTCAAGTCCATAATGGGGATAGTAATGATATTTCCCCAAAAGAACCACATGGGCTAAAAATGTACATGATCTAGAAACATTTCAACAAAATAAAAGTGAAAAAAATGCACCTGGAACAACAGTTTACATCTATCAGGCCTCAAAAAGTTGAGTTCTGGTATTTTGAAGCCATTGTTTTTCATTTTTAAAGACTGGCTCAGTGCCACTTCATTGGCACAAGGTGCATGTGATGAAATAAGTAAAGGATCACATTTTTTTTTGTTTTACCAATTATCTACAGTCCGGTTAGTTTAACTTATATATTAAGGAAAACACTTGAGAGCTTAATAAAAAAAAAAAAAAAACACATAGAGTTTTACTAGAAAAAAATATTTACTAGAAAAAAATATTTTAAGCAATATACAGCATGGATTCTCAAAAGACCAAGTTGTCAAACAAATCTGCTTTCATTCAGGAGGAAGTAAGCTAACACTTTGATAAAGGAGTGGCTGAGGATATAATATGCTTGTACGTTGTATAATTGTTTGACACAGTTTCCCATGTACAGCTAATATGTAAGTTAAAGAATTAAGAAAATTCAATTTGTAAATGGGTAGAAAACTGGCTAAATGACTATTCAGATAGTAGTGAATATTGATTCACACTTTGCATGGTCTAAGGATATTAGTGATTATCCCCAATGTTCAGTGTTGGGACCCTTACTTTTAACATATTTATAAATATAGAGTTTGGGATTAGAAGTACTATTTCCGTGTTTGCAGATGACACCAAGCTATGTAGTGCAATCATGTCTTTACAGTATCTATCCAATTTACAAGCAGACTTGAATGGACTGTTTGATTTGGCAACTATGTGGCAATTGGGGTGTAATGTAGATAAATGTAAAGTTATACGCACAAAGCTAAAACATGCATGCATCATATATTTTAGGAAGAGTACAACTGGGGGTGTCAACGGTGTAAAAGGATTGGGGTATTCTGAAAAATCATAGACTTAAGAATAGCATTCAATGCCAAGCTGCAGTTTCTAAGCAAGCAAAATACGTTCTTGCATAAAGAGAGGTATAGATTCCAGAGAGAAATTTGTATTGTTGCCCCATGCAGAAAGCATTAGTAAGACCTCATCTGTATTATTCAGTTACGTTTTGGGTACCAGTTCACAAAAAGGACAGTTGGAAACTGGAGAAAATGCAGAGAAGGGTAAGAAAACTCATAAGAGACATGGAGGAGCTCAGCTATGAGGAAAGATTAACTGAACTGAATTGATTCTCTCTTGATAAGAGGCATTAAAGGGGGATATGATCACCATGCATAAATACATGATTGGTCTTTATAATGAATTTGGTGCAGATTCATTTACTTTAAGGTCATTACAAAGGACAAGGGAGCAGGCAATTTGGAACAGACTCCCTCAAGAAACAGCTCTGGCCAACTCACTAGATTGTTTTACAAACAAGCTGAATGTATTGCTAAATGCACAAAATATAAACTGTATATAAAAAGTAATAGATAACAACGTCATTGGTTGTGGAGTCAGGAAATATCTGATTGCTTTCGGGGGAATTAGTAAGGATTACCCCAACCCCCCCCCCCCCTGCATGAGCAAATTGGACCATGCTTCATTTATTTAAAAATATATATTTTATTTATTTTTCTATTTGTTGAACTAGATAAACCTGTGTCTTTTTTTTTCATTCTGACTAACTATGTAACCATGTCATCCCTGCCATAGTAAAAATATTTTTTTTGAAAAATACAGCCATTCATCACTAGAGCTTAGCTGATGCTTATTGATTGTGTTTAACCTCCCTGGCGGTATGATTATTTCAGAAAAAAGATGCTGAAATCGGTACCATTATTTGCAAGGAAATTTGGCTTTTTATACTGTAGGCCTGTAATTCTTAGGAATAACCAATTTAAATCTGACCAAACAAGAGTCTAGTAGGCATCCCGGGTATGATTTTTTTTTAAAAACAAAATTATAAATTATAATATAATAAATAATTATAAATAATTATAACTAATAATAATATAATTATAATAAAAATTATTCAATAATGTAATCAACTCAAAATCACTGAAATTTGATCTGTTGCAGAATTGTCGCTGGCATTACTTTTATTTTTTTATGACAAATTTCCCCACAAATCGGTTTCGCACAATTCTGCAAGTGATTATAATTTGTTATCGCTGTTTTCTAGTTGCTCTAAAACCATTTTTGACATAAAGGGACACTTTTGGTTGCTATGGACAATCTACAGTTTGCAGGCAGAAAGAACAGTTTTTATTATATAAAAGTACATGTAGGGCACTGGGCAGACCACTAGGGACAAGGGGGGGGGGTGTGTATTTTTTACATACAGTACTGTAATCTATAAGATTACAGTATATTGTATGTATTGTGTTTGTTTACCTTTTCGAATTTGGCGCCGTTCTCCGCTCCCGTGCGTCGTAACGTCGCAGGGAACGGAGATCGGCGGCACAGGAGGACACTGTGTGAATCGAGCGAGGTCCTGCTCGCTCACAAAGCGCGGTGGCATCGCTGGATCCAGGGATAAGGTAAGTAAACCATGCCTGTGGATTTAGCGAGGCGAGCCCGAGTCTGACTCGGCGTTACCGATCGTAGCCAAAAAATCTCATCCCGAGTCAGACTCGGGAATACCGCCAGGGGGGTTAATAACAAAGCCATATGATCACCTTAGCAGTTCATAAAACCATTCATCAACAATTCAGTATTGCTAATGGATGGCACTCTTTACCAATATATTGATCTTTTAACATGACACTGCAAATATAGTCATTACTTTGGTATATAATAAAAGGGTTAGAGTTAGCGTTAAGGTTAACATTAGGAAAGCATTAAAATAAAGTTAGGGTAACTGTTAGGCCTTGTACTCACGAGCAGACATGTCCGATGAAACCGGTCAGCGGACCGTTTTCATCGGACATGTCTGCCCGGGGACTTCTGTTCGATGGCTGTACACACCATCGAACAGAAGTCCGCGCGTAAACAATACGTGGGGCGTGTCCACGGTGTCGCCGCGTCGATGACGCGGTGTCGCCGCGGCGACGTGGGCGGGCCTGCCTTTTAAATGCTTCCACGCATGCGTCAAAGCCATTCGACGCATGCGAGGGATGGCGGGCGGCCGGACATGTACGGTAGGTCTGTACAGATGACCGTACATGTCCAGGCGGACAGGTTTCCAGGGGACTGTTTTAAAGCAAGTCCAGGAAACAGTTGTCCGCTGGAAACCTGTCCGATCCGCCCGAAAATGGTCCGCTCGGGCCTACACACGGCCAAACATGTCTGCTGAAACTGGTCCGCGGACCAGTTTCAGCAGACATGTTTGGTCGTGAGTACGGGGCCTTAGAGTTAGGGATGTATTCATTTGTAAACAAAGCTAGTACCATGTCAGCACTGATTTTGTGATAACAAGACTTTATTAGAAAACAAATCATATTATTTTTATTTTCAAACACATTTTGGCTAAGCAGTCTTCATAGTGAAAATAAAAGCCAATGTTGACAAGTTTTGCAAAAAAAAAAAAAAAAAAAACAATTCTGTGGCAAAATCAATTGTTTGCAAAATCCCTCCCTTTGTTACAAAAAATAGTTTAATCACCTCATAGCATGATTACTGTAATTCCCTCTCATAAGCCCCCCAGACAAAGTTCTTCACTGTGTACAATTATTGCAGAATGAAGCAGCTTGAATGGTATCAAATCAATGCCCATATAAAATCAATTCTTCACTTGCTCCATTTGTTACTTATAAACTGGATTTTTTTTTTCAAAGTTGGTCTACTGTTTAGAAACTAATTAAAATCACCCTCTCCAACCATCGGGCACAACTAATCTAACAGATCCTTTAAAACCTTTGCATCACAAACCCTTATTGATGTACAGTGGGGATCGAAAGTTTGGTCACCCTAGGTAAAAATTTGTATTAATGTGCATAACAAAGCCAAGGAAACATGGAAAAAATCTCCAAAAGGCATCAAATTACAGATTAGACATTCTTATAATATGTAAAAAAAAGTTAGATTTTATTTCCATCATTTACACTTTCAAAATTACAGAGAACAAAAAAATGGTGTCTGCAAAAGTTTGGGCACCCTGCAGAGTTAATATCTTGTACTGCCCCCTTTGGCAAGTATCACAGCTTATAAACACTTTTTGTAGCCAGCCAAGAGTCTTTCAATTCTTGTTTGAGGTATCTTTGCCCATTCTTCCTTACAAAAGTCTTCTAGTTCTTTGAGATTTCTGGGCTGTCTGTCACGCACTGCTCTTTTAAGGTCTATCCATAGATTTTCAATTATGTTGAGGTCAGGAGATTGTGAAGGCCATGGCAAAACCTTCAGAAGCCTCTTGATGTAATCCCCCATGGATTTTGAGGTGTGTTTAGGATCATTATTCATTTGAAGAAGCCATCCTCTCTTTAACTTCAGCTTTTTCACAGATGGCATCAAGTTACCATCTAAAATTTGCTGACATTTTATTGAATCCATTTTTCCTTCTACTCGTGAAATGTTCCCTGTGCCACTGGCTGCAATACAACCCCAAAGCATGATTGATCCGCCCCCATGCTTAACAGTTGGACAGAGGTTCTTTTCATTAAATTCTGTGCCCTTTTTTCTCCAAACGTACCTTTGCTCATTCCGGCCAAAAAGTTATATTTTAACCTCATCGGTCCACAGAACTTGTTTCTAAAATGCATCAGGCTTGTCTATATGTTCATTTGCAAAGTTCAAACGCTGATTTTTGTGGTGAGGACTTAGAAGTGGTTTTCTTCTGATGACTCTTCCATGAAGACCATATTTGTACAAGTATCTCTTTATAGTGGAATAGTGTACCACAACTCCAGTGTCTGCCAGATCTTTCTAGAGGGATCGTGCAGTCAAACGTGGGTTTTGAATTGCTTTTCTCACAATCCTGCGAGCTGTTCTTTCTGATATTTTTCTTTGTCTTCCAGATCTTGCTTTAACTGTCACTGTTCCTGATGACTGCCATTTCCTAATTACATTCCGAACAGAGGATATAGACGTCTGAAAACACTTTTCTATCTTCTTATAGCCTTCTCCAGCTTTGTGAGCATCAACTATTTTCAGTTTCAGTTTTCTAGACAACTGCTTAGAAGAACACATGGTGCTGATTGTTGGGATATGGTCAGATGAGTCTGGGCATTTAAAACCTTTGAGATTGACATCACCTGGTCTTCCCAGACGATGATTGAGAACAATGACACTGGCAGGTCTCAGCTTTGCAAAGGGAGCAGTGCATGCTATAAATTCTGCAGGGTGCCCAAACTTTTGCAGACGCCATTTTCTTGTTTTCTGTAATTCTGAAAGTGTAAATGATGGAAATAAAATCTAACTTTTTTTGACATATTATAAGAATGTCTAATCTGTAATTTGATGCCTTTTGGAGATTTTTCCATCTTTCCTTGGCTTCGTTATGCACATTAATACAAATGTTTACCTGGGGTGCCCAAACTTTCGATCCCCACTGTAGATCCCACGTAAAATGTTGGAGTGGTTATTGGTAATTAAATTATTAAGGCTGGGTTCACACTATTGCGAATTGAATGCCGGTATGGAGCCCGTTCACACATCTCCGAAGCGACTCAAATGCGAATTGCACAGGAGTCCTGTACATCTTCTGCTCCATTTCAGGTCTGAATTCAGCCAAAAATGTGGGCTGAAATTGGACCTGAAACAGTGAATTAATTGCTGTGAGCCACTCTGTGCTGCAGTGTGAACCCAGCTTTAAACTCATACAGTAAGTACCCTCCTTTTTCTGTAAAGATAGATGAAAACACACAATCTTTGATCACATTTTGCTGTCAATACTTGCTAACTTTAGATGTTATAGAAGAAAAGCACATTGTATGGTAAATGTGCACATATACATTTATTCCTTAGCACAGGGATATGCAATTAGCGGACCTCCAGCTGTTGCAGAACTACAAGTCCCATGAGGCATAGCGAGACTCTGACAGCATCAATCATGACACCCAGAGGCAGAGGCATGATGGGAGTTGTAGTTTTGCAACAGCTGGAGGTCCGCTAATTGCATATCCCTGCCTTAGCAGATACTTCATTATTTGTAATCTGCCACCACAGCCAGATCTGTCTTCAGTTTTACCTGTAACTGTTTTGTTACCAAGTCACCACCATTTTGTTCTTTAATAGAATTCTTCAACAGTAACGTCACCTTTGCTCTTTGTTTTCATAATCACTAATCACCTATATCTAGGTATATTTACATACGTACAATAAATGTGCAGAATGTTTGAAAAAATTAATAGGAACCATAGCCAGAATGTTAATGAAAACATTTTTTATATTTTCATGATATCTTTTGCCTAGTGAGTCAACAACCAGGGTAGATTTTGAATAGCTTGCTCAACTCTAATAATTGTATGAAAGTTCATCACTAACAGTCATAGAGCTACATGATACCACAGCAAAGCTTGACTTCATTTATAACAATACTCAAATGTTCTCTATTCAATCCAAATAAATGAAACACTCATACTTTAACAACAGTGCATTCTATATACTATACAAAAGAAATGTTGTCCTAATATGACCTCATGAGTGTAATAAAGATGATTTTAAAAACTGGTCTGAAATCTGTATGAGGCAAACTGTTGCATAGCCTGGGTTTTCTTTTCTATATTGAGTCCTCAAAGTGTTGCATAATGTATCTAATAGGTAATTCCACTTTTGTTGAAAAATATTGCAAATAATAAAAAAAAATCATAATAATATGGCATATACAATTGTGACACAAGCCATGGTGTAATTTAATGTTTTTTAAAATGACCCATCCTTTTCAATTTGAAGCACTGTAAAATTCAATGCAAGATGGCAACCTGAAATTGTTCTGTACATAGTTAGTGTGCAGAACACCACCAGAAATGTCATTTTCTGCTTAAATGTAAGTCTGCACTAGGATATAAGTCAGGTTTTTTTAGGCATCTTATGCAACAGAAATATCATTTTGGAGAGATGCTCATAAAGGGTAAATCCCTTTTAAAGGAATGCAGACCTTGTAGGTTTCCTCATTAGAACATGATGGGGATTTATTAAATTAAGTGTATTAATTTATTAAAACTGGGGAGTTCAAAATCTGTTTTTTTTTTTTTTTTTGTTAAAGCTTAATTGAACAAGCTGACGTTAGATGCTGTTTGGTTACCATGCACAGCAGCTGCATGAGATTTTGCATTCTCCATTTTTTGTAAATCAACCCTGTAAGTGCATCTGATGATTGATCATGAAAATATCACTCCCATTCAGATACACTCCGTGCAACAACATGATCAAATAAACTGCCATGCCTTCAGAGAAGAAACAGGTGGAAATCTGCAACAAAGTTTGTTAAAATCCTTGCAATGAACATAAATCACCCAGAGGGAATCTATTTCCTAAGAAAAGTGGAGGTACTCCCTAAAGCTGAACTCAGGACATAAAAAAGATATGTGTAAAGGCAGATCTGCAATCACTAATACAGAGTAGAGCTTAAAAAAAATAGAAATAATGAAGCATCATAAGCAGCCAATCATTCTGCGTAAAACGGCAGCAGAGAAATATCAGGTCTTGTTTGCAGGGTTGCACCAATACCATTTTTTTTACTGGTGAGTATGAGTACCTATACTTTTGGTCAAGTACTCGCCGATACCTTTGCAGTCCAATTTGAGCCCATACTTAATTAATGGGCAGAACTGCAAAGAATTCCATGCAATTTGAACAGGAATGTGGTTTTCTCCTGGAGAATAAATTGGTGCTTTTTTTAAAGCAATTTTATTGGGTGGAAAAAGAATATAAAAGATAATGTTATCCCAAGTAAATAGATACCAAACATGTCTCGCTTTAAAATTGTGCAAGCCTTTAGGATAGCAACAAACTACAATACATTAACCCCCCTGGTGGTATTCCCGAGTCTGACTCGGGGTGAGATTTTTTGGCTACGATCGGTAACCCCGAGTCAGACTCGGGCTCGCCTTGCTGAATCCACAGGCTTGGTTTACTTACCTTGTCCCTGGATCCAGCGATGCCACCGCGCTCCCGGTCTCCTCCCTGTGGTGACCCAGCCCTTGTCTCCATGGAGAGATCGCCCCCGCCCCTGGGGGTGCGTCCCATCCAGAGACCTTGTGGTGTGGGCTTCCGCCCTTACATCGCGGGATATTGCTGCATGGCGCATGCGCACAGCCCGCGCGCTGCCGTCATGCTGACGGCCAGACCCGGCGATGTTGTACACCAACGTCTTTTGGACGTGTGTCAGCTACGCCAGGCAGGGGGTATAAAAGCAGTTTCCATCTGCTTATAGCGCAATGGATGCTGGACCCTGGGATCTCTGTGGCCTCACCCAGTCCACAGTAAGTGAATAGCTCATGCTCCCTGTCTTTCACTGGTTTGCTTAGTTCATCCCTGCCCCCCCCCTCTCACTTACCTCATGCCCATTCACCATTTGCAATTAACTTTATATGTTTTCATTCAATTGCCACTGGTAGACTTCATTACCCTGATGCCACCTTGGGATCCAATTTGGTCCCCCTCCCTCCTTGGTTCATTATCATGGACTCTTTCTGTGGAGGTTATATGTGGCTTCATACACCTGTCTCAGCATGGGCTCCTGATCCAGGGGGCCCCCACACACAATACATCCCTTGTATTCAAGGTATACATTTTTTTACCCCCTTTTTTTCACCTTATTCTAAATTTTCCAATTTCCCTTCCCTTACCCCCTCTTTTTCCCTCCCCTTCTATTTTCCTTCTCGCTCTCCCCCTTTCCCCTCCCCCCCCTTTTTTCTCCCCCCTCCTCCCACTCCTCCTGTTCCCCCCTTTTTCTTCCTCCCTCCCCCCCTCTTCCCTCCTTCCTTCACTCCCTCTTGGTTGTTTTTGTCCTTCCCTTCCCAGTCACCGTCCCCTTCTCCCCCCCCACCACCCACACCTTCACAACACCCCCCTTTTTTATCTCCCCTTTTTTATCACGGTTACCATTACACGTGTGTGCACTCCCCTCCTCACTCAAGGCCTGGGCTTGTTATACTAATTACCATGTTTTACTTTATATATCCAAGTAGTAGGTCCACCCAGACATATGCGCGCCCCCTGGTCGCCATACGGGACCCTGTGCGGTGGCGCCCGTCTCGCTTGCTTGTGGGTTTTTAGGTGAGCAGCTGAGCCCCTTGTTCCCCAATCTACTCTCTCTATATGTTGTTCAAAGTATAATTGTTCAGGAGGCAGTCCTGTACGATTCACTTGTGCTGCATGATTGCTGTGGGGAGGCATTGCTGAGTCTCCATACCAGATTCGAACATTCACTTTCCAACAGAAAAACCAGAAGGAGCGTGAAGAGATTATAGGGGAAGACCTTAACATTTAGCATATGCTGTTACAAGGGTTTCTACGTTTGGCCTACATATTATACTCCTTCATCTGAGAACCTCACCTGCATGAGCTGTCTCCTCTCATTGGATCGGACCCGTCCTGGTGGATCAAAGGCTGGCACATCAAACGGCTTCTCTACTGACACCACGGCTGCCTAGGAGCTCGTACATGCTTGTTTGACATACCGTCGCTGACGCGTATGTCCATATATTCCGGTAAGAGTACCCATCTTTATATGTGTTTATTTGGATACCATTATGGATTGCTGATGAGGTTCCAACTGCTTACTAAGAATATCTGAATTCCATACCTGAGAAGATTACACCATCTTCCATTCCTCTACAGTCGTTTGGTCTTTTCCACAAAGAACTTCTGACCAACTCCAAAAAGAAGATACATTATACATATATATTTTTTTTGGATTGCATAGGCCAGTTTGACCTTGGACTATCACACTTACATTTTGGAGTTACACGTATAATTTATATGGACTTCATTTGAGGTTCACATTACCATTTATTTTTGTGTCACATCACTTACCACGATGTGTTTCTATTACACATTATCCAGCTAGATCTCACTTTCTAGCTGTCTTTCAGGTTACTACACGGTCATCATCCTCTGTGTTTTACCTGTCACACCACTTGGGGGTGTGTCCTCCTCCCCCCTTTTCTTTTTCAAATTTTATTGATTTTTCACTGAATTTTGATCATTTACCATATTTTTTGATTCACTTCACTGAATACTCAGCGCTGCACTTTTTCTTTTTTATTTCTTGTACACAATATTGTCTTTTGTTGGTGCTGGCTGCTACTGGTTAACATTGTATATTGTTAGCGCAACTTTTTTTCCTAATTTTAATTGTTCATTGTTTGTTATTCTAATTTTAGACATGCTTCTGACGAAGCGGCCAAAGCCGCGAAACTAGTTAAGCTGATTGTCATTTTATTCTTCACCCCTTGCTGTGTTTTTTACTGATGTGGTATTCAATAAAAATGTTTCCTATCAATTTTATATCTGTATTTGTACACTTTATATCTATAATACCAGTACCGCAATAGTCCAACAATGGCCCCACCCCCTTTGGTTCTTTGGTTTGGGGACCTCAGAACCAACCTTTCTATATCTCAATTTAGGATGATGGTACATTTTTAAGTGTTTATCGATTTTTAACGTCAGAGGCTCCTTTTCAAATTCGCCTGTTCACAGTTTGTTCCCGATAGGGGAAATGGGCTCTTGGTAATAACTATTCCTTTCTGACATACCTCTCCAGGTACTACAGTACAGATCAAGGAATCAACCGTTAATATAAGGAACCAAGGGTACCTAGATGTGCTTGTATAGCTTACTGTGAAATGTATTGACATTAATGTACATCTGACTTGTTTGTATGTATAAATGCATTAAGATATCCAATAAAAATCGTAAAAAAAAAAAAAAAAGGTCGAAACAAACCATTTACCACTGGCAGGGATGCTTACAATGGTTAGATTTTATTCATTTATATCAAAGATTTTGTCTTTTTTGTCAAGTCCATCTAAATCTAACACTACACTCTAAAAATGACAATGTTGCTGTCCAAAGGTGTGTCCACTGCTTTTTCATCAACAGTGGGGGCAGCCTAAGACAGGAAGTGTGTTACTGACTGGTAATCAGGTAAAAATAAAGTTAAAATATTCCTTAACAGGAAAACGAATGCAGCCACCACATTTACATCTATGATATAGATGTACTGGTAACTACTGGGTGTTTTGTTGTTAAATGTCATATATGCATTGTAATATTGTAGTGTTTATTAGAAATCTGAGAATTGTTTTTTCAGAGTTGTATATGTATATCATTTTTGTATTGTAGTTCTATGTCTTTTTTTGGGGGGGTTTAATATCACTTTCAGTGTATGCATTGAACTAAAAGTATATTTTTTTACCATTATAGTTGTTTTGAAGAAAGAGCATATTACACATAATGCTTTTAGGCACAGTCTTTGATTGAAGCACGAGGCTAGTTCATATGTGGGTGGGTAGAGTGAGGGGGATTAGGTCACTTATCTGACTCATGCACTTGTGCATGATAATTTCAACTTGAACTACTGCTGAACAGAAGCATATTAACTATTTTAAACATAATATAATATAATGCAATATAATGTTGTTGTTTTTTTCTTTTAGGATTGAATATAGTTCTTTTAGACCTTTTTGTTACCTAAAACAACTACTGTGCAAGAAGGAATGTGTTTTTTTTTTATTCCAGCCATCAAAAGTAATGCATTTTGGGGGGTTAAAAGCCCCCCATCTTTTATGAGGGTATGTATAATATTATGTAAAGCATCTGCTTCAGAAGCTGGTAAAGGCAATCTTTCTTTTCTTTCTAGTTGCCCATTAGTTGAATTGAAACATATGCCAAAAAATTACTAAACAAGCTGAAGTTAGAAGCTGATTGGTTACTGTGTACAGCTGCTCCAGTTTTAGTAAATCTTCCCGTTACTTCTTAGAGAGCAACTACTATAAAAACAACCCAGCTTCCCACACTTTTCTCATACTCTTTAGAGCTTCATTACTATCTGTGTCCCAGCTACGAGAATTACAGTCCTTATTTGTCTAGGTAACAATTGTTACTGGACCTGAAAATGACAGTGAATTCAACATTTTATAGATGTCACTGGAAAAAGATACATTGGTAATTTTTCCAAAGAAACACCTAATTTGGTGACAACTGTCTAAGCCTGTACTGCAAGAAAAATTAAGCTACCATTGCTCTCTATGCCCCAATTTGAAAGATTTTTTTTATACTTGCTGCCCATTTATTATATCAAACAGAACATGAAGCAATGGAAATTTTCCCCCAAAAAAAGAAAAATCTTTTTTCTTGATTTACAGTCCATTTGAATAGTGACAGGCAGAACAAGCAGTGAGGAGAAATCCCCTGAAGAGACACAGGCATAAGTAAAAATATGTTTTATAGTAAAGTCCGGTAGTCTAAGAAAACCTGTCAGGATTTTATTACTGTCTCTAAAGGAAAAGGTATCCCTTCGCTTTCTATCCAGTTGAAGGGCGTCAGACAGAATAGAAAAAGCAGACAGTGTCTGAAATCTGTTAGTTCTCAGCTTTCCCCACTCCATTCATTCTCACGAATCACTATTTCCATCCAATAAATTGGTATCCTTCTTTCATCTCACATGGTTCCATTTTCTTATCTCAGTAGTAAAAAAAATAACTAATGATATTTAAAAAAAAAAAAAAGTCTGATCGAAAATATGGGAGCTCAGAGCAATAATCAGAAATTATTTACTTTTCCTTTATCCCTTTACTGACATCATGCAAATCTAAAATATAGAAAAGGGGTATATTTAACCTGCCTGGCGGTCTTCACGAGTCTGACTCGGGGTTAGATTTTCCTGCTGCGAGCGGACACCCCGAGTCAGACTCGGGATCGCCTCGCTAGATCCACAGGCACAAGTTACTTACCTTGTCCCTGGATCCAGCGATGCCACCGCGCTGTGTGAGCGAGCGGGACCTCGCTCGATTCACACAGTGCCTCCGTGTGACGCCGATCTCCGTTCCCTGCGACGTTACGACGCACGGGGACGGAGAACGGCGCCAAATTCAAAAAAGTAAACAAACACCTTACATACAGTATACTGTAATCTTATAGATTACAGTACTGTATGTAAAAAAAACACACACCCCCTGTCCCTAGTGGTCTGTCCTGTGTCATGCATGTCATTTTATATAATAAAAACGTTTCTTTCTCCCTGCAAACTGTAGATTGTCCATAGCAACCAAAAGTGTCCCTTTATGTCAAAAATAGTTTTAGATCAGCTAAAAAACAGCGATAATAAATTATAATCACTTGCAGAATTGTGCGATAGCGATTTGTGGGGAAATTCGTCATAAAAAAAAAAAAATAATGACAGCAACAATTCTGCAACTGAGCAAATTTCAGTGATTTTGATTTGATTACATTATTGAATAATTTTTATTATAATTATATTATTATTTGTTATAATTATTTATAATTATTTATTATATTATAATTTATAATTTTGTTTTTAAAAAAATGTCATACCTGGGATGCCTATTAGAATCTTGTTTGGTCAGATTTAAGTGAGTTATTTCTAAAAATTACAGACCTACAATATAAAACGCCAAATTTCCTTGCAAATAATGGTACCGCTTTTAGCATGTTTTTTCTGACAGAATCATACCGCCAGGGAGGTTAAGGTAAGCAAATACTCAACACTATCACATATCACAGTTTTGGCTGGACTTTGACTAGACTCTTTGACTAGCTGTTATTAATGTGAAGTTATTTATTCTCAAAGATCCCCAAAGCTCACAACAAAGATTCTAGAGTTGGTTTCAGTGAGTTTCAAACTGTTTAGAATCTCCTTCTGGTTGTTTATATTGTATGTCTGGCAGCCTGCCAAGAACTGCTATTATAGTGCCTGTGTTGTGAAATGTGAAAATAATTTCTTCATAATGCTTGTAGATACAGAGATGAATGAAGGTTTTAACATGTTTTTACTGCTTGTTCGGAAAATGTAAATATTGTGCATGATCTGGGCAAAATGTTGCACTAAGCATAACTGATGACTATACATAAACACTGCAGACTGAACACATCTAAAATCTAGAGAGTACTATAGTAAATATGTGACATAATTGCTGAACTTCATCTTAATAAGAACACAGTTCCTATCTACATGAAAATTATATACAGAAGCATTCTGCAAGCAATCAGCTGTCATTCTCTCTAGATATACCATATTTTGCTCTGCTTAACAATATAAATACAATTAAGTGTGAAACCATTTTTAATGCTGTATTTTGGATGTTTTATCTTGCCTTTTGTTATTTTAGTCACTTCTAACAATAATCAAAGTTCCTAAAGTATTCAAAGTTCACAATAAAGATATTGCAAAGCTTGTCCCAAAACCTGGATTCAGAGATTATAGCTGGTGATGTAGCTTCATATATAGCAGCCCCCATTTCTCTTAAGCCCCTTTCACACTGAGGTGCTTTTCAGAATCTTTCACGCAAAAAAAAAGCACCTGAAAAGCTCACGAAAACCTATTTTGATTAAAATCAATGAATACATTCACACTGGGGCAGTGCAATGGCAGGGCAGTGAAAGAACTCCCCTCTCAATTGAAATTAATGGAAAGCTCTTCAAAAGTGCATGAAAAGCTCTTCAAAAGTGCTCAGTGTTTTACTGGCAGTTTAGAAGCACCTCAGTGTGAAAGGGGCCTTAAGGGAAACTGCTACCAGAGTTTAACACACCATACTATAGTTTCTAGCCAAATAGCACAATTACTTGTGTTCTTCACAAGTACATGGAGTGTCACACAGCAGGTGAGTGGACAGTAACAAAATCCAGAGGCAGGTGGTGGTTGGAGCTGGCGGAATACAAAGCATAATCCATGGATAGATAAAATTATATAAAACAGTGCCATGCAGTAAAAACGAAAAAAAAATAATAATCCTGTGATACAACACATGCAATAATGTGACCACTATCAGAAGGATATTATATCTAACCATATTCTCATGTACTGTGTATTACCCAGGATATGTGTAGTATACCCTTTATAATAAAGTACATATATTGTCCATCAACATCATGGGGCATATTTACTAAAGGAAAACCATTTGTACTACAAGTGCAAAGTGCACTTGAAATTGCACTGAAAGGGAGACATGCAAGGAAAAAAAAACAGCATTTTAGCTTGCACATGATTGGATAATAGAATCAGCAGAGCCTCCCCTCATTTCAGATCTACCCCTCAGATTTACAGCGACTGCACTTCCAAGTGCACTTTCAGTGCAATTTCAAGTGCACTTTGCACTTGTAGTTTGCACTTGTAGTGCAAAGTGGATTTGCCTTTCGTAAATAACCCCCATGTGTCCATTTTTTTTAACTTGTGTGATGAACTCATATTCCATACAATGTGTTCTGAAAATCCTAAATATGTTATCCCATACACAGTGCTCTGCCCACCACCTTCACTCTAATGCTCCCACCTGATCTTTTTGACCCAAAAATGTAGGTCTCATGCACTGTCCTCTTTAAAGCAGGGTGCTTTACCCAGGACTGGTATTCCTCTCTCTATGGAATCCTGATGGTACTCAGTCCATCTCTATCCAGGCTCATCCTCCACTAAATCCATATAAAAAGCTCAGCCTCCAGCTCGTTGTATAAAAAACGTACCCATTTCTTCCTCAGCCAGCTGGTGAGTACCAGGTGAGATTTACAATTATCTGGTGGCGAAATTAGTGTGCAAGTTTTGGATTGCATTTTTAATGAATGTTCGGCTCTACAGCAGAAGATAGAATGTTGCTTTCGTAAAATACTTTTAATGTGAACTGTGATTGCATAAATGCTAAATTACTAGGACATTTTGATTTGATTGGGTTGTATAAAGGCCTATATATGTCAGTTGCTGTATGGATACAAAATTACTTAGTGCTAACTTTTACTCCGTTTTGACTTTAAGCCCTAATGCTCTTTTGAAAAGTAGTTGCCCATCCATTTTTACAGCTTAGGCCTCGTACACACGACCGTTTTCCTCAACAAAATCCATCAAGAAACTTGGTGGCAGAGGAAAATGGTTGTGTGTATGTTTTTCATCGAGAAAACTGTTGTGGATCTCGACGAGAAAAAAAGAGAACAAGTGAAACAAGGAAAAACGCATATGTGGAGTCCGTGTGCCGCGCACCCCGAAAATGCAAAAACAAAAATGGGAAGGTCCCCCAGTGGGGTTTTTTAGCATCATGATGTTCTCAATAAATAAGAGTGGTTGGATGATATTGAAGTTAAAATCTTTACTTGGTTTCAACATTAAATTACAATAAAATGTACAACATGGTTGGAGCATTTGTAAAATAGTGTAGAACAAGTTTTCTTTTTTCTTGTCGGGAGTTTCAATTTCCTCGTCGTGTTTCTCGTCGGGCTGGTTTACGACGAGTAACACGTTCGTGTGTATGCTTAGAAACCCATGCATGCTCAGAATAAAGTATGAGACGGGAGCGAACCTTCGGTAAAAGTAGCGTTTGTAATGGAGATAGCACATTCGTCACGCTGTAACAGACTGAAAATCACGAATTGTCTCTCACCAAACTTTTACTTAACACGCAGTAACATGAGATTAGCAAAAGCAGCCCCAAGGGTGGCACCAGTGGAATCAAACTTCCCCTTTATAGTGCCGTCGTACGTGTTGTACATCACCGCTTTTGAGAACAACAAGATTTTGTCTTGACAGTGTGTACGCAAAGAAAGCTTGACAAGATTCTCGACAAGCCTGACAAGAAACTTGTCGAGAAAAATTATGTTTCTTTTGCGACGAGTTTCTCGGTCGTGTGTACGAGGCCTTAGCGGGGTTCCACCCACAATTTTTTTATTTTAAAAGTCAGTAGCTACCAACACTGTAGCTGCTGACTTTTAATAAGGACACTTACCTGTCCTAGGCACCCGTGAAGTCGCCCCCCCCGAGGTCGATCGCTCGATCGAGGCAGGTCCCCGCACCGCCGTCCTCACTAAGGGAAACAGGCAGGGAAGCCTTGCGGCCTCACTGCCCATTTCCTACTGTGCATGCGCGAGTCGCACAGGGCTTTGTGAATGGGCCTGCTGCTCTCTGGGAGACACACAGTTTCCAGAAGGCAGCGCGCCCCATTCACCAGAAGACACCGTGAGTAGGACAAGGAAGAAGACCAGCTGTGGAGGATGAAGAGGCAGATTAGGGACTTCCGCATAGCAACCACTATTTCTGGTAAGTAAAAAAATTTTTGTTTCAATTTTTTTTTCATTTTTTTTTCATTTTTATTTTTACAGATGTCATTACAATGGATGTAAAAAAAGAAAAACATTTCAACAAAGAATGAGTTGACACAGTTCAGCAGACCCATTTCTTCAAACCCAAGATATACATTCTCCAGACAAGTCCTTTATTAACCACCTCAATACAGGGCACTTTCACCCCCTTCCTGCCCAAGTCATTTTTTGCATTACATCACTGTGTCGCTTTAACTGACAATTGTGAGGTCGTGTAACGCTATACCGGCGGAGACTCTTTACCACGTGATCAGCCGTGTCGAATCACGGCTGATCACGATGTAAACAGGAAGAGCCGTTGATGGCTCTTCCTCACTCACGTCTGACAGACGCGAGTAAAGGAGAGCCGATCGGTGGCTCTCCTGATAGGGGGGGTTTGCGCTGATTGTTTATCAGCGCAGCCCCCCCTTTGGATCGCCACATGGACCACCAGGGAAGCCCACCCTGGACCACCAGGGTGGGCCAAAAAAAAAAAAAGTCTTAGAAAAAAAAATCGGAGAGGTGATCAAATACCACCAAAAGAAAGCTCTATTTGTGGGGGAAAAAGGACGCCAATTTTGTTTGGGAGCCACATCGCACAACCGCGCAATTGCCATTCAAAGTGCGACAGTGCTGAAAGCTGAAAATTGGCTTGGGCGGGAAGGTGCGTAAGTGCCTGGTATGGAAGTGGTTAAAAAGAAAAGAAAAAGAGAAAAAAAATTACAGTGCTGTAATCCGTTCTCGATCTCCAGCAATGATACGAAGAAAAAAGCAGCCGACCAATGACGCTCTCCAGCTTGACAGTGGTTAAATATCTCTGACGCA
Source organism: Rana temporaria (assembly GCF_905171775.1). Taxonomy (NCBI): domain Eukaryota; kingdom Metazoa; phylum Chordata; class Amphibia; order Anura; family Ranidae; genus Rana; species Rana temporaria. The sequence continues at coordinate 175,749,293 of NC_053490.1, forward strand.
ACGGGGAAACACTGTGGTTACCCAGTGACATGTACGGGTGACCACACCCCCTCTGACGTAACAGGGTTATACATTTAAAATGAATATAAGAAATTAAAAATAATTATAAAAACATAAAAAAAAGATACTGACTAAAGTATCTAGTTTAGTGTAGATCACCCTACATATTAAACCCTTCTTACCTTTCAGAAAAAATGATGTGCGCAAACATAAAATAAATATACAAGGTTTTAAGACAAACAATAAAAAAATAATGGTACAGCTTGTTTGGTATTTTTTAGTATGCACAGTATGAAAAAGTGCAATAACACAATTCAAAAAAATATATACAATGTGTTAAGACAAAAAAACAAATAAATAATGTCACAGCTTCTTTTATCTATTTTGTGTGCAGGCATGGTTTAAAAAAAGTGCAATAACACAATTCTTAAAAAACAAAACCTTAACTCCACAATATTTTCAGCATGTACTACAACAGTCTTTCAGAGCTACAAGTTTTTCTTACTGGTGGCAATGATATTAAATGCAAATGAGGATTCCTAATTTTGCAAACAAAAAGAGATTATAACCTGGAGTAAAATGTTTAATCCTGAGTGGAGTTCTTTGTTACCTTTTAAATTCTTTAAAACATCTCCTTGACAATATTAGTGAAAAGAAACTTGAGAGGGCTAAATGTAAAAGTATCAAAAGTTTAGTCTTTAAAAACTCTTCTTTTTTAACCCATACAAAAAAAGGTTATTACTCCTAAAATGCTTCGCTGAATTCCTTTCAGGCAGTATTTTCTATTTGAGTTTTTCTGCCTGTTAAATTTACTTTTATACTTATTGATTTAAACATAAAGAATGTTGACATTCCTGATATTTACCAGACATGTTTTCAGGCTTTCTTGTGACATATACACCAGCTATTGTACATAAATGTCTTGTGTTGTAAACTGCATTTGTCAGACATTTCTGGGATGGCAGAACAATGATAACAAGAAACGTTAAACATTTTAGCTATGTTTTGCCATCAGCAATACATGTATTATGGGCTTTACACATGTGTGAGCAATCAGGAGAAAAGCATTAGAAATGCATCAGATTGGATGTACAACAATGTTCCTACCACAATGACATGGTATGTTATCTTTGCATTTTGCTTACAGAAAAGATAGAAGTAGCAGCAATAATACATTAATAATTTACCGTTAACATACTTTTTTTTTCAAAAGTACAATATTAAAGTGAACCTAGCATTATACATGTTTTATTGTTAACACTCTTTAATGTTAACGCTCACAAGCATTTATCACCTCTCCAAAGATCAAAATGAAAACATATTTAATTGATTTTCTTACCAAGAATATAGCCATCTTTATTTAGGCACTAGTTAGGGTGAGCACAAAATTCTTAAACTTATGCCGCGTACACACGACCATTTTTCACGACGAGAAAACTGCCATTTTTTATATCGGTCGAGAAAACCGGTCATGTCTATGCACCCTAGCAGTTTTCTTGACGAAAAAACTGCCCGCAAAATTTTTTAAACCAGCTCTCTTTTTTCTCGTCGTGAAAAATGGTCGTGTGTATGCTTTTCCGAGGGGAAAAAACGTGCATGCTCAGACTCAAGTATGACACGGGAGCGCTCATTCTGGTAAAACTAGCGCTCGTAATGGAGATAGCACATTCATCACGCTGTAACGAACTGAAAAGCACGAAGACTGGAAAGCGTGAATCGTCTCTCACCAAACTTTTACTAACACGAGGATCAGCAAAATCAGCCCAAAGGGTGGCGCCATTTGAAAGGAACTTCCCCTTTATAGTCCTGTCGTACGTGTTGTACATCACCACGCTTTGGTCAGACTTTTTTTGCATGAACGTGTGTATGCAAGTCAGGCTGGAGAGGAATCACATCGTGAAAAAACAACAGGTTTTTGAACGTCAGGAAAAACGGTTATGTGTACGCGGCATGAGAAGCTTCCTCAGAGATTACACAATCATGTAAATCCTGATACCTGTGCAATTCTTGGCTGTATTTACAAATGCCTGACATAGATCAGACCCTACTTTTGCATCTGCTTTCACCCTGTGACTTGCTACAAAGATAAAATGATGACAAAATCACTGACAGAGATGAGATCATGTAAATTCTTCTCCCTGCCTGCAGAAGACTGATGACACAGAGCACCTTTTAGGTTCTTCACTCTCCTCCCTCTCTGTCCCCCTCATCATTTGAAGCACATTGTATACATCTTTTTTCTAATTTTTTTTTTTAAACAAGACCTTCAGTCATTTTTTCAACTTTCCATTTATGAAATCTCCTAGCCTTGTTGTTTTATCTTTGGATAGTAAAATTGTTTTTTCCTGCCAGTAAATAGCTTATACAGCCCACTTCCTGTTTCTTGTCTGGTCATAAGCCTAGGCTAATGACATTATGCACAGCTCTCTCTCTCTCTCACTCTCTAATGCCGCGTACACACGATCGAAAATTCCATCTGAAAAACATTGGATGGTTTTTCCAACGGAATTCCGCTCAAGCTTGACTTGCATACACACGGTCAGACAAAAGTTCTCGAAACTTTCGACTGTCAAGAACACTGTGACGTACAACACTACGATGATCTGAGAAAATGAAGTTCAATGCTTTTTCTAATTGTTTCTGCGCATATGTTGTAATTTTGCGTGTCGGAATTGCTACAGATGATCGGATTTTGCGATAGGATTTTTTTCCATCGGAAAATTTGAGAACCAGCTCTCAATCTTTTGCTGGCAGAAATTCCGACAGAAAAAGTCAGATGGAGCATACACACAGTTGGAATTTCCGTTCAAATGCTCACATTGGACTTTTGCTGTCAACATTTCCGATCTTTTTTAAGGGGCATAAGAGTTTGCCAGGAAGGGAGGGGGTGAGTCATAAGAGGGCCAATCAGAGATGCAGGGCTGCAGAGCTGGAGGTGTGCCTCTGTGTGTCTGTGTAAATCCAGGAAGTGAACAGGCAGCAGCATAAGCTGCCCACAGTTAAAATGTCTGCAGCCAGACTTAGTGGAGGTAGATTTCTGCAGCATATTTGGCAAGTACAGAATCACAGTATATATAAAATAATATCCAAAGTTGGCAGGAAGCTTCAGAATGGCAAATGTGTTTTTATTACAAATTATGTGAGCAGACTGGACAGCTATTAACATTCCTTGATGATTTCTCTGCTAGGCTACACTGCTTTCTCTCTTCTGAAATTCCCACAATCATTCTTGATTACTTCAACATCCTTGTTAATACTAATGCTCCTGCTACCTCTAATGGATACATGATTCTACACACTCTGATGGGTAGGGATGAGCCGAACACCCCCACCGTTCGGTTCGCACCAGAACCTTCGAACGGACCGAACGTTTTCGCAAACTTTTAGAACCCCATTGAAGTCTATGGGACTCGAACATTCAAATTCAAAAGTGCTAAATTTAAAGGCTAATATGCAAGTTATTGTCGTAAAACGGGTTTGAGAACCCGGGTCTTTCCCCAGGGAACATGTATTAATGGAAAAAAAGTTTTAAAAACTGTTGTTTTTTCTGGAGCAGTGATTTTAATGATGCTTAAAGTGAAAAAAGAAAATGAAAAATTCCTTTAAATATCGTACCTGCTGGGTGTCTATAATATGCCTGTGAAGTGGTAAGTGTTTAGAACTGTCCCTGCACAAAATGAGATTACTATAAGAAAAAAGTCATTTGAAACTGCTTGTGGCTTTAATGTAATGTCTGGTCCCTGCAATATGGATGAAAATCATTGCGAAAAATAGCATGGGTTCCCCCCAGGTCATTACCAGCCCCTTTGGCCCTATATACTTTGAACAGCAGTATACAGGCGGTGCAAACAAGACAGGGACTGTCGGTTTGTTGTTAAAGCGGGGTTCCAACCACAATTAGCATTTTTTAAATGTATGTCCTTTCATCATGTGTTTTTATAATATAAATCCGGTCACTTACTATTTTACAATCCGCCACCGCTCTGCATAGTTATTCAAAAAAGATAGTTTATAAAACTATGTCCACATCGTTGTCATTTTGCTTGTGGGCATTGTGAAGCTCACAAGCACTTACTTCCTGGAAGTCTTGGATAGGGAGTGATAATTGGGTAGCGCACTGCATCCTGGGAAATGATGACACACATTTCCCAGGAGAATTAGAGGGAGATGATGTCAGAATCCTAGGTGGATCCAAAGGCAGATTTCGTGGGACCACATAGGCATTTCCAGATGAGTAAAAACATTTTTTTTTCTTTTTTTCTTTTTTAGGTCTAATGAGCACAATAATGAAAAAATATTTTTGGGATGGAAACTCCACTTTAAGTAGATTTGTTTGTAAATTTTGAACTGGTACTTTTTTAAAGTGTAGCTCCTGCCATAACATCTATTTTTAAGATTTTTGGAAAACATAGAGAGGGGTTATCACCCCTGTAACATTTGTTTTGCTGTTTATGCGCATCTGTTCAGAAGATTGCACCTCACTTTCTGTCCCAATGACAAATGATTTTTTGAAAATGTTTTTTTTTTAGTGAAACAAGGATTGGTGATAAAGCATCAGTGGACAAGAGACACCTCTTACAGAAGAGAATTTCCCTTCCTAGGGGTAGATTTCCTCTCACTTCCTGTTGTCTCCTTCCGTTTGCAAGTAGGAGTCGTTTGAAAGTAGGGGCCTGCCGTAAATACTCAGAATAATGCAGAAATTTGGGCCTTAGGTGTTGGTGTTGCCACAACACTGTAAGCCCTCACAGTTACTCTTGGTGTGCGCAGGAATGGGCACAGTGAAAATACTTGCTGATCAGCCACTGCCTGTGATATTAATTTGACAACAACAGCAATTGTATTCACGTGGCTTTAGGTGCACACTGTGGAGGACACAGCACACCACGTGAAAATACTTGCAGAATGATCCCCTGCCTGTGGTATTAATATGAGAAGATCCCTGCCTTTTAGAGCTGCACGATTAATCGCAAGAATATTGCAATATCAATTCACCCCCCGCGATCTCCACGCGGGATGACCCACGATCTTTATATGTAGCCGCCGGGTCCACGTAACCAGCGTGGAACGCAAATGGCAGATATCGGAACTGACGTCAGCAACCGGAACTGACGTCAGTTCAATGCATGAAGAGGCGCGCTGCTGGGCATGGGCGGTGCAGAGACACAGACAGTGTCTCACGCTTGACTTGCGAAATGAGGAGCACAGCAGTGAGTGCGCAGTGAGGTAGGGTAGTACTGTAGTGACGTTGTACAAAACAGCCATGCTATTATCAGCTATCACTGCTGTGGTTTTTGATGCCCCTCGGCCTCCTGACTGTGTTTTAAAGGTTCAAATTCACATCTATGCGATGCATCAGAGTATGTGCCTTGCTGCAGTACAGCCAATTAATTTAAGAATGAACTGCCTGCCACCCCTCAATAGCACCAAAGTGCATGGGCCTTTTTTTATTTTATTTTTTAATGCCGCTGCACCAAACTGCATGGTGCTTTTGTTAGCATGCATTTTTATTTTTGTGTTTTTTTTTATTTACACACATAGTGTGGGGCGTGTACTAAACCCCCTGAGCCATAATTGGCCAAAGCCACCCTGGCTTTGGCCAATTATGGCTCTCCGTTTTTTGCGCACTGTGATTGGCCAAGCATGCAGGTCATAGTGCATGCTTGGCCAATTATCAGCCAGCAATGCAATGCCGCAGTGAATTATGGGCTGTGACACGCCCCTCGAATTTGTCGCGAACGGCCCAAAACATTCGTAATTTGACGAACGGTCGAACATACAATGTTTGAGTCGAACATGGGTTTAACTCGAATACGAAGCTCATCCCTACTGGAGGCAACACCCTTGACCTTCTATTTTCCTACCTATGCACTCTCCCACAATCCTTTTTCTTTTTCTGATAACCACCTTATTAGATTCACTCTCTGCCTGCCTGTCTGTCTTCCACCACCTCTCTCTCCAACCACCTAACAATTACCCATAGAAAACTTTGCCACTTTAACTTCTCTTCTCTGTTCTGCTACTGACCACCTCTATGACAAAATCATCCCTGTGCTGCCCCAATCTAGCCACTTCTGTCTACAATAGAGTCTTGTCCTCCGCCCTGGATGGGCTCACTCACCTCACTACACACAGAATCAGGCTCTGACCCCTACAACCCTGTCAAACAGATGACACCAGAAGCCTCAACAATCGTAGCCACGCTCTTGAGCATCTGTGGCATAAGACTTCAACCAATATAAATCTTTCCTCCAAAAATACAATTATTGTCTCCACACTGCCAGGTAGAACTTTTTTTGTGACTCTCATTAACACCTGCTCATCCAGTTCCCGTCAATTCCTAACTCTATATTTTGTCCTCCACTGCCTCAACCCACTAACTTGTTTACTGACCAGGAGATCACCAATCACTTCAAAAATAAGATTGTCCACATGTATATTCAACACTTCCCTTATTCAAACCTGTTACTACTACTACTACTACTACTACTACTTTTTTCGAACACCCACCCAACCACCTGTCCCCTGGACACTATTTCCTCTCAAATGTCATCCACTAGTTCTGTCCTACACTTTCTAAACCACATTCTCAGTCTCTCTCTCTCTTTTGGCATCTTCCTCAACACTAATTTTAACAACCTACGTCCCATCTCCTTGCTTCCCTTTCCCCCCAAACTCCTTGAATGCCTGGTCTACAACATCCCGAGTCACCAATTCATTGAGAACAACCTTCTTGAACCCCTTCAGTCTGGATTTTGCCCTCAACACGCCACAGAAACTGTGGTCCTAAGATTTACAAACAATGAACTAACAGCTAAAACCAATGGACACTATTCTGTACTCCTACTTCTGGACCTTTCGGCTGCCCTTAAAACGGTTGACCACCCCCTCCTCAAGAAACTTTACTCCTTTGATCTCCATAACTTTACTCTTCTCAGCCTACCTATCCCACTGCACCTTCAGTGTCACTTACAATTCTACTTCCTCCTCTCGTCTTCCTTTCTCTGTCGGGGTTCTGTTCTTGGACCTCTTCTATCCTCAATCTACACCTCCTCCCTGGGTCAGCTCCCATGGCTTTCAATATCATTTCTATGCTGATGACACTAAAATCTATCTCTCTACCCCTCAGTTTTAAGCCATAGGCCTACACCGACCCCCTATAATCAGGGGTCTACCGGAGCTGCTACTCAGTTTCTACAGCTGGTGGTGGATTCACTGTGGTTTTTGATGATGGATGATGGACACTGCTCTTAAAGAGATTGATTCAATATCACATTGCTTGTGGGCAACATTTTTGCATAGATGAATATAATCCATATCAATTCACCTATGGACTTCACATTTATTACTTAGCGCGATTCTTATTTATTTTCTATGTACTGTTTGTGATTGTGTTACACAAAAGAATTACTGCCTACTGTTTATATTTTTAGGGATAGATGGTTTATAGCGCAGTTTTTATATTTTTTATATTGTATCTTATATCTGTCTGAAGAAGCAGAAGCAGACAAGATCTGCAAAACACGTAACCATCTTACAATCAAAACAACGGTTTGTGTGAATTATTGTAATAAATATGTTTGCCAAAACTCTTTGAGGCATATAGTAAATGTATGTATATGTATGTAAACATTATATTATATATACAGCTGGTACTGTCAGTGGAAATAATAATCCATTTATGTTTTATGATAACTTGTGATGTAAATAAATGTAAATGTAAATTATGATATTGTATGTAAATAAACATCTTGTTTTAATCAATTGTTTTATGGTTAATGGTGTGGCATCTTTAAAGTACTGAGTGGTGCATTTGATACAGTGATCATTTTTACTGGGATGTGGTGTACCAAATAAAAAAAGCTAAAGGGATACTATTTATGTAGCAAGTTCAGAGGTGCAAGTGGAAAAAAAGACTTGAGCATTTAATTAGTTTAAATTTATAGTTATAGGAAATGTTTAGATTTATGCAGATGTATGCCTGAGATGCTAAATGTATAGGATGTAAGTTTATTTAGAGCTAAAAATGAATATGCAGTAATGGCCTTGAAGTCTTTACACTAGAGAATAAAACCACCCATACGTCATGAGCCAGTTGGATGAATGAAAAAAACAAAATGATTCCTCCATCCACATATTCAGTGTGGATGTGAGAATCCCCCCATGGTGTCTTTGTATTCTGACAACAGGGAGACTCCCCAACCAACCTGCTGTCAGAATACAGAGATTAGCACCGCAGCTTAAATTTTCCAGCAGCCTCATTTGTGGGGGGTAGATCAATAGATCAGCTTCTAATGAACGGGAATGACCATACATGGATCTAAATTCCTCCAGTCCTTGCTGAACAAGGTAATTTCAATCCATGTATGGATAACTTTTGTGTCCCTGATGTTTACTTAAACAGTACTAGCAACCCAGCCCTAATCTTCTGGTACCAACTTCAAAACGTGTCTTTCATAAAATGGGTCCTGCATGGTTCCTTTGCATTTAACCATTTCCTCCAAAATTCTTGGTATCTAATTCATATTAACACTTTGTAAGAAAAGAGGAGTAATATGGTAGCGACAGAGGATGTTTTACAGGAACTAGTCTATATAGAACTAATATAATTGTATTTGTTTATTCATGGCTTGCAGTCAGTCAGAACTCCCTAATGCCAGGGGATAGAAACTGGACCTATATCAGTCCAGACACAGGATGCCTCATCTGTAATTAATTTTTTAAAAAATGTCAGAAGCTACATACAGCATGGCCAGTTTAAATACAAGTTGGCACATGCTATTTGCAGCAGACTGAAAGGATGAGCTCACAGTGCCTCTGACTTCTTGTCAGAGGCACTGAGCTCAATGGATAGCTTGGACCCTTGGATCAATAGTAAAGCACCATTGGTCCAAGCTGTCAAATAAAAATGCTGCAGTAGAGGATCTCTTCCCACTGCAGTGTCATAGAAGGGGGCAAGTGTCTAAAAGACAAATGCTCCCTTTAAGTCCAGCCCTCTTAACTAGAAGGATAAAACATGGGTTTATGGGTATAAGGTTTACACATAAGCATATGTTTTTCTCATGCGGTTTCGGGGGAGTATCTGCTGCTGCTGAAAAGGTACTTTTTTAATCAAGCTAAATAATATATTATAATGCTATATATTATAGCATAATCATGTAGTATGTATCTATTTACTGTGAAATTACTGGTTTGAAGTTATAACTTTAAACATCAGTAATTTGTCCGTTAGGCAACCTGCTTGAGTACAGTTTTTGAAAATATAGTAAATTACCTTCAAAACAATACATAATAATTATTTGTATATTACTTACTTATGGTAATTAATCACTTGCCACCCAGGCCAATTCTGATACTTCTTTCCTACATGTGAAAATCATATTTTTTTTGCTAGAAAATTACTCAGAATCCCCAAACCTTATATATATATTTTTAGCAGACACCCTATGGAATAAAAGGGTGGTTGTTACAACTTTTAATTTCACACAATATTTCTGCGGCAATTTTTGAAATGCGTTTCTTTAAAAAAAAAAAAAATCATGAATAAAAAAATATTTTTTGTGTAATGTAAAAGATGATGTTATGCTGAGTAAATAGATACCTACCGTATTTGCCGGCGTATAAGACCACCTTTTGTACTTAAAATTTCCCCTCAAAAGTCGGGGGTCGTCTTATACGCCGGTACCTGTATGCATGGCGGGTGTCCATTGTTCAAAAGCTGTGCCTCCTCCTGGTGCGATTCCGTGATAGGCGGAACACTGTTTCCCAGCAGAGCCTCTGTTCAGTGTTTCGCCTATCACGGCTGTCTTCTCATCTTCGGCCTCGGACAAGAGGACATCCGTGATAGGCGGAACACTGAACACAGGCACTGCTGGGAAACTGAGTGTTCCGCCTATCATGGAAAAGCACGAGGAGGAGGCGCGGATTTTGAACAATGGACACCCGCAATCTGACTGAGACTGCATGTCAGGGATAAGGTAAGGGATCGTCTAGGTGAGGGATGTAATGGCACAGTACAGTGAGGCATGTAATGGCACGGTACAATGAGGCATGTAATGGAACGGTACAGTGAAGCATGTCATGGCACAGTACAGTGAGGCATGTCATGGCACAGTACAGTGAGGCATGTAATGGCACAGTACAGTGAGGCATGTCATGGCACAGTAAAGTGAGGCATGTCATGGCACAGTACAGTGAGGCATGTCATGGCACAGTACAGTGAGGCATATCATGGCACAGTGAAGCAAGGGGGTCTTCTTATACAGCGAGTATATGCCAAAACCAAGATTTTAGCTAGAAAAATAGGGGGTCGTCTTATACGCCCAGTCGTCTTATACACCAGCAAATACGGTACATGTCAAGTTTTAAAATTGTGCAATGGAATGGCGCCAAACTTCAGTACTTAAAAATCTCCATAGGCGACAATTATAAACTTTTACCGGTTACATGTTTAGAGTTACAGAGGCGGTCTAGAGATAGATCTATTGCTCTCGCTCTAACGTTCACATGTGTGGTATGAACGCAATTTGCATATGCTAAAACAAGTCCTTATGCTGGTTAAATTAGTAAACTATGAAAACAAATGAAAGTGCTATATTATAATCTATATAATCAGAGAATGGTTCAGGTTCTATTATTTTATTATATAGATTATATATGGCATTTTCATTAGTTCTCATAGTTTACTAATTTAACCAACATAAGGACTTGTTTTAATAAAATCAAGACTGTTGGTAGCTAATTAGAATCAAATACATAACTTGTGAATATGCAACCTGTGTGTATTTGGCTCTGATACTAGCCAGTGCCTCACCAGCCACTGATCTCACTGCACATCCCTGATCTCTTGTACTATGTAATAAGTAATAGCACGCGTAATCATTTTTATTAAATGTAAATATACAATATTTGTATTAACCTTCTGTTGATTTAACCGAGTTCTGTTAACCTGTTTAAATTATCATTTGTGTGCCTATATCCTCATTACCTGGTAATATTCATGTAGATATGGAAGCTTAATGAGCATTCATTTCTAGATGTGTATCACTTCATATTGCAACAAGCCTTAAAAAATATTGCATGGCAAATTTTATATAAGATTACATTTTTGATTGAAGAGGTGGCTTGAAACAAGATCACATAAGATTATCTGAATATACTTTTTAATCTGTTTTAAAGGTTTAAAACAATTAAAATCTGGAAGATCTGAAATTTTAGCAGAAGAACAAATATTTCTTACAGTGTATCCTCAGAAAGAGCGTAATAATTGATTTTCAGAGCATCACCTTAATCATTGGACACTGACCCAGCCCAAAATGCTCTGAAGTGCCTTTAGTTCTCTACTGTATATATATATTTTATAAAGGGTACATTGTATTTAGATTTTCAACAGTATTGTACATTTCCATGTTACATCACATATTTTCGTACAATATAGCTTAATTACATTTCAGACCAAACTCATGTGTAGTTAAAACATGTACATGATGTCAATCAAATATTTCTGTTTCTGTATAAAAAATAAATAAAACCTGTTTCAAGAATTCTGAACAATTTGTGTGTCTCTTCTCTGTTCCATCTTGCTTACAAGGATATATCCCATTACACCAGCATTCCCACATAGTCATTTCCAATGATAGTATATTTATGTCTAATATATATACCCCATCTATCATACCACTACTTCTCCTGATACATTTTTAATCCAGCCCGCCCATACCTTCTCAAACTTCTTCGAACACCCTCTAGCCATATAGGTTAACTTATAGGGTACATTGGTAGGCACTGGCTTCCTGAATTCCATGCTTGCCTCTCTGCGCTGCGTCGGCGTGGTGTACGGCGTTTGCGTTACGGTGGCGTAATGTGCGCCCAACTCTCTGTGAATCCGGGCCAATGTGTTTACAAACTATTTTACTGTATATATACACAGATATAGGCGTTGTAATGTAATGGCGGTGATTAGCAATGTATAATGTGACTGTGCTAGGGTATCAGGCAATCTGCCACTATCAGACACTTTCTGGGAGGGTCACTAACTGACACTGACATTGCTAGTGACAATAATATAGTTATATTACTGTACACTAACACTGTAATAATGACACTGGCTGGGAAGGAGTTAACATGTAGGAGCAATCAAGGGGTTAACTGTGTGTATAACAATGTGTAATGTGTGCTGCTTTTACTTTACTATCTGGTTGCAGGGAGAAGAAGCAGCCAGGCTACTGTTCACAGTACACAGAGTCCTGTGTTTTTGTAAACACAGAACTCTGTGTGTGATTGGCTACAGCCGATCAGCTGACTTCAGCCAAAATCATTGGCTGAAATCAGTTACCAAACTCATGCTGTGTTTCCAATCACAGAATGGGTCAGTGGAGGACGTGTGCCTGGCGCCCCAAACCTGGAAGAAAGGCTACAACGTACAGGTACATCACTCTGCCTGCAGTTTCTGTCCACCCGCAGTACAAGTACTGTAGGCTGGCGGTAAGTAGTTAGAAAAAAATCACAGCTCAATTTTTGCAGAAAAAAGCAGGGGGACCATTTACCTATTTCAGTACTAGCCTGTAAAATCAATGGTAGCTTGGTTTACAGCTATTAGTGGCACGCTGCCTGACTAAAAGCTAATTTCTGCAGTGCCATTTTAAACAGCACTGCAGAACTAAGGGTCTACCACTCTCTCATTCATAAATGGTGGTAGAAAAGTGGTTAATGATTGGTTCGTGGCCAGCACACTCACTGTATGGCAGCATAGGAGCCAAGATCTGGAGCATTTAGGGCTTCCAGCAAGGATCGGGGGACCTGAATAACACTCAACATACCTCAGCACCTGACCAAAACCCACAGGCACACCACCGTTATGTCCAGGAAGGACGATCGGATAGCTTCTGCTCCACCATGTACATACAAAGCCTTCCCCCACATCTTTACAGCTAACAGCCCAGAGAAAAAAAAGAGGTTTACTTATTGCCATACATGATTCCATAGCCTTTCAACTCTTGGATGGCAACCTGGACCCAAATGGCCACTTTATAATCCTAGTTTGCAAGATTGACTCTATTGTCTGTACACTAGCCTCTCTCTATGCCCAGAATTCCGGTCAGATTAGTTTCTTAAACAAACTCATGAAGTGGATCCGCCACCTACAAAAAGGCCATCTTATCCTATGTGGGGATTTCACCATGGTTCCCGACTACCAATTGGATTCCTCCTCACACCCAAGACTACAGGCCCTTATGTCCACATTCATTCATGCCAATGACTTGTTTGATGTTTGGCGCTGCCAATACCCACAATAATGTGATTATACCTTCTTTTAAGCAACACAAAGCTTTTACTCACTGAATTCAAGCAGCATGCAGCACTGACATCTCCACCATCTCCTGATCAGACCATGCTTCCATCTGCATATCCCTACATGCAAGCCCCCGCTCTACTACTCCTAAAATCTGGCAAGCCAACATCTTTATCCTTTGCTTTCCACACAATGGGGATTATTTACAGAAGGCAAATCCACTTTGCACTACCAGTTCACTGCAAGTGCACTTGGAAGTGCAGTCGTTTTAGATCTGAGGGGAAGATCTGTAATGAGGGGAAGCTCTGCTGATTTTATCATCCAATCATGTGCAAGCTAAAATGCTGTTTTTTTTATCTTCCTTGCATGTCCCCCTCAGATATACAGTGACTGCACTTAAAAGTGCACTTGTAGTGCAAAGTAGATTTGTCTTTCGTAGATAACCCCCAATGTGTTCTCTGTGCAGGAATTTTCAACCCTGTGGAATTCTTATAAGGCGTTTGCCAGAGGTGTGCTGCTCCAAATGAGCTCACAAGCAAAAAAAAAATATTAATATGTATTAATAGAAAAGAAGACCTTACCAAATCCCAACCACACTGTGACCACAAGAAACAGTTGCTTTCCCTTCAGCAGGAACTCTCCTGCTAGAATCTTATGAAAAGGCACACTGGAAACTACAAGCCACCTACTACGACAAGCAATAAAGCAGGTAAGGCAATGGCCGTGCATAATAGAGGTGTGAGGAATAAAAATAAAATTCTCTTTCGAACCCACCCTATAACTAAAATCAAACTGGTAGACCCCCAGAAGATAGCAGATGCCTTCAGGACATATTATAATATCCTATATAATATCAAAGAAGATACAGACACACAACCAGACCTTATTAATGCCTTATTAAACAACAAAATTCCATCCCTATCAAATGAGCAACTGACCACATTGAACAAACCTTTTACCCTAGATGAGATTTACTGTGCCATTGAATCTCTGTCAAACAAAAAAAACTCCTGGCCCTGGTGGGCTGCCAGGTGAATACTATAAGCAATACAAACTAACCCTGGCCCCATATCTTTGTAACCTGATTAATGACGCTGCCTCCTCCTCTGTGTTACCTGAAAGATATGTTGAGAGCATTGATTGTTACCAAAGCTAGGGAAGGACCCAACTTCCCCCCAAAATTTTCGTCCCATCTCCCTTTTTAATTCTGACATCAAGGTTTATGCTAAGCTCAGCGCCTCTAGACGTATGCATATATTACCCAACCTGATCGACAAGGACCAAACCGGCTTTGTTACGGAGAGGCAGCCCTCGGATGCAACAAGGTGCCTGTTAAACATTATTAACTTGGGTGAATGCACTCGAACACCTTCTCTGTTCCTCTCTTTGGATATGGAGAAGGCGTTCAACAGGGTGCACTGGATGTATCTGAGAGCCGCCCTGCAGAAGTTTGGATTCGAAAATAGAATTCTTTCCACCATCATGGCACTTTACTCCAACCCCTTAGCCCAGGTTTATGTTTAAAAAATGCTCTCCACCCCCTTTCACATTTGTAACGGCACCAGAAAGTGGTGTCCTCTATCCCCTCTGATTTTTAGCCTGGTCATGAAACCCCTTGCTGAATACATTAGGTCATACCCCCAAATCACTGGATTCCAAATTGGCTCACAAGAACACAAAATTAGTCTCTTTGCAGACAATGTAATTTTAATGTTCACAAATCCCTCATCTTCCCTGGCTGCTGTACAAGATATGCTGACACAGTTTGGCAACATTTCCTATTATAAGATGAACACAACCAAATGTCATATCCTGGACTTCAACATAGATGGTACGACACGCAACTGGTTACAAATTAAGTACCCCATGTGTGGAATGATACAGGCATATGTTACCTAGGTGTTACCCTAACTAAAATACTTCCATAGCTATTGTACTTCTTCCGAACTCTCATTCATATCATTCAATATCACTCACATCATATCACTCATTCAATTCATATGCCACTCTCCTACCTTTTCTCTTTACAAAAACACAGAAACTATTATATATGGCAAGGGAAAACAACACTGCAGAGTGCACAGTATTTTCATCAAACACAGGTTATCGGGAGGACCTGTGGACATGAAAGACTTCTATTAATCTACAATCCTAGCACAGTTAAAAAGCTGGTTCACATCAACTTATAGTACCCACTGGTGTGAACTGAAACAAACAATGGTGCCAGGCATAACAAGGAAAAATGGCTATATAGTACAGGCCCTAGAGGTAATATCCCCCAACACTTACCACTCACACTCAAAGCCGCCACTCTTACCTGGTGGAAATTCATAACCTCCCAATGGAAACAGACTCCCACATCCTCAAAAAATACCCATATTAACATTAAAGCTGATGATACCCGGCTTATGTCTTCCAGTACTGGTGGATGTCCACCATAGAGAGATGATAGGGATGAGATGAACACCCCCCCCCCGGTTCGGTTCGCAGCAGAACATGCTAACAGGCAAAAAATGTATTCGAACATGCGAACACCGTTAAAGTCTATGGGACACGAACATGAAAAATCTAAAGTTATAATTTTAAAGGTTACTATGCAAGTTACTGTCATAAAAAGTGTTTGGGGACCTGGGTCCTCCCCCAGGGGACATGTATCAATGCAATTTTTTTTTTAAAACAGATGTTTTTTCAGGAACAGTGATTTTAATAATGCTTAAAGTGAAACAATAAAAGTGAAATATTCCTTTAAATTTCATACCTGGGGCATGTCTATAGTATGCCTGTAAAGTAGCACATGTTTCCCGTGTTTATAATGTGACATGATCACCCAGGGGTCACCCGTGATGTGACGGGTGACCCCGCCCCCTCTGACGCAAACCTGTTACCAATTCACAGGGGGGGCAGGATCTGGGGGTCCTCTTTGTTAAAGGGGGCTTCCAGATTCTGATAAGCCCCCCGCCCGCAGACCCCCACAACCACCGGGCAAGGGTTGGGGAGATGGGGCTCTTGTCCCCATCAACATGGGGACATCCTCCCCATGTTGAGGGCATGTGGCCTGGTACGGTTCAGGGGAAGGCGCTTACTCATCCCCCCTCTTTTCCTGCGGCCTGCCAGGTTGCGTGCTCAGATAAGGGTCTGGTATGGATTTTTGGGGGGAACCCCACGACATTTTTATTTTTATTTTGGCACAGCGTTTCCCTTAAAATCCATACCAGATGTCATTTTTTTTTATTTGGCGCAGGGTTCCTCTTCCTGTTAATATCCAAACCAGACATGAAGGGCCTAGTAATGGAATTTGGGGGGACCCCAACGCATTTATTTTTTATTTTTCATTGACTTTCAATGACTTTTATCTGTATTGCCCGGAACCGACAATTCATTATAGCCGCGAGTAGTTTTAAATGACTTTTTTCCTTTAGAAATGTAATTTTGTGCAGAGACTGTTATAAACACGGGAAACATGCACTACTTTACAGGCATACTATAGACACCCCCTAGGTATGAATTTTAAAGGAATATTTCACTTTAAGCATTATTAAAATCACTGCTCCCGAAAAAATGGACGTTTTAAAAACTAGTTTTTACATTGATACATGTCCCCTGGGGCAGGACCCAGGTCCCCAAACACTTTTTATGACAATAACTTGCATATTAACCTTTAAAATTAGCACTTTAGATTTCTCCCATAGACTTTTTTTTTTTTTTGTTTACAAACGCTTTTATTGAAGTATGAGGTCATAGTATAAACATTTGCCAGTGCAAAAAAAATGAACAAGTGAGAGAGTCATTTACATTATACATTATATGCAAATAAAGATATATCACATG
This sequence comes from Rana temporaria, assembly GCF_905171775.1. Classification (NCBI taxonomy): domain Eukaryota; kingdom Metazoa; phylum Chordata; class Amphibia; order Anura; family Ranidae; genus Rana; species Rana temporaria. Next base: position 175,766,409 of record NC_053490.1, read on the forward strand.
AGAGAATGTATACAGTTTATTTACAAATCCATACGATCTCCGTGGGGACAATAAACAAATGATGAATTAGTGGGTGTGCTAAGGTAGAATACCAGTAATGGATATTATATCCTCAGCGAAGTATCCCACAGAGACCATTTTTTTTTGTATAAGTGCATAGTGTCATATAGTGTGTGGTGTATTCTTTCCGATAATTTGATATTTTCCATGCGGTTAAGAATTTGAGGCCATGGCACATTATCTGAACGCCAGTTGAAAGCTATGGCCCAGGGGATGGCGCTAAGAAGAGTGTGGATTAATCTGGAACTCGCATTTGCTATGTCTTGTATGGGGGCAAATAGAAGGCACATTTGAGGTGTTATTGGGATTTTTCTACCTGAAATTCGATCAATCATAAGACTTGCGTTGTGCCAGATGGGTTTGATGTGGGAGCATTCCCAAAATATATGTAGTAGAGTCCCATGTATAGGGCAACCCCTGAAACAGAGCGGAGAAGTTGATGGGTAAAACAAATTAAGCTTGGCAGGGGTGAGATACCATCTGTGCAGCAGTTTAGTGGCAGATTCTCGAATGGTGGTAGTTTTGGTACATCTGTGTAGATTGTCAAATATGGCATCCCATTGTTCGGGGGAGAAAGAAACATTTAAATCCGATTCCCATTGTAGCATAGGGTGTGTTTTTTTCAGGCATGTTGAACTCGTTTAGGTTTTTATATATTCTTGATAATAAACCCTTGTCACGAGGGGAGGAAATACAAATCCGTTCGAATATTGAGAAAGGGATATTTAGGGTAAGTGAGTGGTATGTTTGGTAGAAGTGTTTTATCTTTTCATAATTTTCATATTCTGTGTGTGCGAGGTCAAATCTCTTTTGTAGTTCTGTGAAGGAGTAAAAAGTATTGTTATGGGTGAGAGATTTCAGATTCGTTAGATTGTGTAGTTTCCATATTGCTAATGAGTTTTGGTAATTATCTTGGAGAGTGAAATGAGGGTCACCTAGGAAGGAAGCCAAGGGAGGGATGTCTGAAGACAAGTTAAATTTGGTAACCTGTCTGTTCCACAGTTGTAGGGATTGTGTTACGATTGTATTTAATGGTCTAATTCTCTGAGGCAAAATGGATTTGGACCAGAGTAGTCCTTGTAGGTGGTAAGGGAGGACTGATTGCTCTTCGAAATGGAGCCATGGTATTTGGGAGGCCGGGGCATACCACTGTGCAAGTTGAGTAAGTCTGGCAGACAAATAATACAGCCATAAGTTTGGGATGCTTAGTCCTCCTTTCAATTGGGGCCTAAACATTAGGGAGTAGCTAAATCTTGTTTTTTTTATTTTGCCAGATGAATTTATTGATTTCCCTTTGGAGTGAATCTAACTTTGTTTTGGTTAATGTAAGAGCAAGGGCTCTAAAAAGGAACAAAAGTTTGGGTAGTAAGACCATTTTCAAGGCCACTATTCTTCCTGAGAAAGATATTTGATGTGAAGACCATAGTTTTATTATATTTTTAATGTTATTGAACAATGGTGGGTAATTCGCCTGGAATAGAGCTTTGTATGAGGGGGTGATACGTATTCCCAAATATTTAAATGAATCCGTACACCAAGTAAATGGAAAATTGTCTTTGAGTGTTGCAATTAAGGTTGGTGGGATGTTGATGGGTAAGGCTGAACATTTGGACAGGTTTACACCCAATCCAGATAGGTCATGGAAGGTGTCTAGAATCTTGGTCAGATTAGGTAAAGAGATGAGGGGGTTTGTTAAAAAGAGAAGGACATCATCTGCATAGAGGCTTAGTTTGAATTATTTGGACCCTTTAGTGTAGCCCTTGATATCTATATTGTTTCTAATTGCGCAGGCTAGGGGTTCTATTGCCAAGGCAAAAAGGAGTGGAGAGAGTGGGCATCCCTGCCTGGTGCCCCTGCACAGAGGGAAAAAGTCAGAATTGTTGCCTGGAAGTTTAATACGAGTTTGGGGGTCATGATATAGAGCTTTAAATCCATGTAAGAATTCACTATTTATGCCATATCTAGGGAGCAACGTGTCCAAGTATGACCAGCTAACGCTGTCAAAAGCTTTGGAGATGTCGAGACTGAGTAAGAGAGCGGATTTAGAGTGTAAGTTGGAGTCTTGAATAATGTTTGTAGTAAGCCTTATGTTATCTGTTATTTGTCTGTTCGGGATGAATCCTGTTTGATCTGGATTTATTAAGGGGGAAATAGGTGCAGCTAATCTATCCACTAGTAATCTGCTAAATATTTTCAGGTCTTTATCTATGACCGAAATCGGGCGATAATTTTGTAGGGTGGTATGGTCTTTATTAGGCTTGGGAAGAAGGGACATGTTTGCTAGGAGCATTTCTGATGGGAATTGGTTTCCCTGCAAAATGTGATTATATAATTTTGTAAGATGTGGGGTTAATGTGGAGGCAAATTTTTTATAATAGGATGTGGAATATCCATCAGGACCCGGAGCTGTAGAAGTCTTTAACGAGTTTATTATTTTATTGATTTCTGAGTCTAAGCAGGGGGCGTTGAGCGCCTTAATTTGTTCGTTAGACAGGGTGGGTAACCTAATATCATTAAGCCAGTTCAGGGAGGTTTGTTTAGGTGAGGATTGGGGAGTAGAAAGCAGCTTTTTATAGAAGTCTAGAAATATGTTCATAACTTCTTTGGGGGGGAAAATAAATTGCCTGATGTATTTCTAAGTTTATAAGTGTGGGAAGGTTTTGTTGTTTGAGTTAGTTTTCTAGCGAACATGGTGGAGTATGAGTTGCTACTAAGCAAAAATCTAGCCTTAGACCATCTAAGGGCCTTTTCTGCGTCTGATGAAAGAAGAGAGTCTAAAGCTATGCGTTTATCTTGAATTTGTTTTAGAAGGTCACTGGAGGGCTTCTGGTTATTCCTGTGATACAAAAGATCTAGATCCCTTGTGAGAGATCTAATATCCAAGAGTTTAGATTTGTTTTTGTTTGAGGCAATACTTATCAAATGGCCTCTCATGACCGCCTTATGTGCCATCCATAGAGACGTAGGTGGCATGTCAGGTGCCATGTTAAGAGCGAAGTATTGCTCGAGGTGAGATAGGATTTCTTGATGGATTGTCGGGTCAGTCAACAGGGAGTCATTTATACGCCATTTATGAGTTGTGTTTGTAAGGCCTATATGTGAGGTGTTGAAGGAAACTATATGGTGGTCTGACCAGGGACATGGATGGATCTCTGCTTTCGAGGAGTTGGCCAATAGGATTGGGGTACAAAAAATATAATCCAGCCGTGCGTAGCTGTCATGTGGGTGGGAGTAGAATGTATAGGCTTTAGTTCCTACATTATGAGCTCTCCATGTGTCAATCAATTGGTGATTGTATAATGATCTATTTAAAGATTTAGGGAAACCTTTAGATGATGGAACCACTCTGTTTCTATCTAATGCAGAATGTGCAGCAAGGTTAAAATCACCACCCACAATTAAATGTGTGGAGTGGAATCTATCCAAGGTATCAAAGAATTTTGAAAAGAAGCTTGTATGTGCCTCATTGGGAGCATATACTGATACGATGGTAAGAGAGCGTCCCTTTATTGAACCTTTTAGGATCAAATATCGACTGTCTGGGTCTTTAAAAATACTGTGAATGTCGAATACTACCGAATTTCTTACAAAAATTGCTACACCCCTGGATTTAGTGTTAAACGTAGTGCAATAGAATTGGCTGTAACATTTGTCGAAAATTTTTGGATGTTTATCTGTTGCAAAATGGGTTTCCTGTAACAGGACAATGTCAGCACCCAACCTCTTGTAGTGACGGAAAGCTTTTTTTCTCTTTTGGGGGGAGTTAATGCCCTGAGCATTGTGAGATATCACCCTAAGTCCCATTGAACAGGTAATGGGTAACTGTTATGATTATCAGTGATAAAAAAAAGCTCACAAGGCCCAGGGCACAACGCATGTATAAAAAGATACTGAATCACCACCATCACATTCAAAGATAACATTCTGATCCAAATATGATCTCTGAAAGGGATCAAATTATTCTTTTGTATAATATAGTGCAAATTGTCACTTGTATAAACTGTAATACAATATATCAAAATCGACTCTAGATTCATTTTGGTTGACCTTATAATATAAGATAATTTGTAAAAACCTTTTCTATAGCATAGGGGGTCAGGGTGACAGGCACCAAATGACCAAAAAAATATATAATGTGGACAAAATTGTCCAAAACTCACACAGGGAGCCCTATCTGTAAGGAGAACAGATAGCATGATCAGTTGTGCGAAAAATGCTACGAACCGAATCATATTTTGGAAACCCAATGTGAATAGGGGGACAAACTAACGGAGACGGAGCAGATCAGTCTCAGCGAAGATTCTATAAAACTGAAAAAATACCTTATGTATGCAGTACAATCGTCAATGAAAAAGAGAAGGACAAGAAAAAAATATATATATATAACTTCTTGTCAAAGACAATATAAAATACCAACAAAATCTCCTCTAGAAAAGTGCAGCAGATGTACACCTTAGGCTATCATGTTAACCTGCAACCCCTCCGTCATTGTCAATCTCCAGCTACGATCTCTTCCCCGAAGTCGCTACAATTAAAAAAAAAGGCAGGAAGACCCATCAGCTGAAGGAATGGAACTACCCCATCAGGCATCCATGTTTCTGAAGGATTGTCGCCATCTTCTTGGGTCTCGACGTGTAGATGGGGTAGCCCAGATAGGAGAGGAGACGGGAGTAGATGGTCTCGCGTCAGCAGCCGGATCCAAAAGCCCCAACTTCACCAGGAGGTCCTTGCCCTCCGAGACATTAAAGACGGTGTAAGTTGTGCCATTGTGGGGCACCGTTAACTTGAAAGGGAAACCCCATCTGTATCTTATGCGAGCTGATTGTAACACCAAGGTTACTTCTTTCATTTTACGTCTTCTTTCTAGGGTGGCCTGTGATATGTCCGGAAATATTTAGATTCTGACGCCATCTAGCTCAATGTTATGCATGTTCCTGGAAGCTCTCAGTATGCTCTCCTTTGTGATGAAATCCTTCATGCACAAAATGATGTCCCGTGGTGGCATGTCTGGAGGTGGTTTGGGACGTAAAGCTCTGTGGATTCTGTCACAAGTGAACGCAGAAGGTGGAGATTCTGGGAGGAGATTGTGGAACAACTTAGACACAGCCGGCATTAGGTCAGAAACTGATTCCGGGATGCCGCGAATTCTCAGGTTGTTTCTGCGGTTTCGATTGTCCAAATCTTCCACTTGTGATTGCAAATATGAGTAATTCTCAGCTAGAAGTTCAAAGTCCTTTCTAAGATCATTATGTGCAAGTGAAAGCTCGTCGTGTTTGGTTTCAAGAACGTCAGTGCGACCCCCGAGGGTTGCTATTTCTTGTGTGAGTGTACTAGTTGTTTTTTGGAGCTCATATTGTATTTTATCTGCAAGTTTTTCGTAAATCCTGGTTAAGCTGTCGTCCAGATCAGCTTTTGTAATCTGGGTGGGGTGCTCAGTAGTGTTTTGGGTAGAAGCAATCATCTGTAACGGGGCACCTGCCGACTTTGAAGACTGAACTTTCTTTGGAGAGTTGGTATTATTATGAGACATTTTTTTCGGCTCCTTGTTGCGTAGGTGATATGTGGACAAAGAAAGTTGTTGTACGTGGCAGCGGAGCGTCCTTCTGCCAGACGGCATGTACTGGATGGACCCGTGTGGGAGGTGATGGAAATGATGATTTGTTTTCAGGGAATTATTGTATATCTGCCCCTTCCTTTCAATTTCTTCTTGTTTCCTGCAGTGTGCTTTAAATCTTCGCTATTCCATTGAGCTACTACAAGTTGCTACTGGTCTGCATCTCGTCCCGCATGTGCCCCCCGTGTGAATTTAGTTCATCATGATCCTTTCCCGGCGGGATATTAGGGATCCACTCCAGCATGTGGGAACAAATTGATCGATTAGAAAAGTGCGGTCACCCAGGGGGGACAGGGGTAAGCACCGGGGAATTGGATAGGACAAAGAAATTGCCGTGACGTGGTAAAACAGCCGAAACCCTCCAGATCACTGCTAGGAATCCCTCTGTCCACAACCGTAGGGGTGAAAAGTTCTTCAGGCAAAATTCTTTGGGGGCAATGTTACAGGTTATTTCCCCTAAACTGTAGCGGGGTGTGCAGAACGTCTGTAGGGGGGCAAAAGAGATCTCTGGAGACTAAGGTTGGGTGAAGCAAGATGGTCGGCCCACTGATCTATAGGGTCCTAGCTGATGTGATCTGCCTCTCTGGAACAGAGGGAGCTGCCACCTCAGTCCACTGCTGGAGTGTTGCTCCTTTGGTTTTGGGGATATAGGTGGTGGGATAGGGCCCAGATCATCAGCTAGGAGGACTGTAGGCCTCTGGTGATCATAGGGGTGTACCAAGATGGCCGCCATATGCCTGCCAAGCTGGAGCTCCTCTGCAAGGCAGGCAGTCACTGACCTGGGCTGCAGCAGGGTCCGATGGTTGGGTGAACTTCCAGGGAATGCCCCGAGGAAGTCCGCACGAAAGAGGGTGGATCCCCCGCGATACGCTCCCGCGGGACTCAGTTTCAGGAAAGGCCGGGGCTTTCAGCACGGACTAGGCCGCAGCCGCTGCGGGAGAGCACGGGACCAGGCACGGCCCCCGGATGGGACCAGGATGGTGTGGGAGCGTCCAGAGAAGGCCGGAGGAGATCCGCCGATTCCCAGAGCGACCGGGCCGGGCAGAACGCCAGGAAAGGCCGGGGATTCCGCGCCAGGAAAGGCCGGGGATTCCACTGACGGACTAGGCCGCACCCGTCCGCGGTGGCCGCGGAAGAGCCCGGGACCCGGCGCCGACACCGGACCAAGTCAGGTAGGGTTGGTGGTGGTGGTAGATATGGGCTGGAGGTGATCCCCTACCTCTGTAAACAGCCGGGGCCCGCTCCTCCGGGAGGCAAGATGGAGGCGGTCCCGGGAGCTGGAAGTGATGGATCCCCGGCGCCCGCCGACCGAATCCCCACAAAATATTGGCTCTGGACAGAGCAGGGGCCCGGACTGAGTAGGATGATATCCTTCTTTTATGTTAAAATTGATTTTAAATGTCCCGATGGGTTTGGATGGCATCCAGGGGATTTGGAGCTCCTCAGGAACAAGTCCGCCACCTTTCATGTCCGGTCACGCCCCTCTCCCATAGACTTTTAAAGGGTGTTCCGTGGCTTTTTCGAATTTGCCATGAACACCCCAAATTGTTTGCGGTTCGGAAAACGGGTGAACAGCCAATGTTTGAGAACATAAACATAAAGCTCATCCCTAAAAGAAGTGATCTTAATAATAGAGGTCAATTTAAATCCTTCCTTCAAATGCAACAAGATCTGTTAATGGACCCTACAAATGTGTTCCAATACTTGCAAACTAGTCACTGTCTAGACAAGCTGCCACATCTAACAAAGGGAATTCCAACCCCAGCATGGCTATACCTCAAGTCCCTAAATCCAAACAAAAAAAGGATATCTCTTTTTTATAATCTTTTACAGGAAAAAAGAACAATTGAGAACTTCCTCCTATTTACTAAGTGGGAAAGGGACATTGGAACCCAATTTACTACATCCCAATGGAAATGCGCACTTAGTTCAATTTACCATACAGCACACAGCACCTTTCTCTGGGTACTGACACAAAAAAATTCCCAGCAATGGTACCTTACGCCACAACTAGAGATTGTTCGACCCGTTGGGAGAACATCCAAACAAACGGGTCATTCAACCATTTGTTCGGCCCCCCGAACCGACCACAATGCATTGTGGCAGTGAAAGCTTCAGCCAATCAGGGCAAAGGGCCCTGTCAGAGTCATGACTGGACACTGTCATCATGTACTGTATGTAATATATATATAATCTTCTTAAAAAATACTTATCTTCTGCCTCTGCAAGCCCAGTGAAAACATTAAGCATCAGTTCCTGTTCTTCAGCTTCTACATTAGCACAAGATCCAGTCCTTTTACTGGCAGGACTTTCTATAGGCATCAGTGTGACTTTGTGTCCTGTCCTACCCTGTCATCAATCACATGGGTCAAACAGGACAGAAAGGGGTTGATTTACTAAAGGCAAATAGGCTGTGCACTTTTCAAAGTGCAGTTGAACTTTGCCAGTGTAGTTGCTCCAGAGCTTAGTAAATAAGGTAAAGCTCCAGTTTGCAAAGAATACCCAATCACATGCAAGGAAAATTTAAAAATAATTTTTGCTTGCACATGATTGGATGATGGAAGTCAGCTGAGCTTCTGCTATTTTACTAAGCTTTGGAGATACTGCTCTTGCAGAGTGCAACATGAGAGATGGCTTTTAAGAGAACCGTGATCACTTAAAACTACCAGTTATTTGTAATGAGCAATTCAATAAGGAAAAGTTATTTTGTAAAGGAATTCAATAAGACAAATCAAAAATCATTCACAATGTAGACAGTGGAATAACCCAATAACCAAAAAAAAAATCATCAGCCATATATATATATATGTGTGTGTGTTTGTTTAATGTATACACAGTATATAAATATATACACCAACTGGTGCATTTTGCCCACTTTACAATTTCCAAATGAATGCAAATGATTATTAACATATATACAAAGGCTGATTATTGCCAATAAAACCATAAGAACAAATGCATATCTTCATATCCTAAGAGACATTGTATTTGATCCAATGTCACCTCTTTATATGTATGTAATTTTGTATAGCTATAGAAGTATTTTGGATCTTGTTTCCATAGTAACCTAGTCAGATTTTTACCCAGCTCTCTCCCAAAATACGTTAAAAATGGTATTGTAACTATATACATAAATGCATCATAACTATATAGATAGATACAAGATAGATAGATAGATAGATAGATAGATAGATAGATAGATAGATAGATAGATAGATAGATAGATAGATAGATAGATAGATAGATAGATAGATAGATCAATAGACAGTTTGGCAACTAAATATGTTAATAATTGTATTTTAAAGTAATAAGGTAAATCATATGACCCACCAACCAATAAGAAGGAATAGGAGATTGGAGGGACAGATCTGGACTCAAGTTCAGGAGGTAACATTGAACAAGTCATATTAGTATGTTCCTAACTTTGGAGCCCCTGGGGTACTCTGTAAGTTATGCCTTTTGCATCTTCTTGCTGTCATTTTTTTAGGTGAGCACAGGTTCACTTGAAGTAAACATTAAAGTGAGACTCCAGCCACAGACATTCATATAAACTCTTAAGGGAAAAAAAAAAACATTCACAGAATGCAATGCATTCTGTTACTGGACAAGTGAAGAGTAGGGAGTGGATACATGGCAGGACTGCTTGTCTGAATGACAGGCACAGTTCATAAAGCCACAGCACCAGAAGTCCCACACTGGCTGTGTTTTCCAGCATATAATATAGAATGAATTATAAAGTAAATGTAACATATCTGAACATTTAACACACCTGAGTAGAGGTACAGTACCTGTCGCCGAGAATGTGTTTCCAGCACGACAGCATTGCGCTGATTCTCTGCGACATGGTGCCGACATCTCGCACTCGCTGGAATAGAAAAAGCACATTCCAGCGAGCGCGTCATAGAAGCGACGGGGATCCGACTTGAATTCCCGCCAATTCTAGCCACGGCGTTTGGTATGAATCATGAGGGGTAACTCAACGCCAAATTTTTAATAAAAAAACGGCATGGGTTCCCCCCTAGGAGCATACCAGGACCTTAGGTCTGATATGGATTGTAAGGAGAACCCCCTACGCCGAAAAAACGGTGTGGGGTTTTCCCCACAATCCATACCAGACCCGTATCCAAGCATGCCGCCCAGCCGGTCAGGAAAGGAGTGGGGACAAGCGAGCGCCCCCCCTCCTGAGCCGTACCAGGCCGCATGCCCTCAACATGGGGGGTTGGGTGCTCTGGGGCAGGGGGGGCGCCCTGCGGCTCCCCCACCCCAAAGTACCCTGTCCCCATGTTGATAAGCATAGGGCCTCTTCCCGACAACCCTGGCCGTTGGTTGTCGGGGTCTGCGGGCGGGGGGCTTATCGGAATCTGGGAGCCCCCTTTAATAAGTAAATCACCCAACTGAAAGTGTTTGATACATGATCAGACTAGATCTTTTTTTATGGCTAGTCGTCATCTTAGAAAGCTCTATGTGCTTTCAATTCAATTGGGTGCTCCCAAAAGTTTTGGATTATCTTGTCTGTTTAATGCTGACATTGACAAAATATCTAATGAACATATGATACTTGCTAGCAGCCCAAGGGTCATACTATGAAGCCTTTTCACCAAGGCATTGAGAAAAATCAAAACCAGGAGAATAGCTGTGTGCAAGCCAGTGGTCAGAAGAAAGTAACTAGCATAATCTGCAGGAATTCACAAAAATGCACTGACAAGACAACAACATGAATATCAATACAATAGGCAGGCAAAGAAGACTTTTTAAATAATTCAATAAATGAATGGGCATAAATGTAAATAGAAGTCCATCTAAGGATCAATTATAGACAGGAGAAGCAGAAGGAGATGTAGCAGAAGATGTGCACACATGCCTAAGCATCAACCATCGCCCTCTCTTTGATATTATCAGTAGCCAAGAACTACTTTATCACTCTTATGCAGACGATACGCAACTGTATTTTCGCATCTGCAACAAAAAGGATCATCATCTCAGTTTAGAGAAATGTCTCTCTTTGATAGAAAACTGGATGACTAAGAGTTATCTTAAACTCAACAGTTCAAAAACAGAACTCCTTATGTTTCACGCCAGCCGAAAGAGTCAACTGGCAACAACCTGGACACCCCCGCCCATTCTGGGCCAAATCATCACCCCTAGCTCCAAAGTCAAAAGTCTCGGGGTCATCTTCGACACCTTCATGACAATGGACGCACAAATAGGGTCAGTAGTCAGCGGAGCGCACCATCTGTTGCGCCTACTACGCAGACTTATTCCATTTATCCCCAAAGAAGACGTAGCAGTCGTGGTGGGAACAATCGTGAATTCCAGACTGGACTATGCTAACGCCCTGTACCTCGGACTCCCAAAGTACCAAATCTCCCGTCTGCAAGTCGTTCAGAATACGGCCGCCAGACTGGTGACTGGGAAAAAAAAATGGGAATCAATCTCACCTTCGTTGAGAACCCTTCACTGGCTGCCAGTAAAAGACAGAATTGCATTTAAAGCACTCTGCCTGACACATAAGTGCATCCATGGGAAGGCCCCGCAATATCTTTGCGACAAGATAGAACCTCACAATTCAAATCGCGTTCTGCGATCCACCGACCAAAATCTGGTCAGGGTACCAAAAAACAAATACAAGTCCAAAGGAGAAAGAAGGTTTGCTTTTCAGGGTCCTAGACTATGGAACGCTTTACCAACCAGCATTCGGTTGGAGGAAAACCATCTGACTTTCAGAAGACGGATCAAAACTCTGCTCTTTTGATTTCATGAGACACGAACAACTAGCGCCCAGAAGCGATTCAGTTCGCATGCGCCACGCTTTATAAGTTTTTCATTCATTCATTCATTCATTCATTCATTCATTGCATTTATATACAGTAATTATTAGCAAATTGAGTAGGAAGCTTATGTGCATGCATGCACCACCATGGAGGGCATATCTGATGTTGAAAACATGTGTCAAGTACGTTTGTCACATGAACATATTCAAGAATGAATATTTTATTAAGCTGACAATTTTACTATTACATTTAGGTTTATATAGGCGATTAATTTTTCATACTTTTCCCAACTAAAATTAAACTACATTGTGGCACTGCACAATTGTAGAATATTGATTTCACTAAATTGATCTGTGGCCTCCTGTGTATTTGGTTCCATAAAAATCAATTTGATGCAAACAAAGTAATCCTTTGTAATAGATATAAATATTTTGATCTACCGATAGTTCTTGAAGTCTCATATGCAGCTATGCCCTAAAACCTCAGACATCAATAGATTCATATTTTTTTTTTTTATAAGATGACTAGGAAGAACATTAAAGCAAACCTGCTGTTAATGTAAACTACTGTATATAAACTGCTAAACTGAATACAGATTGGGCCCTTATACATTGCAGGAGCCTTTGAAACCTGAAACATTATATGTGAAAATTACCAACTTTGGCACTTCATGCGCTTGGGAAACCTTCCTTCCATTTTCTGTGCATCACAATTAATCAAATAGGCCATCTATCATAATTATGAACCAATAGTGAGGCATAGAAGGTTGTACATCCAGAATAAAGGCTAACTTTAGAAAATGAAGTCTCTGTTAGCATTATAATAAAAACCTATGCATTTTGCAAAGTATGTGACATTATGCACAGGCACCACCCCAGCGTATGCTTTATTCATACTGGCAGTTGGTGAATACAACATAACAACATATAGAGATAATGGTAGCCAATCAGCTTCTAACTTCAGCTTCTTCAATTAAGCTATGACAAAAAAAAACTGCCAGCTGATTTTTTTGCATTTAACAGTTTTAGTAAATCAAATTCAATTTCTACTATCAAATGTTTTGGAATAAAACCCTGCCAGCTTAGAATCTTATTTTTTTTTTAAATCAAATAAACATTATAAGAAACATAATGTTTTATTTCATTTTAGATAACCTTTTAAGGTATTTAGGAAGCAAATAAACTAGTAATAAAGGTCAGACTCCACTATTACTACAGTCCTGATCAAAAGTTTAAGACCACTTGAAAAATGGCAAAAAATCATATTTTACATTGTTGGATCTTAACAAGGTTCCAAGTAGAGCTTCAACATGCAACAAGAAGAAATGAGAGTGAGACAAAACATTTCTTGAGCATTCAATTAATTGAAAATAATGAATAAACTGAAACAGGCTGTTTTTCAGCTGATCAAAAGTTTAGGACCACACCTCCAAAAAAAAACTAAACCCCCCCAAAACAGAAATCCAACTTCCAAACATGAACTCAGTAATGAGTAGCTCCGCCGTTATTGTTGATCACTTCAAAAATTTGTTTTGGCATGCTTGCAAGTGTTTCCATGAGGTGAGTGGGAACATTTCTCCAAGTGGTGAAGACAGCCGCACGAAGGCCATCTACTGTCTGGAACTGTTGTCCATTTTTGTAAACTTCCCTTGCCATCCATCCCCAAAGGTTCTCAATTGGATTTAGATCAGGGGAACACGCAGGATGGGCCAAAAGAGTGATGTTATTCTCCTGGAAAAAGTCCCTTGTTCTGCGGGCATTGTGTACTGTAGCGTTGTCCTGTTAAAAAACCAAGTCGTTACCACACAGACGAGGGCCCTCAGTCATGAGGAATGCTATCTGCAACATCTGGACATAGCCAGCGGCCGTTTAACGCCCCTGCACTTCCTGAAGCTCCATTGTTCCACTGAAGGAAAAAGCACCCCAGACCATTATGGCGCCCCCTCCACTATGGCGCGTAGAAAACATGTCAGGTGGGATCTGCTTGTCATGCCAGTAACGTTGGAAACCATCAGGACAATCAAGGTTAAATTTTTTCTCATCAGAGAATAACAATTTCTTCCACCTTTGAATGTCCCATGTTTGGTGCTCTCTTGCAAAGTCCAAACAAGCAGTTCTGTGGCGTTCAAGGAGACAAGGTTTTTGAAGAAGTTTTTTGTTTTTTAAGCCCTTCAGTCTCAGATGCCGTCTGATGGTTATGGGGCTGCAGTCAGCACCAGTAAGGGCCTTAATTTGGGTCAAGGATTGTTCATTGTCTTGATGAGAGACCCTGCTTATGCAGTTCAGCAACCCGACCAGGTTCAAAAAGGGAGAGTTTTTTTGCCTTTGCCATCACAACGTGTGACTACCTGACAGGTAATGAAAATGAATCCACATCTTTGCACAGATTTAGTCTTTTAAAGGCATGTGGTCCTAAACTTTTCATCAGCTGAATAACAGCCTGTTTCAGTTTATTCGTTATTTTCAATTAATTAAATGCTCAAAAAATGTTTTGTCTCACTCTCATTTCTTCTTGTTGCATGTTGATGCTCTACTTGGAACCTTGTTAAGATCCAACAATGTAAAATATGTTTTTTTGCCATTTTTCAAGTGGTCTTAAACTTTTGATCAGGACTGTATTACTACTTCAGTTATTACTATTCATTTGTTAATATAAATAAATTAGGTAAAAAAATAAAGAGGCGTTATAGTGTTTTTTGCCAATTCTTCATTTTCTCAATTTTTTTAAAGACATCAATAGATTCACCCACAAATCGATTCCATCTAAGCACCAAAATGTTGGCCACAACTTTCACTTTAAAATTAATGAGGAGAAAGGGCAGTAACATTCACACTTAGGAACAACCTTCCCTGGTTTTAGGATAAGCATAATCAATGTCTATATGGTATCAGGAAGAAGACCCTTGTTGTGGTCCTCCTCAAAAGTATGAAGTCAGCAGTGAAGCTGTCTAAACCCACATTTTGTTTTTAGCAGAAAAACAGTAATTGCATGTTCAGTTTTATCTTTGGATAAGGGTGCCTTTATTTTGCTTTCAACTGGGGAGTCAAATGCATAAAATGTATATTGGATAAAAAGTGAAGCTGTCTCCCAGTAGGTGCCTGTAGTAGTTAGTATAAGATGTGGTATTCAATAAGACAAAGGCCTCTAGAACCTCACAAGTACCCATTAACTCCTGCAAAGTAAATGCTACCCATATACAAATTGATGTGGGGTTATATCTAGGTTTAGAGAAATGGGGCAAAAATGTACAGCCCTGTAAAAGCGAAAAGATTTTTTTCACAAGCCAATCCCTATAATTGGATCTGGTAGGATTAAAGACATTTTAAAACACTTGACTTTGATGCAGGCCATGTCAGACCCATTTTTGGCTGCCAGCACAACAAAGTATTGGTGAATAGTGCAAATCATGGCTAAAAAGGAACCATGAATGGTCACCATAAAGGTTTCCCACAGAGATCGAGCAGGAGGTTGAGAATTGCCACAGTATTTGGCAATAGTTTTCGAACATGAATGTTTGACAATTCCATCCCAGCCAGCAGAAATATATAGAGAATAAACTGTGCTGTGTATAATTCAAATATAAGCCGCCACACAACTTTGGAATAGAGAACAATTAGATAAATTGGAACAATATAGCGCTAATATCTGTGTAAGGATATGGAAAGAACCCACATCTAAAGATAACAAACCAAATCTGCATAAATGAATACATAACTAAATCATAAAGTATCACCACATGACCTTACTAAACACATTGGTGTGCCAACATGTTGAAAAGGCTTACAAATAATAACAATGAATTAAGATGTGCATGAAGTGACTAAAGTCCAAATAAATGTGGATAAAGATGGCTTCACCATAAGAAGATCTTGAAGATGGAACAACAGCTTGACAGAAGTGCCACCACCAATGGTAGAAAAGAGGGCTTACCAAATGCAAATAACTAGGGAAGGTATATACCGCCCAAGTCACCAAAGGCTTGTATCGGTCACCATGATATAAACAGCTGGTCCTGGATCCAAATGGCTAATCGACTTGATGATCCCAAATCACAGTGTAAATCATAAATTCATAGAGGCTCGGCAACCACATGCCAGAGTCTGGAGTGTGAGTCTGCCTTGTTTTTCCTGAACGTCTTGAGCCCTGCAAACTTCTCTCAGCCCTGCAGCGCGCTCACGTGAGGGGAGTTACGCGTGTAACTCCCCTCACGTGAGCGCGCTGCAGGGCTGATTTACACTGTGATTTGGGATCATCAAGTCGATTAGCCGTTTGGATCCAGGACCAGCTGTTTTGACTTGGGCGGTATATACCTTCCCTAGTCATTTGCATTTGGTAAGCTCCCTTTTCTACCATTGGTGGTGGCACTTCTATCAAGCTGTTATTCCATCTTCAAGATCTTCTTATGGTGAAGCCATCTTTATCCACATTCATTAGGACTTTAGTCACTTCATGCACTTTCCTGTGATGAATCCACCTTTATTTCCATGTGTTTGGAATTCAGTCACTTTATGCACTTTCTTAATTCATTGTTATTATTTGTAAGCCTTTACAACATGTTGGCACACTATTGTGTTTAGTAAGGTCACATAGTGATACTTTATGATTCAGTCATGTATTAAGTTATGCAGATTTGGTTTGTTATCTTTAGATGTGGGTTCTTTCCATATCCTTACATGAATATTAGCGCTACATTGTTCCAATTAATCCCAGCCAGCAAGAATTAGGACTCAAAAGATGAAGAGCAGTTGTAATTACAAGATGGAGGTCCATAGCCAAAAAAGGCAGGATATTAAATCCCAATAAGGAGGTTCTTGTCCCACACAAGTAGGGAAGCAAGTTGTTAGAATTAAAGGCAAAATCTGTAAATTAAATTGTACCATATGAGTCCAAATGGAATGAGTACTCTCTCCCTGTTGAATGTTTCCAAGTCCACAACTCCACCAGGTTAATCAGTGTTGCCATACAAAGCTAGCAGGGTAACCTTGGCTAGAAAGTCAAGGTCTGCATAAATGTTATTCTGACACTCCTCTCACACATGTAAAAATCATAATTGTGTTACATAATTTTGTTATAATTAAAATTACTCAGAACCCCCAAACATTATATATGTTTTTTTAGCAGAGACCCTAGGGAATAAAATGGCAGTCATTGCAACTTTTTATGTCACACATTATTTGCACAAATATTTCCCATGAATTAAAAAATAACAAAACAGTAAAGTTAGTCCATTGTTTTTGTATAACGTGAAAAATTACATTACGTTGAGTAAACAGGTACCTAACATGTCATGCTTTAAAATTCTGCACACTTGTGGAATGGTGCCAAACTTTGGTACTTTCAATGTTTTTTTTTTTTTTACAGGTTACCAGTTTAAAGTTACAGAGGATGTCTAGTGCTATAATTGTTGCTCTTGCTGTAATGCACGCAGCGATACCTCACATGTGTGGTTTGAACGCTGTTTACATATACCGACGCAACTTACGTGTGTGTTCGCTTCTGTGCGCCAGCACACTGGGATGGGGGTGCTTTAAATTTTTATTTTTTTTTGTTTATTTTAGTAAAAAAAAAATGTACACGTTCTGTTTAGATTTTTGTTATCACTTTTATTCCTATTACAAGGAATGTAAACATCCCTTGTAATAGGAATGGTGTGTGACAGGTCCTCTTATGGAGATATCTAGGGTCAATAAGACCCCACATCTCTCCTGCAGGCTGGAAAGATTGAGATAAAAAAATTAACATTCTCCTTTTTCCTGACGAGTTTTTGGCTTTGTTTACTTCTGCCGGCCTCCAAAGGTCATAGAGATGACTAGGGACCATCTGGTCACTGGAAATCTCTATGATCAACATCTGGCAGTCTGCGGATTCTTTCTGCAGCTCACCGAAAGCACAGGCAAGCACAGAAAAACACTGTTGGACGGCGGGAGGGGGGTTGTCCCCTTCCGCCGCCTGTTAGAATGATTAAGCGGCTGAACTGCTGCTATGATTGTTCTTACAGCGCACAGAATCGCTGGCTGTATAAGATGATATCTGAATGATGCCTGCAGCTGTAGAAATCATTCATATATCCACACTCAAAGTCAAAGACATTATATGACATCCTTGGGCTGGAAGTATTAACCTCCCTGGCGGTATGATTCTGTCTGAAAAAACATGCTGAAAGCGGTACAATTATTTGCAAGGAAATTTGGTGTTTTATACTGTAGGCCTGTGATTTTTAGGAATAACTCACTTAAATCTGACCAAACAAGAATCTAATAGGCATCCCGGGTATGACATTTTTTTAAAAACAAAATTTTAAATTATAATATAATAAATAATTATAAATAATTATAGCAAGTAATAATATAATTAAAATAAAAATTATTCAATAATGTAATCAACTCAAAATCACTGAAATTTGCTCAGTTGCAGAATTGTTGCTGTCATTATTTTTTTTTTTATGACGAATTTCCCAGCAAATCGCTATAGCACAATTCTGCAAGTGATTATAATTTATTATCGCTGTTTTCTAGCTGATCTAAAACCATTTTTGACATAAAAAGACACTTTTGGTTGCTATGGACAATCTACAGTTTTCAGGCAGAAAAAAAGGGTTTTATTATATAAATGACATGCATGACACTGGGCAGACCACTAGGGACAAGGGGTGTGTGTTTTTTTTACATACAGTACTGTAATCTATAAGATTACAGTATACTGTATGTATAGTGTTTGTTTACTTTTTTGAATTTGGCGCCGATCTCCGCACCCGTGCGTCGTAACGTCGCAGGGAACGGAGATCAGCGGCACAGGAGGACGCTGTGTGAATCGAGCGAGGTCCCGCTCGCTCACACAGCGTGGTGACATCGCTGGATCCAGGATAAGGTAAGACAGCGCACGCTGCAGGCTCTGCATATCTACCCCGAGCGTGACTCGGGGATACCGATTATAGCAGAAAAAAATCAACCCCGAGTCACGCTCGGGGATACCGCCAGGGGGGTTAAGAGGACTTTGAGATAAGATATTATGCCTGAGTATCTGTGCTCACCTCTAACACCTCCCAATGAGCAGACTAAAGCCCCATACACTTGATAAGAATATTGTACAAAAAATACCGCTTCTGAAGTGATCATACCATAATCTGATCGTTAGTACACGAAACTATTCCGAAGAGACAAACACAAAGATTTTTCTTGTACGATACCAGATCGTACGACTTTCGTTTACTCAGTACAGTTTTCATTTGAAAATACAATACAAATAGACTACAATATATTACATCACTTTCAAATTTTAATTCTGTCGTACAAGAATTTTTCTACTATATCGATATGGAGATTAGCATCCAAAAAAAAAATATAATTTGTCCGATAATTTCATTGTGTGTACTAGGCTTTAGCATTTTAAAATAGCGACAACCTAAGAAAAATTGCAATATATAGCATAAAACATTTTACTTACTGTATACATGCCTTTTAAATGAAAGCAGTTTTGATTCTGTCAAATGTGTCTCTTGTAGCCAAATAGTTTGAGGTTTATATTTTTTATGGTAACTAATAAATAAAGACTGCTTAAGAGCAGCACTCAAACCCCTGTTATTCCAGATATCAATTTTCAAGATGGTATCCATTGGTAATTATAAAATGTATAGAGGATATAGTGGGAGACAACCACAAATGGCACAATGCTATGAACATTTCCCATAGCATATCATAGTATGATAGATATATAGAGTAATCAAAGTCTCTTGCAACAAATCCCTGAACAATAACCCCAACTATAATGAGCTTAGTGAGTTCCTGAATAAAACAGTCCTAACATCTAAAATAGAACAGACCTTGTTAAACATGGTGGCATGTGACATGGGAAAATCTGTATGTTTACACCCATCCTAAACAGGAGTGAAGAATGTGAACATTGGACCCAAATATCCAATCCTCAGCTATGCAACTTGAAAATATTTTAATGACTGCGCACAAGTAGCATCATTAATAAGGAATTTCTAGCAGGGAGCAATCATCAATATGTAGACAATGCTATCTATTGTTAAACCTTGGATATGTAGGTTCAGTGAAGGAAATATAAAATTACGGTAACAGAAATCAAAGAAATGTGCTGAAGCCCAGAACTCTAGATATGGTGAACAACTCCCCTGGCTCATTGTTCCATGTATGGAGATATGCTAAAGAAAGATAGAGAGTAAGACAGAAAAAAAATGAGACTCTGTGAGAGAATGGGAAACAAAAAGAGGGGGGGGGGAATGAAAAATACTTATATTCCTAAATAGCTTAAGCTTAAAACTAATGAGTTATTGGTGGTTTTACTGCATTCATTACCATTGGCCTTCGCCATGACTTATAATATACACCAGTTATAATTAAATAATAAAACACAGACATTACATCTCCTTTACTTATACGTTTGAAGCCACTAGTTTTAGTAAATTATTTAAAACCAATTATAAAAATAACACAAAGTCAATATACTGACAAAATTACAAAACCAAAAGATTCTGAGAGATAAACTATGAAAACTGAACATTAAAACACAAGTAAGCATTTGGAAACCCTTTAAAATAAAGACTACAACTCTGATTTATAAAGCATTAGGGCTTGCTGGCAATGAGAAATGGCAAGCAGATATCTTATACAATATCACCAGCAATACAATGCTCTTGTGCAAGGTCTCTGCACATCTATAGGCATCCTTGAAAAAACAATGGTCTCTAAGTCTGCAATGTAGGTAAGCAACTCAGAAAAATACATTTGAACTTAAATGTCAGAGGATACACAGAGCTATTAACAAATATGCTCTAGAAACATGTTTACAGCAAATATAGAAAACAATTGAAATAATAATAGAAATAATATCACTGAATAACTAAAAAAAAATATATTCACTATTTACACTATAGCATAGATACTGTATATTAACATATTTATTATGAATGTTCAAAGTAACTAAAGCACAGATGTAAACATTTTTTAATTGATTTTAATGCCTGTGGTTTTCAAGACTCTCAACAGCCAGTTTGGCCCAAGCCACTAGTTGTGCCAAATGGCACCTGACATTCCATAGAGGTTCTACTAAGAAAGCAACCATTGACAAAGATGCTCATAAATAAATTAACGTGCACACTCTTTCAATATGCATTGACTGTTTTATTTATTTATTTATTTTTTTTGGGGGGGGGGGGGGTAATATATATTATAAACAGAATTTGTTTTATTAATAATCTATTAAATGCCCCTATTAGTGTATATTTCAGGGTCACATAAACGATTCCAGAATTCTGGATTACAGTGTACAGTTAAAATTCTAATACGCTTGGAGGTTCCTAAAGTGTCCGAAATGTATTATATATATTATTTAAATGGTTGTAAATTGTTATTAACATGGTTGTAGATGGCATTACATTCTACTAAAATGTACAAACCTAAAAATGACAAAAAATATAAGAAATAATTTACAGACAAAAATGTCGTTTTAAGTAGTACTATTTGAATAAAAATTATTCAAATGTAGGTATGATTTCTCTTAAAAGGGGTTCATTAGGATAGAAATATAGGAAATGCCATTTCTGAGGCAATTAGAGAGCCATGAGTATCAGGAATTCTGACAATTGCGAAACTGTTATATACCTGCCTGATCTACTAAAGTAATGAATAAGTGTGAGGATAAATTTTTATGGCACACTTAAATTGTGGGCTTATATTAGTCTGTATGCACATATTCCTGAACCTAGCTAGAAAAATGTACATTGACATGTAATGTGTAATGTGTATGGTGCACTCTCATTTTGCCCTGTATGGCCCCGTACACACGTCCGAGAAACTCGACGGGCAAAACACATCGTTTTGCTCGTAGAGTTCCTTGTGAAGCCGCCGAGGATCTCGGCGAGCCAAATTTTCCCATTGCCCAACGAGGAAATAGAGAACATGTTCTCGTTTTGGCCCGACGAGACCCTCGTCGGTTTCCTCGGCGAAAAGTGTACACACGACCGGTTTTCTCGGCAGAATACGTCTCCAATCGAGTTTCTTGCTGAATTCTGCCGAGAAAACCAGTCGTGTGTACGGGGCATCAGATGAACATCCAAATAATCTGAAATGGTGCAATAAGTAATCCAAATGTCAACATTTTACATATGTGATGTAATAAAATGAGTCAAAGATAAATCAATTCAGAACTTTTTCCACCTTTAATGTGACCTATAAACTTTCAGAGGGGGGGGACTAAAAATAATAACACCCTCTTAAAACTGGGGATGTAGCTGTGTTCAGAATTAAGCAATCACATTCAAACTCATGTTAAATAGGAGTCAGTACAAACCTGCCATCATTTAGAGTGCCTCTGATTAACCCCAAATAAAGTTCAGCTGTTCTAGTAGGTCTTTCCTGACGTAGTCACATCCTACAGCAAAAGCCATGGTCTGCAGAGAGCTTCCAAAGCATCAGAGGGATCTCATTGTTAAAAGATATAAGTCAGGAGAGGGGTACAAAAGAATTTCAAAGGCATTAGATATACTATGTAACACAGTGAAGACAGTTATCATCAAGTGGAGAAAATATGGCACAACAGAACTGGAACGTCCCTCCAAAATTGATGAAAAGACGAGAAGAAAACTGGTCGGGGAGGCTACCAAGAGGCCTATAGCAACATTAAAGGAGCTGCAGGAATATCTGGCAAGTAGGGCACACCATGATTGTGATCCAAAATTTCTTTATTGGGACTTCCTAGAGTGACACCACAAGACCAGAGTGCCCAAAGGATTTTGGATTACAATTGTGGTGTGCAGCCTATTCTTCTTTTTATACATTGATTGTGAAGGCAAGCCGAGGCAGGCACCAACTAGTTCCATCAGGCTTCCTTATCTTTCCTGGAGTGGCAAGCCTTCCTTGTCTAAATATCTGGCAAGTACTGGCTGTGTGGTACATGTGACAACAATCTCCCATATTCTTCATATGTTTGGGCTATGGGGTAGAGTGGCAAGATGGAAACCTTTTTCTACAAAGAAAAACATCCAAGCCTGGCTAAATTTTGCAAAAACACACCTGAAGTCTCCCAAAAGCATGTGGAAAATGTGTTATGGTCTGATGGAACCAAAGTTAAACTTTTTGGCCATAATTTCAAAAGATATGTTTGACGGAAAAACAACACTGCACATTTACCAAAAGAACACCATACCCACAGTGTCAGCATCATGAACAATTCCAAATACCAGTCAATATTGTCACAAAACCTTCAGTCTTCTGCTAGAAAGCTGAACATAAAGAGGACCTTCATCATTCAGCATGACAATGAACCCAAGCATACATCCAAATCAACAAAGGAATGGCTTCACCAGAAGAAGATTAAAGTTTTGGAATGGCCCAGACAGAGCCAAGACCTGAATCCCATTGAAAATCTGTGGGTGATTTGAAAAGTGCTGTGCACAGGAGTTGCCCTCACAATCTGATAGATTTGGAATGTTTTTGCAAAGAAGAGTGGGCAAATATTGCCAAATCAAGGTGTGCCATGCTGATAGACACATTCCCAAAAAGACTGAGTGCTGTAATAAAATCAAAAGGTGATTCAACAAAGTATTATTTTAAGGGTGTGCACACGTATGCAACCATATTATTATTTTTTTTTTACTTCCCTCCACCTAAAATATTCCAGTTTGTTGTTCAACTGAGTTGTACAGTTTGTAGGTCACATTTAGAGCCGGTTCACACTGGGGCGACCTGGGATCCGACTTCAAGTCGCCCCAAGTTGCCCCAAGTCGTGTGGTCGAGAAAATTAATTGAAGTGAATGGGAGCCGTCTTAATGTACACTACTGCAGTCGCTCTGACTTCAGAAAAGGTTCCTGTACTACTTCAATCCGACTTCTAGGCAACTTGTAGGCAACTTGTACTCATTGATTTCAATGGAAGTCGCCTCAGAAGTCGGATCACTGTGTTAACTGAAGCATCAATACAGGACCTGATTGTTGTTTGATTGGCCACTGGAAAGCCTCCTGTCCTGGAGGCGACTTGAAGTTGCCTTGTACTGTAACTTGAAGTTGTCTTGTAAGTTGCCTGATGATTCATACTCAAGTTGTGTCCAAGTTGCCTCCCAAAGTCGTGCTAGAAGTCGTGTTGCCCCTGTGTGAATGGGCTCTAAAGGTGGAAAAAGTTCTGAAATTATTTATCTTTGTCCCTTTTTGTTTACATCAAAGAAACCTGAAATTTTTACAGGGGTGTGTAGACTTTTTATATCCACAGTTGGAATGTTATATTACTGTTTTTTTTTTAATAAATTAACCAGAACAAATTATCTAATATAATACAGGGCTAAGTGCCTATTTATACCATTATACATGCATCAGACACAAATATATATATAGAAATATATATACAGAATTAGTTGAATGTGATAGTGACCAAATATCCATCCTTAAAACTAAGGGTGGAGCCAGGATTTTTGTGTGTTGATTGGCTGCCTTTGTGAGACATAGACAGCAGTGCTCGCTATTCACTGCTGTGGTCTGCTGGAGATGTTTTGGATGCTTTGTTCTACAATTTAAATGTGTGTAAAGTGGCCTTGTGTTAATAAAAGGTTTTTAATCCTACAGTATCACACTATATATGGCCTCTTCTCTTTAATGCTCACTGGTGGAGAGATTACATGTACACAGAAGGCAGCCCAGTGATAGAAGAGGCAGTGTTATTCTTTTTGGGATCCCTTAAGTGCAATTGTCATCTTTGTAAAAGTGGGGCAATATCTTTTGGTGAGTTCAGATTCATGTGGGTGGAGGACAGCGCGTGGTGTATGTTTTGGAGTTTTAATGGTGAATATTTGTTCACCGTCACATGGTGTAGAAAGAAGCTTTGCTACATTTGTTTCTTTTTTTTGGACACTGTATCACTTTGTATCACCTCATTCTGGGGGAGTTATGTACACGTTTATTATTGCTATTCATTTTCAAGTGATCATTGTAGGTGATATATTTATTTATATATATTTTTTGTGACACATTAAGAGGATACATGTGCACTTAGTGCTGTATTAAACTAGATCATTTGTTCTGGTTTATCTATATTTTACTTGAAAGGATTAATAATATGGCTGCTTTGCTGGTTTGTCAGAACCATCTTTGTATAGTGGATTGATTAGGGATAAGCTAATTATCTTTTTTGAACACTTACAAAAGCAGGATGGGAGTTGTAATGTATTTATGGATTGGCATTTTTGTTTGTTTAAGGGCCATACACAGGGGCTGAATATCAATCAGCATCAGCCAGTTTAATAGAAACTGACCAACATTCGGACCATGTAGCCAGTCTGACTGGTTGAAGGCGCATGAACAAAAAAGTTCTGCTGGTTGGAATTTGATCGGTACTCTCAGTCGATGGCTGAGATCGCTGACTGGTGTGTTCTGGCTGGGGGTCCCCTGATAAGAACACAATAGCTCAGCAGGTCAGATCGCTTTACAAACATTGCATATTTAGTACAGTGGCACCTCCCGAGCTCTTGAGTTTTTTTTTGTTCAGTCCACTCAATAACTATTTATACTTGCTCATACATGAACTGTGCATTTAAATTACTAGAAGAGGTCAGATAAAATTTGAGAAGAATTCAATTTTTTATTTTAGGTACACCACTACTTAGCCTTAATAGGTATGGATGCTGACATGCAAATGACAAAGAACTCCATAATTATTGGTCAATTCATAGTGATAATATTGGAACCTATATATGCATGTGTCTATGTGAGTTGGAAGCCACACTGTAAATATAATGATTAGGGAAATGTATCAAAACTGAAGCAGACAGAATCTAGAGAAGCTGTGCATTGCAACCAATCACCTTCTATTTTCAGCTTGTTTGGTTAAACTTTGAAAATAAAGATAGAAGCTGATTTAAGGAAAATATCCTCCTGTGATTATGAGTATAAGGTTTAGTAAATCAAGATGTCTCTTTTATTCTAATTGGGTAGTACATGATGTCAGGCAGCTGACATGCAAAAAGTGTCTCTGACACTCCAGCTTAACCTCCCTGGCGGTATGATTATGTCAGGTTTTTGATGCTGAAAGTGGTACAATTTGCATTTGGCATTTTATATTGTAGGCCTATAATTCTTAGGCCTCGTACACACGACCGAGGAACTCATTGTAAATGAAACATCGTTTTCCTCGATGAGTTCCTTGTTAGGCTTGTCGAGAAACTTGACAAGCTTTCTTTGCGTACACACTGTCAAGACCAAATCTCCTTGTTCTCAAACGCAGTGACGTACAAAATATACAACGGCAGGGGAAGTTCGATTCCACTGGCACAACCCTTGGGGCTGCTTTTGCTAATCTCATGTTACTGCGTGTTAAGTAAAAGTTTGGTAAGAGACGATTTGCACTTTTCAGACTGTTACAGCGTGATAAATGTGCTATCTCCATTACAAATGCTACTTTTACCGAAGGTGCGCTCCTGTCTCATACTTTATTCTGAGCATGCGTGGGTTTCTTAGCATACACACGATCGTGTTTCTCGTCATAAACCAGCCCGACGAGGAACACGACGAGGAAATTGAGACTCCCGTTGAGGAAAAAGAGAACTCTTTTTTTCTTGTTGAGTTCCTCAACAGTTTTCTCGATGAAAAACATGCACACGACCGTTTTCCTCGGCAAAAAAGCTCTGCCACCAAGTTTCTTAATGGATTCTGTCGAGGAAAACGGTCGTGTGTACGAGGCCTAACATGACGAGGAAATTGAGACTCCCATCAAGGAAAAAGAGAACTTGTTCTCTTTTTTTCTCGTCGAGTTCCTCGACAGTTTTTTCGATGAAAAACATACACACGACTCTGCCACCAAGTTTCTTGATGGATTCTGTCAAGGAAAATGGTCGTGTGTACGAGGCCTTAGAAATAACTCACTTAAATCTGTCCAAACCAGAGTCTAGTAGACATCCCGGGTAAGTTTGAAACACAAAATCATTAATTATAATATAATAAATAACTATAAATAATTATAACAAATAATAATATAATAATAATAAAAATTGTTCAATAATGTAATCAAATCAAAAACACTGACATTTGCTCAGTTGCAGAATTGTCGCTGTCATTACTTCCAGTGTTTGATTACGAATTTCCCCACAAATCTTTATCGCTCAATTCTGCAAGTGATTCTAATTTTTATCGCTGTTTTCTAGCTGGTCTAAAACCACATTTGACATAAAGGGACACTTTTTGGTTGCTATGGACAATCTCCAGTTTCCATGCAGAAAGAATAGTTTTTATTATATAAAAGTGCATGCAGGACACTGGACAGACCACTAGGGACAAAGGGGATGTGAAATAATTTTATACAGTACTGTAATCTGTAAGATTACAGTATACTGTATGTATTGTGTGTTTTTACTTTTTGAATTTGGCGCCGATCTCCGCCCCTGTGCGTCATAATGTCGCAGGGAACGGAGCTCGGCAGCACTCGGGGCACTGTGTGAATCGAGCAAGGAGACAGCTCGCTCACACAGTGGGGAGACATCGCAGGATCCAGGGGACAAGATAAGTAATCTCCGCCTGGATACTGTGATGCGATCCCGAGTCTGGCTCGGGGATACCGCTAATGGTACTGGATTTCCACTCCGAACCAGACTTGAGATTACCGCCAGGGAGGTTAAAATTCATGGCTAGATAAAGAGATTAATTCATAAACCCAATTGTGACATGTTTTCTTTAACCTCGGAGAAACTAAAGCTCTAGAATTGGCAATATTAAACCATGGTGTTGGATTATCAGCCCTTTGTAATTAATAAATGCAGTAAAGAACACGTTTGGGTTGATTTACTAAAGGCAAATCCAAAGTGCACTTGAAATTGCACTGAAAGTGCACTTGGAAGTGCAGTCGCTGCAAATCCATGGGGGACATGCAAGGAACATAAAAATCAGGATTTAAGCTTTCACATGATTGGATGATAAAATCAGCAGAGCTTCCCCTCATTTCAGATCTACCCCTCAGATTTACAGCGACTGCGCTTCCAGTGCACTTGTAGTGCAAAGTGCATTTGCCTTTCGCAAATAACCCCCTTTGTCAGCCTTGCTGAGGATACTTGTCTAATGTATAGAAAAATATGTTATGTAAATGAAAGCCCTGGCATAACACCATGTGCAAGTCTCTACTAGTAGGTTAAGTAGTCCAAATAAAATGTTTACAAATGTAAATTAATAACTTCTCCATGTACATAAGATCACTTATTTAGCAGTACAGCCGGTCTCTGGGTTACAACCATCTGACTTACAAATGACTCCTACTTACAAAAGGAAGGAGACAACAGGAAGTGAGAGGAAATCTACCCTTAGGAAGGGAAACTCACTCCTGTAAAGCCCTGTACACACAGACAGACTTTTTCCATCGGATCTTCCGACCATGTGTATGCCCCATCGGAGTAATTCCATCGGAAATTCTGATGAATTCCATCAAAGTTTAGATAGAGAACATGTTCTCTTTTACTCTAATGGAATCCTGTCGGAATTCCGATGTGATTTTGGTTGGACAAAGGTCCAATCGTGTGCACGGGGCTTAAGAGTTATCATGGGAAAAAGGTTTCTCCACTGAAGCTTTATCACCAATTCTTGGTGACTGTATGAACCTACTCCATAATTTCCCATGGTCCTAATCTTTTTAAAATGACATACTCCAACATATGTAGAAAACTAACACAGTACAGTTAACTACACTGATTCTGAAGCCTCATGCATGCTGGACATTTGCCCAGCTTCCTCTGAATGCCTTTTTTCCTGGCAGGAAAAAAGCTGCTTAAAAGCGCGCCTTTAGCCAAATTTTGCACACGCTTAAGTGCATTTAGGTTCAGCAAGCAAGCATAGAATTTATTTGTTTATTTAGTCAATTTATTCCGACCATTGGAATTAATTAATGCTAAACATTCCTAGCATTCAGCATTTTTTTTTGCCCAAAAGCTTCTCTCCTGAACGTGCATTGATGTTTTTTTTCTTTGCCTTTTTCCCCCTCTAAATGCTGATGGACACACAGACTAGCATAGAGGTGTGTTTAGAGGCTGAAAAAATAAAAGTCAAACGCCTGTAAAAGCGGCATTTTTTTTTTAAGCTCAGTGTACCTAAGGGCCTAAAAGTGGTACAAATTGTTTTCAAGGTACATGTTTACAGCCTACATACATTGGTAAGGCAGTTTCATCACAAATTACAAAATGCATGGCACAATAAACCTTATGGTTTTGCTAGCTAGTAATACTGAACCTACTAAAAAAAACAGAACTGCAGAAATCATTCTTTATAGTGTTGCTGCAATTAAATGTCAGGAATGCAGACACTTACAGGATAATATTTAAAATGATCTCCACAACCGATTATGATGTACATTTGATCTTTAAACGTCTCACTGCTGGGCAGAACCTACACATTAATTTGTAATGATAAATGGCATTGCACTGGCTAAATGAGAATAAACTACGCAACAGGAAAACTGTAACACTGGTACTAATTGGACAAATTCTCAAAAAACTGTCATGGCTTGCAATTAACCATATATTTAAATTCATCAGCTACAAATTTCAGTTGCCTATTAAAGGAATTCGACATGCTTCTTCACAACAGGAGATAACCAGTTACCCCATCTCTTCTGTATGTATTGTGTTCCTGGTTACATACAAAAAAAACATAAAGGGAAAAGAGCGAAAAAAAACTATTGCCATATAAAAAAACAAAAGCAAAAAACAAACAAAAATATTCTGAATTGTGCATAAACATATTTAAAGTAAAACTGCCTGTCCTGCTTCCAAACAGAGACAGTTATAACATACAGAATCAGATTGTACAAACAGCAGCCATTTCTTATTTCATATACTGTTATACAAATATATATATAGAGCTATCTTCATTTGACATCACAAAATTAAACAGTGTTATTGCATTTGAAAGCAAGGCAATGAAAAAAAAATGTGCTGCAAAAGGATTTCCACTACAGTGTAAACCTGACCAAATAAAAGCACAATTTGCTACTAAATTCAGCCATCACATTAGCTGGTCTCAACAGATTTGGCTCAACTCAAATGATCCAGCCATTTGACATCCAAAATGAAGATCTACACTGTTGGTTGCAATAATGTTATTGGTACGATGATCACATGTTACTCTGTTATGTATAGTACCAACCATTTAAGGTATAATCAATGGCAATCAAATAATAATCAACAGCTCAATTTACATGTATACCGCATGATTGCCGGCAAACTAGGCATGAAGAGGCTCAGCTATTCATGGCAAATACCTTTTGTATTATTACCCCCAACAGCTTATCTATGAGATGTGAATTAATACGTCAACATGCTTTAATAAGCGACTGCTAATAAGGAAACTGCTAATGGTCATGTATATCTGTACATATTGTTATACACTATCTGACATTTATTCCTTATATGATTTTTTTGTTTGGCTGATGTATATACCAGAATAGGTTCTTGCCTCAAACAATCCCATTGCAAAAAAACAATAAATAAAACAAATAAATTAAAAAAATTAAAAAAACAGCAGGACCTGCCACTTACAACTATTGAAATGGTTCACTTCATATCCCATAGCTCCCAACTGTCCCTGATTTGGAGGGACTGTCCCTGATTTGGAGCAATGTCCCTCTGCCCCTCTTCCCCCCTCATGTGTCCCTCATTTTTGTCTGATCTATAAAGTTGTATATAAAATGCACTTTTTGTCTTTCAAAAGGTGTTTCCCAGTGCTAAAGCTTTGATCCAAATTATAAATTGCTGTATTTATAAATTTTAGAAGCCAATATAAAGGAATAGTACTGGTAAAAAAAAAAAAGTCCCTTGTGGATTTAATTAACATTTCTTTTTGTTAATTCTCCTTTAAGGGGGTGTGGCATGGGGGCGTGTCCTATGCCTACATACACTTGCTAGTAGGTGTCCCTCATTCCCATCTCAAAATGTTGGGAGGTATGGTATCCCCCCAATCTGCAATCATTATACAAGATCTCTTGCCCTATTCTTTATTCAATTACATTACTAAGATTTCTGCAAGAGCTGTGAGCCTTCTCCAGCTGTAAGGGACTTGGAAATTTGTGGCCTGTGTGGTGGGGGAAAAGGCAGATATAGGTACTTTGGAAGGGTTATCTTATTATCTGAGAGCACATGCATATATATGAGCAGTGATTTGGAGTTGTGAGAGGGGAATCCTTTTAAAAACTGAATGAGTTGGACAATCTGGAACAATTCAAGTGCTTTTTTGCAGTTTTGCCCAGCCTGAAGAGGCTCATATGAATTATAGCTGTTAGGATTTCTATACTCCATACTCCATACAAGTCTGATACAATTCTTCTGGTTTGCTTGTTCCTAATTATAAGCTCCTGTGTTTATCCATATCTGGACTTTTTGAGTGGACTAACCCTTAAAGCATAATTCCACTTTTGTAGTCAAATTTGAGAAAACCCCACTATATTTTTGTTATATGGTTCCATTGATACAGCAAACCCCCCAAAAAAAGTATTTTTTTCCTAAAAAAATAAAATATTTCTTACCTTTTAGATGTTTCTCAGGAGAAGGCCTCATGGCTGACTCAAAGGAATTCTGTACAATGTCAGAGTGTGTCTGTCCTAAGGACAGGCTGAGTCTCCACACATTAACGTACAATGCAAGAAGGCCACCTTCTAAACCTTTAACCCTTAGGACAGATATTGTTAACCTCCCTGGCGGTATGATTATGTCAGATTTTTGATGCTGAAAGCTAGGGTTGTCCCGATACCGATACTAGTATCGGTATCGGGACCGATACCAAGCATTTGCCCGAGTACTTGTACTCGGGCAAATGCTCCCGATGCTTCATCCGATACTTGTACTGTCGGCGATGATCAGTGCATGGGGAAGTTACAAGCACCGATCACCGCTGATTTTAAAGCAGCTGAAAGCCGCCGTGTATCCCGTGTATGCCGCCGTGTATCCCGTGTATGCTGCCATGTATCCCGCCGTGTATGCCGCCATGTATCCCGCCGTGTTTCTCTCCCCTTCCGTGCTCCTCCTCCACCCCCTGGAAATGTCAGGATGGAGAGCGGGGTAGGAGCCGGTAAATCTGGCTCCTTACTGCTCCGAATGGACAGAGTCAGTGATCACTGACTCTGTCTATTCACATAACTGAAACATTGTAACCTGTGTTTACAAATGTTTCAGTTTATGAATGAAGAGAAGACGCTGTCTTCACTCCATTCATTTTCAGCGCAGCTGATGCTGCTGAGAAAGGGACAGGGGAACATGTGTCCCTAGTCCCTTTCCCTGTCTCAAAGGGAAGATGACCCCTGATATCTCAACAAAGCCCCCCCAACAGGGCTGAAAAAAATAAATAAAAAATAAAGAATAAAAAAACAAAAGAATAAAAAAAATGATTGTAGAAAATAAAAAAAATTAAAGAAAAAACACACTGACACGGTCCAACACCCCCCCCCCCTTAAAAAAAAAGAAAGCATTATAAATTTAAAAAAAAAAAAAAAATTTAAAACAAATTGTTAAAGATAAAAAAAAAACTACTGACACATGTGCCGCTGTCACATGAGATTAAAAAAAAGTATCGGTATTCGGTATCGGGGAGTACTTGGAAAAAAAGTATCGGTACTTGTACTCGGTCTTAAAAAAGTGGTATCGGGACAACCCTACTGAAAGCGATACAATTGTTTTGCATGAAAATTTGGCGTTTTATATTGTAGGCCTGTAATTCTTAGACATAAGACATAAATAACTATATATAATTATAACAAATAATAATATAATAATAATACAAATTATTCAATAATGTAATCATATCAAAAACACTGAAATTTGCTCAGTTGCAGAATTGTCGCTGTCATTACTTTCAGTGTTTGAAGACGAATTTCCCCACAAATCGCTATCACTCAATTCTGCAAGTGATTCTAATTTATTATCGCTGTTTTCTAGCTGGTCTAAAACCACTTTTTGGTTGCTATGAACAATCTACAATTTCCAGGCAGAAAGAACTGTATTTATTATGTAAAAGTGCATGTAGGACACTGGACAGACCACTAGGGATAAAGGGGGTGTGTAATTATTTTATACAGTATACTGTATGTGTACTGTGTTTTTATTTTTTTTAATTTGGCGCCGATCTCCGCTCTCGTGCGTCGTAATGTCGCAGGGAACAGAGCTCAGCGTCACTCGGGCACTGTGTGAATCGAGCGAGGATACAGCTCGTTCACACAGTGGGGAGGCATCGCAGAATCTAGGGGACAAGGTAAGTAACCCCCTGCCTGGATACTGCAATGCGATCCCGAGTCTGGCTCAGGGTTACCGCTATTAGTACTGAAATTTCCCCCCCCCCGAGCCAGACTCGGGTATACCGCCAGGGAGGTTAAAATCTATTTTATAAATGATAATGAAGATCTTCCTGCGCAGTACAGACAAGATTAATTATGGTAAACACAGCTCCCAGTCCTCTCATACACAAAGAGAACTAGTAGGATTTTACAGTGCTAGAATCTGGAAACTTAAAAAAAAAGTAAACTGCCATTTTATTTTTTTAAAAGCTATAGTTTAGGTATGACAATTTTTAGATAGTATGTATGTGTCATACCTATGTGAATGCCCAAAATCAGTGTAGTAGGCCCCACTACTAATGTGATCTCCACCAACATCATGGCCCCATGCCAAGTGTCTTCCCTGCTGTATTATGAACACAGGAGGTTGTTCACTTGACATGAGCATCAATGAGAATATGTTGCATCCCCTCCAGGAATGCATAGCATTCTCTGATTGGACATAGTGGAGAAGTGGAGTGGTGACATTACAATCTCCACCACGTCCAGTCAGAGAACACTTTACATTCATTGAGCAAATGTAAAGTGTTCGCTGAATGGCACCCGTGCTGAGTGGTTAACTCATGTGTTCAGTAAACAGCAGGGCAACTGCTTAGCACAGAAACCAGAAGATAACAGCAATCAAATTTACAACTTTCACGGGGATCCCACAGATATGGCACATACACACTTACATTGGTCCAAGCTGTAGCAATGTAACTGTGTAAAATTTGCCTTACTAAAATGTAGCTTTTACCAGACGCGGTGGGACTGCGTTGGGTGGCTATTGCAGTGCAGTTCCACTGCATGACTAACCAAAGTGCCTTGTCCCTAGTATGTCCGTTTCACAACGCTGCACTGCAGATGCATTGTGAAAAATAGTACAGCATGCAATCCACTGCCTTACACTGCACAGCGGCCAATTAAACTTTATGAAATCACATTTCAATAAAGATCATATAAAAAGTGAACAGCATGGTACAACAGCACTGTGATGATCCCGCTGGACCACATCATTACAACACAGTGGCTGGCGTGAATTACCCCTAAAATGCAACACCAAGAAACTTAAAAATGATCCCTTGCAGTGGAGCTGCATCAGTTACTCAGTTAGGTCTAAGGGACATAAAAAAGAAGATCTACATACCCCATCCTACTCTTCTCTAAGCTGCTAGAATGGTCCTGGCAGTATCCCCCCCCCCCCCCCCCAGGTCCATTGGTCTAAGGTCCTGATTTCATCAAGACCAATTCAAGGTCTAGCCCTGCATTAGACAAGATGAAGCTGAGGAACTGTCCACTGCTGGACTGAAGGAGTGCCATTTGCCAGGGGAGCGGAGGATCAGGTAAGATAAAGTGCTTTTACTCTCCCCTAGACTGAATGGACAGATAATCCCTGCAGTGCAGGCACAGCACCACTGCACAGTGTTTGACATTTCAAATTGGATTTTAAAGCAGAACTAAAGAGTTAATTCTCCCCTCACGGGCATCTTCTCCTGTGTGCTGGTTTTTGGACATCCTCATTGGCTAGCCCAGGATAACTTTACTTATGCACATGTGCAGGGGCTAGTCATTTTGGCACACAGGGATTGTGCCGGCTGCTGTAAACCGAGCTGTTCATGCGTAGTTCAGTTTACAGCTCAGGGATCACTGTGAGTAGTCAGGTAGGTATAGGGAGAGATTTACTAAAACTGGGTCATACAGCATCTGGTGCAGATGTGCATAGCAACCAATCAGCTTCCAACTTCAGCTTGTTCAATTAAACTTTGCCAATGAAATCTAAAAATTGATTGGTTACTATGCACAGCTGCACCATATTATTTGTGCACCATTTTTAGTAACCCCCCACCATACTTTATTGCCAAAGAGACATTGGGGTTTAATTTACTAAAATTCAAATTCAAATCCAGTGCAGTTGTGCATGGTAGCCAATCAGCTTCTAACTTCAGCCTGTTTAATAAAGCTTTGCCAATAAAAACTAGAACCTGGTTGGTTACTATGCACAGCTGCACCAGATTCTGTGTGCACATGTTTTTTTTAACTATCTTCCATAGTTAATTGCAGAAATTACAGATAATTTACTAAAACTAAAGTGCAAAATCTGGTGCAGCTGTGCATGGTAGCCAATCAGCTTCTAACTTCAGCTTGTTCAATTAAGGTTTGACAAAAAAACCTGGAAGCTGATTGTTGTTGTTATGGGGATAAGCTCTAAATGTTGCACTCTCCAGTTTTAGTAAATCAACCCTATTGGATGTCTCTTCTGCAACAAAAAGCCTCCCTGCTGACTGTATGGGGTTGATTAACTAAAACTGGAGTCCAAAATCTGGTGCAGCTCTGCATAGAAACCAACCAGCTTCCATTTTTTTCCCCAACACTTCATATTCCTGGTATGTGCCTGCTGTACCATGTACTTGTATGAGAACGTATTCTGGTCTCTATGTATTGCTTTCTTTATGTGAAATCCCTGGTGTTTCTGGCAGTCCCTCTGTTTTCCTATTAAAACTGACCACACCAAGCAGGAGAGCACACCATGGTCAGATCTCTAGCGATGCTGGGAACTAATTGTGCTCTCCTCCAATGATCAGACTTGTCCTGACATGCCCCCCCTTTCCATTCACTGGGAAGGTCAGTGTGCTGCTGCGTCCCCCCCACCCCCCCATCTCTTATGCAGATGAAAATTGATGGAATGTGATTACTTATAAAAAAAGGGTATTTATATATTTTTTTATATCTATACAAAATTTTTCCATACAAAAATGTGTTGCCTTTTATTTATATTTTAAACCAAATGGGTTGTTTTACAAGATGATCACTTACAATCACTTTAATTGAACAAGCTGAAGTTAGAAGCTGATTGGCTACCATGCACCGCTGCACCAGGTTTTGCACTCTCTATGAAACAAGAAAAGCTGCTCCAGGTGAGTGAGTCTCTGGTTAATCCCCACACACACTAGTCAGGTGCTAGCCCAGCTTACATGCTGTGTAATGTGAAGAAATAATTCCGGACAGCTGCACTTCCAAAAATCCTTTTATTGAAGCTTCATACGACAAGAGGTTGACAGATGGAGCAGGGGACAAAGAGGTAGACGCGTTTCGCACAAATGTCAGCGTGAATGACTAAGCACTGACATTTGTGCGAAACGCGTCTTCCAGCTGTCCGGAATTATTTCTTCACATTTTGCACTCTCTAGTTTTAGTAATCAAAACCCCATTGTCTTCTGCAATAAACTATGGGGGAGATTTACTAAAACTGGTGCACACAGAATCTGGTGCAGCTGTGCATAGTAACCAATCAGCTTATGCATTCTCCAGTTTTAGTAAATCAACAATAGAAAAAAGGAACCGCCGCTCCAGATGATGTACCTCAGTGGTGAATAAAATAGCCCAAAATCCAGTGGGTGCAGGCAATGCACAGAGCATAAATGGGAGAAAAGAAATTTTGGACAGCCGCACTCCAATAAAAGGTAAAAAGGTGGTGCCCTTTATTCTGGTAAAAAAATACTACAAAAGCAAAAAAAAAACAGCAAACAGTGGGGTAATAGAGCTAACTAGTTTCACATTGATAACCAATGCTTAGTCAACAAAATCAACCCCTAAGTAACAGCGGACCTTTAGTTCAGCTATAAATTGGTTGTACATCCTGTACAGCCACTTTTACCTACAGGTAAGCCTAGATTAAGGTGCTGCAAATATCTCCTAAACCTCCACGGTTTAGGAGATTTTTACATTAGAGATGTGCGCCGATGTCTAACGCGCATGCACCGTAGACAACGGCGCATGCGTACTTGTAGAAACTTTAGAAACTGCGATCCACAATACCCGGAAGTAACTCTGGGACTACATGTCGCTGGCTGGTGCTGTGTCTGGCACCGAAACGGGGGCTTCAATCCCAGGTGAGTATTACATAATGAGCTAGTATGCTATGCATACTAGCTCATTATGCCTTTGTCTTGCAGGTGTTATTTTGTTTTTCAAAAGTGGGTTTACAGCCACTTTAAGTTGAACTATGTGAATAGGAACACACATACAGAGGGAGAGAGAAAGAGAGAGAGAGGGGGGACAGAGGGAGAAAGAGAGAGAGAGAGAGAGAGAGATAGAGAGGGGAGACAAAGAGAGAGAGAAGACAGAGAGAGGAGAGGGAGAAAGAGAGAGAGGGGGAGGGAAAGAGAGAGAGAACGAGAGAGGGAGAGAGAGAAAGAGAGAGGGGGAGAGAGAGGGAGAGAGAGAGATAGGGAGGGGAAGAAAGAAAGAGAGAGGGGGAGATAGAATAAGAGAGGTATAGGGAGGGGAAGAGAGAAAGAGAGAGGGGGAGAGAGAAAGAGGCAGAGAGAGAGAGAGAGAGAGAGGCAGAGAGAGAGGCAGAGAGAAAGAGAGAGAGAGAGGCAAAGAGAGAGAGGAAGAGACAGAGAGAGAGAGAGAGAGAGAGAGAGAGAGAGAGAGAGAGAGAGAGAGAGGTGTTATCCCAATATAGCTGTAAAAGTTGAAATGCATTTTAGAATATTCTCAATATTCTGTAAAGCTTGCAACTGCATTGTAAAGCAATAGAAAAAGAGAGGGAGAGAGAGAAAGAGAGAGGTCAGGGAAGAGAGAAAGAGAGAGGGGGAGAGGAAGAGAGAAAGAGGCAGAGAGAGAGAGAGGGGGGCAGAGAGAGGCAGAGAGAGAGGGGCAGAGAGAGAGGCATAGAGAGAGAGGCAGAGAGAGAGGGGCAGAGAGAGAGAGGGGCAGAGCGAGATGCAGAGAGAGAGAGAGATGCAGAGAGAGAGATAGAGAGCAAGAGAGAGGTAGAGAGAGAGGCAGAGAGAGGTAGTGAGAGAGGCAGAGAGAGGTAGAGAGAGAGAGAGAGAGGTAGAGAGAAAGAGAGAGAGGTAGAGAGAAAGAGAGAGAGAGGGGGGCAGAGAGAGAGAGGCAGAGAGAGAGAGAGGTAGAGAGAGGCAGAGAGAGGTAGAGAGAGAGAGGTAGAAAGAGAGGCAGAGGGAGAGAGAGGCAGAGAGAGAGAGAGGGGGCAGAGAGAGATGCAGAGAGAGAGAGAGAGAGAGATGCAGAGAGAGAGAGAGGGGCAGAGAGTGAGAGGGGCAGAGAGAGAGAGAGAGGGGGCAGAGAGAGATGGAGAGAGAGAGAGAGAACGATGCAGAGAGAGAGAGATGGGCAGAGAGAGAGAGAGAGGGGCAGAGAGAGATGCAGAGAGAGAGAGATGCAGAGAGAGAGAGAGGGGGGCAGAGAGAGAGAGAGATGCAGAGAGAGAAGGGCAGAGAGAGGGGGGGCAGAGAGAGATGCAGAGAGAGAGAGAGATGCAGAGAGAGAGGGGGGCAGAGAGAGATGCAGAGAGAGAGATGCAGAGAGAGATGCAGAGAGAGATGCAGAGAGAGAGAGCGAAAGAGAGGGAGAGAGAGAGAGAGAGAGAGAGAGAGAGAGAGAGAGAGAGAGAGAGAGAGGTGTTATCACAATATAGCTGCAAAGTGTAAATGTATTTTAGAATATCCTCAATATTCTGTAAAGCGTGCATCTGCATTGTAAAGCAATGCTGTGCCTCCATATATCCAAGCTCCTTCCCTGTAAACTGTAGCTGTGTGAGCTCATCCCCTGCCTAGACAACCTGCAGAATGCATCCAGAATGTGTATTTTGCTTACTTAGAATGTGAAGCAATAAAACCAACAGTCTTTATTCTGAAATGAATGCACATACAGCAGTAATCACGACTGTGCCTTGATGGGAAATGTATATTTCATGGGTATGTAGCTTCCCTGGAGAGCCCATATCTGTTGCATCAGTATAGCTGAAATGTAAGGAATGTGATTGGGAAAAAAAAACCCAGTGCGGTTTATTCATAAATGGTGTTGGGAACATTAAAAAACACAAAGCCTGTGGGATGCTTCTCCCACTAATTAGTTTTCACATTTTCCTACAGCTGCTGATGCTAAATTGTCTGCAGACAAGACTGTCAGTCATTTGTGCTGCATCTGGGCTCGAAGTGCTGACGATTCAAATCTGGAATCAGCTTAATGAGTCCTGCTCTATGGCGAGTCAATTACAGGAATTTTCAAGACGAGCGTTCCCCAAACGCTGCATCTGCATTGCCCCATTCACCGACCATTAGGTGCCACCTAGAAAAAATACATGCATCCTCCCGCAGCAGCAACAGAAAAACACACAACCGGTACCAACAAGCAACAACGACAAACAGACATTTGGAAACATTTCACTTTAATACTGAAAAATATGCCATTATAAAATTTTGAATATAATTACTGAGTTTTCAACCTCACCCCCATTTGCCATGATTATTTCCGTATTTAACTTCAGATTTATTATATAATTTTTTTTTCATTATTTTTTTTATTTATTTTTTTACCAGCTAGCCTCCCACCCTAAGCATCAGAATGACAGTAATTCTTCATGCTTATCTGCATCGGAATACTTTTTTTTTTTACTTGTATACACTGTAACCATAATAAAAAAATAACCGATAATCATTATACATTCAGAATGAAAATGCATATGGTTATGTCATCAAATGAATACAGATCTGCCTAAAAGAAAAACAAATCAAATCGAGGAATAATGGAACTAATCATGCAAACACATCTTAAATAAAACAGTACAATCGAATTTTCTTTTTTTTATGTATATATATATGTATATATCCACAGTAAACTTAGGATCTGTACTGCGTTATCCATTACAAAAGATAGAGCAATGGCACTTTAAGTATACCGATACTGTATAGCGAGAGACTTGAAAAAGATGAGATTTTATTTGATTTTTTTTGGGGGGGGGGGGGGGGTGGGCAGAGATATTGGTTGCTCAGATGTGATCGCCCCCGGGGTACGTTGTATCCATGCGAGCCATGCAGCACTTTTTTGATTTTTTGTTTTTGTTTTTGACTAGTCACTTATTTACATGACATTCATGCCTTCGTGCAACGTTCTGCAGCAGCAGCAGCACAGGAGAGAGCAGACGCTGCATAAAAAGAAGGCCCCCCTTTTTATAAATTCCAGCCTTTGGTCCTCCTGGAACACAACCCCCCCTCCTCCCCCTCCCCAGTTAAATACCATTTTATGGCTGGTTACCCCATCCACATCTCATGGTTATTATTCACTGTTAACTGCGTCAGGTAGCACAGCTGGCATACTGGTACTGTATATGGGTCTCTTACCAGCACTTGAATTAATCATAGGCGTCCTTTTGTGTAATCGCAATAAGGTAGCATTTGCAAAGAAATCCTAGTTTATGGGAATGGCACAAGTGTAGCGAATGTTACAGCAATGCACAAAAGAAAAAAAGAAAAAAAAATCACTGGTGTCCTGATATTAAGTGACAGCTGTGGGTGCAGTATTTATGAAACCCTCCTCCCACCCACTCTCTTTCAGTCTGACAGTGAATGAGACCCACAATCATAAACTCTATGAGTGCCATCTGCATTATAGGGGCCACTGTGCCAGTAAGAAGAATCGCACACTGTCTGCAGGGAATTGATTTCAGAGGCTGAGGAGTTGGCATCTCTTCTCTTCGATCTTTTCCTGTTCCTAAGGATAAATACCAGCATGCCAACTACTGTGAAGGCAGAGGTGACAAACACCAGCAAGAGTCCTGGCACTAGCACAGAGATAGACACCCGGCTTGTCTCTAGGTAGGAATTGGGGTGAGTGTTGGTCTCTGCCAGGCCAGTGCTGTTTTTTTGAAGAGCATTGAGAGTTGGGGAGATTTTTGCATACAGCAGGGGACACATCATGTCGTTAGAAAGAAATCTGAAGTCTTTGCCCCAGAACTCCTCTGGGAAATAACATTTGAGATCACTTACAATGACCTCGGGGCCAAGTCTCTCTGCCCATTGTTTGAAAGGCACATTGTTACAAGAGCAGTCCCACTGGTTCCCATGCAGGTCTATCTGAATGATGGACGTGAGCTGGTCCAGGACCCCTGCCACTGGAAGGTACATAAAATAATTATTGTGAAGACTTAATTTGGAAAGGCTAACCCCAGCAAACACATCCACCGGTAGAGACTTGAGCAGGTTGTTGTTGAGGATGAGGATCCTGAGGTTGGGCATGGGGTTGAAGGTGTTGGGTAAAATGAGTTGAATGAAGTTAAACTCAAGGTTCAGGTACTCCAAGCTTTGCAGTCCGGTGAATTTCTCTGGGGTGAGGGTGTCTATGCAGTTTTTATCCATGTACAACCATCTCAGGTCGGTGAGGTTATGGAAGGTGTTGTTCTCCACAATGCCTATGTTGTTGTTGCCCAGATCCAGTAGGGTGAGGTTGGCATAATCCAGAAAGTTGGCTTTCCGGATGGTGTGAATCTTGTTCTCTCTCAGGAACAATTCCTGCACATTGGGGGGCTTGGGCTCCAGTTCAGATAGGCTTTTGACGTTCTTGTTGCTGCAATCTACTTTTAATCCAGGGCCGAGGATCTGCTGCCCACAGCTGCAGATGGCAGGGCAGGCAAAGACGTGGGGGGCTTTGGGTTGGCCATTCATCTCAGACACCGCAGCTGTGGGTCTGGTTTTGATTTGCCAGTTGCCAGGGATCTTGGTGCCTCCGCTCACCGAGGAGCCCTGGGTGGCCGTGTCCTCCTGACCATTGACTTTAAAGGGGGTTGGAATTGGACCGGGATCACACGTTTCGTCTTGGGCAGGGGGGGCAGACAGGCTAGAATCCACTGCGTTTTTTAAGGGGCACAGCTCCTGCTCTGAGGTCTCGTTTAGATCGTTGCCCTGCAACCTAGTGGGCGCCTCGCAGATCACCCTACCGATCAAGGCATTCTTTGGGATGTTTTCTAGCCATTCCTTTAAGGCTAAGAGATCGCAGCTGCAGTCCCAAGGGTTGTCCTCCAGCAGGATTTCTGCAATGCCAGGGATCTGCTCCAGGACCCCCTCATAGGGCAATGTCTTAACTCGGTTCCCCCGCAGATCCAGGTGGGTGATGGGCACGTACTGGAACACATTGGTGGGCAAGGTGCTAATGAGGTTGTCGTTTAAGATTAAAACCTCAAGCTTGTTCAAGTCCCTGAAGGCACCTGGGTCAATGTCTCTTAACAGGTTGAAGTCAGCCTGGAGGTATTCCAGATCATCCAGCCCCAGGAACGTGTGCCTTTTGAAGGACTTGATCTTGTTGTTGTTGATGTGAAGGCGTTTTACCAGCTGCAAGCCCAAGAAGGCACCGGGCACTATCTCGTGCAAGCCATTGTTCTCCATGTGCAGGCTGACGGCATTGTAAAAGTTGGCAAACTCATTAGGGAAAAGCCTGGTTAGAGAATTGCCATGCAGGAAGAGGTGATAGAACTGGGAAGTGGGTGCCGAGAAGTGCTGCAGGTTAGTAAATCCCTTTTTCTCACAGTCCACATGAAGATCTCCCTCCACCTCGTTACAAGAACAGATCTTTTCTTTACAAACGTCTCGGGTAACGTTTCCGGCGGCCAGACAAAGAGATATCTCCAGCAGCAGAATCCAAAGCAGCATTTTTAATCAGAGCAATGCATATCCCGA
Source organism: Rana temporaria (assembly GCF_905171775.1). Lineage (NCBI taxonomy): Eukaryota > Metazoa > Chordata > Amphibia > Anura > Ranidae > Rana > Rana temporaria. Next base: position 175,808,612 of record NC_053490.1, read on the forward strand.
TCTCATCGCAAAGGTGTTAACAATCCATCTCCAGCAAAAAAAAAAAAGGATGTGAGATAACACAGGAGCTAAATAAAAATCAGCAATAAAATACCTGATTAGAGGGGTCTCAGCCCTCTCTCCTCCGCCAGACGACAGTCTATAATAGATCCACAAATGATAGTCACGTAGGAGGCATCCGACTGATCAAGGCTAGAAATGGAGGTGCCCAGTGGCAGCCATCAGCGGTGCCAGGCGATAAGGGACAATCCGCTTCCCTTGCCCTGTACCATCCTCATCCTCTGGACGTGTGTGCTGTTCACAGCTTGTTGGTGCTGAAATCACGCCCCAGCCCAAAAACTCGCCGCCGAGCCAATGGCGCTGCAAAATTTCCGCAATCGCTGCGTTTTTTCCTCTTCTTCTCGTAGAATTGCCACCCTTCAGTCCTCCTCCGTCTACGGATGTACAGGGTGGCACACCGGGCACGGCTCCGGGAAGCAGGCTGCTATGTTCGTCTCAGCCTGGTGCACTCTGATGATCTGACACCCTCTGCTGAGCTGCAGTGCCAACAATCCATTTACCGGGAGAGAGAGAGAGAAGAGAGTGCTGCTGCTGGAAAAGGGAAGCGACACACACAAAGGGCATCAATCACCGCGGTATTAAAGAGCGGCCGTCTACTCAAAAATAAAATAAAATACGGCTTTGCTTCTTGGATTTCCCCCTCTAAGTTTACAGACTGACAGGCTCCTCTTGGATTCCATGTGATGTCACATGCGCGCACACGGAGGCGGGCGCGCGCGCACACACATACATACACATGCACACCGGCCCCGCGATTGGGTGGGCTTCTATGGATCTGTGTGTAAACATACAATATTGATAAACGTCTGCCTATACACACAGGCGACTGCACACACTATAGTGGGTTTATTGCCCTGTCACGTGACCACGGCAGCTCTCTGCATGGATAGCTGCCTAAGCTATATGTGGTAATGGCTGCAGGACTGTATGTGACTAATGGCTATGTACATGGAATCAAATAGGGACATCGATCTGTCAATTCGTTGGGTTGATAAATGATCCCGTTTTTAAATTCTGCATGGATGCCCTTCTGACTTCTGGCATGTTGCCTTGTCATCGTACCCATGCACTGTATAGGCATGCAGCTGTAAGGAATGGCTGAATGTATAGGTCTAATGGAGATAGATAGATAGATAGATAGATAGATAGATAGATAGATAGAGAGAGAGAGAGAGAGAGAGAGAGAGAGAGAGAGAGAGAGAGAGAGAGAGAGATAGGTGGGTGGGTGGGTGGATGGATGGATGGATGGATAGATAGATAGATAGATAGATAGATAGATAGATAGATAGATAGATAGATAGATAGATAGATAGAGATAGATAGATATAGATAGATAGATAGATAGATAGATAGATAGATAGATAGATAGATAGATAGATAGACAGACAGAGATATATAGATAATTAGATAGATAGATATATAGATAGATAGATAGATAGGTAGATAGATAGATAGATAGATAGATAGATAGATAGATAGATAGATAGATATAGACAGAGATAGATAGATAGATAGATAGATAGATAGATAGATAGATAGATAGATAGATAGAGAGAGAGCTAGATATAGATAGATAGATAGATAGATAGATAGATAGATAGATAGATAGATAGATAGATAGACAGAGATATATAGATAGTTAGATAAATAGATAGATATACATGGGTAGATGGATAGATAGATATACACATATAGATAGATAGATAGATAGATACCCAGAGATAGATAGATAGATAGATAGATAGATAGATAGATAGATAGATAGATAGATAGATAGATAGAGAATGATAGATAGATCCTGATATTCTTTTATATTGTAGGCATGCACAGCTGTAAGGAATTGCTTGATGTAAACATATACTGGATATAGATAGATAGATAGATAGATAGATAGATAGATAGATAGATAGACAGACAGACAGACAGACAGACAGACAGATAGATAGATAGATAGATAGATAGATAGATAGATAGATAGATAGATAGAATAATCCTGATATTCGTTTATATTTCCTTTTTAGCATAGTAGACATGCATTGTAGGCATGCAAAGCTGCTGCATGCATACCTATAATGGATATAAATAAAAGTATATAGATGGATAGATGATGGATGGATAGCAGGCTTGTAGATGGATACAATAATATATATATATGGATAGATGATGGATAGATGTATGCACAGCTCTAACCAGTTGCTAAATGCATACATATAATGGATATAAATGATAGGTAGATAGATAGATAGATAGATAGATAGATAGATAGATAGATAGATAGATAGATAGATAGATAGATAGACAGATAGATAGGAAGAATCCTGATGCAATTGTAGATTGTCTTTTCATCACATGCATAGCAGGCATGCATTGTAGACATGCATGGCTGTAATTAATTGCTGAATGCATACCTATAATGGATATAAATTAAATGGTAGGTAGATAGATAGATAGATAGATAGATAGATAGATAGATAGATAGATAGATAGATAGATAGATAGATAGAGGTAGATAGACAGATAGATTGGAATAGTCCTGATACACTTGTAGATTGCCTTGCTTGCATAGCAGACATGCATTGTAAGCATGCACAGCTGTAATTATTGGCTGGCTGTATATGTTAATGGTATAAATGAAATTAGATAGAAAGATGAATTAATTGGAATAATCCAATTTTATAATCCTAATGAAAGCTCTTGCATGTTGCCTTTTCATCATAGACATACATTGTAGAAATGCTCAGCTGTAATTACTTGCTGATTGTACATGTTTGATGGGTGTACATGAAATAAGATAGATATATAAGTAGAATAAATTGAATAATCCTGATGTTTTTGTATATTATCTTTGCATCACATGCATTAAGATGGAAATAATCCAATTGTACAATCTGCCTGGGTACCTATGTTTCCAATTGCCTTTTGATCACATGGGCATGCATTATAGGCATGCACAGCTGCTGTGATTAATACTACAATAATATGTTTAATATGGGATAATATGGGATATTAATGACACAGATAGATAGATAGATAGATAGATAGATAGATAGATAGATAGATAGATAGATAGATAGATAGATAGATATATAGATAGATAGATAGATAGATAGATAGATAGATAGATAGATAGATAGATAGATAGATCTGATCTGATTGTAAAATCTGTATGGATGCTTATGTTGCCTTTTGCCTTTGTTCACAGGCATGCAAAGTTGTGATTAATACTGAAAGAATATGTTTTAATTGGCTATTAATGAGTCAGATAGATAAATAAATAGATATATAGGATCTATAATTGCTTCTGTTGCCATTTTGATTGCAGACATGCACAGCTGTAATTAAATACTGAAAGTATATGGGATATTAATGAAATAGATAGGTAGATGTATATAATCCTTTTGTGCAATCTGCCTGGATACATCTGTTGCCTTTTTGATCACAGACATGCATTGTAGGCATGCACAGCTGTGATTAAATACTGAAAGTATATGTTTTAATGGGATATTAATGAACTAGATAGATAGATAGATAGATAGATAGATAGATAGATAGATAGATAGGATCCAATTGTGCAATATGCCTGGATACCTCTGTTGCCTATTGATCACATACATGCATTGTAGCATGCACAGATGTGATTAAATACTGGAAGTATATGTTTTAATATGATATTATTGTACTAGATAGATAGACAGACAGACAGACAGACAGATAGATAGATAGATAGATAGATAGATAGATACTGTAGATAGATAGATAGATAGATAGATAGATAGATAGATAGATAGATAGATAGATAGATAGATAGATAGATAATAGATAGATAGACAGACAGAGATAGATACAGTAGATAGTCAGATAGATATATAGATAATAGATAGATCGATAGACAGATAGATAGATAGATAGATAAGATACAATTGTACAATCTGCCTGGATACATCTGTTGCCTATTGATCACAGACATGCATTGTAGCATGCACAGCTGTGATTAAATACTGGAAGTATATGTTTTAATATGATATTATTGTACTAGATAGATAGACAGACAGACAGACAGATAGACAGACAGACAGACAGACAGACAGATAGATATATAGATAGATAGATAGATAGATACTGTAGATAGATAGATAGATAGATAGATAGATAGATAGATAGATAGATAGATAGATAGATAGATAGATAGATAGATAATAGATAGATAGATAATAGATATATCGATAGATAGATAGATAGATAGATAGATAGATAGATAGATAGATAGATAGATAGATAGATAGATAAGATACAATTGTACAATCTGCCTGGATACATCTGTTGCCTATTGATCACAGACATGCATTGTAGCATGCACAGATGTGATTAAATATTGAAAGTATAGGTTTTAATGGGATATTATTGGGATGTTAATGGGATTGTTGAATCATTGTTAACAGATTGTTGGATCATTGTTGGATTATTGGATCCAGTTGTAAAATCTGATGCTTCTGTTGCCTATTGCCTTTTGATCAAAGGAATGCACATGTGTGATTAAATACTGAAAGTATATGTTTTAATGGTGATATTAATGAAATAGATAGATAAATATGATCCAATTTTAAGTTTGCATGGATGCGTATTGTATATTGATCACAGACATGCATTGCAGGCATGCACAGCTGTAATTAATACTGAAAGTATATGTTTTAATGGGATATTATTGAGATATTAATGGGATAGATAGATAGATAGATAGATAGATAGATAGATAGATAGATAGATAGATAGATAGATAGATAGATAGATTGGATCCAGTTGTAAAATCTGATACTTCTGTTGCCTATTTTGATCACAGGCATGCACATTTGTGATTTATTACTGAAAGTATATATTTTAATGGGATAATAAGGGAATAGATAGGTAAATAGATATGATCCAATTGTAAATGTGCATGGATGCTTATTGTATATTGATCACAGACATGCATTGCAGGCATGCACATCTGTAATTAATACCCGAATATGTATAACAGATATGAATGAAATTAGATGGGTAGAACTATTCATGGGAACTATGTGCATGGATGCTCATGTTGCCTTTTCATTGCACTGTAGACACGGCCAGCTGTCCCAATGTTACAGCCTCACACCTCCTGCCACTTGGGTTAGATGAGTGTATTTGCTCCTCAGCTCTCCCTATTATTGCTGATCATCCAATCTTCGTCTTCTTGCCATTTGCAGCTCCTCCAGCTCCCATCTGATTCCCTGGCTATTAATTTGCAGCGCTTTCTGTTTAGTAAGGAGGGTGAGTCATAGAGCAGTGTGATGTTGGGGGGAGTGGTTTTTGATGCGGTAGATATTTCATGGACGAAGCAGTGGAGATGTAGACCTGCCATTAGGCTTCGTGTTAGGATGCAGTGTGGAAGCCTTCTCCTCGCATCCATGCCTTTGTTTGGCCAAATCTGCCCCCTTCTCTTTCCCCCCTCACCCTTCTCTTTCCCTCCTCACCCTTCTCTTTCCCTCCTCACCCTTCTCCATCCCTCCTCCATCCCTTCTCACCCTTCTCCATCCCTCCTCACCCTTCTCCATCCCTTCTCACCCTTCTCCATCCCTCCTCACCCTTCTCCATCCCTTCTCCATCCCTCCTCACCCTTCTCCATCTCTCCTCTCCCTGATCCATCCCTCCTGACCCTTCTCCATCCCTCCTCACCCTTCCCCATCCCTCTAATGGAGAAGGAGCAGCACACATCCCTCCAGCCTTGCGGTACCCTGCCGCCTGTTCCTCGGTGTCTAGGGGAGACAATCGTCTGGCCGGCAGCGTGGAGGAATGGAGCTGAAGCTGAAGCTGGAGCTTCTCGGATGATGCGGAAAGCCTTGGGGAACTTTCCAGTAGTAGGCTTTGGGGAAGGGGGGGGACGTGATAGACACGGGGGGGGGGGAGAGGAGGCTGGTCCTACAGGCTATATATAGAAGAAGTCAGCCTAAACCATAAGGAATGTTCACTTGACGGTCCCCCATGAATACTAATCAGCTTGGGCTTTCACAGTCTGCAGTTGTTAAAACAAATGAGACATCCTAGCAATCCTACCAAGTGACCTTATCAAAGTAAATGAATTAAGATTTCCCGGAGCGCTCAGCAGCGGTAGACGTTGCGGCTCTTTGTGTTCCTCAGAGTCCGGCTTTATTACGGCCACTGGCTGGAGGTGTCCATACCATAAATAAATAAGCAGCTAGGCTTGTGATCGCAAACTACATTGAAAATCCATTATTTACCCATTCAGATCACTTCTGATAAATGACTGCAGCATCTTAAACTGAGATAGCTACAAAAGAATTCCCTAATCGATTCCCTTCCCTTGGATACTGTTGTATCATTGCCTTTTTTTTTTTTTTTTTTTTTGCAGCTTTCATATACAAGACCTTCACAGTACAAATCAGCCATCACTACAACAAATTGGTTGTCTTTTATGTCACCTTTGTCATAAAAGGGCAAAGAGGGCTTTTTCTTAAGGCTCTTTAGAACAAGGGGCAATTGGGAGGCTCACAAGGGCTGAAGCTTGGATTATTATACTGTAGAGTTCACAGTTCAGTTCTGAGGGTCCTAAAGTGATCCATACAAGGTTCTTTTATTATTTTTTACATATATATATATTTTTTTTATTAAAGTGCTTGTTAGGCTTCTTTCACACTGAAGCGCTTTACAGGCGCTATAGTGCTAAAAAATAGCTCCTTCAAAGTGTCTGTAAATCGCCTCTCCTGTCACTCCTGTGTGAAAGCCTGAGGGCTTTCACACTGGAGCGGTGCGCTTGCAGGACATTAAAAAAAGTCCTGCAAGCAACAATTTTGAGGCGCTGTAGGGCCCCTTTCACACTGGGGCGGTAAAGTGCCGCATTTTGTAGCTGCGCTTTGCCGCTAATTTAGCGGTGCTATTTGGCTTTACCCCCCGCTAGCAGCCAATGAAGGGTTACAGCTGCACTGTCCCATTGATTTCAATGGGCGGGAGCGTTGAACGAGCAGTATACACACCGCTCCTTCACCGCTCCAAAGATGCGGCTAGCAGGACTTTTTTTCCCATCCTGCTAGCGCACAGCTCCAGTGTAAAAGCCCTCAGGCTTTCACACTGGAGAAATAGCAGCAGATGTTTAGGGTCAGTTTGCAGGCACTATTTTTAGCGCAATAGCGCCTGCAAACCGCTCCAGTGTGAAAGGAGTCTAGTAGCGGTGTCCAGTGGCGTCACTAGGGTTGGTGTCACCCGGTGTGGTAAAACATGGTGTCGACCCCCTTCTGTCTAGGCTGCCAAGCACCAAGCAGGCAGCGCACGGGCATGGGGCGCACACCAAACCAGCGCCTGTAAATGATAGTATAGGGCAGTATAGTGGCAGGTTAGGGTAGTATAGAGTGGTATAGTGGCAGGTTGGTGTAGTGGGGTGGTATAGGACAGGTTAAGGTGGTATAGGGTATGTTGGGGTGATATAGGGTAGTTTGGGGTGGTATAGGGCAAGTTATGGTTGCATAGGGCAGGTTGGGGTGGTATAGGGCAAGTTAGGGTGGTACAGGGCAGGTTGGGGTGGTATAGTGCAAGTTAGGGTGGCATAGGGAAAGTTGGGATGGCATGGGAAAGGTTGGGGTGGTACAGGGCAAGTTAGGGTGGCATTGGGCAGGTTGGGGTGGTATAGGGCAAGTTATGGTGGCATAGGGCAGATTGGGGTGGCACAGGGCAAGTTGGGGTGGCATGGGAAAGTACAGGGCTGTTTGGGGGGGTATAGGGCAGGCTGGGGTGGTATAGGGCTGTTTGGGGTGGTACAGGGCAGGCTGGGGTGGTACAGGGCAGGCTGGGTGATACAGGGCAGGCTGGGGTGGTACAGGGCAGGCTGGGGTGGCACAGAGCAGGCTGGGGTGGTACAGGACAGGCTGGGATTGCACAGGGCAGGATGGGCATGTCAGCAAAAAAAAAAAAAAACGGGATGGTGTCACCCCTCTAGCGGGTTTCACCCGGTGCGGACCGCACCCCCCGCAACCCCCTAGCAATGCCTCTGGCGGTGTCAGCGCCCCTGCCCATTGAAATCAATTGTTAGCGCCGTGGAAACGCCTGCAAAGTGCCACGTCAGCAACGCTTTTCGGATGCTTTTAACACTTTATTTGGCTGCTAGCAAGGGTTAAAAGTGCCTGCTAGCGGCCAAAAAGCTCCTCTAAAATGACGGTGAAGTGCCGCTAAAACTAGCAGCGCTTTACCGTCGACTCCCCTGCGCCTCAATGTGCCGTAAAGCTTTTTTTTTATATAAATTTGACAAACATGCCTATACTTACAGCACCTAATCTGTGTGTGGAATGGTTTTGTCCCCCGCCGGTGCTCCAGGCCCCTCCTCTTCATCGGGTGCCCCCAGGGAAAGCCAATTTTGTGCAGGCTCACTCCTGAGTCCCACTTCACAGTACAAATCAGCCATCACTCTGACAAATTGGTTGTCTTTTATGTCACCTTTGTAATAAAAGGGCAAAGAGGGCTTTGGGTTTTATCCTGCGCCGGTGCTCCAAGCCCCTCCTCTTCATCAGGTGCCCCCAGGGCAAGCCACTTTCGTGCAGGCTCACTCCTGCATCCATTGACACAGACAGTAGGACTCAGCCCCTCCCCTGTGTCACTGGATTTGATGGACAGCAGTGGGAGCCAATCCTTCCCGCTGCTATCAATCTGTCCAATGAGGAGAGAGACAGAGAGGGGAGGGGATTGTGCACATCGCTGGATCAGATGGGCTCAGGTAAGGAAAGGGGGGGCAGCTGCAGCAAAGAAGGTTTTTCACCTTAAAGGAGTGGGAAAGGCTAAAGGTTTTTCTATCTTCATGCATTTTCTGCATGAAGATAAACAAACGTTTGTGTGTAGCAGGCCCCCCAGCACTCCATAATACTTAGTCTGAGCCCCTTCTCTGTCCACGATTTCCTCAGCCATCTGGGTCTCTCCATCTGATTGGCTGGGGCACAGCCACAGTGCCATTGGCTCAGTGGCCGTGGCTGTCAATCAAAGTCAGTTAGCCAATCAAGGAAGATAGAGGGGGCAGGCCAGGGCTGGGCTCCATGTTTGAGTGAAAATTATCTAAGTGGACATTTTACTTAGCTAAAGCCACAGTCCCGTGATGTTCTTTCCCTCTTTTGCTGTTTACATCCTGGGGTCCTTTTTCAGGTTCCAAATCACTGCCTGCATTATGTGGAACACTTGCCTCTCTCGTAGGCTACAGAGGCAGGAAAACCTTATGGGGGAGGTGAGTGGCCCAGTGCCCAATAGGATAATGAGTGGAGAAAAAATGTTTGGTCCCCAGGACAGGATATCAGCTTGGCTCATAGAAGACATTTTGGCTGCCCTTGTTTTCATTTATAGGCTTATTTTCACCTGGTGATCCAGACAGCAACACATTTCATGTCTTAAGCCTCCTACACACGATCCTATTGTTTGCCAACCGAACGTCTAATTTTTGTCCAAAGGGCGTGTGCCAGGATCTTGTCTTGCATACTAACAGTACACAATTGTCGGCCAAACGTAGTGACGTACTATGAGGAATTTCAGCTCTTGAATGTCACCCTTTGGGCCCCTTCTGCTAATTTTGTGTTTGGTGAGCATTGATTCCGACCATGCATGTTTGTGATTTCGACTTTTGTGTGACAGACTTGTGTATTGATGATACGAAAATCAGACGACATACCATTGCCCGCCGAAAATTTACTAGCCTGCCATCCAACATTTGTTGGCCGAAAGTTGGACAATAATTGTCAGAAGTAGCATACTAACCATCAGACAATCTCCTGCCAACAATCGGATCATGTGTATGAGGCTTTAGGGTGTCTACACTCTGGGTGGAGGAATAACAGGTACACCTTTGCACAGCAGTATTGACAATTTGGAGAGAAGGTAGTGTTAAATGTACTAAGGGCTCTTTCACAGTTGGTTTAGTCTCTGAGGAGCGTTCCTCATTCACAGCATTTGACAGACTGTGAGGAGGAATTAAGTCAGTCTCCTCAACGCCTGCAAATCTCTGGAACCCCACACTAGCGTACTTCAACCACATGCATTGCATGAGGTTGTGGGGCACCCCTATTCACATGAATTGGTTGTGCTTCATGGATGTAATAACACAGAGTCTCATTCCTCCTATGGCCATGAAGTAAAGTACCATGGCCACGGTATATGTACATCCCCAACCACTGGATTCTTTGAGCAACTTACGGGCTACTACAAATGTAGAAAATGTAGAGAATGCTCTCTGAATTCTTGTGCCCAGAGACGCATTACCACTTTTACCTCCACAGCTACAGGACAGGAGCACACTATAAAACCCTGCATCACATGCGCCTCCACAGGGGTTGTTTACTTATTGCAGTGCCCATGTGGCCTGCAATATGTGGGACAAACTAAACCTTACAAGTCCATCTTAATGAACATATAACCAATATATTGACAGGCTTCAAAAATCATTCTGTCTCAAAGCATTATCTTCTCAAACATGATAAAAATCCATCTAATACCTTATTTTTGGGGATAGATAAATTCAAACCCAATTGGAGGGGGAGCCATCTAGTAAGATCCATCTCCAAAATGGAGATGAGTTGGATTTATTGTTTGAAAACATATGCCCCATACGGTTTAAACATCGAAACAGACGTCAATGCGTTCATTAATAATGCTTAATGTTCACTATACCCTGTGACTGGTAGGTGGTTCGGCCTATTGATACAGACTGTCTATTTAGAAGGAATATTCTATGTAAACTCACGGTGATGTGTAGCAATCTTTACGGTTGACGCCAGTTAGGATGGTGTAATACTAGTACATTTTCTTCACGTAGAGGCCCATTTATTATGAGTTTCAAAGCACTTTGCACTTTATGTAATTTATTCACCATATAATTATGTGAAGTTTCGTTACTTCATAACACATAGTTTTAATTCTATTTATATTCACTTTGAGTTGACTTTCAGGTGATATTTTCTGGTTTCAGATATGTCATAAGTATGAAGTCAGTCTCTCTCCTCTTTTTTAATTTTACTTTCTACACTATTTAGAGAATATATATTTTTGTAATTTTTCACGATTAGTATTCATGTAATGTGCATATTGGTCCGGTTAGGACCCAAAAAAAAGGCTCCTAGGATTGACAGCTATCAATTGCCTAGTGAGCTTTTATTATTCACACACAATTTAATTTAATTCCTCTGGTGATGTTTTTTCATTAATCCACTAGATGTCGCCCTAGAGAGGTCCAAGTTGGGTTAATGCATTTATTATTGATCTCTTCTTTTCGGACGTCCTGGTTGGATTGTAATTTAAACATAAAAAATATCTTTCCCCGTTCCTAACATAAACACCCAATTTCCTACATTTATTAACTCAGTATGAGTGGCAGTGCCTATCCGCCATATAGCATGAGTGGTGTTTTTTAATGTAATTTTAATTTAGATAGGTTTAGGTATTGCATCACGGACGAGTATTGGCATTTTTGCCCTCGACCAAGATGGCGTCTTTAGTACCTTGCTCACACCTCATGGTGAGGTCTGAGCATAAATTAAGGATGAGTCACCGCTACGCCCTATCCCATTGACAACGTCCAATTACGAAACGCGTCTGGGAGGACGTGCAGTGACGTCATCGCATTCAGGAGGAAGGGCTCCGCTCTATGTGTTCGCCGGCCTGCAACAAACAAACTTTTTAACGCTTGATTTTACTTTTAAAAATGTGAGTACTTCTCTATTTTTGCTTTTTAATAAATATCCTTGCGGAATTACACTATATCTTGCTATCTTTGTGTATGATCGTGCGGTGGTGTTCTGTCACGTCTGCAGGGGAGCAAAAGGTGCAGATTCTGATCCAGGGAGTGGGATCTCTCCTCAAAGGCCGTGGCTGGGTTATAGTCGAATGCTGTTTATTGCAGTTCATCTGGTAAGCTGCTTGAATTTAGTGGTGGTGGGCTCTCACTGAAGAGTGAAGTGTGCTGTGGAATCACGGTGGTGACTGAAGCATTCCATGTGTAGCAGATTTATGCCATAATCAGAAGGATATAGACTCTCCTTTCACCAACACAGTTCCTATTGAGGACTAATACTATATATACATGGACTATTGATTACACTGAGTCCGGGTGCTATGGCGCAGCTCTAAAACCCCAATTTATCCCTACATCCCCAACCACTGCCTCTGCAGCTAAAGGGGGATCGGTTGGGGGTTTTACCAACCGTTAGGTTTTTTAAAACCTATAAGATTTAGTTCGACTTGACTAACAAATTAAAACTAAACTCTAGCTAATACTTTTTTTTTTTGCGGTTACAGGATAGTTTATTTTACCCCCTTTGAAATATATATATATTTTTTTTACATAAAAGGGGTTGTATAGGTTCATGTTTTTGCACCTAAATGCATCCTATGCCGGTAATCTGATTTTACTTTCCTGAGCCCGGTATTCTCGGCTCTTCATTGGATAGATTGATAGCAGCGCAGCCATTGGCTTGTGCTGCTGTCAATCAAATCCAATGAGGCATCAGGGGGCAGGACCGAGTCATACACTCGGCTTTGGATGCCGAGTGTATGACACGGGAGCGTGCCCGCAAGGTAACCCTCTCGGGAAAGAGTTTCCCAGAGGGGGTTAGCTATTGCGGGGAGGAGCCGAGAGAGCCGCCAAGGGACCCCAGAAGGCGGCGTTCGGGACAACCTTTAGTATTACTTTAATGAATAAAACCTGACCATTGTAAGCACCCCTGTCAGTAGTAAATGATTTGTCACAACCCTCTAACAACCACTCTTGCTTTGTATTTTTAAGGAAGTTGAGAAATAAATGAATTACTGGATCACCAGCTGAAAATAAAAACAAAAGAGGTCAAAAAAGAAAACTAATGCAGCCACTACATCTCATCCCTCTAACTGACACATTTTCTGAAAAGCTTAGCTTGTTAAACAGGTCCATAGATATATGTTTTTGTTTTGTTTTTTCCCTGGGTTCTCAGTGCTCTCAAATTCTAAAAAAAACAAAAATACAAAACAAAAAGTGAGTGTAATGCCTGCCATAAGATGGTGCGCTTTGCACTTGCTCAGATGGCACACTAAGGGGTTGTTCACACGCGTAGTTGGGGAACAGTGAAACACATTGATTGGGCTGCAGTTTTACTTTTTGTAATCACTCCCCCTTCAGCTGCAGAGGCAGTACCTGGAGGTTTTACCATGCTTCAGCCAAAATGCTTTGCTTCCCAGTTGTGGCAGGAATTATACTGCCTGCCAAGCATGACCCATTCAAGTGAATGGGGCCATTCTGTAACCGCTCAACAATCAGGTGAAATGTCCATGGTTGCAGCATTTGTGGTGCGGCATTCAGGGGGTTAAATCAGACAGTGAGGAAGTGAGATATTACCACTTCACATCTTGTAAAACGCCTCTTAAATACAATCCAAGTGCGGATCACTTTTCAAAGGAGCTGCAATTCCTGCCATTAGTGTGAACATGCCCAAAAACTTTGATAATAGCCAACCTTACTATGCAACCTGAGCAGGGGTCAAGTCCTGGGGAAAAAAGTGTGGGAACTCCCACCCAAGATCCACTCCCCCACCAAAAAAAAAAATGATACTCTCATATGCATAATTACTAAACCGCATGTTTTTTTTTTCTCGATCCACTGTACCTTAGTAATCCTTTATGTTACTGGCCACTTCCTGTATATGGATTAATCGGGTAGTGTGCGGGTATTCTGTCACTTCCATTGCGGCATCGAGGAAGTGAAGGAATACCCGCACACTACCCGATGAATCCATATACAGGAAGCGGCCAGTAACATAAAGGATTACTAAGGTTTCCCTGCCCCTGACAGTGACTCGAGCTGGGCACCGCCGCTTAGTGAAGGATTGGCTTGGGCGGCTCGGGTGGCTCGGCTGCTCTATTCCTGCAAAGGGAACTGCGTTCCTGCTGTGAAAAAAGTGCAGGAACTCCGTTCCCACGCGTTCCCGCAGGACTTGAGCCCTGAACCTGAGTACTGTAAAGAGTACCATAATGTGGTAGGCAGTGCAACCACAGCTTTTATTTTTATTTTTTTTAAATATATGTCCCATTCTGATTGAGGCCTCGTACACACGACCAAGTTTCTCGTCGGCATAAACCAGCAAGAAACTTGCTGTTTTTTTTTTTTTTGCAGAGGAAACCGGTCGTGTGTACACTTTTCGACGAGGAAACTGTCGAGGATCCCGTCGAGCCAAAAAGAGAGCATGTCTTCTTTTTCCTCGACGGGAATGGAGAAATTTGGCTCGCCGAGATCCTCGACAGCCTAACAAGGAACTCGACGAGCAAAACTATGTGTTTCGCCCGTCGAGTTTCTCGGTCGTGTGTACGAGGCCTAAGACCACTTTCACACTGAGGCGTTTTACAGGTGATTTTGTGCTAAAAATAGCACCTGAAAGCGCCTGTAAACTGCCTCTTCTGCAGCCCCAGTGTGAAAGCCAGAGTGCTTTCACACTGAGGCGGTGCGCTGGCAGGATGGGAAAAAAAGTCTTGCAAGCAGCATTTTTGGGGCAGTGCTGTATTTAGCGCTCCTAAACGGCCCCTGCCATTGAAATCAATTGCCTGCGATCAAAAAAGTGCCTGCAAAGCGCCTTAGCAGCAGCGTCTTGCAGCCGATTTTATCCTTTTTTGTCCGCTAACGAAAAGGGCAGATAAGCAAAAAGCGTGATAAGCGCTGCTAAAACAACAGTAAATCGGCGCTAAAATTAACACAATGAAAAGTCATGCAAAGTACAAAAAAAGGGAGAAAAACACATCTAATTATGAGCAGGTAATATAAAAATCGAGGTTCCCTTACCTGTAAATGAATGTAAATTAATGTACACAGGTTGACTTTTATTACATTCAACCCCTACTTCACACTTTTATATATATGACACAGTCTCAGATAAAAGTTGAGTTTGAATATGATACCCAGGAGGAGACCTTTTTATTGCAAATAGTAACTTACAATGACAACACAATATGCTGCAAAAGCATTATTATGTGAAAACATGTTACATTGTATGGCACTTTAGCCATATGCTTTATGGCATTGAATACAGTAAATGTTGTGGAATCAAACCTATTTTTTATTACATACTGTTGACTCTGTTTCTTTATCCTTGTTTGTAAATAAAATAAATATGCACTTTACAGACCAATTTGATGCAAATACAGTTAATTTTGGGTCATTTTAAGGCTTACAATAAGGAAGCGATGACTGATACTCTACCTCAGTATATTACTTATCATCGTTCTCTTTTCATTTCAAATATTTATTTTTTATAGAATAGTTCTACTTTTCATCATCAACTCAAATTAAGCATTTATTTTTTATATATTATTTCTACTTATACCACTTATCATCATCCTCCTATCAAGCTATTTACTTTTATATC
Organism: Rana temporaria; assembly: GCF_905171775.1. Taxonomy (NCBI): domain Eukaryota; kingdom Metazoa; phylum Chordata; class Amphibia; order Anura; family Ranidae; genus Rana; species Rana temporaria. The sequence continues at coordinate 175,824,049 of NC_053490.1, forward strand.
ATATTTATACTTATACCATCTATCATCATTCGCATATCAGGCTATTTAGTGTATTTTTATATAATATTTCTACTTATACCACTTATTTCAATTCTCATATCAAGCTTTTTATTTTTTATATAATATTTATACCTATACCACATATCATTCTCATATCAAGTTATTTATTTTATATATACTATTTCTACTTATACCACTTATCATCATCCTCATATCAAGCTATTTACTTGTATATAATATTTCTACTTATACCACTTATCCTCATCCTCATATTGAGCTATTTACTTTTATCAGGGACATGCGGTGAGGCCAGTGACTGGTGAGGGACTGGTTAGTATCAGAGCCAGATACACATAGGTTACATACGTCGCGATCGTTAGAGTGAGAGCAATAATTCTAGCACTAGACCTCCTCTGTAACACTAAACATGTAACCTGTAAAAAAAATTACAGCGTCGCCTATGGAGATTTTTAAGTACTGAAGTTTGGCGCCATTCCACAAGTGTGCGCAATTTTAAAGCATGACATGTTAGGTATCTATTTACTCTGCGTAACATCATATTTCACATTATACAAAAAAAATCTATCTAACATTAGTGTTTATTTATTTATTCATGAAACTGTTTCTTTTAAAAAAAAAACATATTTAAAATATTTCTGCGCAAATATCGTGTGACATAAAAAGTTGCAATGACCACCATTTTATTCCCTTGGGTGTCTGCTAAGAATATATATATATATATATATATATATATATATATATATATATATATATATATATATATATATATATATATATATATATATATATATATATATATAAAAAATGTTTGGGGGTTCTGAGTAATTTTCTAGCAAATTGTGATGTTTGCATACAGGAGAGAAGTGTCAGAATTGGCCTGGGTGGCACGGGGTTAATTACCATAAGTAATATACAAATAATTATTATATATTGTTTTTAAGGTAATTTACTAAATTTATAATTTACTATAATTTACTATATTTACTATATTTTCAAAAACTCTACTCAAGCAGGTGGATTAACGGAAAAATGACTGATGTTTGAAGTTATAACTTTCAACGATTAGTTTCACAGTAAATAGATAAATAATAAATTCATATGTTATAGCATATAAATATATGGTTTAGCTTTATTTTTTAACAGCAGCAGATTCTCCCTCTTAACTGAATCTTATACCCATAAACACATGCTTTTTCTTGTAGTTAAAGCGGAGTTCCACCCAAAAGTGGAACTTCTGCTTTAAGTACTCCTTGCCCCCTTACATGCCACATTTGGCATGTAATTTATTTGGGGGGGGGGGGAGAGGGTGGCTACTTTTGAAGGGTACTTCCTGTCCCACTTCCTCCTTCCTCCCATGGGCCTAGGCAACTTCTCCTCTCCTCCTAGGCTGCCCCTTCCTCTCGGCAATCTTCTGGGACACGTGACAGATCCCAGAAGTTTGCCTTCCACTGGGAACGTGCAGCGCAACTCGCACATGCGCAGTGCATGCCCGGCCATGAAGCCGAAAGCTGCCATGGCCGGGTGCCCATAGTGGCTATGTTGGCACCGGCGGAGAGAAGGGGGAGAGGAGCGACACTCTGGGTGGACGCATCACTGGACTGTGGAGCAGGTAAGGCCTCGTACACACGACCGAGAATCTCGTCGTAAAAGGTACGTCGTTTTCCTCGACGAGGTTCTTGTCAGGCTTGACGAGAATCTTGTTAAGCTTTCCTTGCATACACACTGTCAAGACAAAATCTCGTCGTTCTCAAACGCAGTGACGTACAACACGTACGACGGCACTATAAAGGGGAAGTTTGATTCCACTGGCGCCACCCTTGGGGCTTCTTTTGCTAATTTCGTGTTACCGCGTGTTAGTAAAAGTTTGGTAAGAGGCGATTTGCGCTTTTCAGTCTGTTACAGCGTGACGAATGTGCTATCTCCATTACGAACGCTACTTCTACCGATGATGCGCTCCCGTCTACTTTATTCTGAGCATGCACGGGTTTCTAAGCATACACACGAACGTGTTTCTCATCGTAAACCAGCCTGACGAGACACACGGCGAGGAAATTGAGCATCAAGACGAGAAAAAAGAGAGCATGTTCTTTTTTTTTCTCGTTGAGATCCACGACAGTTTTCTTGACGAAAAACATACACACGACGTGTGTACGAGGCCTAAGTGTCTGTTTATTAGAAGTCAGCAGCTAAACCTTTTGTAGCTGCTGACTTTTAATAAACAAAAAAAAGCATGGAACTCCGCTTTAACCACTTCCCGACGGCCGTACGACTTTGTACGGCCGCAGGGTGGCTCTACTTCTCTGGGAGGCCGTGTTTTTACGGCCGCCCCTTTTCGCGTTCCCCGCGCGCGCTCCCGAGCGCGCAGCGGGGAACTGCTGTGCTGGCCGTGTCCCTTGGACACAGCCAGTCACAGATCGCCGTGAACGGCCAATCGGAGCGGCCGTTTCCTAGGCGATCTGTGCGGCCAATGAGAGACGATCTCATATGTTTACATATGAGATCATCTCTCATTCCCGGCTCTCGCAGACAGCGGTGCTGTCAGGGGAGAGAGGAGACGGATCTGTGTCTCTTGTACATAGAGACACAGATCGGTCACCCCCCCCAGTCACCCCCCTTCCCCCACAGTTAGAACACACCCAGGATACACATTTAACCCCTTCCTCACCCCCTAGTGTTAACCCCTTCCCTGCCAGTCACATTTATACAGTAATTAGTGCATATTTATAGCACTGATTGCAGTATAAATGTGAATGGCGCCAAAAATGTGTCAAAAGTGTCCGATGTGTCCGCCATAACGTCGCAGTCCCAATAAAAATCGCAGATCGCCGCCATTTCTAGTAAAAAAAAATTTTTATACAGTAATTAGTGCATATTTATAGCACTGATTGCAGTATAAATGTGAATGGCGCCAAAAATGTGTCAAAAGTGTCCGATGTGTCCGTCATAACGTCGCAGTCCCAATACAAATCGCAGATCGCCGCCATTTCTAGTAAAAAAAAAAATTTATACAGTAATTAGTGCATATTTATAGCACTGATTGCAGTATAAATGTGAATGGCGCCAAAAATGTGTCAAAAGTGTCCGATGTGTCCGCCATAACGTTGCAGTCCCAATAAAAATCGCAGATCACCGCCATTTCTAGTAAAAAAAAAAATTTATACAGTAATTAGTGCATATTTATAGCACTGATTGCAGTATTAATGTGAATGGCGCCAAAAATGTGTCAAAAGTGTCCGATGTGTCCGCCATAACGTCGCAGTCCCAATAAAAATCGCAGATCGCCGCCATTTCTAGTAAAAAAAAAAAAAAAAATAATAATAATTCTGTCCCTTATTTTGTAGGCGCTATAACTTTTGCGCAAACCAGTCGCTTATTGCGATTTTTTATTTTTTTTTACTAAAAATATGTAGAATACGTATCGGCCTAGACTGAGGATAAAAAAAAAACGTAAAAAAAAATTTTTTAGCTATTTATTATAGCAACAAGTAAAAATATTTTTTTTTTTCAAAATTGTCGCTCTATTTTTGTTTATAGCGCAAAAAATAAAAACCGCAGAGGTGATCAAATACCACCAAAAGAAAGCTCTATTTGTGGGGAAAAAAGGACGTTAATTTTGTTTGGGAGCCACGTCGCACGACCGCGCAATTGTCAGTTAAAGCGACGCAGTGCCGAATCGCAAAAAGTCCTCTGGTCAGGAAGGGGTTTAAGTGCCCAGTAAGGAAGTGGTTAAGAGAGCTGGGCTGGCAGGGAGCATTTGACTTTTAGCCCCCTTCTATGACACTGCAGTGAGAGGCGTACTTTTCCATTGGTCCAAGACTCCAAGCTGTCCATTGAGCTCAGTGCCTCTGACAAGAAGTGAGGAGAGGAACTGTGGGCCAAATTCTCAAAACCATGTGTAAATTTAGGATTATCTAACTTATGTCATTTAAGTTACGGCGCCCTAAGTTGGTGTCGTAAGTACCGTATTCTCAGTGCATTTGCGCACAAAACTGCGCCATCCCTAACTTAAGTTTCAATGCGTAAGGCGTGGTTATGGCAAGTGGGAATGAAGTGGGCGTGCTTCATTGTAATGAGCCGTGACCCCATGCAAATGAAGTGCCGGCCGTACTGCGCATGCGCGCACAAATCTGGACCTCACTGCGCATGTGCAGAACTTTGGTCAGCGCAATCAGTGAGATAGGTAAAAGGCCAAGCGTACTTAGTTTGAAGATCGCCCTGTGTCTAAATAGCCCCAGTCAAACACACTTCAATTGCAAAAGTATTTCCCTGTGTTCCCTTCCTAAAGCAAGTTGCTTCTGCTTTGAACGTTTGTCAGTGTTTGTTGGTAAGATTTGTTTGTGAGAAAAGTGTTTGTGGAGTTGGAGGGTATAGTTGGTGTTTGTTTTTGCTAATTTGTTCTTTGTTTTGATTGTTTGCCTGTTTGTTTTTGATAATCTTTTTTTTGGGGTTTTGTTTATATTTTTTGTTTTCCTTTTTTGCCTGTTTGTTTTCGAATTAATAGTAGCTGTCTGTATATTTTTTATTTTGGCTTGTTTGTATTTTCTTTGTTGTGTGTGTGTATTGGTGTTTGTTTTTTGGGTGAGTTCCCTGTTGCTGGGTGTTGTCTGTCATGGCTCCCAAGCGCAGGAAGCTTAATTTTACCCTGGCAGAGAAGCATATACTTGCTCAGGGCGTCATTAAATTTGGGCGATTTCTCCATGGCCCTGAGAGCCACACCACCACCCCGGCCAGGAGGAAGGAGATCCTTCAAAAGATCACCGATCGGATCAATGCGGCGGGGGGGGGGGAGACCAGGACCATCGCTGGAGTTCAAAAAAAAATAAATGACTTGAAGAGCGTGTCCCGGAACAAGCTGGCAACGCTGCATGCCCATACCAGGGGCACTGGAGGAGGGGGACCCTGCCCAGTCAGGATGAGTGAGGAGGAATGGGCAGTGGCCCAGTGTTTCCACCCACAGCAGGTGGTGGGCCTGCCTGGCTTTGACAATGATCCTCTTATGAGGACAGGTAATTTTTTTGATTTTCTATCTGGTGATTAGCATGTGTGGGTGGGGGAAGGGAAGATGTGCCAAGTGTATGGATCCAACAACCTGTGATTGTTTTGTGTCCTCCCCAGATGGCCAGGAGGTTGCAGCCCCATCAGCCCAGGAGGTGGCAGCCCCATCAGCCCAGGAGGTGGCAGCCCCATCAGCCCAGGAGGTGGCAGCCCCATCAGCCCAGGAGGTGGCAGCCCCATCAGCCCAGGAGGTGGCAGCCCCATCAGGTCAGGAGGTTGCAGGCCCATCAGGTCAGGAGGTTGCAGGCCCATCAGGTCAGGAGGTTGCAGGCCCATCAGGGCAGGCTGCTGCACCACCCCCAAGACAGGCTCATGCAGAGTCCCAAGAAGGGCAGGATTCGCCATGGGAGGGGAGTGCCCACAACTCCCCTAATTTGGATGTTGAGTGGGAGGAGGATGAGGGGGAGGAAGATGACAATATTCTGATTGGGCAGGAAATAATGATGGGCCAAGATATGACCTTTGAATCATCCCCTGAGGGAACCCCACAGGCGCCCAGAAGTCAGGCCACCATCATGGGTCGCCCCTTCCAACCCTCCTCCAACATGCAGCAGCACCCATGGCTCACTCCAACTCCTCCTCCAAGGCCACAAGCCTCAGGGGCAAGTAGGATGCCGACCCCTGAAAACAGGGGGGGGTTGGTGCGTCTGCCGGTCAGTCTGTTGAGGGACAATGTCCGGCAGACCCGCAGTCTGTCTGCAATACAAAAAACAATGAGCAAGGTGGAGCGCAGCCTGGGTGCAATGAGGGAGTCACTGGGTGACGTGGCCACCAACTCCGTGGGGGTCATCACCTGTTTGTGGGACCTGAGGAACGCCACAACAGGTGTGGCCCAGGAGGTGACTGCCCTCACCCAGGCTGTGCAGGCCAATACCTGGGCTGTGCAGGCCAATACGGCTGACATTACTTCCTGTCTGACAAGGATAGCCGTTGCCTTGGAGGGAAGGCCAGCAGGAGGACAGACACCAGGGGAGGCTGCTTCCTCCCCTGTACAGTCCCCCCCCCTGAAAATACTCCCTCCCCTGCACAGTCCCCCCCCCCTGAAAATACTCCCTCCCCTGCACAGACCCCCCCCCGTGAAGATCCCCCAGTCGGCCGTGGCCGTCCCCGTGGCCGTCCCCGTGCCCGTGGGCAGCCCAGAAGGAGCACTCGGCAACATCCCTAATTTGCAGGGGTACTTTTTTTATTTTTATTTTTTACACTGTACTTATGATTTGGTTTATGTGTGTGAATGATGTGTGAATGTGGGGGGGTGGCATTCCTGAAAACATAAGGGTGTCACCCTCAGTTTTGGTGGAGTAGGGATCCCCAGGACCAGGGAGAAGTCATCCTAGGTTCCTGAATGGTGTATGAATGCACAGTGACATAATTGGAGCCGTGGCGGGGCGTTACTGCTCCCAAGTACCAAAGGGGGGGGTACTTGGATCTAATCCAATTCGATGTGCATGTGATGTGTCTGTGCTAGGGACCACAGTGACGTGCATTCATGCATTCTCATTGTGAGATAATTAATGTGCGTTTTGGAAATAAAAATAAACATTCTCTTTGGCATATAAGTAATGTGCATTTATTTAGCAAAATAAAGATTTAAAGGTCACATAATCTCTGTGATTTGTTCTGGGCAAATCAAAAACAAAAATATAATTAGGATCCATTTACTGGGCAAAGATGCCTTCAGACAGTTGTCTCCTGATTGCCTGGCCCTCAGCAGACCGGGTAGAGGGGTTTGGGGGGGGGATTGCCTGGGTGGGGGGTTAGGTCAGGAGATATCTCCACATGCATGCCCCTTCTTAAAGCGGGAGTTCACCCATTTAAAAAAAAAAAAAAAATCTCCCCTTAGCTTCCTGCTCGTTCGGTCTAGGGGAATCGGCTATTTATATTAAAATATGAGCAGTACTTACCCGTTTTCGAGCTGCATCTTCTTCCGTCGCTTCCGGGTATGGGTCTTCGGGAGCGGGCGTTCCTTCTTGATTGACATTCTTCCGAGAGGCTTCCGACGGTCGCATCCATCGCGTCACTCGTAGCCGAAAGAAGCCGAACGTCGGTGCGGCTCTATACTGCGCCTGCGCACCGACGTTCGGCTTCTTTCGGAAAATCGTGACGCGATGGATGCGACCGTTGGAAGCCTCTCGGAAGCCTGTCAATCAAGAAGGAACGCCCATTCCCGAAGCCCATACCCGGAAGCGACGGAGAGGATGCATCTCGTAAACGGGTAAGTACTGCACATATTTTAAAATAAATAGCCGATTCCCCTAGTAATAACGAGCAGGAATCTAAGGGGGAAAAGTGCCCTCTAAGGGTGAACCCCCGCTTTAATGCAAAATTGTGCAGTATGCAACATGCACCAATAATTTTGCATACAAAGTCTGGGGAATACAATAGTGTACCCCCAGTCTTGTCAAGGCATCTGAATCTTGACTTTAGCATGCCAAAAGTCCGCTCTACTATAGCCCGGGTCTGGCTGTGCACCTCATTGAATTTTCGTTCTCCGGGTGTTTGGGGGTTCCTAAAGGGGGTCATCAGGTGGGGTCCCAAGGCATATCCTGAGTCACCTGTAAGGGAAAAGACAGGAGGATATTAGTCATGCATGTGCCCCTTGTGATGTCTGCATCATGGGGGGGGCATACCTGACACCAATGTCACTCACCAATCAGCCAGCTGTCTCCATACACGTTCATCTCAAAGTCTCTGTAGATCTTGGTCTGCCTTAGGATGAAACTATCATGGCACGAGCCGGGAAACTTGGCACAAACGTGCCAGATGAGGCCATGTGCATCTACGATCATCTGGACATTGATCGAATGCCAGCCTTTCCTGTTTCTGAACAGGTGTTCAGTATCATGGGGGGGCTGGAGTGCCACATGGGTGCAGTCAATCGCCCCGATGGTCTTAGGAAAGCCAGCAATATTGTAAAAGTCTGTCATTGCTTGCACACGCTGGTCCTCCTGGGTGGGCATGACAAACTGGTGGCTCATGCGCCGCAGTATGGCAGGGACCACCTGATGTAGACATTTACTCATGGTTGACTGCACCATCCCAGCCACACCTCCAGATGCTCGCTGGAATGAGCCACTCGATAAAAAATGGAGGGTTGCCATCACTTTCTCAAGAGGTGTCAGGGCATGGGAACGTAGGGTTGGGGCGATTAGATCCTCATGAAGGAGTTGGGTGATCTCCAGGATGGCCTCCCTATCAAATCAGTAGTTGCCAATCACCTCATAAGCTGGCATTTGCCAAATATCACGGCGTGGCCGATAAACACGCGCCTGTGCCCTCATCCTCCTCCTCTGTGCCCTCCTCCTCCTCCTTTGTGCCTGTAAGGCAGCAAGTGCCGTCAAAATCATTGCTGGTCCTGGCATTTTTAAACAAAAACCTTCACAACTAGAGCTCTAACCTCTAGTCACTACCTTCAGCAAACCCTTCCACAGCATGTGTAAAATTAGGGCTGGTTTTATAATGTGGAAATTTAGTCAGAAAAACTAACAGGTGCGCACAGGGCGGAAAATACGGCACACACACTTAATTCTGAGAATCGCCCTAACTCCCTCATTTGCATCTTTGCCTATCAAAAACAGCGGCGAGCCTAGCGTAATTTGCGCCCGGGAATGCGCAGGTGTAACTAATTTAAGTACGGCTGAAAATGCGGAAATCTTTGCTTAAGTCGTTTTGACGATCGCGCGCAAATATACGCGCCGTGTAAATTTAGAAAAATGGAGTTAAGTCTGCGTATCTCTTTTGAGAATTTGGCCCTGTGAGCTCATTCTCTCAGTCTGCTGCAAACAGTGTGCCAGCTTGTATTTAAACTGGTCGCACTGTATATAGCTTAAGACAGGCTGCAAAAGGAACCCGTATCTCTGGAACCATAGGTCGCAGGAGCCCCAAATTGTGACCAATGATGGAGTAGGATCTCAGCTACCTTCACCAAGCTATTATCCTCAATTGTTTGTTTTTTTATGTTCATGGCTATGCCTCACCTTCCTCCCCTGACTGCGCATCCCTGACTTTTATATAATAAGTCTACTTATACCACTTATCATCATTCTCATATCAAGCTATTTATTTTTATATAATATTTCTATAGTTTTATAGGAATTCTACTCATGCCTACTATGATTGTTAATTGGGTGAATTAATCATTTGCTTGAGGGCAATAGCTTATGATTTTGATGTCACAAAGCTTATCAAAATCCTTTAATAAGGGATCATGATAATCTACTTTATATTTGGAACAACTGACCAGACAGAATGCACACTGTTTGATGTTACACTTCATGTGCAATGATGTCTCAGAGAATATAGAAGATAATTAGTGAAAAGAAAATGTCTTAAAGCAAACAGTTTCTCAGTGATGTGTAACTAAAGGCACAATTTTTTTTAAGTATAGAATAGAGAGGGATTCAAACATCTGTCAGTTTTTCTATAACTATCTTTGCCCCTGTTAGACCCCTTTCACACTGAGGAGTTTTTCAGGCGGTTTAGCGCTAAAAATAGCGCCTAAATACCACATGAAAAACTCCTGCCCTGCAGGCTCAGTGTGAAAGCCTGAGTGCTTTCACACTGAGGTGATGCACTGGTGGGACCACGCCACAAGTCCTGCCAGCTGCATCTTTGAAACGGTGAGAAGAGCGGTGTGTTTACCGCTCCTTCATGGCTCCTTCCCATTGAAAACAATGGGACACCGCGGCTATACTGCCGGCAATGCGTCTCTGCAGAGGCACATTGCGGGCGGTATTAACCCCTTTTCGGCCGCTAGCAGTGGTTAAAATCGCACAGCTAGTGGATGAAAACCGCCATAATACAGCGGCGCTATACCACCACCGCACCTCCCACCCCAGTGTGAAAGGGGCCTTAGGGAAAATTACCCTCTGTGTTCGCCCTGTTTACCATTATCACCAAAAGATACCAGATCAGGAATAGAGTGGAGATTTCCAACAAGAACACTAGTTCTGGTGATCTTGCGGACAACCAGGGATTCACTTGCTGTGGAGGTATTTCCTCTCACTTCCTGTTTTGGCTATTGCACAGGAAATGAAGAGAAATCTCCCAAATGGGACAACGGTGGTAAAAAATGAACAGCTTTTATAACCCCCCCCCCCCCCCCCCTTTTCTCTATCCAAATATAAAAAATGTTTTGCCTTCCATTCTACTTTTTTTCCCCAGAAACATACAGTATCTCACAAAAGTGAGTACACCCCTCACATTTTTGTAAATAATTTATTATATCTTTTCATGTCACAACACTGAAGAAATGACACTTTGCTACAAAGTGAAGTATAGAGTGTACAAGTTGTATAACAGTGTAAATTTGCTGTCGCCTCAAAATAACTCAACACACAGCCATTAATGTCTAAACAGCTGGCCACAAAAGTGAGTACACCCCTAAGTGGAAATGTCCAAATTGGGTCCAATTAGCCATTTTCCCTTCTCAGTGTCATTTGATTCATTAGTGTTACAAGGTTGCAGGTGTGAATGGGGAGAAGGTGTGTTACATTTGGTGTTATCACTCTCACTCTCTCATACTGGTCATTGGAAGTTCAACAAGGCACCTCATGACAAAAAACTCTCTGAGGATCTGAAAAAAAAAAATTGTTGCTCTACATGAAGATGGTCTAGGCCAGTGATGGTGAACCTTGGCACCCCAGATGTTTTGGAACTACATTTCCCATAATGCTCAAGTACACTGCAGAGTGCATGAGCATCATGGGAAATATAGTTCCAAAACATCTGGGGTGCCAAGGTTCACCATCACTGGTCTAGGCTATAAGAAGATTGCCAAGACCCTGAGCTGCAGCACAGGGGCCAAGACCATACAACAGTTTAACAGGACAGGTTCAACTCAGAATTGGCCTTGCCATGGTCGACCAAAGAATGTATACGTATGAGTGCTGCCAGTATTACTGCAGAGGTTGAAGAGGTGGGGGGGTCAGCCTATCAGTGCTCAGACCATATGCCGCACACTGCATCCAATTAGTCTGCATGGGGGGGGGGGGGGTGCATCTGACCAATAAGGATATTTAAGGATAATAAGGATATAGTCACTACAGAAACTTGGTTTAATGAGCTGTGAAAAATATGTTCTATGCCCGGCCATGCCCTCTGCTGACTTTTAAAGGAAATGCAATCAATCAGTGATCACCCTTTTCACAAAATACCCAATATACGATCAGATTGCATAGTGTATGGCCATTTTTATACACCTATAATTACTAATTACCTTTTCAGTGCAATTAATTGTTAACGGCACACCAAACACAGAAGCAAACACACATTTTGCCATGTGAAAAAATGAGAGGCAAATGCTGAAAAATGCACAGTAAAAAACATGCAACTTACAAACCGCCAAAATGTCCCATTAACCACATGTAGTGCAGCCAATTGAAATCAACAGGCTGCCCTATGCGTGTCACAGGAAAAACAAGACACAACATGTGAGTGCTCCCACTATGTTAGATGTGAATAGGGCCTGAAAGTGAAATTGGTATGATAACACAAGAACAATGAAGCTCCATTCACATCTGTGCATTTCAGAAATGCGCTGCACCAAATCGCACTAAAACTACACCAAGCTCCACTCTTAAAAAAAAGTTCTGCAGCCTCTTTGGGGCTATTGCTGTGTGTAAGAAAGCCCATTCAGGTGGATGGGTTGCTCTATGTATGATGAGTGAAAATGCTCCAAAACTCCTCCCCCTAGGTTAAAAAAAAACGCACACGGGAATGCGAGTTCCCGCTATGCAGAGTTGTGAATGGGGCTTGACAGCGAGTGTTTCTGTCCACTCCCTCCTATGTACTTGTATAAAGATGGCCATACACTATGAAATCTAATTGTATATTGTGTATTTAGTGAGAAGGGTGATCACTGATTGATTGCATTTAATTTAAGAAATGTGCACCTGGGAATGGGTGGGTGGATGATGCAAAGTGTGTGCTAATGGTTAACTCTTTCCTGTATCATAACCTCTAGTCTGACCAGGAGGAAAGACATTACTATTTGAAACATCTGGAAACGTGGATTAGGACAAGAATAGTGACTTTAGATTTAATGGAAATCTTTGATATTTTTGCAAAAAAAGTACATGAATGCTATATTGGTGCATAGGGGAGCTGGAATTTAGAAAAATAAAAGTGTACAAAGTTGAACTTGCCCTTTAATGGAAGACCTGCAAAAAATGTTGCAGGGGAAAATATAGGAGAAAAAGGAGTATGATTTTTTTGTTGTTTTTAAACCGGTGTCTGGCTTTATTTTTCAATATGAAGTCTGAAATAAATCTACAGGGGGCTGAAAGAGGAAAATGGTATACTTACTGTTTTTGCAATGTACTGTAGCTAACAGTAACTGGTTCAGTTTTCTGGATAACAAGCAAAGTTTTTAGATGAGCACAAAAATGGTCCAAACTAAAAATGAAAGATGAAGTCTAGGCAGATTTAGAAGATATAAATAAACACAGCTCTGTAATCATTAATAGATCGTTAAATGTGTTTTTTTTTTAAATTTAAGTAGTGTTAGTATCTGAATTTGATGAGATATCAGCCTCTCGCAGTCCCTTTATATCTGGAGTGTGAGAAGAAGAATCAGTACAAAGGATATAAATGAGTTCATGTGCTGACAAGAAGTATGTTGATAGGAACAGAAAGCAGAGTGACAGAGAGTTGTGCTCATCACAGCGCAGATTGAGGACATCTAACAGCAGAAAAAAATACTGTAAGGGAAAACTCTAGGTTAAAGCTAAATATTGCAGCAGAAAAAAAAATGGTTTTGTTATTTTATATCTTGATGGGCTTTTCATTTGATCATTTTATTTTTGGCTGTAGTTCTGCTATAACATACACGTTGTACAATCTCAATGCTCATAATGTAGGGCTGAGATATAAGGCCAGAAGGATGCATAATGGCATCAGCACCTGGCATTGATAATGATTCCCAGTGATCAGGTGAGGGTGTTTGTTATTTTTCTTTGTACCCTAACTTACCCACACTTCCTGCGCCTCAGTTTAGCTTAACCTTCGTCACATAGACAGGACTTCAGAAATTCATTTTCAACTCATATGACAAAAGACTTGAAAAACATCCTTTGTACCTCACTTACCTAAAGTAAAGCTACTGTATATACTCGAGTATAAGCCGAGTTTTTCAGGCCTTTTTTAAGGCCGAAAATACCCCCTCGGCTTATACTTGAGTCAGTGTACCTGAAATTATTGACAGGCTGCTGGCGTTCATTGTTTAACCCTTTCCCTACCGAGTCATTGTAAAATGACGTCGGCGGGAACCCTGCCATCAGGGTGGACGTCAAATGACGTCTTTGCCTTCCCGGGCGGCTAGGGGGCGCGCTCGCACCCCCGCCGCTTTGCTCGGGACCCAGTGCGCGTGCCCGGCAGCCGCGATGTCTGCTGGGCACCCGCGATTGCCCGCAATCATGGCAGGACCATGGATCTGTGTGTGTAAACACACAGATCCATGTCCTGCCAGCGGTGAGGAGAACGATGTGTGTTCCCAGTACAGAGGAACACACATCGGTCTCCTCCCCTTGTGAGTCCCCTACAGTTAGAACACACTTTAGGGAACATATTAACCCCTTCAGCGCCCCCTAGTGTTAACCCCTTCCCTGCCAGTCACATTTACACAGTAATCAGTGTAGTTTTATAGCACTAATCGCTGTATAAATGTGAATGGTCCCAAAAGTGTCCGATATGTCCCCCGCAATGTCATGGTCACAATAAAAATCGCAGATCGCCGCCATTACTTTTTTTTTTTTTTAATTATGATATTTATTAAATCAAAACGTAAAAGATATTGTGTTTTTTTCAAAATTGTTGCTCTTCTTTTGTTCATAGCGTAAAAAATGAAAAACCGCAGAGGTGATCAAATACCACCAAACGAAAGCTCTATTTGTGGGAACAAAATGCCGTCAATTTTGTTTGAGAGCCACGTCACACAACCGCGCAATTGTCATTCAAAGTGCAACATCGCTGAAAACGAAAAATTGGTCTGGGCAGGAAGGGGGTGAAAATGCCCTGTATTGAAGTGGTTAAAAGTCGCGGTCTCCTCCTGGTCCCTTCTGTAATAGACGTTTCTCAGCAGGCACAGTTCCGCTTATCACGAACGTTTTCTCATCCTCTGACTCGGTTTCCCAGCAGACACTGTGTTCAGTGTTCCGCCAATCATGGACGTCTTTTCATCCTCGGACAAGATGACGTCTGTGATTGGCGGAACACTGGACACAGTGTCTGCTAGGAAACCGAGTCTGAGGATGAGAGAATGTCCGTGATAGGCGGAACTGTGTCTGCTGAGAAACGCCTATCACGGAAGGGACCATGATTTTTAAACAATGAATGGACGCCCGCAGCCTGTCAATTTCAGGTACACTGACTTGGGCACAGTGAGGTTGCAATGGGCACAGTGAGGATGGGCATAGTGAAGATGGGCACAGTGAGGATGGCACAGTGAGGATGGGCACAGTGATTATGGACACAGTGAGGATGGCACAGTGAGGTTGCAATGGGCACAGTGAGGTTGAAATGGGCACAGTGAGGTTGGCACAGTGAGGTTGCAATGGGCACAGTGAGGATGGGCATAGTGAAGATGGGCACAGTGAGGATGGCACAGTGAGGATGGGCACAGTGATTATGGACACAGTGAGGATGGCACAGTGAGGTTGCAATGGGCACAGTGAGGTTGCAATGGGCACAGTGAGGTTGGCACAGTGAGGTTGCAATGGGCACAGTGAGGTTGGGCACAGTGGGGTTGCAATGGGCACAGTGAGGTTGAGCACAGTGAGGTTGGCACAGTGAGGTTGCAATGGGCACAGTGAGGTTGGGCACAGTGGGGTTGCGATGGGCACAGTGAGGTTGGGCACAGCGAGGCGTGCAAATGGACAATTTTGACCCTCTTTTCCGCTTACAGTAGCTGCTGCATTCTCACCCTAGGCTTATACTCGAGTCAATACGTTTTCCCATTTTTTTGTGGTAAAATTAGGTACCTCGGCTTATACTCGGGTCAGCTTATACTCTAGAATATACAGTATATTGTATTCAATTTATGTGTCTGATTGAAGAGTTAAAGTATTACTAAAGTCATATATATATATATATTTTTTTTTTATTAAAATAACAAACATGCTATCCTTACCAGCTCTGTGCAGTGGTATTGCACAGAGTGGCCCCGATCCTCCTCTTCTGGGGTCCCTGGTGGAGATCTTGGCTCCTCTTCTTTTTAGGACTACCATAGCCACAGCTATTGCTATGGGGAGAGTGTAGTCTGCACCCTTCTGAAGTGTGTGTCTAGGGATCCATGCTGCATTAAGATAAAAAGCCTTCTGTGTGCAGTAGCCACCCCAGCATCCCCATAATACTTACCTGAGCCCATCTCTGTCCAACAATGTCCACAAGTTACTCGGCTGTCTGGTACTCTCCCTCCTGATTGACTGAGACATAGCTTTGGCGCCATTGGCTCCTGCTGCTGTCAAGCAAAGTCAGTTAGCTGTTCAGGAGAAAGAGGGTCTGGGCCTGAACCAGAGCTCCATATCTGAATGGACACAGGAAGCTGTGACTTGGTTTGGGTGCCTCCATAGCAAGCTGCTTGCTGTGGGGGGGCCTTGATAGGAAGAAGGGGACAGGAGAGCCAAAGAGGGACCCGAGAAAAGGAGGATCTGGGCTGCTCTGTGCAAAACCATTACACAGGACAGGTAAGTATAACATGTTTGTTATTTGTATGGAAAAAAAAAGTGAGGCTTTACAATCACTTTTAGCTAGTAGGGGGTAAAGAACCCTTAGATAATAAAGCATCTCAGCATATTAAATACGTGCTGGGAGTAAAGTACAATGTTCAGAGAGATATAGAAAAAATAAATGAGAAAAAAGCTAGGATTAGAGTTGTAGCTTGTCACCTGATAGGGAGCTATATTGGAAAAAATATATAAATATCATGTGGTTGCTTATATCCTGTTCTCCAAGCTTTAATAGACATAATAAGGGATAAAGAGAAAAAATATCAAACTAAGATTAGTATTAGTGACCCTCGCAGTTCATGTTTTTTTAAAATCTGGGCGTGGAGTCGTGTGCAATAGCTATGGTCCTCTCCATTTCATAAATGTCACCCACTTTCCAGAGCCAGACCTTAATAGATGGAACCAATGTGGATTTCCAATCCGGGGGGATTAATGATTTGGCCGCATTCAGAAAGTGTTTAGTTAAAGAGTGCCTGTACTTTTTCAGTGGGATTGAACTGATATGGAAAAGACAACACTCAGATTTGAGTGCGAAAAGTCAGTTCACAAATTCACAGCCAATACTAGGTGATAAGAAGGCAATCCCACCAAATGTGTAGCATTGTTCTCCTATCTTTCCCACATCTCCACCAGGTGTCAGAGGCCTGAGGGTACCATTTTTTGAGCTTATCAGGCATTGCTTACGAATGTGTAAGGAGCTTATAAGGCCGCGTACAGACGAGCATACATGTACGATGAAACTGGTCCGCCGGACCGTTTTCACCGTACATGTCTGCCCAGGGATTTCTGTATGGTGGCTGTACTCACCATCATACAGAAATCCGCGCGTAAACAATACGCAGGGCGTGTCCGCGCCATCGCCGCGGCGACGTGGG
This sequence comes from Rana temporaria, assembly GCF_905171775.1. NCBI lineage: Eukaryota > Metazoa > Chordata > Amphibia > Anura > Ranidae > Rana > Rana temporaria. Next base: position 175,840,721 of record NC_053490.1, read on the forward strand.
CGGCCCTGCCAGTTAAATGCTTCCACGCATGCGTCGAAGTCATTCGACGCATGCGAGGGATGGCGGGCGCTTGGACATGTACGGTAGGTCTGTACAGACGACCGAACATGTCCGAGCGGGCAGGATTTCAGCGGGCTGTTTTAAAACAAGTCCAGAAATATTTGCCCGCTGGGAAAAGGCCCGGCGGGCAAATGTTTGCTGGAATCCTGCCCGCTCGGGCCTACACACGACCAAACATGTCTGCTGAAACTGGTCCGCGGACCAGTTTCAGCAGACATGTTCGGTCGTGTGTACGGCCCATAAGAGGTTTTCTGAATCTGTGTGCACTTATGGGCTAAGATACGTGCCTTAGTCCACTGCCCACAAAGCTCTGAACCTGTCTGGAGATTTGTCTGTACTCTGCTGTAGCCAGGAATATGATAAAGAAGTAGCTTTGTTAACTTCCTCAACCTTCAGACAAAGTGATTCAAAGGCTGTTAAAGCCTTAGTAAAAAGCTTCTTATTCTGATGACTAGTGGGATAACTGTGGATTTATAGATACGTCCAATATGGAAACATATCAGTATGGCATTCATTCATGAAACTGGTTCTAGTTTTTAACATCCCGACTTTAAAACAATATGGGCCAGATTCTCAAAGGGCTTACGACGGCGCAACGCATGCGCAGTACAATCGGCGTGGGAACGCGCCTAATTTAAATGATCCACGCCCCCTACCTGGATCATTTGAATTAGGCGGGCTTGCGCCGGAGAATTTACGTTACGCCGCCACAACTTTACAGGCAAGTGCTTTGTGAATCAAGCACTTGCCCGTAAAACTTGCGGCCGCGTAACGTAAACGAGATACGTTACGGCCACATAGTTTAACGCCGATCTACGAGAATCTGGCCCTATTTGTCTAGTAAAGGAGCGCCATCATGCAAATGCCGTGTGTGTTTCCAAGTTTGGATTGCACTGCTCCAGGCTTCCTCAGCTGTACATGCCAGCTGCGTGTGCAAGGTTGGCCCTGGAGTTTGTTCTGTCACTAATTTACATGATGCTTTACAAAATTAGATTGCATGCCACATCTTCCAGCATTCAAATGAGCTTCTCACCATGAGTGCCTTTAGCCCTAGCTTAAGGCCTAATTGTAGGGGCATAATAATAAGCTCCAAGCTAAGAGGAAAAATTTCAGAGATGTGGAATCTGGTGTGGTGTGTTTACCAGCCCAAACAAAATGTTATTTGATTTCTGGCAGACATGTAGTCTGGTAGAGCTACATGGTTTCTGGTAGAGTGTAGTCTGCTTTTATACTGTACTTAGATGTTGTTTGTGTGTAAAGGTTTGTGTATGAAAACTATCCTTTTTTACCCATTCATATTACAGGGGGGTTCATAGATTAAATATAAAACATTATATCTTGCATGGAGCCCCAGACCATGAGCGAGATTGACAGTTATTTGGTGTTTCTTCCATTTGCGAATAATCACACCAACTGTTGTTACCCTATTACCAAGCTGCTCGGAGATAGCCTTGTAGCCTATTCAAGCCTTGTGTACATTTACAGTATTGTCCCTGACATCCTTGGACAGCTCTTTGGTCTTGGTCATTGTGGAGATATTGGAATCTGATTGATTGATTGCTTTTTTGGACAGGTGTCTTGTAGCCTATTCAAGCCTTGTGTACATTTACAATATTGTCCCTGACATCCTTGGACAGCTCTTTGGTCTTGGCCATTGTGGAGAGATTGGAATCTGATTGATTGATTGCTTTTGTGGACAGGTGTCTTTTATACAGTTAACAAGCTGAGATTAGGAGTACTCCCTTTAAGAGAGTGCACCTAATCTGAGCCTGTTACCTGTATAGAAGACATCTGGGAGCCATAAATCTTTCTGATTGACAGGGGATCTAATACATATTTCACTCATAAGATGCAAATCAATGTATAACTTT